>NC_090927.1:990031930-991384930 GCF_040938575.1 Ambystoma mexicanum | reverse complement strand
TTTTAGATCAAGAAGTGCTGATTCAGTGCCATGACCAGTTGGATTTTTAGATCTAGAAGTGCCGATTCAGTGCCGTGACCTGGCCGGAAGCCTGATTGCCGAGTTCCTTGGATATGATTTGATTCCAGATAATGTTGGATCTGGTTGTAAGCTGCTCTATCCAAGATCTTAAAGGAATAGTTCACTCTAAAATGTTATTGTCCCAAAAGATGGGCAATAATCAAAAACAAACATTAAACATCTTTTTAAAGAAAGTTACTATGTAAACATTTGAGCACAAAGAGGCTCTAACCGTTTACATGGGAGCATCCATTTTGTCTTTTCAGGCAGCCTCGTGTGTTCATGTTAAGCTCTGCACTGGCAGCACTAAACAAGCAGCAAGAGCCTCCTACTGGGAGCTTTTGCTTACAACAGCCTGAGCACTGTTGAACATGAAGGAGTCTGCCTTCACTTTCATTTTACGTTTTCGGTGCTCTCCAAGCCCAGGGAAGCACAGAAAATGCCGGCGAAGTATTCATAATTGTCTAGAGTTGCATACAAGCAAATACACAGCAATTATAAATACAATGTTGTTGTATTTGTGATTGCCGTGGTTAGAAAACCACGGAAATCATAAATACACCAATGTTGGATTTATGATTGCGGTGGCTTCAGCTTTGAGTTTCCTGGACTCCCCCGGCCGGGGTGGCCCAGGAGACTCAAAGCGAAAGCCGATGCAGTCAGAAATACAACGTTGTTGTATTTGTAAATGACGCTGTTTTCTTTCTCCGTTTCCCGGGCTCCCCCATTTCGGGGGACCCCAGGAAACTCAAAGCGAAAGCCGCTGCAGTCAGAAACACAATGTTGTTGTATTTGTAAATGCTATGCTCCAGTTTTCTTTCTACGTTTCCTGACCTCCTCCAGCTCAGAGGAGCCCAGGAAACATAGAAAGAAAACTGCAGCATTTATAAATACAACAACATTGTATTTATGTTTGCGGTTGCTTCAGCTTTGAGTCTCCTGGGCTCCCCCGACCCAGGGGAGCCCAGGAGACTCAAAGCGAAAGCTGCCGCAGTATTTGTATTTGTATTTTATTTATTTATATAGCGCACCAGGCCCAAGGGCATACGGGCGCATCATTTAGCTTAGGACATAGTACAGAGCAATGTAATGATTACAGACAAGGCATTTGAACAAAAGAAACAAACAACATACAGGTTATACAAGAGATGTGCAGATATACAAGAACAGGTTATAACAGTAGATCGATGACACTCTTATTATGACTGTAGGGACCTAGGAGTAGAGTCACGGTAAGTCTTGGGTGGACAACCAGACTTTGGCTTTGCGCTTGATTTGTAAATGCCGTATTTTGTAAATGCCACGGTTTTCTTTCTACATTTCTCAGGCTCCTCCGGCTCCAAGGAGCCCAGAAGATCCAAAGCTGAAGCTACCGCAAATATAAATACAATGTTATAAATGCTGCAGTTTTCTTTCTAAGTTAGAAAGAATACTGCAACATTTATTTTGCAGTGCTTTGAAAAAATTATGAAATTAAAAGCACTTTCCAGCAGCAGCTTGTGTTAATCTCTGCTCTCCGGCAATAATGAAGCAAAAGCCACCTGCTTGTAGCTTTTCTTTATTAGAGCTGGCTGGCTTTTGCTTCCTTAGTGCTGCAAAGGCAAACATTACCACAAGCACAGGAGGCTCATCCATTTCACAAAATGCATGCCTCGTAGTGCTTGAAATGTGTGACTTTGAACCTCGTTTGCTCCAAAGTTTGCATAGGAACTTTCTTAAAAAATATTTTTTATATACATTGTTGATCATGGCCCATCATTTGAGCCATTAAAATTTTAGAGTGAACAAGGATGAATTTATATCCACAATAGGAAAGCCCACAGAGCAATCGGTTGTGTTCAGTACTGTCTGTGACACCAGACCTACAAGAGGAACCAAGGGTCAGGGTGACGATAGGAGGGAAGACATTTTCATTCTTTGTGGACACAGAAGCAACTCGTTCCTGTGTTCGAGGGGGGAAAATACCCAATGTCTGGTTTCGCCATGAATGCGCAGGGATTCTCTGGGGCCAGAAGTTTGGTTCCTTTAACTGACAAATTACCACTTTCTATAGGTGAACATAACATATCAATGCCACTTATATACTCTCAGCAGATACTGGTTAATATATTAGGACATGACTTGATGACAAAATTTAACAAGCCTAATTTGCATATTGTTTTTTTCTTTTCCAAAATGGCTTGGCAGGCTCAAGAACAATGGTCTGGAGGGTTGGCCAGAGCAAACTTTCCAGCAATCACCTCTTTTGTCGTGCTCTCAGCACCCTACCATGTTTTTACATGTTACACCAATGCATCTACGCAATATGAGAAAAGAACCTGATGTCTTACTGCAACCAATGCTAATCTTACCCTCTAACGCTTCAACCTCTGTTATCCAAAATACTACATGCTTATCGACTAAGACGCTTTCACAGGGCATTTGAATATCTCACCCAACATACGTCAAAAACCAGAAACCTACACCTCTATATGGTCAATTTATAAACCACTACACTGGCCAAAGCAATTCAGCACTATGAGCCCAAAAGCTTCCCATCTGGACACACATGTCTCTCTTCTCTAGACCAGTGGTCTTCAAACTTTTTTGGCCTGGGCCCCCCTGAGCAAAATTTGGGCAGGATGGGGCCCCCAAAAAATGCCAAATGGACGGTTAGTACAAATGGCTATGAACTATTGTGCAGCGTCACAGCACCCTACTCCTAGTATAGTCCCTGTGCTCCCCTACGTGCTCTCATCACAGTTGCTGGGCTCCCTCATCCCGCTCCTACCCAGTCCCTGGGTTCTCACCACCCCATCACACATCCTGGGCTCTCCCCACCCTCCTCCCACCACTATCCCATGGTTCACGCTCATCCTGCTCCCACCACAGTCCCTGGGCTCCCCCCATCCCGTTCCCAACACAATCTGAGGGCCAGTGGCGGCTGGTGAATTTTTTAAGTGGAGGTGCATAACTATTTCCCCCAATAATGTCATAGTGACCGAGCGCAGTGAACAAGGCCAAACCAATCAATAGGGGTTCAGGGGGTTTTCCCCCATTAATTATTTTTAAAAAAATGGGTTAACATATTGCATTGTAGAGCATACTTTAAAAAATAAGAATGGGTAAATAGACAAATAGTTTGCAATTGGTGCTGGGGGGCTCAGGGGACAGGCATGATATTTTTTACTGGGCATCTATGATAGATGTCCAGTAAAAAGATACCATCCCTCTCCCCTGGGCTGCGCACCGCCTCAGAAAGAGAGCTGATTTTGACAGGTGGGTAGTGCAACAAAGCATTTAGGCATTTTTAAAATGCCTTTGTTGTACATTTTTGTATGTAGTACCCTTCCCCCCCTCTATCCACCACTTGCCAAAATCAGCTCAACGGACCAAAACAAACGAATACACACAGACACACACACACATTCATACAGCAATCACTCTATCATTCACACGAGCATTATTCACCATACACTCACTCATAACACAAGCATACATGCATCCATACGCATGTTTAAATTAAAAAAGAATTAACATAAACGTACCTTCTGCATTGGCCTGCATGTGGGTGCTGAAACGCCCTGCTCCTGGCTGCTCTGTCTGTATGTGCGAGGAGGGCTGCAGGAGCTCCCCCTTGCACATACAGACATGCAGTGCCCCAACCAGCATTTCCAATGAGCTATGCAATGCTGGTAAAGCAAAACACCCCAGCACTTGCATGGCTCAGCTGGGGAACTAAACTGAACTGTCAAAGGGAAATAGTGTTTCCCTTTGACAGTTCAGCCAGCCCAGGATGAGTGAGCCGCCAGGCTCAGACTGGCCTACAGGGCAATAGGGCAGTGCCTGTACCAAAAATGCAAAATGCTAGAGTGGGCCACTCTAAATGGGCCACCTTTTTGGCCAATGTGGGCCAGTTTGATGAGTTACTTCACTATGCAGTTAGTAATTTTGACCATTGTTGCTGAATAAATATTCTTTAAATATCACAATCTACTTACATTTTAACACAAAGCACCCCTTAGGTACTATTCAAACAGTCTGTGACTAAAGGAATGAATATCCATTTACAACTGTGGGCCACTTTTTCATTGGTGCCTGAGACAGTTTCAAGCTTCATGCTTTCCATGTGAGCCGCCCCTGCCCATTTCTTCCAATCTAAAAAAAAAACCTGCTGAGCTCTCATGGCCCCCCAGGGATGCGGGTGCGCGCCCCAGAGTATGAATACCGCTGCTCTAGACAGAGAACACCAAGAAATGGACCACACATAGGCTTCAGGAATACTTCCAGTCCGCACTCATCAACACACAGCAAAGCTATGTTGCATTTTCCCTTTTCACCTGTAAGGCTTTGTGAGGCGGTCAGGAAGCCAGGGCACTGCAGGTACTTTAGCCAGCAAATCTGTGTTGGGACTGCATTTCCCATAAGTAATGGCAGCACGCTCAGGGACACGCGTGCTGCCGGGTCTTGATAAGCTGCACCTGCCCGTGCCACGTTGCTGATCGGTGAAGAACCAACGGCACAGGAAGGATGTGGCATGAAACGGGCGGTGTGGCGGTCATTTGTTTTTTCATCAGAACCCGGCAGTGTGGCAGTGAATCCTTTTATCCAAGGCACAGCAGCGTGGCAGTGAGATCGGTGCAGGCAGTGCAGTGAAACGTCACCTGCACGCCTGCGCTCGAGGGACGCGGGAAGGCTCCGCGAGCATAAGATCAATATTCCTCTTAACAAAAAAGGAAAAGCACTGGCAGCGCTTATCTAAGTATAAGATTTCTGATATTATAAACACATGCACGTTGCATGGATTAACAATTGTTCTTTTTTGGGCATTTAGAACTACGTGCTGGTAGAGGATTATACTGCCAGGGCTGGGTGATTAGGAGCATCACTGTGTGGACTCTGATATTTTCAGGAAGGCACTGTGAGATAACAGTGTGCTCCAGGCTCGAGTCAGACTGTACATGCAGAGAGGGGAATATTGTGTTTTGGAGGGCAACAGCACTTGCGCAATCACGAATGCAGGATTTGAGAGCAAGATAGGTCCTTATATTGTCTCTTCATCATGCAACAGAGAATACCAAGTTACTTAGAGTTTTGTGTGTTCGCAACCATTCTTGTCTCGTGTGCTTCATTGTTGTAAGTGTACTCATGCCATTTGTATGTGTTCCATCCTATTATCATTTTATTGTTTACAGTCATGCTTAGTTCATGTACTAGATAACAGACCATTAGGAGTGTATGATAAGAATGTAGGTGATTGGGTGGAGTGTTTGCAAAATAAGGAATCCATCAGACATTAAGTAAGAGTGTCTGAATTTCAGTTATCAGAGGAATTTTTGATTGTATGACACACAGCAAGATTTTCCCTAAACTCCCCTTAACTATCCATTACGTTTTTCCTTATCATCTTTCCGTTGTTGTTTTTTTCCCCCTTCCCATTCACAACCTCTCCCTAACCCTCTTCCCCCTCATTTGCTGTCTCTTGCTGACCTCTAATTCGAGAATTAGGGACCTGTGCCAACCAAGGTGGAAGGGTTGTACTCCATTATGCTTCCGTGGTTGGGGTGTGGAACCCCCGCCCCTTCAGGCTTGACATCACCACTGTTCAAACCAACCCACTCTCTTTTAGATCCAAAAGCGCATTTTGAGACCTTGCAAATCAAATGGCAGTGGTAGACTATATAAATGCCAGTACCATAATATCAAAAAGAGAGACTAAAACTGTATCCTGAACTCTGAAGGGAAGAGGAAGCCAGTGATTCCTAAACATAGCTTGACATATTTGAAGCTACCCTTGTATATGCTTATGCGCGTTTCTGTGCAATAGCATTCTGCACACTCCTCGCAGGATCATTTTGATAAGTCAGTAAATAGTTATGAACTTGAAAACTAGACTTAAAAGTCTCTTGAATATTATTTTCAGGTTTTTCTTTGACAGGAGATGGTTATGGGAAAACAAAAAGTTTATAAATACCACAAAATAAGTTGTGAGAGCGACATCAAACGATGACTCAAATATGCCTTGGACCTTTAAAGAACAGTTTGTGGGTCCTTATTAGTAGGCATAAATTAAAATTGAAAAATGTTCCTCTCACACCAACTGAATGGTTTCACCTGCTTGGATTGATTATCGCCAATCTCTATTAGTCACAACCTTCCTCATTATAGACGTAAACCAATGGAGGAATGACACTCCCAGACTGATGTCTGCTGTTAAGAAATACCTTAAAGAATATGTTATGGCCCTAACCACTCCCCATAGAGGGACATGCCATGAATATGATTCCCTCCTGCAAGACGTCATGTCCGTTCCCAGCAATAAATCAAGTCCAAATTCTCTGTTAAGCAAATGGTGAGCGGGAGGCACTCAGACAAGGTAGATTGAGACTCAGAGTAATAATGACTGATGGTGAGTAAACTGAACATTACTTCAACATTCTATTTCACTCATGCAGATCCTAAACCAAGTGAGGATATAGCAAGCCAATCAACTTTGAAACCTAATAACAAACAATGCGGACACTTGTAGGTTCTGTGCTACACACATCTAACGTCAATCCATGTTTGCAAATGACAGGTCTAATGCAGGAAACAGATGCAGGCATTTCCTTAGACAGGAAATTCATAGAATATCAACCGCCCAGGCCTGGGAATCACTGAGTATGCAGCAGAACCTTTATAGGTGGCCATGTCTATCCCAATGACTCACTTCATCCACAGATCTGGGTGAAAATTGGAGTAATCGGGGAAACATCCTGTGATGATGGGAATACCCTGCACAGATAGCATAGGAAGCACTTGGAGAATGAAGGTGCATCAGCACCCACAGACCCATCTCGCGAGCCAGTTCCACCATGAAACTGCACAGCGTCCTGTCCTGGTGGCCTTCGTGCAGCCATGTACTGGCTTTTGTTGTAGAAGCAGGATGAAATGCTAAAGTGCTCATCAAATCACTAACTGCTCCAGACAATTTTATGGCATTCGGGAATCTGAGTGGGACTATTGACCTTAGACTGACCTTGACACACTAGTCACAATGCTCACCCTATGATGGTTTCTGCCGTTAATATAAAAGGCTCTGTATAATATTCTCTTGTATTTATTTGTGTCCACCAACCACCATTCTAGAGACAATATCAGACCATCAACATTTGGTTTGTCTCATGTAACTCAATGACTATGTGGCCTAATTAGATAGCAAATGTCTCAGAGTGTTTAGGGGCAGGCAAGCTCAGCGTATAGTGGAGATGCACGCCGCCATCTCACTCTGTAGTTGTAGCCACTGCCAAGATATGGGAGAAGGAAGACTCATAAGGGCTGTCAGCTGGTTCTGCATTTTCAAGACTGATGAAGGAATACTTTGTTTCATATAGTAGTGAATTGGGCATGAAAAAATACATGTGCAGGGAAGAACTGGGATTTCTTGTTGTTTATCAACCACCCATTTATGAACAGAACCATACACACTAGATGGACATTTTCAGAGTATGAGGCGATGATGGAGCATGTTAAACCAGTCTTTTAATTGTGGGTGGACAAGAACTCCTTGCTCATACAACAAACCCCACAGAGGTACGAGAAACTTAGTTTAAATTCTGGGAGACTTATGCAGAACAATATGATGAATTTGAGTATGTTGGCCACTGAAAATCACAGGAATTGCTAGTTCGCCGTGAGAATTGGTATGTAGAAGTAAGCGTCCTGGAAATCTATTGATACTGTATACTACTCTTTTGATAGCATGGCCAAGATTGACTCCCCTATAAATGTAGTGAGAATAACATATTTTATCAATGCCTTCAAATTCAGAGCAGTTCTGATTTCCCATTCCTAATTACTTCACACCAAAGAAAAGGTTTCTGTTGATATACCACCACCACTGAACTTAGATTGCCACAGTTCTGCATTTACAGAAGCAACGCTACAGCTTTCTGGGACTTGAGAAAAATCGTAGGGTGGGGAACCTGCTGAGGTTCCCAAGTATGTTTCTAGTCTGCCTCCTCCCATTGCTGTGCCCTCTAAAGCACTGAAGGGGGAATTATGAAAATCAGGACTAGTGATGCGTATTCAGTGGAGTCTGTATATGGGATTCCTGAATGGCAATGCCACTTCACGCTTGACCCTTAAATTGGGAAGTGCTAGATGTAAAAGTGGGGTTCCTTTGGACATGCTTTCCAAGCGGTACAAATGGGCTTGGGCCTGACCGTGATCCCCATAGAGCTTAGTGAGAAAATGTGAAACTTCAGCTGTATCAAGTTGCTGCAATTTTCTGGTGACCAAATGTTTCAATCTGTGGTACTGCATTCTCACCATGCCAGGAGCTTACAACTATATAATCTTTACCTTCTCTCATGTGTGTGGCTCATCACAGTCTGGTATATGCTGGTTCAAGCAGACATTTGACATGATTAGCGCTGTTGTTTCACATGAGATGTGTTATTCCTATGATCCCAAGGCTCTTTATCCTGGGGATCATATGCCCCCCACATCCTTCGGCCGTATTCTCATTATCTTCACGCCTTTGTGCTAAGGTCCATTTGCCACTGTCACTGCATCAGCTGTAGCTTTCCTTGCTAACACTGCATCCAGAGTGTGCCCAATTATTTGCAGAAGCTGGGAACACAGGACAGCAGGAGCATAGGCTGGGACAGAAGGAGCAGGAGCAGTATCAGTGTGGTCTGTCTTGCCCTGGGGGCTGAGAGCATAGGAAGATACCAATATTCTGAGTAGATGAGATTGGATAGTTTGCTCTCTAGCTAGATTTTATTTTATTTTATTTGCATTTTTAAAGCGCGCAGCTGCCCTCAGGCATCGTGGCGCTGTTACAAGAGAGTTTACTTGTCATGGTAAATATAACGAGAGCAGACATGGAGACATGGATTACAGGCATGGCTACAGTTCCAAGGTTACATGGGAACAGTGAGTCTAGTACAGTTGTAATTTACAGACATGGTAACGTGCAGTGGTATTATGAGTGAGATTCACTTAAATAGGGTGGTTTTCAGAGCTTTTCTGAAAGCTATAAGGGATGTTTCAGCTCTGAGTTTAGGCGGTAAGGAGTTCCAGGCTTTTGGCGCTAGGACTTCGAAACTCGAGCCGCCAGCTTTAACTCTAGTGAAGTTGGGGATTGCTAGTTGGTTGGCGTACAAGTCCCTTTTGGGTCTGAGTGACTGGAATGGTTGTATCCGTTCCGTGAGGTAGCTAGGGGCAGATTGGGATATGCATCTGTGGGTAATGGTGAGAGTCTTAAACTGAATGCGCTCTTTGACTGGGAGCCAGTGGGCATTTTGTCTTGCTAGGGAGATGTGTTCCCTCTTTGGAATATTGAGGGCTGCTCTCAGAGCGTTGTTCTGTGCGATCTGAAGTTTATTAATGTTTTTGGCAGAGGTGCCTAGCAGCAGGACGTTGCAGTAGTCCAGTTTAGCGCCTATGGTGGCCCTAGCGATGTTGAGGCGGTTTGTAGTGGACAGATGGGGCTTTACTGCGTTGATTATTCTGGTTGTTAGGGCTGCTGAGGAGGAGATGTAACTGACATGTCTGTCCATGGACAGGGTAGAATCTAGGTATACTCCCAGTGTTTTTACCGCAGAGTAGACAGAGATTACTGAGTTCTCAATTAAGAAGGTACTGTATTTGCTGTCTAGTTTGCTGAGGGTTTCTTTGGGGCCCACCAGTAAGATCTCTGTCTTGTCTCCATTGAGACAGAGGCCATTGGCTGCCATCCATGCCTGTAGGGTTTTTAGGTTTTGTAGGGTTTTTAGGTCTTGCTCATAATCACCAGTTAGTGGGAGAAGGATTTGAGTATCGTCGGCATAATTGGTGAACGTTACGCCGAATTCTTCTAAGTCATTGAATAACGAGAGTGTGAATAAATTGTATAGTGTGGGGGAGGTGCAGGACCCTTGTGGTACACCACAGTTGATAGGGGAGGGAGTGGCTGATGCTTGGTCTGAGTAGACCCTCATAGCTCTGCCCTCCAAGAAGGATGAGATCCATGTTGTGGCTTCATCCGAAAAGTGAGCTGTGTTGGTAAGGTGTGTCTTTAAGGTTTTGTGGTCGACTAGGTCGAATGCCGCCGACAGGTCAAGGAGTAAGAGGATGGCACATTTGCCTTTATCCACATTGTTCAGGAGTTGGTTCTTTAGGTCGAGTAACGCTGACTCTGTGCCATGGCGTGGGCGAAAACCGGACTGTCTCTTACCTAGGATGCTGTGAGATTCAAGGTAGGCTTGTATCTGTAGGTAAGCGGCCTTGTCCAGGATTTTCAGCAAGAATGGCACTGTTGTAATGGGTCTGTAGTTGTTGGGTGAGTCAGGGTCTAGAGTGGGCTTTTTTAGTAGTGGGCGAACCCAGGCTTCCTTGAGGGAGGAGGGTACTAAGCCAGTGGCGAATGAGGCATTAATAAAGGTAGCAATGAAGTGGGCTAGGGGCTCGGCGCAGTTAGCAGATAGCTGCATGGCATACACAACACTGTGTAATGCAGAAAGAAGGCTTCTAAGGATGAGGAGAGGAAGTTGTCAAGCAGATTGTGGTTATCAATGGCTATAGAGAATTGGACATCATCATTTTGTATATACACCAATGTGTACTGCGAGAAGTAGCCAGAATGGTGTGTGGCACTCTTTAAATATATGGACATCAAACATGAGGCTTTTGTCAATTTTGGGGGACTGGCATTGGTCAGGTATGAGGAGGAATTTAGGGCTGGATATGGGAGGTCAACAGTGTAGCATGGGGGAGGTTGGCTATTGACCTGTGGTTGCAATGCAAGGTGCAGACACAGCTGGCACTAGCGGCAGCATATGGACGCCTTGTCTGCCATTGCCTTATTGGCCCTTTCTCGGTCTCCCAACCCAGGAAGGGGAGAAGGCAGCAGGTAGTGGGCAGCCAACTATGGGACATTGGGCTTATAACAAAGATGCATGTTTTAGAGCAGTGTGCCAGTACAGGCACGATTGCCAGAGGTGTGCGAGACAGCTCCATGTTACTCAGTGTTTTGCAGCAAGGGACAGAGTGATGGGATAGAGAGGAAGGGCTGGTGGAAGAGGCATTGTGGCCAAAGGCTTGTATGGCAGTGAATTTGGGGCCTATGAAGAGGTGGTTAGAATTTCACTGGATAGTGATGGGGTGACGTTGTTGGGGCAAGGGTTTCAGTGTGGATTGAAATTAGGGTATAGAAGTCCAGGGATGAGAAGGTGGCCTAAGAATCTGAGGTTGCTCAAGGAGAGGGTGTAACTGATTGTGGTGAAGTTAGGATAGAAAGAGGGCAGAGTGGCCGCCCCTTCAAAGTTTGCTCCTCGTGGTATTTGATAGAGTTCCATGTGGGAGGCGTACCATAGGAAGCAGATGGAGAGTCCAGGGTTCCTCATTTGTCCTTGTCGGAGGGGGTAACAGTGAATGATTTCATTTCAGGGAAAGAGTTGCGCAGTAACCTATGCTAATGAGGATCAAGCAATGGGGTTGGTGGATGAAGGGCAAGTGAACTAAAATGTGATTTTACGTCTGCTTTTAGCTTGTTTCGGGTTCACTCACGATGAGATATTTTCTAGATAAAGTTTGCGAGTCAGCTGTTCCATATCATGTGCCCTTTTGAGTGCTTTAGCACATTCTTGCAATGGCATTTTACATTTAGGACAGGGTCTATGCAGTTGCTGCATTATCTGGATGATTTTCTGATTGTGGGTAGGGTGAAGCAGGAAGAGGAATGTGTTAGTTGCCTGAGTTAACTGAGTTGATGAAAAAGTTAGGAGTTCCGTAGGCACTGGAGGACATGGTGGGGCCAGCAGCCATCTTCACATTCTTGGACATAGAAGTCGCAATATGATCCAAACTGGCGCAGGATAAGGTTGAGACAGAGTGCACCTGGTGCTTGAGGTATCTTGGGCAAAGAGGATGGAATTGAGGAAATTGCATAATTTTTTGGGGTCTTGAACTTTGCTTGAAAACTAATAGCTCCGGAATGAACATTCTGTAGGAATGTAGCAAGGTTGATGTCAAGGACTAGGTTTCCACACAATAGAATGAGGTTGTCTGAGGCAATAAGCGAGAAACTTGGGGTATGGGTTTTGATTTTGGACTGCTGCAAAGGGGTGTCGGTGTGGCTACTTGGCGACCCGGAGCAGTGAGACACACACATTGGAGCACAAATAACACCTTTGGGAAGGGTGTTTCTGAGTGTTAAGTGCCCTTCAAATACAGTAAGTAGTTGGGTTAAGGAATGGGCTTATAAGGGGAGTTCCGATATTTCTGTTTGGATGGACAGGCTAGCATGGTGATGCAGAGGGAAGGACAATTGGCAGAAATAAGGAGGAAAGGCATGACTGAGACTGGTAAAGGCATTACGCTGTTTGTGAGTAAAGGGGCAGAGTTTGTTTGTTTCTTTATTGATAGCACGTGCCAGACCCGGACCGGAGGTATCAGGGTGCGGAGACACGGATATTCTAACCTTACAAAGTTATTTAAGGTGATACAAGGAATTTACAGCATTACATATTACATACTTATTACATAGAGAGCATACAGGTTATATAATACACAGCATAGCATAGGTGGCAAAGTACACAGCTAATAAGAATGGCAATGTGGGCAATTTTCACGAGGGAATAAAATACAGAGATAGCTATAGAGGAAGGTCATGAAAGTCTGCTGGTGTAAGATAGAAGTCAGGCAGGGTCTAATAAGGTGGGAGAGGGCCTTCTCTCTCTGCTCTGAATTTTAGAGATCATTCGATGTAAACCAGTTGATAATGTTGCACCTGAAATGTCGGTATGTTTGGTTTCCCTCAGGCACGGAGGCAGGGAATTCCATAGTTGGGCGGCTCTGACAGGGAAGCTATTACCGCCAATGTTAGCTCATTTGAAAGGAGGAACTGTGGGTTAGCGTGTCAGTCTTTTGGCTGAACCTCTCAGTGAGGCAAAGAGGTGCTGCATTATTAAGAGATTTGAACGGTAGGGAGGCAGTTTTAAGTTTGATTTTGTCAAGAGTAGATAGCCAGTTATTGTTTCTCCTCTCTGTGGAAATGTGAACTTTTTTGGACATTCCTAGCACCGCTCCCAAGGCGTTATTTTGGAGTATTTGAATTTTGTTTGTGATATATTTGTTAGCTCCAATGTAGAGAGCATTGCAGTAGTCCAACTTGGATAGCAAAAGTGCTATTGCTAAAGTGGTACAACTGCTTGTTGAAAGGAATGGTTTAGCTGATCTAATCAGTTTACATGTGTAAGGCGTGGCGGACGCCATGGCATTCACTTGTTTTGTCAGGGTAAGACCAGAGTCAAGGTAAAAAGCTAGTGTTTTTACCTCCTTCATTACCTTAATCGTATTGCCGTCTATGTTGAGGGAGGTATATTTGTGGCCAAGTTTGTTGATATTAGGTGCGGTCCCCAGCATGATGACCTCCGTTTTATCATCATCCAGGCATAGGCCATGTAGTGCCATCCATGCCTGGATGATGAGGTATATCCTATTCACCAAGACCAAATCCTGGTTGTAATCCCCTGTAAGTGGGAAGAGAATTTGAGTGTCATCTGCATAGTTAGTGTAGGTGACACCAAGACAATCCAGATCATCAAAGAGGGGCTTGGTGAATATAGTACACAAAGTAGGGGAGACGCAGGAACCCTGGGGAACACCACATGAAATGGGGACGGGATCAGCTGCTTCTGATGTGGAGAAGACTCTCATCGTTCTTTCATTTAAGAAAGATTGAATCCACGCTGTGGCGTGTTGTTAGAAGTGTGCAGCTGATTCTAGATGGTTACAGAGAACAGTGTGGTCCACCAGGTCGAACGCTGCTGAGACATCTACGAGGAGTAATAAGGCGCATTTTTCTGTTCCAAAAATCTCTAAATCTGTAAGTACGCCATCCCATCTAGTATCTTAAGGAGGAATGGCACTGTTGTAATTGGTCTATAATTAGTAGGTATAGCAGGGTCGAGAGTTTGTTTCTTCAGAAGAGGGAGGACCCAGGATTTCTTGAGATTGCTTGGGATAGTACCTGAGGTAAATGACGTGTTAATCAGATTAGAGATAAAAGGTTAGAGATCTTTTGCAGAGTCTTTTATAATTTGGCCGGGACATTGGTCTCCTTGGCAGTTCGAGGGTTTGAGAGAGAGTATTAATTTTTCAACTTCTATTATTGTAGTTTTGGTTAAGTTGAAGCGGAGGTCTGGTTTGGGTAGGTTGAGTGCATTTCTAGGTTGGGTGGTGGATGTTGGTACGTTTAGTTTTTTTGGCGATTTTTACCTGAAGAGTGGCAATTTTGTCAGTAAGTGCTTTCTGTATGCCAGCACACCATGTCTTGTCTTTGACACAGTTATCAGGTACAGGGATGGGGTTTTCCAATTCCTTTGGTATAGCAAAGAGTTCCTTAGTGCCTGATTTAGCCTGAAGTATCCTGTTGTCAAAGCTTTCTTTTTTGGCTTGTCTTATTTCATTTTTGTATTTAGTGGAGATGTTAATAAGGTTCGCTTTATTCACCTCAGATGGTGTTGACCTCAAGATGGATTCACTTTTTCGTTTTTCTTTTCTCAGTGACTTAAGGTGTGGTGTAAACCAGTCATTTAAATGTGCTCTTGGCTTACCGCTCCTCATTTTAAGGGGACAACAGTATTGAGGGCTTCTGATACAACTTTGTTAAATTCATTCACTAAAGTAGAAGGATCAAGTGACTCTGGAAGTGAGTTTAGCATAGGGAGTATGAGTGGTAAGAGTCTGTCTGGAGTAATGTTCTTTTTTTTTCTGGTTGGCATAGCGGGTGCTATGGGGTTACTGGAGGCATAGTTGGTTTTAGAGTCTATGGTGAAGGCTATAAGTGAATGGTCCGTCCAAACCTGGAGGCTGATGGTGGTGATGGTAATGTTGCAGTTGTAATCGGCCACCCAGTCAAGAGTTCTGCCCTTGACGTGGGTGGGCTGAGTTACTTTTTGTAGGAAGTCAAATTCTGATAGGGCATTGGCGATAGTTGTGGCTTGACTATCATTGGGGTCATTGTAGCCTAAATTCATGTCTCCTAGTAGGAGTACTGGGATGCATTTTTTAGGTTGTCAGATAGTAGCATGGATAGGTCCTCTTTGAAGGAGCCAATGGGGCCCGGAGGCCTGTAGATTAGGTGTATACTGATGGTTTGTGAATCTGGGATAGGTAGCTTTATAGTGAGGGATTTTTCATGCGTTGAGATGCATTGGAGCTACTAATCTCATTGCTAGTGTAGATTTAGCTATAATTGCTATACCCCCACCTCGGGTGTTAGCTCTATCTTCTCTTAGGATTGTGTAACCTGCTGGCACAGCAATCATCAAAGCTGGGCCTGCTGCCTGGTGCAGCCAGGATTCGGTGATTGCTAGGAAGTCGTAGTTTTCAGTTTCTATTAAATCTGCGATTTCTATAGTGTGTGCTACTAGCGATCTTGCATTGATAAGTGCTCCTTTGAACGGATAGGTAGGTAAGGCTGATGTTGAGGTAGATATAGGGCCTCATTACGAGTTTGGAGGCAGCCATGCCCTTTCTAAGGGCATGGCTGCCTCCAAACTCGGGTCCGGGTCCCCTGAATGGGGAATTACCGGGCCATTCTGACCTAGGAGGGCCCGGTATTTCACCATTCAGGGAACCCAGACCATCCCCATTCCTATTCGAGCCCCCATAGGGCTCAATGGGAATGGGGATAATGCTAACAACAGGCCCGTTAATAACAGGCCCGTTGTTAGCATCCTGGTCTCCTCGCGGGATCCGGTAAGGACGCCTGGTTTTACCAGCCGTCCTTACCGGGTCCCGCGAGGAGACCTCGTAATAGGGCGGTACAGTGTTAACTGCTCCGGCACCTTTACCGGTGCCGTTAACCCCTTACCGCCCACCTCGTAATGAGGCCCATTGTCTTGCTATGGCTAAGGGTCGTTGTGATGTAGCTTGTGTTAAGTTTAGATAGTTTCATAGTCGTCATGGGGGTGGTAATTGAGTTAGTGTTACTCAATTTTGTCATGGTATCTTTGGAATAATAGGTGTGAGTGGTTGCTAGTCTAGATGGTGGTTTGAATAGTTTAGGTAGTCTTGAGCGTAACTTGAGGCTCCTTTGTAGGAAGTCGCATGGGGCATTTGTTATGGTCATGTTAAGTTAGGCATTAGGCTGGAGAGATCTTGTCACCTGATGGGAGTGGCTAGTCATGGTGTTCTGGGAAGTATTTAGGATATTCCAACACTCAATTGAAGGTAGTGTAGTCATGAGAACCGTTAGGTAGAAGGTGGTGGCAGACAACATGTGCTATAATACTCAGTTGCAGGTGCTTGTGGCTATAGAATGTACATGCTAAACAGGATCCGCAGGGGTGATGGCCTGTGAGTTCTCTAAGATTCCATAGTCCTGTTCTTGAGATTTTCTTCAGGCGAGCATGGGTCAGATGTTCTTTGAGGTTTTTCGCTTGTTTCAGTGCCATCCTATGGTTTGGTACTCTGTTTCAGCATTTTGGCTGACCTAAAGTCTGGTCCCCTAAGCTAGGAATCAGACAACACGTCTGACTGAGTTAGCAGACACCAATTTACTTTTAGATCACACAGAACTTAAGCAAGAATGTGTTCTAATATACTAAGGAAACATTGGAATGTAAGTGTCCCCTTTCAGAAGCAAAGCTCTGTTTTAATATGTATGTGTTTGCCAAATATGATAGGATATTTGTCTGATCTTCACAATAATAGACATGTGACTGTAGCAATGCTTGTCTTGTTCAATACTTCATCTGTGCCAAGACTACATTGTATACTCTCCTTGTCAAAATAAGTATGAACTGGAAAATATTGAAAATACCTGTCTACTAAACAGATAAAAAGATCTGCTGAAATAATAAGGCAGACCCATGAGCTAAATTACTGTTCTATGTTTCCTGGATGGATTGAGTCCACACACCTAATATCACACCAAGGGACGTCTAGCTTACTTTTGAAGCAATATGTGTAAACTTGGTTGTAAATTACAGTAGACATACAAGTAGCAACATACTGTCACGAATTTACCATGTGGTAGGAATACCCCCTTTTTTTTCATAATTTTTACAGAGTGCAGACTTTTTTTTAAAGAAAGGGTCCTGGAAGTTTAAAAATTATGTCATTTGAAAATGATGCCATGCCCCCTTGAGTGTTTCTGTGACCCCCACCCACCCCATTGCCCCCTTGAGTGTTTCTGTGGTCCCCACACACCCCCTTACCCTCTTGAGTGTTTCTGTGGACCCGACACACCTCCGTGCCCCCCTTCCGCCTTCCCCCGTAGCACGACTTAACTGGTGCTGACCTAATATGTTGTCGCTCCTGCCCTTCCCCTCCTCCTCACCTCTTTCCCCTTCTTACCTACCTACCCAATCCCTCCTCCCCTCCTCTTCCCCCTCCTGTTAAATTCTGGCACTACCCCAATTGCTGTCAGGCATATTAATTGTAGCAGCCTGTCTTGCGCAGCCACCTACCTTCCCCTCTCGCTCCCCTCCCCTCTTTTTGTTAAAGCCACCACTGCCTCAATTGCTGTCAGGAATAGTAATTATAGCTACCTTCCTTTCACAGTCACATGCCTCTCCCCCTCCGCCCTTTTATGTCCACTAGCTCTTACTCTTATCATTTGTCCCTTGACTTTTGATAGCAGCCTGTCTCCCACCCCTTCCCTCTTGTCCTCTCCTCTCACTCCCCCAGCATCATTTTGTCCTAATATGATAGTTGCTTTATTTTGTCCCTCTCCTTTTCGCTCTCTCCATAACCCCCTCCCTCCCCTTCACCTTCCTCTTGTTACTAATGCACCACATCAATTGTCGTCAGGCATAGTATTGTTACTGCTTGAGTTGTTCTCCTCTTTTTGCCTTCCTCCCTCCTCCTTAATTGTTCTTTGCACTTGCACTATCTGAAATGTCGCCAGGCTGATTATGATAGTTATCTTTCATTCTGATTTGTTTCAAGGACTTGTAAGAATGTATTTCTATTCTCCCTTGCTCCCTCCTTGAAGCGCTTGAAACACATTGCGTATAGGCGCTATACAAATAAACAAGCAAACATGGCACTAGCAGGCCCTGTTTGCAATCCTGAAACTTTAAGCCCATGGTCAGCACTGGATCATATCAATGCCTGTGTGTTTGTTAGCCTTGGATTCCACGCGAGGAGAGCTGCACATTCCTATCCTTGCACTGTGCTGTACACTGTATACTTTCCAATATTTTGCTTCTATTCTTCTTTCTATGCGTTTGTTGACATTTAGATGGGTACGCGATATTTTAATTGTGGCACATTTCTTAATAGCCTCTTACTATTTAAGCTTCAAAACCGCTCTTATTATGCTAAATTGGATTTATTTGTATAGAAATATAAACAATGGAGCTACAATGGACATTCTGCATCGATTTTTGAAAGACTTGCTCTAAAGCAACATTAAATTAAAAAAAACATTTCTCATACTTTTACATGATAATATTGAGCGGCTGATATATAGTCAGATTGTCTTGGCCTAAAAGGTAACAATTTTCGGAATTTCACTTACTGTTTCATAAAAGGGTATTCTGTTCTTTTTCCTAGGTCTCAAATTCTGAGCAAGAGAAAACACATATGATGAGCAGTACAATGCCCCAACGCCTGAATTTCTTTTCCCGCATTTTCAATATAACTAAAAGAAAAATGTCTTCACCTATTATCCATCAACTTTCGCCACCGCGAGGCGATCACTCCCTATGTGAAAGCTCACCCTTATCGAACATGTTGCATGTATATATGGACCTGCAAAATGCACAGAATGCAACACGGCACTTGGAACATAGTGATGTACCACCCATTGTACGAGCTTCATAACCATAGCATGGTAGAGTAGTGGGACAGACAGAGGTTTATAGTCATAGTTTCGACAGTAATAGTTTCGAATGCCAGAGTTCTGACACAAAAGTGCAGAAAAAAAAGTTTCGATTTTTTTTTCTTTGGGGGGGGTTTCCCCCCGAAATCCGTGTTTTTTTAAAGAAAACTCACTGGTTTTACAATACTAAATAAAAGAAAAAACGAATAGAAAAGAAAAGGCGTAACTTTTTTTTCAGCACTTTTGCGTCGAAACGTTGGGCATTCGAAACTATTGTTTCGAAACTTTGACTGGACACCACAGACAGAGACTTTCAAAAAAGATTAAATCCTGTGAGCTGGGTTCAAACTTCTCTGCCAGTGCACTACTCTTTTTTTTTTTTAATGTAAACTGTTCTGACTTGGAATGGCCTACAACTAAAAAACACTGGTTGATTGAAATATGTGATATTGTTTCTAAAACAGATGTGGAGTACACAATGACGCAAAAGCTACAAAACAAGGGATTGATTACAGGGAAGCACTAGGGAAGAAGCATTGGGTGTTGGCTTTGAACCTTTCCAGCAATGCTCTACTTTTTTGTTTGTTTGTTATTTTCTTGAAAGCACGTGATCACCTACAAAGTGGCTGTGATTATTCCAGGCCAGCATTGTAAACTCACGGCATTATGCACTTCCAAAAAATTGGGGCACACTGAAAAAGCAAACAGCTAATTATATTACACAAACAATTACTATGCATATCAATTGAGGAGGAAAATGAACAACCTGAGATCATTGGTTTGGAGGATCAAACCCACAGCTCTTGGGGACATTTGCTTCACAGGCCTGTGTTGCAACCTCTATGTCTGGTAATGATGGATGCCTGAACGAATACGTACAGGCCTTCAGCCCAAGATGCCTGTGTGCATTGTGAACAGAGCATGCATGCATGTGCAGATATGATGGCTCCTGTTGAATGATGACAAGGAGAAATCTAGAGGTGAAAGGATAAGCAGTGCCCAAAGCGGCTTCATCTGCCGCATGGCAGGATATTTTGAGACCAAAAAAAGTGGCGATGAGCGTTAATGAACAAACGTTTCAGTTCAGAAAATAGAGCGAGATGTTCATATGTCACTCTCAGGTACAGGGGAGCGTAGCACAGACTCCTTACAAGGCCAAAGAACGGAGCCAACCAGCGTGAAATTGTATTCACTTCCTCAGACGGTCCTGCACTCCATATTCAGAAATGTGTGCCACTTCCACGTTCAACAGCCCATGAAATGACTGACTCGTATATCTAGTGAGTAACGTCAAACCAACGTTTCTTTGTTCTATGTTTTGGACAGGGATGAAATAAACACGCGCAAATTAGGCTACCTCCTTTCTGACCTCACGAGCTATGGAACAGCCTGTACCAGCACGATGCTTTCCAACAATACGGTCGCTTTGAGCCTTGAATTATGCACACGACTCGTCAATAATTAAAATGTCCTAGGGCTGTAAGGTGCTTGTGGCAAAACAACTGCATGCTCTCCATAAATCTGTCTTCAGGCTGCTCAAAGTCACGCATTCGTGTTGTCTCATAACAGCGTGCTGAGTGTTAGGACATGAAACAGAAATCCCCCTGTGCTTTCCCTTCCGCGAGGAGTACTATTTCCGCCGCTGTACCGGAAGAAAGCAGGAAGAGGAGACCAAGGCTCCCCCTTGCATCCTTTTTGTCTGTGGACAGTCAGAAGGAAATGCATAGCTCTGCCAGACAAGCTAGCATAACACGCATCCGCCAAGGGCTACTAACAGAATGGGATTCTGGGCCACACCCAGTGTTATGAACACTTAAATCAGCTTTATGACGATAACACACCTAAATACATGAATTCATTCCATTTAAAATGCCCCGGTAGTGTTCAGTAGAGGCTTGGCCGTGGCCTTGGTTATCACAATATGACAAAATCTTGAGCCCATTCAATGTAAACATGACAAACGGATCAAACCAATGTCTAGCCTTGGACATTCTTTAAGTCCTTGGAGTTGTTGTCTTGGGTTTGATCCAAAAATTCAGGTTAATGCACCTGATACCAATGCTTTGTAAAAAAAAAAAAAAAAAACAAGACTGGGTATTGTGTCCTGCAGTTTCCCCTGCATCCACTCAAGCCAAAGCAGAACGTGAATGGCTGCGAGAGGGCAGCCTGAGGCACTAAGACAGGCCCATGGCAGCCGCATACCCTCCAGCCTGCAGCATTCCCCCTGCAGAGGATGAACACCTCCTGAAAGTGCAGACTGGGGAAGTTGAGGCAACGTGACGAAGGTTAACCTGTGGGGAGGTAGTTTAGACTGAATTCACATTATTGCAAGTAACGATGTTGGTGAGACTTGATTTTAATTATGCAAAAACGGAGGTTGGATAATCCCACAGAAGCAGAGGGAAAATAAATGAAAGTCCCTGCACCGGTGAATATAGGCTCAATAAACAATGATTGGAACGGATGGTCATCGCGATGGAAGCAAACAACCCTGAAGGAAATTGAAGATATTGTTCCAGAGCCAATAGTAGCGAAAGACAGAAAAATTGCCGAAGATGGGGAGGCTAGGAGCTAGGCTCGGAGCCTATCAAGGCAGTGGGGCTCAAGCCTCGATCTCCCCCCAAGCAGCTGCATCTAATTTATTAAGACCTACAGAGGGGTCATGGAGTGACTCATCTGCCAGACTATGGCAACTAAATTGCAGGTTTGGCCTTCCATCCTCCTAGCACAGAGGCAGGATACTCTCCCCAAAACTGTTGCTGGTGATAACCCCTACCCTTATGCTAAGTGTGGGATGCCCACAGTGGTCGAGGTTGGTGCGAGCGGTTGGGAGCGGTGGTCCTCTACTTTTTTAAAATTAGGTTTTACTGTTCCTATACTTTTATTTTCAAAAGAAACTGTTCCGGAATGGCTTAGTTTTAAAATAAAAGTGTAGGAAGAAGTTGAAACTTGCAATTCAGTGCACTGCACTGAACGTTCCCTTAAACAGCAGGCGCGTTTTTTGGGGGGTTTGGATTGCACATGGGAGGGGCTCAGTGATGGGGTTTGTGGGGAACTGGGGCATGCTGGCTGGGAACATAGTTTCTCTACTTCTTTTCATACACTTCAACCACTGGAAGCCCAAGGGTTCAAAATGTGATCAGCATAAACGGGGAGAAATGGTTTGTAAAAAAAGAAAAAATGTGGAAAAGGTGGGCACCACCTACAGTTCGTATCAAATGGACTGCGCTTGTAAAACTGTAAAAAACATTTTTATAAAACAATTTTTATACACAGCCATTAAATAAGGTGGGTGTCACACACCCAGATAGACAGTCGCTCCCAATTATACCTCATCCGAGGTTAACGAGCTAATCATAATAATGTTCAAATAATGTTGATTTCAATTGTATAACCGTTGGTTCCAGAAAACGTAGATCAATCAATCACTATTGCTTAAATATCTGATATCTCATTTCTAAATGTAGTTCAAGAAATGGAAAAATGCAAGCCAATATGGTTAAATTATTGTGACCGAGAGTTTTATTGCCAATGCATTTCTGGGACCACTGTCTCCTTCGTCAGGGCTGCACTCTCTAATTTGCCATAAATTATTGCATTCTCATAATCACACATTTTTGAAAAAAACCAAACAGAAAAGATTTAACACACACATACAGGTTCATTAAGGGCATATCCACAATTGTAACAGCATTGCATATATACATACCATGTAATTGTTTGAGGATACAGTGAATATTAAAAAGAAAAGAAAAGGAAAGAAAAGGAAATGGCCGTTGGATTCCAATTTTTCATAAATTATTGTTATTGTCTGAACTCAATGGTAAACATGTGTCAATACCTTATAATGGCGGGACACAACAGGTGGAAACCTATGTACTATAATAAGTTCAAAATCATGCCCTGAAAAAATGTGAGATGCAATAATTCACTGTTAAGCTATACAGTTTCAGAATCTGCGCATAACTGTGTAGAAAATCTACAATTGACTTACTTTCTCTCTAGCGCGTGTCTGCACTTGCGCTCTTTGAGTAACTGAACAAGCTCAACTGCATGCTGTGTTATTAGGGATGTACTGTGGAAATAAATTTGATATAAACATTTGTCAATGCCTAGGTCATTCAAGATGACAATGCTCATATTGCCATAAGCTATTCAGGAGCTGCTTGCTGACCGTGTACCGTGATATAAAGCCGTATCTCAGTTAGAATCACGCATGCAGCATTCTATGAGCTGTTTAAGTGCTGTTACCTTCGTTACCACAGAGGCGCCTGAGTCTGACCTGCCCTGGGCGTGTCTTCAAAACAGCCGCCTCGCGTCCCGATCCTGCGTAGTATTCCAGGCACTGTCACTACAATGGAGTAATGGGCACATATATCTCTCCCACAGTAACTGCCCCAGCAACCAGCCGTGCAGTGCACAATAGAATTCCCAATACTCGTTTTGAAAACATTCAGCTATTGATTCCCAACAGGTTCATTAAGAAAACCTGGTAAAATATGAACAGCACAGGTTTTTGTAATTATTTAATGACATTATGCATGTGAGAGGGAGTTTCAACGCAAGGCTAGAACTCCCATCCTCAACACGTTTTCTTTTTTACCATAAGGAACTGGGTTTACAAGAAATATTTGACAAATGTCAGCCAACATCTAGACTCAGACAGAAATCACAATGTTATAGAAATACGCTGTGGAATTACATAAACACAGTAGGATAAATGGATCTCCATTCAATGATAGCGAATTCGGGTCTCATCAGATTAATAATGCATTTATTGATTCAAGAAATTAATGGAATTATTTTCTGAACTAGCACACACCTCTGAACACATATCTCTGTTCATACACCTACAGGGTAAAACAGGACCCTTCTACCACACCTTCTCCTCCTGTCCTGATGAAGGCCAACCAGTCCTCAGCAACATAGATCAGCTTATGGCCGAAACATTGTCGTGTTGACTCCCCTCCCAGTGTTAATCCTCACACTGTTTATGTTTTGTATTTTGACACACTTTATCTACATGGTCATTTGCTTCACTATGATCCCTGACTTCTACAAGGGTATGTAAATGTTTTGTACTGTGATCCAGATATTGAGACTTGGAGAATCACCCAGAGATATTGTTGCTGAACTGAGAAGTGTCCTGCCAAGACCTTTTAAAACATTTGTATGCATTAAAACTTTTTGTAAAAAAGAAAACATTTTTGTCTTTTACAAAAATTATTGTATTTCTGCCCTATTTCTGAAACCATGTCAATTATTTTGCATAAATGATGTCAGGTGTGTATATTACGTTTAGTCACCCTGATCACTTTTTCATTTTTGGACCGGTAGAGGGAGACTCAGTTCTGAAACCCATGAGAGAGATTAGCTTCCCTTAGAACTCTCTAACAGCGTTTTGGAACAGAAAAAAATGCTCTTAGTACTCCGTTCTTACGGGCCGGGGTACTAATAGCAATAGGCTCCTTGCAGGGGGGCATTACATCTTCAGGAAATGCCCCAGGGTCTTCATTAAGGCGCTCGCTTCACTTGGGTCTGTAACTATGTGCCCCGGGCATTACTTGAAGTGGTAATGCCCCCCCTGCGAAGGGCCTATTGCTCAATTAAAATCCCAGTTGCCAGCATTTCAGTAAATGCATTTTTGTCTGAAACACTAGTACTAGAAAGGGGCATGCGCCAAGGCTGCCCCTCGTCACCTATTCTGTTTGCGATGGTGTTAGAGCCCATGACAGACTTAATCAGGGAGTGCCATAGAATTCATGGAATCCAACTGGCAGGATCCCCTGAAATAATCTTGTTGTACGCCGATGACATATTTTTATACATCAGGGACCCGCATGTGAATCTTGACCCAATAATAGAAGACATAACATGATTTGGAGAATTTTCAGGTTTCACAGTAAACTACACGAAATCTGAAATCTTCCCACTGACTGATAACATGGCGAGGCTGCAAGGAATATATCCCCTCAAATGGACACCAGACAGGATCAAGTACTTGGGTGTGATGATATCCAAGGGTTAAGATTTGCTTCTCACTGACAACTATGATACACTCGAGACATATGTGACTGTAAAACTGAGTAAATGGTCAAACATGCCACTTTCCTTGGCTGGTAGACTGGCTCTGGTCAAAATGATACTCCTTCCCAAACTGCTCTATTTGTTTGTGAATGTACACGCGTGGCCCGTTAGGGGGTACTTCCCCAAACTGCACCCTTACCTGTGCCAGTTCCTATGGGGCGCCAGAGTGGTTCGGAAGCAGTGGGAGGAAATTGCACTGCCGTATGACAAAGGAGGTTTTGCCGGCCCGCACTTTGAGATGTATTGTTTGGCCGCCCATGCGCAGTTTGAGTCCTACTGGTATGGCAATGAAAGTACCCCACCAAATGTCAAACTAGAACACTTGGCAACAGATAAAACAGATCTGAAAACACTAGTATCGGACTCCTTATACAAAGACAACTGTTCATACGACCCCATACAGTCCACACTTATTCCATGGAGGTCTATATTTGTAAAGACGGGTGCACAAAGTCCATATTATAAATGGCTACCACTATTGAGATTCCCCACCTGGGATGACACACTTCATGCACATTGGGACAAGCTAGGAAACCACACGCTGTGTGACCTGTTATTAGAGGGTACATATATAACACTACATACATAGGGGCATAACCACTGAAATATTATGGGTTTATAGACTAAGGACGGCCGCTTCAAAGTGGTGGGAAAGTTACCCAGTGCAGCCCTCAAAAATGAACTACTAGCCTACATATCCAACACACATGGGAGTCAAAGATTACTAGCCTCCTTATATAAGATGATCGTGGGAAAGGCCCCAATACAGGTAGCCAAAGCAAGAGGGAAATGGGCAGCGGAAATAGAGTTGGAGATATCCGATAAACTCTGGGTTAAGATGTGTTCTCTGACCAGATCTATATCACTAAATGCAAGATTTAAATTGATCCAGTTCAAGATACTGAACAGGCTGTACTATACGCCCGATAAACTTAAAAAATATATCCAGGCACTGATGGCAAATGTCCAAGATGTAAATGTGAAAACGCTGGGTATTTGTACATGTTATCTGCTACTGGACTTCTGGCGTCAAGTGTTTAACACATTATCCAAAGTGATCAATCGTCCGCTGGAACTATCCCCCATGAGTAGCCTCTTCGGAATCTGGAATGAGGTCCCGGATAGGCAACAAAGATTGTTTCTAAACCTGGGAAGCCTGCTTGCCAAGTGTTGTATCCTGCAGAAATGGAAGGATTCCAGACCACTGCAAGGGAAGGACTGGCTAAGAGAACTGACATGTGTAGAAGACTGTGAAGAGTTGTTCATAGGAACGCTGACGGGGTCGTCTAGACCCCGAGACATATGGTGTGAATTTCGTTTGTTCCTTGTCCAAAATCCATCTCCTATATGATCACCCCTCAATGCAATAGTAGCATTTGGGTACAAGAGGAGCCCCAAGGAGGTCATCACTGGTTTGGAGGAACCGAAAGCTTGACTGATGCGGGTGTTCGTACTGCTGCATAATATGATCTGTATAACCCCATAGTGTAATGAGACATTGTGGATTGTTTGTACATGCCAAGCGTAAATTAAGTTATAAAAGAACAAAAAGAAAAGGGCAAGCCTTTTGCCTTAACCATCCCATAGAAACAATTGGGGTGACCTGTTGGCTGAACAAGAACCACTGCAGCTGAGACCACTCCTAACCAGGCACCAGCTTATTGGAGGTGACAGAAGCCTGCAAGTCCTCTCTAAGGACTTTCTGGCTAGAAGGTGCAGAAGAAAGGGCCTACCTCACCCCTGGAGACTCTTGGCAATGTCCCGGGAGGATAGCTCAGCGGCAACACGCTCGCCTTGGAAACAAGACGACACGAAGCAACACAGGTTTGATCCCCGGGTCCGCGCTTAGAAACCTCTGGGTATTAAGCAAGTTATAAATACGCAACTAAGACATATTCCGGTAACAGGGCCTCTATGCCCGAGGGCTGTGTGAGCGCATTAAAAATGCTAATAAATAAATAAATGTCCCCTTGCTCCCTGTTTTGCAGATTTTATCAGATTTTGAGCCCACCTGACATCCCAACGCTCTTTTTGAGCCCACACCAAGCACACAAAGCTGCCTTTGATACGTGTTTCTTTTCGATCCACTGTCGAGCGTCCAGCCGCTGATTCATCCATCGCCTGCCTTCATTTCAGCGTTTTCAACCCAATCGCCACTGAAGAACTGCTTTGCATCCTTGGACCTCTTTGAACCAACTCAATCAATTAGAGACTCTGACTCAATCAAACTCTTGGCTGTTCTTCACCTGATTAGAAACGATCACTGCTACTGGAACACACTGCATTGCTTGACCGTTCCGAGCCATCTTGGCTGTCTCGACAACTGCGATCCACTGGGAACAATCAACTTGTAATGTCTTGATGCATACTCAATGCATTTAAAGTGCCTGCAAGCTTGTCTTACCACTGTTAAAACCCAATAGCAAGCATTACAGGTATATAAATAGGCTGTGTCCCCTGACCTGCCTGAAATGGCACTAATGACTTTTAAGACCCCACTCTCTTCCTTTTAAATACATCTTCAGTGAATTTGACATTGCTGCTGAAATATTATTGCCTGTGCACTCAATTCCTTAAACACAGAGTGCTTCTTTATTCAAAAGTCTGATTTCACACTGTTTTCCCTTACAGCGGTGTGCCATTGGTGTCTATCAGTTCTGTGGACTTTGTTAGTTTAATTGAAGTATCCTTTTTTACGTAAACTTGGTTGACAGTCTTTTATTTTGGTACCACAGCACTATTATAGCTTGGTCAGTTTTTGTGCTAGCTTACATCCCTACTTAAGTGGATAGCCTGGTCTCGGCCAATGTTACTGAAAGAGGTGTGCTCTGGCATCTTGAAGCATCTGCGTGCTAGATTGAATTACCAATAAAATATTTCAGACCAAATAACCAGACAGACTGAAAGGAGATGGTAAAATACTACTTTAATCTCAAAGAAATAAAGCAGGGCGAATAAACACTTGTCAAATCGAGTCATGTAAGGTCACAATGTCTTTTCGTTTATACTCAGTTTATATAATCCTAGATGTGTCAGCTGTGCCGTCATACTATGTGGGAAACCCCAAAACCTACTGAAGGGTGGGAGTGGATTAGGGGGTCATGTCTACATGTATTGGCGGTCTCTTGTTTGTGAGATACACCCTGCTCTACTTATATACACGTGGTGTAAGGCACTCGTTATAGCAGAGAATGTGGCAGCGGTATAATACTTTGCAACATTGTATGTAAAAGTGCACGGCAGGCTTTTCTGATTGGCTGGCAACCCAAATCCAACCTTGGATATTTGGATTGCTTGCAGCACGTAAATAGAAACGAAACCCAGGTGCTTGGAGATATGTCAGCTTTCTCCTTGTTTCCCTATTAGTCTACCCTCTCTCATCGATAGGCCTCATGCCAGTGTCCTCTGTTTGAAAACTGACCTTCCCAGTCTGCACTGTCTCAAGACATTCGAGGGAGTGTAGGCACATCATTATCTTAGCTTCAAACTTAATGAATAGCCCTTGTTTGCAAGTTCTTCATCATCTGTTACAAGACCATGAATTTGTCCATATCGACAGTGCATTTAACACCATTTGATTCCATTATCCTGGGTGCAGTTGCTCCTCTTGGCCTTAAGACACTTTCTCACTGTATCCCATATTAACTTCATGCCCTTTTAAATGTTCAATTACTGGCATCCATAAATGTTCTTGTTCCTCCTAATCCTTGGAAAATATATCCTCGCACATGGTCTGCTCGTTAGACTCCCTTTGTGCTTTTCCTTCATCTCTCGAAATAGCATCATTGGTTCAAAGCCAATGTACTCCTCTATTTTGCAAGGAAAACAGCTTCTTCATCATCTTTCCATGTTATGATCCCGGGCTTGTATTTTGAGGTAGTTGGTTTGATTGACATAAGCCGTCATTCATCTTCTTCTAATGGTTGTCCCAAACGTTGACTATATACCTCTCATAAGAAAACTTTCAAGTATTCTTTCTATCTTTGCATTTCAGCACATTTACATTTATTGACCAGAGAGTTACTTCATTCTTCTTTGTGTTTGGAAGTACATGTTTCTCTTGCTTCAGTTACATCATCATTCTTAAGTATTTGCATATCATTTCAGCATAGGTTCATATATCTTCTTTAGGACATCCTTTTGCTGTCATTAGACTTTGTTTAACGTACATCCATGTCTGCATTCCAGCAACTCGGCGAGGGACCTCCTTCTTGGTCGCACTCTTCCACTGTTTCAATGTGAGGGTACATTCTGAACGGTTGACTAAGTGCATATCACCTTTCATGTACTCAGCGAGGTATAGTAATATTGCAGGGGTTCATACAGCGGTTCCCAATTGTGGCTCTTTGTCATTTCAATCAGGCAGGATTGAGGGGGCGGTGACCAGAGAGAATGCGTCCACCTGCCCCTCTACAGAGGCTAAGATGATCTACCTGTCAGGCTGTGCTTGTTTCACAAATATGATTGGAATCACTTATGGTCTAGTAGTAGTGTGGGGCTAGTAGCAATTGTATCCATTACACATCCCAGTTTGTCCTTCAGAGCAGTATTCATTTTGTAACATGTGTTCAGGGACCTGATCACTGCCTTTTCCTTAGTCTGTAGGGTTTTGCTTTGATAGGTTCTCAGGGACATGAAAATGTTCGAGTCCCTGATTAAATTTTAATC
This sequence comes from Ambystoma mexicanum, assembly GCF_040938575.1. NCBI lineage: Eukaryota > Metazoa > Chordata > Amphibia > Caudata > Ambystomatidae > Ambystoma > Ambystoma mexicanum. The sequence goes on along the minus strand of NC_090927.1, from coordinate 991,355,334 downwards.
CCACTGCACCCACAGCAGGAGAGTTTCATCCCGGATTGCATAAGAGGAAAACAATCAACCACATTTGATACCAAAAGGAGAATCAGGAGTGTGTGCTGCCCAGCTGTGTTACACAGCCACACGTGACACCATGATGGTGGCAGGAATGCAACTTTTGTTGCTCCTCTATGCTGATGTCGCCTGTTGCGGTCGGTAAATGCCTTTGCCAATTTTATGGGAGCTAAAAAGTTGAAAGTTAACATACAGAAGATTGCTCAGATGTCGATCAGCCCAACAGAAAGGACAACAATAGATATTTGACTGGAGGAAAAGCTTCTGGGTTTACAAACCTATGATTGCCTGGGTTTCAGATTTCCATGTCAGGCTACTTCAGGTTGTTAGAAGAAGAAAGTTGCAGCAAGGGTCGCCTAATCAAATAGTGAAATCCTACACCTCTCCAGATGCTGCAAAGGGAAGAATCCATTACTGGCCTTATATGTATGCAAGACAAAGACCTACAGTGTTACATCATATGTACGGGCTTCTGGGGACATGAATCTGGCCAGGAAATTGGAAAGATAGAAAAACATCTTTTGAGAGTGGGTATTGAAAGAAGCACCATCCACCATCACTTTGAAATTGGTACATATGGCATTGAGGATGGATGAAATCCGCCAGGTTTTCCAATTTGCACCTCTCCCCTTGAGGGTACTAATTTGGTATAACACTTCAGCCCTCTTGACATAGATTATTAGCATTGAGACTATAGGGAAAAGTGGCAATCTATTTCTTGGCTTTTCATGTGGAAAATGTGCTGGGCACATTATGATATGCCCACATTTTCGGAGGAAGGTAAAGTTTGGAGTTCATGGATGAATTGACGCTGAAGAGGGTGATCAAAAAGGAATAGATTCGGGTTACCTCAGTACAATAAGAGAAATATATATGGACAAACCATAGTTAAAGTAAAAAAGTACTTTATTTCGGGTTCATGACCATAAAGTGCAAGTGCAATACCAAGCAACGCAAACAATATAAATCCCAGCAAAGAAGTTCGAACACAATAAAAAAAGTGGACAATTGGAAAGTTGAATATACAAATAATTTAAAAACATAAAACTGGTCAGAGTGTTCTCAAATGTAGAGCTAAGCAGATACACAATTCTTAGTCCCCACCCTTTGGCCAAAAAGCAAGACACTGCAAAAATCACATTATTAAGGACAGGCATTTTGCAAATGACCAAAGCATCACACATGAAGTTGCCTGGTATTTCAAGAGTACCGCAAGAATGTGCCTTCTCTGCGGGGTTTTGGAAAGGCCAGAAGGAAATTAATAATAGTTTCAGTTTCATTGGGACAAAAGGGCAGAATATAGCAGACCATCTATATGAAAAGTCTGCAACCAGAAAAATATGGAGACAGAATTTAATATTATAACATTCTGTTAAGAACTAGATGAATCTCATTCCAGTATTTCTCTGGCCTGAAAGCACTTTTATGAACATGATATCCTAGAAGCAATAACGTCACTAGCAAGCAATTCTTTCTCGATGTAAAGGGTATCGAAGCTTAACTTGATATCCCTATACATATCCTCAGTAATAACAACATTGTTAATCTAGTAAACAAACAGAATTTAACATGATCAGCAGGGATGAGACATGGTGAAACCAAATCCAGGATTTATCTATGGAGAGTTAAAAACATCTCATAGCATATCTTTTTGGTGTGATAATGTGGCTATCTTACGTAGACGACGCTAATGAAGAAGAGGTTTGCACTGAGCAGTAAAATGTACAGACTGCAAGCAAGTCTCTGCACATTAAGAAATTGAGGGTGTGCTCTGAGGTAGAGCAAAGATGTGCGTGCTATATACATTTGTTTTTCGATTTTTGCCAAATGGTTTATGTCGCTTGCACCACAGAGGTTACTCCCATAAAGTGCAGCAGGAATTGCTTAGGCCTTACAAGCCTCAAGTGCTGTCAGCAGTAAGTGATTCCCAAGACAAGCATTTAAAGTGCAGAGGGCATTCGTACGGCGTGTCAGTGTAAGGTCACTTTTTGTTTTTTGATTGGTCCATTTAATATAATTTTGAAATCTTATTCCAAGACAACCGAAAAGATTTACATCCGTAGAGTTACTCCTTCTAAAATAATGTTAGCCTTACACCTCCGAGTGTAATGACATACCAACTCCATAGTTTTCTGTCTGTTAATTGTGAGGTGTCTCTCCTTACAATTTTTTTTACAATATCTAATTCTTGTTGCAAACCATTTCTCGCCATAGATATTAGGACTGCGTCATCTGCATATAAAAGTATACCAATCTTTTTATTGGCGATCCTAGAGGCGTTTACAAATGAACTGGAAATTAATCTGTTGTTTCGCCACTCTAACCCTATCTGACCACTGCTTTGCTGAGCTCTGATAGTCTTCCAATAGGGTTTAAAATACCAGCAGGGACTTTCAAATTACCTCAAACTGACCATCATACATCACTATTAACTGAATCAAAAAGAGTTTTAAAATCGATAAAAAAGAAGGTAGAAAGGGACTTTCTTTAAAATTCAAAATTTTGTTAATATTAAAACAAAGGCAAAAAACCTGGTAAATCGTGCCCATGTCTCTAGTAAAAACTGCCTGCATCTCCTCAATGATACATTCATCATAGGCCCATTCTTCCAGTCGGGTTAAGAAGATCTTGCCATAGACTTTGGCTAGACTATCTATTAAAGTAATGGGTCTGCAATAAAGAGAAGTTACCTTTTTTTAAAATCGGAATGATTTCTGCAGTTCATCAACTTGATGGGACGTAACCGGCTGAGTTTAAGTGATTAACAAAACCAGGTTAAAAAGCAACCTAATTTGTTGGTTATGCTTTGAAAATATCAATGAGCATTTGGTCTAACCTAGGTGCCCTACACTTCATTTGTGAATGAAAGGTCTTCTTAACCTATGTTTCCAGGACAAACGCAATAGGCATCATGCTCCAGAACCCTAAAACATATATTTCCAGCTTCGAAAATATACAGCTGACTTAAATGGGTAAACCACTCATTGCCTGGAATGAAAATGTCAACTTCATGATGGTTCCTAGTTGATGAACATTCAGTAATTAAATGTTAAACTTTTGTGGTATCTCTACTATCTTGGGCTTTGATAAGTTGTTCCCATTTGTCCAGCCCAGCAGCCTTATTCTTACTTCATATTATGCTCTTATCGGCTGCACAGGAAAGTTGGAATTTATGCAGATCTTGTGTTGTCTTAATCACTTCCAAGGGAGCCGACTTAGATAGTCTGCAGTCTTTATCATACCATGAATTACGTGTCCTAATAGTGTTGTTTATCTGTGTAGGAGGTGTAGTTACAAATAAAAAAATTATATTCACTAAGGAGGAGTAAAATGATTCAGCCATGAAGGAATTATGATTTGTTTCAGAATTGAATTACCCAAAAAGTGAAATTAGGGTAGCGTGCAGAGAAGGGGCAAAGAGAGGTAATCAATATCACCCTTTTTCAATCTCTTATCATTATTGAAAAAGAATGACATCATCAGAGGGTTTGTCTGATAGTGTGTGAGCATGAAGGAAAGGGGCACTCACAACCCAGGTGATGACCTTCAACGATTTAGCAAAGTGCCAGTGCTGTGATTTGTGGTTCTAAAAAAAATGTAATCAATGCAACTGGATTGATTCTGTCCCCCCACCCCCTCAATATAATGGCGGCCACTACAGTCACTTAAACCCAGCCAAAGCATACATTACATTGAAGTAGGAGTTGGACAGCAATCCATACATAAAACGGATGGAAAATTCTACATTCAGACAATGGCTCACAAATGTAAGTTTCTTGGAGTTCCCATGTAAATCCACAATGACACACTGGAAGAATGTATGATGAACCTTGCCTGGGATAAGGAAATATATAGTGAATCCTTCACATTTAATCCTACTCTGTTCTAGGTTTGCTGCATTAAGGGGCATTTTGATACCTAAATTGAAGAAATATTGGTTGAATGACTTTTTCCTACATGCCTTCTGTGAAAGATTTGAATCTGACAAGATCCTGGGCATATTTTCATGTTAAAAAAAGAAGGTATATTCCTTTGTAGAGATTTTAGACAATTTTTCTAAATGTGTTTCTGTATGATGATGTTTCTTATTTTTGTGAGATTAATATGTATTACTTGATTACGGTTTGATGATTTCAACAGAATAAACTAATATTAATTGAGTGATTGAAACCAGGTCTTATGAATTATTGGCCTCTCCCTTTTTTTATATTGCTACAAGAGGCATGGGTGACTTCCTGTGTGCAGTGTCACATTTGCGGGTGGCATCATCAGGTTATGAATAAAGCATGGTTGTTGGTGAGGTGACAATGGGCAGCAACTGCAGTGAATTATACGCAAATTGATGTGATTATTACGGCTGTCGTTTTCCGCTCCAGTTCATTTTCCTGCTGCCCAGTTGCATTGGAGGGCAGCAAAGTAGAGATAAAATCTCTGATTTGCTTTCAACATCCATCTCTGGAGAGCACTTCATTTTATGTGAGCATGAAAAGCTCACAAATGGATTCCCGTGGAATACTCCTCACATTAGCACCTGCTAATGAGCAGGCCGATTCCATTGGAATCCATTATAAAACAACACCTACAAAACAAGTTTGCAGGCAGTGTTGTATTTCTCCCAAAGCAGAGATTAAAAGTGAAGAGTAAAGGCAATTTCACCTTCTTTTACTCTTCAGTTTTACAGTCCCCTTTGGGAGTAGGGAGTAAAGAGGGACCCTACAGCACGTAAGTGCAAGCGTTGGCAGTCCACTGCATGTGATTTCTATTTGCTGTAAGATTACCCCTATATGCGTCAGAGAAAGGATATGTCCAAGAGATTTAATAAACAGAGTGAACTAGATTTAAAAGAAGACACAGCTATGCTGAACTTCCTTTGAAAAAAAGCCCTGTGAACACAATAATTGTTTGTTCGTAAGCAACATCACTAGTTCCGGATTGGAGTTGTTTAGGAATTAGACCACTGCGCATGAAGTAGGGAAAATAAAAAAAACATTGCTTCTTCCTAAAATAATTTAATGTTTTTGAAAGAGCACCCAGAAATACCAGGAGTTGTGAGTGAGAAATCATGTACTGTTGCGGATAAGACTACTGGATACTTAAACGTTCAACATTGGCCCCAGTATGCCTGAAATATGGGACAGTGCAGTACTGTTCCATATGTGTCTCGCTTCATAATAATATGACTTGTCATGATGTCTTTGCTGGTTTGAAAGAAAAAGCAAAACCGCTGTAGGTGGCCACTATATAGAAACATTTCTTTTATTTTCATAATATTGCTTTCTTAAAAATATCTTTTTGCCAGTAGTAGAAGGGGCCCGTTTTACACAATGTTACATTTTGACAGGTGTCTGTGTTCTTAGTCCCGCCCCCTTTTGATATGCTATATCAACGTAATATATATTTGATATCAAGTGTGGATAATGTATATCAATTTTGATATAAAGTGAATATACATTTTATATAAAATCTATATAAAGACTGGAGCAGCGGTCGACCTTGCTTGGTGGAGCGTCGAGAGCGAAGTGTGCAATGAAGATGGGGACTGTGAATCTAGGGTTTTGAAGAGAGACTCAGTGTTGACATCACAGAGGGGTTCCGCTCGGGGTGATAGGAAGCGGATATACATTTTATATCAAATTGAAAAGCCCACCAACGTTTTTTGAAGCAATTTTATTGACCCCCAATAATTTTTATACAATCTTCACATACGTTTTATATTATTTTTATAAAAAGTTGGCATACATCTGATAAGAACCGCAATATTTTTATATACATTTTATATATTTAAGATTCCTAAGAATTTTTGATATAAATTATTGTGATCTAAAGGGACGGCCCTAAGGCTATGATGGTGTGGTGGAGGGGGCTTGCAACCCGGATATATACCTTTGGGGTAGGCCTGGGAAACAAGTGTGCTCTTCCAGCTTTACAGGGGCTATTAATGAAACAATGATTATGAACAGCTAGAGTTATGATGAGGGGAAAACACCCCCTGGAGGTTATGACGATAGTCATATTTCTGATGGTGTACGGTGTATGATGGGATGGAAGATGCTCAGGATTTAATGACCGACTATGAACCCGAAGAGCTTTGGGACGAGGACGATGAGGTTTTGGAGCAACCAGCCACTCCCAATGTGGGCTCCGAAGTCATGGAACGCGAATCTAGGGTTTTGCAGGCAGTGATGATGCTGAAGACTGATCCTATCCCGGGGACTTGATGAAATCAATGCAGAAAGAAACATACTTTTTGATATTTAATGGATACTCTACGGATAAACGTTTTTTTGCGATGGTGTGTATGCCAGTGATACATGTTCCAAGAGCCTACCCAGGAATCGTCCAGTTAGTCTGGTGGTGAACACCAATCTGCAGGCCTGCGTGGAACACATTGGATAGCTTTGTGGTTGGAGGGGGATATGCTAACGGTGTTTGATAGTTTGGCACACTTCCTACAACACCCCATATACGCTGAGGATTTAACAGACTCTGTGAAAACCCTCACAAAGTTTTTACGTTATACCACTGTGCTGGTTCAAGACTCTAAAGCCGTGACCTGTGTCCAGCACTGTATATTCTTTATCATTCAAATGTCTGAATGGAGATCTCTGTTGGCTGTTATGAAAATGTATTCTAACAATCGCAATCAAAGCGATGAAATGGTGGCCAGATTTGTTAACAAGACATTACCTAATGTGTATTGATCTCACAGTGTGTAAAAAATGTAAATGCAGGTCTATCTAGTGATACATGTATCAATAAAATAACTTTTTTTAAATTCACAAAGCATTGTGTTTCATTATACATAATAAATAATACAATGTTATAAAGAAAAAGTTGGTTTTGATATTTGAAAACACACATCTTAAATTTGCATAAATGAAAAAGACATACTTAATACATTGAGAACGAAAGTTATAACACAAACATGCCAATACAGAAAAAAAGAAGCGTATAGATTCAGACAATGATGCGGAGTGTATTAATCGGGTAACCATGTAGGGGGTTGCGTCTCCGGCGATGCATAGACGCTTCAGCGGTATGGCTGATTGGGGCATCGTAGATTTGTGAGGGGGTGTACAAAGATTCCTTATACCAGCTGCTACACCATGCCTCTTTGGGACTGTGGGAGTGGATGCTGTTCATAGGGGTATCTAGAGGGCTGTGTTGTTGACGAGGAGTAACAGGGAATCATTTTTTAGCTGCGCCAAAATGCATTGTTGGGTGACGTTACCCAAATCGGCTGTCAGGATATTTAAATTGCCGACCGCTTGCATAAACTCATTCCAGCCGATGATGGCATTTATTATGAATGTGGGGTGTTGATTCGTAACACCACGTATTAACTCGTGCAGGTTCAAACCCCTTACAACCCTGCCTATGTAAATAAACTTGCCCCTATCCTCCAGCCAGCCACATGCTTTGCAAGTTCAATCTTATGTAGCAATAGTTCTGTGTTAGGTTTATAGCATTGGGTAAGAGTATTCACTACGTCTGCTACTACCAGAGCTGGCCCTGGTGGAGACTTTAGACCGCTAGATTCCTCGGGTGGCATATACAAAGCTAGTTTTTTTTCTCTGCATCGCTGCACTGTGCGTGGTTTAAATATTTATATAAAATATCTCTATATAAGGCCACTTTATCATGCTCCAGTAAATCAGGTCTGTTTAAAACATGCTTCATTTCGGAGTTGAGACACATAGTGCCAACCTTATGTATATCCAAACCCGCCAGGGGTTTGGGGGCCGTCAGATTTTCTAACTGCCGCTTGTCAACCAAATACATTTTATGGGTGTGCTCCATCACAGCCCCCAAGCAAGCTGTTGATTAGTAGTAGCGCTATGCCTATCAAAGATCCTATGAATCTGCCAGCCTGCAAGACCGCTTTTCTTTTAGCCCTTAGCGATATCTGCTTATTAACCAGCTTTTTGATGACCTTCTTTTACAACACACTTATTTGATGGTGTATTAGGGGTACGTGTCCCTTTAAAGTTTTCTGAGCAATCTCCAGAATAGCGGCCACCAGATCGTCAGAGGCTGCAGGGAAAATGGCCTTGTGTTGTTGAGGGGTGGCATATACAAGTATTTTGAGCAGCTCAATGTTTCCCCGTATGCGTGTCAACATGGTGAAAGCACGTCCAGCTACTGACGCGGTAATGCGATTAATGTCATTTTTTAAATGTCTTTTTAGGAATATACACAGCAGGTAACCCCAGTGGGAATATAACAGTGCGCAATGTATAATCCGATAGAGTGGTTGTTTTTAAATGCATTTAGCATTATAGATCTGTTACTCTTGCCCTTGTCGAACAGGTTCTGTACAATGTAACAAATGCTTAGATTGCAGTGGTGGGAGTATTGAGTAAAGGCTTTTCTTGCTTGGCATTCTGGACCCCTGCAGTCATCAAATTGTCCACGATGATCATATTCACCATGCTCAGCTGAAGTACATGATTGCCATTGAGACTGTCGGGCATACCCTCTATAAACCAAAGGTGCTTAAACTGCTGTTGCAAGGTGGTATAAAGGGAGCAGCTGTAGAACCAGACAATATTATCAGTAACATGTGTCATTGCAGTGTGGGCATTTTCTAGATGTTTTCTGACAATATTACTCTTGCCTCAGCTGGAAGCCCTGCCAGCACACATGCAAACGGATGTTGTAGCCTGGTATCCATAACGACAAATATTTGAGCACTAACAAACCATGTACAGATATCTATGTGCGAACGCCCCGGGTAGGTTAAATCACAGCATATGGTTAGCCTTTCAACCTTCTAAGGGTTGGGGAAACAAACACTGCTGTATCTGTATGTGTATATTCGGTGCTTAAGCGCCACGTGCAAGCCTACACACAAAATGCATGGTCTTCCCTAGCTCACCTAGAAGTGACAAATAAAAACATGTGACAACATTTGCATATCTGTTTCAACACTATGGGTTTAAAGACTATATAAAACACACATCCACTCTATAGGATACACAACATACCTTTAGATGTTATAATGAATCATCTAACATATGGCTGCCCCACCCCACTGTACCTACAGGACAATACTTCATAATTAAAAACTGTAGCAGCCACCACCACATCCTGTAGTGGTGGTTGTTGGGGTCAAAGCCACTACCTACAATGCCCATGATTGGCTGTGGCACCACCCCAGCTGTATGTCATCTCATAATGACAAAGCAATAACCTCATTTACAGATCCTTGGGTTCTCAAATAACAGCAGTGTCCAAAGCCCCAACTCTTGCCGATAAAATTCCACTGTGTGGAAAGAACCGGGGAAAGGTGTCACGTGGGGTAAAGGAACCCGCATATGGTATTTTGTAAAACACAAATGGGCCATGAATCTCAATTGTTCAAAGTGGCATTGTGGGAAATCAAACCAGTCAAGCAGGTTCTTTGGACAGGTTCATCGGACAGAGACTAGTTGCGATGACAAAGCAGTTGGTGCCACCAACCCCTCTTTATCTTGTGCTTGTAGATAGCAAGGGAGTCCAATAACCATGCTCTCTTCTCAAGAAATGTCCATGAAACTGGTTGCTGATGCCCCTTAAAGTACCTCAAAAGCCATTCTCCATTGTCAGTGGGAACCCCAGGCCTTTGTGTCTCTTCAGCCCCTGAAAAACAGCCCCCTCCAATGGCACATTCCACAAAGCCTTGCTACGTGCATCCATTCCTGATGAATGCAAGGGCCCTGTAGCCATATCCATAGGCATCCCCAGTTCCAAGGCCTCAGCATATGTTGTTTGCGATGGTCCACAATCCACATCCATGGGTAACCCTAGGTCCAAAATTCCAATGGGCATCGGGTTTTAGGCTCCACAGGCCAATTTTTCAGAATCTGCCGGCTGTGCCATCCATCTGTTGGAAGCTACGCCGGTTCTAAATAGAACGAATATGGAATCAGAATAGAACGTCTTTTACACAGAAACAGTCCTCCATCAATATATAACACATCACCAAACATCTCAAACCTGGTGTAACACATCGGCACATGTCCCCTTAAAATAAAATCCACCATCCCAGCTTTTTGTGCGAATAAATCTCAGCTACACCACTTCATCAAAGGTGTGATCTCCAACACATACTCAAATCCATCACATCTTGGGGCGTGTCAAGATTGTATAAAACACTGCAAAAGATAGAACCATATTTTAAAAGTCCCAGCACACTTCTACCTCACAATTGTGTTTTAAAGTACACATTGCAGCTTTCACATGTAAAAATGCGGGCCAACACTCCACTATTAACTAGAAATTCATAATGTTTGCAGGAAGACATGCCGGCTCTAAAAATACAGAAAATACAGAACCAGAATAGAACACCTTTTACATAAAACAGTTCTCCATCATTACATAACATACCACCCAACACCTCAATCCCAGTATAACACATATTACATAACATATCAAGGAAGATGTAATGCCCTGGCTCTTGCAGCCCTTTTAAAAAGACACCAGGCCTCATTACACGGTAGGCGGTAACCATGGCGCTATTAGCGCCATGGTTGCCGCCGGTATTTTACCGTGTCCGCCTTTGTGGATGGCAGAATTACCGCCCTACTCCAAGGTGAGCGTGGGCGGTAATTCCCCATTCACCAAGGCACTTCCCCATTCCGATTTTTGCCCCCATAGGGCATAATGGGGAAGGCGCTTATTACGGTACCGCAAATTGCGTTACCGTAATTAGCTCCAAGTTCCCTTTGCGGCACCCTACTTTAACGGCTGGTAAAACCAGCCATTAAGGTTGTGTCCCGCAAAGGGAACTCGTAGTAAGGCGGTAAGGGTTTACCGGTACCGGTGCCCTTACCGGTACCGGTAAACCCTTACCGCCTAACGTGTAATGAGGCCCACCATTCCAGTGTTCTTTTATTAAACACTACGTGTGTGATCCTTGGCAGATACTGCTCCCTCTGTGCTAAATATTGTGCGCACTAAAACACACACACACACACACACAAACACACACACACACAAAATGCAATCTGCTTCTACCAGCATATCTGCATTGTCCTAGCTGACATGCAAAACCGCAGAGCATTCTAAGCAAACTGTACATTTTGTAAACATGTCATTAAAAGCACAGAGCTGTTTAGTTTAAAAATGCAAAGCCTAGTGTCTTTGAGCACATTCAAAGAACTATGCAACACCTTTAATTTGCCTGTCTAAGAAAGGGCCTGAATATCAATACAGTATCACACACCCCTAGCTGCATGCTTTCAATACTTTAAAGCACATTTCTTAAAATACCCCTGTGCTCACCTTTTTGATGTTTTTGAAACCAACTCTGAATAAACAGCAGGACCAGTCTCCAATCAACAGTTTTGCTGGGTTCTCCTGTTACCACGATCAAATTCAGCCGAAAAGCAAGGTCCTCTGCAGAGTTGCAATCAGTACCAAGTCAATTTGTGTGACCGCGGGGATCCTCAGGCCAACAATCTGACAATGGGGTTGACAGTAGCCCTGCTGGAGTCAGACCCCCCCTTTAAGGGGTGAAAACACAACCCCTCCCTGAGTAGTTTTCTTATCAACACATACAGATTTATGTATTTCTGCTTACTTTTCAGAAATTGGGTTTGTAACAATCTAATTTTAGCTCTTTCCTGGCTCCAGAGACACTTTTACTATCAACATAGCAGGGGTTCCTGGACTCATGTGTGGCAGTGTTTGTAACAATCTAATTGTAGCTGTTTCCTGGGCCCTGAGACACTTTTCTTATCAACAAAACACAGCATTCTATTTCCTGCATACTCGGAAAATTAAGCTTAGCCTGCAGATGTTTCCTGTACCAGCATTCCATCAGTTGGTTCAGAAAGATCCTGGATTATTCTCAATTATGCTGCTATATCCATATATGATCTTCAATTTCTGGAGAAAAAACAAATTTGGAACGAAAAAGAAAGAAAATGAAAGGATGTGTATCAGTGTCACCATCAATTTGTGATGAAAAATTAAAGAGGTGATCAAAAGTGATGTGACAGTTTAATCAAAAAGGCAATATAGCCCAATGATGTTGCCATCATGTCTTGTAGCGCTAGCTTACCTTAAGCAGAGAAGTAAATCTGGTGCTTTCATCAGGCAATAGGATGCGATTATACCTGTTTGTTTGGCCACGAGCGGCATTCTAAAAAATGGTGCCCGCTAGTCTAGGAGTAGACATGTGATGTCATTGCATTGTGAACTAGCGCAATGATGTCATTACGCCTGAGTTTTGATTGAGAAATTCATGTTTCATCATCACGCGTAACTAGGCATGATTGTTTATGCCACCATAGCTCATATACGTAATTTGTACTGGAAAACTACATTGGCAGGTTGCATGTGAAAAAAGTAATGGCAGTAGAGATGGAGATTTATATTTTTTGAAAATAGGATTTTTTTTTGCAAATATGAAAAAATGTAAGGTGATTAACCAGAAAAATGGTAATGATTTTGGGTGTGCAAATGCTTACATAGTGGAAAAAAGATTTTGTTATGTACTTTCTACATTTCTTGTTGCTCTATTTGCCATGTGATCTTGTAACTAAGCTTTAAGTTGTCTTATAAAATGCACCCAGTTACCCCTGGGTCTGGTGCGCAATATAAGTAATAAAAACAAACAAACAAACATACAATAGAATTTGGGAGCTGCTAAGGAGCAAAAAACAATCAGTATTCTAAATTAACAAAATGTGGAGATGTTGAAGCTGGCGATAATGCTAATCTGTACAGAGGTAGGTGTGATAACTTAATGGTGAAACTAAGGAAGATTTAAATAATTATAATGACAAAAATGGCATAAGTGTAGCCCATGTTGTCCAAAATATTAGAGTGAAATGCTGCTTTCAAATATGACTGAGTGTGCTGTCTGACAGAAAGGACCAGTACTCATTGTATTGTTTGAGACCGCTGTGGCAACTGTCCATTAGTGTTATTCGTTTTGATTCTGACTGTCTCAGTTTCTGAATTCTATTGCCTCCTCATAAGGTCTTTTTGGTCTTAGACAGGCCTGAAAACAGAAGAGACTCAATGTTTTCATCCTGATGTTCTAAATTGTGGTGATTAGCTAATGGGTATCTTCGATCCTTGATTTTGATTGCTCTGAAATGCTCCATTATTCTTAGTTTGAGTTTTCTGATGGTACTCCCAATATACCATTTTCCAAAGTGACATTTGATTCCATACACTACAAAATGTTGTGTTGAAGTTTATGGAGTCATGTATATTCTGTGTGAAACCATTTGGTAAATGTATTGATTTGGTGTTGTCCATTATTTGTGGGCATACTTTGCAACTGCCACATTTGTGGTTCCCAAGAATGACAGGAATATTGCATATTGATTGCAATTTTTGCTGTAGATTTAGGCTTGATTCATATCGCTTGGATTTACACGTGTCTTTATGGTTGCTGCTTTCCTAAATGTTATTGTTGGTTTGTTGTCTAAGTGTCTTGATAAGGTAGGATTAAGAAGAACAATATCCCAATGATTATTCAGTATCTTTCTTATTTTAAAGTGTCAGAGCTATATGTTGCCACAAGTCTGATTTTTCTATCTTCCAATGATTTTGTTGATGTGTTTTCTTTATCCACTAGCAGTTCTTCTCTGTCTTTTTTTTAGTGCCCTTGACTTTGCTGTTCTTAGTGTCGATATCTTATGTCCTCTTTCTTTGAATTTGTGTTCACTATTGTCTAGGTGTTTTTTTAATTCAGTCTCTTCACTGCAGTTTCTTTTCATGCAAAGAAATTCTCCATTTTCTTTTGTATGATCTGGGTGATTGAGGGGGCATTAAGAATGCTGTTGTCAGCTGTTGGTTTGATGAATAGAGTTGTGTGTATTTCATAATCATGTATGTACATTTCCAAACCTAGAAAGTTAATTTTCTCAGTGCTTTCTCGCATTCCAAAAGTGAATTTTTGTCTCCATTCCAAATCATCAATATGTCATTGATGTACCAACCCCAAAACACTATGTTTTCTGTTTCATCAATGCTCCAGCTCAAAATAACTCATAAATATGTTTGCATATGCTGGTGCGAATTTGGCTCCCATGGCGGTTCCTTGCACTTGACGGTAAATTTGATTGTCAAAACAGAAAATGTTGCTCATGAGAGTGAACTTGAGCATTACAATGATCATTTTGTTTTGTTCAAAGAAAGAGATATATCTGGATTTAAGAAAGTATTCTGTTGCTGTTATGCCTTTCTCATGTTTGATACAGTTGTATAATGAAGTCACATCCATGGTTATCAATCTATACTTTTCTTACCACATGATTGATTCAATTTGTTGAATTAAATGTTTTGTGTCCTTTATGTAGGAAGCTAGATACTGAACCAAAGGATTAAAACATTGATCTGTATTTTAAGATTTTTTCTCTGTGATTGATCCAATCCCGTTCATGATAGGTCTCAAAGGGGGAATTTGATTTATTTCCAATGCATTTTGGGCAAGAAGTATATTGTTGCCAGTGTTGGAAATGTTTCATTCATGTAATCGTATTCTTCATCAATTAGTAGGCCTTGCTGGTGCCAATTTTTGCTTAGATTTTGCCATAGTTCTCCAATTTCTTTCAAAGGGTTGAAAGATAGCAGTTGATAACATCTAGGATTGTGTAGTTCTTTTCTTGCCTTTTTAAAACAGTCTAGTTTGTTCATAATAACTTTCATTCAACCTTTGTCTGCTGCTTTAGTGACAAAGTTAGTGCTACTTCCACATTAGAGACCAAAAATTTACCCATGTAGCTCTATACCTTACACACACGTCTGCCATATTCATGATCTCCAGGCATCCATAGCTGATCAAACACATAATACTGCTACAAGAAATCATCTCCAGGTACTTATTACAAAGCCATCTCATATTGTATCCAGACTCGGCTCAAGGAATTTGTATCTGGTTGGGCCAGGTTTGTTATCAGGGAGGCCCAACTTCCATTGTGTGTGGGTGCAAGAGTACTGTAAAAAAGTTCTGCTGTTAAGCCAAATTTCTCAGATCAATTATCCAGTAAAACATTTCTCTGTCCAGAAAAGGCCTTTTCACCTCGCCACATTTTGCAGACATAAAGTGATTTGGCCAGGTTCATTCAATCTGTTCAAATGGGAAATCTGCTCTTGCGTTCCACCTGCTCATCCCTTCCAAAATCACAGGTTCTCCAGTATCTCTTTCAAAGTATTCTGCTCTCTTCCTCCATTTACTCCTTTTTTCCTTCCATTACCTGCCACACTACTTTGAGTGTCCATTCGCTACTCACGTCATCTTCCATATGCTTCCCCACCTCCATAAGGAAAACTATTGTCAAAGCATGAAAAATGAAAGCTGCATACTGTAGAACCATTAACAAGAGTCTGAGAGATTAATCCCAATTAATCATGCCCTAAGAGGAATGTTTTGCTTCTTTGTTCAACACAATGCTATAATTGAGCTATAAAAAACTGTCACGCTCACCTGATTCCCACGGAGGCGCAGGTCTGGCTTCGAGTGCTGATGCTTCTTCAATGGTGAAGCGCAGGACTCTGAAGATGGACAGGAAGGGCCCCTCTACTCTGGCTTTTCTGGCTCGCAGGAATATTCCCCTGTGCGTGAAAAGGGAGTATTACCTACTGACGGAATAATGCTCAAGCCTCCCACTCCCTTCCAACCCTCCACGATACCTTTCCACGATTCCCCGTGAAGTCTCACCTAAGGGTCTGGAAGGATGAGTTCTCCATCCTGCTTCTGATGCAGGGGCGCGTTGAAACCCAGTTACTTCACTGGATTGAGGTTTGATGGGAGTTCAAAATAAGCTTGACTATTCAGGTGAGGCGCTGTAAGAGTTCTGTTGCAAGTTCAAAAGTTCAAGCTTAAATAATAATGTTCATTATCTTATTGCAGCAAGCGCTAATGCTTATGTCTTTTTCCCCTTAGGGGCCGGGGTTCGGAATGCCGGAGATATGGCGCCGACCCGAAGTGAAACGTGCAGTTCCAGTAAATGACGGGTAAGTTCTGGATGAGCGTTCAGGTAATGTCTTTGCTTTTGCTCATTCAATGTCTTTGTCTTTTTTCCCCATAGGGGCCGGGGTCCGGAATGCCAGGAAGCGGCAGGACCCGAAACGAAATGGGAATGACCCAACAGGTAAGTCTTAGAAGGAAACTGAGCTTTTCCTATTTCCCTTCCTTCTCTCACCTTGTCTTCTTGTCTTTTTCTCTCTAAGCTCTGGGAAGTGGATGCGGATCCGGATGATCGCTGCTGAAGATGGAGGCGCCCAGGAAAGGTGAGTGAAATGCAGCGCTGCAGTGATCGAAGCGAAATGCTTTTAAAATGATGTCTTCCCTTTCAGGATCGTCGGTGTGATGTCTCCGTGGTACAGCTTTAGCAGGTAAGGTCTTCTTTCTCTCCAATTCTCTCTTATCTCCCTTTGCAGGTGACCCAGGATGCTGACAGGCGTGGCTGAAGTCCAGATGCAGGAGCTGACACGGTGAGCGTCCAGCTGCGAGGAGCAGAACAACGCGAAGCGTGAGTTGCTGATCGGGCGTGGTTTAAATAGCTTTGGAAGAAGTTCCAGGTATGTATCCGTCCACCGATCAGGTATGTATCCTTCCCCGACCACACCCAGGTGGAAAGTAGTCCCACAGGTAAAGTAGTTCCATTCAGGCCTCAAGAGGGCCTGGATGTAGCAGCATGGTCTGCATCAGGTAAGTGCACATTAAAACACTTGAACACATGTCTAGCTTTATGAGCCTGGCGCCTAAGGCGCCAGGACAGGGGTCCAACATGAGCCTGGCGCCTAAGGCGCCAGGACTGTGTCCAAAGGGCCCCAGCTTGGGCCCGCTGGCACTTCCCTGGGGGGAATGATGCCTGCCTCTGGGGTTGCTGGGTCGGACCTGGCTCCTTGGAGGTAGGCATCATGACAGAGGAATGTTTTGCTTCTTTGTTCAACACAATGCTATAATTGAGCTATAAAAAACAGCTCAAAGCAAAAGAGAAGCAGAACACAGAGTGTGACAATATCCATCTACCTATCTTCCCTTCCCATCTGCTCTCCCCTTTCTATTCCATCCACTCAGCCTTCACCTTACATCACCCGTCAGCTTCCATCCACTCCCCCTGACCACCATTCCCATTTACAACCACTCCCACCAATGCAACCCTACACCAACTATGTCTTCTTGGCCTGGCTGTGGAGAATCGACAATGCTGCCACCTTCTCCTCAGCAGGGCCTGAGCAATGAGGCCCCCAGTCCTTACTCCATCTAAGATGGTGTGCGCTCAACAATACCTCCCTGAATACTGTGGCTACTCCCAGCAGGCCTTGGATAAAGTGCTTGTGGTCCAGACATCTTGTTGTGAAAGGCAACCCTGATGGCAGCACTGCGTGGCCGGTTAAAGGCTGTGCAGTACAGGTACGTTTCTTTTTTATTCAAAGAAAACAAAACACATTAGCACCAGTGTAGGGAACTACACAGGTGCTAATGGTGATATGCCCCGAGGTGGTGGGCCAGTCTTGTAGGTAACGGACCACCAACTTCATTAAAGGGCCCTCACTGCGATCGGGCCCTTAACTTGGGTGGCAGGCCATTACCTACAGGGTGGCCCACCACCTCTGGCATTTCACCTCAAATAATGGGGCCTTATATTATCCAAAGAAAGTTGTGTGCATGTCTCCTTGGCGGGCCCTGACACCTGTGCTGTCCATTTGTTAAAACATGAGAGGGCTTTTTTTTGATAGCTCATACTGAAAACTGAATAACTCATAGGGCACCTAATTTTGGCAAGTAACACACAGTGAGATTAAACGATTTGCCCAGGATTAGATACATTGGTTAAATGGTAAAGCCAGAATGTGAGCCTTACCTGAAATGTAGGTACTTGACTACACAGCTTCCCAGCTCAAGTTGGTGCAAATATGTTTTTTTTTTAAAAATATATTTTTATTTTATATATAAACCAAACAACAATACAACTGAACATAAATAAACACATTTAACAACAAAAAGCACTGCAATCCCCATCCCTCCCCCCTATGAGCCTGTATGGTGTTTGCCATCGGTGTCCGCTGTGAACGGGGGGGCGTCATCGCTCTCAGATTCAGTTGGAGCCGACCCCGTTCCGAACAGTTCAGCTATCAACAATTTCCATGCCGCGAGGGAGCACATTTCCTCCTCCTCCCCTGCAATACTGGTATCCCGCCACACAGCCGTCTCGGCCTCCGCCCATTTTTGGAGATCCCTCCACCAGACCTCCATTCGTGGCTTATGACACTCCTTCCATCCCATGGCAATCCTACGTTTAACAAGCACATAAGCCAAATCTTTCAATTTCTCGACATGTCTAAGTTTACGCGCTCTGGGATATCCCCCCAATAAGCAGGCCCAGGCTGAATCCACTTTGAGCGTGACACCCTTTCCTGCCAGCTTCTGCGCCACTTCACCCCAATAGCCTGCAATTACTGGGCACGCCTCAGAACATGTGTATCATGTCTGCATTCTCCTCGTCACACTTGGGGCACGCCTGGCGTCCAACATCCCGAAATTTGGATATTCTCAGGGGGGTCATGTATGCCCTGTGCGTTATGTAAAGCTGTATTTGCTTAAACCTGGCGTTTCTCGATAATCTTTTATGGTACCCCAGGGCTCGCTCCCACAACCCGTCTGCCATCGGGGCCCCCATCTCCGTTTCCCATTCCAGTCTCAAGTGCACTAAATCGCTCCCAACCTTCGTCATCAACATCTCGTACAACCTAGAGACCTCATGCCCGCCCTCCGATGTGTCGTATAGAATCTCCACCGTGGCGTCCGGTTCATCGGCCAGGGTAGTTTCGGGCCACCTATTCCGGATCTCCTGCACTATCCTGTGATATGTCATATATTGACCCCTGTGCAATCCCGACCCTGCCTCTAATTCTTCGAACTCCAAAATGGTCCCATCCTGCCAAATATCTCCCATGGTGACCAACCCCACTGACTCCCAGTATATCCGGATGATTACTCTGAGCTGTCCATCTCCCTTCTCCAGTGCAACCAATGGGAACTGCGACACACACGGCAAAGGGTTACCCATCATCCGGCAGGCCCGTTTCCACATGTTCCATCCCAAAGCTAGCATTCTAGGCCGCTCCTTCATGCATGCATTAGTCACCCAGATCACCTCTCGCAGATAAAACGGGGAGCAATCCCTCCCAAACAGCCTGTGTTCAGGGGTCTCGTCGTCAGAGAGCCACCTGGACACATATTGTAGCTGCGCTGCCACATAATAGGCCTCAAAGTTCGGCAGTTTGACTCCGCCCTTCTCGTAGAAGTTCTGCAGCTTCCACAGTGCAACTCTGTTGCGCGTGCCGTGCCACAGGAATTCTCTGCAAACACTATGTAGCCTCACAAAAAACTTCCCAGGAATCATGTAAGGGATGTTGTTAAAATAATGCAGAAGCCTGGGCAGTACCACCATTTTAAGCATAGCTCCCCGACCCATCATCGCCAGTGGCAATCTTTCCCAGAACCTCATGCATTTCTCGATCTTCCCCACAGCAAGTTCAGTGTTATGCTTGTGCTCTTCCACAGTCGTGTGATACACGTCAATTCCCAAGTATCTAAAGGATCTCGTCGCCCACGGGATCTGCAACACTGGCAACCTGTCTACCGGAGTCCCCACATAGCCCCCTAGCGGAAATAGTATGGATTTCTGGGGGTTTACCGCTATACCGGACAACCAGGCATACCTCCCCATCACCTCTAAGACAAACTGCAAATTTTCTTCTGGGTATCTTAGGTATAGCAGCATATCATCTGCATACAGGGATATAAGGTGACACTCTCCTCTTACATCGATGCCGACCAGGTCATATTGCTGCCGGAGGTAAATCGCTAAGGGTTCTAGGGCCAGGATGTACAACATTGGGGACCAGGGGCACCCCTGCCTAGTGCCTCTGCACAACTGCCATCTCTCTGACACCACTGCACCCGTGCGGACCCTGGCTAGTGGTGCACTGTATAACATCTCGGCCCACCTAACGTAACCTGGTCCCATCCCGTACCATCTCAGAGCCGCCAGCAACCAAGGCCACCGAACAGAGTCGAACGCTTTAACCGCGTCCAATGCCACTATTGCCATTTCGCCGTCATCACTACAACCCCACTCGACCACCCTGTGGAGGCGTCTGTGGTTGTGAGTAATGTTCCTATTAGGGACATAGCCCGTCTGGTCAGGGTGGATCAACTTGCTGATCACTCTAGGCATTCTAGTAGCCAGGACAGCTGTCAGGATCTTGCTATCCTGGTTCAGCATCGACAGGAGCCTGTAGGAGCCACAATCATGTCCCGGTTTATTTGGCTTGGGGAGCGGTATTATAATCGCCTCCCTAAGTGACTCCGGCAACCGTCCCATCTCGTACGCTTCGTTGAGCATTTCCAGCATGGGCGGGAGCACTTCCTCCGCATACACTTTATAAAATTCACTGGGGAACCCATCTGCCCCTGGGGCCTTGCTAGTGGGCAACTGTCTCACAATCTCCTTCAGCTCTTCCAGGGTGATCGGAGCATCCAGCTCCTCTCGCTCCTCATCGCTGACCTTAGGCAAGCCTATATCTTCCAGCACTTCGTCTATTTCCTCCTGGCTGCCCCCTTCGCAGTCTTCGTATAAGACCTTATAGTATTCCACAAATGCCCTGTTCACGCCTTCTTGGGTGTCTACCTCCTCCCCCCCTTTTATTGGTTACCAATCTGATCGGGGATCGTGGGGTCTCACTCTTGTACAGCCAAGCTAAGAGTCGGCCCGTTTTATCTCCCCCCGCATGCACTCTCTCGATATACTTTCTATAGTTCAAATTACAGAGCCTATCCCAATGTTCCGCACACTCCTGTTGCAATTTGGAGACCGCCTCCGCATCTGTCCCACCACCTTTCAACTCCTCTTCCAGCTCAGTCTCAGCTCTATGCAGATCCGCCAGGACTCCCCCCATCAATCCCTTAGACTTCGCAATGGCGATCCCCCGCATTACGACCTTAAAGGCCTCCCATAAGGTTCCAGCCGACTTAACGCTCCCTTTATTCACCTCAAAATAAGCAGATATCTCCTCCCTCATATCCTCTCTGAAGGCAGGGTCCTTGAGCGCCTCCGCCCTGAGGCGCCATGTTGGTATACGCGCTCGTGGGGAATACAGCTGCCATCGCATGACCAGGGGCGAGTGGTCAGAGAGGACTCTCGCCCTGTAGTCTATATGTTCGCACTCCGCGACTATATCTGGCGTAGCGAAAAAGTAATCAAGCCTCGTGTGCAGTAGATGCGGAGCCGAATAGTGTGAGTATTGCCTCACGCCCGGGTGTTTCGCTCTCCACACATCTACCAGGCCAAAATCCGCCAGCAGCGTCTGCAATACCTTAGCCGCCGGGCCGGGCTTAGCCATCTTGTCATCCGACCTATCCTCCCTGGGATTCAACACGCAATTAAAGTCGCCACCCCATATCACCGTTCCCCCCATCCCGACACTGTGCTTGGTGCACAGCGTCCTAAAAAATGTCGCCGTTTCCTGGTTAGGCGCGTATGTGTTTACAATGCACACTACTTTGTTCTCTACCAGCCCCCTCACCATAACCAACCTCCCATCCTCCTCCACAACCTCCTCAATTAGCTTAAATGGGACGTGTGGCGCCACCCACACCAGCACTCCTCTGGCATAGGCGGAGTACGTTGATCCTACCACTGTTCCTTTCCACTTCCTCCCTACCAGCTCCAGTTTCTCTCGCTTTAGATGTGTCTCCTGTAGCAGGGCTACGTCTATCTTCTGCCTCTTAAGATACAACATGATTTTATTTCACTTAAGATAACTGTTAAGCCCTCTAACGTTCCACGTTAATATCCTGAGGTCTCCCATGGCCTATCAGTAGTTTCCTCCCCCCGTCCGAGGCAATCCCTCCCCACTTTGCGAACACCCAATCCCGGTTTCACCCCCAGGCTCATACAAAAACTAAAACACCCCCCCA
The DNA here is from genome assembly GCF_040938575.1 of Ambystoma mexicanum. Classification (NCBI taxonomy): domain Eukaryota; kingdom Metazoa; phylum Chordata; class Amphibia; order Caudata; family Ambystomatidae; genus Ambystoma; species Ambystoma mexicanum. Next base: position 991,333,349 of record NC_090927.1, on the reverse strand, counting down.
AACCCCTACCCCAAACAACTGCCCAGCTCCATCCCTGGATCTCAGGCATCCCTGTGTTCGGTCCTCCTTGGAAAACCCAAATAGAGAACCCGACAGGGTGTCACCCCACTAACAGTGACTAAACTAAACACAAAAAAGGGGGTGTAAAGAGCGGCTTCAGGAGGCTCCTCTACTTCGCAACCATGTCCGTGCTCACGGACCACGTTTCATAACCACTGACGCACGCATGTTCTCCAGCGAGTTCAATGACTATATTCAAGTCTCAATGTTCGTGACCCGACCGGGCCTACAGCGTTACTTATCTCGTCTTTTATTTTCCAACGGCCGTCTGAACATCTGACTCCTGAGGGCAGTTTTGTGCATCCAACCACTCCATACCATCCTCCGGGGTGACAAAGAACAGCAGCTTGCCCTGAAAGAAAACCTTCAGTTTGGCCGGATAGAGCAACATGTATTTAAGCCCCGCTTCCCGCAATCTCCTCTTCACCGATCCAAAGTTCATACGACTGCGCTGTACCTGCAGGGTGTAATCGGGATAGGCAGTTATATTCGCCGCTCCTCGTTGTATTGTGCCTCCCTTGCGGAAGTGTTCAAGGATCCTTTCTCGGTCCCGGTAATTAAGGATCTTGGCTATCACTGGCCTGGGCGGGTTTCCCGGCGGCGGCTGCCTAGTTAAGGCCCTGTGCGCTCTCTCAACCGCAAAACCCTGCGACAGAGTGCCTCCCGTGATCTCCTGCAGTAACATGTTTTCGATAAATTCCGTTGGATTATGGCCCTCAGTTCCCTCCGGTAGGCCCACGATACGAATGTTGTTCCTCCGGGCGCGTCCTTCTGCCTCCTCCGCCCTACTCTCCAAATTGCCCACGCGTTGCACCAGGGCATGGAGTTCACGCTTATGCACAGCGCAGTCCGCCGCGGTAGGGCCCATTTCTTTCTCTAAAGTCTCTGTGCGCTCAGCCAGAGTACGCACGTCCTGCCTTAGGAGGTTCACGTCCTCCTGTACTGCCCCAACCTGGAGTTCCATTGCGGTCTTCAGTTCAGCCACAGCGAGCTGGAGCTTGGTCTCCCAGGTCGCTTTCAGGTCTGCGATTGCAGCGAGGACTTCATGGTTCGCACCCCCGGCGGCCATTTCCTTGGCTTGCGTTTTATCTTTGCTTTTGGCTCCGTCTGGGCCGGGAGGCGTCTTAGCGTATTCGTCGAGCGTGGGCTGTTTGGTCTTCGTTCTCAGGGGCTTGTTAGACATGTCTCCCGTCCTACTATCCCTGCTCGGATCCAGGGCAGGGTGTCACAGTGCGCTCTTCGGGTGCCCCATCATTATCGCCACATCTCTGACACAAAGTTCCTTTGTCCTCCGGCTCCCCCGGCCATCTGGCTAAGCCAGGTCGCGTCTCGCCCTTTGAAGCGCACTTTAGGCCATGAAGGGCCCGGGGCTCAGTTCCAGGTCACACCGCACACTCCGGTTACAAAGTATCTTCGGCCAGGCCCTGCTCCCTTCCCAGGTCCGCGCCGTCGGCCTCGCAGGACTGGGTGTCTTTAATGACCACGATGCACCCGAGTCATGCACCTTCCCCACCACCACGCTCCAGTGCAACCGTCAGGCGCCCAGATCAATCACTCCTTTGTTCCTTCGTTAGGCGGCGGCGGCCATTTTCTCGTTCATCGCACTCTCGCCTCCAGATCTTCTTTTAGCTTCTTGTTGCGCTCTCACAGTGCAGGCCCGTATCGAAACGTGTCCACACGTTCACCTGAGATTCATGTACGCAGTCATATCAGTCTCAGCCAAATTACATCGGTCCTTGCACGGTTTTCAGTCGGATAACGTACGGATCTTCGGGAGCCCCCGTACAGACACGTCCTTTCACATGGCTTCCTAGCCACGCCCCCTAGTTGGTGCAAATATGTATTGAAGTTTGGTTTTAAATACCAAAAATAATACAATTGTGAGTCTTTGCACACAAGCCACGTTTTGTACAGAATTTTAAATAGTACTTATACCCAGCTTACCATAGCTGCTAATCTGTATATTAAAGAAATGTTAAATGATAGGGATGATTTATAAGAAAATAAATGTTATTGTTATGAACAGAAAGAATCTTAAAACTTTGTTGTTTAACTGACCGGCCCCTGACTACTGTTTTTGTCTATCTATACTGTAACTAGCCCCTAGATGCCCTCCGATTTGCGCGCTGCTATAAATGTACTAATGAATCAAATTAAAATAAATTAATTGTATATTTTTATACCAATGATTGTAAGCCATGGTAATAAATTATTATTGTCTGCTTCAGTATCCAATTTTTCTCTTTACTTTTCTTTTTCCATTTATTTTGTTTCTTTTTCTTACTTCACTAACATCATTTGTAAAGGTTTGTAATAAACCATAAACAATTTTAAAAAATACTCAATTTATACGTATTAATTTAAAAAAGCGCAAGTCCCATGATAAAACAACACAACTATGTGTACATAATTGTAGAAACGGGTTGATGCAAAAGAGTATTTGCGCCATTTTGTTTTGAATCCTAAAGTACATGGTGGGGACCACTCCTGTTTCCACCTCTTTACAAAAGGGTCCTCGCAGGCAAGTTGCATTGTTTCCACCAACTACTGGAAAAGAAAATAGTAAAACATAGGCAAAATTGCCTTTTCTCTTCACTTTTACATTATGTGTCCGGAAAAGTCTAAATCTCTCTGACAATGAAGGATTTGGAATCCACTTGCTTTTACCAATAAAGGTACCATCAAAGGTGGTCATTTTCTAAGTCATGCAGAGTGGAAAGTGTGTCGGTATAATGATTTGATTGTAGCTTTATTTTCCCCATCCTGAATGGAAGCCTAAAACCTCCAGAGGCAAATTAATAAGAATTTACAAATAATTCTCATACAGACACAAAGTGAAATCAAATGCATAACAAGTCATTGTTTCACACAACTTGTTCTGCATGCTCATAATTTCTAATCACCCAACAATCACACTTAAAGGCCTTACTGGTAGGGCCAGTACAGTCCGGGCTGATTTTGAGAGGAGATATATAGCAGGTCACACCCAAAGGTTTTTTGTTATCGAGGGGACTGTGATGTAATAGGGTGGGGACAAACTTATCTATATGAGCATCACAGACTACTTCCTTCTGGTGTATTCGCAAAAATTATAGACCCAGACCAGTCACACAAAGATAAACATGTTTGTCAATGTGTGTAAACCAAACCCAAACACTGCATGTTTTCACCCAGGAAACTATAAATGTATTTATTTAACAAATAGTTTCCTTTGTTCAAAAAGTATTGTTTAAAAAACATATAACAACATCATGATATAATAATCACAGCCAACAAATACTCATATTCTACATGGTTTAGTGTACAACACAGTGGCATACCTCTTATGCCATGGACTCATTGATTCTACATAAAACTCACATATTAGTCAAAGTTCACATTGATTACTGAACGAAAGTCGTTCAGTAATCAATGTGAACTTTGATTAATATGTGTTTGAGTTTGGTTTACACACACTGACAAACACGTTTATCTTTGTGTGACTGGTATGTGTCTATGATTTTTGTGAATACAGGAGAAGGAGATAGTCTGTGATTCTCATATATATAACTGATTTTGAGAGGAGAAAGGCAGAGCGAGGGGGCCGCATGGGTATTTGTCCATTGTCCGACGATTAAATCAACCTCTGATTGCACACTGCAAGACATATTTCAATACCCTTCTTTTAGGTTTAACAGATGTGCATAGTTTATACTTTGCCAGCAACATAACAAGACATGCTTTTTTCTTGTGTTATTTTCAAGGTTTCATGATCAATCTTCTAAGTGGCAAATATTTATTTTTCGTGGGGGGCAAACCTCCAGTCCTGCCCTCCCCCCCATCTGTCACTGGTGGGATCCTACAGTAAATAACTTCAATTTCCGGCACTACCTAAACACCCAGCAATTATATCATACTTTTCAAACAGGACCCACAATACACATAATGTATTCTGTTTGCATACAAACATTGTGAATGTTTACTCCAACAGTATGATGTTATCAAGTCAGTACTCATCTGTTCATTTCCGAAATGTTCTGGCCAGGTCGGCTAGGCTTTCACACAGACAAAGATACATACTATTTAGGTCAGAACACCACTGGTAAGTTTGCATGAGAAGATCTGAAGTTGCCATCCTAGCCTTGATATGTTCAGGTAGGTTCTTGTTGGACCAACTCAGTGAGATGCAGTTCGATTGCCTAGGCGTAGCAAGCATGTCACCCACATCTGGGCATATACAATTTCACTTAGGGAGACACACTGAAACCAACAAACATTAGCAAAGGCAACAGTTTGGACTTTTTAGTACACATGGGATAGGCATTTCCCAGGCACTGCCATAAGAGTAATAGCTGGAAATAAGGTGGGAACATCTGGAAAATGGTGCGTGTGCCTAGGCCTATTATGTAACTGTCTGGTAAATACCTGTGTAATACCTATACACAAGTCAAAACGGTTGGCTTTGCGATTGGTTGATTTTGGATTCCAGTGCAAGGAACAGATGCGAGGACACCCATATTGCTTTTAAATTTAGATTTTTGATTACAACAGGAGCTCATTTACAGAGGCAATTAAGCCATTACACATTCAAAAGAATGCTTAGATATAACACAAGCAGGCCCAATACAGCACAAAGCTTGATGTAACTTTGTGATAGAGCTAGCTCAAAGAGTACCCAAGAGGGTATGTTTCAGCAGGGAGGGGGCAGGTAGTTGGTGGGAATGCCATAGAGATTAATATGTCAATGGATGTGTAAACAACCAAACACGTCCATAGAATGTGTGTCCCTCCTAACATCCTTTCTCAGTCCTATCTGTGGTCCAATGCAATAGCTCAGGCTTACACCTAATAGCCTAATTCAAAGCCTTACATCCAATCGCTTTATGATTTTACTACACTCTGACTCCCAGAAATACATTTTTTTTACTACCAATCTTATTGTTTCACTTACACTCAAGTCGTTGATGCAGCAAAATATATACTTAGAATGTAATCTGTAAGAGCCCTCAGTCTGATGAATGTAAATCTCTGAATCAATCATAATCACTGCATTGCTTTGGTCAGGCTTCCATACTGTTTTCAAGTGAGCCTTGGCCCCCATGCCACTAATTAGAGCAGCCCTGCCCAAACTGCTGGACCATAAGGCCTAATAATGCTTGCAGTGGCTTGTGTTCCAGTGAACATAAATTGCCAGGGTCCTCAGCTGTTTATGCACCTGTTGCAGAAATCTGTGTCCAAGCATCATCACCTGCCATTGATTGTTTTCTACAGTTAACCATGATATTTAGCATAATGGGAACAACAGTTACATTCCCACACAAAAACTTACTTTAAATTACAGATATGAACTTGATAGATTTGAAAAAAATAGCTATCTTGTAAATGAGAGGTTTGAAATGTAAGATGAACAGTGCAATTACAAAAATCAACACAGAATCTTGCTAGATAGTTGTAGGCTGCCTGCTTGAGCAGGTGTGCTACCTCACTTAGAAGTGTGAATGGCCCTTCATCTCCCCGGCCTTTTGTGTTTTCATGGCTGTCGTGCATATCACATTGTCCAAGGCAAGTAAATAAATCCTGCCCAGGCTCCTGCAGTGCAGCTCCTCAGAATGCTAATCGCTAAATCCCACCCCCGCCTGTAACTCCTCTAAATCCCCAAGGTCCTAGTGGTGGTTAACACCATTGACAAGGCCTCAGTTCTAGGGGGGGGGCAGGAGGTGACCTTCACCTGCACCCCTGCTGGAGCCGGGCCTAGGTATCTGGGTTCCTGAAAATGTCCTGCCATGCTGTGATGGTGCTAGAAATGGAAACAAGTATTTTATGTGCTTTTCATAGCGCTATTAAGACGCGACTGGTGTTGCCAGGTCTTAGGGCAATTCCTTTTTTTCTTGTGACACGACTTATTGAAATATTTATTTGTTTTTGTTCTGAACCTTGTTAAATTATGTTTTGCATTGCTCTTCGTTTGAACACCTATGTACTCAATTGTGGGGCTATGAATTTATGTTTGTCCAATATGTTGTCTTCTGTGCATAAGGGACTTAAGCTAAAATAGCAGCTATTGGGTTGGATCATCTTAATGTCTAACAATTGCCACTGAAAACCTCGGAATAAAGCCGATGGCATAGTAAATTGAAGAAGACTACCCTCTGAATACATTTGTTATAGTCCACTTCACTTCGCCTATAACTTTGTCTAACTGATCTCTGACTGCGGATGGGTATGAATTGCAATTTCTTTACGCCAAACACTCTAAAGGTAAAATTTCATACAAAACTAGGAGTATGACCGACTGATTGTTGGTGGTACCCGCCCTTACGTTACATTACATCTGGTTCTGAAGTCAGATTGACAGGACCGCAGGAGGTTGTTTGCTTCGAATTGTTGGAGGAGTTGTGTGTCTACTGCTTTCTTAAGGAAAGATGGACGATGGGCGGTACTTGCTGGGGTCATCAGAGTCCATTGTTGGGTTCTTGAGAAGCAGGAGGATTTGTCTGGTCTTGAGGGTAGAGGAGAAAGTACCTTGAGTTAGGGAGCTGTTGATTACTTATAAGGTAAGGGAGGAGAACTTCATTTGGAAAGGTCTTGAGTACAGAGGCGGGAAGGATGTCGTCCACATACGATGTGGCTTTGAGGGATGCTACAGTGGCAGTGTAGTCTTCCATAGAAAGTGTTTTGAAAGTTGTCCAGGTAGTTGTGGTTTTGCGAGATCGGATGTGTAGTGTGCTGTCAGTTATGTCAGTGGTGTCTATGTGTTGGCAGGTCATGCTGGACTTGTTGATGTAGAAAGAGTTGATGGTGGTGGATTTTGATGAAATAAAATATATTCTCGTAATTAAATGAATACACACATGGGGCTTGTGGGGTTAGCATGCCACTGCACGATTTCTCTAAGGACACAGCTTTTATCTTTATTCATAGGGCAGTCAAAGCAGAGCGCCGTCCTGTACGAAAATAATATCAATCACATATGGAACAAAAATGGCTGCTCAATCATTTCACATTGCTGTGTGGCCCGATACTGGAAGTGAACTTTCAGAGGAGGCTATCAGGTAGTGCTGTGAAATGTGTTGCTAAACTGAAATGGCTTAATGGTCCTGGATATTCAAGAACTTTTAGTATGTAGACCCTAGTCATGGAGGATTGTGAGGTTATCTTGTTTCAGTTGTGCCAATGCCTGGAGCTTCACAGCCCGATGCCTAATCTCCCCAATTGAGAAGTCCTAGGAAGTAATCTGAAGGACCCATGAATTGCCTCATAACAGACACTCTTTTCATATAGGCATCTAAATACTTCTCTAAAAAGCAATGCACCTTTATTTTATTATTTGAAACAGGCACAAACAATGCTCTCCTCAACACCTGCGAAGACCTGCTCTCCAACAAGGACTCAAACGCACCCTCTGTTCTAATCCTCCTCGATCTTTCTTCTGTCTTGACACAATCAACCACTCCATCCTCATAAACCCTCTCCATGATACCCTATGCAACACAGAATGGGCACTAGCATGGCTGACCTCCTTTCTTTCAAACAGACCCTCACAAGTGCAAATGGGTCCTTTTCTCTCCTCCACCTCACTCTCTACCTGTGGAGTCACTCAGGGTTCTATCCTATTGCCATGGCTCTTTAACATCTATCTGTCCCCTCTGGCTCACTTGATATCCACTTTCTCCCCTCATTTCCAGTATTATGCAGACTACACACAGCTCTCCTTCAAGCTGCCATTTTCTACCTCCTCCCACTCCTCTCTCATACCTGACTGCCTGACTTCTATTCAGGCATGGTGCTCTGCCAATGATATCTACCTTAATGCCAGTAAAACGTAGATCCTTCTCATTGATGCCTGCTCCGTGCTTACCCCCACTCTCTGGCCAGCCTCCTTGGTTCCCCTCCGTTCACCCACTTGTGAGGTAAAAAACCTGGGGGTCATCTTTGACTCCTCTTTCCACACATCACGGACCTTGTAGAGAAAAGTCCAACTTTCAGCTCCACCTCCCCAGGGGCATTCGACCTTTCCTCACCTTCCCATAGAACCTCGATTTCTCCAGAGCCATGGTTCTCTCTAGGCTGGACTACTGTGACAGCCTCTTCCTCAACCTGCCTCTTTCCTCCCTTTGCCCATCCAACTAATCCAGAATATGACTGCAAGGCTATCCTTGGTCCCAAGCCCAGGGACCGCATCTCTCCAGCCCTAAAATCTCTCCACTGGCTCCCGGTGACCACAAGGATCAAATTCAAGACCCTATGCATCATCAACACGGCTGTCTGGGGCCTGGGACCACCCTACATCCAGCTTTCCCTCCCTAATTACCTCCCTGCTAAAGTCCTTCAGTCCTCTGACTCCAACTCTTTTCAGGTCAAACGTTTCTCCAAGCAGAGAGTGGGAGGTGGATCCCTCTCCTCGGTGGGTTCCTCCCTCTGGAACGGCCTCCCCACCCCATCAGACTTAAGCCAGATCTTCTTAAGTTCTATAAACTTCTTAAGACTTTCCTTTTCTCCTCTTCCTTCCCTCTCCCTCTCCCGTGTTAAAAGTTCACTCTGCTGCTACGACTGGGGCCTGCTCCCTTCACAGTCATACAAGAGCCAGACCAGCCCCCCTACCAGTCCTCCCAGCATCCCTTGCCAACACTTGCCCTTGGGCTCCCTTCCACGGACAAACCATAACCTGGTCCACCCTGTCCACTGCACTCAACCTCCCTTCCCCCTTTCTTTCGCCTGGCACTTGCTGTCTTGCCCCCAGCACATGCCCAACCCCCTCCCTTTGGGCACCCCACTGCTGTACTTCTCCCTCTACTCCCCCTGCCCTTATCTCCTCCGCTTGTACTTGCACGGTAGGATTGTCACAAGGCCACTATAACCATTTTTGTTGTTTTCCTATGTCCACCCCAAACTTGTCTTTTGGCGCCTGGAAACACTTGTGTATAGGCGCCATACAAATGTCCAATAAAATAAAATAAAAAATAAAAGGATTTGCTCCTGAATTCTTGAGAAAAGAGCCATTCAGCCTGAGGGCCTCCTGCATCAGAAATGTGCCAGGTAAAAAACATCTGTGCACCCTGCCACCGCCCACGATTGCTAGACCGCCTGGTGAGTTTGGTTGTGCATTGGGCAGCCTCTCCAGCTATCCCTCTAATCCTCTTCCTCAATGGCACTCTCTATCTCTTCCATCTATTCTAACTGTTACTCCATCACCTATCCCTCCTCTCACAATGATTGCAATAAAAAAGTTTTAAAAAGGATCTCTTGGCCCCTAATCCTGGTCTACCTATTGCTGACACCTATGTCAGTGCTGCTTCCAGACAGACTATCACTGATATCCCCTTCACTGTCCCCTCTCCAGACCTTTGGACCTCTCACCTGATCTCTAAACTCTCCCCTTTTTCCTCTTCACCCATTATGGCAGCACTAGACGGGAAGTACTCTTGGTGCACTTCACATCCTCTAAGTGCATCATTAACGTCTATCACAATGGCACTGTCATGTCCCAGGGTCCTCAACCTAATCTTTTTCTCTTTGACTGATGCCTGCTGGCCCTCATCAACTTCCTACCTTCTCTGGCTACCTCTCCTCCCTCTCTCTCTACACCTCCTTCACCACCTCCGATCGGTGTACCACTCCCCTGTTGCCCTCATCGGAAAACCTTCAAAGACGGACTATACGTAGCCACTCTAAATGCTCAATTTGCTATTAAACACTCTTCTGATCTCTGCCTCCTTCTTGAAGACTTTGATCTTGATGGACTTGCTCTCACCGAAACATGGTTCAATGCCAGCTCAGTCACTGCTTTTTACTCCCTCCTCCCTGAGCCTCAGCCCAACTGACTTGGTGGTGGAGTAGCCCTTATATTCCCTGAGTGGGTTACCACCTCTCTCATACCCACCCAGCCCTATTCCTCCTTTGAAAGCCTTATCTGCAAGCTTGGTGTCTCCCCTTCTCTCTCTCTCACCCTTTCCACTATCTACAGACCCTTTGCCCCTGTCACTCTCTTCCTCTCAGAATGCACCGACTTCATCTCCGCTTTTCTGACTTCTTCCTCTAAACGCTCCTACCTTGGTGAGTTCAACATCCACCTTCACTCTACTGTTCCTGCCTCCACACTCTTCCATGTCCTCTTTACTTCTCTCTCCCTCACTATTCTCCCTTCCAGCCCTACTCACTCTGCCGGACACACTCTTGATGCCCGCATTCACACTGATCTTACATTCTTCAACCCTCTCCCTACCCCTCTCTACTGGTCTGACCACTCCCTCCTCTCTTCCCACCTTGGACCTCTCGGCTCCCTGACAGAGACTCACCCAGCACTGCCAGCCTCTTTCGCGGTCATCTGACCGATTAAGCGCGTGTCAGTTGCTGCGTTTGCCTCTACCTTCATCCCACCTCCTTCCCCCCTGTTGACTCTCCCATTGACTGTGTCCATGACAATCTTCATCTCGCTATTACTAACACTCTTGACATTCTTGTCCCTGTCATGAGGATCCGCCTGAAACCCGCCTCCAAGCATAACAGTTAGTACAGCTCTGAGGGCAGAGTTGCGGAATGGAAGTGGCAGACCTCGGGCTCATCCTCTGATAAACTGGCCTGTCGCCTTCTCCAAAGGCAATACCATCTCCATCCACTCCAAAAAAAGGGTCCACATCCAGGAGTGCATCTCTGGAGCCACTAATAGCATGGCTGAATTCTTCAAAATCTTCAAGGAACCAACCAATCCATCTGCAGTCTCTACCTCACCTCTTCCTTCTCAGGCCCTCTGTACTACACTGGCCACTCTCTTTACCTCTAAAACTCAGGACATTATGACCTCTCTCTCTTCCTCTCCCTCCTCCACTCCCCCCAACCTCCTGCCTCCATTGGCCTCTCCCCCACCCCCACCCACTCTCTCCTCTTTCTCTCCTATCACAACAGATGAGGTCACTAGAGTAATCCGCTTTATGAAGGCCTCATCCAAAAAGGTCCCTGTTTGTCCAAAACCATCAAGAACAATATCTCCTCCCTTGATCCGGCTCTTTGCTGATTTTTAAACCCTTCTGTAGCCCCCGGCTCTTTCCCTTCCTCTCACAAGCACTCCCTTGTACAACCCCTTCTAAAAAAAATCTCTGCCGACCCCTCATGTCCGGCGAACTACCGCCCTAACTCTACTACACTGTTCCTTAGGAAACTCCATGAGAGGTTGGTCTTCCCCCAACTGATCCAACACACTGAGCTCGCTGGTTGTTTATATGACCATCAATCTGGATTCTGAGCATCCAGAGGCATGGAAACTGCTCTCCTGAACAACCGGGAAGAGTTGCTCGTAAATCTTGACTCTATCTCTCCTGCTGTTCTCATCCTCCCTGACCTCTCTTCCGCCACACTGTCCTCATAAAGCGGCTCCAGGATACCCTTGGTATCTCAGACCAGACACTGGATTGGTTGACCTCTTTTCTCACTGGCCGCCCCTCCCAGAGGATCTTCTTTCTCTTTCTCCTCCTCCTCATCTCTCTCAACTTGTGGTGTTCCCCAGGACTCTATCCTCTCGCCTTGGCTCTTCAACATCTACCTTGCTCCTCCTGCTCACCTGATCTCTGCCTTCTCTCTTTACTTCCAGTGTTACGCAGATGACACTCAGCTCTTCTTCAAGCTCCCTGCTTCCTCTTCTTCTTCCTCCTCTATCATTATCTATCATCCATGACGGCCTTTCTTCTATCCAGTTATGATGCACTTCAAGTGATCTCTGTCTTAATGCCAGTCAGACCACCTTCTATGGGCTCTCCTCCTTTTCCCGTCACTGAAGCCAGAAACCTCGGGGTCATCTTTGACTCCTCTCTCTCTGCCACTCCTCACATCTTCGACCTTGCCAAGAAGGCCCCCTTTGAACTTTACCTCCTCATAGGCATTCCCCCTTTTCTAACCTTTCCACAGAAGCTCAATGTATCTAGAGCCACGGTACTCTCCCGACTGGACTACTGCAACAGTCTCTTCCTTAACCTACCTCTTTTTTCCCACCGTCCTCTTCAACTAATCCAGAGTAGGGCGGCAAGACTTATCCCTGGCTTCAAGCTCAGGGACCATATCTCTCCAGCCCTAATATCTCTCCACTGGCTCCCGGTTGCAGCAAGAATCAAATTCAAGACCCTCTGCATCATCCATAAGGCTGTCTGGGGCCTGGACTGCACTATCTGCAGCTCTTTCTTACGAAATACTCTCCTTCAAGATCCCTTCTTGCTCCAACTCTCTGCTTGTGAAATGCTTCTTCAAGCAGAGAGCTGGAGGCAGATCTCTCTCCTCGGCTGGCTCCTTCCTCTGGAACAGTCTCCCTCTCTCTCTGTCTTGAATCGGATCTCTTCAAGTTTTGCTAACAACTCAACATGTTTCTCGTCTCCTGCTTCCTTCTCTCCCTTTCTTGCTAACCATCCCCACAGTCACTGAGATTGGCAGTGTGGTCCCTCATGAGTCCAATAGAGTCCTGGCCATCTGCCCAATCGCCACCAGCATCCGCCTCCCGTCCCCCTGCACTGTCCATGGGCCTAAATATGCCTGGGTGTTGTATCAGGCATGCACTTACCTGGTGGGTGGTTGACCTTCCCTTTCACTTGGGATGTCTCCATCCTTGCACTTACCTGTTGCCTCTGAAAATGGCACCTATGGCACTTCCCCCGTGGGGCCTATCCAGCACTTACCTCTCACCACCCACCCCCCCTTACCTTTCTCTGCACTTGCATGCTCCCAATGTCACAAAGGGCCTCATTACGACTTTGGAAGTAGCCATGGCGCTATTGGCGCCATGGCTGCCTCCAAAACTGTGCCCGGGTCCAGGTTCCCTGAATGGGGAAATACCGGGCCATTCCGAGTATGGAGGGCCCGGTATTCCCCATTCAGGGAACCCGAATCCAGACCTTCCCCATTCCCATTCGAGCCCCCATAGGGCTCAATGGGAATGGGGAGGGAGCTAACAACGGCCCCATTACAAGAAGGCCCGTTATTAGCTCCCCGGTTCGCTCGCGGGACCCGCTATGGACGTCTGGATAAACCAGACGTTCATACGGGTCCCGCGAGGAAACCTCGTAATAGTGCGGAATGCATTTAACGGCACCGGCACCATTACCGGCTCCGTTAAACGCATTCTGCACAAGCTGTAATGAGGCCCAAAGCCTAGTAGGACCACTGTTGTTTTATGATTTATTCTTTGTCATTTTTATTGATTATTTGTTCCCATAAAACTTGTTTCTTTTGCCTTGTGGCGCTTTGAAACACTGTCTTGTTATATAAACGCCTTGTAAATGCCCAATAAAATAAAATTCAAATAAATTAGTAGCATTGAATATGATTGATAGATAATAAAGGAACAGACTCGGGGGTTATATTGCATGTCCTCTGCTTCAATCCTTTTCTCCGAGTCCGTCCCAGCATTCCCAGTCTCCCCTTCCTAGGCACCTCGTTCTTTGTGTACTCGGTTGGAAAATATATTTGTTTACACTGGTCCAGTTTTTAGTCTCCACGTGCTGATGTTGCATATGACACACATTTGGCCAGTTTGTAAAAGTTAACCATCAGAGTGGACGCACTGTAACATTGTGTGCTGCAGCTGCAGCTGCAGAAATCTGCATTTAGAGCCTGCAGCTTGCGTGGTGCCCCTGTAAACATTCGTTGCATTGACTGCATCCCCTACTGATGAACAGAACGTCCTTGATTCCCGAGGCTAGGTTTGTGCTCAATAAATATCGAAAACGGCGCATAAATTAAAAAATAAACAAATAATTGATTACTGAGCCAATGCATCTTTTCTAGTCTGATATATATATTATATACTGTTCAATTACCCTAAAGCAACAGTCTCACCTTTGTCTAAAACACAACGTACCCTCGTTCCTGCCTTTCTGTTGCAGAATTTAGATGGCGAAGTGAGAGAGTCACATTTTAAAAAGACGGAAGCAGCCACCGCTACACCACCTCCTGTGCTGCAATGTCCCTGTGCCAGGGGAATGCTCTGTGCCAGAAAATAACGCAGACGTGCCAGGGCTCGGGGATATCACGTTCTGGGTGACTCATTGTTCTGGGCATGTGGTGGGCATCCCTGGGCCTTGCCAGAAATGCTTGGCTCCACTGTTCATCTGGAACGCTAATTTTCAGGGAGATGTCCTTTCCGTTTCCACCAACGTTTGGAAGGTGGGCACAGAAAAAAAAATGCTTTTCGAAGAGGTTCTCCTTGGAAAATCTTCTAGCATAAGGGCCATTCTGTACGCTCCCATTGTTAGATTCCATTTGTAGCAATCTATAGTGGTGGAAAGGGAGGTTATTTACTGCGGATCCCACCAGCGACATGGGGGGGGGGGTTGTTGTTAGCCCCTCCCCAATACACATTTGCCTCTTAGAGGATTAATCATGAACACCTGAAAAATATCCCAGGGAGAGTTTCCTCTGGTCTTGCTGGCAAAGAATAAAAGGTGTTCACCTTTTAAATCTAAAAGGCTATATTTAAATATTTACTGCAGAATAAAGTCTTTCACAGGGATCCATGGTCCACGGTTCAAGTGCACTTTTGGGTAAGTGTCTCACCCCTGGCCCTAACCAGGGGCGGACTGGGAACTAAAAGAGACCCTGGAAATAATGTTCAGTTTGACCCCATATCACCCATTTTAAGCTAGAACAACCCCTTCCCCATAAGAACATTTGGAAATAAAGGCCCATGATGCAAAGGCCCACCAGGAAATCTCCTGAGTTCCCTGACAACCCAGGTTCGAATACTTGCTTTGGCACTTTTTAAAGCAGTCTGAACACACTAAACCAATTAAGGACGCGGATGGATTTGCTGACCCCAGATCCGGGAAAACCAGGCCCAATGCCAGCACTGGAATTTTTTCTTGCAACATTCCATGCCCATTATTCCTGCTGTTCACAGCAACCCTTCTCTAGCAACAGCGACTAACTGGTGGTGCTCTGCGTACAGGGCACTTAGCCTTCAGAAAATTATTTCATTGTATTCACTTTTTTGAAATGCATTTCATCATGGTCTCTAGATAGGAGTGTCCGCTTGTGATGTATGGTCGGGTATCCGGCTATCTTGGACTCAAGGGAAAGGAATGAACATTTCTGAGCCTGTTTTGTATTTTTTGCTTTTCGAGTGATGCTCAGCTGCAGCGCCCACCCTTGCACAGGTGATTGAGGCGCTGCAAACACAGTAGGCTGCCAAAGTTTCAGTTGGTTGGAGTTAGCTGGGTCGGAACATGAGACCCACTGCGCACCTTCTATTGGTGATTTTCCAGGTTAGCCTGCAGCCTGCATCGTAGTTCGTCTGGGGACCAACTCCAGGGTTCCCATGTGGTTGAATGTTTTGGAGAGATGGCAAACCTATGGATGATTGCGGGCGCTGGATGAATTTGATAATCCAAAAATTGGCAGTTATGCCTAGGTATTGAATAATCTCCTGGTCACTAGAGTTGTTAGTGCATGTGGTTTTTTTATTTTTATTAAGTTTTCCAGAACAAAAAATATATTCTACAGGGTGGCAATAGATGCCAGTTGGTCAACCATAGTGAGAGCAAACAGCCGACGCGCGTTTCGACCTAAGTCTTCTTCAAGGCTGTGATTTTGTGCAAAAGATTGTGTGGATAAGTGAAGTACACAGCGCAGTGACATTATGTGTTACAGCAGGTGGGTGTGAAATGGTCAGCACATAGACATGGTAATTCCATTATTGAGCACATATTGATATCAGGTTATGCAAGAGGTGAAGGTAATTTACAGTCATGGTAAATCAACAGTAGCAAGTAAGTTGTATGGTAAGTGGTGACAGTGAGTGGTGGTGTTAATGGTTGAAAATTGCAAAACATTTTAGTTTCAACAAATTGAGCAATAGCATTGATGGCCATTAGTACCATTTATTTAAACAGAGCACAATCAAAGTACCAAGGGAGAGAGAAAAGTTGAAAAAAGTCGAGTTAACGGAGGGGGCCATTGGAGGTAAGGACAATGAGGTGTAAAAAAGGTTGAAGTTCTTGCCCAAGTGAGTTGGTTGGTGGGCTCGGGTGAGAGCTGATTACTGGTCCATCCAAGTCCAGATGCCAGATGGGCTGGGTAGCCTGGTCTGAGAAGAGACAGGTGTATAACTTAAAACCTGAATGGATGATGCAGGTATTTGAGAAAATGCCAGGACGTGGGTGCAGGTATGAGAACCCAGGTCAGGATGGTCAGTAATGGGTGGGGAGGTTGCGGCTGGTGACCGGGTGGGGAGATGAATTGGGTTAGGAGGTGTGAACCAGTGGGTGTAGTGGGGGCTCGGGCACCCTGTGTGCGGGGTGCGTGGAAGCCCATGAGGATGTGAAAAGAGGCGTCTACTATCCGCGGATGAGAAGGATTGGATGGGGGGTTGATCAGGGTGTCATAGCGGATGTCGAGCAGGAGATGGATGGATAGGTAGAGTGGTGTGAATCCCTTCCGGGATTGTGTGCATGTAGACGCCTGGTCATGACGGCAGCTATGAAACGGCGGACCCGTGCTGGGCGGTAGCCCTGTAATATGGGCTGTGCAGGTGGGGCAGGTCGATCTATAGGGAGGCACTGCTCATAAAGTCTGGCCTGAAAAGTCCCGGTTATGGGTTGGGTCGGGAGATCTCATCTGTGAGGGAGTGACCGCGTCTAAGTGAGGCGGGATGGCGTGTGCGTAGACAGCACGACATGTGCAGCAACCCTGAATGGACGGGCTGTTCGAGTTGAGCCGTGTGGTGCGGCAAACCTGGTGGTGGGCTGTACGAATGGGGCCGACCACTAAGAGGGTAGGCAGTGCTCTGTGGCACGGGGGAGTGAGAGAGGGTGGCTAGTGCGGTCCCAGTTGAAGGTGGGTGGTGATCCCAAAATGGAGAGGGAGCAAGGTGCTGGAGCCGCGGGGAAAAAACGAGTAGGGACACGGGGGCTCCCTAGTTCCACTTACCTAAAGCCGGGACAGGCGAAGAGAGCTGTAGTGCTCGAGTCACGTAAGGATCCCGCAATGTGTGTTAATGCACACTTCCTGGGTAGAAGTGATGTTTACGTGATAGGTGGCTGTTAGGAGTGTGCTGATTGGATGTTGAAAACCAGTGCCTGATTGGGTTTGCCGGAGGGGGCATGTTGAATGTGAAGGGCGAATATTGGTTAAGGGTGTGTGTGTGGTTAGCAGTAAGAGCGTAAATGCAGAAATTGAATGTTGGACTGGGGAATTAAAAATCTGGGTTGTGGGATTGGGACCAAGTGGGACAGGGAGTGCGCTGGCCTACAGCTAATAGTAAGTTGAGTCAGGCAAGGATGATTAAGATTAGCATATTGTGTACCGAGCCCATCATAGCAGATCGGGGGAAGGGGGCTGAGAAGGGGGGAAGGGGGATGAACTGAGTTTGGTGGAATGTAGTAGTCATGCCATACCGCCCCTGATTGGTTGGGCGTATGTGGCCAAGTGGTGTAGTTTGGTAAATCCCAGGACTTGCTGCAGAAAAGCAAGTTCAGAGTTATCATAGAGACGTCAACAAGTATAATCACAGAAAAACATGGAAATCATGGTCACTATTTAATCCAAAGGTAACGACTCGGTATTTGCATATTAGTCGAGCTTCTCTCTGGTGGAGCTGAAGTTCCCTGTCACCTCCTCTTGCGTCTTTTGGTATTGATTCAAGTCCCACGAAGGTGATGTTTTCTCTGTTATCAAGCTGGGGTTCCTCTTGCCAGTGGAGTTCCCTCTTGGTACTTCCAATGTATTTTTGGTTACAAACACATATGATAGCATAGACAACATATTTGGATTTACAATTGATATATTGTTTGATTACATGTGTGTTGGTTTCACTGAATTTAAGGTTCTTGGTAGTTGTGGCAAATTTACACATGGAGCACATTCCACACTTGTAAATACCCACTGGTGTGTTGCTCGTGATCCAGTTGTCATTTGTTTTGGGAATTGGTGCCATGAAGGATGGGTTTAAGATGGTCTTGAGTGTTCTGGCCTTAGTATAGGTCAGACTTGGTTTATCTGGTATCCATGCTCTGATGTCTTCATCTATCGACAGGAGGTGCCAATGTTTCTTCAAGATCTTCTGTACTTTGTGGCTATCAATGCAATATTGGGCAATATATCTTATTTGGTTGTCATTCATCGCACAATCTCCGGTATGCTCCTTTGGAGTCAGTAAAGTGCTACTTTCTCTTTTGTTAGCCATGGTTTTGGCTGCTTGTATCGCTTGTTCCGGGTAGCCCCTTTCAGAGAAGCGTCTGGTGAGGACTGTACATTCTTCTCCAAAGGCAGGGAGTGTGCTGCAGTTCCTTTTTGCTCGTAGGAATTCTCCTTTTGGAATGTTATTGATTATTGATTATTGATCTCTTGTGACAACTGGAGGCATGTAATACCGAATTGACTTCAGTGGGTTTCCTGTAGGTTGTTGTCTTTAATTCTGTTCCTACTGGCATGATGGTGATGTCCAGAAAGTCAATGTAGGTGCTGCTTGAGGTTCCAGTCAGTTCGATACCAAAGGTATTACCATTCAGATATTGTTTGAATGCGTCCAATTCTTCCATTGTTCCGTACCAGATCATCAGGATGTCGTCTATGTAGCGCATCTAAGGGTGAATCAGTTTGTTGAAATCACTGTTAGCAAAGGCATGCACCTGTTCATAATGATGAATGAATAAAAAGACAGTGTTGGATAGGGAAAATTCCAGAAGTTCTTTGGTGAGTTCCACATGTGACCAGAATGATGCTGAGGCTTTTGAGAAAGCAAAATCAATGACTTTGAGAGCCAATCTGTGGTCTATGGACGTTTAAAGGGCTTTAACGTCCAGAGTTACCAAGAAATAGTCCCTGTTCCAAATGATGTTTTGTAAGAGGGTTCTGTCCTATTATGTTTGGGGGGTGGATTGCAGTGACATATTTGGGAGTGTTTTAACTGTTGCAAAACTGTATAAAAGATGTGAATGGAGGTGGTTTGTTGAGACTTGGGTTAGTTTAGTCCTGCAACACCATCTAACTGCTCCCCAGAGAATTGCACAATAAACTTGCTTTATGTACAGCCATGTGCTCACTTCTTAAGTGGTGGGCCTGTTTGGGTTAAGGTGATTGAAGGCCCATCCACACAGTTGATGGTATCATGGAAAGCAACATTATAAATAACTGTCATGAGTAAACCAAACAAAATTTGTGATTTTCAATATGTTATGTTCTGATATGTTATGCTATGTTGATGAGGTTACCTGGTTTAGTCATAGGTTTACACAGGCATTCAAGTGGAAACTAGGCAGTGTTGGCAGGGCCTCAACATGCTGGAGTAGTAAGGGTCTTAAAAGTGTACACACAGAAATATAGCTTCAGGGAAAAAGAAAGGATGAATATCTTAAATGAAATGTGGACTGGCTTTATTAGTCTTGAGGATCAAATCTATTTTACATACTCGACAAATAGTTAGCTATCTCTTAGTTTAATTTCCTTATTTCCTTTTTTTGCATTGTTGTTTTTAATTGTAAAATATGAACTTAGGAACTATTTAAAACGGCTTCTGATGTGTTTTCATTTGATGCTGGAGCGCAAGCAACTTGGAAAATAAGACCCCATGACTCAGCGAATGACATTGTGCATGCAAATTCAGGAAAGGGAAGTAAACGTGAGGTTTGAAACATCGACGGTTCACAGAAACTGCAGCATGAGAGCATTGCGTTAATGTTGCCGAACGGAGGGGAATAGAGTTTTCACAGAGGTACCGGAATGAGAGCAGCACGAGTATGGAACGATGAATATATTCGTATGCTCGTTTGTGATCCAAGGATGGGCCATACTTCAACTAATGAGGTAATTGGTCACCAAAAACATTTCTGATATAATGATCATACAGGCTTCATAGTGGGGCAGTCTGGAACATCAAGCCCCTCTCAGCCGGAACGATTGGGAAACTAGAGGAGGTGTACCGTCAACATGGCAGAATTGTTTGTGAAATAGCATCTATCATCTATATGCACATTCTTGCTATATAACGAAAATTATGTTGTACAGAGGTTGCACCAATGCTTCTGGACTGCTGACAGGGCACCTGGCATATCGCGTTGTATGCAAACATCGTTTGACCTCAAGTGCTATTCAAGTACAGTCATGGGGCCGGAATGCTGAGTGCTTTTGGGGGACCAGAGTTCATAGAGAAACTGGTTTGCTTCTGTTTCCTTAGCCGAAACAGTATAGTATGAACAACTGTACCTGGCTGATTAGGACATTGTTTTGTTTGTTGGCAGTTCGAGAAAAGAATGTTTATTGATGTTGATTACCCGGAAGTCGTTGCAATTATGTGATGACTGGAAGGAACACAACAAGACATATTACCTATGATTTGTACAGTATTAGAATAACTCTCCTGGGTTAAACTCTATTAGTACCCGGCAAGGGAGCAATCAGAATGAAAGAACCATTCTGATTGGCCCTCGCCGAGGCATTACCTGGCCGGGAATCCCTCGGCCGGGATTCCATGCCTTTATCCCCAGCGGGGGGCGTGGCAGCCCCTACACCAATGAGGATGCTCGAAGTGGGGCCATCCCCGCTCCGAGCCTCCACACGGCTGGAGGCTGCCTCCGTCCCCTGCCGGGGATTCGGGTATGTTTTTTTTTGTCCTACCCCCTCTCCACCCTCCCACCCCCACTTACCTTCTGCCTGCTTTGTCCCCGGTGGGGGACGATGGCAGCCTCCAGCCGTGTGGAGGCTACCATCGTCCCCCGCCGGGGAGCAAGGTACGTTTTTTTTCTTATTTTTTTCCCCCTAATACTCCCTCCCTACCCCACTTACATTCTTCTCTGTCATCTTTCTGGAACGGACGCGCTAGGAACACTTCTGTTCCCAGCGCATCCGCTCCCGATGACCGCATGGAAAGGGAAAACAGACTCTGTTTTCTCTTTCCCAGCGCCCATTTTCTTGGTTGTTTTTTTTTTTCTTTTTTCTTTTTTCTGTCCCGAAACGCTGACTCTGGTAATGCCCCAGGGCCTTTTTTTAAGGCCCTTGCTTTGCTCAGGCCTATAACTATGGGCCCCATGCCATTACCTGAGCCGGTAATGCCCCCGCTGCTCGGGACATATTGCTTAATTATTGGACATTTTTCAGCACCAGGCAATGTTATTGCCCCATTGATCATGTATGACAGTTGTTAGGGGAGGTGAGGGAATGACGTTGGTTTGAGCCTTCATGAAGAACTGTGACTGCACGACATTGTTTAATCCTGTGCCTGAGACTGTGGCAGGGGTATTCTGTGTGAGAAGGCAAATGGTAAAAAGAGAGGAGATTGGAATTGACTATGTTGTAGCAAAGCTTTTACACGTTTATATACAGTTCGGCTGGGATTGAGTGTAAATAGACAGGTATATATTAGAGGATTTAGTTACACTTTAGGTGTTTTTTTTTTAAGTGAGATGGGTGAAGAAGATAATAGCTTCATCTTAATAACTAAGATCGGGAAGAATTTGATGTTTGTGGGTCAGATGGAAATGACACATTGAATGTTGAGAAAATATATGAATACTTTAAATATGTTGTTCCAGATCAAACTGAACTTTTGCAACAGGCGAAAGAGATCAATTGTAATGATTCTGTAATGGGCACCGATTATCGGGAGGCTATGGTTCAGAATACAGAGTGTATATTTCGGATTGTAACTTTAATGTGGTTCAGTTCTAAATGGACTGATATGTGGTTGACATTTTGCTGTTCTTATTGTTGTTTTGTCTGTCTATGTTATTTGTGTTGTATTGTTGTGGAGAAGGAAATGCATGCTTTCTAAAGGGTCCAGGATTTTGTGATAGTCACAAGAAATTCTGTTATATTTCTCAAAGAGAATCCTTGGTTCAAAACGAGTAGACACCATTACTTACATACTTATGACGTGCGTGGAATATAAAAGTTACGGTGATATTAAATGAATGATCTGATGTTGTTTCAAGCCAGGGTGGTAACCATCCGAATGCCATATTCACCCAATCGTCCTCCTGTGCTACACCCAAAGCCCTCCTCGTTCATCAAGTACAGGATGGTGATCTGTAAAGTGCCTTGGTATAGCTCATTTGCCAGCATGTTGCTAAAACACTGCCAATTTCACATATCCCTCACGCAAAATGGCTATGCCAGTTTTAATAGTTTCACCATACTGTTGCCCCAGTTCAGGACATAGGGCCTCATTACGGGTTGCTGGTAAAATCCACCTGTCGCCGATAGGTTGCCAGCAACCCCGTATTACCATTACCGCCACCTGACCTCTCAGTGCTACCGGGTTACCGTAGGCAGCCGCGGTACGGTAAGTTAGTAACAGTGCCGGTGCTTCAGTGAAAAGCCTGCCGGTAGGGGCCTGAACTCCCGGCAGGTCAGGCCTGCTGGTTGTACAGTGCCCCTTCCGGCTGACTCAAAGTGAGCCTGTCCAGAAAAGGTGCCAGTAACTTTTTACTGGCATGGTTATTTCCGGACCGGCTCACTTATAATGAGGGCCATAATCCTGCTAGATTTAACACATTTCCAGCTGAAACCCACCGTGTCTGTTTTCACACTACCCCCACAAGAAAGCTAATGCCACATTGCCCCAGAACCTTGCCCTATGCATCTTCATATTGCCCCATAAGAGATCCATGCTACTACACATTGATTGATTGATGTTTTATTTCTATCGCGCTCGTACACAAGTGTAACTGCTGTTAGGCCTTCCAGCACACATACCATGCCAAAGAAATCGAACCCATTAATTTAATGGAAGTCCGTCCTTTATTTTAATTTCGTCTTGTGACACTTTGTCCTGGGCCCAGTTACCTCGGCTGCCAGTCAGAGTGCTTGCTTGAGTGAGTTCATAGTTCATGGCCACAGTCCATGTAGGTGAAGGCAAAGCCAAAACAGAATGGGGGTGGTCTAAGAAATTTCTTGTAAGGAAAGAAAATCTAATGAAAAGTGGGAGATGACCTGGTAGAGGCGGATACAAATGTATTCAAATTCATAATACGAAAGTCCATCTGTAAGAGAAATACTACCTTTTATCCATTTTGAATGTATTATTAATTATCAATCTTTTTCCCACAGTACTGGGAAGTGTCCTTCCAGCAACATGGGCCTGATGACCTTGGAGGACTTGGAAGGATCTCAAGTGAAGAAGGCAAGAGGCCCTGAGTTGAGTTTTGAGAGTGATGAAGTCCTTTGAAACCTGGAAGAACCTTTGAGAAGGTGAAAGTGAAAGTCAGCAGCATCCGGAAGAGAAACAAAACTACCCTGCCACTTGGACTTTGAACTATGTCCAGAGTTACTGCTGGATGGTGACGTCTTGCTTTTTAGGGTGCTGCCCCTCTAGGCTAGGCATGTGAACCATGGGCTTCATGAACTCATCTTGGGAGGATAGCTCAGGGGCCACGTACTCGCCTTGGAAACAAGACAACGTGGAGCAAAACAGGATTGATCCCGGGTCTGTGCTTAGAAACCTCTGGGTACTAAATGCGTTATAAATAACCAATTACAAGATGACAGTGCCTGGCGGCCTTGGTCAGAGAAGTGATAAGTAAGATTGATCAATTGGACCATGAAACTTTCTACCATGATTGACAACCTTCAAAATGTTTGTATCAGTGGATATCTTGGTTGCACAATAGTCATGCATTCAATGTCTGCATAAACACTTCGTGCATGATGTCGAAGTCCCCCTGTCACTGTTGGTCATGCATTGCCTCATTGCTCTCGTGCAATTAACTAGTTTTCTTTGAGCTCCCGCCTCTCTAATCCCTCTCTGCTGTGGGTGCTGCCTCCCATGGAGAGGGCAAACTGGAGCCTTGAAGGGGAGTCTTAGGAGTGCAAAAGAGCATTTGTTCTGTAAGACAAATCATGAGCAAGCTTGACAAGAACCAGAGGCAGTGTGGAAAATCCATTGTGCAATTTCTGGGTTAAAGGGAACCACAAAGTGTGCCGATGGCACTGTATCACTGCGATGACGTGTATTGTTTGATTGAGGTAAGGAATTAATGTTTTATGATATAATAGTTTATTTATAACGTGCTTGATACACACAGGTTTCTAAGAGGTACCCAGGGATCGAACCTGCGTTGCTCTGCGTCGTTTTGTTTCTAAGGCTAGCACGTTGCCGCTGAGCTAGCCTATTGATCTAGTGTAGTGTGTTGTTGATGGCATTGTTTTGTTTCTATTTTGAAGTTCCTTTTGATAAATATGTGTAAATGTTTATGAACTAAACACACAGTAAAAAAAATGCATTTACTTCAGTTTCATAAAGGTTCCAAAACCAAAACATCTATTTAATGATCACGTGTTGTGTGCTGAATCATGCTCCCTGTTTACAATGATCACTATCTGAATTTTGTTCTCGCAGTTTGGATGTTTAAGAAACATTTCTGTCAGTCTCGAGTCACCCATTTACTGGATTAATGAGTCACCAGAGAGTGGGGCCATTGTCTGGGCCTCGTAGAGTGACATGGGAACTGCGCTTGTCTCTTGGTGATGGCGATAGTCCGGAATGGAAAATTCCTCAGTAGATAAAGGCAGGCATTCGCATGGCAGTGTTTGTACAGTACACATAATGCCTGGCCTCAGGAAACATCAAAACAAGAACAGAAGGGAAAGGTTCGAGCACAGTAGGGGGACGAACGCCAGAAATGCAGTCTTAAAAAAGATCATAACATCTGCATTGGCCACTGACTTGCAACTAATCTATCCTGTTAAATGCAATTTCTAGGTTTCCATACTTCCCTGATGGCCAGTTGCTCTTCGCCCTAATAGGCAGGGCTTTGAGTGATTTCCCTGGTAGCTTGTTGTTTTGTTTTTCGTGCTGGACACAGCTGAATGAGGGCAATTGACGTCTCAGATCACGTGACCTAGCCTCTATAGTCTCTATAGCGGGCAGTTGGTGGAGCGTATCGTAAGGAAAGCATCCACCACTCATGGTGGTTTAGATGCAGATGTTCCTGCCTGTGCTCCCGACTACTGGAGAGAGAGTTGGTTTGTAAAAAATCTGAAACCCATTGATTTTTAAAGGGTTCATCCAGGTCGGAAGTTGCAGGTTGACCCTGAAGCTCGCGCAATGAGGTTCTATCGAGTTCGACCTCATGCCTGTATAGAAAAGCAGGTGAGTAGAAACGTAGGATGCACTGTGGTTGGCCTTTTAAGAGGAAGCAGCAATTACAATTATAATTGGTTATTTATAACGTGCTTAATATCCAGAGTTTTCTAAGCGCAGACCTGTGTTGCTCCGTGTTGTTTTGCTTCCAAGGCGAGCATGTTGCCCCTGAGCTATCCTCCCGAGACCCGAGCAATACCATTGAGCTCTCGATAGTGAGGAAGGGAAGTTGTTTAGTTAGGGGCGAGGGTAGGATTGGGAATAGTGTAGGTTTAAATATTATTAAATCACTAATAGGGACTAGAAAGATCAAAGGTGTAGACGGGCTAGAGCCTGAGTGGGCAAGGCCCACCCAGATGTTAATGTCACTGCGGTGGGCAAAACTACATCAGCTTCAGGCCCCATCTGTTAGACAATCCTGGCTAGAGTCAAGAAATTAGAGTAGAATTTAGTGGGGGACTAGATGCTAATGATTTGCAGGTGGAATGGGCCACCAAACTAGGAAAAGACTGAGGCAGTATGGATACCACACACATTTTGTAGGCTGATGAGAGCGCCAATGCAGTGTTAAGTGGTTGTGAAATTTGTAGATGAGGGAGTGTACCGAAGCAGTCTTAAGCAGAAGTAAACTTTGAAGTGGAGGAGGATGCCAAGGCTGTCTTTGGCATATGTGCATTTTGCAAGTGAGGTAGTCTCAAGCACAGGTGAATTCTGAAAGCAGAAGACAGTGATAAAGCAGTCTTAGGCACATGTGGATTTTGTTGGCGGGGGAGTGCACCAAAGCAGTCTTGGGCACATGGAATCTTGTAGAGGTTGGGTATGCAAAGGCAGTCTTAGGTACACATGAAATGTGTAAGCGTAGGAGTAGCACAGAGCAGTCTTAGGCACATGCAGGAATTTTGTCGTTTTTTTGTTGCTATGGCAATCATAGAGTCAAATGGATTTTGTAGGAAGGGCAGTAGGCCAAAACAATCTTAGGCATATGTGAATTTTGTAGGCAGAGGAGTACATCAAAGGAGTCTTTTCCACATATGAATTTTGTTGGAGTGGGAGAATGCAAAAGTAGTCTTATGCGCATGTGGAATCTGTTGGCACTGGAGAACGCCAAAGCAGTCTTAGGCACATGTAGATTTGGGCAGTAGAGGGAGAAAGCAAAATTACATTTAGTCACACATGAATCTTGAAGACAGCAGTGTACGCGAAAGCTGCCTTTGATACAATTAGTTTTGTAGGCAGGGAGTATGCCAAGGTAGTCTTAAGCACACATGAATTTTGTAAGCAAGGGAGATTGCTAAAGCATTCTTAGGGAAAAGTGATTTGGGTAGAGAGGGAAGATGGACTGCCTTATTCCTTTGGCAAAAACAGACAGTGCCTTTATATGTCTCCTTGGTTTGGTGGATCCCTGCTGTGATATTCTGAGAAGATCCTTCTTCATGTACACTTCAACACCACAGCCATAAGGCAATGCTCTGGAAACAGTGGGGATGCTACTGGTCCAACCTGAGGTTACAAAAGCCTACCCGACAATGGACATGAGGACCATTGTTCAAGGCAATAAACTGGTAATCCCCAGAGCACTCCTGCATGTTCCTGTAATGTGTCAGGGGATGGGCAAATATGTCCCTGCCAAAAGTACTTGGGGGATCTCTGGGCATCCATTTCAGAGGGAAATTTGTTCCTACCAGAGAGATGAGGCAGACCTTCTGTAAGGTGCCTTTTCAAAGAGCATTTGCCAGCCTTCCCTTCTTGGGGAGCCTTTAGCCCTTTCCTATATCTGTGAGGGGGATCTGTCCCATTAAGGGACTCCAGTCACATGTTTCAGGGGAAAATAAATAGACCCATTCCATTCACAAAATTGCCATAAACACTGCTTCTCAGATGCAAGCAGTGACATCAAATACTCTGGTGCGGTTCACAAACCTCGCATAGACACTGTAACTGTGCCCCCAAGTAATTTCCACACAGCCCCAAACCTCAAGTGGACTTTGTAACAAATCCCTCCCCCATTTCTAGCCCGGTCCACAAATCCCAAGCTTATATCCAAATAAGGTCTGTACACTTTCTGATTCAGTTTGAAAAACGCGCACAGGTGTAAAACTTCCCATCAGTTGGTTACCTGATAAAACCAACACATCGGAAGTCAAAAATCTCCCATGACAGAAGGTGTACATTGCAGCAAGTGTTTCCTGACTCACCTGTGAAGGTGGTGACTCTCCATATACATGCTGGGGAGAAACAGGGAATTGAAGGAGGGGGGCAGCAGTCTTCATGAAGCACCCAGTAGGAGAGAAGACCAACTCTCTCATGGCCAAGTCCCTTCTGGAGTCCAAGATGGCAAACACACTATCTGTAACCTCAAGCCCAGACCCGCATAGAGCACAGGACGCAAGGCACATCTGCCAATCAAATCCAGCTCCCCCCTTTGCCCAGATGCTAAATATTTCTTTAAACTAAACATTAGGGCAGGGGGATGCAAGATACATAACCAACCTTAGCCAGTTTCCCCATGTGGGTGCGGGAGAAAGAGCTTGAGAGGAATATATGGTGGGGAATGGAGATCTAGGGGATTGTTAAGAAGAAGATCGTTTGAAGGAATACATTGTAGGACAGCCAGAGGAAGTTGGCTGTAGGATGAGACCCACTTTCAGGATGTGGTACTACAACGAAATAGGTTCTGCTGAATGAATTTCTGGATGGAATGTTGGCAGTACTCCTTGGAATCAACCCAAAGAAAGTGGCTGAGGAATAACAGTACAGAGCCACCTGGCCAGCATGAGAAGCTGGGAAGAGTACCGGTGAACCCCATAACCTTCGATGCCAGGGTGATTCCTGTGAGCCACTCTGGTCCCAGGGAGACAATAGTGTTGGTCAGAGGAACAAGTCAGCGGGTCAGTGCAGAGGGTCAGGGAGGTAGAGCGAACTCCATCCAGGAGAGGGAAATCACTGAAAGTACATCCTGAGAACATAGAGAAATTACACCTGAGCACCAACCTCCCTCATCAACTTGAGAGGAGAGGCTTTTAGTGAATGCTTTGTCCTACAGCCAGTGATCTACTGCCTCGCCAAGCTAGAAGGGGAGTGCACTGTGGCAAAACTTAAACCCAGAACCAAGGACCCCAAAGCACAATACCACTGAGGCAGGGGATGGGAACCCCTAAAAAAACATTCACCTTAAGGCTAAAGACCTGGTTCTCCAGAGGATACCCAGTCTCGGATGGGAGCTGCCAGAGACTGGGAAGGACTCGATTTTTTTAAATTATATGTGGGACATTCCACCCCCTTTTATAGAGAATGTCGAAAATCCTGAAACCTAGAGTGGACCAGTGAAACAAGCTTGACTGGTTTTACAGTTGTTTGTTCCCACTGGTGAGGGAACAGGCCTTCTGACACCCTGAAGTACCCTAGTTGATCCCTTACCTTGATTCCTTAAATGGAAGAGAAGTAGTTCTTTTGGTTTAGTGTTAATTAGTTGTGGCAAAAAACCTGAGCTCATATTCTGTTACCAAAACTAAAACAAACCTGCATGGACTCTATATGGACTCACCTTGTCTTAATACTCTCCTGACAGAAGGTGCAGTCTCAATCTATTTGGCTCTACCAAATGATTCAAACATTCACATCTAGACATGTGATATACAATATAAAACAACTCTAGACAGAGCAGTGATAACGGTTCTCATTATAGTACAACGCTTTACTTACTTGGACAATATAAATCTCTCCAAACTAGCAGAGCCACTTTCTAAATCCCTGTACCATGCTCACAACCTGGATTTTCTGTCTCACTATAATGTTAAACTCAGGTTTGTGCAGGAGGAGCTCACAACTATAATCAGAAAATACAGCCCTCAAGGCACACGCGAGGCAGAGGGTACAGATGCATCTTCTGTGCTATTTCTTCACTACTAAGTACCAATATAGCATTCACAAAGGGGAGGTTCTGCTCAATCGATTTGGGTCTACCAACAAGTGGAGCCATTTTCTATATCCAGGTCCTTGTCTCATAAACTGAACGTTTTGCCTCAACGCACCCTTATTGAAAAATGTTCTCTTGTGTTAAGAGTAATATAACTGATTTCAGAAGAAAGAGCTCACAACTAATCTGAGTTATCAGAAGAAACCGCTGGGATCAACAAACTGAAAAGACACCAATATATAGTTTAAGGAGTTTATTAAAAAAAGACAAACAGAGGTTCCCTTATTCTCAGGGTAAATCTGAAAGAACATAAAACAGTAGCATTGACGGCATAACAGTTGGGATTCTTCATGAGTGGCATACCTTACTAAAGGCTCTGGGTGTGGGCTTCCTTGGGTTGGTCCTGAATTCCCTGCTCAGGTCTTCCCTACTAAAAACACACAATGAGAGAGCCACTGCCTACCTCCAGGGCAGGACTGTATGGCGTAGTCCAAGTATTCCTTGTTGAGGTTAAGGTTGTACCCCATCCATTCCTTCTCCATATTTGGGTTATTCCCAATAGGCAGGAGCAATGTCTCTGGTCCATCAGAGTGAAAGGAGTGGTTAGCAGGCCCAGCCCTATCAACTAGAACAGTTCTGACCTCCTTGCAATCATGACATGCATGTATTCATACCTCCTGCCTCCTTGGGATCTGCCCCTTCAGATAAGAGCCTCTCCCATAACTGCACAATTGTCTTGCGGGCCTCTCCTCCTCTTTTCACCTTCAACATTTCTCTAGTCCCTTACCCTCCTCTGCCCCATTGGGGTAAACATTCTCCCTCACTTTTACCTCTGTCTCACATTTGTCTTCTTCCTTTGATAGCAGTTCCTCTCCCCCTGCCACCACCTCCTTCGGCCCTACTCTGTTCTGCTCTATACCTCCTCCTCTCATTCCTGGGGTCACTGCCTCCTCCTCCTCTGGGTTCACTCCAACTCTCCTCCTGAAGCACATTCGTAATTCCATCTACCCCTTACTGATGCTTCACTTCCTCCATTTCAAATATAACTCTACCCACCTTCTTATGTTTCACCCCTCTTCGCCTTCTCTTCACCTACCGTCCAATTGTGCACCCCTTCTCCTTATTTGTAGATAAATAAATAGATGACCAAGATACGTCTGAGCTAAGAAGGGGACATTACATTCCTGAAGGGATAACTCTGCTAAGAGAATATATCATGCAAGGTCATACAGAGCAAAACGATGTGGATGTAAGGATCAAACCAACTTTATGTAAGAGCCCCAGAAAAATAATCCCACAAGATAAGGGAAGACCCAAATAACCATATCCAAGAATGTCAAGTCCTGTTACAGAATGTGGCTAGTGACTATTTGAAAATAAGATATTAAAAGAACATGCAAGCAAAGCAGATCCCTGCTTCACCAGGCGAAGAGAGTAATTCTCCTGGCCTTAGTTTATTTCGATTAGTGCTAGGGTTATTTTCTTTACAGTGGACTTTCTTTTGATTCAGACATTTCTGGGCAACTGACAAGCACTTCAGTTAATTATATAGGTAGGGAACACCCCATAGTTATAGGGAGAAATAGGCACGTACTTCTTCTGACTCGCCATAGTACACAGACCACCAGACCATATTCGAGGCAGGGGTGGAGATAAATCTTATATGCTGCTTCTTAACCACATTCTGAGTCCCGGTATCACATTCACAAACTGGAGGTTCTTCCTTCATCTATTGGCACGACAAACCAGTAGAGCCAATGTCGAAGTCCTAATTCCACGATCACAAACTAGAGAGTCTGACTCAATCTAACCTCAATGAAACGCATCCCATTTTGCCTATACTACGTTAACATGTTTGTGATAGATTAGCTCAGATCCATAGTCATACTACTCAGCTCACAGGGCACATGTAAAGCAGGTAGTAGAGATACATGTTGTATTCTGCTTATTGGTTCTACCTCAGTCTATTTAGGGCTATGAAACAGAAGAGCCAGAGTATATTCCTGCAATCTTCACTCACTAACTGAAGGTCCTGTCTCAATCCATTTGTCTCTACCAGCCAGCAGAGCCAATGTCTGTGTCCAAGAACCATCCTTACCAACAGGAATTTCTGTCTCAGTCTATTTGCTTCTATGCAGCAGAAGAGCCACTATATAAGTCCTAGTAAAACGCTCACAAACAGGAGGTTCTGCCTCAATCTAGTCAAACTCAGGCCCTTATGTCTAGAGTACTTTAACAGGTTTGTGCGGGAGGAGTTGATAAGTATATACAGAGTACATAGCACACATGTCAGATGCAAGAAGGAAGAGAGAAACATGTTGCATTCTATATTTTGACCACTATCTAAGTCCTAGTACCGCATTCACAAGCTTAACGTTCTGTCTCAGTTGTTTGACTGTACCAACCACAGAATTGACTCTCTGAGTCCTAGCACCGCACTCACAACTTGGTGGTTCTGTCTCAACATTTCGGGATTTACCTACCAGTGAAGCTGCTCCTTTATTTCTTGGTCTCTTTCAGTTCTCCATGATGGAAGCATGCGCCGTTCCATGACAACCACCACTGACATTGAACCCAGCTCCCCCAGATGGACAGGAAACAGGCTATGCAGGCAGTACATATTTGCTTTCTGCAATACTCTGTCTCCCCTCTTCTACTCAAATGATGCCAGACTATGAACTTTACCATAACCAGATGGTATAACAGTCCGCTATGTGATGGTGCCACTGGTATGGGCTTGACAAAACACAGGGATTTGGAAAGACATTTTGGCTAGCTGAGAGATAGTGAGGGATGAGAGTCCAATGCACAGAGCATGACCAGCAACAAACCGAATTGTCATCTGACACACCGTTTTCACTTCCATCGCCACTGATAAAGCGTGCTGAAATAGCAGGGCCTGTGGCAAGTCATGTACACTCTGAACATATCCTACAGCACTTGATGATAGATGAGGTGCCCAAAGTACTTTTCTATGGGTGGCCCTGCTGAACTGACTTCTAGAAGAGGTTTCACAAAACACTTTTTTTGCCTTCCCCTTGACAGGCATACCCCCAGGAAAGCTGAGGTAGTCCCACAGCTAGGTCCAGTTAAGTGGGGATGTCCTGGGTAGGGATGACTTCTAACCTGCCTTCACACACTTTAGAAAAGGCTTTGACTGCCTTGTCCCCTCTGCACCGACAGAAAGTAGTGTAGTTGTCCAGTCTCCTCCTCCTTTGTCATCTTATAGGCAACCATCTCTGATTTTTAAGGTTCCTTCAATCACCTAAAGCCCCACCACATCCTGCTCTACCTTCTGCCAGTCATCCGCCTGCATCTCCATATATACATCTCTGTTCTGCTGGCACATTACCCCCTCACCGCTAAGTCGAAGGTGAAAGTTATTTCCCATGTTCTGCAGGGCCTCTTTGAATGTCTTGCAGTTGACACACCCTCCTCCTGATTGCTACCCACATCCTTCCCCAGTCCTTCCACCACCAACCAGGGCCAATGTCTCCTTGCCCTCTCATGGCTCCTTCCAAAGAACCAGCCTCTTCCACCTGCCCTCCCCTTAAACTGCATCCCAACCTCCATCTGCCCCGTCTCCACCACAGCCTCGCCCTCCTGCTTGACTTCCTCAACATCTCACTTGAAGAGTGAGGGTAGTCCAGCTCCTCATTGTTATAAAACCTACCTAGATGAGAGTAGAGGGATAAGGAACTTGTAAGGGGAGGGATCAGGAAGTTTCATGGTAAATGTCACTCCTGGAGTTTGTACCTAAAACTGTGCCTAGATAGTCGGAAGCCAGACAAACAGCAAAGACGCTAGTCTGGAAAGAGAAGAATACTACTTCTGGGTTCCCATGCATAAGAAGAATCAATCAATACAATCAGTATAGTGTCTTTACAATTACTTTTATCCAGAGACCAGCAGCTCCAAAACAAAGGGGTTTCATAGCCATAGGAAAGATAGAAAGATCACTTTCTTCCTAAAGAGAATAACTTCAAATGTATATTGGAAAACCTAATATAAAGATGGGGGTGGTCATAGTATACGAAACAGGCCATACCCAGTCTTATGACAGCACGGTAAGCATTCCCCCTCTCTCCCTGTATAGTTACCTCTTGTCTACAGAGATTTAACAGTGGGTTACTCCTTTGGGTGCTTTCTTCCCCTCATGTCCCACAGCAAAGACTCATTAGGACTTCTCACCAAGAAATCTCCAGGAACAGCCATGACCTTCAAATCTTCTCACAAGCATCTATACATGCAGACAGAGAGTGCGAGGGTCGCTTAAGAGCATACCCTGCTTATAAACCCAGGGTGTGGTCCATATGTCTTCCCCTAACAGAGGTGGGTGATCTTACCCTTCTCTTCCTGCAGCGACTTTGACTGCTTTATGTCACCAGCTAGCAGATTAGCTAATAGGTGCTACAATATTGTATAGACCATAATGGGTCTCTGCAGGAGAGAATGGTGCAAGCCATCCTCGAGATAGCTACGCTATGAAAAAGCCTTCAGATCAAGCTGGCAATTTACCACACAGATAACTTGACTCTAGCTAGCAAAACAGAGGAACTACAGAACACCCTTGTGAGTCTCCAAATGGACGGTCAACCCACGTTCCTCTTGGTCCTTGGGTAAGGAAAAACCCCTAGATAATTTTTTAGATACTGGATGGCTTAAACCAGCCACTTTCCAGTTTATTTATGGATCAAGTCAGTTTAGCTGGGAGCACCCCAGCACACACATACATTCAAGAGAATCAGACATTGGAGAGTAGATTCCTTCCCCTCCTATGACATGCTTCAAAGCCATAAGAATGACAGTAGGCGCTATACAAATTGTAAATAGCATGACATAACATAACATTAAATATTCAGGAAAATCTTGGAGACTTCTCTAAATTCATGACACAATGTGTACTGCATGTTATTATTATTCATATTATTATTCATATTGTATTTATTGAATATGGACCTGGCGGCGAGAAGCAATGGAGCACTTTCAATAAGTATACAACAATGTAGATACACATCTGAGTGCTTTACAGAAGTATAGAACAGTACAGATGCATAACGGAGCACTTTTCAGAGGTAACAACAAAACTGATATACAAAGGGGGGTAGGATACAGAGGGGCACAGTGTTCTGGTCCTTTCCCTTTTGAAGCAGTGGATTTCACGTCTGCATTTGTCCTGGATTCTGGTAGAGAGCCGTCCGCCGGCGTTGCTGAGTTTCTCTGCAAGGTAGCTGGGTGACTTGAGGGTGAGTGCCTTGTAGATGATGCAGAAAGACTTGAAGGTGATTTGTGCGTGCTGTGGGAGCCAGTGAAGGTCGAAGAGGGCCAGGGTGATGTGTTTGTATCTGCATAGACACTTGATGAGGCGTGCGGCCACGTGTAGGACACTTTTCAGGTGTACAAGGGAGGACGACAGGAGGCCTTCGAGGAGGTCTTGTCCCCACCCAGGTGGGATAGGACCGGTGCTTGAATGGTGGATCTACAGCTGTCCGGAAAGGGGAAGGGCTTGACTTAGGTTTCACAGATATTGGTGGGTCCCCAGAGAGGATAATTTCAGACTTGGCTGTGTTAAGACAAAGACTATTTGCTGACATCCATTTTTATATGTATTTTAGTCAGGGAGAGATATTGTGAAGGTTACGGTCTGTGTCATCAAGTGTGACAGAGAGTTGGGTAGCGTAAGCATAGATGTCAAACGGAATTTAGAAGCAGTTGATCAACACTGCCAAGAGCAGGATGTGGAATTAAAAAGCCAAGGAGAGAGTGATGAGCCCTGCAAAACTTCCAGGCATTGGGGGTTTGCCTTAGACTGGGACGTTCACATTGTTACATGTTATGTTATGTTAATTTGCATTTATTTAGCGCCTTATGTATCATTGGTTTGATCTCAAGGCGCTGGTAGGTTGAACGCCCTTGGGAACCATAGTTCAAGTCAGTAGAGAGAGAGAGAGAGCGAGAGAGACAGAGAGAGAGAGGGAGGGAGAGAGAGAGAGAGAGAGAGTCAAATGGTGCGTGTGAGCACCGGATATGTGTGCAGCAGGTGTGGTATTCATATGATAGCTGCTTCTTAGCGATAGTTGAGGTGGTTGGGAGATCATGGGTATGTGTTCGTTCTGGCAGGGTGTTATCCAGACCAATTCCGGCTGCGTTAGGCCTGAGGATAACACTTGGGCTGGCGGGTGTGAAAGCCAGCTGTGTTTATTTAGAATGATGAGGAATATGAGGCAGGTGTTGGTATGAGAACAGCTATACTGAGTGTGTCACAGTATAGCTGTGTTCTAGATGAGTGGTGGTGTATAGAAGAGTAAGCGTGGAGGTGTGATATGGTGGTTTACATTAGGTGGTTGCGATCTAGCGCAGTCCAACCGGTCCGTGCACACCAACCGATCCATGTAGTCCAACGGTTCCACGCACTCCAGCTGTTCCATGCACCCCAGCTGTTTCACGCACTCCAGCTGTTCCATGCACTCCAGCCGTTCCGTGCACTCCAAGCGTTTGTGCACTCCAAGCGGTCGTGCACTCCAAGCGTTCGTGCACTCCAAGCGTTCGTGCACTCCAATTCCTTCTGATGCACTTTGTCCGATCTATGCATGTTACGCCCTCATCATCCGGTCGACCTACTTCGCCCATTCCATCCATTTCATCCGTTATAGCCACTTTATTGTTCTACAAGCATCATCTGTTTCACCCACTTCACCCATTCCATTCTCTTCACCCGTCACTCCCACTTCGTCCACCCGCCCACTTCATCCGTTCCGCCCACTTCATCCATTCTGCCCACTTAATCCGTTCCGCCCACTTCATCATGTCCACTTACTTCATCCGCTCCACACACTTAGTTTGTTCACTCCACACACTCACCCGTTCCGCCCACTTCATCCGTTCCATCTACTTCATCATGTCCACTTACTTCATCCGCTCCATACACTTACTTCGTTCGCTCCACACACTCACTTCGTCCGCTCCACACACTTATTTCGACCGCTCCACTCACTTACTTCATCCGCTCCACACACTTACTTAGTCCAATCGAAACACTTACTTCATCCGCGCCCCACACTTATTTCATCTGCGCCTCACACTCTACATCCACTCTACACGCTTACTTCATCCGATCCATATGCTTACTTCATCCGCGCCCCATGCTTACTTCATCCACGCCCCACGCTTATGTCATCCACGCCCCACGCTTACTTCTTCTGCGCACCACGCTTACTCCATCCGCCCCACGCTTACTCCATCCGCCCCATGCTTACTCCATCCGCCCCACGCTACACCATCCGCGCCCGCTTTCTACATCTGCCCCACGCTTACTCCATACGCCCCGCACTCTTCATCCGCTCCGCACTCTACATCCGCTCCGCTCTCCACATCCGTTCCGCGCACTACATTCACACCTCACACTCCACATCCGCTCCACATTCTTACTTCATCTGCTCCACACGCTTGCTTCTTCCGCGCCCCACACTTGCTTCTTCTGCGCCCCACACTTGCTTCTTCCGTGCCCCACACTTGCTTCTTCAGTGCCCTACGCTTGCTTCTTCTGCGCAACACGCATACTCCACGCTTACTCCATCCGCCACACGCTTACTCCATCCGCCACACGCTTACTACTCCTGCACTCTACACCCGCCCCTCACTCTACACCTGCCCCGCACTCTACATCCGCCCCACACTCTACATCCGCCCCACACATCTACATCTGCCCCGCACTCTACATCTGCCCCGCACTCTACATCCGCCCCACACTTCTATACCCGCCCCACACTCTACACCCACCCGCACTCTACACCCGCCCGCACTCTACACCCGTCCCGCACTCTACACCCGCCCCGCACTCTACATCCTCCCCGCACTCTACATACACCCGCACTCTACATCCGCCCCGCACTCTACATCCGCCCCGCATTTCTACATCCGCCCGCACTCTACATCCGCCCCACACTCTACATCCGCCCCGCACTTCAACATCCGCCTGCACTTCTACATATGCCTGCACTTCTACATACGCCCCGCACTTCTACATACGCCCTGCACTCTACATGCGCCCACACTCTACATACGCCCCGTACTTTACATACGCCCCGCACTCTACATACGCCCCGTACTTTACATACGCCCTGCACTCTACATGCGCCCACACTCCACATCCGCCCCACACATCTACATCTGCCCCGCACTCTACATCTGCCCCGCACTCTACATCCGCCCCACACTTCTATACCCGCCCCACACTCTACACCCACCCGCACTCTACACCCGCCCGCACTCTACACACGCCCCACACTCTACACACGCCCCGCACTCTTCACACTCCCCACACTCTACACACGTCCTGCACTCTACACACGCCCCGCACTCTACGTACGCCCACACTCTACGTATGCCCCGCACTCTACAACCGCTCCGCGCTCTACAACCGCTCCGCGCTCTACAACCGCTGCGCGCTCTACATCCGCTCTGCGCGGATCTATCCTCCATGGAAGAGGCAATCCATGTGAGGGGGATGTCTTTAATACTCATGTCTGGTCAGCAAGATCTGGTGGACAAGCGTATCATAAGCTACTGATTGGTAGAGGAGTTAGAAGGCTACTGAGTTCTCTTGATTGATTTTTCTCTTTAGCACTAACCCCACATTCGGCAGGCAACACAGGCCGGTAACGGCTCGGGCCCAAGTTACAGGCCTGAGAAAAGTGAGGGCCGTAACACCGGACCCCGTTGCCGTTACCAGGCTGGTGCAGCCAACAGAATGCAGGATTATTGCTATTAGCATCCGGAGACAAACCCTTGAGGTGCTAATAGCAATAATAAAAATAATCCTGCCCGCGCTGCTTCGTTCACAGCATTAGCCGGGGAAAGTCAAGCAGGGTTGCCAGGGAAATTGAAGCCGGAGCTCAGCTCTTCCATTTCCATGGCACTGAAGCAGGAAGCCGTGTGACCCAGGCAGAGGAGTCCCCGAGGTAAGGAATGTTGTATTGGCGGTGGGGGCATGGTGTGGAGGACCTGGATCGGGGTGCGAGAGCAGGGGAGGAGAGAAAAAAGGCAGCGTTAGGGTAAGGGTGGGTTCGCAGTCCATTTTGGTTGCTCCAAGCCTAGACTTGCATCAGTAGATTTAGCCTGGGTTTGGAGCAACCTGATTGGCTCCCGCACCCACCGAGGGTGCTAATAATAATCATTATATCTCATTAAAGTATACTGGTCTTAGTAATTCAGGAATGTTCTGAAGCCAGATTGTTTGTCATGCATGAGGCTGCCGTTCTCTCTGTATTCAGTAAGTTATTTGGTAGCTGTGTGCTCATGTAGCTTGTCTTCAAGGGGAAAAATGTACTATAGTTCTATAGTTACAAGGCTGTTTTTGTCCAGGTTTCAAGAGGAATGATGGTAGCAGATTTCAACATGGGACGGATGAGGACCATTGAGAGAGATTGCAGAATTCTGCAACTGGTGCTGCTGAGAAAAGGAGAAGATGCTTAATCAGGTCAGAATAGCAAGAACTATCCTGTGTCCTTGATGTCTTCATGGAAGCAAAGGTTTTGATGATGCCCATGTTTCCATGCTACTATACACTGTGAAGGTAGAGGCTGTTGATTCAAGGAACATCCTTTGGTAGAAGTGGTCATGGTAGTCGGCATATTGGCTCTAATTTTGTTCAGTGATTTGTTGGGAGAAATTGTTATAAGTTGTAGTACTCTTTGGAGTTGTTTGTTCTCTGGATATTTTTTAAAGTGTGTGCTTTATTTGTGGAATTGTTAATATTGGCAAAGAGGTAGCTATGCATGATTTTTCAATTGCATGCCTAATGCACATCTCTTCATGGTACGCGTCTCTTGATGTTTCTCAGATTCTTTCCCATTTCCGACCTTTCCTTTTCAGGAGTGCCATCTAGGGGAGCTAGAACTTCTTAAATGTGGTCCACAAGAAAGTTAAGATTTTCTTGGTGGATGCATGCAGTCCTGCGATATTTCCTTTTGGCTGAGCTTGGCCAATTGCGCAGCTCAAGACCCAATGAAGGCGTTCTACCATCCAATAAGAATAATTGAGCTATCTACAAAATGTGTTATGGCTCACTTTCTGCTTACTTTGTTTCTTTTGTTTGGCTGTGGAGAGAGGAGTACAGGGCAGGATCACAATTTTGTGGTATGTTGGAGATATTTTCGTGTGATTTTGGTGGGCTCAAGAAAGGATTGTTAGTTTTGTTCATTTTGTGTACATTGTTTGGTGTTTCTTGATTTGTGCGTATTTGTAAGCCCTCCCACTCGTAAAACATTATTTGTACCCTTTGTCCCTTATAGAAATATTACAAAATCTACAAAAGTTCCTGTTGTGCTTACCCTAGTTACTTTTTTCTTTTTTCCTTTTTTCCCCTTTACAAAAATTAAAAGAAGTCAAATTGTTTCCTCACACCTTTCCTTTCCTGTGTTTATTTTGTGTGTAACCAAGAAGTCTTCTTTTGCTCAGTCACCTCCTTCTTATTTACTGTTTATGTTTTCTGTGCTTTCTTCCCACCTTCGAAATTAACATGGACCCAAAAATGATATGGCATGAACTTTCCTCCACCTATAAAAAAGAACATGATATGATATGTATAACACGCCAGTACACAAGTGTTTCTAGGTGCGACAAGACAAGGGAGGGAAGACAGAGGGAGGACAAGACAAACAATCTTACTAGGCCTTGTCTCTTTCAGATCGTGCAATTGCGACAATGCAAAGTGCGGGGAGGGAGAAGGGGAAGTGCCAGGGAGAGGGAAGCAGTAAGTGCAGCCAGGGCAGCACGGATCTGTATAAGTGCAAGGAGACAGGGGACTGTAGGGTTACAGTCACAGTCCCTAAGTGCACAGTAGGCCCAGAGGCAATGCAGGGGAGATTGATCATGGAGGACCCTGGTACCCAGTGAGACTCTGAGGCTAACCAAGCAACCAGTCGCCGTAACAGAGAGGTAGGTCAGCAGGAGAGAGAGAGAGAGAGAGAGAGAGAGAGAGAGAGAGAGAGAGAGAGAGAGAGAGAGAGAGAGAAAAAACAGAGGAGAAAAGGAAGGTCTTGAGCTGTTTCGTAACTTCAGGTGGTCCGGCTCAAGTTTGAGAGGTGCAGGGAGGCCATTCCAGAGGGAGGCACTTGCAGAGGAGAGAGATCTACCGCCTACACTCTGCTTGGAGAAGCGCCTTACCCTCAGAGAGTTTTTAGGTAGCTGAGCGAATGGTTCAAGAATTAAAGTATTTTGGAAGAGAGAGTTGGATGTGGTGTGGGACCTTGGCCCCAGAAAGCCTTGTGGACGATGCAGGGGGTCTTGAACTTGATCCTTGCAGCCACTGGGAGCCGGTGGAGAGATTTCAGAACTTGTGATGAGGAAATCTTTGGGGTGCTCTCTTCTTGCCCACAGAAATGACTTTTGCATTACATTTATTTGGCATTCTCTTCACCTGTAAAATGAAGGTCTGACTAAGAATGCTTTGGCATGCTCTCTTTCCACATACAAAAATAAAGTGTGCCTTAAAAATGTATTTGCATGCTCTTTCCTATGCCTATAAAATGGATGTGTGCCTAGGAATGCTTTAGCAGGCTCTCCCCTCTGACAAAAAAATTAAAGCACGATTAGGAATGATTTCACATGCTCTCTTCCTACCTACAAAAATGTCATGCACCCAAGAATAATTTGGCATGCTCTGCTACATATAAATTGAATGTGTGCCTAAGAATGCTTTGGCATGCTCTCTTTTATGCCAATTAAACACATGTGTGACTAACACTGATTTGACATGCTCTTTTTCCATCTATAAAAATTATGTGCATCTAAGAATGTTTTCGCGTGCTTTCCTCTGCATATAATATGACATGTGACTAAGAATGATTTGGCATTCTCTCTTGCCACCTACAAAAATAAAGCGTGCCTAGGTGTGAACGGTTGTGCTCTCTCCTGTACCTATACATTGACACAGGATGCTTTGCGATGCTATATCCCCCCAAACAAAATGATGTGTGCCAAAAATGCTTTGGTGTGCTCTCCCCTCCACCTATGAAATTAATATATGACTAATTTTGCTTTAGCATGCTCTCTTCC
This sequence comes from Ambystoma mexicanum, assembly GCF_040938575.1. Taxonomy (NCBI): domain Eukaryota; kingdom Metazoa; phylum Chordata; class Amphibia; order Caudata; family Ambystomatidae; genus Ambystoma; species Ambystoma mexicanum. The sequence continues at coordinate 991,292,289 of NC_090927.1, read as the reverse complement.
TACCCAACAAAAATATATTATGTCTATGAATATGTTGATGTGCTCCCTCCTCAGCCTATGACATGAACATGTGACTAAGAATGAGTTGGCATGCTCTCTTCCCCTGGCACAAATAGTGTGTTCTTAAGAATGACTTGGTGTGCTCCATGCTCCCCATAAAATAAATGTGTGAGTAAGGATGCTTTGGCATGCTCTCAACTCCGCGTACACCAATATTGTGTGCCTAAGAATGTGTTGCCACACTCTCCTCCACCTATAAAATGACATGTGAACAAGCTTTTGAATGATCACTTCCCATCTACAAAAACGACGTGCATCTAAGAATGCTTTGGCCTGCCCTCAGCTGCGCCTATAAAATTAAATGTCACTAAATGTGCTCTCCTCCCTTCAACTAAAATGATATTTCCTTTGTAACGATTTGACATGCTCTTCTCCAGTGATAAAATGCATGTGTGGTTAACAATGCTTTGGCATGCTATTGTCTGACCTGCAAAAGTAACTTGTGACTAAGAATCTTTTGGCATGCTCCCTTTCCACCCTACCAAAGAGACATATTTTCCTAAGACTGCATTGGCGAGCTCTTGCCTCTGTTTATAAAATGAACATGTTAATAGGAATGCTTTGTCATGCTTCCTTCCCATCTATGAAGAACATGTGACTAATAATGCTTTTGGGAGCTCCCTCCCCATGTCCAACACTGCAGAATTGAACATGTGAATAAGAAGGCTTGTCATGCTCTCTTCCCACGTACAAAAATGATGGTGCCTAAGATTGGCATGCTCGCTTTCTACCCACAAAAATAAAATGTGCCTAAGAATTATTTGCTATGCTCTCCTCCACCTATACAATACATTTATCACTAAGAAAGCTTTGGTATGCTCTCTCCCCACCTACAAAAAGAACATGCTGCTTAAGAATGCTTTTGGTGTCTTACCCAAAACCAACAAAAATGTGCATCAATCCCCAACCCGAGCCCCAAAATCTTACCCTATTTTCCTCACTCGTACTAGGTCATATTGCACTACAATCCTGTACTACTCTCTTCTAGACAAATTCCATTCCCTACCTAGAGCTCCATGGATTTCCTTCTGCCTTTTCAAATGCTGACTGCCAACTCTCTCAAGTTCTTCATGTTTTCCTTTATGTTTTCCACAATGGGGTGGGAGGGCTCAAATCACCTAGCTCGAGCCCCGGGAAAAGTGTGAGTTCCTTGAACTTGCTGAAACCCAAAGGATTCGAGTTTTGCTTGAGCCAACCTGCTCACGCTTGCTGCCGATTCAGGGTCAAATGATTTGTTGGCCACTTGGGTGGAATGTTTGGGCGGTCTCATTCTGCAAGGGGCTAGGGAATCTAGAATGGTGGCTATCTTCATGTGGATTTTAGGTACAACTGCTTTCCAGTGCTGGTGTTGAAGTGCATGTCAAAATGTGAAGGGTGGTGGCAGATTCTGGACTGAAGGACTTCTTTGGTCCCTGAGGATTAGGTGGCTTGCAACTTTTACAGGGGAATGGTTTGATTTTGATATTGTCAGTGGTGATCTGACCAGAATACTTGGAGGTATACAATATTTGGGATTGTTGTGTTTATGGTAAATAGTCTAGCTATTGCGTGGCCTTTGCAGTGTGTGGGTTTATGGTTTTGTTGCACAAAGCATGGCATTGACATGATATCTAGTAGATCTGTAATGGGTTTGTTGTTGGCGTGTTAATCCAAGAATGCTGCTGTTCATTGAGAGATTGGTCAATGACATTATGTAATCTGACTATTGTTTAAGAAATGAGGGGTCACAGCTAGGTACACCGTGGAGACTAGAATGCAGGACTTGGGCGTGGTGTGGCATTTAATTGCAAGATGTTCAAGTGAATTGCAGGAAACCCTTTGGACAGTGGTGCATTTACGGTCGCCATCATGAATCCATGCTACTCCTACTTCTCTTTTATTTTTTCTGTTTTGCGCGATTATTTTCTAAATCGTTTGGAAAGAGCAAGTCAAGGGTAGCAGTGAAGTTGAAAGGGAACCACGTGTCCTTGATTGCTAAGCTGTCAAGGTGGTTGCTGCCAAGAAGATTGTGAATTTTGTTTGCATCCTTGGTTGTGTGTCTGGTGTTGTTGAGGCCTAAGTGCAGGTTTGCTGCACCAGAGCTGTTGGAAAGATCTGATGTGTGTTGGGGCACAGGCAGTAGAAGGGGCTAGGTCAACAGAAGTTAATTGTGTAATTGTGTAATGGATACTTTGGTTTGGGTCATGTGATACCATGCCACCATTGATGTTAGAGGATGACAAAGGGGTGAACACAGTGTTTAGTAGGGGGAACCCATGATTGATTGTCACTGGTGCTGAAAAGGAGGTTAGTAGTTGTAATTCGGTATTTAAAGTTCGTGTAAGTGCTGCAAACAATGTTTTTGAGTAGTCCTTACTAGTATTCATCAAAATATTCTCTAACTGGTGTTCGAGCAATCTGTGGATGTGCTGGCTGCACCTATAGCAAGAACCGCTAAATCCACAGTGGGAAGCGTTAAAAATGACATGGAAAAAAACAGGAATGAAAACGGGAATGCCGGTGGCAACAAAACCAACAAAACCAACATGCAAGGGCTTGCAATTACTGATAGATTGAAAGAAAATCAGATATTAATATACCTGTGTAAATGAGGTACAGAATAAAAATAGAGAAATGTTTACAATTTACGAGGAGCTAAGCAGCCACTTTCACATTTCTAATGTCCATACTCCACCGCAAAAGCTGTTAGACAAAGTGGCATTCTTTTTAAATGATAAGGTAGGAACCATGCAAAAAATATTGCAAAATAGGTTTCCGGCACATGGTTTGGAGGAAGCAAGACCACAGAGTGCTTGAACATATTAATTCCTTCATCCAAAGAAGTGCTAATCAAAATTTTCCTTAAAACGAAGGCATCTAGGGAGGCCTGCCGCTTATGCTCGGCAGCAATTATCAGAGACAACTCTGCAACACGAGCCAAGTCTGTGGAGGAAATCTGGAACAAGGATTCCTCCTGGATCAACTGCAGGAGTTATTTATAGGACTAAAGTGATACTGAAAGCTCAAGATCAGCACATTCCTGCAGTCCTGATTCTTATTTACCTCTTCTCCACTCTTCAAGCGGGGAACTTTGCCATCTTCCTCCTCCGCCTTTAACACCCCACGGGAATCACTGGGTTGGCACTCTGCTGTATATCCTTAATCTCAAGGGCCCCCCATAGGATAACACAATAGTATATTAAAATAGAACAACTCAGTGCATTATCTCAACGATGCCTTCATGTAAATACAATGCTGTGTGCTTTCACAGCGACACCCGGATGTGAAAGGTTGAAATCAAACCTAATAGGATGTATTTTTATGGCACCTCACTCACTTAAACTTGAAACAATCTTCATTGGTCTTTGATTCTCCCAACACTGAGCCATATGGGGTGAAGTAAGTTCAATGTACCATCCCAGGACCGCTCAAATGTAAACACAAAAGGGACATCTACATGTGACAGGCAACAGAGCACTGATTTGAGGCTATACAGTGTGCTTTTCTACTGCCAACGGAAATGGAATCCAAGACTATTTCCCTCAAGAAAACTGATGACAAAAAACTGCGAACTGCGCTGCTCCTTTAAGTGTGAGGCAGATGGCTCAGTGTTGGGAGAATCGAAGACCAATGAAGATTGTTTCAAGGTTACGTGAGTGAGGTGCCATAAAAATATATCATATTAGTTATGATTTGCATTTCTTACTCGCCACCACAACAAGGGTGCATGTGTGTGTAGCAGGTAATCACCTGCGCACCTGATATATAACATTCAAAACATTAGGCCTTTGAGTACATTCCACCCAGAGACTGGGTTTTTACCAATCTCAATGAAAACAGGAGATTCAGAATGCACCAGAACTTCATTTCTAAAAATGCATAGAAGCCCTAAGCTGACAAAAATATATTCCTGTTAACCGGAGAACACAGACTATGCTACATACATTGTAAAATGATAAAATTCCAGTGGCAGGGTTTTGCCAAGTGTTCTGAATGGCACTCACATGCATTCCCTACTGGACATCAAATGAAGGAAAGGCATCAAATACATGCTAAAATGCTTTTCTCTGCTTAAAATAGGAAAGCTTTTCCAGCGCTGACAGTGTAGCGTTTTGTAAGAAATATTAAAAAAGCGTTTTCTCAGATACAGTCAACATTGGATCATGGTTCGAAAGCACACCGTACCATTGGCTAATGAGAATCAGTTGATAGCTTGTGATCTGTGAAGGCCGAAGATATTTAAGGTAAATTCGAGAATGAGAGCAAGTTTCATTGTGTTATGCCTGTTTAACGAGAAAATGAGGCAGGTGAAATGCCATGCAAACTCTCTCTCTTGAATTCATAGTACAGAAAAATAATCCTGCACCAGTGGGACATTACTGCAAAGTGAAAGGTGAGGGGTTATTATATCTGTTCAATACACTCTGAAAATCATTCTCCCAGTTTGGGTGGGTGAGTCCAAATAGTCTGTGCATTCTGAATTGAAAACATTACTTTCCTAACCCAAAGTCTGCAGAATTCTAATGCAAGCCATTGTAAGCAAATTGTAAACTACCCACACATGTTAGCAGCCTAACTCACCATATCCACAAGGAAAGAAAGAGGCCTGAAACAGTTATTTGTTTCTAACATTTATGGGTTTCATTGGGGATAGGAAAGATTTGCATCATTTGCAAAAATTATGGCAATGAGTGCTTGCGTTTGAGAAATAGTGAGTTAAATTCAGGCAGGCCATTTTCGTTTTTGTAGATCAGCCCTATGTATTTGTGTAATATTGTGGTGACTTCCCCTACATAAAGTCTAGGGACCACCTTTAATCCCTCTATTTTTGTCAACTGTAGTTTTGAGCAAACTGCCTGTTTCTTGCCCAAAATTGTTCAGTGGGGCTGTATATTAGAGGGCATGAGATTGGGGTGCCGACTTAATGAGCAACCCAAATATTGACATTTTAATCAAAATATAACTTACATTAGGAATAGTTGGATATGTGATAGTATGCAAGACAATTCAAAGCTTTTCTTAGTCGGTATCTAGGTGTGCAACACAATATGCAGCTTTCAGTGGGAACCTGAATGTAGAATACAATAGTATACCCATGAAATCTATTCACTGCACTCTGTTAGGGATATCTAGATGCAAGTAGAATGTAGTGCACATCCCCACGAGAGCCAAGGTGGGAGGCATCAGTATAGTACAATATAGTGCTAGTGCAATGGATGCCTAGGGGGAGTAAACAAAGTGGAGCATGAAATTTAATGTTGGAGGGTGAGAAGGCTTGGGGTAGGCAAACGTGGGGAGCAGCTAACGAGTGTGTGCTCCTCTGGAAATTAGGCCAAAAGGGTCTAGCGAGCAAAGCAACATGGACGGTTCACATTTGTGGCCCCTACCGGCATTATCAGAGTATGGCGGTCCGGAAAGGGTGGTGTACGTTGCTACCAGCACCCTTGTTTCCGGACCACCATGCTCGTAATGAGGATGGTTTTGTTCTGTGCTACTTTCAATATCCAGAGGTCACCTGCAGCCCTGTTCTACACACACACACACACATCCTCACACACACCCTCTCACACACACTTGCACACACATCCTCACACACACCCTCTCACCCACACATGCGCACACACACACACACACACACACACACGCGCACACACACACCACTTCTCCTTTGCATGAGTGCATAGTAAACTGCATATGTCCAAAATGTCTGTCGGGAACAACAACATCAATGTGACCCCTTACTCATATACCATGATGTGGACTCATGGCACAAAAGCTATCATTACCTTCATTGTCTTGTTGTACCTCAACACTAGAAATTCTGCAAAATAACATGTCAGTAATGCATTATTATTGCACTTAACATCTTAAAGGATTCCACGTATGCCCTCTGATCACCACCAATCGCTTTCTTTCTGACTTACATCATTACATGTATAGTTAACAATACCACTGGCATCCTTCACCTTTAATCTTTTTTAAAATACACACACACACAGACACACACACACTCACACACACCGTACCATTGGCTAATGAGAATCAGTTGATAGCTTGTGATCTGTGAAGGCCGAAGATATTTAAGGTAAATTCGAGAATGAGAGCAAGTTTAATTGTGTTATGCATGTTTACCGAGAAAATGAGGCAGGTGAAATGCCATGCAAACTCTCTCTCTTGAATTCATAGTACAGAAAAATAATCCTGCACCAGTGGGACATTACTGCAAAGTGAAAGGTGAGGGGTTATTATATCTGTTCAATACACTCTGAAAATCATTCTCCCAGTTTGGGTGGGTGAGTCCAAATAGTCTGTGCATTCTGAATTGAAAACATTACTTTCCTAACCCAAAGTCTGCAGAATTCTAATGCAAGCCATTGTAAGCAAATTGTAAACTACCCACACATGTTAGCAGCCTAACTCACCATATCCACAAGGAAAGAAAGAGGCCTGAAACAGTTATTTGTTTCTAACATTTATGGGTTTCATTGGGGATAGCAAAGATTTGCATCATTTGCAAAAATTATGGAAATGAGTGCTTGCGTTTGAGAAATAGTGAGTTAAATTCAGGCAGGCCATTTTCGTTTTTGTAGATCAGCCCTATGTTATTGTGTAATATTGTGGTGACTTCCCCTACATAAAGTCTAGGGACCACCTTTAATCCCTCTATTTTTGTCAACTGTAGTTTTGACCAAACTGCCTGTTTCTTGCCAAAAATTGTTCAGTGGGGCTGTATATTAGAGGGCATGAGATTGGGGTGCCGACTTAATGAGCAACCCAAATATTGACATTTTAATCAAAATATAACTTACATTAGGAATAGCTGGATATGTGATAGTATGCAAGACAATTCAAAGCTTTTCTTAGTCGGTATCTAGGTGTGCAACACAATATGCAGCTTTCAGTGGGAACCTGAATGTAGAATACAATAGTATACCCATGAAATCTATTCACTGCACTCTGTTAGGGATATCTAGATGCAAGTAGAATGTAGTGCACATCCCCACGAGAGCCAAGGTGGGAGGCATCAGTATAGTACAATATAGTGCTAGTGCAATGGATGCCTAGGGGGAGTAAACAAAGTGGAGCATGAAATTTAATGTTGGAGGGTGAGAAGGCTTGGGGTAGGCAAACGTGGGGAGCAGCTAACGAGTGTGTGCTCCTCTGGAAATTAGGCCAAAAGGGTCTAGCGAGCAAAGCAACATGGACGGTTCACATTTAAAACTGTGGATGCAGATCTTACATAAGGGCCTCATTAGGAGGTTGGCGGTAAACCGCCGGTGCTACAGGCAGGTTTTTACCAATCTCAATGAAAGCAGGAGATGCAGAATGCACCAGAACTACTGGCGGGTTACCGCCGACCTCGTAACACTGTTTCTGCCACCTGATGGGACACTGAAGCACCGGCACAGTTGCTAACGATGCCGGTGCTTCAGTGAAGGCAGTGCCGGTAGGGATCCGTGGCCCCTACCGGCATTGTCAGAGTATGGCGGTCCGGAAAGGGTGGTGTACGTTGCTACCAGCACCCTTGTTTCCGGACCACCATGCTCGTAATGAGGATGGTTTTGTTCTGTGCTACTTTCAATATCCAGAGGTCACCTGCAGCCCTGTTCTACACACACACACACACACACACATCCTCACACACACCCTCTCAAACACACTTGCACACACATCCTCACACACACCCTCTCACCCACAAATGCGCACACACACACACACACACACACACACGCACACACACACCACTTCTCCTTTGCATGAGTGCATAGTAAACTGCATATGTCCAAAATGTCTGTCGGGAACAACAACATCAATGTGACCCCTTACTCATATACCATGATGTGGACTCATGGCACAAAAGCTACCATTACCTTCATTGTCTTGTTGTACCTCAACACTAGAAATTCTGCAAAATAACATGTCAGTAATGCATTATTATTGCACTTAACATCTTAAAGGATTCCACGTATGCCCTCTGATCACCACCATTCGCTTTCTTTCTGACTTACATCATTACATGTATAGTTAACAATACCACTGGCATCCTTCACCTTTAATCTTTTTTAAAATACACACACACACAGACACACGCACACTCACACACACATTATCATTTCTCACACTATGCAAGCTTATTCTACCTACCTTTCGCAAATACAAAATTACATAGTTATTACACAAGCACATTGGTAAGTTCCTTGAACAAAAATTATGATATGAAAGTGAGTCAATTTGATGAAATAGGAAGGGTGATATTGGTGAGAGGGGTTGGCGGAGGTGGTTTTAGGGGGGGTCACTCTATTTTGAGAGTGGGCATTGTCTCTCTGTAAGAAGATGACCCTCTCAATTAATAAATTAGCCCAGTCTGTGAAGTGTTCCTTATGGGAGGTGAAAGCAGCAAAGACAAAGGAGATGTTGTAAGTATGGTAGCAGCAATTAGTGTTTTTTTACATTCACAGTGATAAGAATAAGAATGGTCTGCTAGTTCGACTCTTGTAAGTTGACTTTTCATTTAGTTTTTCATATATTTATGTGGAGACCCCATTTAAGAAAAAAATCAAAATAACACCTACTTACAATAGTCGAACTAGCAGACCACAAACAAACTTTTGTCCTTCTAACCACATAGAACCTATTTTAAGGTCACCAGAGTAGAAAAATGGGTGAAAGTCGCAGAACTAGCATGTGGATGGTAGCAGGGACACCATAGAATGAAAATGAAACCGTAAGTTGCTATTTCAGGTTGGCATGAGATATGAGCTTGTGTCGTGTCTTGAGGGCAGTGCCGGCGTACTTGTCCTTTAATGTCCACTGGCACATGCTGCTAGGCTGGTGGTATAATTGGATGCCAGAACAAACTGGCATACATACTTCCCCACTCAGGACATGGGTCTGTTGTGTCTGCACAGTGTTCACAGCTGTGAAATGACAAGCAGATTTTATAGTTTGTCGAGACGGTCAGTAGGCCAAACAGCCAAACTGCCCAATTCAAATGGCTAAAATGATGTTTTGAATGTTAGAATTTTGGGGCCAACTACTATTATTGTTGCTCACCCACATCATACATCCCTTGTCTCTTGTCTTTTTCTAGACATTTTCAGGCACACCTTTTCTTCTTGATTCAGCTTACTCTGGGTTTCAAAGTATTGCTTTTGATGACTTGCTGAGCTCCCTTCCATAGTATTGGGTTCATCTTGCTGTGAAGTCTGCATGATAAGTGCTTATTTTTAGTGTGGGGGCAGTACATTCTCAGAGAAATTGAATGAAATAAAGAATTGCAGGGAGGGTAAACAGGCTGGTTATTATTGGAACTACCATGACAACCAAGATTTGACTTTTGAGATGATTCATTGAGTTTTGTTTGTTGTACTGTTTCTGGGAATTGAATGAAAACAGCCTGATCTTGGCTTTAGATTGTAGCTCACCGGATAGTTGAGTTTGGGAGGAAGAAGCTCCTGCATTGTTCTTCTTTCAACTTTGGTTTTCCAAGCCAGATCAGAGCTTTTTTGTAGGGGCCTCAATTTGGTCAGTTTGGCCTTGGCATCACATTTGTCAACCCCATAGCTATATGGTGCTTGTCTGGGACCTTCTTTGACTGTGTAATGGAGTTTGCTCTCACTAAACATCGCACCTGTGGTAGCACGCTCTGACTAACTCTGATGCTGGCTGCTCACAAAATCACCACATCTCTGTAAGGCACAGTGCCGTAAAACAACTGAGAATCTTCCCCTTGATCATGCATGGGAGTTAAGAATTACTCTAAGAGTACACTTAACAAGTGTATGCGTACCTTAAGAAGTGAAGTATGCAGCTATGTTGACTCACTCTTAGAATATTTGCAAGACGGTATGCAAAAAGATGGAAATAACCTCCAAAGAATCAGACACTCTCCTTGTATGTAGGTATATGTATTCACATTTACATATAATATATATTTGTTGTGTATGTACTGCTATGTTCATGTAATCTCTGGAATATGGAAAGCACCATTGGTAAATTGAAATTGAGAATTCTACAGCACATGCAAGCTATTAAGAATGTGGATGCTTCTTACCCCATGGCAGTAGACTTCAGCGATACACATCAGGGCAAATTGGACAGCTTCAGATTTTTTGGAGTACACCATACTGAATCCAACCCAGGAGGGGGAAATCGAGAATTAGAACTATGCCAAATGGAGACAAGGTTTATTTGAGACTTTCAAACCAAAAACCAGAAGGACACAACCTAGATGAAGAACTATATACATTTCTGGGAACATAAACATCTTTGATTTTGCAGACTGAAAAAATCCATGAAAAATTTGCAATGCTTTGAAAGTTGAGTTTTTAGGATTTTCTACTAAGATTGTTTTTACCTGTTTTTGAATAACTAAATGTGTGTGTTGACTTATTGTGCAATATTGAGAATTATACAGTCCATGAGTTCACCGATTTTGTAATTTATAGGATGCGAGGCCCTCTCTCTCTCTCCACACATCCTTAACATCAGTTCTGAGTTAGATGTTGAATACTGGCAGCTAAAAAGATGTATGATTACAGCACTTTGCACCTTAGTGTCTCTATTTCCCTGCTACAGTGGCAGGTCAATCGACCAAAGAAGCCACCTGTTAAAATGCGTGTATAACGTGAATAGAACAATGGGAAAAGGGATGCATATATATTTATAGAGCACTATGCACTATGCACTTTAGCATTTTCAATCTTCCACTATAGAGTGGGTTAATTGATTATGAGTCATGTTTAAAGCACTATGCACTTTTGCATCCCCATTCCCAGACAACTAGAAGATCAGTGGGCTCCGCTACTCTTTATATAATTGCTAAATGGGATAGAGACCCACATCAAATTGTGGCAGCTATGCATCATTATATATTGATAGTATTCAGTTTAATTTTTCCACATAAATCTATAGAGCTAGATGAACTAAGTATGGGCAAATATACACCTGGTACCAAAATGTATTGAATTGGACATTTTTAAATGAAGACAAAAAAGAATAGCACTTGATTAGCAGTAAAATGCATTTTATTGGTGTTTATATTGAATGCAGTACATGCCATACTTAGTTTGAAAGAATAGTAAATATGTGTACGTTTACAGTGGAACAAGAACCGTCTCATGCACTGAGCATTTGAGTCTTAAAGAACTTAATTTGAATGTTTGTTTAAGAAACTGTGGATTGGACAAACTGGGAAACACATTTTATTTTTAATGTTGTATTATGTGGTCAGATTGATTGAGAGAGAGGTAAAGTCCATTCCAAAATGGCCACCTGCATTAACAAACCCAATATGCAGGGCTCTGCATTGGGAGAAAGCGAAAAAGGACAGGCTTTCTTGGTAGAACCACAGATACCGTGTTTGTTTGTATTTAAATGCACTGTGTAAGGTATGTATTTTATACGTGAACAAGTAACGGGAGTGTTGCAAAACGCCTTGTATCGTGAGATGCCAAAATAAAGCTGGATCTTTAATACTACTTTGGCTAGTTGATGGACTGATTGTGAGGAGTCATAGGTTGGCGTTCTGACCACTTTACGAGTGCCGTCCCGTTTTGGAGAAGTTCATTGACTTTTCCATTCTTCTTGAAATATACATATATGAAAACAAAATACAAAAGAGTTAAGGTTAAACCAACAAAAACGTAAAGTCTGTAAAGAAAAGACATCATAAGTTTAAGGTAACAACATAAAAATATATTATCAATGCATTAAAAAATATATACTTATATCAAAACTCACCCTTTATTGTTTTGTAATATTTAGCTTGGGTTGGAATTTTTTTTACAGTGAAGGTGGTTTAATGAGTTTTTATAAATATGTGTTTGTGTTTGATAAAAATGTGAAACCATTTAATTGATGGATGTTTTTAATATGAATTACATTTGGGCTGCTTTTGTAACTATATACATTCTGCATTATTTAGTCATCATTTTTTAGTAGAATTGTGATATTTGTATTTGTGTTTATGTGAAGCCTGAGTATAATAATTTAAATGTTACTAAGTTTGTAAATTGTATACTTTGTGCATATATTTATGTTATTTGTTCAAATAAATGTTACTAAATAGTGTTTACTATATTGTAATTATTTTTGTTGTTTAGAGAATGTTTTATGTTTATGTTTACTGAATGTTGTATTTTATGTTATGTTTATTGTTACTGAATTCTATATTTGTAATTTTAAAATGTAATTTGTTTATTTTTCATAATGTAAATCATAAAATTGAAATGTGTATGTATGTATTTTTTTAATTTAGAAGTTAAGGTTACTTTCTTCATGTAAAGTATATGTGCTAAGTATTTTATATTTAAATAGAAATGTTATATATGAATCATATGTATGCTATGTTTTTAATTATGGAGTATTTTGTGTATTATACAAATATGTTATACTTTGACGATGCATTAACAGTGTAAATTTAATTAAGTTTGTAATACTTTTACTTTATAAAAATACAATTTGTTTATATACATATGTTTTTATTCATTAGATAATAATATTTCAAGTTGTTATGTTTATGAATGAGGTTACCATGATATTTGATTTAAATATAAAAAAATGTAAATGTATTGATGATATATTTTATGTTGGTACCTTAATGTTATGATTTCTTTTTTTGTAGACTTTAAGTTTTTTGTTAGTTTAGCCTTAACTCTTTTGTTAGAAATTGCAGAAAAAAAAGATATTTTCCTGTGTTTTTTTAAGGTTTTGTGATTGTTTGTATAATGTTTTTGTGTTGTGTCGTGAGTGCATGGAGTGTGCAGACGGCAGGTTGTGGGCTGCACATTTCCCTGTGTTGAACACATCTTTACTGGCATTACTTTGGCTTTAATTTCCTCCCACCTCACAGGACATAAATCATAAGTGGCGCGCGTAGCAAGCGTGCGTCGTTAGAGCATGGAGAGTGCAGTGGGCAATGGGTGATGAAGAAGCATGATTGCTGTTAATACTCTATTTGTACTTCAATTTGTACTACTTGTTATTCCAACATGCCCAAACAGGGAGACCAATACGACCCGAGGAGCAGGAAACTGTGGATTCTACAAAGGCTGCAAAGCCAGCTGTACAGTGATTCTGTGCTTGTGTACCATTGATAAGCCGTCCTTGGTTCAAGCTGAGGGGCAAAGTATTAGAGAGCCAACTGAGGAGGAGAGGTATGCTGGGAAAATTACAACGTTCTTTTCTGTGGTTTCGGGTTTGGGGGACAAAGTCTCGGCCCCATTAAATAATACATCTAACGTCACAACAGAGGCCATATCTAAAGCCACGCCTCTGCAATCTAGAGATGACAGCGTGCAAGGTGCATCACTGAAATCCCTACCTCTGATAGATACCAACTCACTTTTAAATGTATGTTATAGCCTCCAGTGAGAAGCTGTTGAGGTCGGACAATTGGAGGTACAGGCTGTCAGGCCGACACAGCATCCTAACCTAATTGGTTGTAATTTATCTGCCACTCCTGATTTAGAACAAGTAGCAGAATTGTGCAGTAGTCTTATAAGTGGGTGCTCGAGTTACATCGATTCATCTGACCGGAAGCATGTCACAGATATGGATGAATTTCGTTTGTTACTTAAGACAATATTATCACCCTTCATGGAGATATTTAAAGGCCAACAGCATAATCCAGCCATGCTCAGGGACGTCATTTCACCAAAATGCCAGGGCTATCGGAAGTGACATCACATGACATTTGATCTCCATGATGACATCACAGGAAGTAATGTCATTTGACCCCATCCCAAAGTGACATCACTGGAAGTTGTGTCATTTAACCCTCACCCCAACATGACATCACAGAAATGGTAACACACGACTTGTCACCATTTGACATCACAGTAAGTGGCATCACATACCATCATCCTTCAGTAGACTAAGAAAAATATGGTTGTGATATCACTGTAATGTGGCATATATTTCATACAAGAAATATATGTAGCATTATTATCATGTGGCAAGGCCCATGTTACCACGGGAAGTGTGTGAACCCAAATCCCCTCTTTATGTGTATCATCACTGTTATTACAGTGCAAAATCACAATCTAGGGGGGGCAGAGGTGGGTATAGGGATAGCGGAAAGCCAGGAGAGAAGGGGAGCATTCAGCATTTTTTTCCATTTCAACAAGTTACCTTCAGGGTTACCTTTCAGTAGGATGTGTTGTGTTGTGATGTACTGTTTGTGGTTGTTACCTGGACTACATTATTCCTGCAAAAAACAGTTAGACGTCTCCGATGCTCATCGCCTTCAGAACCTAGAGCCAAGTTTAAAATCAGTTTGATTAGTTCCTGAAACTATTGCATTGGCATACGGATAGGGAGAATAGGGATGAGAGGAGGGACACACAGCTTGTAGGTATTGTTTGGTTAGTTGCCCACCCTTGACTTCCCATCCAAATTCTAATCCAACGCACGGGAAGAAGGACGTGCACACAGAGCTCTGCACAGCAAGTCTCTTTATTTCAACGTTTGCCTTCAACTGCTGATGCCCTGCCCTCCCACGTCACTTCCCTCCCAGACTCCCGCCTTCCCGTAACTCAGAACAACTGTGTCAAGATGACATCCCCCCCAATTTAAACAGTCACCCAACGGGGTGATAAACCATACAGGAAGATTGTCTGCTAGGCCATTTCCTCAATGAGGCGGCGAGGCTTATTCCTGGCTCTCTGGGGTCGAGAGCCGAAGCGTTCACACGAGCCACTGACACCACAATCCTCAACGTTGTCCTCCAGGCTAAATGCTGCAGAGTCCTCTTGGTCCCATGATAAGGGTCATCCGAAGCATAGTCAATGGGTGTCTCCACTCTTCCACTTAGTCCCCTGGAACCAGAGATGGGGATTTTCTTGAAGTGAGAGGAGTTACGGGTGGTCATACCATGGTCCCCTTGCGCACTGATCATAGAGCCCTTCTTCTCCAGGATGATCAGGGGTTCCTCATTAAAGGCTGCCGTGTGTTTGTGCATTTGAGGTTGTCTCACAGCTACAACATCCCCTACTTCTAAGCGTGGTTCCCACGCCTTCCTGTGGCCATCCGCATAGTCTTTCATCCGCTCCTTCGCAGCTAGATCTCATTCTCTCATTTCAGCATCCACTTCTGGTCGGTCTTCAGGATAATTGTCCTGTGGTAGTCTTGTCCGGAGGTCTCCTCCAAACATTACCTCTGCAGGGGTTTTTCCAGTCGAGCTGTGAGGCGTGCTACGGTAGTCCCTCAATAGTTGATGAAGTACTTGTTCATACGGCTGTCTTGTGAACTGAGCTACCTGTAATGCTCTCTTTAGATTGGCCATGAACTGTTCAATCATGCCATTGGCCTGTGGCCATAAGGGAGTGACCTTGTGTTGGTGAAACCCCATGTATTCACTGAACTTCACAAAGCAGTGTCCATTGAACGGAGGGCCATTGTCTGTCTTCATTGTCCGAGGGACCCCGTATACTGTGAAGATGCGGTCCAGTACTGGGATAACGTGGGGGGCTGCAGTGGATGACATGATCTGAGCTTCAGGATATCTGGAATACTCATCCATGACGGCCAATACGTATCCCCCCCTTCCATAGAGACAAAGAAGTCGGCCGCCACGGCTTCCCATATGCCTCCAGGTAGTTCGGACCCTTTCAACAGCTCTGGATGCCGAGTCGGTGTGAGGAGGCAGCACGTGGTGCATTGTTTCAGAAGCTCTTCCACCATGGTGTCTAGCTGTGGAAACCACACTTTCTGGTGCAGCATGCACTTTGTGTTAACCACACCTGAGTGACCTTCATGTGCAAGCTCAACCACCTTCCATTTTAGGGCTGTTGGGATTACCACCTTGTGACCTTTTAACAAAAGGTTTTCATCTGAGAGCACCAACTCCTCTTTCACTTGTAGCAACTGATCTACTTCCAACCGTAATTCCTCTGATGCTAGACAACCTTGTTCCTTGGCCCTCCTCCATTGACCCGACAGGAGCCCCTCGCATATGATCTAGCATGCCTGATCCAACTCCACCTCATGGGCCTGTTGTGCGGGCTCAATCCCTTCCGGTATGGCTTGTTGGATTAAATACCAGAGATACCGATCTGCCACTGACGGCTCAGGGTTACATCCGGTTCTGGGATGTCTGGATAAAAAGTCAACAGCGTGTTCCTTCTTTCCTGGCCTGTGAACTTTCAAATAAGTAGTTCTGCAGTAAGAGCCCCCATCTCGCAAAGCAGGGTGGCATCTTTGCATGTGGGTTGCCATAGAGAAAAAGGAGTGCTTGATGGTCCGTCACCACTCGAAAAGGCTTGCCATATAGAAACAAGTGAAAATGTTCACACTCCCAGACCACTGCCAAACTCTCTTTCTCGGCCTGGGACTAGGCTTGCTCAGTAGTTGAGAGGATTCTGCTTGCACAGGCGATGATGTGGATTTGCAGTGGGTCTTTTGGGTCCACTTGTGCCAAAATGGCACCCAGCCCCACGGGACTTGTACCAACTGTTAATTCTGTATTTTGGTCTGGATCGTAGCATGACATGTTTTCAGCTCTCGCAACTCTTTCCCGAATGATCTTGAAAGCATGTTGACACCTCTCCGACCAGTTGAAGACTGCATTTTGCTTGGTCAGCGCCCTCAGGGGTTCACTGATCGTGGCAAAATCTTTAAAGTAACTTATGCAGTAACTGGCGAGGCCCAGAAAGGACATGAGTTCCAAAACGTTAAGGCGATGCATCATTTAGCGGAGCAACCTTGTCAGGATCAGGTGGCATGCCATTCTCTGAAAATACATGGCCAAGAAGCGTAATGTGCCTTTCCTAAACTCACATTTCTCTTGGTTGAGAGTGAGGTTCGCAGCTTCCAATGCCTTGCACACTTTAGCTAATGTCTCATTGTGTTTTCCTACGTCAGTTCCGAACACCAGGATGTCGTCACTGTAGTTTATACCTCAGCCGCTGAAATATCTCAGTCGCCGTGGAGACCTCAAAGCTTAGTCTCTTATATCTGCATAATCCCAGGTGAGCGACGAAGGTCGTGATGTTTCTGCTCTCTGGGCTTAGTACCAATTGATGGTACCCTGTTTTAAGGTCCAATTTTGAGAAGACCTTGGCTCCATTCAGTAGATGAAACATATCAGTGATGCGTGGTGCCATCATGTGTCTTTCTCACTCTGGATGGCTTGGTTGGGCCTCCTCATTTGGACGCACAACCTGATTGTATCAGAGTCCTTGTTGGGCAACGGAACAATGGGTGAAACCGACGTGATAGGGCCCGTAGCCAGCTCTATAATGTCTTGTTCTATCAGTTTGTGTAACTCATCTTCGACTTTTTTGGGGATATTTACCGGTATGTCCCTGTAATGTTGTGCCATGGGGCGCACCGTCTTGTTGATGTGTAGTTTCACCTGCCTGTTCCGCAGTTTCCCAATGCCTTTGAACAGGGTGGGGTAAAGATCTTCAATCATGGCTACTGGCCCATTTCTATAGCCGCCTTTACATTGAGTATGCAGCCGCTCTCATTTCATGTCACCACCACGTGTATAGGCATTCTTTTTTTCTTGCCCCTTATAGCGGCATGACCCCTCGAATTGTCCTATGCACTTAAGAGGTGTTTTGGCTCCGTAAGCGTAGATATCTACAATTGCAGAGATTAACTTTGGGCATTGTGGCAGTTCTTTAAATACTTTCTTGCTGACCACGTTCACTGTGGCCCCTGTATCAATGAGGCGTTCCATGGGTCTTTCATTGAGTTTGATGATCAGTGTTGGACTGTGCTTGGTAGCTATAGAGTTACCTAAGGCGTATACATATGCCTTTCTTCTTTGTTCACTCCCTGATGAGCTGACCTCTGATTCAGAAGGAGACTGCTCCACTAGGTAGTGCACGTGGCACCTGGATCTGCGTTCTGGCCTCATTCAAGTGACGTATCTCCTCCTTTCTCTTCTATCTCTTCTCTGTCTCTCTTCACCCGATTCTCACTCTTTGGTTCAGGGTCATTCTGTCTCGGTGTGGGATGTGATGTTGCCCCTATTAATTGAAACGTTGGAGGAAGGGGTCTTGGTTTAAATCTCAGGAGTTGTTCTCTGTCTCTCTCTGTACCCTTTTCTCTGTTTAGACGACACACTGACTTGAAGTGCCCCTCCTCGACACACGTTGCGCACTGCTGGCCAATGGCTGGGCATGTCCCTTCATGTGGGTATTCAAATCCACACATGAAACAGAATGGTTCCTCTGGTCTCCTCTTTTGCTGTAGCCGATTCACTGCATCAGCTGATGTGCTGGTGTTGAAACTTTCCACTTGTGAGTCTACTGCTCTTTCTGCTCTTGTGAATGTTAAGATTTCGTCCGAAGTGCAGGATTTCTGTAGTATTTTCTGCCTAAAGGTTTGCGACTTGTATCCTGCGATGATCTGAGACCGCAGTGCCTCTGTTGGAATAGTTGCGAAGCCACAATGTTTCATTTTAATTCTCAGTCTCATGACATATGCATCTATGGTCTCGCCCTTCGCCTGTTTGGTGCTGTGGAATAGGTGGCGCTCGTAGTCCACGCTGGTGTGCGGGGTAAAGTATTCAGATAAAGTCCCTTTTAGGTCTTGTATAGAGTCATTGGTTGCTGTGGGCATCTCATCGATGATATCACGTGTAGCTGGCCCTACCGCCAGTTTGAGAAGACATTTTTGTCTATGTTCCTCTTGTGGCCCCCATGTTCAGTTCAAAATCTCTTATCCACCGGGCCCACCGCAGACCCATATTGCTTATGTCCATGACATCAAAAGCGCCTGTCATTTGGGCTGCCAGGGAGTCTGGTAGCCTTTATGGAGTTTGTTCAGATGGGGCCTGAGGCCCTTCGGCCTGTGCGCCTTGGCCCTGAGTGTCTTGGTCTGCCTCCTGCGCAAACATTCTCCCCCGCTCCTGCTCTGCTTTGCAGTCTCAGGGTTGCCTTCTAAATAAAGTTCTGATGCTCCATGGCAGCCTCTTTAGGCACGAGCACTGTGAGTAGCTTGTAAACATTCCTCTTGGGATCTGGAAGAGGGGTGTTGTCCAGATGGCTGCCTATCAGGCACGAGCACCATCCTCCGTCCTTCCTACTTCCTCCCCGCTCACCGTGTAATGTGCGTAGTCAGCGCCACGGCCTGGGAGTCCTAATTGCTTCTCCACGAGAGTTCCACATGGGCAGGGCACAGCGATCACCGCGTGTGGCCCAGGCAGACACGGCCTCTCCATGTGATACGAATCCTGCGTCACCGCCAGGCAACGGAGTCCATGCTCTCCGGCGCCCGCTCCTCTCGACACCCCCTATGCAGGGTTAACGCACTGACAGTGCGCCGACCTCGTCGCCAGTGTGATGGCCATCGCAGCAGCCCCAACGCACATGCACCTTGCTGCGCAGGAAGAAGGAAGTGCGCACGGAGCTCTGTACAGCATGTCTCTTTATTTCAATGATCAGCTTCAACTGCTGATGTCCTGCCCTGCCACGTCACTTCCCTCCCAGCCTCCCACCTCCCTGTAACCCTAAATAACTGTGTCAACATGACAGACTGACTGCTGAAGCAGAGCCAGTGTGTTAGAGAGGTAATGCAAATGAAGGTGATTTTTCCCTGATTTCTGTACAGGAAAGCCCTCCTCTCTGCCTGGCGAGACCTGCTTATTCGAGTGTGCACCTGGGCGCACTTATCAGCCATGTGTTCGGGCAATAGCTAAGATTGCCAGACATATGACTGACTCTGCACCAGTCTTACCAGCCTGAGAGTCATACTCTGTAGATGATAACCATTATTTCACTATAACCAGTCCACCTCTGGCATCGGTCGAGTTGGCTGTGCTTGGGTGCCATAGCTTCCCAATAATTGAAAGCAGGCATTGCCCTGTTTTAAGTGCAGGCCGCACAGGGCTGTATGTAAAAGTCTGCAGGAGGTTCTGGACAATGTTTGCTCTGGAGGAAGGGGGTGATTGCCCCTCCCAACTCATAACTTTGCTTCCCGAGCACATTTTGCTCACATCGCCACTGTTGTGTAACTGAAATTCCATCATTTTACCAGAAAATACATTTCCGATTGAATTTTCTTTTTGCTTTGAAACCAATACCTAAAGCACTCGGAAATGAGGGGAAGCGGATTGTTGTAGTCTGACCTGCTTTAATGCACCTTTTGTTTTACAAAGCATCACCTGGAAAGCGAAATGATCACACAAGTGCTGAAATGCACGGATCCATAATTTACATCAGCAGCTCGAAGCTTACAAAACCAGAAAATGTATCAATGGCGTATGTCCCACGAACCGAAACTGCTGAGATCCACCATATAGACCCTCAACACTAGACCTAATCGGAACGACCCCAGAGCCAGCATACCTTCTGACTCGAGCCCAGATGAAGACACATTTTGCGCAGAAGCCACAGGGATACCACAAGGGACGGTGAGCACGTGTTGGGTGCCGGTCCTGCACGGACTTCAGGTTGCTAAGCAACCATGATCTCGTCCCAGAGAGAACACTGCAGACACAGACCTGTGTCCCGCCCAGTCAGGCATAATGGAGCTTGCGCTTTCTTTTAAATAGTGATGTTTTCACAAACATTTTTTTTTAAAGAGCAAGCTCCAAGCACAGAGGTCGCAAAATGTTAGCAGAGATCGCTGGGCACAATGCCAGAGGTCGCAATAGCGACCTCTGGCAACCCCCAAATGACGCCCTTGGCCACGCTCAATTCAATTAATGTGGCAGCTATGGTTCCGACGGTTCACTCCTCTATGCTGGTTGACAGCATCACTGAGGCTCCCTTGGAAGATATGGAATGTAATGGCTCATGCTGTCAGAATTCCCCTCTCCCATTCCTGGTCTCTTTGGAATCGCTGGCAGTACTCACTTTCCATTATGGCACAAACCAATCCGCTATCTGCTGTCTAGTGTTTTTCAACATGGCGTCTGACACTGCGTAGCCGAGATATCACAGAAGTAAAAGGAGGCTGTATCGAAGAAACTCTGTGTCTCAACATGCTCCTTGTTTTGCTTTGTCCATTCTACATCCCTTGACTCCTTTGTCCTATGTTCAAAATTCTTCCTGCTTCTCTGGAACCCTATTCCTCATTTCCTTCTTTGCTACCACTCGAGTGCCTGATTAAGCCGCTGTACTCCTGTTGCCTCTTCTCCGGTTCATGCTGGCCGCTCGAGCTCTTCAAGGTGCCATCACACAGCAATTTCTGCATCTTCGGTTTATGCTACAACCTCGAGCTTGCTCAAGAAGACTTCATGCATCTTCGGGCCATACCTGAGGTCTTTCCTGGCCTCGCCTTTTTCGTCACAGTCCTGGCGTCCGAGATCCCTTCTTTTGGTTCTATAATTAACTACTGAACCATTGGAGGGGGGTCTGGTTTCTCTTGGTACCTTTGCTCTTCTCTCACTACAGAATGCCTTATCTACAGTCAAACAAGGCGGTAAGCGAGCATAAACTTATAGTGTTTCAATTTGTGACAGTTTGAGACACCCAAAAAAGAAATTCTGCATAATAGCCCAGATGCAGTACCTAAAGCATGTCGTACAGACACTTTCTCAGGAAGTGCAGGCATTAAAGGCTGAGAATTCTACCTAATGTCAGATCATGGCTTCCCGCTTAATTTTAGGTATTGAACCCTCCACTGCATCCCTTATTATAGAGAAATATGATGGAAACCCAAAGAAATTCCACAAGTTTCACAATGCCTGTTTGGTATACTTTTCATTCCGACCTCTGTCCTTTTCTTTGGACAGGCTCCAAGATTGTATATATTGTTTCCAATTTAACAAGAAATGCCCTTGCCTGGACCGGTACTTTGATGACTCTGGAAAGTCCATTCTTGAGAGACTATCATACTTTGCTCCATTCATTTAGAGAAATGTTTGACCGACCCGAATTAGCCTATTCTGCCCAAGAAACTCTCTTAGATATCAACCAAGACACTGATGACTGATGTCATACATAACCCGAATCAAGCAAATCGCTTCAGAAACTGGTGGGCCAGAATCTGCTCAATTCACCCTATTCAGACGTGGATTTAATGAGGAACTTAAAGAAGAGCTTGCACCTGTTCCATGCTTCTCCTCATTCTCTGAGCTAATGACTTTACTGATGCAAATTTACTTTAGGCTTTAAGGAAGAAAGTAAGAGAGAAAAAGAAACCCACAAACCTCTCAAAGAACAATTACAGGTGATGTAGGTACATCTGAAACTGAACTCATTCAATTGGGAACTCCAGGGGACCCCTTACCTAATGAGGAACCCAAACATGGAAGGGACTTGGGTTTGTGCATGTATTGTGCTTCTAATACCCATCTTGGGAGAGAATGTCCCTTGGTACCACCACCACGTTTGGAAAACAAGTCTTCCCACCCAAAGTAGGGATTATGGGTTGGGAAACCACTGCGTTTAGTCCCTCCAAAACGATTTGTTCTACCAAGGATGTTGGTACTTACTGTGCTGCGTGTTTCCCTTGAGATACAATCTAAGGTCTTCGAAACTACTGCTCTTGTTGATTATGGGGCAGCAAGGTTCTTTATGGACACAAAGACATAATATCCTCAGGATAAACAAGACCGAAGCTCAACTTGTAGAAGGTATTGACGGTGAACTTCTCAGCTCAGGTCTGATAACTGCTCATAATACTCCCTTACGAATCTGGATTAACAACAACAATCTGGATTGAATTGATAAAGGCCACCCATTACTCAATCGTATTAGGGATGCATGGCTTCCGCTCCATAATCCTACCATTGATTGGTCAGCTCTTACTGTATTCATATGATTCTCATATTGCAAAGAACATTGTTATCCTACTGCTCCTTTTGTACAACCTGTTACAACCATTTAACCTATTCAATCTACTGTGTCTATTGCCAGCATAGGTCTATTGCCTACAGCTTATCTCATCTTCCTGGACATCTTCATAGATCAGTCAATCAAATCTTTACCACCACATCGCAAATTTGATTGGGCCATTGATTTGATACCCGGATCCGTGGTCCCATTTGGTATGATGTTCATCCTCTCTGAATTGGAAAAAAAGCTTCTCTATGAATACCTACAAACAAACCTTCAGAATGGGTTGCTAAGAGAATCTAAAGCACCCTGCGGGTCCTCACTCTTTTTTGTTCCTGAAAAAGATTGTAAGAAATGACATCCTTGTCTAGACTACAGAGGACTTAACAACACCACTGTAAAGGATAAATATCCTCTTACCCTCATCAATGACATCCTTGAGGCCGTGATTGGGGCAGTTATATTCACAAAACTAGATCTCTGGATCGCATACCATTTAATCGTAATAAAAAGTGGAGATGAATGGAAAAAAGCATTCTGGACCCTTTTGGTTCATGTTGAATACAGGGCCAAGCCCTTCGGACTTACTAACGCACCTGCTATCTTTCAATGTTTTGCTGATCATGTTTTTTCAGACTTTTTGTTTCACACCATCACAATTTATTTAGATGATATCTTAGCTTATTCCAAAAACCAGAGACGTCTTATCACGGCTTTGAGAAAACCAACTTCTGGTAAATCCAGAAAAATGTCTATTTGGAGTTCATAGTGTACACTAGTTGGGGTACATACTGTCCTATGCCGGAATCCAAATGGATCATCGAAAAATCAGTGCTATACAAGAATGGCTTACCTCTAAGGACATCAAGAACATTCAGAAATTACTTAGACTGTCTAATTTCTATTGGAAATTCACATCTATTATGCTGCAATATTCCTACCCTTGACCACCTTTTAAAGAAAGGTGTACCCTTTATTTGGGATTCCTCGACCGAGAAAGCCTCTACGACCTGAAAGACACTCTTTACTACTGCTCCTGTTCTTTGCCAAACTGATTCATCCCGGCCTTTTATTGTGGAGATTGTTGACTCAGAAGAAGCCCTTGGAGCAGTACTTAGACAGAAACAAAGAGATGAACTGGAACATCCTGCGGCCTATCTTTCACACACCTTTACCGAAAGTGAACAAAACTATACCGTGCTCCAGAAAGAGCTATTGGCAATTAAGTCTGCATTCAAAGAGTGTAGGCATTTACTTCTAGGTGCACAACTTCCAGTAGAAATTAGCTCTGACCAAACAGATCTATTAGGACTACAGCATATGGAATTCCATAATAGTTGTCTAGCCAGATAGGCTTATATGTTTGCTCAGCACTGTTTCTTTTTCACTTATATACTTGACACCAATAATACTGTGGCTGATGCATTGTCTAGAAAGGAAGAATGTCGCAGGATTCAAGTCCCTTTTAGCAAACCTATGTTCCGATCTCATTCCTTTGTCTATCACATCTCCACCTTTTTGCAACAATGACAAAGAGAAACATCTGCTTATCTTGATGACAATCCATTAATTATCCAGGATGACTCTTTCTCTATGAAAGATGGCCTGCTCTTCAGCGAAAAAAGGTATTGATACCCAACACACATTTTCAACATCTTCTTCTTTCTCTATGTCATGACAGCAAAGTAGCTGGGCATCGTGGGATTGCATCTACACTTATGGTACTAATATCATTTTGGTGGCCTTCTGTAAAGACTGACATATACCACTATGTTACCACTCGCACAATATGTGCTCAAAACAAAAGACCTACACATAGCCCTGATGGGTAAACTTCAACAATCTCAACTGCCTTCTTGACCTTGAGATATAATTGCCACTGATTTCGTCGTGGATTTATAAAGCTCACAAGGATGAACAGCTATAATGGTTAATGTGGATCTGCTGTGGAGATAACAAATTACCGGAAATGTTGTCATGCCCGTTGAATTACTATACATAGCATTTGAACAACTACATTTCCCAGCACACAGTTCAACGCAACACATAGCTGCTGATCTCCAGGAAGATTGGTTTATTCCAAATATATAGGAGTACCTGACTGAAATGGTGGTCCAGTGTACCACCTGCCAAGTATTCAGCACAGAGATGACTCTGAGAATGTTGCGGGGCACTTTGCCCCTTCCATGAGCTGAACATTGATTACACGGCCATGGAAGAAAGGTGCTATGGGGCCCGATAATTGATTGTAGTGGTGTGTCTATTCTATCGATGGGTGCAAGTAGGGTCCTGTGCCCACCCAGACACAAAGTGTGAAGCGGTGTTCTTAGTCAGAGAAGTATTCCATCAATCGGGAGTAAGTGAGGTCATACAGTCATACAATGGAACACACTTCTTTAATGAATTGATCAAAGAGGTAAGATCCCTATAGGGATCAAACACAAGATGTGCTTGATTTACCACACGCAAGTTAATAGTGTGGTGAAGAAAATAAATGGCCTCCTCAAGAGTAGATTGTCCTAACTATGCAACACTATAAAGAAAAATTGGATGTACTGCCCGCCCATGGCACTGTTCCAATTATGTACACAGCTGAGCAAGGACCACCACCCATCCCTCTATGAAATTGTAACTTGCCGACGCATGCAAATGCCATTGTCGCCAATAAGAAGGGCCTCGGGTGCTCATAGACCAGCCTATGACCTAGGAGAGGAATTCAAAGAGTACCTCACACAACCTACACATGCAATAAAAAGAATATCATAACAAATTGCACCCCCATTTACAGCAAAAAGTAAACAACCATGGGAACTCCAGCAGAAAATACCCCGGTTCAGCCCTTACTGCCAGGAGAGTGGATCTATGTGCGAAGCTTCATTCAGAAATGGAACTCCCTAAGGTTCCACGAGCCATATGAAGTAGTGTACTGCACCCCGCTTGCTGTAAAAAAGTGAAAGGGTTGCGGTACTGGAAAACACAAGGCAATGTACCCCCAAGCACCCAGACTGAAGACCAGATACCTACCACCACATCCTAATAAGTTGCTCTATGTCATTTTTTATTATTGCATTTGACAATGTAAGAAAGAACATGTATTGCTGCTAGAACATGAGCTATGATATGTATTGATCTCTCTCTCGCTCTCTCTCTCTCTCTCTCTCTCTCTCTCTCTCTCTCTCTCCCTCCCCGCTCATTCATTTTCCCATCCCATTCGCTCCCTCTTTGCAGGTACAACGATAATGGAACTGACACCTTTGAATGAAAAATGCAAATGTATATAGCAGTAGGAATAAGATAGATTTTACAAGAAAATATAGCTTCAATTGTGGAATGACATTTTCAGTTATATTCTTTGTTTTCTTAATGTTTATAGTAGGTATTCATTGGGCAGCATCTTTTATCTGGGGGACCCATCTAAAAGAAGAGGGGAGGGAGGAAAATGCAAGTGGGATGGCCAAAAGTGGACCTGGAGTGGCATTTTATTCGCCAAATCTCACTAGCTTGCATAAAAATATAACGAAAAGAGACCCAGGTATTCTTGTATCCAGTGAGAATGTAACTAATGTGCCACCTGATGCCCCCCAATGCAACTTCCATACCCTCTATATTTTTCAATGTACAACCATCTATCTCAGTATTTAACATGTTGCTTACCACAGCCGATAATATAGTAATAGGTTCCTCCTACCCCCAACCCCAAATGAACCCATGAATGTAAATAATAATGTTTCAGTAATAGGTATTGAACAATCTGTATGGGGAGAAAGCCACACAATGCCTAACACCACAAATACCCCCTGTAGAAACTCTCAAACCACATTGTGTAATAGTGTGATGTTTCAATTATGAAGACCATGTGTACAAAGGTCACTATGTACCAGGAGCAGATCACATAGAACATTGTTAGATGAAGGACATTTCCCCTGCACAGTGACAGACAAAAACGGCAGACACGCCAGTACAAATATGATGCATCTCATGGGTTAGGGTTGGATAAAGTGGAAGACCTTCACCATTCCGGTCACTCAAACAGTTGGTACTCTGACATGAGTGCTATGGGAAGACCAATGACTAATGGGAGTTGCTACGTTTGTTCCTTACTACCGCACGCATCTGGGACGCCCAAGGTTTTAGTACCACAAGAAGTACCCTTTGAAGAAACACAATGTCTCATCCACCTTGCACTATGTAGGTTAAAGGACACCTTTCAGGCATGCAGCGTCAAGCTAAAACTTCTTGATCCGAACAGTCGCAAATGCAAGGTGGGCTTGACAGACTCCAAGTGCTTCAAGGAACCCATCCTGGCCATAGAAGGAACAAGCTTCACATAAAACAAGTGGCAAAAACAACTTTCATGTGCAAAGCAGAAGGACTCTGTGGTCATTCAGAGGAAACATTAGCCTTCACAGAGAAAACATGTGCACAAATATGGACAGAACATATCACAAAACTGACATGGGTTACTGCCATTGAGAATCCAGTGAAAGTACAACAAGAAGAACATTATGAACTTTGTTTCTATGGTGAAGGAGCTGTTGCTGTAGGGTCCAACAAACACTGCAACAGAACAGTGATCATTCCAGATCTCCGAAAAGGAACTGCAGCGCTGATGGATTACTACTGGGCTTGTGGCAAAAATGTGTACTTGTACCTCCCGTCATCATGGAGCGGTTATTGTTTGCGCGCAACTCTACATTCAGACCTGTTGGTTGCACCCGAGAAACACCTAAAGGGGGGAACCTTGCCTGACGATGGACAAGCAACAGCTTGAATGACAGAAGTAATGTCTACTGTGTCACCCCTGAGCTTTCGTATCCTTCTGAAAGAAGAGCACCATAATCGCCTGTTCAGGAAAAAACGATCCTCCAATCATCTGTCCCAAGATTCCTCTGATCTGCTTGCACAAATACCCGAAAAATATAAACTTTTCAGCTCGGCAGAGACATTTTTCACATCCCTTGTGCCCAGCATCCAAATGAGAACTAATGCCAAGTGGCTCCAGATAGTTCGCTGGGAGCTGATCCAGTTGGCAAATTACCCTGAAGAAGGTTTCGGGGTGGAATTGAGAGCACTCCGGTTAATGACAATGCAAAACATGTATGTCCTCGACCTCCTCACAGCCATGGAGGACGGGGTCTGCAAAAAGATCGGGAGTTCATCTTCCACATTCGTACCCTCTACAGACGCTGAAAATGGGACACTATCACATGTGATAACAGCGGTGCATGAACTCGGTGTAAACATGAAAATGGAAGCAGGGATACAAGAGGATGACTGGGTAAACATGGCATTCTGCTGGGTACCATCATGGCTTGGAACTACTGTGAAGATGCTGATCCCTATCATCATGTTCATCTTGGTGATTTTTTGTGTGTGCCAGTTGGTTCTCCTCTCTTGTGCCAAAGCCTTACTAATAGTGCAATAATGATGGTGACAGTTGGGAATGGTAATAGTAAAAAGTTGCCTCATGATACAAAGGAAGTAGAAATACAGACAGATGACGACCCTAAATATTGTATGGTTACAATATATTTTGGCCATGGGGATGAAGTGGACACACTATATCATACGACTATTGCACCCCCGCCAGAGCCCGAGAATTACAAAGAAGTATGGGTAGATTTAGCTGGGGAATGGGGATGCATATAGATGACCTGCACACCTGAACAGTATGTGCAATGAAAGCTTGAGAAGCGTTTGCAGAGCGTGGATGCCCATAAAAGGTACCACAGAATGGGAAGAGGCGGAAAGATGAGCAATTGAATGAAGAAATGGGGGGGGATTTCTTACTGTAGAAGTAATGAAAGGGGGGAATTTTGGGATGGAAATTAGCCTATCACACCCCCCTAGGTGCTTCAAAGTTAAATGGACCCCATACGAGGTGATATAACCTACAAGGGGGGAATAGCCCCCACCCGCAGAGCACACATAAAAGCCCTGCAGAGCATAGAAGTAGGCAAATAGCTCTAGCCATGCTCCTGCTCTGCGACTCCATTTTGTATTAGGCTAAGACCAGACTTGTTGATGGCCTGTGATGCGCGTGTCCCAAGTTCACTCCCAGGCCGACATGGCACACCAAGCCCATTCCGCTTGAGCCCTGGTCCCACAGAAGTCAATTTCCCTCATGTCCTCTCTGTGTTGGAAATATCTAGTATCACTTCCAAGAATGCAACCGGTGAAGAGTGTGAGACAGTACCAGGCACCAGCACGGTGTCCATCCATCTCCACTAAATTGCCATTTGGCCCCTGACCCCCACACAGCCAGGTCGGAGCCGGCCACACTTCAACAACCCGAGCCCCTACTTCTTAACATAGCGATAAGGATCCGACTCCCAGACCCTGACCTCCCTAAGGTGCCCTCTACAGATGTAAAGCCTGCGTGACTGTATATCTCTCCAATAGCAACACATGTCTTTTCATATCATGAGGCACCGGGGAAGGTAAATCATAGATCAAACCCCAGGGGAGGGGGATTTTGGGTGCGGGAAATGTGGTATCAACTAAGCCCCGAATGTGAGGGGTCAGCACGACTGTATTTTACTCTCCCCTCATCCTGGCAACCCATTCCTGTGTTGCCCAGGTACCTGTCATAATGAATGAATAGCCGGTGGTCAGTTGTTTAGTTTAGACTAACGGGGTAATTCATGGAATTTTGCACAAAAGTGGCGCACGCGGCTGGCGCACAGTATTCCCGTGCAATAGACTGCGCCAGCCGCGTGCGATAAAATCTATTTCATCGCACAGCGTATTCATGGATTTTAGTCTCCAAAACCAGCCGTGGTGCAGAGTGGCGCAGCGACCCTGCAGCAGCGCCAGTTACGCCCCCAAGAACGCCCTTGCGCAAGGAAAATCCATCAAAAGTCCCAATTCAGCGCAAAGGGCTGCGCTAACCCTGGACGAGTTTACAGGGCTGCCAAACAGCAAACGCCAAGCGGGGAACATGTATTTCAGGGGTGCGCGGGAAGTTCCACACGCGATTGTGCTGGGTACGTGTATTTCAGGGGTGCGCGGTAAGTTTCACATGCGATTGTGCCGGGTACGTGTATTTCAGGGGTGCGCGGGAAGTTGCACATGCGATTCCAGCAGGGTAAGTGTATTTCGGGGTGCGTGGGAAGTTTCACACGCGATTGGGCTGGGTACGTGTATTTCAGGGGTGCGCGGGAAGTTTCACATGCGATTGTGCTGGGTACGTGTATTTCAGGGGTGCGCGGGAAGTTCCACACGCGATTGGGCTGGGTCTGTGTATTCCAGGGGTGCGCGGGAAGTGCCACACTTGATTTCAGCAGAGTACGTGTATTTCGGGGTGCGCGGGAAGTTTCACACACGATTGTGCCGGGTACGTGTATTTCAGGGGTGCGTGGGAAGTTGCACACGCGATTCCAGCAGGGTAAGTGTATTTCGGGGTGCGTGGGAAGTTTCACATGCGATTGGGCTGGGTACGTGTATTTCGGGGGTGCGCGGGAAGTTTCACACGCGACTGGGCCTGGGAGAGCGGGCTACGTGTATTCCTGTGGTAGGCAGGAAGATGTACACGGTCGCCTACAACGCGCCAATAAAGACGGTCCAATCCGGAAACACGTACGCCAGCATGAAGCCGGCGTACGTCGACTCGCAGGAAGCAGGCGTACGTCGACACGCGCATCATAAAAGTGCACGCAAACAACAAACAAGCTCATACGCCAGGATGAATATACTGTTCCTAGCAGCAGTGGCCGTGGGATACCGCAGGAGGAGGAGGAGGATAGTCAGGGCCAGAATCTTCACACCCAGAACCAGACTTTTTGGGATGCCTGATGACCAGGTGTATGGGAGGTACAGGTTTCCACCTCACATAATACTCAACCTGGTCAGTGAGTGGGAGGATGACCTCACATCACCCACCCTCTGCTCCCAAGCACTCACCCCCCTGGAGAAGGTCCTCAATGTACGGCACTTCCTGGCTACCGGATCATTTCAGCGGACAAGTGCCATAGTGGGGGGGGTGTCACAGGCCACGCAGTAACGGTGCCGACACCAGGTGTTGGCCATCATCACTGCACGCCCATCAGTCCACAGGCACATATACCTGCCCAGAACACCTGCAGAAAGGCAGGCTGCCGCCCAGGATTTCTATGGGGTGGCACAATTCCCCAAAGTGCTAGGTGCCATTGATTGCACCCATGTGGCTCTACGTCCCCCCAGGGCATCTGAGCACATCTATAGAAACCGCAAGCACTGGCATTCCATCAACGTCCAGGTAGTATGTGATGCCAAGGGAATCTTCACCTCAGTATATGCCAACTATCCAGGGTCCACCCACGACAGCTTCATTTACAGAATGTCAACCCTAAACCGGGACATGGAAGCTGGGCGGCATGGTGATGCATGGCTGCTTGGTGAGTATAAATGCCACTGCACATGCATGCATGTCATATACAGAGTAATGTCACTACACCACTAATGATACCCATCACCACCTCCCCAGGGGACAGTGCCTACCCTCTAAGCACCCACATGATGACGCCAATTCGGAACCCCATCACGCCTCCAAAGGTAAGATACAACACAGCCCATATTGCAACCCGGGGCATAGTGGAGCGCACATTCAGAGTGCTCAAGTCACGCTTTCGCTCCCTTGACTGTTCTGGCGGGCAGCTGTTATACGCTCCCCCAGTAGTGTGCAGGATCATAGTTGCAGCATGTGTCCTGCACAATGTTGCAACACGCCGGGGCCTGGCTGTGGACATGGTGGTGCCCTCACATCCCCAACCACATGCATGCCCACTGCGCATGGGAGGGGAAAGGGCATGGGGTGAGGCAGCCCATACGCAGCTGGTGGCTAATTACTTCACATAGAAATCACACCCCTGTGGAGTGCACACAGCCCTGGCACATACCATCTGACAATCAATGATGCCTCAATCAGACAATGATGATGAATTAAGGGACAGTCAACTGTCACAACCATAGCAGCCTGAGATTGTTCACCTGGAAGTGTTACAATGTGTGCATCCCTACCTACACAAACACCACCAATGCAGTGTCATCAAAAGACACACTTCTATGCAGCAAAAATGAATACCCACTTGCAAAATATAACATGAGAACAGTGCCATGTCACCCAACCCATCCCCGGCATCGCCACACAACACACCATGGCATGTCATGCAATGTGAGATCAAACAAAGTAATCCCCACAACATGACACAAGTGTCACAAAGTTCAGTGTCCCTAATGGAAACTGGCCACACATGAAATGCTCACAGAAATGCAGCACCAACAACACACATGAGCAAATATTTAGCAATAATACAAATCAGCTACACAACCTCAAGCCTACCATAAACATGACAGTACAAATTTTTAAAAAATTGTTTTCTCACTACCTGATAATGCCAGCACTTCGACCACTTCCAACTGTACAGTGTTGGTGCCACGCAAACGTGTAGGTGCACTGCTTACAACATGGACTCCATCTCCAAAGTAGACGGCCTTGTGAAGAAATGAGGAATGGACCTGCAAATCAGGAGGATGAGATGGATGCAGAGGCACATATCAATACACCATGCAGTGTACAATACAACAACAATATGCACTAGGAATGTATACACAGTATTGATTACAGACTGACCACACAGCACATGGGAGTCCAACGTCACTGTGTAAGTCAATGTCACTTAGGCACACCCTTTGCAAGTCCATGGAAATGGGAAGCAGGAGTGCTGTGTGTCTCACAAACCCAAGCATCTAACCCAAATTCAGGACAAGCCTGCATGTGCCCAGCCACAATACAGCGGATGCCCACGGGAGCCACACAAGGCAACACACTGAAAAAAAATCAAAAATCAAAAATCAAAAATGGCCATGTATGGGCCAGGGGGGTGGGGGAGGCCACCCAGGAGGTCCGAGGATAGGGTGCACACCAAAACCCACCTGTGTGGATTCTGTGAAAAAAAACACCTCCATGGGCTCATGGCCTGCACGGCTACCCTATTGTGGGAGAATCGCTGCTGTCGCTCTCCCCACCCTTTGCAGCTGCATCAGGAGGTGGTGGCACTATGGGAGGCAGCCCACGCAAAGCCCTAGTCTGGTTCTCCATGGCAGCAAGCATGCGGGTGTGGAAGGTCTGGTTCTGGAGGATAATCGTGCGGAGGTCCCCATGCAACAACTCACAGGATGCCCGGACCTCCTCCCGAGTTGCCAGCATCTCAGCTGAGAGCGTACGTGTGAGACGCCCCAGCTGCTGTTCTGTCCTTGTGTCAGTTGAAGCCTCAAGCTCAACAAGAGTCACCCTGAGGTGATGGAGTTCCACCCTCAGGGCTTCCCTGTGGCCCTGGGACTCTATAGAAATGGCTTCCCACAGAGTCTCCAGTGCCGCCCGTCTTTTCCCTGTTGGATGCCAACATGTCCTCCCTGTGTGACTGGCAAATGGAGTCTGTTGCCTGCTGTAGTTGCTCCATCAGCCTTTCTTGGGGGACAATGGAAGTGGCCACCCTATCCATGGCCTGAGCCATCATCTCAGCTGATGCTGCCTGTTGGTTTGCCATACCGTATATGGATTGCTCCCATGCGGTATTGGCAGGTGGCGTACGGCCACCGCGTCGGCGGGTACCACACCTGTCTGGGGCAAGGCGAACTGCGCCTTGCTGTGCCGGCACTGCCTGAGGCTGCAGGACTGCATTCCCCCTCTGATCTGCTGGCCCAGGAACAGGATCAGATGTTGCGGAGTGTGACCCTGCATCCGTAACCGCCAAAGGCGGACCTACCAACACTGACATCCCCATTGAGGGTTCTACCCCTGGTGCAGGTGGGTTGGACAGAACAGAATCCCTCACAGAATCACTTACCTGCAACTGCACATAGGTCTCATCATCTGAATCGACACCTGAATAGAGCTCGGGGTAGGTGCACCCAGAGTCACCCCTTGAGGGAATGGTCTGCAGCAAGTGTGGGTTCTCACCCACCACCACACCACGTCCCTCACTGGTGCCCGGTCGGCCCTGAGACCCCTCCTGGGTCTGCACCATCTCCACAACCCCAGCAGTATCAAGTGCGTCATCCCCTGCAAAGACATGAAAGAAAAGAAATGGGAACAGGCATTAGCACCATGGCACACAATTAGGGCTGAGAAGCAACAGAACCAGTACTTCATTGACACATGTCCCACATGACTATAACTCTCCCATGCATGCACCATCACTGCGTATGAAGGGGAGGCAAATGGCACACATTGATGACACCAAGATGGAAGATCAACACATTTGCTTCATGCTGGCTAGCAGTGCCATCACACATTGGCCTGTGATTGGCATGTCCAATACACATACATGACACATGCCATCACACAGATGGCATGTACC
Source organism: Ambystoma mexicanum (assembly GCF_040938575.1). Classification (NCBI taxonomy): domain Eukaryota; kingdom Metazoa; phylum Chordata; class Amphibia; order Caudata; family Ambystomatidae; genus Ambystoma; species Ambystoma mexicanum. Next base: position 991,258,175 of record NC_090927.1, on the reverse strand, counting down.
ATAGCCATGTCACACATGTGACAATAGGCCATGAGAATGCCTAGTGAAAGTGGTGGAATGCAAACAATCAGCCTGAATGAACACAGAAAAATATGCAACAATGTTGTGGCAAGATGACACTTCAAGGGCAACTGGCGTGATGTTGGGCTAAATGTCTACTGTTGCCAGAAGGGATACTGCAATACGCAAATCCTGGTGCGCAGAATGTATTGGATGAAGCACATGGGTGACCCAAACCACTCAGGCACACACACCCTCACCTGGCACTCAATCAGAAGCCCTCACACACACACCATGCACATGGATGACACACACATGCATGTGCCCTCACCGGACAATGCCTCGTAATCTGGCAGGTCTCCCACGCCTTAGATCTGTTCCTCTGTGACGTAGGTCCCAGCAACATACTCATGTGGAGTGAGTTCAATGTCCTCTGCTGGAGACCCACCTCCAGTCACTAGAGTAGCGGCATGACTTGAGGCCAGCTTTTTATTTGCCTTGCGCTTCAGGTCATTCCAGCGCTTGTAACAATCATTAGCTGTGCACCTCACGATTCCAAGGGCACTTATGATGTCCGCGATTGTCTGCCAGTGTGCCTGACGTTGAGCAGGTGTCGTCTTGCACCCTGCACTAATCAACATTTCCCGGTCATGTGCGGACACATACTCCACAAGTGCATCATGTTTCGGCCTCACTGAAGCTAGGCTTCCTCAAGGTGCCAGACTGTGTAGCCGTGTCTGGGGTATCAGCCTGTACTGGACGAGCACTCTTCCTCTTCCGCTTGGAAGGTGGTGGGGATCCTGAGTGTCCTACGCCGCTCTGGACACTAGGGGCAGGAGCCCCGGTGGACTGTGTACTAGGAGTGTGGGAATGAACACTGAGCATGGGACTTGGTGCAGGCATTAGCTGAAGTGTGATGTAGTCAGGGGGAACGTCAGCAGGATGGACCAGGACCGACACTGTCCTGGCTGGGTGAGTGAGAGCTGGGGTGGATGGAGCCGCAGCTGCCCCTGCAGCCTCCACACCCTGTCTACTTGGGGCAGCAGATGACATAGCTGCCCCTGATCCACATGGCCTGGTGACACCAACGTGCACCGCCACACGTGGCCTAGACCTGCTGACCTGGAAGTCAGCCTGGGAGTTACCCTGTGCCAGGTCTGGTGCCACAATGGGGTGGTCCAACAAGGGCTGAGCAGGGATGGTGTCAGCCACGTTACCCTCAACCTTGGGGGGGGGCATGGGTGTCCCTGACTGGTCCTCCACACATGGGGGGCTAGGGGCACCCTGCAAGTCCCAGCCACATCCCCTACCGTATCCACCACGCCCACATCTTGAGGCTCGGCCACCTTTGCCACCCTTACCGCGTGCTCGCCTCCCAACCATGGCACTGATATTGTTGTGCGTGTGGGAGTTGCAGTAAACTATTGTCCTGGGCAATTGGGGATCAAAGGGGTAGGGTACTAGATGGAATTCGTACCCCAGTGCTCTAGCAAGGCTGTATGTGACCCCTGGGGAAAGATGACGGGTCACGCAACGCACAGGCACCCCAAAAAAGGGAGATAACGTGCACGCCACCCCTCCTAGACCATGTGCGTGGAAAAATAAACCTGCACTATGCTGTGGCACCCAGAAACACAAAAATGAACGTATGCATGTCACACGCAGCCTAGAATGACCTCTGAAGGGGTACGCAACACAGGGGGCAAGCACAGATGTTAAATACGTGGGCGATTCACCGTCTGCCTGGAGAAATAGCGTGAAAAAGACCCGCGTGTGCGCGCTGGCAACACCCCCACCAAAAGAAGAATTGTATGCTGTCTGAGGAGACAGGACAACAGAAGAAGTGTATGCTGTTTGAGGAAACAGGCCCAGAAAAAAGACAAAAATAGAAAAAGCTGTCAGAGGTAACAGGGAGTACGAACTTGAAACGCTGTGAAGTAAATCGCGTGTGAACCGACAAGAAGTACAGATTTCACCCACTCGCTCTCCACGAAAAGCACGTACAAGGTAATGGCGTCCTACACGTGCCTTTTAAACATGCTCACACGTCCAGCGTCACTTCCGCGTGTACGCCATAAGGCCCTATCCTCCAATTACACGAGCTGACACTCTGACGTGCAGTCATTGGACGTGTAACATGCACCCGTGTACAGGGTAATGCCCGCGCACGCACGTCACAGACGTGCATACACGCTGAGGCCCTTTCCACCAATTACACGCTTTGACACTCGGACATGCTTACTTTTTCCACACGCCATGGAAAATGCTCCTGCGCGTAACGTCATAGACGCGCCTATACGCTGGGGGCTTTTGGGCCAATGAATTTGCATACGTGTGCTGACGCGCTTACGCACTAAGGGCCTTTCCTGACATTACACGCAGACGTGCTGGATTTTCACGTGCCAAATCACTCCGTATCAAGCTGGCCACGCGTAAGCACACGGAAGACCACGGAAGACCACGCTCCTGCCCAGAAGGCCGAATCACTGCCCCCAGAGTCCCGAGCACTCTCCCACCTGCCATCTGCTGCTGCCTGACTGTCTGCTACCCACGTGCCCTGCCATTTGCTGCCTGCACATCAGCCAGGGGTGCTGTTGCTGTGACCACCCCTTCTGGAACCGAAGACTCCCGACTGGGATTCCATCGCTCCACAGCCCAGCCCCAGGACCCAGTTGCCCACCCACTCCTGCCTCTGGGGTTGCCATGTCGGGCACTACACCATCTGGCACCACTGGCAACCCCCAGCCAGAGAGGCAGAGGGGCACCAGCTTCACTGCCACCGAAGTTGGTGTCCTGGTGGAGCTAGTCTTGGGGCAGTATGATGCTCTCTTTGGAAGTTTGTGCGCCGACAAGGAAGGACGGACTCGGATCTGGACGGACATCGTGACTGCCATCAACGCAGAGGGGGTGGCAGTCCGACAATTCCATCATGTCAAGAAGCACTGGGAGGACTTCAGGTCCAGGACCCAGAACAAGGCCCGCGCCTCTTAAAGGCAGCGGATGCTAAGGGGCGCTGGGGCCACTTGTCAGAAGATCAGATGAGGGTCCTGGAACGCATATCCCCAGCGCTCCACGTCCAGGTCCTTGAGCGGCAGACCCGTCTGGAGTCGAGCGGTAAGTGTACATGCATACTGATTGTAAGCTGTGTGTGTGGTGGTGTGCCAGTGTGTGCAGGTTGCAAATGTGGTTTTATGGGGCCAAGTATGGGGGTGTGTGTACAGGGCCGTGAGGCTAACACATGCGAGGGCTCTCATGTGTGAGAAATGGATGGTGCTTGTGTGTGTAGGCTTGCATGCCAAATGCAGATGTGTGTGCACACATGTTTGAATGAATGTGTATGTAAGTAGGCATGGTTGTGATGTCACACATGGATGTTGGTTTCAGCTGCATGTATCTGCACCGTGTACATGTGCATGTGTGTGTATTTGACAAGGGTGCAACAGTGATGCAACATGGATGCATGTGACACCGGGATGTGGAAGACTGATTGGCAGATGTGACATGGATGCCGATCGCAACACTGAGACAGTTGGCGGAGGTGTACACAGGCATGCAAGTGTGGTGGTGTGTGCATGTGTAGTCCACTTCCTGTGTTGCATGTGATGTCTGGCTCACCTTTGCCTGCTCATGCTGTTGTATGTGTATGGATGGTGCTGGCTGTTGCGATATGGCTGTGGTATAGCTCATGTGTGTGAGTTGAAATGGCATGTGTGTTGGTGATTGTGATGCCATGTCTGAGGTTTGCCAATGCCACTCATGTACCACTGTCATGTGTGTATGAGTCCATTGTACAGTGCCCTGATGCCTGTGTTTTATTTCTCCCTGTCTGCAGCGTCAACTGATGAAGAGGGCAGAGAAGGTGCTGTGGCGCACAGCAGCAGGGATCGCACCGCCAGCCGGAGACGCAAGGCCCGGCTCCCCTCCCAGGTTGTCATCTCGTCGGGGAGTGAGGAGTCCGGCGCCGCGTCCCAGGCCGCAGCTGCCGAGGGGAGGTCCAAGAGGCGGAGGTTGGAGTTGGACTCCTCGGCAGCAGAAGGGACAGCTGGGACCCCACAGGGGACAATGGGGGAAGATGGCACAGAGTCATCCAGGTTGGTGGGGGTTTGGTGGAGGAGGAGGCCGTGCAAGCGACAAAGACGGGGTCTGTAGGTGGGGATTCCACTGGTGCTAGTGGTGCAGTGCAGGACCAGGGACAGGGGGCAGCACAGGCCGCCGCGGCGGTGCCTGTGTGCAATCCTGTCCCTGATCCTGTACTGCATCATTTTGCACCAGCAGGGATGCCTACGTCCAGACCCGTTTTCAGGCAGGGGATGACCTTACAACAACTGGCCTTCCTCTGCCTGCGGACGTGGCTATCCAGGTACGGGTTGAGCCTGTCCTGACTGGTGTGGCGTTGCGTCAACGGGCCATGCAAGGTGACCTGCAGTCTTTTCGTGAGGAGACTGCACTTCATCTCGAATGGCTCGTTGACCACGTTGGCCTACTGGGACGGGTCAACCAGGCCAGATTCCTCCGTTTGCTGGAGCTTGTTCCGACCCCCTCCTCAACTGAACACCCTATGCGCCAGCCGTCCTCCATGCCATCTTTCCACCCATTTGTCACCTGTGTGCCCTGTGGAGCTGCCTCTGACCATGCGGCCAGGCTGGTGGAGGACACATCCCTGCCACAGTCGGGAGTCGGACGTCCAGCAGGGGTGGCCACATCAATGACTGCACCCCAGCCGGAGGAGGATGTGCAGGCAGCAGGAGCACGGGCACGGGCACAGGCACAGCAGCAGCAGCAATGAGGTGGGAGCCATGATGGCTCGGGGTCTTCGACATCGGAGGGGCAGGCATCGGCCGGAGGGCAGGAGGACCCAGGACGGGAAGTGTCTTCCGTGTGGCAGTGGTTGGGCCACGCCATAGATGCGGAGCGGCAGTGGGCAGAAGAGGCACGGCTCACGATGGTCAGGGTGGAGAACTCCATGCGGAGGGCCCTGAGGCGGGCCGAGTGCCTCGAGGCAATCTGCAGGGAGTTGGAGGAGTGTTAAGTTTCCTTTCGTTTTTTTTTTTGGGGGCGGTTGGACAATGCCCAAACTTCTTGTATATAGTTCTTCATTAGGTAGGGTTTTATTTCATAGGTTTCATTTTAAGGATTGGGCACATGGACCCTGGATGTTCACTTTGTAAATAGTTTGACAATGGATTTGGATTTTTTTTTTTCCCCATGGGTCAATGGTTTTTTATTATTTTTGCACCTTGGATTCTCAGACTAACACTTTGGAGACTTGCTTTTGGATTGCTTTTCATTTGGATTTCATGCATCTTTTTCATTTATTGGACATGCAGGATTTCATTTGTTATTTCCATTTTCTTCTGTTCCATTTCATTCCCTTGTTTTTCTGCTTAATACATTATCATTTGGTACTTCAATGTGTGGTATTCTCTCTTTGGTTTCATGCATGTCACAATGTGTGTTTTATCATTCACATGCTCTCATTGTGTGGGTTTGACGGATATATGTGGATGTGCAGACTAGCCATTTGGGATGCATCATGTGGTGGTGATTTCTTTGTGGGGTGGATGTCATACCTGGTGGTGTGGGGGCCTGCTGGCAGGTGCCCTGCACTGCTGGGGGGTGGGGGTGCAGGGGGACATGAGTGGGGGCCTGCTGGCAGGTGTCCCTGACTGCTGTGGGGTGGGGTACAGGGGGACATGTGTGGGACATGAGTGGGGACCTGGTGGAGGGTGCCCCTGACTGCTGGGGGTTGGGGTGCAGGGGGACATGAGTGGGGGCCTGCTGGCAGGTGTCCCTGACTGCTGGGGGGTTGGGGTGCTGGGAGACATGAGTGGGGGCCTGGTGGAGGGTGCCCCTGGATGCTGGGGGGTGGGGGTGCAGGAGGGCATGTGTGGGACATGAGTGGGGGCCTGCTGGCAGGTGCCCTGCACTGCTGGGTGGTGGGGGTGCAGGGGGACATGTGTGGGACATGAGTGGGGGCCTGGTGGAGGGTGCCCCTGACTGCTGGGGGGTGGAACTTCCCGCGCACCCCGGAATACACGTAGCCTGCTGTATTCGCGTGTGGAACTTCCCGTGCACCCCGGAATACACATAGCCTGCTGTGATCACGTGTGAAACTTCCTGCGCACCCCGAAGTAAACGTACCCTGCTGTAATCGCGTGTGGAACTTCCCGCGCACCCCGGAATACACGTAGCCTGCTGTGATCGCATGTGAAACTTCCCGCGCACCCCGAATTACACGTACCCTGCTGTAATCGCGTGTGGAACTTCCCGCGCACCCCCGAATACACGTAGCCTGCTGTATTCACGTGTGGAACTTCCTGCGCACCCCGGAATACATGTAGCCTGCTGTGATCGCGTGTGAAACTTCCTGCGCACCCCGAAGTACACGTACCCTGCTGTAATCGCATATGAAACTTCCTGCGCACCCCGGAATACACGTAGCCTGCTGTGATCGCATGTGAAACTTCCCGCGCACCCCGAAGTACACGTACCCTGCTGTGATCGCGTGTGGAACTTCACACGCACCACGAAATACACGTACCCTGCTGAATTCGCATGTGGAACTTCCCGCGCACCTTGAAATACACGTACCCTGCTGCATTCGTGTGTGACACTTCACGCGCACCTTGAGATACACGTACCCTGCTGCATTCGCGTGTGACACTTCACGCGCACCCCGAAATACACGTACCCAGGCCAATCGCGTAGTGTACTTCCCGCGCACCCCGAAATGCACGCACACGCTATTTTTCACGCAGCGGGTGTCCGTGTTTGTCGCGTACCCCTTTGCACGTCATTTGTCCTAGAGGGCCAAAGTATGGGACATTCATCATAGCTGTATATAGGTGCTTTTTGTTAGCGCACATTTTGGCGCACATTTATTTCAGGCGCAGGGACGCTAGCGCCTGCATTCTTGTGGCGGACGTGTTTGGGCCTGTACGCGTCTTTGCCCGTGCGCTGGTTTGCCCTATTCGATTCCATGAATACGTGTTGTAGGCGAGCGTGTGGGCGTTCCACGCACTTTCCTCCTGTACTTCCCCCGTGACGCCCATATTTTCACGCGTTGTTCCCCATTCCAAGTGTTACGCCCCGTGTTCCGCCTACTTTTGTTATGTGCACCGCGCTATGTGCGATTTCGCTGTGGCCGTGGCACACGCCGTTAGATGACCTGTGTGCTGGCATGCGGCGCTCACTTTTTCAGCGCACATCCAATATTTTTCTCACGCACGGGCTTCCATGAATCGATGTGCACTGGTTTCCCTGCGATTTTCGCACTTGCACTGCGATTTTCGCTCTTTCACTGCGAATCGCATGTTTTTCGCACGCTTGCGCCGAAATTTTCAGCGCACATTAATTCCATGAATCGGCCTGTAAATATATTGTATCGTATATATGCCTTGACCTTCACCGCAGCGATGACCCCAGCTGACCCACGTGAAGCCAGATCAACGAGGAAGAACCAGCCAATTAGCGCATGCCATTCCCTATGCAGCAGGCCCATGTATACGTTCATACCAACCAGCAATGTGGATATCTACTATATATGATGATGTCACTGATGACGCCTTGGGCCTTCTTAATGTGCTGCCCGTGTAATGTTTGGTAGAGCGCTCTCGGGCAGCAGAGTTCTTTGCTGGCACTTATATTTTGTACGAGTAAAACTTTGTTATCCTTGCAACCTATCTCTTGGCTTTATTCCTTGGTTGTATTTACTTTGGAGTGTGTGTTCAGAGGTCTATGCCTTCACTGGTCGACCTAGACTGGCAGTAAGCTATATTTTTTTACTGCACTTTGTTGTGATGCAGTCTACCAATAAAGCAATTTTATGACTTAAGCACGGTCTCTGAGTGCTCGGGCCATTCTTGTTTCCCATTGTTTCTGGTCAGGTCATTACCTGCATGGTTCTGGGAGATTCTTTATGTATACATTGAGAGCCGATCCTACTCTAGCCCTTGAGCACCAGCTATATAATTAGGCAGAGTGCTTTGCAATTGGCCAATGTTGTTTTGACCATATATATACTAGCCATTTTCAGCGTAACATACGCTGTTCTAGCATATCTTAAAGGTCAATATCGGCTGGTAATTCATAGAGTTGCTTCTGTCTCCCATCTTAAATTTCGGAATTACCACCAATCTCTTCCAGGAAGGGGGTCGCAGGTCCATGTGACTTATTAATGTCACAGAAAAGGCTAAAAGTATAGGTAACTATCTTCTTTAAAAAGGCATATTTGTATCAGATGGCATGAGAGGTATGCATGGTTTAAAAATAGTATCTAAGTTCCATTGATTGCACAGGCCTCTATGATGTGTCTTTGTAGACCCGTAATTGTCAATGTTGTTCCATTGCAGAGTCCCTGTGATGGCATAAGATTGCGTAGTAGCATAACTACAGCACCTACTTTCAGTTTAAACTCGTGAGGAGGCATTCATCCTACAGCGTTTCGCTCTGTAGAGACTGAAACGTTGAGCCTGTAATTAACTGTTCATTGACACTGGAACTGGTGTGCCCTGGGTGAAGAGTAGTCAGCGAGAAAATAAGTAACTTGAAATTATTCCAAATGTTTTCGATAGTGGAAGGTGAAGGTGACTGCGTAGAACCGTGCTCATTCTGTTTGTTAAAATGATAGCTATTGTTGAATTGGAACGGCACACAGAGGTGCACTTTGCATGTGGACAGCTGAGGGAAACCTAACACTGATAAATGTCATCAGCTGAGTATGGAAAGCGTTTTATATATATAGATATAATAGTGTGGCAGTCACCACACTATATTTAAGTATCGAGATACATAGGAAACCCAAAAAAGGAATTGCTAATATCCTTTGACTCTCATCATGGATTTGGCTGAAATTCTGCAAACAAAAAGTTTGTCTCAGGACCCCTCAACCTGCCATACTGGACATTTTGGGAAAGATCCATTAAAAAATAAAAAAAAGTTATTAAGAAAGATAGAAAATGCTGTTTCTGCCTAGTCCCCATTCATTTTCCCATAGAGAAAAAGTCCACATTTTGCTCCAGGTCATATCCAAAACTGCTGGACGGAATAGGACCAGGTACGAAACAACTTGGACATCAAGCGTTGACTCAATTTCTGGTGGGTAGGGGTTTATTCTGTCCAGTAGTTGTTAAAATATTTGATGGAGAAGGGGGAGCACCCTTCTCCCAAAATGATATCTATATCTTCCATGGTGCTTTGCAGCAGAGAGGCTGACAGTATTTTCTGAAATGAAAAAGCATCACTTTTTGCCCAGAAATGTATTGCTAATAACTTTTAACTTGCTGGATGGATTTGACTGAAATACCTAAAACAAATGTTTTGTCAAGGCCCCCGAACTGCACATTTTGGAAACAACACGTTATACAATGAAAAGGTTATTAAGAAAACAAAACATCACAGTTTCACAGTGTTCAGCCCATTTATTTTTCAATAAAGAAAAAGTGCAGTTTTTGAATAGCCATAGCGTGAAAACCACTCTGCAGATTTGGACCAAATAAGAAACAACTTGGAAACAAAGCGTTGACTTACATTACTTGACATTCAGTAGTTTTTAAAATATTCAACAGAGAACGGGGTATCCCCTACTCCATAAAACCTTTATATGGATCTTGGTGCTTTGCAGCAGAGAGGCTGATAGAGGCTAATGAAATTTCCGGCGAGGAGTGTGTTGTTATTCCGTCCAGTAGTTACAATATTTGACAGAGAAGGGGTGCCCTTTTCTCTCAAAATGATAGCTATATATGTGTCCCACAATGCATTAGCAAGGCTTTTCAGTGAAAAGGCCGCCTTTTTTGTTTTTTGCTCGATGCAAGAGATAGCCGCTGTTATAACGGATATAACCGGGGTTAGCCGCAAAAGAAAAGTGGAATAAATGCCATTTGGAGGAGGAAACTTGTGAAATGGCATCAGGCTAGAGGTGGAGAGGAGGAAAGAGGACACCATGTGAAATTGGGCCATTGGAGGAGGGGCTGGAGACCAAGTTCAGAGCTCGAACATTTTCACATAACCAAGATTATCTGCAGGGAACTGCGGTTATGATAGAAAAGTAGATTGGGAATGAAAGTGCATCAGACGAAAGGCCGAGTGTTTGGGTACTTGAAGGGAGTGGGGGGGCATGGCACAAAGAGAGGGCACTTTGTGAGTTCCTGGGAGGACAGGGAAGAGTTTGGGATTTGCGTGCTTTTGTTGGATAACTGCCGTTATTTGTGTGGTTTAGGGATAACCACGGTTACTTGTAGTACATTGATAACCACGGTAAAGGGGATAAAGGTTTTGAAAAGAGAGAGTTCAACAAATGAAATTAGGACAAAAAAGGGGAATTTTGCAGCTACAGTGAGGTAGGGGGTAATGTGTGTGGCCGAAGGCTATGGCTACTGGGTTACTTTATGGCACTGAGTGGTGCAATATGGAAAGTGGGTGAAGGCGATGGCTAGTGAGACCCAATGGAACCTAGTGGGCAACATTTCAAGGGGCCACAGCAAAACGATGTGGCCACTAGCCATGGCCAATGCCATGGCTAGTCTGTCCAAAAGAAACATAGAGGTGTGGCCACACAGTCAAAGGCCTTAGCTAGTGAGCCCGAAAAACATGTATAGTGGCCACGGCCAAAGGCCATAGCCACCTAGTGAGTCCATTAGAAAGATATTGTGGGAACATTTATAGTGGATGTGGCACCCTGTGGGCACTGTGCATGGCTGACGGCCGTGGCTAGTGAGCAGGAAAGAAAGGTAGTGTTTTGAAAGATACAGTGGGCATGGCCAAAGGTCGTGTTCACTGGCCGGAGACGAAGCCCTGGTTGGTTGGCTTGAAAGACATCTATAGTTGGTCCAAAATAAATATATTGGGTAACATGCACAGTGGGCATGCCTGAATGCCGTGGCCGAAGGCCATGGCTAGTGGCCCATAAAAAAACATGGTATACCAAAACCCTTAATATTCACTGAAAAACCCTTAGTTAACGAGCAGTTAAGTTGCAAAGATTTAATGAAACCAAATACTTGAAATTCAGCAGATGTGGGCAGTCATGACCATATCTCGGCACGTTGCTGTTGCAAAGCCCATGAGCACATACATATTATAAGAGAAGGCATTCACAATGACATACAAAATGGCATTATGCAGGACATCAACAGGTGCGCTCAGAGTTAAGCTGGTCATGACTTCCCATATCCGCTGAATTTCAAGGGTTTTATTGTGTTAAATTTGCGCACCTTAACTGCACGTTGACTAATGTTTTTTCAGTGAATACATATATACAGACACACAGAAAGAGAAGGAGTATATAGGATATATAGAGAGGTATAGAAAAGGGGTTATATGCAGGGGATACAGTTTAGGGGGGAGAGATGAACTCCCTCTGGGCTGCTGAGCTTCAGCAGCATCTGTTAGATGTCCTGTAATGGGTAGCATCATCAGCCCTTTTCTGAATTTCAGGAGGAACGGGTGAGGGGGCAGTCCATTGGCAGATGGAATGTTGTTTCATATTCTCAGTACATAGTTGGAGAACTGGTCCTGTTTGCTACCAGGTCTTTTCCTTTTGCAGTTCTTGATTAGCAATCTGGTTGTGTCCATGATTCTGGTGTTGCTTTGATAGGTTAGTTGGTGAATTGATCATGGACATGCTGCTTAGTTTCTTGTAGCTGAATCGAGCTATCTAGAAGTTGTTGCAGGCCGGTGGGCGGGGGGGGGGGTATGTTGTCCCCTCCCTACTGTGATACATTCAGGATTGATCCTTTCTTTTTCTTTTTTCTTTCCATTTGTTGTGAAAAGAGATTCTCTTGTATTATTTCCAGGTTGGGAGGAGTTTATGCTCTTGCTCTTCATATTGAGCCCATTTGCCCAATGAGCAGAGTTTTGTAGAGAACCTGTGCTGAAGTTAACTATATGTAGACAAACATAATTGCCTCATATAAGCCTGGGAGAGAGAATGCCTTGCTCCACATTTAGCATTCTTATTCTTGAGATCGTGTCATTTACCTGTTTGTACTGGTCTTTGAGTCAGGGTGTGCAGGAAAAAACTGGTCCTGCTTCCTCTACCTGTCTTCCGGCCTCTTCTGGCAATGTGTTTCCTTTTCTTTGTCAATTCTATAGGGTTGCACCAAGACTAGGGCAAACTTTGCTTGAAGATCTTTGAGGCAGATGACTGTGCCACATGATCTCCTCAACACTGTTGTTGACAGCTGCCCCCCAAGACATGCTGTTGCATCAGGCACATATGCCTGTTTGTTGACTACATGCCAACACTCAAGTAAATTGTTAGGTCATTGCCAATTCAAAGGAGATTAGGTATCCAGTGATATTAACAAAAACATTTTAACGAGGGATGTTTTAACAAAATATTTTTACCAACAAAAATATTGATTTTTAAAAGAAATATATATGAGGGGTGCAGTAAGGGTTTAAAACGGGTAGAGACAGGGTTGGGGTGGGGTTATAAACATGGAGAAATGGGGGGGCTTGTGGGAACCCCAAATACAAAAGAAATTATATTTTCTCAGTAAAAATGTTTCGTTAAAACATCCTTCATTAAACATATTTACCGTAAAATCATATAGAACCAGGAGATCACAGAAGAAAAACATTTTTTGCATGGGGTTTCCATAGATGCACAAAAAAACACTTTGGCGTATGATATCTCAAACCTGTCTGATTCCATTTTGTAGAGGTTGACATATACCACTGTCTAAGGCTAAAGTAGATCATGCCACAATGGTTTTAAACATTGCTTCAACCCGTTTTGAGATATTCACTTTTTAAGTCCGAAAATATTAATCTATTATTATTATTAGGGTATTTATTCAGGTACCAACAGAGTGCTTTATAATCATACGGGAAAGTACACATTGAGGAAAGCAGAGATACAAGGGAGTGGGGCACTAACAAAGGGAGGCGGGAGAGTGGTCAATTTGGCAGGAAGGCATCTACAAGCAACCAGGGAAGGAAACAGGGGGGAGCAGGTATAGGTGTGGCTTAGAGAGTGTGTAGACCTAGGTGTTAGGGAGGAGCTATTCCTTAAATAGGACGGTCTTGAGCTCCTTCCTGAAAATTAAAAGCAAAGGGGCAAGTCTCTTGTGGATGGGATTGAGGTTCAGAGTCTTCAGGTTCAGACAGAGAAGGCATGCCTTAGGGTCCTGTCCTTTCCGCATCAGTAGAGTACACGTCTGAGAATGTCTTTAATTCTGGTGGATCATAGTGCTCCAGAGATCCTGAGCTTCTCAGCGAGGTTGCTTGGGGACTTGAGGTCCACAGCCTTGTAGATAATGCACGAGGATTTAAAGGTGATATGTGCTTGCAGCAGGAGCCAGTGCATTTTGATAAAAGGTTGGGGTGATGTGGTTGAATTTGAAGACTACTTTAATGAGTTGTGCTGCAGCATGTACGACACATCTCAGGGTAGCAGGTTTATCACCGGAATGCCTTCTAAAAGGCATTGCCACCATCCAGGTGCAAGAGCACCAAGGCTTGGACAGCAGATTTGAAGTTGTTTCCTGAGAAGAAGGGTTTGATTTTACACAGGGGAAAGTTTCTACCAAGCCATTTGTGTCTTCCTTGCTACGTGCTCCTTGAAGGAGGAGAGGTTTCTGTCAATGTAGAACCTAAGGGACTTGGCACAGGTGGTCAGCTAGGGTGTGAAGCCCTTGAGCTTCATAGCGAAGAGCCATTTCTGGATGTCAGGGTGTTCGGTGTTGTTGGTCAGCAGTAGCAATACGGTCTTGGAGGGGCAGAGCTTCAGGTAAGCACTGGACATCTACAAATGGATCTATATGAGGCAGGACATGAGCCTGTGAATGTCTGTGGTTGTTATGGATGTCTCTGCATGTCTCTGTATGTTGTGCATGTCAAGATATCTTGAGGAAAAGCTGTGTGGCATCTGCACATTGGTGGATGTTTATGTTGTGTGGGGCCAGTTGTGCTCTGTGGCTTTCCTTGTAAAGGTTGAATACCAAGGGGGAGAGGAGGGATCTATGTGGATCTGCACAGGTGATGGGTAGAGTAGGTGATCTGGAGGAATTCATTTGGGTGAATTGGTGGGTGGTTAGCAAGGTAGGATTTGAACTAGTGGAGGACAGTCTTGCTGATCTCCATGCACCAATGTAGAATATTGGTGAGTTTCTGGTGGTCTACCGGGTTGAATACTGCTGAGAGTTTGAAGAGAACCATAAAAACAAGGATGACCATTATTTAGGATGTAGAGGCCATCATCAATAACCTTGAGGGGCTGTTTCCATGCTTCATCTGAGTTTGAACCCAATTTGGTAGGATTGAAAGAGGTTGTTGGCATCAATATGTTGAAGGAGTTGCATGACTATTGCTCTCTCAAGGCCATGACATGGGATGGAAAGATGGGTGATGGGGCAGCAGTTGCTAAGGTCATTTGAGTTCAGTGCTGGATTCCTGAGAAGCAGGAGGATGTGTCCAATCTTAAGGGTCGAGGTGAAGATGCCCTGTATGAAGGAGCAGTTCATGATTGCCAGGTAAGGGCACAGGGCCTCTTTGTGAAGGTTCTTAAGTATGGAGGCAGTGAAGATGTCATCCGCAAATTATGTTGTCTTGAGGGATGCTAGGGTGGCATTGAGGTCTTTCATGAGGAGTGTCTTGAAATGTGTCCAGATAGTGGTGGTTTTGTGATTTGGAATATCTGGTGTGGTGTGCTGTCAGTTGTGCCATCGGTGTCTATGTGCTGGTAAATGATGGTGATCTCGCTGATGAAGAAACCGTTGATGGCAGTGGATTTTTCAATAGACTCTGGTACTGGTCAGCAGGGTTGAGGGTTGATGCAAGGCCTGATGGCTTTGAGGAGGGCTATGCTTTCACTGTTTGCCGTGGCTATGGTGTTTTGGTAGTAATTGCCCTTTACAGTCCTGATCAGCCGTCTGTGGTTAGCACAGAGTTCCTTCAGCAGGCTGAGGTTTCCATGATTCTTAGATCATCGGATGATCTCCCTATGATACGTGATAAAACGAACAGTCATTTTCCCAATAAAAACGTTGATGTACAAGGAAAGAAAGCTTCATGAATCTAAACCACTGCAGCCTAACAAGACAAACTCTTCCCTTACTAAACCTAGGGTAAAGAACAACTTGGCACTTAACGCATCTGCTAAATTATACATAACCCTCACTTACCTTATGGGGGTCAAAACTGTCAGAACATGCTCTGCTTGTCAAAAAGAAAACATCACACCTGCAAAGTAGATGGTGGCATTTATTTAGTTATTGTTTCCTTAAAATATAGAAAAACACAAAAAGGATATTGAACAGATACTGAAAATCACATTACACAATGAACCTTCAAAAAAGAGAGAGCCAATCAAATCTTAACACTGTTTCTAATTAAAGAAAGGACATGGATGGCTATACAAAAAAGAAAGGTCCACAACGAAGCCACTAAACAAGTGACCCAGAACAAACCATATCAAATAATACCTGATCACACCTCACGAACATTGGAAAAGTCCTGCGTTTAAAAGGCCCATAATGCTGCCAGGTATGTAAGATACAGAAGCAAACACCATAGATCGCTGACCCCCAAAGTATATTCCTACCCAACATGGCACAAAGTCACAGATTAAATGGTCACATACTACAAACCAAAGAAATGCATCCAATAAATATTTATGAAATAAAAAAAACGAGCCCTTCTATAATAATAGTCAGGCACTCTCCTTGCTGGTTCAAAATCCAGTTTGCATGAGATTTGAACATCAATTGAAAGACTCACTTTCAAAATGTCACCATGGCCTGAAACATGAAATTATACACATTAGAAATAATAATATATTTATTTGTATTTATTGATCACTTGTTAGGCGCCTTACAGCAAGTAAATACCGTTTCAAAGCGCCCACAGGGCAAATGGAGGGAACAGGATGTGAAACAAATTAGTAAACACAAAAGAATTTTTTTTTAAAAAGTGGGGGGAAAAATGACGAACCTACTATGCCTTGTGAGTATTTTCCAAACATGTCATGAAGAAATCATAGTAAGGCAGCACACGCTCTTACGTTTAAAGTCAGACATGGCAACAGAGAGACAATCTGCTGTGAAGTCCACATAGCAAAAGATCAGGTGGACCTTCATAACATTATTTAAAGGAATAAATAAGCAATCAGAAGCACATCTGCTACTATATGTCAGTACCATAAATCCTCTTAGGTCAGGTGACACCACTTTCACTTTTACTGACATATACCTCTAGAAGAATCCACTAACGAATCCAACCGCAAACAGTATATCATCAGAACATGACAGTCCCTAATACTAGTTTAATATGTCATCAAATGTGTTACCCCTTCCACAGTAGGAACACAGACCAGTTTCAAAATAGCGCTCACTCACCAATGCAACAATATGCATCATATCCATATGATACCAAACATGATACACACACAGAAACAACACAACGAAAGTTGACAAACTGAGGTGGAAAGATGAAAGCAAATCAAGGCGACACTGCAACTCACAAAATTAACCACACCTTACAACAAACACACACACACCCACACAGACACTGAAGTACCTTGAACCTCCACAACAAAGCGACTCCGCACACACACCCATTCCGTTTGCATAAGTACCGAAATGCTTTCCTGAAATACTATAACCGATCACACCTCCTTGTCGTGATGAAAACCTGCCCCTGCATAACCACATAACTTACATCACCAGGCCCAGACTGAAGCGTGTGGCACTGCGAGGTGATTGGAAGAGGAACATCCATGCGGATACCGGGATCGGAGTCAGGAGGAGGAGGAGGAAAACGTAACTTGCTTGTGCTTACACATGCCACATAAGTTCATACAGACACATAAGCCCCTCATTCGTACATTCAACATTCATAAATAAAACAATTCCAACTTTCTAATGTCATCATTCATTTCACAGAAAGTCTACCACGAAGAGCCTGGGTGACAACAGTGACTCTGACACGGGTACATGAATGCACTGTTGTTAAGCTAGCTGGTAGACATGGAGGAACTGGTTGACCCACTAATTCAAAGAAATAGTTCATTGATATCAAAGTGGTGCACACTATCAAACCAACTATATAATCTCAAAATTGAGAGATAGCTACAAAGACCCCCATAAAAAGAGAAGAACACGATAAACCTCACTTTAACATTTTGGGGTCTCATTCCTAAAGAAATGCAGAGCAAGTGCCCAGGATAAATAAAAGAACAGGGTACAAGAACTACCCAACTATATGCCACTTAGATACTAATAACTTACATGTGGTGCAATGGACTATAGGCAACGCATGCTTGCCTTTCATATTTAACGCCTTGAGAAAGTTTATCCCAAGTGAAACACGTTTGTTGCTTAATAAACACATTGATCAAAATGACTTGTTTAATCTGCATTATTTAATGAGATTAATGTTTTTGACAACGCATGACACTCTACTTTTCCTCAGATAAATCAAAGGCCAGTGGCATTTTTGTGCATTGGTACATGGTGACGGACCTTCTTTAGGGACCTCTCCCTGCAGAATGTCCTGAACATATGCCATTCCTAATACTTAATATCCAGTGCAGTGTGGAGGTTGCATTCTCCTGGCATACTGCACACCTCTGTAAGAGCTGTGAGGCCTCAACCAGGCCCTGCCTAGCCAATAATGCAAAGTGCGGCGGTCAATGTCATATTTGTTGTCCCTTTCTTTTTTCTTGGCTGGCGTGAGAGCCTGTCCGGAACGACATAAAACGTATCCTTTTGCTCAGACACAGACAGCCTAACCTTTGACCCGGCCAATATATCGTACTGCTGTCATTGAATTAATTCATTTTCTGGAAGAAGGAAAGGAACAGAGTGGGAGGCAGGCAGGCAGTAATTGAATTGGCTGCGAGCTGCTTGCTTCTACAGAGACAAAAACACTTCCAGCCCGAGGGGAGGCAAATCCTCACATTTTTCTTCCAGAATGCGGCTTGACTTACATTGCACAAGCTTTTAAAGCAAACGGCTTATAATGTAGAGCCGTGGGGTCAGCAAAAGCCTATCAGTATTCCATGGTGAAGATTTGGAAATGAGAGAACCTGTACTTCTGGCCTACAGGGAAGTCTGGAGATTTCCAGGGCGCTGCTGTGAAAAAAGGCCTCTTTTGTGAGGGCACTCTGAAATGCTTATGTAACTGCTTACAACACACACACACACAATTAAGATGTGAAAAAAAACAAAAAAGATCGTTGGTAGCCCTACAGAGTCTTGGAGTTCTGCTTCTTTCCTGAAAATGGGAGATATGTGGCACTGACACTGCCTCCCTACTGGCAAGTGTAGGCATTGTTTACATCTCGCAGGAGGGGGCAGAGCAGGAAACCCTGAATGGGTGCAGTCCTGCCAAGGATGGTCTTATCCTCTGGCAGGTCCTGACATGTGGAGAAAAGTGATCTCTATTTCAGCTTCCCTGCAATAAGAGGATACTGGTAATCCCATTCAGTGGCCCTATGGGAATTGCCATTCTAGCATCACACACCATTGTAGGGCCTAATGCAGTTACTAATTTGGGCTACTTGCAGACTTCTAGGTTATTTTGTGCAAGACCCCTCACATAAGGAATGCATGAATACATTACTTAGGTAGTTCATCCTTGCTAAGCCATGCTATTTAGCTCCAGAATAAGGGCACTTGTACACACAATAAAAGCTGTCCAGAAGCAAGAATACAAGAAACTAGCTTGTTTATTAAATCAAAAATATATTACCTTATGACACCCGTCCCATTCAACTTTGGATACACCAGAGAGCAAGTACATGACCAATTAATTTGTAAAACGCAGACATGATCCAAGCCTTACTTAAGGGAGGCTGGTGGTCACTGCTTACGGGAACAGTGCAGTGCTGCTCAGTACAGTGCATTGTAGTTTTAGATCAATCTCTGCTGCTGGGCACAAAGCTTGTGAGTGTGACAGTGAATAATCCCTTTCCTGGGGAATATGATGTAGCTATTGAGAGTCCTGAGTCTTTGTTCTACAGGGACGGCGTGGCAGTGGTGGAGGTAAAGGCAAATGAAGATACACTGATAAACACTAAAGACCAATGAGGCATCTCCAGGCAATTCCCTTGGTTACCGAGGGATCAAGCACTACAAGCATGAAGTTAGATTCACAGAAATGTATTTTCTGTCTGTTCGCTAGACTCCCTGGATTTGGGGTGTGACATTTCTGGATTCATGGGCATTGGGTGGAATGGTCATTGGGGTACCTTGGTCTGGATTTGGCCTAAACCAGCAGAATCCTCCTTATCGGCATCTATACACATTCTATGGTGCTCTAGTTTGTAACCCACTGGATACAAGGAGAATCTTTGAACTTGTCAGAAAATGGCAGAATGAAGGTGGCCACAATATACCAGCACACATTTATGGGGTAGCACTGCTTAAGAAACCAAGAAAATAAGTGGGGTGCCTGCTTAGCCTATTCATAGACGCATGACCTGAAACCGGTCATCCTGCTCCTGCAGGGGATGAAGCTTGCAGCAGGGGATGAAGCTTGCAGCAGGGGATGAAGCTAGCAGCAGGGGATGAAGCTTGCAGCAGGGGATGAAGCTAGCAGCAGGGGATGAATCTTACAGCAGGGGATGAAGCTAGCAGCAGGGGATGAATCTTACAGCAGGGGATGAAGCTAGCAGCAGGGGATGAATCTTGCAGCAGGGGATGAAGCTAGCAGCAGGGGATGAAGCTAGCAGCAGGGGATGAATCTTGCAGCAGGGGATGAAGCTAGCAGCAGGGGAGGAAGCTAGCAGCAGGGGAGGAAGCTTGCTGCAGGAAGACCTGAGCTCTCCCCACAGGAGCAGGGTCTATTTGAAGGCAATGTGTTGCTTCGAATGCACAGGTCTGGCAGGTCAGAGAGATTCTGCTTGTCCTGCAACACAAACTGAGTGACTGTCAGCCATTGTTCACTTTCTCTCAAGTATTGCATACTTCACACGTATGCCATCTTACTCAAACCCATCATCATTGTTGCCAGTTGTCGGCTATTCCAACTTTGGGCAGAGCCTACCGCAGATAGTGCCTCTGTGACTTCACTTTAAAGGCTAGGACAAAGACTAGCAGATATATCAACCTCCCCAAACCTTGCTTGCACAGTATATGTAGCATATTTTCTTAAAATTCCCAAGGCTTCTTTTGGTTACCTGTCAATCCATGGTATTGTTTTGTTTGGTATTGTTTATTTATATAGTCTATACACAGGCAAGTGTTTCAAAGCACTCAAGGAGGGTGTTCACAAGGGGGAAAAACAACAGTCGCTGAGAGCCCTTGACAATCTGAGATGATAATAGTCTGCACATGCAGAGTAAGTGCGTAAAAAATACATTTAAACAGTTTGAGATAGAGCAAATAGGCCTGGCAGCGATTCTGCAGTATTACAAGTGCAATTAACGGGTAAAGACAAGGGAGAACAGACAGACGATCTTGTGGCACGGTGCGTGCGGATCGTGCAAGTGCACAGAAAGTCACAGGCAGGGGAGGATAAGTGCACCCGGTCGGTTGAAACTGGGGTAAGTGCAGGAAGAGCCGCTCTCTTGGTTATTTCTCAAGTGCAGTGAGTGTGGGTGGGGTGTAGGGCCCTGAGGCAAGCGCAAAAGAGGACTGGCGGGGGTGCCGGGGCCCATGCTTACAGCATCACTTTCCAGATACCTTTGAATAGTATATTTTGCTTTAAACAGATATTTGTTTTACATAGCAGCTATCTGCACAGAAATTACTTGAAAACTGACATCTTTCGCTGTCACTTTGTCATCCCCTCTCACTCCCGGGAAGTCAGATTTCATATTTTCGGGGTCAGTATGGCTCTCCATGGTGGCACACTAGACAGCTACATAGACCTGTAGCAACAACCCTGTAGAGAGACTCACAGATTTAAGGACAAAGAGCACTTTACAGTTATAGATAAATGAAGGACTCTGTTTGCAGGTAATATTATCTGGATGCAGCTTCTCCACAGTAGGAAGCCAAACACACTGGGTCAGATTCACCAAATATGTTCTGGCATAAATGATGGGGTCACCTGGAGAATACAAAAAAAGTCGCGATTCACAAAGGTCTATAGGTTTGGAAAGAGGCGCTGATAACTGGCGGCTGCGTCACCAGCACTATGGCCCTCAAATGCCCACAGTCTCTGTGAGAGGTTCCTCATGTGTTGGGAAATGCCTCGAACCCGAGCACTTCATTTGACAGGTACAAATCGTTTGCTCCATACAACACCGAGGTGGTCAAGAAGCTACTAAATCTGCTTAAGGAAGTGCCCCCATCCCGGAACTCTGACTAGAGCTAGAATGCACAAATCACTGCTTTTCCAGAGGCCGAGTTTCTGTCATATCATGAGCTCATTCCTCTCGAAACATCAAAAGCATGAACGGAAATAACTGCGACACGTGTCAGAAATAGCTTATCTGAAGAAAAATGAACATATAAGTTGTGTGTCATCATAAGTCTGAATAGTTCTTTTTCGTGATTAATGGAAATAATTTGCAAAATGGTCGAGATTCCATTGTTGATGACTTTCCTCCCTTTATACCCCTTCAGTATCTGTGCCCCCTTTCCTTCATCCCTTTTAGCACACCACGTTGCCCCCCCCTCCTTATCTTGCCATACCAACCATACATCCATAAATCTGCTGGTAAACCAGTGGTCTTCCAACTGTGGGGCTGGCCCCAATTGGGGGCGGCGGCAAAGGTTGTCTTGGGGGGCACCGGCTCTTCCGAAATGGAGTAAGGTGACTGCTTTTAATAGGAAATATAAGCAGCTATGGCGTCTGCGGGACTCAGAAAAAATATGTTTTCATAAGGGCGGCGTGACAACAGATGTATGCTAATTTACCTTTTCACAATTGATCGCGGGAGAATTGACCTTCTGCATAATTGATTGTGAAATGAATGTCAATTAGGACAAATATGCGGGGGGAAACCCCTGCAACGCCCCACTCAATCCAAAAACCCCCGCAACGCCCTACCCAATCCCATTATATTATTTATTACCCCAAACCCACCCCACACATATATATAAAAAGTCAAATAAAGGTGAAGGTCAATTGTGCAGAAGGTCAATTAGGACCACTATTATTAGGTCAGTTAGGACAAAAGGTCAATTGTAAAAGGTCAATTTGGGTAATTTCCTTGGCAACAACATTTCTACTCTAGTGGCGCTCAGCATAAACCTGTTTGAATGCCACTCTGTTATTAAGCAGCTTTTTTTTTACTTTTGGACAGGTGTCTTCCAGCCCCTTCCTCATCAGCCAAAACCACATTATGATTTAGGGATGACAACCAAATAATGTAAGTGCAAGCTCTGTGCATCATCGGTGGTTATTCTGGAAAGCTGGTGTGATTGTGGCTCTTGCCGACTGGACTCGGAGAGCTCTGTTTTAGGAAGCTGCTTTTTCGATACCAACCATGTATATGGTTGATATGGAAAGTCATCAGAATAGAGTCAGGACATTTGGGCTCGTGAATTATTTGTCTATTATGATGTCAAACAGAAGAACATTTGATTTTGTATGATATTTTTTCTATCCCAATGTGTAGAGGTCAAAGGCTTCACATATCATAATTATGGATGAAAAGGACTTGGTGCTTCAAACTAATAGATCAACACAAAGGTGAGAGTAGTACATTACTTGGGCCATTTTCATGAGAGTTTTTGTAGAAGACAGATGTACACCTAGTGATGGGGCAAGCAATTAACAAATTATGGGGGCAAATGAGACAAGCATATTTGCAACATATAGAATATGTATATAGTAGAACTGAATATATGATTGTTAGGTGGCCTCTTTGAACATGAGGGCAATAGGTGGATGGATTGGCCTCATGATGCACAAGTGTACCCCATCCAACCCTTCCCACATCTGACTTCCCATCTTTCTCCTTTGCACACACTCCCATTAAACTCCTACTACTTTAACTATACTCCTTCTCCTTAGTCCTCCTGCCGCCATGCTCCTTCTTTCCTGATCTGGACCTCCTCCTTGACTCCATACACACTGGGGCCCTCATCTCTCTTGGGGGAGACTTCAAACTTCCTAAAATATCAACTGCCCCCACGTTGAGCTTTACTCAATGCTCTATCAACACTCTCTGGTCACCATCCACAACCAACCAATCAACCAACACATGACCGAAGCACCTCCCAGCACCTCATTTTCCTATCACCTCCCTCACCTTGTCTGTCTTCTCAACCGACCCATCTCCATCTGACTCCATTCTAATCACACAGCCTGAAGGGCTTTATTGTGTCTGAGTGCCAACCAATCATAGGTCTTTGTAGCCCTGACAGCTAAAATGTTCAATTCAAACATAGCTACCGCGGTTTGCTCTTGATGCCAGACATGACATTTCATATATTCAGAATGGGAACTCATTAAAATCCGGTTGCGCATTGGTTATTCTACTATTTAAAATTATTGGAGAACACGTTAGCATTGCCTTAATCTCTGTTTGAATGATTCGTTCTGTCATAAAGCCTTTCACCTGTGATTAGTCTACCAAACAAACCTATGCATGGACCATCTTTACATTTCCAATAGTAGCATTGGAGATTCTTCTGCCTTTGTAAAGGAGTGAATCAATCTATTTAGGCTAATATTGAGATACTGAGCAAACATCTATAGTCTGAAAATAATTTCCTGGAATGGTGCTCCTGATGTAAGAGAAATTGCTTATAAAAGTCAAGGTCTGATATTATAGTGGAAGATCATAATAGACCAAAGCGACTTGGGTATCCAGTGATTTTAATGAATAGAAAACAGAGAATGTATTTGACAACAAATCTTTAATAACAAAAATATACCGAATATGATATATATATATATATATATTGTATATATATATATATATATATATATATATATATATATATATATACACAAATATATATATATATATGGGTGGGGTAGGGGTTATATTGGGTGGGGAGGGGGTTGGGGTTGGTTTAAAAGCATAAACGGGGGACCCTCAAAATAAAAAAAATAAAACAATTTGATATTTTTTCGTTGTAAATGTTTCGCAGTTAATTCTCTGTTATTTCATTCAGTAAAAATACATAGATCCAGAGACTTGTATCATGAGTGTTTTGAGCAGCTTTTGTATGAAATAAGAAAATTACTGAAATAATTGTGTCAGACCTCATAAACCATCACCAGTAGACTAAACATAGTAAAGATAATGTGGTTACAAGAAGTGAATTTCAATGGTGACACCGGTCCGTTTTTACTGTGAATCAATTGTTTACCAAACGAAGTTTTTTTACCAATAGCTTCCTCTGGAGCGGCAGAGCGATACATATAAGCCAAATGAAACCAGTTGACTCTACCTGGAAATAAGAACTGTGAGCTCCATGATTCCAATGTTATTACTATATTGCTCTCTCTAAATAGTTTGAAAATGTGCTGTTAGGTAAGAGCTGCTTCATGTTCCAATTTTCAAAAACAATTGGGCTCATTAGGAGTTTGGTAGTAAAACAGCGGAAATACTGGCTTGCCAGTGTTACAGTTCCTGGCGAGGTGACCGGTGGAATTTCCACCGTATTATGAGTCCTAGGGCGTGTGCGCACACACCCCACCGGAAACTGTAATGCTGGCATGCCAGTTTTAACAGCATCAACAGCCATCGGATGGTATTACTGACTGATTAGTGCTGGTAATACCAATACTGCCATCAAAGGTGCCTGGTATCCCTGGTGCCGGTATTACCAGCAACGGAAATAGCGTCAGTTCGGGAAAGGGAACCTCGCTAGTGGCCATCTTTAAAACACAATCCACCCGGAATCTCCCATTTGCTGCTGCCAGTCCCGAAAGTGTTGCCAACAGCAGGTCCCATCCAAAAAAGTCCTGTGTACCAGATCTCTGGCTCTGCAAGCCGAAATGTGACATCACAGGGTCGGCATAGCTCATTATCTTCAGTGGGGGATCTATTTGTAGCCAATGCATCCCAAGTATTTACAACCTGAAGCCTACCAACTTCAAACAACAAAGAGTCTAATAAAAACTTATCCAGGAAGCTCTGGTCAAATGCTGACCAAGAATGGCAAATGGCCAGAAGAAAGGAAAGAAGATTTGCATGCATATGACTATTTCCCATTAGTTTAAATGGGCTATCATACCAGATACATTTTCTCAGCAATCACAAGTCACACTGCATTAATTTATGTGTCATTTCTAAGTTAATTTTAAGGTGATTTTGTTGAAATAAAATGTGTCCACGTGCGACTCAGAGAATTGTAATGGCAAGTTAAACTGTGTTTCTGGCTGCTCTGAACATGTCCCGAACTTAAGAATTGGTATGCTGGAGGAGGGTACAATGAGGTATTTGGAGAGTAAATTGCATGTTCATGGCTATTATGCTTTTTGTATAAATGGTGTAAAATTACCACACGCCTGTGCAACATGGTGCAGACCCAGCTGCCATTTAATGAATTCCCCATGATTAGCTTAAGTGGAATATATATACATTATGGCAGTTACTAGTAAATTAAGATGGTTTGCCCTATAGCTACTATCTGTCTAAAGTTGACATAAGAAAAAAAGGGGAATTTCAATGGGGAGTTGCAATATTTCTGTTCTAGACTCCTGAACCAATCTTTAGATAGGGGATGGGCTGAGGCTTGGATAGGAATGTGAAGGAAAATCAGTCCATCTGGTGATAGTAACCGAGACAAGATCAAGCTCCTACAGAAGGAACAATGTCTAATATTTCTAACTAAAAGTTTAGATATTGGACTCAATGACAAATTAGAGTGGGGGATCTACTTGATTTTTTGGCCGATAGACCCCCACTAGATACCATTGATGGCTTTCTATGTTTAGATTATGAGCTCTATTTCCATGACAACCCCAACTCTTTATGCCAGATGGGCTAGCTTATATTAATATTCCCACAAGGCTGTATTTACAGGCTCTGAAGATCCTGTAAACTCCGGCCATATGTTTTCTATTTTTGGTCCTTTATGTACAAACCACCAGGTCCACCTTTGTGGTTCCATTGAGATCCCTCTCTCTGATCTAGATTATGGGAGAGCCCACACCCAGATCTCAGTCGTGATGAGTTCACCAGCCTTTATGATCATTTGGATCTGAGCGACACATTTAAACTGAATATCTTCTTTTGTATGCTTGTGCAATTGACAGTATACTGTTCTTCAGTACCAAACGCTGTTGCTATGCTAATATACAGTATATATTTTTAGCTGAGTGTAGATCTCCTATCTCTGACGTTTCCGTGTGGATGACTGGAGAGCATTTTTCCGACTGGCTCCCTACTTTCAGTCATGTTACTCTCACCTGGTCTCTGCGGGGACATTGGGGCACGGTTGGAGCTCTCCCTGGACTTGTCTCCCTTGGATCAGTTCTCTCCCCCAGCTGCTGCAATGTTGAATGCTCCGGTTGCTGGTACTGCCTCTGAGGGAATACGAGAGGCAATGAGAATGGTGTGGTGGTATTGCAATTCCCCCCTAAACCCTTTGTTCCAAAACGAGATGAGCAAGCGTTTGCCCATGTACTCTCACCTGATTTCTTGTAAGGATGAGCTCTCCGTCCTGCTTCTCATTAGCAGGGGAGCCGTGGATGGACCTATTTGCTTCACTGGTCCGTGGATGTGGTGGCCCAGACCAGCTGCATCCGACCACTTGGACGGTAAGAGTCTTTTAACAATGATTATTGTCCGTGTTCGAATGCGATGTCATTTATGCCATGATTATAGTTCATAATTATTGCAATGTCTTTTTGCTGTGATTATAGTTCGTAATTCTTGGAATGTCTTTTCTCTCCCCTATAGGTTTGAAGATGACTGTACAGAGTCGCAGTGTTTAGAGCAAGCCCCAATGAAGCCCAAGAGAATGGCGAAGCTCCCAAGTAGGTGGTAAATTGGCTTTCAGGGTAGAACGCAAGACTCAGGTGTTGCGCGGCCAAGTGTAAGTTATTTATGCAGTTTCTAACCTTGTGTGTTCTTTTCTCTTGCAGGGATGGCCTGGCGACGTCAAGCGGGAAGCGGCTGTCCAAAGGCCTGTCCGCGGTTGCAGGATGGAAGACTCCGTGAAGAGGATGGATGGAAGAAGCTCCCGCGTAGCTGGATGTCCGGAACAGGTAAGGATGCGCTCCAACTCCGATGACTATGGAACCAGGTAAATTGCGATGTGCAGCAGGCGATGGTGTAGCTGGAGCCAGGTAATGCGCTGTCAGTGATGGTGCAACCGGACCCAGGTAAGAGGTGCTTTCAGCGATGGTGCAGCCAGACCCAGGTAAAATGCGCTTTCAGCGATGGTGTAGCTGGAGCCGGGTAAAACACGCTTCGAGGTGATAAGATGGAAAACAGGTAAGGACTCTACAGGCGGCGGTAAGCGTTACGCTGCAGAAAGCAGACTAACGCAAAGTGGCAGGATGCGGGGGGGCTGGCCTTAAATAGGCTGGCCCCGGCCCCTCCCTCTAGCCCTGCCTTGTGGCTCCACCCTGCCACTCCCAGAGGTTCCTGCACGTGCTCCCCAATGTTCTCCTATGGCCACGACCGGCCTGGATGCACATGCCTTAGGAATAAAGTGTGCCAAGCACAATTTTGCATGAGCCCGGTGCCACAGGCACCAGGACTGGATCCATTTGGACCCTTAGGTGGTAGAAACATGGGCCCTTGTCCAGTGACCATGACAAGTGGTGAAGAAAACATTTTTTCAATGTTTGTTTGTTTATTTATTTCTAATGCGCACCAAACCCGAGGGTAACAAGGCGCAACAGTAAGATGGTGCAAAGCTTACAAAGTTACAGATGATTCAAAGTATGACACAATATATTACAGGTAGAATTACAAAGGCAGTGAGGCAATATATCACAATGTGAGAAGAAAAGAAAATATAACAGTATCTCAAATATACAGGTTATGACAATATTTCACAATGTGGGAACAACTATAAGAATATAACAAATATACAGGTAATGAACAGGTTAGATTGTCATTTTCTGGATTGCGCGAGGTAGACTGAGATAGCCAGAACAGGCAGGTTTCTCTACTGTGGCCAGTGGTCAGTAGAGTTGAGCAGGTTGATATAGTTCTTTCTAAGCTGTAGATATGGTTGGTCTGGTCTCAACTCATGAGGCAAGGAGTTCCAGAGCTTGGCCGCCTTCACAGGGAAGCTGTTACCACCAATCTTGGTGAGTCTGAATCGCGATACCACAAGGCAGTTAGTGTTACCGATTCTGGTCAGTCTAGTAGAGGTTCTTCTGTTTAGCCTATCTATTAAATAGCTAGGGGCCGCTTTGTTTAGTGCTTTATTGGTCAAGGAGACCATTTTAAACAGAATTTTGTTGTGGGTAGAGATCCATTTCTGTTGGCGTCTGATAGCAGAGATATGTACTCTTTTATTTATGCCTAGTGCAGCTCTTAAGGCATTGTTTTGCAAGGTTTGCAGCCTCTTGATGATGACTTTGTTGGCACCACTGTAAAGGGCATTGCAATAATCCAGCCTAGAAAGTATTAGTGCTCTAGCCAAGATCATGCAGCTGTCATTTGAGAGGAATAGCTTACCGGCTCTGATAAGCTTACAGGTGTAAGCCGTAGTGGAGGCCAGGGATTTTACTTGTTTGTTGAAGGACATAGTAGAGTCCAGGTAGAATCCAAGGGTTTTTACCTCCTTAGTCACCCTCATAATGTTTCCATCAATGGTGAATGAGGAATAATTGTGGCCCAGTTTATTGATGTTGGTGTGTGAACCCAGGATTATCAGCTCTGTCTTGTCATCATTCAGGCATAGACCAGGGGTGGCCATCCATGCCTGGATGATGAGATATACTCTATTCACCAGCGCCAAGTCCTTACCATGATCCCCAGAAAGAGGGAGGAGAATCTGAGTATCATCTGCATAGTTAGTGTACGTGATACCCAGAAGGTCCAGATCATCGAACAAGGGTTTGGTGAATATATTGTATAGAGTAGGGGAGACACAAGAGCCCTGAGGCACACCGCACTGGATAGAGGTGGGATCCGTCGCTGCTGATTGGGAGAATACCCTCATGGATCTCTTGCTCAGAAAGGATTCTATTCATCTGATGGCCTCTGTAGAGAAATGAGCTGCTGAGTCCAGGTGTCTGCATAAAACCTTAAGAAATTAATGGTATATGGCCCAGTGTTTTACTGACGGCCGATATCAAGTGCGAGACGATTACCATATTACTCACTACGTGTATGTATGCACCCTATGCCTGCAGACAAGCAGTGTTTATTTTTGCTTTGAATGCTGCGTGCCGTCGAGAGGTGCAATCGACACTCTGTTTCACCGCCCTAGTCCCGCGGACTTAAACTACCATGAACACCAGCATTATTCTGCACACCTGCTCTTAATTTCTTCAGCCATCGGGTGCCGCCCCTTGTATGGTTACGGAATTGAGGGGCCAGCCTTTATTTATTCGGAGGCAGGAGGAAAGGTTCACTCTACCCTTCCAACACCGTGAGTACGTTTGAGAATACAAGCAGTCGAGATGAACGAAAGGAGGAGTCACGGAGACCCGGCCCGGCGCCAGTCTGACCTGATACTATTTTTCAGTAAGCAGTACACCAGTAGACCACGGCACCGCTAATGCTCACTCATTCGAGCCCTTTAAGTTCTTGTTTAATACAATGTGACAACTGCTAATTGATGGCGCATCTGCCGGCATGACTTAGCTAAGGGAATGTAATTGTAGCATGTACAGTTTTATGATCCGACAGGCACTACATTTGGCTCCCCTTTGGGCTAGCTGGTGTACTGTGGAACCAACAGGCGAAGAGCAGTCTACATAACGGAAACCGCGAATCGCGTAATTCAGCAAGATGCAGACTTGACACAATCGCATCTAAAGGTACATACCGAACGGAGTTCGTTAATTAAATCTCGACCCAGGTGCTTTTAAGTATACCCAGTCCTGCTTAGATGGGACTAATCCGCATTTATTTCACCCTATTAGCGAATTTCAACGTCCATATTCAGTGATTGACAACTGAAGGGGACCGCCTCTGTGGATGATCAACGTAGACTATTTGTCTGAAACGCAGAGAAAGGTATGAATTGTTGAGTCCCACCTGCCGGTCTAGGGATGGGTGGTGCACTAATTACTGTATACTTCATAGCCCCCTGATGCTTCAAGCTCTGCTAATGACGTTTACTCTGTTTTGGAAACAGGGTTTACAAAAGACCTGAGAGGGAGGATTTTTACAGTGATTCTAGCTCTGGCTGTAGTGTTGCGGCTTGAGTGCCACACTCGTTTAAGCCTTCCACTCCTGCACACCTAGGCGGTGCACATAACGCGCTTAGGTAAGAAAATCAAGTGCACCTGTCACCTTTCATCTCCATTCCATCAGTGCTAATTTAATATCTGGCAATAGTGGTCTAGGAATTTGATTGGCTGCTTCCATCCTAGGTGAGCATTCTTAGCACGACAGCCCTTGAACTAGTAGAATGAGTGATTGTGTCATACCACATGAACCCCTTCGATCATTGTTGCTTTCTTTTTAATATGAGCTCCTTGTATCAGCGAGCCAGTGTGATGTGTGAACCTGGAGTTATTTCGGAGCTCCACAGACTATGTAACTTTACAGTCTGTTTATGTAGAAGGATTTATTATTTATTATCAATCTTTTGATTTTCCGTTTGTCCACAGGTGTGTTCTGTCTACCCCTTGTTGGATTAAAGCGTAGCTGATTGCCAGAGCAGGAAATAGTTGCTCTCATACTCCAGTGTGTAACCCGCATTCGACAATAATAGCGTGTGGGTGGGTTCAGTATTGTTTAGAGTGAAAAGCTCTCCAATCAAGAAAATGTCTGTTGCTGTTTTTACAGCCCTTCAAAATTTCACAAAAAATATGTGTGTGAATTGTTTTTAGATTTAAGTGCATGCCCCTGATGAATTTCGCTTTACTATGTGTGTTTTGAATGAGTGAGGAATGAAACATGTTGGGTTGAATGGGAATGAAGGTGTGTGAGTTTTAGAGTTGAATAGAGCATTGTATATTTTGAAATCGGTCAACTCCATTTTTTCCAGTGGGACCCTAGATAGTGATCTTTATCCTCTTTTGTTTTTAAACCTAAGAAGTTTTGGTTTATCTACACTTCCTATCCCTGTGTGCTTTTTCTTGTCCTCTCTGTTTTTGCAACTTTTATTGCAATTTATTGATGAATTGTAATAACGTTTGAAGGTGCTTGTCCTGTTAATCATTGACTATTAACTATTAATTACTGTTAATTGTAAAAATAAAATTGATATGCTAATTTTCTACCCATTGTGTATGGTATAGTGGTAATTCTGCTGTCTAAATCGATCCAGCAAATGACATTTAAGGTTGTTATAATTTTCCACTGTGGCCTATTATAGTGGGAGGTAGGTGTCTCACCTTTGACAACACACTGTTCCCCAAACCTGATGTATATTCTATGTAGGTTTACCTAAGTTAGGGGGCTACTTTGGGTGAGCAGTATAAATATCTCTTTCCCCCTTCCTCCTTGTTTGTTGAAATGAGGAATGTGAAGGACCAACCAAAGGCGTGAGTATGTTTGCAGGGCACTGCCCAATATTGAAATCTTGAAGGTGTCATCATTGGTATATAAAGTGGATGCACTATGAGAGAAGGAAAGAGCTGCTAAAGATCACCATCAGGAGAGCTGCTAAAAATCACCATCAGCAGAGCTGCTAAAGATCACCAACAGCAGAGCTGCTAAAGATCACCAACAGCAGAGCTGCTAAAGATCACCAACAGCAGAGCTGCTAAAAATCACCATCAGCAGAGCTGCTAAAGATCACCAACAGCAGAGCTGCTAAAGATCACCAACAGCAGAGCTGCTAAAGATCACCAACAGCAGAGCTGCTAAAAATCACCATCAGCAGAGCTGCTAAAGATCACCAACAGCAGAGCTGCTAAAGATCACCAACAGCAGAGCTGCTAAAAATCACCATCAGCAGAGCTGCTAAAGATCACCAACAGCAGAGTTGCTAAAGATCACCAACAGCAGAGCTGCTAAAGATCACCAACAGCAGAGCTGCTAAAGATCACCAACAGGGGAGCTGCAAAAAGATTACCAAGAGGGACAGCTACCCCCAATTTACCAAAGGAGAGCTACTGAAAATGTAATCTGTGGAAAACATTGAAAGGCCTGAATTGCTCCTATTGCTGGGGAGACTGGAAAACAGAGGCTGTGATTCTTCACTGGAACCAGAGAGAGAGAGAAGTGCTGTGGGATCCAATTGATTGATGTGCTGGCTAGAATCCTGTTTTTCCCTATAAGCGAAGCTGCTCAGCCCCTGAGTGCAAGGCTCAGAGATTTCAAAAGTAGATTGTCCAACAAAAGGTAAGCAGGGGATCTATTTGAATGAACCCATTCCCTTTCATTGGTGGGTTATTTTCCATTAATGGGTGGGGTCAAACTGTGTAGATCCTTAGCCTATTTGAGTGAATATAATTTAATTAATTCCCATTTAGAAAAACACTCTGCCGTGATTTTTTGTTCACAAGCGAAATGACCAAAGCTAGTTCCCAGTGTACACTGCAAACTATAGCCTGTGATTTAATGGAGTAATCCTATTTTTCCATAAACTAGAACATTCCCTAAACCGCCAACTTCCCCAACAGAGGCCTTTAAGTGGAGGGGAGTCTGCAAATCCAAAATTCCTAAATCCTCCCAATTTTTACTGTCCAAATTCCCCATCACAGGCCTTTAAGTGGAAGGGGGGGTCTGAAAAACAAACTCCTAAAACTGTCCTCACTCCCTAGACCTGGCCTTTGCATAGAAGGGTTCTGCATGCAATTGATGCTTGGGTTTTGGGGCTGGGGCAGAAGTGCTTGCAAAAGTGAGACCTCATGTACCCAACATTGTGAATCAAACTGCTAGCCTTTTTAAGTGTGCATGAAAATCGAAAATTGCACAGCACTGCATATGTAAATTGATTTTGTTCATTGACCAGTATTGATTATTCCTTGAATTGAAATCTGTATAAAGTATTGTGATTTGAGTTTTCCCCACCAACCTGTGCGATTTATATATGTAAAAAGAAGTTTAATTGTCAGCCACAGAGAAGGTGGGATGTGTAGTTGTAGTGCAATCTCCATTACCTGTGATTCAAATAAACATAAATATACTTTCTGTACACCGGCCTGGTACTTGGCTCATTGGTGACACAGGGCGAGGGATGCAAGGGGCATGAAATTAATCTGAAATAGGGCTGAACAAAGAATCCACTAAAGAGTTTGTTGTGTGACACCTTGATTGAGGAGGGAAGGAATTCCCCATGTTGAGAGTGGCCTCTCAATAAACCGTTAGACCTTCCACAGGCCGAAGGTGCACTCAATGATCGCTCTAGTCCTGACATGTGCCCTGTTGTATGCCACTTTCTGTTGGCATCTGGGGATTCCTCAGAGGGGACATCAGCCACAGATGATGAGGTCATACAGAGTCACCTACAAGGGAGACTTGCACACAGCTGACAGCCAACACTCATTGCTTTCATGGTCTTTGACTAACGGGGCAGCATGTCACATTAGGTGGTTTGGGCCTGTACATTGCTCCCATGCATAGTCCCTGATGGGAGTCTGGGTTACATGTGCAGGTGGTCTGTGTGGCATCCATGATGGAGTAGATTGCATTGAGAACCGAGTACCTGCCATGTCAAAAGCAAGGGACATGTCCCTCAGTTTCAGTTTGGTAGTATGTCATCCCATGTATGGGGGTGTTATTGGGAACTTCATCTTACGGGCACCCCATGGGCTCCATTGGTGTGGAGTGTGTTTGGGGCAACTGAGCTATTTGTGTACCATTGTACTATGTGGTTTTACCGTGAATGGATGTCAACCTTGGTCATTGTTCTTGTTATCCATCTTCACTCTTATCATATGGCTCTTGGGATTGCCCCTAGACATACTTTGCACATCCCTAGGTGGCCCAGCCCACCACTCTTCTGCATGTTGCTCCTCCTGTCATGAGTGGGGTGCACTGGTGGGTCTTGCATGTACAGGGCCTTGTCAGGACATGCAATCATGACATTTGCCCCCCACCCCTTTTCAATGTCACTCATACAGCAAGGTAATTGAGATTGGACATGTACTCACCCAACATCCAGGTCCGTTGCCCTCTCTGCCCCTCCATGTTTGCTCCTAGCATCCAGTTCCACGGGATCATTGCGTCATGGGATGATCCTGAGAACCATGCACTGCTGTGGAGAGATGGTGAAGTCGGCATTACAGGTGACCTGGACATTAGGTGAATGGAATTACTTCCGGTTCCTGAAGCCCTCCTTTGAGGCCTGGGGGGGCACTGGCTCCACATGTCTACAATTCAGGGCTACCACGCCATTGGGCATGCCTGTGATTATGTAGAACCATCCCTTGGTGCATTCACCTGTGTCTGGTTGGTGGGGAGGGCAATGTGCTGGCCCACATGGCACAGGAGTGCCTCCTGCACTCTGGAGATGGCAGGCTGCGAAATGCCAAGCAGATGACCCACTGACTGATGGAATGTGCCCATGGTCAAGAAGTGCAGAACAGACAACAGCTTGACCAGTTGTGTTATGGCTGACCTGATCCCAATCCTGCTCCCTACGTCCTCCTAGATGTGGGTGGGGAGTTCTGTAACCGTCTCCTGTTGAGGTGGTACAGGGTGAGGATTGTGTGTCTGAGTGTCTATGGTGTGACCCTTTCTCGGGGTATGGCTGGACGCCTTGTGTGGCGTCTCCTCATCACCAGCATCCTCCTCTTCCTCCTCCTCCCCCACCTCCTACTCTTCCTCCTCCTGTTCCTCTCCAATGCCTCCTGTTGCCTCTGGTGGTCCTCCAGCCCCTGCAGCTCTGGGTTGGCCTGGGGCAGCTTCATGTCCATGTACACTGTGATGATTGGCAGCATGGATGTGAATGACACCCTTATTCCTAGATCATAGCTGCTAGTTCCACGTGATTGGTCCCTGTTAAATGCTGGATTGTCAAGTTTAGCGTTTTCTTGCTCCTTGGGCTTGCTCAGTTTACCATACTCTAGCTTACTTAGCACTGTGTTTAGTGCAACCTTGTTCCTGTACCAGCACAGTTGGGCTGTCTAGCCTAGATTTTAGAACTAATACAGGCTTGTTTGTAACCCCATGCTTCTTGATCATGCTCTTCCAGGAAAATATTAAAGTTTCCAGTACTAGCTCCCTTCCACTTTCCTGCCTAACCTGGTTGAGAGTTAGGGCTAGACTATGTTTTTCTTTTTCCCTAATCAGAGTTGCATACTGTTTATGTTGTGTACTGTAATGTATTTCTTGCCTGCATAGGGGCGAAGGCCAATGTTGTTCCTACGTTGCTGCTTATCCAACATTAGGTTAATTGCATTTTGTCTTTCAGTAGCCTTCTAACATCAATGGCGGTCAGCTTCACTATAAGTGGACTTTGCACAGATAGTATATCTGACAGCAATTGTGGTGTGGAGTTTCTTGAGATAGTATTTTATTTTAAATGGTTCTCTGGGAGTTTCCTCAACATCCCTTTTAATGTTTCTGTAAATTCACTCTTATCTTGCCCCACATGGTTGTAGGTATGTGTGCTGTATTGATCTCTGAGGCCATGCTCTTCTGAGGGCATGGCCTGGGTGAGTGCTGGCAACCTCTGTGTTTTTGGGCACTTTTTCCTTTGCCAACTTTGCACCTAGTGTCTTCCACTTTAAAGTCGTTTTCAAGTATCCAATTAATATAACTGCCTTTGATGTAGGAATTGGAAACTAGATACCATGGGTGTCCTCAATTTGTGGATAGTCTGATTACAAAAAGACTCTAGGCATGTCAAACGTTTGGAAATATGATAATTATATCAAGTTAGGCTAGAATAATGATTTATAATGATATTACAGATTGTGTCCTGTGATTACATGCAAATAATGTTATGTTAGATTACAGCGATTTAATATATAACCATCACCAAATGCACCTAAGTAGGGCATGAGAAAAACAAGTTTGCTAGAATTCTTTTTTAAACAGCACTTATGAAAGTCTAATTGAATTTTGTTAATTGTAATTTGTAGTTGAAAGGTTTAAATGTGATTGTAGTAATTGTTACACAGTTGTAAGAAAATAAAATCATGCTAGAAAAAATTCAAACCGTAAACACAAACTATTAAAATATTAAAATGTTAAAATATTAAAGAGCAGTAGAGCATTTTAATAAAAGTTGGTGTTTTTTTTGTTGCAAACATTTTAAAGGTTTCATGGACTCTGTAAAACCATTCTAAGTATATTTCTAAATGTGTACACCTCTTCCTAGCTGCACTTACTGTATCATATGCTGAACTCTCTCTCTCTCTCCCTGGCTCTCACTCTCTCTCTCTCACTGTGTGCTCACTTTGTTACTATGTTTTTCATTCTCTATGTGTGCTCACTTTCTCTTTCTCTCGCGCTCTCTTTCTTTCTCTGTCTCTCTGTGCTCTCTCTCGCACCCTCTCTCTCTCCCCTTCTCTCTCCCAGTCACTCTCCATTTATCTCTGTCTTTTTCTATCTTGGTGAGAGGCATAGTCCGGTGTGCATTTTCTAGAGCCATCCCAGCCGTCGCTGACAGCTGTATGACATGGGGAGGGGGGACAGATATATTGAGCGGGCATTGAGTGAAAAGAGATCATTATTTTATTGCAATGACATTGTAAACTGGCTCTTTTTAAAATGTTACAATGTTAATTTCTAATGATCACTTCCAGTATATATTTTAGTCATACTAAGAACCTTACACTTGTCTTACTCGGCACAGCACACTGTCAAATCTTAAAACAATCATGGAAATTATTTTCTGATCAAAGGTTATCATTCCACGATGGACAATCTTGTACACTTCTACTGTACTCGAAATACCCATATGAGAAAGGGACAAATAACGGCAGTGGGAGTTCCAGCTAGCTTTGCATAAAATCAAAGAGAATTTTGGGAACATAAGAATGGCCACAGATCATTAGATTTTACAAATATGTCTTTATTAAAAGGGTTGTAGGCTTGAATGACTAAGCACATAATGCACACCAGGCTTGGTACTCCTTTTACTTTTCACAGCACTCTCAAAATGTTTGTAACTGAATCGGACAGCCTTTTGTGTTAGATTGGAAAGTTGAATGTCTGTGACACCAGACACGCTATCGGAATCCAGGGATTGTCTGGAGCTAGTATTATCTTTTGGCACACAGAACCTTAGCTGGCCTCACAGTAAGGATGGCTGTACACATGTTCAGTTCCAACTGCGCCGTCATTCTTAGAAGATAATATATACATATATAGGATGTAGGAATTTCAAAGAAGTGGGAATTAATAATAGTAACTTTATATAAACATCTGAACAGCATTTGGAACATTTTAATGAACTCCTGTCAACTGATCAAAATCCCTGAACGAAGGTTTATCGGTTCCGTACTATTTTAACCTATTTCAAAGCATTTTAATAAAGACTGAAGTAACACAATCAAATTGAACATAGAACTTTGTCACCTCTCTTGGGGTCATATGTTGGCTTTAAGAAGTCACCCCAGACTGCTTGTGCTTCATGCCAGCTAAAAGATAATGGGTCATTACAAGTTTGGCCGTGCAGGAAAAAAGTGGCAGTAATTCCGTGACCGTCACTTTTCCCGCACCGCCAAACTACAAGAAGAAAACAGCCAGTATTACCAGCAACAGTATTACCAGTGCCGGCAATACTGGTAATTCCCCCATGGAGTCCGATGGGACTCCATGGAATGGGGAATGACGGCTGTTGCCAACACCTGCAATTTCCTGGAAATTCAGGGATATCAGGTGCCGGGAAACACAAAGAGGCCGATTCATGGAATAATTAGCGCGGCGCAAGTGGGCAAAAACGTGCGAATCGCAGTGGAATAGCGAAAATCGCAGTGCAATTGCGAAAATCGCACGAAAAGCAGCGCACGTCGATTCATGGAAGGCCGTGCGCGAGAAAACCAGCGGATGTGCGATAAAAAAGTGCGCGGCGCACGTTGGCGCACAGGCCATCTAACAGCGTGCGCCAGGTCACAGCGAAAATCGCACAGGCCACAGCGAAATTCGCACATAGCGTGGCGCACACAACAAAAGTAGGCGGAACACGGGCGTAACACTCGGAATGGGGAACAACTTGCCAAAACGTGGGCGTCACGGGGGAAGTACAGGGCACAAGTGCGCGGAACGCCCACACGCTCGCCTACAACACGTATTCATGGAATAGAATAGGGCAAAAAAGCGCACGCTCAAACCAGCGCACAGGCACAAACACGACCGCCACAAGAAAGCAGGCGGTAGCGTCTCTGCGGCTGTAAGAAATGTGCGCCAAAAGGTGCGCCAACAAATAGCACCTATATACTGCCATGATGAATGTCCCATACTGTGGCCCTCCAGGAAAAATGACGTGCAAAGGGGTACCCACAAACACGGACACCCGCTGACAAAAAATACGTGTGCGTGTATACCGGGGTGCGCGGGAAGTCTAACACGCGATTTCAGCAGGGTACGTGCATCACAGGGGTTCGCGTGAAGTTATTCACGCGATCGGGCCTGCGGGAGCGGGCTACGTGTATTTCAGGGGTTCGCGTGAAGTTTCACACGCGATCGGGTCTGGGGGAGCGGGCTACGTGTATTACAGGGGTTCGCGTGAAGTTCCTCACGCGATCGGGCCTGGGGGAGCGTGCTACGTGTATTTCAGGGGTTCGCGTGAAGTTTCACACGCGATCGGGCCTGGGGGAGCGGGCTACGTGTATTACAGGGGTTCGCGTGAAGTTTCACACGCGATCGGGTCTGGGGGAGCGGGCTACGTGTATTACAGGGGTTCGCGTGAAGTTCCTCACGCGATCGGGCCTGGGGGAGCGTGCTACGTGTATTTCAGGGGTTCGCGTGAAGTTTCACACGCGATCGGGCCTGGGGGAGCGGGCTACGTGTATTACAGGGGTTCGCGTGAAGTTCCTCACGCGATCGGGCCTGGGGTAGCGGGCTACGTGTATTACAGGGGTGCGCGGGAAGTTCCACACGCGAATAGCCTGGGCGCGTGTATTTCAGGGGTGCGCGGGAAGTTCCACACGCGAATAGCCTGGGCGCGTGTATTTCAGGGGTGCGCGGGAAGTTCCACACGCGAATAACCTGAGCGCGTGTATGTCAGGGGTGCGCGGGAAGTTCCACACGCGAATAGCCTGGGCACGTGTATTTCAGGGGTGCGCGGGAAGTTCCACACGCGAATAGCCTGGGGGCGCGTGTATTTCAGGGGTGCGCGGGAAGTTCCACACGCGAATAGCCTGGGCGCGTGTATTTCAGGGGTGCGCGGGAAGTTCCACATGTGATTTGACAGTGTGGGTCCTCCCAGGTGTACCCTGTACACCCTCCACGGCCCCTGCAGGCAGCCCACACCACAGGGGACTACCCTGCATCCCTGGTCATGTCCCGCAGGCAGCCCACCCACCATGGGCATGCCCCCCAGCAAAGGCACATGTCTCCTTGAACTAATGAACACCAACTCATGTCCCCTTGCACCCCCACCCCCCAGCACTGTGGGGCACCTGCCAGCAGGCCCCCACCCATGTCCAACTCATGTCCCACACCACCCCCACCCCCCAGCACTGTGGGGCACCTGCCAGCAGGCCCCCACCCATGTCCAACTCATGTCTCCCACCACCCCCACCCCCCAGCCACCAGGGGCACCCTCCACCAGGCCCCCACTCATGTCTCCCACCACCCCCACCCCCCAGCCACCAGGGGCACCCTCCACCAGGCCCCCACTCATGTCACCCACCACCCCCACACCCCAGCCACCAGGGGCACCCTCCACCAGGCCCCCACTCATGTCACCCACCACCCCCACCCCCCAGCCACCAGGGGCAGCCTCCACCAGGCCCCCACTCATGTCACCCACCACCCCCACCCCCCAGCCACCAGGGGCACCCTCCACCAGGCCCCACCCATGTCTCCCACCACCCCCACCCCCCCAGCACTGTGGGGCACCTGCCAGCAGGCCCCCACCCATGTCCAATCCATGCCCCCCTGCACCTGGGTCCCAACATTCCCCAATCATGTCCGTAATGCCCATCCTCCCCTGCCAAAAGGCCCAACCAACTATCACACCCACCCACATATCAAAGGCAATTACATGTTACACCCCCAATTTAAATAATGCAATTGAACACATGTCTGTCACACACAATGGCTGCAAGTGAATGACAAAACACCCAACATGACATGCCTGAAAGCAATGAGATGATACGACACATTGAAGAATAAAAAAAAATATGTATTGAACAGCAAGTAGAATGGAAATGAAATAAGAAAAAACACAAAGCAAATCAAACAAAACAAGATGAATGTCCAAGAAAATAATCTGAAAAATTAAAATAAGCCAATGAAGAACCATGAAGAAGATCATCCTGGGTCCATGAGCCCAACCAAATTAAACCTAACTATGACTACTAACTAAAAACTGAACTATATACAAAAAAGTGGTGCATTGTCCAATCGCAACCAAAAAAAAATCTAAAAAACAAAGGAAACCTAACCCTAACTATACAACTATATACAAAGGCAGCGGGCTATTCGGACGGCTCACTGGTTGTTGTCATGGGCCAGGGCATCATCGAACTCCTGGTCAATGGCTTGGAGGCGGGCATGTTCCCTGGCCCCGAGGTCCCGCAGGGATAACGCAGTGTCAAGCTCAAACTCCCTGCGAAGACCCTCGAGGCACTCAGCCCGCCTCAGCGCCCTCGGCATGGAGTCCTCCGCCCTGACCATCGTGAGCCGTTCCTCCTCTGCCCGCTGCCGCTCCGCACCTATCCGCTGGCACAACCGCTCCCACACGGAAGCCACTCCCATTCCAGGGTTCTCCTGCCCTCCGGCCGATGCCTGCACCCCTGATGTTGATGGCCCCGAGCCATGATGCCTCCCACGTTGAGCCTGCTGCTGCCTCCGACGCAACTGCCTGTGCCAGCACGACGGCATCCAGGCTGATGGAAACCACCGACGCCGTCGTGCACGTGCCCTGCCCGATGATGCCGTCACATCCTCCATCTGCTGGGGTCCAGTTGCTGTGGTGTCCACCCCTGCTGGATCTCTGACTCCCGACTGTGGCAGGGATGGGATCCCCACCGAGCTGGCTGCATTGGTCGGGGCAGATCCACAGGGGGCCCTGGTGGCATCTGGGCTGGAAGACGGCAAGGAGAACGACTGGTGGATAGCCTGCACAGAGGAGGAGAGGGCCGCCACATTGGCCAACACATGCAGGAAACCCCCGAACATGGCCGATCCCAATTGGGCCACGTCGGCACGGTGCACTTCGTGATGACGTGCGTGCTCCTCCCGGGAAGCACGCACGGCATCACGAATCACAGCCGTGCGCATCGCGACCCCAATCAGGACCTTCTCCGCACGGCCAGGGGTTCCCACGTCCGCAGGTGGAGGGGAGTCAGGTGACATGGACATCGCCTCTACCTGCGGACAGGCCTGGGACGGGGCATCCCTGCTGGTGCATGGTGGTGCACTCACAGGGTCAGGGACAGCGACATGCACAGGCCCCTCCACGGTGACCTGTGCTGCCTCCTGCCCCTGGCCCTGGACTGCACCACTTGCACCAGCAGGGATGCCCCCACCAGGCCCCATGTGTGCCCCAGTAGCGGCCTCCTCCTCCTCTGTGCAAACCACCAACCTGGATGGCTCCTCACCGTCTCCCACCGTAGCAGGCCCCTGTGGGGGCTCACCCACCCCTTCCGCTGCAGCCGTGGGGGCATCCCCGCCGCCTTGCTCCACAGCGCCGTCTCCGCCCTCTTCTTCACTAGCCGCTGCGTAGAGGGAGACAAAGAACACAAGCATCAGGGCACTGTACAATGGTCCCCTAGACAGGAAGCAATAGCAGATGAGCACCACTGTCAAAGTACACTTCCATCATGTCCCTCCACAACACATGGGTCAGTCCAGGCAAAACACACACAGTAACAGGCATGGTGCATGCCATGGACATTTCCATGCATGTCCAATGGACTCTTGAAACATTCAATGATATGTAACTCACATGCATCATGGCTCATGCCTATCACATGCACACACTTCACCTCAGTCACATCCATCTGGCCCCAAACACACCAAACACAGCGGATACAAGGGTAATTTGGCTGCTTTACTGAATCTGTGCATTGTCACACACATGTGTCATGCATCCATGGCATGCACAAGTCACAGACACGCAGGTCAGGCACACAGACATGGCTACCATATATGTACCTGGCATCAGCACCCATCCCTCACCCCCACCCATGTCCAGGTACAGAGACTGGCATGCTCTCATGTTCAAAATCTGCATAGGGCTCCCCATGCGGCATTTCAACACATGCAACAACCATGTGCATCACACATCACTGGTCGCACATGCATTACCATGATGTCCCTGCACACATACATGCATACATGGCCTATGGCACACATACAGGCAAGTATCATAGAACCAGCACACCGCAACATGCCCTGTCTCACACAGTAATGCATGGACACTTACCGCTCAACTCCAGACGGGCCTCCCTCTCAAGGATCTGGGCGTGTAGCGCTGGGCGTACGCGTTCCAGGACCCTCATCTGGATGGAACTCATGTGGCCCCGGCCCCCCTCCACGAGGCGCCGGGCCTTCACAAGGGTCCTGGACCTCAAGTCCTCCCAGCGCTTTTTGATCTTCAGGACGTCGCGGGTTGCCACCCCCTCCGCGTTGATGGCAACCACACAGTCGGCCCAGATCCTCTGCCGTCCTTCCTTGCTGGCGCGGGACGATCCAAAGAGGGCATCATACTGCCCCAGGACATGCTCCACCAGGACACCAACTTCGGTGACAGTGAAGCTGGTGCCCCTCTGCCCCTCTGGCCTGGGGTTGCCACTGGTGCCAGATGTGGAAGTGCCCGACATGGCAACCCCAGAGGCAGGTGTGGGTGGGCAACTGGGTCCTGGGGCTGGGCTGTGGAGCGATGTAATCCCAGTCGGGAGTCTTCAGTTCCAGCAGGGGTGGACACAGCAACTGGACCCCTGCAGATGGCTGATGTGCAGGCACCAAATGGCAGGGCACGGTGGCAGCAGGCAGGCAGGCAGGCAGGCAGCAGCAGATGGCACGTGCGAGGCTG
Organism: Ambystoma mexicanum; assembly: GCF_040938575.1. Lineage (NCBI taxonomy): Eukaryota > Metazoa > Chordata > Amphibia > Caudata > Ambystomatidae > Ambystoma > Ambystoma mexicanum. Next base: position 991,215,132 of record NC_090927.1, on the reverse strand, counting down.
CTCGGGGCACTGGGGGGCAGTAACTCGGCCTTCTGGGCAGGAGCGTGGTCTTCCGTGTGTTTTCGCGTGGCCAGCTTGATACGGAGTGATTTGGCACGTGAAAATCCTGCACGTCAGCGTGAAATCCGAGGAAAGGCCCTTAGCGCGTAAGCGCGTCAGCACGCATACGCGATTCCATTGGACCAGAGTCCCTCAGCGCGTAAGCGCGTCTGTGACGTGACCCGCACGGGTATTCCCCACTCAGCACGTGATGACGGGGCACACGTGGAGATACTGCACGTCAGAGTGTCATCGCGTGTAATTGGACAAAAGTGCGCGTACACGCGATTGGCCTATGTACGTGTATTTAATGGGTGCGCGGGCACTTACACACGCAAGTACGTCAGCGAACCTGTATCCCGTGGTGCGTGTGAATTTCCACACGCTATTGGACTGGGAACTGGATTCCAGGGGTGCGCGGGTCACACACTGTATCCCGGGGTGCGTGTGAATTTCCACACGCTATTGGACTGGGAACTGGATTCCAGGGGTGCGCGGGTCACACGCTGTATCCCGTGGTGCGTGTGAATTTCCACACGCTATTGGACTGGGAACTGGATTCCAGGGGTGCGCGGGTCACACGCTGTATCCCGTGGTGCGTGTGAATTTCCACACGCTATTGGACTGGGAACTGGATTCCAGGGGTGCGCGGGTCACACGCTCGCCTAGAACACGCGCAAAGCATAAATTTGCGGACTTTAACAATAACAAGCTCAGACGCCAGGATGAACATACCGTTCCTAGCAGCAGTGGCAGTGGGCTACCAAAGGAGGAGGAGGAGGATAGTCAGGGCCAGAATATTCACACCCAGAACCAGCCTTTTCGGGATGCCTGATGACCAGGTGTATGGGAGGTACAGGTTTCCACCACACATTATACTGGACCTGGTGAGTGAGTGGGAGGATGACCTCACATCACCCACCCTGTGCTCCCAAGCACTCACCCCCTGGAGAAGGTCCTCAATGTACTGCACTTCTTAGCCACTGGATCATTTCAGCGGACAAGTGCCATAGTGGGTGGGGTGTCACAGGCCACCCAGTCACGCTGCCTACACCAGGTCTTGAACATCATCACTGCACGCCCATCAGTCCGCAGGCACATATACCTGCCCAGAACACCTGCAGAAAGGCATGCTGCCGCCCTGGATTTTTACGCTGTGGCACGATTCCCCAAAGTGCTAGGTGCCATCGACTGCACCCATGTGGCTCTACGTCCCCCCAGGGCATCTGAGCACATCTATAGGAACCGCAAGCACTGGCATTCCATCAACGTGCAGGTAGCATGTAATGCCAAGGGAATCATCACCTCAGTATATGCCAACTATCCCGGCTCCACCCACGACAGCTTCATTTACCGAATGTCCACCCTAAGCCGGGACCTAGAAGCTGGGCGGCATGGCGATACATGGCTGCTTGGTGAGTATGTATGCCACTGCACATGCATGCATGTTGGATACTGAGCAAGGTCACAACCCCACCAATGATACCAATCACCACCTCCACAGGGGACAGTGTCTACCCTCTCAGCCCCCACATGATGACGCCAATTCGGAACCCCACCACGCCACCCCAGGTAAGATATAACACAGCCCACATTACAACCAGGGGCATAGTGGAGCGCACATTCGGAGTGCTAAAGTCACGCTTTCGCTCCCTTGACCGTTCTGGCGGGCAGCTGTTATACGCTCCCCCAGTAGTGTGCAGGATCATAGTGGCAGCATGTGTCCTGCACAACGTTGCAACACGCCGGGGCCTGGCCGTGGACATGGTGGTGGCCCCACATCCCCAACCACATGCACAGCCGCTGCGCATGGGAGGGGAAAGGGCACGGGGGGAGGCAGCCCGTACACAGCTAGTGGCTAATTACTTCACATAGAAATCACACCCCTGTGGAGTGCACACTGCCCTGGCACATTCCATCTGACAATCAATGATGACTCAACCTGACACTGATCCTGAATGTCTGGAGAATGAACCGGGAATACCATGTCAGCCTGAGATTGTTCACCTGGAAGTGTCACAATGTGTGCATCCCTACCCACACAGACACCACCAATGCAGTTTTGTGAAGTTACACATTGAAGCAGCTAAAATGAATACCCACTTGCAAAATGCAACAAGAGGACAGTGCCATGTCAGCCAACCCAACCCCAGCACCGCCACACGACACACCGTGCCATGTCATGCTAATTGCAGGTAAACAAAGTAATCCCCACAACATGACATCAGTCTCACTATGTACAGTGGCACTATTAGAAACCTGCAACACCTGAAATGCTCACAGCAATGCCGGACCAACAACATACTTGAGCACGTAGTACCATTAACATGACATCACAAATGTTACATATTAGTAGTCTCACCACCTGGAAATGCCTGCACTCCCACCACTACCAACTGTGCAGTGTTGTCGCCATGTAGAGTTGTAGGTGCACTGCTGCCAACATGGACCCCATCTCCAGACTAGAGGTCCTTGTGTGGACATGAGGAAGGGACCTGCAAATTGGGAGGTAGACACAGAAGAAGAGTTACACATCAATGCAACATGCAGTGTACAACACAACAGCAATATGCACTAGGAATGTATACACAGTATTGACTACAGACTGCCCACACAGCTCATGGGAGTCCAACGTCACTGTGTAATTCACTGTCACTTGGGCACACCCTTTGCAAGCCCATGGAAATGGGAAGCAGGAGGGGTGTGTGTGACTCAAACCCAAGCATCTGAACCAAATACATTACAAGCCTGCATGTGCCCAGCCACAATGCAGCGTATGCCCACAGGAACCACGGAAGCCAACAGATCGTCCCAAAAAAATTGGGAATAAAAGAAATCAAAATAAAAATAAAAATAAGAAACAATCAAAAATGGTCATTGATGGGCCCGGGGGGGTTGGGGAGGCCACCCAGGAGGTCCGAGGACAGGATGCACACCAGAACCCACCTGCGTGGATCCTGGGAAGATAAAACACCTCCATGGGCTCATGGCCCACACGGCTACCCTATTGTGGGAGTATCACTGCTGTCGCTATTATCACCCTGTGCAGCTGCATCCGGAGGTGGTTGCACTATGGGAGGCAGCCCACGCAAGGCCCTAGTCTGCTCCTCCATGGCTGCAAGCATGCGGGTGTGGTAGGTCTGGTTCTGGAGGATGAGTGTGCGGAGGTCCCCATGCAACAACTCACGGGATGCCCGGACCTCCGCCCTCGTTGCCTGCATCTCAGCTGAGAGCGTACGGGTGAGACGCTCCAGCTGCTGTTCTGTCCTTTGGTGTGTTGAAGCCTCAAGCTCAACAAGAGTCGTCCTGAGGTGAAGGAGCTCCTGCCTCAGGGCTTCCCTGTGGCCCTGGGACTCAATGGAGATGGCCTCCTGCAGAGTCGCCAGTGCCGCCCGCCTGTCCCTGTTGGACCCCAACATGTCCTCCCTGTGTGACTGGCAGATGGAGTCGGTTGCCTGCTCTAGTCGCTCCATCAGCCTTTCTGGGGGGACAATGGAAGTGGCCACCCTATCCATGGCCTGAGCCATCATCTCGGATGATGCTGCCTGTTGGGTAGCCATACCGTAAATGGATTGCTCCCATGCGGTATTGCCGGGTGGCGTACGGCCACCACGTCGGCGGGCACCACACCTGTCTGGGGCAAGGCGAACTGCGCCTTGCTGTGCCGGCACTGCCTGAGGCTGCAGGACTGCATTCCCCCTCTGATCTGCTGGCCCAGGAACAGGATCAGATGTCGCGGAGTGTGACCCTGCATCCGTAACCACCGAAGGCGTAGCTGCCAACACTGACATCCCCATGGAGGGTTCTGACCCTGGTGCAGGTGGGTGAGACAGAACAGAATCCCTCCCTGGAACACTCACCTGCGACGGCACGTAGGTCTCATCCGAATCAACACCTGAGTACAGCTCGGGGGAGGTGCAGCCAGAGACACCCCTTGAGAGCACGACCTGCAGCACTTGTGGGTTCTCCCCCACCACCACACCACGTCCCTCACTGGTGGTTGGTCGGCCCTCGGACCCCTCCTGGGTCTGCACCATCTCCACAACCCCAGCAGTATCAGGTGCGTCTTCCCCTGCAAAGACATGAAAACAAAGAAATGGAAACAGGCATTAGCACCATGGCACACATTGAGGGCTGAGAAGCAAGAGAACCAGTATTTGATTGACACATGTCCCACATGACTAAAACCCTCCCATGCATGCACCCTCACTGCGTATGAAGTGCAGGCAAATGGCACACACTGATGACACCAAGATGGAAGATGAACACATTTTCTGCATGCTGCCTGGCAGTGGCATCACACATTGGCCTGTGATTGGCAGGTGAAACACACATGCCATCACACAGATGGCATGTACCATTGCTATTGAGTGAAGATGGAGAGGAGGGCAGCACCTATTCATTCAGTCCAGTTCCCGCATGTAATTGCTTTTCTAATTCTAACAGGTCAGATTTTTCACCTGGAGCTGCCAGTCTGAAATGGTCCAATTGCACAGGGACATGTGTGTACAAATGATATCCAGGTAACAAAGTCACTCCACTTTACCATACCCATGTCAGACATGTGACTAGTGGACAGCGACATGCCTAGTGAAAGTGGTGGAATGCAAACAAACTGACTGAATGAACAGTGAAAAAGAATCAAATATGTTGTGGCAAGGTGACACTTCAAGGGCAACTGGCGTGCAGTTGGGCTAGATGTCTACTGTTGGCAGAAGGGATACTGCTATGGCCAAATGCAGCTGCGCAGGAAGGATTGCATGAAGCACATGGCTGACCCATACGACTCAGGCGCACACACTCTCACCTGGCACCCGAACAGAAGCCCTCACACACACACCATGCACATGGATGACACACACATGCATGTGCACTCACCGGACAATGCCTCGTAATCAGCCAGATCTCCCACGCCTTGGATCTGTTCCTCCGTGACGTAGGTCCCAGCGACTGACTCATGTGGAGTGAGTTCCATGTCTACTACTGGAGACCCACCTCCAGTCACTAGAGTTGCGGCATGACTTGAGGCCAGCTTACTCTTTGCCCTGCGCTTTAGGTCATTCCAGCGCTTATAGCAATCATTGGCTGTGCGCCTCACGATTCCAAGGGCACTTACGATGTCCGCAACGGTCTGCCAGTGTGCCTGGCGTTGTGCAGGTGTGGTCTTGGATCCTGCAACAATGACCATCTCGTTGTCATGTCCGGACACATACTCGACAAGTGCATTCAGTTCGTCATCCGTGAAGCTGGGCTTCCTGGACGGGCCGGACTGTGTAGCCGTGTCTGGGGCATCAGCCTGTGCCGGACGAGCACTCTTCCTCTTCTGCTTGGAAGGTGGTGGTGATCCTGAGTGTCCTGCGCCGCTCTGGACACTAGGGGCAGGAGCCCTGGTGGACTCTGTATCAGGAGTGTGGGATTGCACACTCAGCATGGGAGTTGGTGCAGGCATTGGCTCTAGTGTGATGGTGTCAGGGGGAATGTCAGCAGCATGGACTAGGACCGACACTGTCCTGGCTGGGTGTGTGAGGGCTGGGGTGGATGGAGCCGCAGCTGCCCCTGCAGCCTCTCCGCCCTGCCTTCTTGGTGCAGCAGATGACCTTGCTGCCCCAGATCCATGTGGCATGATGGCATCAACGTGCACCAGCGCACGTGTCGTAGCCCTGCTGACCTGGAAGTCAGCCATGGAGTCAGCCAGGTCTGGTGCCACAATGGGCTGGTCCAACAAGGGCTGAGCATGGATGGTGTCAGCCACATCAGCCTCAATGGGAGGGGGGGAGGGGGGGATTATGGGTGCCCGTGACTGGTCCTCCACACATGGGGGGACAGGCTCACCCTGCAAGTTACGACCACGTCCCCTACCGGATCCACCACGGCCACCACTTGTGGCTCTTCCACCTTTGCCACCCTTATGGAATCCTCGCCTCCCAGCCATGGCACTGATGTTAATGTGCGTATGGGAGTGGATGTAGACTATTGTCCTGGGCAATTGGGGGTCAAAGGGGTTGGGTACCAGATGGTAATTGTACCCTAGTGCTCTAGCAAGGCTGAATGTAACCCCTGGGGAAAGATGACGGGTCACGCAACGCACAGGAGGCCCAAAAAAGGGAGATGACGTGCACGCAACCCCTCCTAGACCACGTGTGCAGAAAGAAAAACCTGCACTACGCTGTGGCACCCAGAAACACAAGAATGAACGTATGCGTGTCACACGCAGCCTAGAATGACCTCTGAAGGGGTAGGCTACACACGGGGCAAGCACAGATGTTAGATACGTGCGTGACTCACCGTCTGCCTGGTAAACGAGCGTGTAAAAGGAGCACGTTTGGTTGGCAACACCCCCGCCAAAAGAAGATTTGTCCGCTGTCTGAGGAGACAGGACAACAGTAGAAGGGAACACTGTTTGAGGGAACAGGCCCAGGTAAACCAGTAAAAGAGAAAAAAGAGAAAAAGCTGTCAGAGGTAACAGGGAATACGAACTTGAAACGCCGTGAAGTAAATCGCGTGTGAAACGACAAGAAGTACAGAATTCACCCACTCGCTCTCCACGAAAAGCATGTACAAGGAAAACGTGTTCTACACGTACCTTTTATACAGGCCCACACGTCCAGCGTCACTTACGCGGCGTGTACGCGCTAGGGCCATTTCCACCTATTACATGCTTTGTCACTTCTGCGTGTAGGGCCATTTCCACCAATCACACGCTTTGTCACTTCTGCGTGTAGGGCCATTTCCACCAATCACACGCTTTGTCACTTCTGCGTGTAGGGCCATTTCCACCAATCACACGCGATTACACTCTGACGTGCAGTCTTTCCACGTGTGCTCTGTCATCAAGTGCTGTGTGGGAAACACCTGTGCGGGTCACGTCACAGACGCGCTTACGCGCTGAGGGCCTTTCCTCAGTTTTCACGCTGACGTGCAGGATTTTCACGTGCAAAATCACTCCGTACCAAGCTGGCCACGCGTACGCACACGGAATACCACGCTCCTGCCCGGAAGGCCGAACTACTGCCCCCCAGAGCCCGAGCACGCTCCCACCTGCTGCTGCCTGACTGCCTGCTGCCCCTGCACTGCTGGGGGGTGGGGGTGATAGGGGACATGAGCGGGGGCCTGGTGGGGGCTGCCCCTGGTGACTGGGGGGTGGGGGTGATAGGGGACATGAGTGGGGGCCTGGTGGGGGCTGCCCCTGGTGACTGGGGGGGTGGGGGTGATAGGGGACATGAGTGGGGGCCTGGTGGGGGCTGCCCCTGGTGACTGGGGGGGTGGGGGTGATAGGGGACATGAGTGGGGGCTGCCCCTGGTGACTGGGGGGGTGGGGGTGATAGGGGACATGAGTGGGGGCCTGGTGGGGGCTGCCCCTGGTGACTGGGGGGGTGGGGGTGATAGGGGACATGAGTGGGGGCCTGGTGGAGGGTGCCCCTGGATGGTGGGGGGTGGGGGTGGTGGGTGACATGAGCAGGTGTGCAGGGTAGTCCCCTGTTTTGTGGGCTGCCTGCAGGGGCCGTGGAGGGTGTACAGGGAACACCTGTGAGGACCCACCCAGCCTAATCGCGTGTGTAACTTCCCACGCACCCCTGTAATACACGTACCAAGCCAAATCGCGTGTGAGAATTCCCGCGCATACCTGAAATACACGTACCCTGCTGAAGTCGCGTGTAAAACTTCCCGCGCACCCCTGAAATGCATGCGCCCAGGCTATTCGCGTGTGGAACTTCCCGCGCACCCCTGAAATACACGCGCCCCGGCTATTCGCGAGTGGGACTTCCCGCGCACCCCTGAAATACACGTAGCACGCTGGGAGACATGAGTGGGGGCCTGGTGGAGGGTGCCCCTGCACTGCTGGGGGGTGGGAAGGGTGGTAGACATGGGTGGGGGCCTGGTGGAGGCTTCCCCTGGTGGCTGGGGGGTGGGGGTGCAGGGGGACATGGGTGGGCGCCTGGTGGAGGCTTCCCCTGGTGGCTGGGGGGTGGGGGTGATAGGGGACATGAGTGGGGGCCTGGTGGAGGGTGCCCCTGCACTGCTGGGGGGTGGGGTGATAGGGGACATGAGTGGGGGCCTGGTGGAGGGTGCCCCTGCACTGCTGGGGGGTGGGGGTGGTGGGAGACATGAGTGGGGGCCTGGTGGAGGCTGCCCCTGGTGGCTGGGGTATGGGGGTGCAGGGAGACATGAGTGGGGGCCTGGTGGAGGCTGCCCCTGGTGGCTGGGGGGTGGGGTGGTGGGAGACATGAGTGGGGGCCTGGTGGAGGCTGCCCCTGGTGGCTGGGGGTGGGGGTGGTGGGAGACATGAGTGGGGGCCTGGTGGAGGCTGCCCCTGCACTGCTGGGGGGTGGGGGTGGTGGGTGACATGGGTTGGGGCCTGCTGGCAGGTGCCCCACAGTGCTGGGGGGTGGGGGTGATAGGGGACATGAGTGGGGGCCTGGTGGAGGCTTCCCCTGGTGGCTGGGGGGTGGGGGTGGGGGTGGTGGTAGACATGGGTGGGGGCCTGGTGGAGGGTGCTCCTGGTGGCTGGGGGGTGGGGGTGATAGGGGACATGAGTGGGGGCCTGGTGGAGGGTGCCCCTGCACTGCTGGGGGGTGGGGTGATAGGGGACATGAGTGGGGGCATGGTGGAGGGTGCCCCTGCACTGCTGGGGGGTGGGGGTGGTGGGAGACATGAGTGGGGGCCTGGTGGAGGCTGCCCCTGGTGGCTGGGGGATGGGGGTGCAGGGAGACATGAGTGGGGGCCTGGTGGAGGCTGCCCCTGGTGGCTGGGGGGTGGGGGTGCAGGGGGACATGAGTGGGGGCCTGGTGGAGGCTGCCCCTGGTGGCTGGGGATGGGGGTGCAGGGAGACATGAGTGGGGGCCTGGTGGAGGCTGCCCCTGGAGGCTGGTGGGTGGGGGTGGTGGGAGACATGAGTGGGGGCCTGGTGGAGGCTGCCCCTGGTGGCTGGGGGGTGGGGGTGGTGGGAGACATGAGTGGGGGCCTGGTGGAGGCTGCCCCTGGTGGCTGGGGTATGGGGGTGCAGGGAGACATGAGTGGGGGCCTGGTGGAGGCTGCCCCTGGTGGCTGGGGGGTGGGGGTGGTGGGAGACATGAGTGGGGGCCTGGTGGAGGCTGCCCCTGCACTGCTGGGGTTTGGGGGTGGTGGGAGACATGAGTGGGGGCCTGGTGGAGGCTGCCCCTGGTGGCTGGGGGGTGGGGGTGGTGGGAGACATGAGTGGGGGCCTGGTGGAGGGTGCCCCTGCACTGCTGGGGGGTGGGGGTGGGGTGGTAGACATGAGTGGGGGCCTGGTGGAGGCTGCCCCTGGTGGCTGGGGGATGGGGGTGCAGGGAGACATGAGTGGGGGCCTGGTGGAGGCTGCCCCTGGTGGCTGGGGGGTGGGGGTGCAGGGGGACATGGGTGGGGGCCTGGTGGAGGCCCCCCCTGGTGGCTGGGGGGTGGGGGTGGTGGGAGACATGAGTGGGGGCCTGGTGGAGGGTGCCCCTGCACTGCTGGGGGGTGGGGGTGGGGTGGTAGACATGAGTGGGGGCCTGGTGGAGGCTGCTCCTGGTGGCTGGGGGATGGGGGTGCAGGGAGACATGAGTGGGGGCCTGGTGGAGGCTGCCCCTGGTGGCTGGGGGGTGGGGGTGCAGGGGGACATGGGTGGGGGCCTGGTGGAGGCTGCCCCTGGTGGCTGGGGGGCGGGGGTGGTGGTAGACATGGGTGGGGGCCTGGTGGAGGCTGCCCCTGGTGGCTGGGGGGTGGGGTGGTGGTAGACATGGGTGGGGGCCTGGTGGAGGGTGCCCCTGGTGGCTGGGGGTGCAGGGGGACATGAGCAGGTGTGCAGGGTAGTCCCCTGTTTTGTGGGCTGCCTGCAGGGGCCGTGGAGGGTGTACAGGGAACACCTGTGAGGACCCACCCTGCCTAATCGCGTGTGTAACTTCCCACGCACCCCTGTAATACACGTACCCAGCCAAATCGCGTGTGATAATTCCCGCGCACCCCTGTAATACACGTACCTGGCCAAATCGCGTGTGATAATTCCAGCGCACCCCTGTAATACACGTACCCAGCCAAATCGCGTGTAAAACTTCCCGTGTACCCCTGTAATACACCTACCCAGCCAAATCGCGTGTGATAATTCCAGCGCACCCCTGTAATACACGTACCCAGCCAAATTGCGTGTAAAACTTCCCGTGTACCCCTGTAATACACGTACCCAGCCAAATCGCGTGTGATAATTCCCGCGCACCCCTGTAATACACGTACCTGGCCAAATCGCGTGTGATAATTCCAGCGCACCCCTGTAATACACGTACCCAGCCAAATCGCGTGTAAAACTTCCCGTGTACCCCTGTAATACACCTACCCAGCCAAATCGCGTGTGATAATTCCCGCGTACCCCTGTAATACACGTGCCCTGGCTAATCGCGTGTAAAACTTCACGCGTACCCCTCTAATACACGTACCCTGGCCAATCGCGTGTTAAACTTCACGCGTACCCCTGTAATACACGTACCCTGGCTAATCGCGTGTAAAACTTCCCGCGTACCCCTGATATGAACGTTACCCGCTTTGCGTTCCTTGTTTGGCAGCCCTGTAAACTGGTCCAGGGTTAGCGCAGCCCTTTGCGATGATTTAGCGATTTTGATGGCTTTTCCTTGCGCGAGGGTGTTCTTGGGGGCGTTACTGGCGCTGCTGCAGGGTCGCTGCGATACTCTGCGCCACGGCTGGTTTGGGAGCCTAAAATCCATGAATACGCTGTGCGCGGAAATCGGTTTTAGCGCACGTGCCTGGCGCAGACAATCGCACGCGGACACTCTGCGCCAGCCGCTTGCGACACTTTTCTGCGAAATTCTATGAATTACCCTGAAAGTCTGTTTGCTGGTATCCCTCTGGAATTACAGGCAGGATATCTGGAAACCTATAATAACCTCCAATGACAACTGAAACATTGCAGACAAATCTGGAATGTTACCGGAAGCAACACCAAATATCAAGGGGTTTGATCAGTAATCTCCATTATTGATGCATCTTAATCGATTTAATTGCTCTTGCACTGATGTCCACTTTGTTTTATGTATATTAGACTGCCAAACACAAGTAGGAGTTCATTTTGCTTCAGAGGGAAAATCCATCAGGAGTCCTCCATACATGCGCCTTCCAAGAGAATGTTTACGTTCTCTTCCTGGGGTGGATAATGGTGTGGGAATTTTCTGTGCCATTTTTCATCCCATGTGGGAAACGTACTTGGCTAACAGCATGTGCATATGGTCTCAAGGCGTTGATCAGCGATAGTGGTCATCAATACATGTGATCCTGAGGATTTCTGCCTGCTCTTCTGCAGTGTCTAATATCAGGCGTTGGTACCTCAGCATCTTCTCCATCATTAAACATTGACAGGGTCAGGGGGGCTGTCGAATTCCCTGCATGGAGCAAGAAAACGACTGAAGCTAATTTTGCACCCCATGCCTCTCTCATTCTATGGAGTGAAGGTAAACCCCTGTACGCTCACACCAGAAAAAAATGACGTGCTAGGGAAGAAGGCCAAAGATGCGCTTGCAAATGCAACAAGTGTTTATTTCCACAAAACAGAAAAAAGAAACAGCAAAGAACTCTTCTGCACGAGAACGCTCTGCGGTATGGGAACACGTGCAGTATCTTATAAGTAGAAACAGCGTCACTCAGGACGCCATTTTATGTAGTACAATTTTACCATCCCAATTGGATTGGCACTACACATATAGGGTCTGCTCCATAAGGGATGCCAGGCTATTGATCCATCTTCATCTGTCCATCTCCATCCACGTGGGTGCTGCTGGGTTCGTCATTCATGGTGAGGCTGGTTCAACAATGAATTGGCTACTCTGTTATGCAATGTTACCTCATTGTTGCAAACACCTGCCAAACATATTGTTGGGGTGTAGGAAAGTAGAGGTCACACTAACACATACACTTCACTTATTACCAGACAGCTCAAGACCTCCCAAGATCCCCCACCTTAGTTTTGGCCTATAATTTAGTTGTCACTCTGCACCTTTCTGAACAAATCATGTCACCCATTTCTGAAGGCGCGATAGCCTCGCCGTCTGATCTTAGTGATCGATCGAGGGGTGGAAATGTTTTCTGGTTGGTGGTCTGGGTTTGGGTGATGCTGTGGTATGCAGGGGTCTTGGATGAAAGCCTTGCAAAGCTGTATATTTTGTGCCGGGATCATTGGGGGAAGGGTGCCTTGCTATCTGTCTAACGGGATGGTACTGCCAAGAGACGCGCTGCTCCCTTCTCATGACCTTGCAGGGTGCATTCTTCCCTGTATGCGAGGGCCTGTATTTCTTTGCAACACTGGAGGGTTTCATGGGCTGTGTGAGACCTGGCCGGGGTGGGGGTGTTGTTCGTGCTCATGCAAGGTGAAGAGAGGGTCCCTGTAATGCCCCTCTTGACCCCTATGAACATGCCAGCTCGAAGAGCCAGAGATGGAAGATGCCAGTCGCTGTTTGGACAGCCCCCAGGAGGACCAGTGACAAATGCATATGCAAACAGATATTCTCTCAGACAGCAATTCAAACCTTGTCCAGCTAACATCATCATGGATACAGATGCCCCAACATTGATCATGGAACCAGGTGCCTCGCTGGACCTGATAGATTAATGACAAATATCTGACTGTGCTGACGGCATTAGAGACACCACGACATAGCAACGTTAGCCATGAAGCAAACTTGCATCCATGCACTAAGTTAGATGGACACACGCATGTGCGCAGGTTGAACATGCTTACACAGTTCTGTAGATAAAGGCAGATGCATATACATACTGTCAAAAGCCTTTATTATTTTCTCAGCCAAATGCAGAAATGCAGAAACACAAGGAAGCATGAGATGCAGAGAAAGCTTGCAGCAGCTTATTGCAAATAACCATATGGAACTGCTGGATTGTATAAGAAACCTGGAAGAGCCAAAATACTACTACCCTATAAGGAGAATATCACAATATAGACACATAGCAATTATAGCATAACCATAGCTGAATTACATAAAGCCACAGGCCTGGGTATGAGAGGTGAAGAAAAGTAGAATTAGGCTGCACGAAGCACCAGGCCAGGGCTCGCTGCCAAGGTCAGAGATGAACAGAACCTTCCTAAGCCTCAGAGACAAGGAGCCACCTGCAGAAAAGCAAAATAAATCCTCACTAATTGCAGACCAGAAAGCTAAATTTTGCTGTCTTCACCCACGTGGTGCAGACGAGGCGAACAATGGCAAATTTACTTGTGGTGGGAAGAGGAGCAGTTCCCAGTGAAACAGACACGAAGTGATACATGTGTTGTTTTGAAATGTTGCAACCCTGCAGACACTCTCAAAGGCAAAGTGGTAATACTGATGGCAACAACAGGTTACCCCCATACCAGGTACCTGGTCCAGGTTCCAGGAATAGGGAATTACTGGCCCATTCCGACCTTTGCGGGCCCGGTAATTCCCTTTCCCAGGACCCGGCCCTTATAGGGCTCAAATGGGAATGGGGAGAATGCTAACAACGGGCCCGTTAATGACTGGCCTGTTGTTAGCATCCTGGTCTGCTAGCGGGTCCCGCTAAGGACGCCTGCTCTGGCCAGGCATACAGAGCTGGACCCACTGCAGACCTCGTAATTGGCCAGCCCGAAATGAACGGTGCTGGGCCCTTCATTCCGTGGCCGCCTTCCTCGTAATGAGGCCCATAGTCTTTCTCATCACCTTGAGAAGGTGCATGGCATGCTGAGAACAGAGCTGGGTCCCAGCCCTGTGGAGATCAGCTACAGCCAATCAGGGAACACAAATCCAGGGGTGGATGGCAAAGGGCAAGAGCCAATGGTAATCCTGCTACCGTGCAACAATGTAATAGATAGTTTCTGGGGAAGGTTCAGACAGCCCACCTGACATGACAGGGTAAGTGAGATAACATCTATATGCGCCGGCTTTTGGTAATACCACTCCAACCACCCAATCATGCATGCTCTTAGGTTTTTGGGGACAACCCCTGATTTGCGATGTCAGACTGTAAAAAAAGCCCCTGACCCGGGCTCAGGAGCTGTGATTGCTGGAGAATTCTGTTTTTCATGTATGATCCCTGTCTGTTATGGAAAATAATGGACAGTTCTAACTTGCCTTTGGCTGAGTCCTACATTTGTATGCCGGGGAGGGTGAACGGTGAGTGTGTTGTGTGAACCCTGGTCCTCTCTGGCATACATATGCAAAGTGGTAGCAGAGGGATGTTTCACTACACCCGTTCGGCATAGAGCCGCCTCTCCTGTCGTGGTGCCTGGAGGACTATGAGGCACCCCACGGAGCATGAGACCACACGTTAAGTGCACCCTGTGCAGAGGACGTCAGGACCTGTCTTGGAAAATATCCCGCCCGCTGGTCGTGAGGAGCCCAGCAGACCAGAAGGGCAGTGTAGCAATTTTGGAGAGAGCCGGTGGCGTAGCAGCGTCAGTAGATCACTGAGTATAAATATTGACTCAGCCACACAGCAATTAAGGGGGGTGGTAAAGAAATGTTGGGTGTGGGGTGGCAATAAGTATTGTTGAACTTCGGTGTAGTATTGTTCAGTATTGTTGAAATATTGTTGAGTATAGTGAAGTATAGTAGGGAAAGGAGCAGAGGTAGATGTCAATTGTTTGTGGTTAGGGAACATTCAATATTTGAGGTAAAAGGTTCAGGCGATTAGCCTAGACTATTGTCTTAAGGGCACTGATGACATAAGTTTTGTATATATTGTATTTCCTGTGGATTAGGCATTTTAGTTCGGGGTCATGGATGATGGTAACCTCGTATATAGGGCAGAAGCCAATAAAGCTAGCTTATATTGCAGAAGGTGTTCTTCTGGTTAAGTCTCACAGAGACATTTTATCTGCAAGGTGACGCTGTAGGTACAGATTGAGCACTTGAAATATTGGTTAACCCTGTTAGGAGTCAGGACCACTGCAGTGGGTATATGTCAGGGTTTTGAAAATATCTGTTTATTGAGAAAATATTGTTGTGATCTCTGTTAGTGATTTCTATCATTCCCTTATTTAGTACAGAGGTGATGTCACCAGGGAGGTCTATGTATAGGACTAGGAGAGGAGGAGGTGCAGAATTCGGTTTTGGCAATAAATAAAATTGACAGAGTAAGCTGTTCTGTGGCGGTGCGCGGCAGGCGCATGCATGAGATTGGTGTGTGTGCCCGAGGAGGAAGAGAGTTGCAGAAGGGCGGTGCGTGTAGCACGCCTGGAAAGTTGGTTGAGAGGCAGAGAGGCTTGTGATAGTACAAAAAGAAGTTTTGTTTCGAAATTTGATATTGTGCATGATAAGGTGTATTTTGTACAAAACTGCAGGGTTGTCGAAAACCTCAACTCGATGTCAAGTAAGTATTAAAAAGCAATGTATTGTGCTAAAGGTACGGGGGGACACCTCTACAGCACCTATGTCAGGCCCTTCCATGATATAAGGGCACGATTTGTAAATATAGCGCAGAATGAACAAAAAGCACAGAAGGTAAATTGACTAAGCCATGCCCAAAGGGCGGGAACTTCTCCACATATGTGCAGCAACCGTTACACACATATTTGAAAGAGATTTATAAGGGGAAAAAACAGAGCAATCACATGGTAATATTTGTGCTCTGGAAAATGTTTCAGGACGATGGGGGTATGGTGAGGCGTCAATGGATGCTGAGCCAACAGGAGACCCCGGCGAAAGGCCCTCAGACCCCACTCCCCCACTTCCTCCTGACCATGAGAGCAAAGGGGCTGCAGAAGGAGCAAAGGGACTGTACCCTATACGGGAGTTAAAAGCAAAGGAGGGGGTACTAAAAACCAATATTCAAACCTCCACCATATACCAAGGAGGAGGGGCAGAAAGGGGCCGGACAAGCAAGAGGTAGAAAAGGGGTGCACAGCGAGACCCAGACAAGCACACGGGAAGGGCTGGAGAATATAGCATCGAACAAGTGGGTAGGTGGACAAATACTCCTGGAATTAGATGGTAAGACAGCGGGAGAAACAGTAGGGTGAGTAAGGAAGTAGCTGGTTGTAAAGAGTGTAGGGAAGCATGAGAGTGGGCAGAGATTATGGAAGAGGTGGGGAGAAAAGAAAAAGAGGAACAGGAGGAGCACGGGAAAGTGTGAAGGGAGAAGCTAAACGCAGAAGAGAAAGAGTGGGAGCAGCGAGAGATGAGGAGAAAGAGAGAGCTCAAAGACATAGAAAGGAGAAGGGAGGAAGACAAGAAGGAAAGGCAAGTTTTGTTAAAGAGGGAACGGAGAAAGTGGCAAATAGAGTGGCTCGCAAGAGAGTGCAAACAGGAGCACGCAGTGAGAGACATAACACTAAAGTTAGCACTGACCACTTGTGATGACAACGAAAGAAAGATAGGCATGTGGAGAAAGAGCACAGCAGGAAATGTGATAGGGCAGCTTTGCTGCCAGACAAATCCAATACAGGGTCCTCCATTAGGGGGGACTGCGAGAACTTGATCGACCTAGAAGGGGAACCACAGAGACCAAGGGTTACCCGAGCAGGTGCAAAGACAACTGAAGAAGTTGGTGGGGATAGCAGCAAAATCATGGTCAGAAATACAACTTACAATAGTACAATACTGCAGACTAAAGCAAGAAAGCACGAGGAAAAAGCGTGAGGAAAGAATGCATGAGGAGGCAAAGTAGTACAGAAGAATCTGTCTAAATACACCATGGAAGGAGCAGTGCTAACAAGCGTGGGAGAACAGAGGGCACCACAGTCACAGTACGCACCGCCGCCCACTGGAGGAGGATTCATGGGGCGGGGGGATGCGCAGCATGGACTCCAAGGAAGAAGGAGGCTAACAATAGGATGCGGGTATGGGCACGAATGCAACAAAGCCAAGGGGGATTTTCAGGAGGGTATATGGGCAACAAATGCAGCAGGGTCCCAAAGGGTTCTCTGGGGGTTATCGGAGGCAAATAAGAGAACCACACCAGTGCTGGGTGTGTGGACAGATAGGACATATTTCTAGGGTATGTAGAAGCAAAGGGGGATGCCACAGAATGGGGGATGCAATACCAGCCAGCAGATCCAGGGGAACAGAATGAGTTCTATGCCCAAGACCAGATAGAACAACAACAAGGACAGGCACCAAACGTATACCCGCAGACACAACAGGCCATGGCACAGATACCACAAATGCAGACGCCAGCACAACAATATTTGCAGACACCACAGGTACCGCAGATTCAGAATAACATGCAGACATCATACACGGCACAGCCAACTGGTGGGACACTGGCACGCATGGACTCCATGACAACTCCCATTAGGAAACTAGGGGGGTCACTGTAGTGGGAGGGGGCCCATTCTTAGGAAACGGAATGTCATTAGACCCTCAATACAACAGCCCACAGACGGACCTGATGTGTTCCATCCTATCGATTGCACCCAACCCAGCAGAGGAACCATGCATAAGGGTGACAATAGGTGACAAAATGTTCTCCTTTCTTATAGACACAGGGGCGACTAGATCCTGCATATGGGAAGGGAAGTATAGAATATCAGGGGATGCCATGAATGCTCAAGGATTCTCTGGGGCAACGGAATGGGTTCCATTTACAGACGATATTTCACTTTCTATAGGAGAACACAATTTAGCTCTACCCTTACTGTATTCCCGACAGACACCAGTAAACATAATGGGGAGGGTTATCATGAGCAAACTCAACATTACCATCTCATTTACTGAGAAGGGGATAGTGTGTTCCACACCTGGGATACAACTTCTAAAGATAAGGGAAATTATTCAAGCTTACTGTGGATGCAAGTACAGAGGGAGGTGCCAGCAGATGAGGAGCTATTTCGATATGGGACTGAAATAATAATAGCATGGCTCCCAGGGATTCAGGGAAAAACTTCCAGCATCACATACTGGGTGAATATACATTACAGAGAGGTGCCACAGAGTATGGCAATGATGCTAAAAGCACTGCCAACATTTCTCGAGGAAGACTTGGCAAAGTCCCCAGCATCTTATGGACCACAAGTCCCTGTGATGTGGGGTGTCTGAAAGGTATAGGATCAGTAAAAATAAAGCTGAAGCCAGGAGCCATTTTACCAAAAGCTAGGCAATATCCCCAATCAAGGGGACCATTGCAGCACTAGTGAAGCAGGGCATTCTTGTACCATCAGAATCACTTTGCAACACTGCGGTATACCCAGTCAAAAAGGTGACAGGCGGGTCGTAGCATTTTATACAGGACTTGCGCCCTCTGAATCATATTGTAGAAGCAGAGTTTCCTCTAGTTCCTAATCCAGTGACAATTTTGTGTAGCATTCCCACGGAAGCTACCTACTTCACGGACATAGATTTGAAGAATGCATTCTTCTCTATACCATTACACCCAGACTCACAAGACCTAATTTCATTTCTATATAGAAATAAGAAGAGTAAACATACAAGACTTCCTCAAGGGTACTGCGAATCACCTTCTATATTCAACAGAGTACTTCAAATGGACTTAGGGAATGTAAAAGTAGAGAGCAGTATATACAGTACGTAGACGACATATTGATTTGCAGCAAGACAGAGACACAGTGTAGAAATTACTCTCTGCACATATTGACAGTACTAGCAGACAAGGGGTACAAGGTAGACAAGGCCAAATTACAATATTGCCAGAAAGAAGTGTTGTGCATTGAACAAATTATATCCCAAGACGGGTGAAAAAAGTGACACCAGAAAGAGCAGAAGCAATACATAAGACAGCTAAACCCATAACCATAAGACAAATGCAGCCATTTCTAGGAGTATGTAACTACTGCAAGGCACGGGTATTCGACAATAGCACTAACACTAGGCCCTTATTGAGTCCACTGAAGAGAGCACAAAGAGGGGAGTGGGCGTTACAATGGACATCAGAGATGACTGAGGCATTTGATGAGCTGAAAGAGGCAATATGCACAGCTTCAGTGATCGGGATCCCAGACTATCAAAGTGAGTTTTTCTTATTCATCATCAAATCGCTTTTATTCGACATTATATTAATTTGTCAAAAACATTTGATTACAACAATACATAAAACAATGAGAAATTCCTAAAACTTTTACTGCAGCTTTCACTTCACCATAAATATAAACATGTAAAATCATGGAAGGCCTAGGGTGAGTTATATAAACATAATCTCAGCAGTTAGCTACAGTGCTTCCAATTGATCCAGGTTAAAACTCATAAAATGTCCTTGTAATCTACTTCAAGAGTCACAACATCATATTTCCTTCCTTTATGAATTTCGCCCTTACACACCATGCTAGGGTCAGGTAACTTGCTACACAATACACAACCTTCATATCATTGCTTTTTATAAGAAGTTGCATTGCCACTGATATTCGGCATATACCGTAGGTATTGCACAGTGTTTTTAAATACTTGCATCATCCAACCTGATATCCCTGACAAAAAAAAAGAAAATGGACCAGGGGTTCCTTGGACATACCACAAACTGAACATATTTCATTCCCATTGGCAGACCTTTTCATTGTGCGGTATGCCAGATTCAATTGCCAGAATCTAAATTGTATATACAGATTACGTGCCAGGGGTAAATTAACCCAATCTAAATAGGCTTCGAACCCCGGTATTTCTTTATGGCACAAATAAGTGACACCCACTGGAGCATCAAAATAGGCCTTGAACCCCATTATTTCTTTATGACACAAATAAGTGACACCCACTGGAGCACTTAAGCAGCCATTAATCAGGGCCTCCTCTGCCATCCTCCGTCCCTTCCTTTTTGCTTTGACAATGCCTCACCATGAGATTCTGTGTGGGTGCTGCCAGAGGTCGCCCAGGTCCATCTGGATCAGGAGCCTTTTTACACGCTGGAACCAAGCAAGCGATCTTCCACCCTCCATTTCTATAATGTGTATCACTCCCTCCCAAACGTTTTGCAATTCTGGGACTAACCATAGTCTCAACCAGAAGCATACTGGTTGGAACAATGTCTCCTCCTGGATAGGCCTTCCAGGTAAATTGGGGTACTTGGGAATGATTTAGCTAGTACTAACAATTCTTTCAAAAAGGATCTCTCGGCCAGGCCAAATTTTTTGCCATCTGCATAACCCCATATTTCAGGGCCATATATCGCTGCTGGCTTGGCTTGGGCTGAGAACATTTTAATAGCAGGTGAGATTTGACCATGTGAATAAAAAAAATCTATGATAACCCCCCTAGCCCATATCTCGCCATGGCTAAACTATATTTTGAGAACTGGGACGACCAGTTACCTAGGCCATTTAATCTTTCACCAAGGTAATCATATTGGTGCACTTGTTTGAGGGGGATGTTATTTATAGCAAGCCTAACTTCAATATATTTACTGTATCTGGGGAAGAAAACCAATGTTTTTCTTTTTACCATGTTAATCTCGAAATCGAGTTCCCTACATTTCTCCACAAAGGCCTCCAGAGTAATCCTAAGGCCCTTAACAGATGTAGAGTGGAGAGCAGTATCATCTGCAAAGAGGAGGATTGGGCAGGCTTCTAACCCCAACTTTGGGGGATCTTGACATTTACATCTCAAGTGGCGAACCACTTTAGCCATATAATTGAGGAAGAGGAGGGGGACAAGCATACAGCCTTGTCTCACACCTCTCTCTACATCAACTGGGTCAGTGAGTCCCTCCCAGCCCTCAGCGCACTGAGGAACGATTGTCAGAGTACAATTTAATTATTATCTGTAGAAGGCTTGCTGGAATCCCCCTCCCTGCAAGAATTGCCCACAAGTTTGCCCTTGATACACTATCAAACGCTATCCTGAGGTCAACGATGTTTTTCTTATCCTCGCACTCCCATGGAATGGTTATGACTGCAGTACTGACACAAAAGACAAGCATGGGGCACAAGCCCCTAACATATTACAGTGGGAAGTTAGACCCAGTAATTCGAGGACACTGTGCATGCAAAAAGATATTGGCTGCTGCCAAATTAGCAGTAGACAAATCAGCGAGTATTGCCATGGGATGCAGCACCACTCTTTATGTGGAGCATGCTTTCTTCGCAGTACTGGAAAGACCGAAAAGTACATTGACAACACAGAGAGCTTCAGGATATGAGGTGTTACTGTCAAACCCAGCTCTCAAGATAGTGAGATGCAGACTTGTCAACCCAGCAACGGGACGAGCAAGGTGGTGACAAGCGCACATCTACCGTCCCATTTATCAGCACAAGCAGCAGAATTAGTATCTTTAATATTATCATTGGAGCACAGCGGAGGAAACGAAGTGACAGTGTACTCAGAGTTAGCCTATGTGACATCCACAGTGCATTTTGGGATGTCACGTGTACTGAGGAGGGGCTTCAGATGTGCTGATGGGTCACCGGTGCAGCACACACTCCTATTGGGCAGACTGATAGAGGCACTTCAGGACTCACAGCGCATAGCAGTGGCGAAGTGCCAAGCACACATGAGGGGGAGGACGACATCTCTAGGGGTAACAAGGCAGCTGAGCTTGAATTAATATAATATGAACACAGTAATGCTTGTTTTGTGCATTTTAGGCGGGCAACTGATATCTTCAAACTACACAAGGATCCAAAAGGTGCAAGGGATGGAGGGCATTTTTAAAAGAATGATTATTGTGTCTTGTGTCTTATTTTCATCTAGTATTTTTTCCCTCATCTTTTCACAAGTGTCCTACGTTGCTAGTAATACTGCTGTATCATCTACTAACACAACCCCAACTCCAGCAGGTAGAACAACCATGTCAGGTGTAAAGTGCTTGAGTATCTAATAACATGTGGTACAAGCACATGACTAAAGTAGGTAAACAAACCACAGGGCAGAGCTGCTATTAATACCCTATGCTATGAGTGCCTCCAGAATGTTTGTAACAACTGAAATACTAGCAGCAAGAGCACAATGCCTTATGTACCTGCCCATGTTTACAACCCGAGGAAGATTCTAAGGGAGAACAGCAACATTGAGATGAATATCCAAGGCAACATTTCCCTATAAAGACAGTTTTATAAAGACACTTGACATGATGAACAATTATTGGCAACAAGACCAGGCTGTACAATAGATAACTCATAACCCACAGAAAGGAGATACAAAAATGATAACACTGAAAGAATTGTCATGTCCTAAGAAAGGACCCAAGGAAATAGTAGGAGAACCAGGATGTTGGGAATGACCACAGATGCTTGTCTATGTCCAAGTATACACAGCTGAATGATGGACGGAGGGAGTAGTAGGCAGAAAAGCATAAATGCTCTTACAAGCTCCAGTAAACACAGTACACAGGGAAAAATGATAAATGCTTGAAAGAATGGGATGCAAAGACGAGGTTACTGACCTGGGTAGATAATAAAGATCGACCAATTCCCATAATAAAACTGAAGAAACCAGCATTGTGTTAATAGGAATGATGGTGCAGTAAAGGTTGGAGAAAACAAAGAGTGCAAGTACACAGAAAAGCATCCAGCAATGAAGGTTGGAACAGCAGTATTAATGGATCATTATTGGACGTGCAGATCCAAGGTGTATTGGAAGCTGGCACCCACATGGGGAAGAGTATGGTAATTGGTACATATCAATACACCAGCATGTGTAGCACCACAAAATGACATCAAAACAGAAGACTTCCCTTAAATGGATACTA
This sequence comes from Ambystoma mexicanum, assembly GCF_040938575.1. NCBI lineage: Eukaryota > Metazoa > Chordata > Amphibia > Caudata > Ambystomatidae > Ambystoma > Ambystoma mexicanum. Next base: position 991,192,500 of record NC_090927.1, on the reverse strand, counting down.
CAAAGAGAAAGAAGTCATTAGAAGTGAGTAGAGAAGGGAGAACTACTTCACATCAACATCAGGAGCATCACTGGACTATTTGCCTCCTGAATGTTAATTGTTCAGTAGGACGGAGATGTTCTTTATGTCAGTAGTTCCAGCTGTACAGACATACACAAATGTAAAATGGCTTCAGATTAAGAGATGGGAACTGATGCAGACAATAAACTCAACTGTAAATGGCTTGAATGTGACAAAAGAAGAGCTCTGAGCAATAAGGTTGATGGCTCTCCAGAACAGATATTTCCTAGACCTTCTCACAGCAATGGAATGAGGAGTTTGCGCCAAGATCTCTTGCTGTACATTTGCACCCACAAACGATGAAGCAAATGGCACACTAACGGAAGCAGTGACGAGATTGTCAAAAATGCGCGCCAAAATGGAGGAGTTACCCAAAGGAACAGGAAAAGATCAAAGCTGGCTGTCGTATATATATTCTCATGGATGCCAACATGGATGAAAGACAGACTAAAAGTATTGCTTGGAGCCCAATACTAGTACTAGTAGGATTATGTGTGATAAAGATCAGCATCACACAATGCCGCAAGACGACAGAGAAATAAATAGCGATGAAAGTGATAGCAGATATAAATACAAATGGTGAAGAAGATAGTAAAGGAAAGAAATAAAGTAAGGACACAGATAAAGGAGTGCCCATTGTTCCTGACCAAGATGATAACATTCAATGATCCCGTGGACAACAAGAGGTACTGGTCGAAATGGGTATGGTACAACCCAGAAGGAGATTGCAGTTACATGACATGGAGTCTTGATGACCATGCAAATTACTATGGACATTTTGGTGGAATAATGATGAAATGGCTACCAAAGGCTACAGTGGCTAGGTTTGGTGGTTTGGTCGACAAGTTGACCAGAGGGGGGACTGAAGAGAGGGTCCCTGGAATGCCCCTCTTGACCCCTATAAACATGACAGCCCAAAGAGACAGAGATGCAAGATGCCAGTCGCTGTTCGGACAGCCCCCAGGAGGACCAGTGACAAATGCATATGCAAACAGATATTCTCTCAGACAGCCATTCAAACCTTGTCCAGCTAACATCATCATGGATACAGATGCCCCAACACTGATAATGGATCCAGGTGCATCGCTGGACTTGATAGATTAATGACAAATATCTGACTGTGCTGATGTCATTAGAGACACCACGACATAGCAACGTTAGCCATGAAGCAACTTGCATCCATGCACTAAGTTAGACGGACACACACATGTGCACACGAAGAACATGCTTACACAGTTCTGTAGATAAAGGACAGATACATATATATACTGTCAAAAGCCTTTATTATTTTCTCTCAGCCAAATGCAGAAACAGAGAAGCACCAGGAAGCAAGAGATGCAGAGAAAGCTTGCAGCAGCTTATTGCAACTAACCATATGCAACTGCCGGATCGTATAAGGAACCTGGAAGAGACAACATACTACTAACTTATAAGAAGAATAGCACAATATAGACACATAGCAATTACAGCATAACTATAGCTGAATTATATCAAGCCACAGGCCTCAGGACGAGAGGTGAAGAAAAGCAGAATTAGGCTGCATGAAGCACCAGACCAGGTCTCGCAGCCAAGGTCAGAGATGAGCAGAACATTCCTATGCCTCAGAGACAAGGAGTCACCTGCAGAAAAGCAGAATAAATCCTCACTAATTGCAGACCAGAAAGCTACATTTTGCTGTATTCACTCATGTTGTGCAGCCGAGCTGTACTACGGCCATTTAATCATGGTTGGAAGAGGAGCAGTTCCCAGTGAAACAGACACAAAGTGATATATGTGTTGTTTTGCAATGTTGCAACCCTGCAGGCACTCTCAAAGGCAAAGTGGTCAAACTGATGGCAACAACGGGAACACATAATCTTTCTCATCAACTTGAGAAGGTGCATGGAGCACTGAGAACAGAACTGGGTCCCAGGCTTGGGGAGATCAGATTGAGCCAATCAGAGAACACAAATCCAGGGGTGGATGGCAAAGGGCAAGGGCCAATGGTAATCTGTGACCCTGCAACAATGTAATAGATATATTTAGGGGATGGTTTGGGCAAGCCACCTGACAATGAGAGGACCAGCCAGATAACATCTATATGCGCCGGCTACGGGTAATACCACTCCAACCACCCAATCACGCATGATCTTAGGTTTTTGGGGACAAACTCTGATTTGTGATGTCAGACGTAACAAAAGCCACTGACACAGACTCAGGAGCTGTGATTGCTGGAGAACTATTTTTTCCTGTATGATCCCTGTCTGTTATGGAAAGTAAAGGACAGTTCTAACTTGCCCTTGGCTGAGTCCTCCGTTTGTATGCCAGGGAGGGTTCCTTTGGCCTTGGGTACTCTGAACAGTGAGTGCATGGTGTGAACCCCCGGTCCTCTCTGGCCTACCTGTAAAAAGGGACCTAATATCTAATATACAATCACCTGCTACTATTTGCCATGCTTGGGCCTACATTCTATGATGGCTGCCATTTGACTAAGATGGCGTTCACATTTGCGTTTCTTCTGTAGCTCCTAATACATGCATTACGGTGATCGTTCATCCCCCTTTGTGTGCACCCCCTACCCCCTGCTCCCCAAATGTGTCTTCTAACATTTGTGACTTATACAGTAATGCTTAGGGGCGATGGGAAGACCCTGTCTCCTCCCCAACATTCCCCCCTTTCGTTACTTCTACGTAACAAATTCACAAATAAGTTCCCCCAGGGCCCCGTGAGTTTGTCTATATTCTGCTGTGTTTCTTCTTGATTTCTCTTCTAGCCTTTTAGCTTCTATGTATGGCGTTGAATCTTTATTTGAGACCCATGCTCTACACACGTCTCGCAAGCTTTCCCCATCCTAGACATATTCTTCTGGTGTGCATGTCTTGTAAATGCAACCCCCATCTCCAGCTAGGTCAATCCAATGTTTAGTGTAGTTCTCAAGGTCGGGTGGGGCTTTGGTGATATGCCAAGGTATAAGGGGTGGTAAATCTCAACCATACGTAGTTTATTTGGGTCGTCTGTTTGGGTTCCGCTCTCTGTGGTACCATGAGGTGCTCTGGGTGTTACCCCAACCGAGACCATCATCATTGCACTGTTTGCCACTGCTTTCGTACATCAGAGTCCCATCTGACACGAGAAAAACATAACCAATATAAAAACGATGATAGGCGCCAATATCTTCACTATCGCCCCCAGCCAGGATGGGGCCCAAGAAAAAGCCAGATCAAACCAGTCATCCTGCTGTATGACAGCTTCTTTCTTCATGTGTACCCCCGAGTTGTGTACTGCCTCGATGATGTGTGGCAGTGAGCCATTCTCTGCATCTTTGGGAGGCACGAATGTGCAGCAAGAATCACCAATCTTTTTCCATACCTCCATCCATGGTGTAAGCATGTCCAGGAAGTACACATTCTGCACTGTCATTAATCTTAGGGCTCGGAGCTCCACTTTTATGATGTTGAATCCCTGTTCAGTATCGTTTGCTAGTAGTATTACTTCCCAGAAGACAATTTGCAGCCATTTGACATTGGCCGCTGTTTTCACCCCAGACAGCATCAATGATGCGAAAACAATGTCTGTGCTTTGCTAAAGATCCGGTATTCATTTGGTATTTCGCTGAGCATTGTTGCTGCATCTTGAGACAGGTAGTTCGACCTCCTCTTCCTTTTCAGATGTTGACACTTTTCTTTCTCTGGGAGGATGTGCAACTATGGTGCTGGCATGATGTTCCTTCTTTCCTCTTTAGTGGTTGGCAAGGGGGTAGGGGAAAAAGTTTCTGTTGCCCCCCCTTGCAGTTATACTTGTGGTAAATTACAAGTAACGCTGAGCGCAGTGTGTACAGCGCACAATAGCCCCTCCATGATGGTGGGAGGTGCAAGTACGCTTGTTGGCCACACACCCAGTAGTAATCCATCACTGCTGCCATGCCTTTCTTGAGATCAGGTATTAATAAAGTTGTGTTGCAGTGTTCATTCGGTCCTACAGGTATCGTTGCAGCACTGTAAAAGCAAAGTTCATATTTTTCCTTTCTGTGCCCTTTTACTGGTTTCTCTATTGCTTCAATCCATGTTAGTTTTGCGATATGTTTAGACTTGTGCACTTGCAGCTTCCACCCTTGCCAGAACCCCTTCTTCGTATCCCACGAGGCACCCTGCCATGAAGCTCACTGTTGCTTCTTGTCATTTTATATTCACGTATTACCAGATAAGGTCTATTGGCATTTTTTGCTTTATCAATTGTTTTTGCATTTCAGGCGATCTGCGTCCACCACTTCGACTCTTACATTGTGTGCCTGGAAAGTGCCTCTGAGCCTACACAGCACAAGATGTACTAGGCATTGTGCCTCTATAATTGGTACATCTTGGGGCACTAGGATTTTGGGTACCACTGATGCATGTGGTACAATGAGCACATATAGCACCTGCCATTCACTCTGATTCTTCCAACCACACTCATATCAGTATACCAACTATTGGACAGTTCCGGGTGACGTAAATCTTCAATAGCATCTAAACCAAGTCCACTATAGGCATCATATTTTAGCCTTCGAGCTTGTCTCTTTGTTCGTGTGGGTTTCCCTTTATATCCATTTAGTACTGCAGTGCATTCTTTACATCAGCAGGGTTGGTAAGTTTGGGAGAACATAGGTACTTAGCAATATATTCTAATATTCCAGATGGAGGGGGTGGGGTGTTATCATTTTGGGGCATAGGGTTATACTTTGGGAGTAGTACATTAGCTTGTGGGTTGTGCTTTGCGAGCACTACGTATTCATTGACCCTTGTGGAATGTTTGGTTTTGTCTAATTGTTCATGTGAACTACTATTTACAGTAAAGTTATAGGCTCCTCCTGCCCTCCCCCTTTTATATTAATCTCTAATATAAAAATACTCATTAAATAAATTCCCGCGCTAACTATGGAAATGGCAAATACAATAGTTACGAGATGCATAGCACACATATATGAACACAAAAATCTAGACCTAACATCAATTTTGTAACGCTTTCTAACATTTATTGGGTGTTTTGAATGTGCTGGAGCCATTTGCACATATATTGACATTTCTGAGGGTGTTTGTTCCATGCTGTCGATGAATCGAAAAGGCAAAATATATGCGCACCAGAGAGAGAGAGAAAGAGAGAGACAAAGAGAGAGAGAGCGAGAGAGAGAGAGAGAGAGAGAGAGAGAGAGAGAGAAAGAGAGAGAGAGAGAGAAGCTGCACTTGAGCTCTGGCAGTGGGGAAAGGAAATTAAGTAGATGTTCACTGCCAATTATTAAGGTGCTGTTGCAGCATCTGAAGGTGTTTTCCGGATATCGGACAAGTGGATCCAGTACTGGAGGCCCTTCGCCTTGACGGCAAGGGGAGTGGCATAGACCACTTCAAAGGGTTCATTAAACCTGGGGCTGTTCCACCTACGAACAAAGGACCGAATGTAGACAAGTTCTCCTGGCAGCAGTGTTTGAGTCAGGGGGGAATCATTTGTGGAGCCAGCTGTGGAGCCTGTGACGTCTTCTGATAGTGGTGGTGCAATCTGTCTGGAAATACATTCAATGGCACGTGTTACGGTTGTTAAATAGTCCTTAAACTCATTGCCTAGAACCGCTGCTGCCCTGTGAGCATCTGATGCTCTCCTGATGGGAGAGATTGGTGGGTGTATGCGGCAGCCAGTTACCACCTCATGGGGTGATAGATGGTGGTCCTTGCTGGGTTGTGTTCGCAAACTGAACAGGACCAATGGTAGGCAATGCACCAGTTGTTCTTTAATGTGGTGCAAATCTTAGACAGTTTACTTTTTAGTAATCCGTTGAATTTTTCCACAAGTCTGTTGGCATGAGGTGATAAATTGTACATATCCGATGTTTGATGGCAAGCAGTGCAGTCATTTCTTTAAACAGCTCCTTGAAAAAGTGTGTGCCATTATCGGACCCTAACACATCGCACATGCCCCATCAGGGGAACACTTCACAGACCAAAAATGTGGGCACGCATTTGGCATCTGGATGTGCACAAGGGACGTGAGAAGAGGCAGAAAACAACTATCAAATATCAGGATCGCTCGCACCTCTCCATCATCTCCATGTAGTCAATATGCAACCTGCGGAACGGCCCAGTGGGGGTGGGGAAGAGTGCCTCTCAACGTTCATAGGGTCATGCCTGTGCTGAAACTTTGACACATGGTGCATCTCATGACCATGTTTGTCAGGTGTTCCTGGAGATTTGCAACAAACCAATCCTCCTCTATATCTGCTGAAATATGATGCTTGGAGCTGTGAGAGGGGTGATGGAGCTGGTCAAATGCTGTTAGGAGCAGGTTGTGTGGCATAACTACCTTTCCTGTGCATTCCTGTCTCCATAATAGATCTGTGAGGGATTGCATGCACCCTCTTTTTACCCACAATTGCTTCTCCCCATTGGGGGGGCTTCCCTGTATTTCGATAATTTGCACAATAGGTAGCGTATTGGAGCTGTTGGGGAGGTGATCGGTGGCAGGTGTCATGAGGACATATTTATTTGCATTGGGAACTGGGAGGTATGCTGCAAGTTTGGCCATGGTTTCTGCAGCAGAGTTTCCAAAGGACACTTCGTTAATGTTATTAGTGTGGGCGGCACATTTGACGACCGCCACAACAGAAGGTTGTGATAGTGCTAAGATCAGTTTATCTAGCCAGTGCGGCGTGCTGCATTGAGGACTTGTCTGCCCTCCTAAAGCCCCTCCTCTTCCACCATGACAGACCAGCGTGCATAATGGTGGTGACATATGCTGAGTTCGAATAGATGGTCACATGGCATCCCGGTGATGCTTGCAGAGCTTCATTCAGTAGAATGAGTTCTGCTGCCTGGGCAGAATAATGCATTGGTAGCCTTTTTAAAATCAATGGGCCTCATTCCGAGTCATGCCGGTAAGTAACTGTATTTTCCGGCATGGCGTAAAGTACGACACCGTGCTGGTTGAAGTCCGAAAATTACGGCCCATTCCGAGCTCACGGACACGTGCTTTCCGCCATGCCGGAAAAGGACCGCGCGGCCTGCCGCAAAATCCCCCGAAAAACCCCTACCGGCATGCAAACGACACGTAAAGTACTACACCGCCCTGTAAGCATTAGCGACAGTGCATAACGGTGACCGTAAATTACGTTGACCGTAATTTACAGAAACCGTAAATTACGGTCTCTGCCGAAAAACGGATCCGGAAATTACGACATCGCACAGGAACGGGAAGGAGAGCGGCGGCCATCTTTAAAAACACAATCCATTGCCATCCGCAGCTGCCAGCAGCCCTGTGAGGAAAGTAAAGTCGTGAACCGGACCAGGCACCGCAGGACATGCCGAAAGCACCAAAAAGGGCGGCGGATCGCGTCCGCAAGGTGAAATTCTCCACCGATGAACTGCAGGTCATGGTAGACCACCTTGCAGAGCATGCTGATGTAGTTTTCAGCGGCGACATGCGCAGGGAATCAACCCTCCGCAAGAAGACCATCTGGGCGGAACTAGCACAGAGGGTGAGTGCTGTTGGAAGCACCCCCGCACCGCAAGGGACTGCCGCAAGCGGTGGGACGACCTGCGGGTGCGGGTGCGGGGCCTCCTCTCAACCAACCGCAGCCAGGCCCTGCAGACGGGAGGTGGGCCAAGTACACAGGTCCAACTAGAGCCGTGGGAGGAGACCTGCGCACAGCTTATTGGCACGGAATCCATAAAGGGCGTGGGGACCATGGAGTGCGGCGGAACGACTTCTGCAGAAGGAGGTGAGTGTTGACAGTGCACACTGGCAATGTCCATTGCATCATGTAAACTGACCCAGGGGCCATCGAAGGCACCCTCTCGTGTTGCCCTCACCCCATCTAACGCATCCCCCCATCCAACAAATGCTGAGGCAAGTGCCGCCTAATGCTGGCCCAAGTGCGAGTACATAACGCACATCAACCATACTGGACTGACTTGCACAGCCCATCATGCACCCCGTCCAGCGTGGTAGGCATAGTACCTGCCGAAATGTACACGAACAGGGCACAACGAATCACTCCCAAACATGTGTATATGTCTTCACCATGCACATGTACCACTGCCATAGCTACCCCCCAAACTGAACAACCCGTGAATGACTGAAATGTCCATGCAACCATGTATGCAAATAGGACATAGCACATACACTAATGTTGTCCCTCTCTCCTACCCCCACAGGCACAGACCATGACAGCACAGAGCCCCAAGGAAGCCGGCCAAGCACCTCCGCGGGTACTGGCAGGGCCAGGCCGAAGCCAGCAGCCAAGAAAACCACCCCTCAGCCTACGGAAAGGCCACTTGAAGCTGGCAGACCAGCAAGCCACACAACATCCGTGGCAGCAGCCGAGCAGACCCCTACCTCAGCACAATCTAGCATTTCAGGGGAGGCTGCCGCTACCGCACCAGATGAGTGGGAGCCCAGCCCGCCACTCATCCAGGGGCCCATGTCGGAGGATAACCAGGAGAGCATGCAAATGCTGGAACCATGCCCCGTGACACTGGCGTCATGCAGCGACTCCGGGGATGCACCATCACCAGTGCACAGCCTTGAACTTGACCCGCTGGGGTGTGACGTCGTTCCCCCCAGTCCACCCATACAACCCCCTGCACAGCATGCTGGTGCAAGTAGATCATCCGATGGCCCCCCTTCACCTGACCAGTTCAGAGTCCAGCAATTGAGCGATCTCATAGGGAACTACATTGAGGATAATCGCCAGACCAGGGCTGGACTGCATGAGGAACTCGATCAAATGCGCCAGTCCCTCAACGACTGCACCACCAGATTGTGCGACTCCCTGACGGACAATACAACCCGGCTATGCCATGTCCTGAACCGCATTTCTAATGCCCTTGAGGCAGGGAGTCAAAATACGGAGCCGCAGCAGGAGGGCACGTCCGAGACAAGTGAGGTCACGCAAGGCAGCCCGGAGAGACGCCTCTGGCATTCCTTGCGCAAACGGGATTTGCCTCCCCCAGACAAGGGCTCCAAGGGACATTAGCCATTCCTGCCACATGTGGTCCCAAGATCCTACATGGGACGACTGCTCGGGAGTTGGGGGGAGGACGGAGGGAGGTGGCGTTGTGTTCTGGAGTTGGGGGGAGGGGGGTGATGTTGTGTTCTGGGGTTGGGGGAGGGGGGTGGCGTTGTGTTCTGGAGTTGGGGGAAGGGGGGAGGGGGCATGGGCATTTGCTGAAGTAAGCACTTTTTTTTCCATTTCTTGTTATCACAATACACAATTGGTGTTGCAAAGTTGAACCATTGTGGACATTCTTCATTGCACTTTTTGTCCATCTGCACATATGGCATGGGCCCATTCGACACCAGATATCAGTGGAGGGGTCAGCCACCAGTCCTGGTTCGCGGGCACATATGTGCATCACGCAAACCTGGTGACTGCTGCATCTACACGCATGCACGGGTATGGCCATGGTCTGGTTGCCCCATGGGTCTGTTCAGGGGGTTCATGACAGGGGTCATGTGGCTTGCTGTTAGGGTACATCCACCAACAGCTGCATGTGTCGCAAAATGAGGTGGGTGTGTGGACTGTCATGGTGGTGAACAGCACTTGGCTGTCATGGCAGGCTTTCGATGATGGCCATATGTACATAGATATATTCGGCACGATCAGGGACACAAATATGTGTCCGATGCAATGTAATGCTGTGGGGTGTCGTGTCTACATGATGGTCCGTGAACGGTGGTGTGGACATCTTGGGGTACATGTTCCTTTGTCGCATGCTGCTGTTCTGATGTCGGATCATTCTGCTGCTGTGTACTGTGTACATTCTCATTTGGCTGTGGATCATGTCCATCATCCAGCTCTGATCCATTCTATGGTGATTCCCAACACTCCTATGGGGGTGCCATGCCGGTGACGTTATATCGTACCCCTGCTGTCCTCCGTGAATTCCACTTCCAGGTGTGGGTCTCCAATGTGGTGCCAGGCTGGGGGATGCCGCAATGTGAATGTGCAGTGTGCCCTCTGATATGCACTTGCGGTTGTGGTGTCCGCCAATTAGGGGTGCTGGTGTAGTGTGCCTATCCCTTGTCAGTTGGTGTGGATGTAGTGTGATGTGGGTGCCTTATTCTGGCAAAGTGAAAATATGTTCATATGTGCCGTTGCCCTGGTTCTTTGGCAGGTTTGTTGTCAGGGTGAACAACGTACAATGGCTCCATCTTTTCTACGCAGTTGGTTCATGGAGGCACCCACCCTGTGGCACCAGTGCACTTGCATGACACAGTCAGACGACTCAACAGCCAGCCAGACAGGTCATCCTGCATGTTGGGCCATGTGGCGCAGTAGAGTGCTGACCTCTTTCCTTTTCAATCGACCCTCCCAGGTCCAACTTGGGGCCCTCCTCTCTGACATCTTTTCCTCCACCTGTGGTGTTCCCCTGGGATCTAATCTCCCTCCCTGGCTGTTCAACCAGTATTTGGCCCTCATTGGCCACCGCATCGCCACCCTCTGCCCAAACTTTCAGCGCTATGCGGACGATACCCGGCAAATTTTCAGCCTACCCTCGGCGTCCTCCTCTCCTTCCCTCATCTCTGACTGTCTGTCTGATATCCAGGAATGGTGTGCAGCCAATGAACACTGCCTTAATGCTAGTAAGACTGAGATTCTCCTCATCGGCACACCCACTCCCTCCTTCCCTTAAGTTCAAAACACTATGCATTGTCCACAAGGCCTTCTGGGGCCTGGGGCATGAATACCTTCTACTCTCTCTTCCTGAATGTCTTCCTTCCCAAGACCTTTGCTCATCCGTCTCTGACTCACTCAGGGTCAGCCGCTTCTCAGAGCAACGAGCTGGGGGTAGATCTCTCTCCGCGGCAGGGGCCTCCCTCTGGAACAGCCTTCCTGCATCCCTGATATTTGAGGAGAACCATCTCTGGTTCCGGAAGCACCTCATGACCTTCCTCTTTGCTTCTGCTTTCTCTCTCCCTCTCCCCTGCTGCATTCTTCGCTGAAACTGCACAGGATCTGGATCTGGGCCACTCTCGCCAACCTCGGTCCTGGGCCCAGCCACTCTCCACTTGCACTGCCTCCCTGGCATACCCTGCACTGCGGGTCTGTCTCTCTATCCCTGCAGCCCCCCCCTTCCCAGCACTTGTCTGCACTTACCTTGCCCTTGCCACCAGCTGGCCCTATTAATTTATTTTTGGATATTCGACTTACTTTGTACTGCACTTCCCCCGTCCCCTTGCACTTGCACTTTTTCCATTCTCACTACCCCTGCACTTGCGCGGTCTGTGTGACACCTGGCCTGGTGGGATCGTTGTCTGTCTTCCCCTTGTTCCCCCCTCCCTGCCTCGTCGTGCCTTGAGACACTTGTGTATGGGCGCGTTCCAAATGCCAATTCATATCATATCATGTCATTTCAGCAGGCCCTTTGAGTCATGTGTAGTTGTTTGGTGTCGGGCCCACCCATGTGTGCGGTTCTTGGTAGTGTTGCATTCCATCTGCATGTAGGGGGAGTGGTATTGTTTGCAGTTGATGTCCGCAACGTGTATGCCAAGCTGGTCCACATACGACCGGTGGGTGCTGTCAGGGGCAACATTGTCATTTGCCATGCCTCTATTTGATTTTGGTCCAGCTTTACTGTTGTGTGTCTCATGGGTGATCCATGTTGGGGATCGGTGGACCCTTGTGTGTTTGGGGATGTGTTTGGGGGGTGTAAGGGCACTTGGATATGTGGCCGCATAATGGACGGTTGTGACATGCCACTGTGTGCTGGTGGGTGCCTTTGCATGGGTGTGGGGCACAGGCAACACCATCACTTGTGCCGGGTTGGCACTGTACATTTGTATGGTGCTCGCTTGTCTTGTGTCTGTGCCGCAATATGGTGGTGACAGTGTCACAGTCTAGGTGGTCAGGGGTGTCTGTCTGGTAGGCCTTCTCCTAGAGCGTCAAGTCATGCTACGTGTGCATGGGGGCTGCAGGGGTGGTAACGGAGGATGCACTGGTGCTGCATGCAGGGCCTGTCTCCCCCCTCCTTCTACCCCTGTGTCTCCTCAGTGGGGGTGCCTGGTGTTGTTGCAGGGGTTTGTGTGGTTGTGGACTTGATTGTTCAATTGGTGTCATCTTGGTGTGGGAGGGTGGTGGTGTGTGGGTGTGTTCCTTTTCTACTATGCCAGACTCCTGGCCTCTGTCTGTGTTGCATGTGTGCACCTGTGGCTCTGGGTCCCACTGCTCAGGGTTCTTTACTCCTTCTCTGAGATGCCTGTATGTACTCCATGCCGGTAAGGTACTTTACGGCCTTGAGGAGGACGTAATTTACGTGTGGTCCTTACTTGGAATCAGCTCCGGTTTACGCCATGGGGTTAATTTCGCCATGGTGGTGCGCGCGCCCAACCCAAGACCGTAAATTACGGCATTGTAGTTTACGGTGCAGTAATTTACGGTCTGAGGGGTCGGAATGGCATGGAGCGGAAAACCATGCCAGTAAATCAATACCGGCATGGTTTGTACCTTACCTCCAGACTCGGAATGACCCCCAATGTCTCATATTTGCCGTCTGCTAGGTGTACTACCACTGCCCCATTGTATCTGAGAACCGTGTCCTGGTCAATTGTCAGAGACCCTTCAACCAAAAGGACCTCCCCCCTTCCAGTGCTCCATCCTTTGCCATGGGCATGTCATCCTCATTCCCCTCGTACATCACACAGTCATGTTGTGCCATATCTTCATCAGTGCATGCTTCTGTAATGAGCGTTGCAGGGTTTACTGTCTTACAACGCACAATGTGAATGTTTGGGCTGGAAAGAATAATCTCGTATGCTGATGCTCTTTGGGTGGTCAATGTGTATTTGGATCTTTCTAGAATTGCAAAGACGGCATGTTCTACATAGAGGGTGACGGAACAGCCCATCACAATTTTTGAGCTCTTTTCTATGGTGAATGCCGCTGCCTCAATGGCCTGTTTGCATGCAAACTGGCCCTGCATCACTGATTCTAACACGCCACTATAATATGCCAGTGGCTTTTGGCCCATTGTGCTCTTCTGGGTCAGTACTACAGTAATGAGTTGGCCATTGGAATGGGAGAATAGGTACACTTCCTGTGTGTAATCTGGTGTTGCTAACACTGGGGCTGTTGATATTACTTTTTTAAGATCATCAAATCCGTGCAATATTTCTTCAGTCCACACTACTTTAATGTCACTGTCAGAGTGGCCTGGTGTATGTTGCATAATCACGTATCCATCCTGAAGTAGTTACAAAACCCTAGGAATTTCTGCACCTCCTTTGTGGTCGTGGGCTGTGGTGTGGTACATACAGATGCTGTTCTGTCTGCTATTATTCTCTTCCCGTTGCTAATATGAACTGCCCGAGGTAAAAGACCTATTGGAGGCATTACCGCAATTTTGCTCTGTCCACTTTGAATTCCTTGCATGATAGGTGCTGTAAGAGGGTGAGGGAGTCTTGTCTGCATTGTTTCTCGCAGTTGCTGCACACAAGCAAGTCGTCCATGTACTGGATGATTGTACTGGACACCTGAATTTTGCCTAAATCTGTGTGTAATAGCCTTGTAACGATGCTGACTCTCAAGGTAATTTTTCCAAAAGGGAGCGACAGACACTCAAGAACCTTTTGGATAACCAGGAAGTTATCTTCAAACCGGCTGATAAGGGAGGTGCCCTCGTACTTATGAACAAGCAAGATTACTTTGAAGAAATAGAACGGCAACTGACGGATGAAGAAACATACCTTGAAGTTCCAATGAACCCTACCAAAACAGTAAGTGCCCTGATTAAAGGATTCCTGGATGAGGCAGAAGAGAATGAGCTTATCTCAGAAAAAACACGACGGTTCCTTGAGAACAAACATCCCATCATGCCGGTGATATACATATTACCAAAGATCCACAAGAGATTACTTAAACCTCCTGGACGTCTGATTATAGCGGCAACAGACAGTCTCCTCGAACCACTTGCTCAATATCTGGACAAAATTCTTCAACCTCTGATCCAAGAAACACCCACTTACGTGAAAGACACGATGCACTTCCTGCAGAAATTAAACAGCGTGCAGTTTGTACAAGAAAGAGATCTACTGTTCACTATGGATGTCACGTTGCTATATACGAACATAGCCCACGAAGCCGGCTTGGAAGCAATAGAATGGCTCATATTGAGATCAAACAAATGCCAAGGAGACAGACTCGTTGTCCTCACTTTATTGAAGGTCGTACTGAGAAACAACTTCTTCAAATTTCAGGACCGATTTTTTGTCCAAATCTCTGGCACAAGCATGGGGGCGGCCATGGCCCCCTGCTATGCAAATGCATGTATGTACTATTTAGAGCATGAACATGTGCTTACCTCACCAAGATGGATGAAACACCTGTCACTATACGTCAGATATATAGATGACATTTTTGGCATTTGGACAGGCCCACACGACGAACTAGAGAACTTCTTTCGGATGATGAATGAGATGAGTCCCCGAATCAAATTCACTGCTGAGACAAGCAGTGCGATAATCCACTTCTTGGATGTGGAAGTTTATGCAGCTGGGGCTAAACCTGAAACTAGGATCTATACCAAATAGAAATAGCCTGCTATTAGCAACGAGCTTCCACCCAAAACGAACAGTTGATAGTGTGCCACTCAGTCAATTTCTAAGGTACAGAAGAAACATCTCAGAGAGCACTGAATATGAACGGCAGTCGTCCCTATTGGCGACTAAATTTGCAGCAAAGGGTTATGATCCAACCTTGATTACCAACGTAGCAGGAAAAGTCAGAAACATAAATCGAGAGACCCTGCTTGTACCTAAACCACCGAAGTCTGGGGAACAACTAGTGTATGTTACCATATACTCAGTACAAAGTATGAGAATCAAGAGGGGAATAAAAAAACATTGGCCAATGCTGCAGTTGGACCCACAATTACAACACTTGTTCCCTGATCTTCTGACGTTTGCATACAGAAACAGCAAATCTCTACGTAAGAGCCTAGTGAAGGCCGAGATTCCATCCCCAGTGACATCAACTCAATTTAAAGGCACGCTCCCATGCCACAACTGCCAACATTGCAGTAACATCATTAGGGGCAACTTCATCTCGCATCCCCATTTAGGGAAACCTGTACTACTAAAACACTCCTGTACCTGTGACACCCAGAATGTAATATACGCTTTGAAAAGCCCATGTGGATTTTACTATGTTGGCATGACAACCAGGAAGGCGAAAACGAGATGGACTGAGCACAAGTCCAATATTCGGACAAAAAATCAGAAATCACTGGTTGCAGTCCACTTTGTAGAAGCACGGCACACTGTTGCACAGCTAAAATGTGTCATCTTAGAGCAGGTAATGGCAGGAAGCAGAGGGGGCGATGTACAACATAAATTGTCACAGCGGGAGATTCTATGGATCGAACTTTTGGACTCATTAAGCCCTCGAGGCATGAACACTGAGTTTGACCTAATGTGTTTTGTGTGACTTTGGAATATATACCACATGATTCAAATTATGCTTCTGACTGCACCAATTTTAATCATAACCGTTTGAACTGTTGCTCTGTGAATTTGAGAATCTGAGAGTTCGAATTTCGACTTGACCTTGCGCAATGCCTAATTAATGTTACACTGTGCTTAAGATATGGCCTTGTCTAGTTATGTTACATGGCAAGATGCCAGGTCACTAGCCAGGTGGAATCAATGCAGGGTAAAATAATTCGTCATGTATGTACCTTGTGATCTGTAATTGATTGTATACCAATGAAGTGACACATGCAACCAATATACCAGCACTGCACATCTTTGTGATATGGCCTGTGCGCAACCCTCCAGAAGGCCTTATGAGTGAACACATAATTGATGCGTCGTGGGGGCACCCCGCGGATTCCCTTGAACCGCGGTTGTGCCCACACGCGCATTTGTCACTTTCCATTCCTTCTATTAATATACACACAGTACACTAGGACATTATCCCCACTAGTTGAGCTAATCGAGATTGTTAACAGATTGGATGTTCCCACGCATTCTTAATCCCCATGACAACCTATGTTACGGCCGTAGGCCCACACCAAGTTGGCTTCTGCCCGGCCGCCCCAGTGCGAATGCGCGGTGTTGCCCGGTCAACTTAGGACGCTACCCGTAGCGGCGCTGCTTTCAGTCTAGTAGTAGGCGCGGGAGGAGAAACTCCACAACTCAATGAGTCCTTGTTCAGTCCCCTTTGGGAATCAAGACCAATGGGGCTGTGCATGCGCTTTCTCCATGTGCGCCGCCCTTATGAGAGATATACGTTGCTTGTGAGGCTCTAGATTTCACGATCGAGCGTTCTATGGACTACTGTCCACCGCCTGATTTTAAATGCATTAGATTGAACGGAGATTAATGTTTAATGTTTTGTGATTCTTCATGAGGTTGCCTCATGTCCCTAAATATGAGTATCACGTATTTATTTTAGGGTTTCTGCCGTACTGTGCATGGCCGCATCCCAGTCTCCAGTGATCTTCACCAGAAGACTGGGTGAATGCAGGGATGTCACTTCCCATTACATTTTGCTACTTCTGAGTGAGTAGTTTTTTACATTACTAAAAACGCTTACCTTGGCTATTTTTTCCTCTCTTGTTCCATTGATAGGTAATTTTCTGGACCTTACCAGCCTGCTGGGATAGGTTAGTACCATTAGCCTCCCCTTTCCCTACTTTTAGCCTCTCTCTATTTAAACAATTATTACAATGTATGTTCGTTTGAATTTCTCACAGGATCAGAATTAAGGAAATTGCTACTTTTCATAGCTCACCATGTATAGGAACAGAGAAGCCCCTACCCTGAAGATGGATCTTTGATCCGAAACGCGTTGGTTACTTGTTACAACCTTGAAGGGTTTCCCTGGAGGGAGTTATCCGCTCTAAGAGACAATTGTATTCCTATGTTCACTTCTTGTTTGATGTTTTCATATTTTGTTACAAAAAGAAGAATCATGTTGATATCTGCTATCTGTTGTTTATTATATTAATTTTGTTTAAAATTAGAGAATTAAAGGGAAGAGATTCTCTAACATTTGTGTTGGGGACTGGTTCTATTGAATGTGATACACTGTTCAGTAAAGCTTATAAAATAACCTTTGATATTCAGCAAGAATTTGAATGAATGTACAAATACAAATTTAAGCCTTTATAGGCTAAAGCCTTATTCAAACATTCACGAAACGACATTGGTTCCTGTACCCAATCAGGAGTGCATTTGGGCCTACTGGGTAGTAATACACAGTTCTGTTTCTTGACAATTTCTCGTCCCAAGTGGCCTTGTGACTTCAGCCCGCCTGCACCTGAAACAACAAATAGAGATTCATTTAATTTCAAGAGACTGATATCTGGAAATTTGTTATATATTATAGATAAATTAGTAACTGGCTGTGCACCCCTGCACCCCTTTCCTAAAGATGCTGGGGCTCTCACAGTACCCCTGAGGCAGTCTTCTATGTTCGAATCTCATTCCCACATAGGTAATGGTGGTGAGGTACTGTGAGTCTGGGTGTAATGGTACAGAGAAAAAATATTTTTTCAGGTCAATTACTGTGAAGTGTGTCACCGCCTTTGGGATGCGACATAAGATTGTGGCAGGGTTGGGAAACACAGGAAAAAATTGTTGTACAACATAATTGAGGGGGTGTAAGTTCTGGATCATTCTCCAGCTCCCGCCTGTTGCTTTTTTCTCAAGGTAAATAGCTGTGTTGCATGGGGAGGTGGATGGCACAATTATCACCTGGGCAAGAAGGACACTAATTGTGTCCTTCATTCCTTCTTCTGCCTTACTTGAAAGTGGGTACGGTTTCACTCGTGGCAGCGCTGCCCCTGTCTTTAGTGTGATGCGCACAGGTGTCACTCCCTGCGGGAGCCCTACGTCATGGGGGTTGGTCATCCACAGTCTCTGTGGCACCTGCTCTAAGTCTGTCAAGAAACGAGGGCGGGTCTGTGAGGGCCATCATGGGACACTGGACCTTCCTGTACTGCACCAAGATCTCACAAGGGATACATATTTACAACACAATTTCTCTGTCCACTGGTCTATCCTCAAACAATTCTGCATCAGTAACCTCCTTCAGATGTATTGTGGGGTCAATGCAAAGTACTGTGCGCCACTTGCACCCATGTTGGTCAGTCCCAATCACCACAAACCTCTTTGCTGAGACCATCAACTCGTGTAAATCCAGGGACAATATTGTACCTGGTGCCAATTCAGGCGACACAACGGGACGAAAAATGAAATCTGAGGGCACTCGCCAACATCCTTTACAAATTTGAGGCAATGCCTCAACAAGCACAGTTATTCCATGCATGAACATGTGCGGTTCGATGGGAACTCCCCGAACCACCACCTCTTTCCCCATTGCGTGTATTATCAGCATTGCTTGTATGGAGCACATTCCTGGTGTGGTGCAAACCCTGCCGCTGACTGTGAATGAAATCGTCATGTTAAACTTGCTGAGCAGGTCCCTGCCCAACAAGTTAACTAGTGAACCTTTGGAATACAGCAGGGGGGCCTGCACCACCTTCCCCCTATCTTGATGTAAACCTCTTTAGTGTATTCAACCGTGGAGACAGTCCAAGAGAAGCCCTGTGTGTCAAGAGTTTTGCCAGAGAGCAGGAAATCCCCCTCACTGATGCATGATTTTGTGGGACCCGAGTCAACCATAAAAATGAAGTGTTTGTTTCCTAACTCTGTTCCCACCAAGGGTTCCTTATCAAGAGGAACTGTCAGCAATAGCACTGGGCACGTAAGTGCTCTCTGTGGGCTGTCCTAGTCTGGAAAGGTATTGGACCCCGGGAACGTGGATGGGTTTCTACCCATTATGCTCACCCCTCTGTATGGTATTATTGTGCCATTCAGCACCTCGTTGGGTGTAGGTGTGTGCATACTGCTGTTTCCCTGCCGGGGCGTAAACTGTTGTGGATACTTTTGCTGCTGGGGCTGTATTTGCTGGGTTTACACTCCTGGGGTCCACTGCGGCAGCTGCGTATAAGCTTGGCGTATCTCATCGGGGATGGAGGTCATCTTCAGTGTCGGCATCTGTGGGGCACTCTGGGGTGGGTGGTAAATATTGTACATGTTATTATTATTGTGCCGCCCCCTTGTCTGCTCCTGCATTCCCTCAAAAAGTGTCCCCACTTCCGGCAATTTCAACACTGGAAGGGACCCATGCCCACTCCTCTTGGCCCCATTCCTCCAAAGACCCCTCTTACTCCCCTAAACCCACCTCTCCCACACTGCTGACCTCCTTGTTGCCACTCCTGGGTGGGGTACTGCTGTCCTCCACCCCCCTGCTCTTGTCCTCCTTGTGGCCACATCACTGCCACGTGGACCTCCTCGGAAGCTTGCGTGCACCCATTCACTTCTGTTTGTGCCAGTGTGGCTACCGCCCCTCTTACAGCTACCTTAGCCAGCTTCTTCTGCACTAGTTTCGACTCATTTGCCTCTAGCTGCTGGGCCACTTCCCTCTCATGCTCCTTTATCCACTTACAGTGTATAATTATTATCTGTATTTCCGCCTACCCCTTCGCCTCAAGGCCCATATTTTTGTCTAGGGCCTTCTGCGCTTGATTTCGGTAAGCCCTGTTTGATGACGAAATAGAGAAGAGGAATTGATTGGTCCCAATGGTCCCCGATCTCCGCTCTCCACATCTCCTGAATCTTAATAATGTACTGCTCGGGTTCTTCGTCATCACCCAAAGTGTTTTGCATTATGAACTGCAAGTCGGGCCTATATGGGTAGGTGCGCTGAAGCACGCCCCACACCTGTGCCCTGCTATTGTTGAAAGGTGCACCATCCTGCACATTGTCATCTAACCTCACTGTTGGGTATCCTGCTTTAATCCACACACCTCCTGCTTGCTCCCTCACTATCGATACTAGCAAACTTTTCATGTAACCTAGTGCAAGGGGAACGCCCGCTGTCTGTTTCTCAAATGCATATATCCATTTTGCTGCTCTGGCTGTCAATGTCAGGAGCGCTTTAATCAACTTGTTTTTGTCCACCTGTGCCCACGGCACCTACTGTGCTCTACCCACACCTTTACGTATGAGGGGCATCTGTAAATCTGCTTCTTTCCTCTCCTTTCTTTTAACAATTCCCTTTTTCCTTGCTACCGCAATCCGGCCATGCCTCTGCACTCTCTCATCTCACAAGCTTTCCACCTGATGTGTTATCTTATGTGCTTGCTGTGCTTCCTTTTCTCTGTCATCTTCAAATTCATCTATGGTGATCCACCCCTCCTCCTCAGTCCCCCTACCTAGCCCTCTCCCATACGTTACAGTTCTGTACCCACCGTTGGCTGCCTGACATCCTCTTTCTTTTCTATAAGCACGTCCATTATTGCTGTACTGTCCACTGAGCAGAAAGTCTCCTGCTCTCCATCCACCTAACCCATTCTCCTTTGTTTTACTCTGCAGTGTCCTCAGTCACTCTAACTCTGCTCATACTGATTCTAGCGCCTCTTCTAACTCCTTTTGTCCTGCACAATCCTGGGGTGGAGCTTTTGTCATTGGTGTGTATGAGGGTGGCATGACAGTGACGTGTGTGGATACATAGGTTGGGTTGCTATATCCTGTCACCAGGAGTGCGCTAATGGGTATAACCCCTTGTGTTCAGTTCGGGTCCCCTCTGCTTCTGCACCCTATGCCCCTCCCTTGATCATTTTCCATAAGTCTAGAACTTCTTTTCTCTTCTGCAGTTGTTTACGCTTATATTTTGCTGCTAGGAACATGGCCATATTCTCCAGAATTCCCTTATTGTGAGTTCACTGCGCTGGCCAGAAGTTAGGTACTCCCCCACGTGTTTCTGTCACACATTGTATGTGATACTTCACAATCTTCTCCCGGTACAAGGGCAGGGCCTTGTACATGTACTCTAATGGTGTTTCCCCTCGCATTGCTATGGGTTATGTGCTATAAAGCGCCTGTGCGCCCCCTAATCACATGCTGCGCACGCTGCAAAGGTCACAGTCAAAAAAACAGATTGTCGTTCCCTCCTCTCTTTCAGCCCACGTTACTTTCTCTCCCCCCCCTTCAAACACACCCACTCTTACATGCTACTCACTCACCACACACCACTATTTACAGACTGCCACTCCTTGGGCCTCCATCCTACACAATAATAAAGACGCAAACACAATAAACTAAAATAACAAGTTAAAACAACAACCACTACTGTTTGTGAGCCCACTAATTATGCAGGGCTCCTATGCATTCCTTTTAACTCCGTTACACAATATAAGTAGTACCACCTTCTCCCCTAACTCGGGGAGGCCCCCTAACACTCAGTTTTCCTTTCCATAATAGTCTCTTTAAAAAATTCAATAATAATAAAAACACAAACCACACCTCACCAACAACCATGTACTCCACATGCTCACAACCTCCCACACTTTCCCATATGCCTTCTTCCCACTTGTTACCACTTGCAAGAGTATACTCCCATGCGCGTGTTCACCTGAACTCCACCATCCCGGGGTTCCAACACCACGCACCGCTCCAAAGATCAGACAGGTATTCTCAATATTATGATCTGCGTGCTGTAGGTGGGCGCAGCCCCTCTGTAGAAGCGGCCTGGAGACCTCTGTAGGAAGGGGGCGCTGGGATCACATCAGGGTCGCAAAATGTAGGCACGCCCCTGTATGCTCGCACCAGATAAATACAGCCCGCTAGGGAAGAAAGCCAAAGATGCGCCCGCAAAGGTAACAAGTGTTTATTTCCACAAAACAGAAATACCACCAGCAAAGAACTCTACTGCACGAGAACGCTCTGCGCTGTGGGAGCATGTACAGTATCGCATAACTACAAACAGCGTCACTCAGGACGTCATTTTTTATAGTACAATTCTACCATCCCAATTGGATGGGCTCAACACATATAGGGTCTGCTCCATAGGGAATACCAGGCTATTGGTCCATCTTCATCTGTCCATCTCCATTCACGTAGGTGCTGCTGGGTTTGTCATTCGTGGTGAGGCTGATCCAAAAATTAATTGGCTACTCTGTTATGCAATGTTACCTTACCTTTGTTGCAAACACCTGCCAAACATATTGATGGGCTGTTGTAAAGTCGAGGTCACACTAAGTCACGCACTTCACTCATTCCCAGCCAGCTCAGACACTCCCAAGGTCCTCCACCTTAGTTTTGGGCTATAATTTCGTTGTTACTCTGCACCTTGCTGAGCAAATCACGTGACCCATTTCTGAAGGCGGGATAGCCTTGCTGTCTGATTTTAGTGATCGATCGAGGGGTGTAAAGGTTTTATGGATGTGGTCTGGGTTTGTGTGATGCTATGGTAGGCTGGGGTCTTCGGATGAAAGCATTGCAATGCTGTATTTCTCGTGCTGGGATCATTTGGGTCAGGCCGTCTTGCTATCTGTCTCACGGGATAGTACTGCCAAAAGGCGTACTGCTCCCTTCTCATAACCTTGCAACGCGCATTATTCCCTGTGTGCGAGGGCCTGTAACTCTTTGGAACAATGGAGGGTTTCATGGGCTGTGTGAGACCTGGCCGGGGTGGGAGTGTTGTTTGCGCTAATGCGAGAGACCTAATATTCAAGCACCTAATACTATACGCCGCGCTTGGGCCTACATTCTAGGATGCCTGCCATTTGTCTAAGATGGCGTTCACATTTGCATTTAATCTACTATCTCCTAAAACATGCATTACAGTGATTGTTCACCCCCCTTTGTTTGCACCCTCTTACCCCTGCTCCCCGAATGTGTCTTCTAACGTGTGTGCCTTATGCGGTAACACTTAGGAGGGTGCAAGACCCTGTCTCCTCCCCAACAGGAGACATAGTCAAAGTGGCTTGGGGGTGGAGAAACATGTGATGATCTTGTCGCCACATGTTTCTCCTCCTGCACTCAATTTGCACCCTATTGAAAATGAGCGTGCTAATGTTTTGCCAAAGAAAAATACCAAACCTACTTTCAGATAATTTACATAAATGCCATACATTAGGAGCTTACAATCCTATCCAACTCCCAAAGCCTATATGGGTCCGCCCTTAAGTATCTGCTATGTTTTCCTGCACAACAATAATGCTGAAACATTTCATTACATGTTCCCATAAATAGCTTCAACAAAGTGATCTCCACTTTAGGGCTATAGAATAACACAATACAAAAGAACACATTCAAACCGTGCAGTTTACCAATGGATTGTACCAGCTCATTTCTTATGCCATCTGCCAATCTGCCATAGAAAATAAACAAAGGGAAGCCATTTTCCTTCAGCTGCTTCGATAAGCATACATACTTGAAAACACAATCATGAGGATCTGCTCCACTGCTTGTCCAATAATCTGCCTTTTGTGCCGTCACAAAGAGCCACGCAAAAAAGTGAGCGTGTTCTACTGCGAAGACAAATGGTTCTTGATTTCAATTTGTCTCCATTTGTAATGTTCAGCCAGACGGACTGGTTCTGTGTTTCCCTGAGTTCTCATTCATCAAGACTGCAGTGGTCAGTCAGGCGTAGTTTGACATGAAACAATGACCAGTATTTGTGTTTCTTCATCTGTCTTCCTCTTTCCTTCGGATAACCTATCTCCTGTGCTTTCTCCTGATCATGCCTCTAATAACTGGTGTGTACATTTACTTATTGTGCATTCTGAAACTGCCTCCCTTGACGCAAATGGAGATTTTCCTGTCTGTGCTGAAACCACTCAACTTCTACAGTGTCTAATAAAACAATTCGAATGGGAAATCTAATTGATCGTACGTGAGATAGCTCAGTGAGTAAACCCACTTGCTGAAGACCCCAGTGCAGACAGATCTGTAACCTGGAGGTCACAGTTTCCAGTCAGGACAGGGTAGGTTAAGCATTTCCTGCTCAGAGGTTATTTACAAAACTCCTAATGCAAAACCGAAGTACCACACAAAAAGACAAGTTGATATTATTTAGTTTGCACAAAAGTTGAATAAAACTTGATCTCCATACCATTCCACACATTGTTATAGTTCTTAACCGCTCCATAACTGGGGGATTGATTTCCCAAAAATTGTGCATCTCAAAAAAGTGCTAAAGATGAACCTAATGATGTTTCTGATTATGAGAAATGTAAAGGTCACTAGGTTGGCAAAGATGAACTGTGCACTTCTTGGTGTGTTTGTGTGTGTGTGAACCAGCAGAAGTGGATGAACTGGCCCGCCCCCTTTGCATACATGCATGCCCAACACTAACGCTGCATGACAGGCGCTCTGCACTCTCTTGGGTGATGGGAGCACATATGTCACCGTGATTAGCTCTTCAATGTGAAATGTCAAAAAAGAGAAAAAATGCATTTCTGACCCTGTGAAAGCAAAAGTCATGATTCGGGGATAGCAGCGGTTTAGACTGCTGCTGTGACGAGGTTCAAACAATGCACAGAAGGCCCACAACATTGCACTTAAGCCCTGCACAAAATGCAAACAAGTGCATTGAAAGTGTTACTTTTCTTCGTTTGGAAAGTGTGTTCTGTTTGTGAATATAGGACAGGGCTTTTTGTATGCCAGGAAATGGACCCAAGCACCCCATGAATTGTGAAATTACATATATGAATTCACAACAGAGATCAGAAAAGGGGCATCACAGATGCCCACATTCTGATACCCTTTGTGAATATCCTCCCCCCTCCCCTCAGTTTCTGGATGAAAAGCTTTGTGAATCGGGTCCAAATTAGCACTACTAATTTTGTCAGGCGCTATATAAGCAGAGGTGAGCACGGCTTCTACAGCCTATTGGCCATCAAAATGAATCTCATGGAAGACAGATACACAGCCGCTGTGTGGGAGGCCAGGAATGAGGTAGTCTTCTGGCACCCTATGTATCCTGCTGCAACGCATGGCATGGGCAGCCTTTCACACTATTCCCGTGACTGCCGCCATCACTGCAATTCATCGCAAAATAATTCTCACAATACACAGAACAAGGTACCCCGAACTGCACCCTATGAGAACCATAGGGGTATATTAGAAGTCACTAAAGCATTCTGAGCGATAGCTCCTGTGGCAGACTGACACAACTTGAGACTCGTGGAGTAAAGTTTTAAAGATCATTTGTGTGCCAGTTGGAGCTGGTTGGGATAAAAGCCTCCCCAGTTTATGGTGTTCCTGCTTCCTAACAATGCCCTCCCATGAGGTAGGTACTTCTCCACAGTAAACAATAGAGGTCCAGCTCCAGCATCTCTAAGTACAACACTGTCTCAGGGATGTTGCATATAGGTGCTTGGCATACTTTCAGGGATGTAACACTCAGTCAATTCTTTACAACAGGCCTTTTTTATAGAAATATGGTGGCCGGCTTGATCTTTGTACCCCACACCAGGAGGCTGGTGCCCGGTTTCCTTTTTGTTTTTGTTTGGTTACAGTGATCCAGGTCATGCAACGGGTAATGGTGGTGGTCTTCTGCCCTGCCGCACATTCGTAACCCTTTCTCTATTATGTGTAAGGGGAATACTGCCCTTCTCACAAAATAGATTCTCGCTCTCTGCAAGGGAGCACTAGCGGAGACAGCTTTTGGTGCTGGGGTCAGTGGGGGGTAATAGGGCACCAGTAGGAGGCTGGGGGGGCGCACTGGGCACCAGGGGGGCAGCCGCCCCTCCTGCCCCCTCCCGGCACTGCCACTGCAAGGGAGTGAGGATTACTTTGCCCAGCCATAGGCTTGGAGATAATTATCAACACAGTCTTGCATCTTGCCGTTAGCCACTTTATGACATTGCCTAGGTCTCTGTGCAGGATTACAATACTATTGGCATCCTCAGCGCACAAGGTTCTCTCTACAGCTTCTACATAGCCTCCTCCAATTCATCCAGGTTTTTACGCATTCCAGGTTTCTCTCTGAGTTCACACTTAAGCTCCCCACTCTTCTGCAGCTCCCACTCAGGTTGCCTAGCCTTTTATAGGCCTCCTTCCGTGCCTCATGCTGTCTCCTCGCTTGTTATTAGTGGCATGTATTCTTTGTTTGTGGCTTTACCGTCTTTCAATGGCATGTCTATCTCAACTAGCCCCCAGGCTGGAGGTCCACTGTCTGGTAAAGCGCTAAAAGGACCCGCGGTTCTTTTATCAGATCAGGTGAAAGTCCTGCTCCACAATCATTCTTGAACACTCCATTTGTGGTGGTACTATAGCTCCTCTAGTTTGGTCCGTATTCATGGATCCCTCCACCCACTCACCTCTTCTGCTGTCACCCATAGGATCGTCTGGCCCGTCTTGTTAGTTTCACGAGTATGCGGCATGCAGCCCCTTATTTGCAGTTAGCACTGCACTCTTGCGCTCATATGGCTAGCCTTTCTCACTGATGCTGTCCCATGGGCTGCTCTCTCAGGATGCACGGGTCCTCTGGGGCAAGGCAACTCTGGGCTCCTCAGACCTCAATGGCTCTAGCCACAGATGACCCCCAAGAGTTCAGGTCATGCAACCATTGCTAAAGGCAATCCTGCAGGGATGGGAGCTTGCGCTTCTCTGAACCTTCACATAAGAGATACAAAGGGGGCAACAGAATAAGGGGCCATCTTTCTGCTCAGAATCAGAGCCAACTTCACTTCCACCTGGGCCTGGCAGATTGCTCCATTACTGCCTCCGGGTAGCAGGCTGGCTTGGCTGGGCTCAAACCACATTTCCCGGTCTTCCAACAGACTTAGAGGGCTGAATTTGTCGCGCTTCAGGTGATTTATAATGTTGTTAAAGTGTGTTTTATAAGAGAAACGTTATTCTATTTTGTTCCTGGGTGGCAAATGCTATTTTCCTTTTTAAGTAGTCTATAGAGGTTTCAAATTTAGAGTCAGTCTAATAAATGGTGTCAAAGCTTGAAAAAAACTTGGATTATTTACAAGTTTTGGAAAGTGAAATTTCCTGCACTAACAGCGCAGCGCAGGATGGAACACGGGGGGCTGTAGCGGCCGCCAATGATCTTTGCTTCCTGTCAGCAATGAAGGTGCCAACCTCCTCAAATGAAAAGGCAGGTGAAAACCAGAGATTGTGGTTTTGCGGGGGGAGTTCTCGATTGATGCCTTTGGAGCACCCAGTGGAATGGCGAGTAAGGGAATTGACTCTATGGAGGGGTGTCTCCCACCAAAAGAGGGTGATTTGACAACCATGCAGTACACATTCAATGATTTACTAGCAGTAGCAGAGGGGGTATAATATCTCTGGGCAGTGGTAATGTCACAACTGGAGGAATACAATATCCAACCCCAAATATGTTGTCACATCTAGAGGATAATAATTCCCCCCATCAAATGTGAGGTTACAACTAGAGGTCAATGTTGTGTGTGTCCCCTTTAATAACTGGGGGCGTGTTTCCCTTACTAATAAAAGGGGCCTCTGCAAGCACGTGCAGGCACTGCAGCAGAGACCCAGGAAGTGGCAACTCTTGCATCCGTGTCTTTATTGTGTGACTGTCGGTGGTGTGATCACGGCCTGTGTTCCAGCGCCGGCCTGGGTGCCCACAGAGCCGAGGCTGAGGTCTGCTGGGTGCCCCCAGCACTGGTGTGCAGTCTGGTGCCCCGGATCCTGCAGGGTGCCCACCGCAGTCCGCTCCACTGAGTGCTCGCAGCCTGATTGAACATCCGGGTGATCCTAGCAACCGTGTCCAGCTCCGGGGACCTGTGAGCGTGACACCATTGTCAATAGAAATGTTTTTCTCTATCAATATCAATAATAGATCACTTGGGTCCTGGGCCGTTATGAACAATCCGGCCTGCCAGAGCGGGTTTTATTGCTATATTCATATTATATCACACTTACTATTAGAACACACATGCCCTCAAAGGTTAGGTTTCTTCTGCATGTGCTGTACCTTTTACATTCCCATCTCAGCACTTATAGCTATGTGTCATGGCAAAGGCAGGCGAATCTTTAGGTACAGGTCTGGAATAAAAAAAGATGGGAGATGGTTCCGGGGCAGTGGTGAGCTAGAGGGGTGTCCCCGCCCACGGCTCTCCCCTGGTGCCCAGTGTGCCCCCCAGCTTCCCGCTGGCTCCCTATGATCTGCTTGCTCCCCAACTCCCTGGCACCAAAAGCTGCCTCCGCTAATGGCCAGTGGGTCAAACTGTTAAATGTTTTAAAATCTTTTTTCTGGCGTAGAGGGAGATGGATCCTGGAAGGAGGAGGAACAGGGGTATATGGAATACAGGTAGAGTCCTTCTACTCACAGTCCTTAAATGGGTAAGCGCAGCACACACTGCAAGTGTTAACTGAGCTATAGTGAAATTGTACAAATGTAGGTCACAATGTGTATTTAGCACAGGGGCAACATGCTCGCCTTGGATGCAAGACAACACAGAGCACCACAGGTTCGATCCCCAAGTCCGCGCTCAGAATGCTGGGGGTATTTAGCGTGTTATAAATAACCTATCATATCATTTGTCTAGCTCTGTAAAGTCCTGCATGCATGCCAGCAATTGGCAGTCTCTGTGAGCTGCAATAAAAGGGGGGAGGGGTGGACGGAGGGTGGTGGTATTAAGGAAGCAGGTGAATTAGATGAAATGGAAGAGGCGACTTTGGACCTTTTGAAGAAGGCAAGCGTTTTCAGTCCAGGGCCAATGGCAACCTCTTAGCCAGTGTGGAGATGGAAAACGCCTTGCGTGCAGAAACAAAATAAAAATACAACCCCGCACCGATTAATAATGAATTTTTTAATTAGATTACTTTTCTAATAAATTCTCTCTCCTCCGTCTGGCACAAACCTTATGGATGGCCACGATATTTTTTCTGCGAGCAAGAGAGTAAACAACCAACTGTTATTTCATCAACGCAGGTTCCGTGTACAAACCCCCGCACAGCTGCTTCATATCTGGAGACTGCACTGTCACTCTCCATTCTATCGGTGTGAGAACTTGCTCTATAGACAACAAAGTACACTTTCCAAGAGATAAATTACAAAGTGTCACCTCTCCCGTTGCTTGCAGCTTCCCACAACCGAACAAGTTCATCGAGCAGTTATCCTGTGTGCCTCAGTGACGCAGCCGGATAGCTGCCTCCCTTTCCACATCCTGGAACAGCACAAGGTCTCCATTACAATAGGCATCAGTCTGCGATGGCAACATTGTCATTCTGGCGCCACTGACCAAACACCAGTTACAGAGCTAATAAAAAGGACGTATCTCTGGCGGAAGAGGAGTTCCGGGACCTTCAGCCATGTCACGTTGAAGAAACGGAAGCGTGAAACCAGCAGATGCTAGTCCACACCTGACAGTACTGTTATCATATGTTTTTCATTCAAGAGAGTGTGTTCATTTCAGTGACCTCTTAGAAGGTCATTAGGTAAACCCTTAAGCATCTGCTTTGAATAAATTAGCTTATTTATATGGCTGGTCCTTGCAGAAGCAACTAAGGCAGAGTAAGTGAAATAGTTTGCGACATAGTCAATGTGTACTTATTTTTGCTGAGTCTAATTAGGGCATTTAATATAACCCCTTATTGCCAATTAGTCCTTTGCGCATGTTCCTTCGCTGCGCTTTATTTCCTTCCAAGCAATGAATTGGCATGACACAGTATTTTCAAATGGCAAACTTGGCCGCAGTTTTATTTCCATAACAACAGAATTATTGTACACATTTGTGAACTTCAGTCTGCAAGTGTGGCGCTTGCTCCGTGTCGGATCTCACCTGCTTCCCCCTATACCTTTGTATAGTTTCCATAGTAGGCCCCCAACTCCCCTGACCCTTTGTACCTGAGCCTATCCTGCCCATGCAGGTGTCCGTGGGTGGGGGGAGCACGTTTCTTTTTGGGGGAAGCTGAGCCTTAGTTATTACCACCAGATGATACCCGCCGTTAGGCCCCCAAGAGGCGCTGGTCCGGAAGAGCGAAGACCCATTCGGTTTCCTTCTGGCTCATCCGGAGTCTATCATTTGGGCTTGGTCGCCCAAACACCGCCACGCCACTAGGTGGGTTACCGCCCACCGTGGCTCCCCTTCTTCCTGTCTTCTTTTCACAACTCCAGCAATTTGGTACAAATGTTCCAGATAAAGAGCTCCATTGCCATTGCAGATAGGTGCACCCCATCCTTCAAAAAGTACTCAGGAGTTTTCCCGTTGATCAGGCCATGCCTTATTTGATGGAAGCCTCTGCCCCTGCAGAATTTTGCCACGGCCCCATTCAGTTTTCTCCTTGATTTTTCAACTGCTGAATGGTTCTCGGCCCCCCTCTATACTGCCCTGGGAATTACTTCTGACCGCACAATCTCCATTTCGCCCAACTGTGCCGTGATCGCCTGTAATGAGAGCGTAATGTCCATCAACAAAACCCCCCTCCCCAGGCTGGTCAAGTCGTTCCCTCCCAAGTTGATCACCAGCACCTCCGGCTTCTGAGGCCTACCCAGCAATTTCCGCAACAGCCCCTGTAGCTGTGCCAATTTCATCCTCGGCACCCCGTGCCACTCAATCCAGAACTCGCCGGCTGTCAGCTCCTCCTGCTGCCGAGTCCAGCTCGCTTTGGTCCTTGAGACGAACGAGTGCCCCACTACCCACACGTTACACTTCCTCTTTCCTTGTAACGCTGGGAAACGAGAAGTGGAGGGAACGGCATGGTTAACTCACATCTTTTCTGGCCTGATATATCTTTTGTAACACCCCGAAGACCATCTTCCTAACCTCATGATATCCTCCGCCCCCAAGCCGCCGGCTGCCGCGGAGGTGGCGGCCCATATTCAAAATTAATGTGTCCTAAACTGGCCCTCCGTTAATCTTTGCCAGGCCCTGGCCCATCACTTTCTTAAACTGGAAGCGGCTTAATGCGGACCCGTCCCTGTGCAAGAGCCACGGTGCCTCTGCCTCTGACGGCTGCCTCTGCTGGAGGAAGTTGGCCACTGCCGCCACTGGGCATACTCTGCTTGTTTGGATGGCCTGCAGCGTTAATGCCTCCCCTTTCCCTTTCTGATCAGTATTTGATCTTCTCAGATAGATGACCACCTGGGAGCTGCTCACCTGTACGTCCCTTAACCGTAAAAACCCATTCCCCTTGCCATCTTTATTCTCCGGCACCAGTTTGCTGACCCTGAGCGCACCAAAGAAGGCCACCGTAAAGGCAGCCGTGAACAGGACCCTCTCAGCCTCGCCGTTACACACAGTGTCCAGACATTTAATTAACCTGTGCAGTTTTAAAATATCAATGGGCCGCCTCTCATCCGGTTTTGGTACTATTTGCTTAGCCCAGCCTCTCATGGCCAGCGTGATGTAGTGTTCCTTAGTGTAGTGGAGTCCTTCTCCCCTTTAAGCTTGGCGTAATGTGCTATGGCCGCCAGGTGGTACGACATCCATGCTCGGGTCTTCCCCATCCTCCAGCACCAGCCCACAAAGGCCTGTACCGGGTTCTCCCCCTTACCGTACCTCTTCTTGGAATTGCGTAAAACGTTCCCAACATGCCCTGTACCTCTTAGCTGTACCTGGCGCCAGTGCTGTCTCTACCAATGAGCTCAGATCACCCCAATCATCCCCCACCACCGATCTTCAAACGGGGCCATTTCCTTCCTTGCTTGCTTCGGGGCAGCTTTCCCGGAACCTGTCCCACTGTAAACGAGACAGAGAATCAGCGGCCGTATTTTTTATACCGGGAATGTGCCGTGCCCTGACTTCAATGTTCAAAGCTAACAGACTTTTGGTGAGTTCCCTGAGTAGCCTTAGCACCCTTAGGTTGCTAGATGATCCCGTGTTGATATTCTGGACCACTGCCAAGTTGTCCGACCATAAGGCATCCTTTTTGTTCTCTGGGAGTTCCCCCCACAACTTGGATCTCACTACTATGGGGAATAGCTCCAACATTGTAATGTCCTTTGTGACACCTCCCCTCTGCCATTCAAGTGGCCATGCCTTGCCACCTGTCCCCCAGGATTGCACCAAAACCCAGGGGCCCTGAGGAATCGGTAAAGAATTTGAGCCTCTGACTGCTTGCCCAGTCCGCCCTCCAGATCGCCACCCCATTGGACTCTGTTAAAAAGGTATCCCACATCCTGAGATCCTCCTTTACCTCAGCTCCTAACCGGACATGCTGAGCGGCGTGTTGTATCCCTACTGTTTTCAGCTCCACACTTCTGGCAAACACCCTGCCCAATGGTATTACTTTCCCTGCAAAATTGAGGTTTCCCGCCAGAGACTGCAACTCCTTCAGGGTTGCTTTGCTTTTTCCCAACAGGCCTCGTATCATGACCTGTAGTTTATGTACCTTGTCCTGTGGGAGCCTACACTCGCCTTTTATTGAATCAATCTCAATCCCCAGAAATGTCAATGTAGTGGCTGGCCCCATGGTCTTCCCTGGCACCAAAGGCACCCCCAAATGCTTCATCATCCCCTGAAATTCCTCCATGAGCGCCCTGCATTCCTCCATCCCCTTTCTACCAATGAAGAGGAAATCTTCCAGATAATGCAAAATTCACCCTTCCTTTGTTTTTTGCCTCACTGTAAATTCCAAGAAGGTGCTGAACGCCTCAAAATAAGCGCATGAGATACCGCAGCCCATTGGTAGACATCTGTCGTAATAGTAGTCGTTGCCCACCTTGAAACCCAGCAAATGATAACTGTCTTTGTGGATTGGCAATAATCGAAATGCTGACTCTATGTCTGCTTTCCCCAACAGAGCCCCCTCCCCTGCTGCTTTCACCATTTGTACTGCATCCTCCAGCGAGGCATACTGTACCCTGCACAATTCTTCAGGTATGCATTTCATTCACTGACTAACCCTTGGGGAAGGAAAGGTGGTGGATCTGGCGGAACTGACCCTCTTCCTTCTTTGGTACCAACCCTAGTGGAGATACCACCAAATTGTCCATGGGTGGAGCAGGGAATGGGTCTGCCAATCTTCCTAGCCTCACTTCCTTTTCCACCTTCCTCTGCACCACCTCTGGGTCTCCAATGCTGACCGTAGATTGGCCGCCTCTTTCCCCCGCTGGCTACCTGCCCCAGGGATCTGAAAACCCCACCTGAACCCTTGCCACAACAACTTTGCATCAACCCTATTGTGATATACATTCAGAAAAGGAGTCATGGCAAGGAGGTTAACCGGCGTGGGTAAGTTCCAATTAATCACAATTTTGTCATTCACAGTTTCCCCCACATTGTATTGCTTTGCCGGGACTTCAATCACTATTTGCTTTCTCTTTTGGTTTGCTACTGTCTTTGTGTTTGGCCTCGCCTGGGGTGGGTCTGCGGGGACCGGCGCCACTTCCCCTTTGGTGCTTGTACCTACATGCTTTACCATATGAACAGTACCCCTCTGCAAACCTCCAGCAGTTCTCTTGCTCCCCCTGGTGGGCTGCTGCCCGGTAAACCCAGGAGGGCCCGCAAAAGGATCCCCTCCCCCGCTGCGTGTGCCCCCCTCTGCCCCTCCATGCCTGGGACCTCTCCCCTTGTCACTTGTCCTCCGGCTCCCTGGAGGGTACCACCTTGTCGATGTATCCCCCGACATCCAACTCATCCCACGACATTGCTGGCCATATTTGCATCTTTAGCCTGAAACCCCGGTCATAGTCCAACCACCCATCACCCCCATATTTCTAATAAAAGTCATTCACATACTGCTCATAAGCTATCATCGCTAGTGCATCCTGTGGGTACCTTTCCAACATCACTGACATGTACATCCTATATGCTTTTAGCCAATTGTTAATGGAGTGCTCCACCTTGGTGCTCTCCCTGTCCCTCTTTTCATTCTCCTTTTCGGACAATCCTTTCAAACCACACTCCCACGGGAACAATCGCCAGTAAGTCGAAGATTTCTATAAACTCTTTCCTCCACAACCTCTCTTTGACTGCCCATGGGATATGCCTTACCAAAGAATTCACTGTTGTCCACATTGGAGCAAACCCTGGCATTGGTCTACCATACTGTGTCGCCTGCCCTCAGTCTCCCTCTGGTCCAAAGCTGCTCGGGCCTGCAGCTGGAAGCTGAGCTGTGCTCTGAACCCCTAACAAGCCAGCCCAGGCCCCAGCCCCCATCCACTCTGGCCCGCTTGCGCACTTGCTGGGACCACTGGTACCGGCAACTGTGCCGCCCCAGTGGTGTTAGGCGCCCCCGGCCCTTGACTCCAGCACTTCTGTCCCCTTGGTGCCCCTGCTGAGGTGGCCATCTGAGACTGTTGACTGCCCCCCCCCCCCTAGGAGGACCCGCGCTAGGCAGGCCGACTGATAAAAATCCCCCAGGTGGAATCCCGCTTTTTTGAGGCAGCTGACTTATCCCCCCTACTGGGGACCATGCCTGACCCCCGGTACCGCCCAGCGGCCCCCCAAAGCCCTGGGATGTCCCTTGCTGAGACAATGCTCCAACACTATTCACCATCCCTTCCATCATACCGGCATTAGTAATTACATTTGGCACTTGCCCATTCTTTCCCCATGTTTGCATGCATTCCATCACCATACCTTTCACCATCTCCAGGGATGTGGTTCCTTCCCCAGCTACGTCCACCGTTCTGGTTGCATGAGTGCTGGGTGGGCTCACACGGTTCCCTGGAGCCTCAGCAGGTGTAGGAGCCGTTAAGGCCACATCCTCCTGCGCCCTCCCTTTCTATCGTGACCTCTTGGTGCTGCTGGCCTGTTCTTTGTTTGCTTTCGCTTTCGCCGTCATTGTCCTTTTCCTTTTCTTCACCTGGACCTCTTCTTCTTCGTCCTCCTTCACGCTGTGTATCTCCACCTACACCACTGTCGCCTCGCTGGCACTGTCCTGAAACATGAGTGGTGAGTTATCTACCACCTGGCTGAGCCCGTGCTGGCCCTGTCCCGGTTGGGCCACCATTGTCGTCATCCAGTCCGGCCGATGTGTGGATGCCACTGCCCTGGCCATCTCCAAAAAGGCTGCCAGTTCCATTGCTTGTGGATATCTTGTTGGACCGACTGCCTGCTTTCTTTCCCTACTGGGTAGCCTGTTGCTGTTCCCCGTGGCTTCTCACTGTATCTTTCTTGTCCCCAGCTGATTCCCCTGCGGCCTGGTGATCAACGCGTCCTGCCTGCGGAAGCCCGCTCTGGCTGTCCGTGTCCTTCCGGCGAGCCGTACTTTACGACAAGGGCGTGCAGGAGCCCGCGGTGCGGGATAGCGGCAGCCCACCTTTGGCCGCCCGCTCGGGCAGTCCGGGTCCTTCCAGCGGGGCCGCGGCTCTAGAATAGGGTGTGCAAGCGCCCTCGGTGCGGGATCAAAGCCGCCCGCCTGCGGATGTCCGCTTGGGCAGATCCTACGGGTGGGGCCGCGGCCTCCGGCCATACCTGCGGTTCCCTCACACAATGGTGTTCTCTCCTCTGCCGGCTTCCTTGTCTCCGCCTCCGGGTTGCCTCCTCCTTCCGGCCTCGTGACCTACAGTCAGCTGGTCTCTTGGGTCGCTGCTTCCTATTCTCTGGGCACCCGACGCCGTGCTGCTTCCTGGACTGTGTCGCTTGCGCTGGTCCCCGGTTGGTTCGAGCTGCTTTCCACGCGGCAAGTAGGGGAGACTTCTGGGCAGCACTCTGTCCTGACACACGACCACAAACTCAAAACAAAATCCTTCCTTCAGCATGGCGAGTCGGCAGGGTCCCACTGCAGGAGCGAGATGTCTCTGCATTCGGACCCTGCTGATTATAAAGAGGTTCGCCCCGCCCCTTTCCTTTGTTTTGCCCTTCGCGGGCTTCGGGGTGTTTTGGTGCCGTCCCGCCCCACGTACCCTCCCCTTCCCAGGGGGAGAGGAACAAGTTTAATGAGGACTCTGCAGCAGTTACCATGCTGCCTCCTCTATTTTCTTCGGGTCTTTCCCATCGTCAGCGGCAGAACGCCCATACCACGCATGCGCTTCTTTGTCTCATGCGGGGTGCAGTGGGCTGTGGAGGTGGGAGGGGTTATGCCAGACTTGGCAAATATCAGGGCAGGATGCATGCATCCGAGGAGCCATAAGTTTACTGGAGGAGAGCGCTCCTCAGAGCTCTTCTGAACGTTATCCACCCAGGCAGAAAACGGATGCAGTCCCTTGCCACATCAGGCCTTCATGATTAGAAGACAAGTGTACCCTCGATAAAGAGGGCCGGGTGAAGATGCATCCGAGCTCATTTCAAAATGATGTTTGGGGGCCCCCTTGCCTACAGCTGGAAAAATCTGCCTGAGTCCGCTATGTGTGCATAGGTCACAATAGAGAGGTTTCCTACTATAAACTCCAAAGAGTGATTTCCCTGCCACATGACATGAGCCCCAACTTGAACTTCATTAATCTCCAGGCATATTCACTGACCCACACAAAAGAACTGAAAACAGGGTAAAACAGACGGTGCTAGTTAACACAGGCGTATTGGCCTATGCACAGAAGAACAAAGAAAGACACTCAGCAGCGAGTTAATACCCTAAATGACCACTTAAAAGATATATATTCTGCTCTCTGTGTCAGATTCACAGGCTCCACCGCCCTCCAATGTGCTGTGTCCCATTTCAGTTAAAACAATAGAACTGCTCTGACGCTGGACCAGAAAGTTAGCATTAGGGTCAGACTACATGCCTAAGTGTGGGCACCAATTTATTTTGCCAATGACATTATCGGCCATTCAAAAAAGCCATTGCTGTGAGGGCCAGCCTGGCATGCCAGTGTTGGAAAAATATCTGGGGCAATGTGGGTCCCTTTAATGACATTGTACTCTGTGCAGCTGGTAGTTTCAACCAATGTTTCGAACCTTAAGTGTTTTAAAGTGCCACATTTCCGACAGATTTCCCCAAAAATGACCCCTCTGCAGGTGATACTCAAATAATACTTTGTGGAGAGCCAGGAACTCTGATTTGCGTTAAGGTCCACCTTTTCTGGCGTGGAACATTGCTTTTTGTCCCACTCCAACCCTGGACATATCCATTCCATGCCAACTGCAACTCTAGGATCTGTTTGCTTAATTCAGAATGGAGGACATCCCCCTGAAGGGACACGAATACCCACTGAGCAGATACAAGTTTGATGTCCAGTGAAACTGGGATTGGAAGAGTGTTGTGCCTCTGTGCAGTGACAATGTGCCTCTTCCTCTTTTCTCCATTGATATTGTGTGAAGTAGTTCTTCAATTTCTACGCCCAATAATGAATTCTGCATATGTACACCCTCGATACTCCTGCTTTTATCTGTTCCATGACACTGGAAGCAAACATGTGCTCCCCGTAGCCAATTTAATGGTACGCAAGATTTGAAACACATGGGTGAATATGCATTTGACAGGTGCCATATCTCTATACTTCCATGTTCTGTTAAACATAATTGCAATTGACAGCAGGCGAGGGGCATGACATAAATAAGTCAGTACTCAGCAAGCAAACTTGCCATGTGGGGGTTGGTCAAGAGCCCGGCCAAGATGTAGGTCCCAGCGAGAGCTACGTGAACCCAGTCTAAGAATCCTTCGGAATCCTGTAGCAAACGACAGTTATCCTGCATTCCGCAACAAACAGAGTGGTGAGCCCTGCATTGAGATCCAGCAGCGGAATTACTGGCGGCTCCGGAGCGGTACAAGAAGGAGGCACATCCCTTTCGGAGCGCGCACGAAAATGGAGAGCATGGGTCTGAACGGTGCAGGCACCTTACAGCAATGGGAGGGCCGGGGCGGCCTAAAAGCGAAACAGCTGTGGAAACATCATGAAGCCGTGATCTGTTAGATTGACTCTCGCCCCGGCTGGAAGCAGGTGGGATGTCCGAACTGGCTGGTCGTGGATGTCTCTGAGGCTGCCTGACTCACAGAGCCCCTGGTGTTGGGGGCCCCCGGGTGTGGCAGGAACCATAGGAGATCGTGACGCTGGCGGCCCACTTTGTCATTCTTGTAGTGGCACTGGGCAATACAGAGAGAGGCTCCTCCGGTGAGAGCGTGCCTGGTTGAAAGGAACATAGACCGGCCAGCACACAGAGGGCTAAGGCCGGGGCCATGTTGCAGGGAGAATCAGGGCCGAAGCTCAGTCCGGATTGGTCTGGCTGTCAACCCGATCAAGGAGCCTGCTGCCACCAGGTAAATAGGGGATCAGATTGGCGCCTGGCAGCGTTTGCTACAACAGACTGCAGGGCATCCTTTGAAGTTGCCGGATGCCTACCTGAGATATGCCATAGGTGTCCAAGGCGCTGTCCCAAACAAGAAGCCTGTGATCCTCGGTGTGCTAGAGGGAATGGCGGGCCAGGGCTCTGCAGTGGATGAATACATGAGAGGAAGCCGCTGGAGCTTTGTCCTTAGAGTCATTTAGGAGGCTGACCTAACATAGAGATCCTGCTACCAAGATGAAGAGGAGGTGGGGGCCCCCTTGCGGAATGTGTGCATGCCTGAAGAACTGTGTAGGCGCACTGGCGAAGCTGCCGGTACAACACAATGGGAAAGGGGGACAATCATGAACAAAAACTGGCCTTCGAAGCCACTCCAGGTACCAAACAATCTAAAATCGTTAGGCACCTGACCAAGTAGGTGGGGAGACAAGTGGAAAAATAAATGCTGACCCGTTTTCCAGTCTAAAAGAGTTAATGATGCATCTTCAACCTGGGATCAACAAGCTGCACTCCAAGATGGATGCCCGTGAAGGCAAGGTGGACCTACTGTAAACGAGGCTCGATAGGTGTGGTGATAGACTAGATGAAAGCAAAAATAGAATCTCAGAGTTAGAGTATGCATACCAGTCAACAGCCTCCAAGCTTAAAGCAATGGAAATGACCTTGAAAGTGGTGGCGGTCAAAAAGAAAAATTTGGCGAACCGAGCACAAAAGAGCAACGTATGGAAAATTGGGATACGTGGAAAACAGATACTGGGGCCAATGGAGCGTTATGTTGAGACTTTATGTAAAGACCTGTTGGGCCAGGAAGAGCTTTCACCAATCCTTATCATTGAAAAGGCCCCCAGGGTGCCAGCATCTAAACCAATCCCAAGTGCACCATCAAGATCTTTCACTGCAAAAACCTGAAGTTGCCCTGATAGAGACAATATTCTGCATCTATCCAGGCAAAAGGGAGACCTGCAATATGATGGTGATCCAATCCAGTTCTTCCCTGACTTTTCAGCAGCAGTTCAAGCCTCCAGGAAATGGTTTCAAGGAGTCAAGCGTTTACTACAGGAGAAGAACATTAAATATTCCATCATGATCCTCGCCACGTTATGAGTGGTATACAAGGATAATGTTCACATTTCTCTGTTTCCCGAGATGGCCGGACTCTTCACTGAAAAGCTGCATCCACTGAGAACTGAGAATGGAGAGGATTGCAGAAGCAAAGAGGCCACATGAACACAGGGTGAGTCACTGGAGGGAGATGCAAGTCATGCTTGGTTGATCTAATTCTGGCCCCCTTTATGTCTATCCAGCATTCACCACCTGACCCTGTACTCTCTTGACTGGTGAAGCGACCACCAACTACAGAGGAGAAGGTTGTTTTCTCAGCTCTCCTGGCCGCCACTGCAAACTGTGCTTTACCTTTGGGACCCCCTGTCTGATTCCTGCACAGGGCACAGGCCCTGAAAATGACCTGATCTTGTCTACATCATTGCCAACTTCCCTGGCCTTAATGGACATGGTGTCTAATGGTGATCTTGTAGCTAGGCCACCTCTTGGCTCTTCTAGATCCTCTAGTAGTGCCTGTAGTGAGCTCTCGGCATCCACGAGCCCGGGGGTAGCTATTTCCTCAGGTTAACACCGCTCAGAGCCCCTAATCCCGGAAACAACGCAACCGCCTGTGACATTGACAGGAACGCTGATCTACCCTTTGAGGTTGCTTGTGTCACCAGGGGGTGCAAGTGCAATCAAGTGCTTGTCGAGTTGACAGGCATTAGAAGACTTCTCCTAGTATTGTTTGAGTCACAGGGGATAGCAGGTGGGGGGACCGGCAGGGAGAGGGGGAGCCTTGCGCTCCCCCTGGTACCATTAAGGGGTGTAGTAACACTCCCAATAACACCCCCTTGGAACACCCAATGGATTTGGGTTCTATGGGCCAAGTAACCCTGGGAGTGAATGTGGTTTACAACAATTCGGCGCCTGGGAAATCAAAGCCAGTCAATGCTCCACCTGAACCAAATATTAAGACCTGTGAGCTTAGTAAGACACCCAAAGCCAAAACAGCGTTTTCCCCAAGGGTGGTTCAGGTCCATAGTACCATCCAATGTCTCAGCACGGAGGGCTCTGGCGTTTAAAGCCTACGGCCTAGAGGGAGCATGTCTGGGGTCTTTAATAGGGATGGGCCCAAATGTGCTACAGTGTTCTTGCATGGTGTACCGAAATTGGCAGAGAGCAAGTCTGAACCAAGGGATGTCCTAGTAAATAAATGCTTACATTGGCTCAGGGCTGCCAAGGGGTGCACGTTTGTTTCCAGGGAAGCTATGACGGGATGTTGCAAAGTCCCAAAAAAAGCCAGGAGTCCCCATGACACTATCAAACTGGTATTCTGGGACTGGAGAGTGGCCAAAGGGGATCAGGGAAGAAGTGGGTGAGTGGGTTGGGCAGCCAAGAGTGGGATCTCAATCAGTCTGTTTGCTCGCCAGGGATTTTAAGACCTACCTGGAACTATCTGATTGAACATCACCTTAACTGGCGCAAACCGCATACCCTTGGGTCAATGCAAACTGGGTCAATAGGGGCCGGGAGTATTGAGTCTGTGGTACTTTGAATGGGGTTGGTTATGCCCCATTGTTAGCCCTTAGTTACCTTTCCAGTCGGAGTGTGTTTTACTGTGATCCTGAGTTTCAGATGTATTTTGTGATAGGATGTACTTTGATGGCCTGACAGCTGAATAAAGTTATATGATGAGCAAGTCTCATGGGCGGGATGCTGTTTCTAACTCTGGATTGAATACAGGGGGTCTTTCCTGACCAACTGAATACATAGATGAAGGAGGCTACACATGCTTTCAATGTTCTACTTATACGATCAGGCTGGTAGGGTTCTGGCTGGACCGAGAGGCTCCTTGCGTGTACCGCATTTGGGCTAATGGGGGTGGGAAGGTACCGGGCCAACTGGGTTTGCCTGCTGGAGTGAGGGGGGTTGTGTTGGGGTTATGGTTGTGTTGAACAGTTTTTTATGGTTGGCAGTGAAATGATAGAATGTCCTAGGAAAGGAATGCCAAACTACCCGGAAGAGGTAAGGATGCACACAATGCAGTCAGGAAAGGCACACGTAGGAGGGTCGAAGGGACACCCACCGAGATGCTACAGATGGCCGAAACAATGGATGATGAGTGGGGGACTCCAGAGTAGGTTAAGACAGCTACATAGAATGTGCAGGGAAGTAACCACCCGCATAACACCAGGCAGATATTATTGTATGTGCCGAGGCAGAGCATTCTTACAAGAAACACACCCAACCCGCCAGATGATACCAATTTTGCACGCCATTGAGGGTGTCACACATATTACTCTTCCAAGTCATCCCATGCAAGGAGGTGGTCATACTAATCCATAGCTCCCTCAGGTTTAGATTGCAAACAATAAGCAGGGACAGAGAAGGGAGGATCTTGTTGGTGAGTGGATTCATAAAGGAAAGCCTTGTCACGCTCATCATGTGCTATAGCCCAAACTCCGATACCCCAGAATTTTATAGTTGGGCGATGGACGCCATTGCCGAGGCAGGGGACTCCATGATCGTGTGGGGCAGGGATTTTAACACTGTGTTGAACTTGAAGGTGAACAGATCCCAAACTAATATATGCCCAGACTCTAGATTGGCAGCCAGAATAAAAGAAATGTGTGACATGTACCATATATGGAGGCAGTAGCATCCTCAGGGCAAGGACTATAAATTCCACTCATGGCTACACCATATACAGCCTCATGTATAGATTATTTATTAGCGTCAAGAGCCATGGCAAATCTCATCGACAATAGCAAAATCCTTCCCTTGCACACTATCAGACCACTCGCCAGAGGTTACGGAGGCAGAATTACTATTGCTCCCAAAGTTTCAGTGGCCCCACTTTCAGGTTGAGAGAGCCCTGGCAGCTCCTTCTCCACTATGTTCTGTAATTATGTCTGCTGGGAATATCCGAATCACAGAGGTAAATGCGACATGTACAATAAAGCCCTGAAGTAGACTAGCAAAAAAACTAAGGGTAACATACCTATACTCCCCATTACTACTAGTCGAGTGCATGGAGGGAATGGAGATAACCCATGAGAGACTGTACTGAACACAATAGCGAAATTGGGATTCACCTCATTTGGGATTTCTTTCCAGACAACACCTTTTTATCCCTAAATGCATTTAAAAAAAGGGGGAACGACATCACTGAATATATTTATGCATTTTAGGATTCGGAATACCTTTAAAGCTGTGGCCCCCACATTCCTAAAGCAACCCCCCACATTCTAGATGCTACAAGGCATGGTTGTAGGGCAGGGGGTGGCCACCTGATTACCATCTTATATGCGAAGGTCCTTGTGGGGGGAAAGACCCCTGGGGGGAACGGTATCAGATGAGGAATTGCCATACATACCCAAATAGACAAAGAAGGTCTCGTTGAATTCAAGGTATAAACTAATACACTTTAACTATCTGCACCAGACTTATTAGCACCTGTAAAACTACATAGATATTATCGAGAGTCCACACACAAATGCATCACTGCAAGCAGGCCAGTGCAAACTTTCTGCACCTGGCGTGGGTATGCCCAGTGGTACTGAGTTTTTGGGTAGAGGCGTTTTCAGCTGCAAGTGATATCACTAGAGCAAACCTGGATCCAACGCCGGAGGTAGCACTATTCGGGTTATTCAGAAACATCTCAGAATTTGCTCGAAAGTTTGTTGGTCTCCTGCTAGTTGGTTCTTGCACACAGGAGAGTTGGAATGACCTGATGAAGCACCACGGCCCTGAAAATCACAGACTGGTTAGCTGATGTGGCCTACTGCCATGACATGAAAAGGGCGTATATTTGATTGATACTGACTAAGGTGCAGCCACCGAATAGCTGGACCCCATATCAGAACTATTTAATGTCAACACCTCAGGATGTACAGACGATGGCAACGCAGAATGAGGGTCAGACATAAGATGATTGTGCAGCCCAAGACTCTGGAACCAGGAGGGGGATAGAATGTATTTAAGACATTGCACACTGTATGCATATCATGGTACAATATCATTAAAGAGATGTGGGGGTGCTGCCAAGGTTGTTTTTTGTTACGGATGTAAACTGATTATAAATAAATAATTTATGAAAAGCACACTTGCCATTTTGCAAGTCAACCCAACATACATGCATGCATGCACAGCATAGCACACATTTACGCTACATGACTATGTGAAAGATACCTGCCATATGTGACATGGCCGCATTCTCTCTATTGTGAGAAAGGGATAATAATCACAAAGGATTTCCATGCCCAACATTCAAAAACTCGCGTGTGTATTGAAACACAACACAATTAATGGTCACCCATGTGTGCATTACACAGGCTTGCAAGAGTAATGCATGTAAAAAGAGAGCAGTGTCCACATATCAGAAACTGCTCTGCTGAGTGCTTGTAAATGGCATGGCCCAGGTCACACACGGGCAAGAAATGGATTTAAGTCTAGTGTGTTCAAAGTCACACAAACATATGGCACTATAAAATTGCCCCCTGAAAAGGTGGGGCACGAATACTGTACTATAGCACTGAAAAGGGTGCATTTGCTGACAACATCCACAACCAGGACGGATGAATATAAAGATTGCACACCACATAAAGCACCAGCTGCAGATCTCCCCATTTGGGTCACAACTCTACTACCAAACCGCCGCCACCTCAATGTCCACCAAAGAGCAGTATAAAAGTACATTTGCAAAAGATCCATGGAACATATCAGGTGTTGTTTAATTGCTTGAGCAGCTGCAAGGGATCCAGTAGGAGGCAGTCACAGTTTGAGTGCTTCTATTCTGTTAGTGGTGGACATGTGAAATGGGCATTTCAGTTGATGGACCCTTTAAGGCCCGTACCATGAAAGATTCCTGCAGGGACAGAAGCAGACAGGGGGCATTGTCACTAAGACCTCAACACTCCACCCACTTGGACCTATCTGAGGGTTTCACACATGCACAACACTTGAACATGAATATAGAGTTGGGCTGTGCACCTTTTGCCCTATACCTGGCATTGGATGATGGCACCTGCTGATTTTTGGAGGCTCCACCTGCCATATTACAGTTATCCCTGTTCATATGAGGCTGTATTTAGACTTGCCTAGCATTAAAGTATATAACTTGCTTAAGATGACAACAACTAGTCATACAAGACTGTACTGGCTCATGTGCAGGATGTGCCCCTGGGATATATTAGTTCTGCTGGGTGTGTCCTTATCATATCATGGCCATATCATTCTTGCAC
Organism: Ambystoma mexicanum; assembly: GCF_040938575.1. Taxonomy (NCBI): domain Eukaryota; kingdom Metazoa; phylum Chordata; class Amphibia; order Caudata; family Ambystomatidae; genus Ambystoma; species Ambystoma mexicanum. The sequence continues at coordinate 991,148,273 of NC_090927.1, read as the reverse complement.
TTTTACTTTTTTGTGTGTCAATGATACTTTTTTGTGTGTCAATGATGCAGCTTCTGTTATATCATCAGGGTCAATGTTCATATGGCATAAATTCATACAATGTCATCATAGGGGTACTAAAGGTCATATTACGTCAAGTCCAGTGAGGTCATAAGATCCATAGTATCGTTTCCAATACCCCTGACATTTTGTTGAATTGATGTCTCTGCTTGGATGCCCATGGTCAGCCTTGATCATACGCAATGCATGTGATTCATGTAGGAACATAACCAAAATCTCTGATCGCAGTGAGAATACAGCTACATACGGAAGCTGTTTGTTACTGCCCGTGTTTAAAGCATAAATGACTATCTTTACTATGTGTAGCCTTGATACCAATGACATAAACCGCATGTAGCTATCCCGAATGACTCAGTGGGGGACTTTGCATCTGTGATTATGTATGGTCAACAACACATACAGCCAAGTTACCTTTATTGTACATATTTTAAGACCACATAAACCACACAAGTCACCCCTTTTGAGGCTAGGGAGGTGAGCTCACTGAGCAAGACCCTCCAACGGGGTCTGGGCAAGTGAGACCTCATTGGGAGTGACTCCCATGTTGCAGGCAAGGACTCCCATTCTTGCATGGAACTCCCTGTCCAAAATATATTGTCTGCCTACATGGGATTCGGAAAGACTGTTGTTACTTCCATTTTTGATTCTTCTGGTAGTGACATTTCTTCAGTCCCTTTGGCTTCAGGCAATGCTGTATCCCACCTGAACTCCACAGTCGAAGAGGACAACACACCTATTTCTGTGATGATTTGCATAAAACGATGAGGAACTTGCACACAGGGAGTAGAGATAATACTATTCAGAGGCATAGAATGTCCTGGAGGAGTGGAGCTATGCATTACTGTGGAGCCAGCGGTAGCTTGGCGCAGGAGAAGGATTCCAGAAAACCGGCATGCAGCAAAGCAAAGAAACTGCTTCTATAACCGAGATGGAGATGCCGTCTTGTCTGGTGGCATGACTGTGCTGAGGTTGTGGTGAGCCAGGTGCCCATTAACCAATACAGAGACCAAACACCCGAGGAGGAATGAATCTGTAAAGGGGGACCCTCTGCACTTCATCAGCTTTGGCATCTGTGGAATCTGACACTGGAGACTGGATAAAGGAGGAATGGATGCCCAGGTACACATTCACAGCCATCTTTAATACAGGTTCAGAAAGACAGACTGGAAGGCACCCAGAGCTGCTACAATCTGCTTGCTTTTATATGTTTTTTCCAATGACATAATGCTTTAATATAAGCCCTCCTTTCTTCTGATTGGATGGCGTTTCTGTCACTCACAAAGTCCACATTAGCTCATTTTGGCAAGCACCGACTGACTGACACAAAAACTGATAAGCTTGCTTTAGACCCAGCCCGACACAATTACACATCCTTTAACACCTGCCAAGAAACAGTCCTTATCTACTTCTCGAGGTCCTGCCAAATTTACTTGGCAGCTCATACTGTGAAAAACTCCATGAGCTCATTTTATTTGTTACAAAGTAGGCAGCTGTTCAGTCTAATTGGTAGCATTCCAATGCCTTTATTTAATTTACTATCAATCATATCTGCTTTCTCTGCCAAAATATCTCAGTATACCATCCCAGACGTGCTTATCTATAGTGAACTGCTGCCAAAGAATATCTGCTATCTGCATGAGTAAGGGCTTTGCACACCTGCTCCCAAGACACAATTTTGTATTTGGCATCTATTTTAGAATCTATCTCAGCCTCTTCGGCCTTGATACCAAACGGAAAAGCGTTATTTACTTTTGAGCATAACTCAGCTCCTATCCAGTTTTCAGAATATATTTGTATATATTCACGATGTGCGTGTAATCCCGGGGACACCCTCCACTGACTGGTTCACTCTGACCCTAAAAAATGTATCGCCCCACATGCACCCTTTTATCTTCAAAAACACTATAATTCTAAAGGTTTGCAATACTGGAACCATTGATCAGCTATCATGTTGTCAGTGTTCAGTTTGAGGGGGGGAGGCTAGGGAGGTGAGCTTACTGAGCAAGACCCTCCATAGGGGTCTGGGCAAGTGAGACCTCATTGGGAGTGACTCCCATCTTGCAGGCAAGGACTCCCATTCTTGCATGGAACTCCCTGTCCAAAATATATTGTCTGCCTACATGGGATTCGGAAAGACTGTTGTTACTTCCATTTTTGATTCTTCTGGTAGTGACATTTCTTCAGTCCCTTTGGCTTCAGGCAATGCTGTATCCCACCTGAACTCCACAGTCGAAGAGGACAACACACCTATTTCTCTGATGATGTGCATAAAACTATGAGGAACTTGGATTCAGGGAGTAGAGATAATACTTTTCAGAGGCATAGAACGTCCTGGAGCAGTGGAGCTATGCATTACTGTGGAGCCAGTGGTAGCTTGGCGCAGGAGAAGGATTCCAGAAAACCGGCATGCAGCCAAGCAAAGAAACTGCTTCTATAACCGAGATGGAGATGCCGTCTCATCTGGTGGCATGACTGTGCGGAGGTTGTGGTGAGCCAGGTGCCTATTAACCAATACAGAGACCAAACAGCCGAGGAGGAATGAATCTGTAAAGGGGGACCCTCTGCACTTCATCAGCTTTGGCATCTGTGGAATCTGACGCTGGAGACTGGACAAAGGAGGAATGGATGCCCAGGTACAAATTCACAGCCATCTTTAATACAGGTTCAGAAAGACAGACTGGAAGGCACCCAGAGCTGCTACAATCAGCTTGCTTTTATATTTTTTTCCAATGACATAATGCTTTAATATAAGCCCTCCTTTCTTCTGATTGGATGGCGTTTCTGTCACTCACAAAGTCCACAATAGCTCATTTTGGCAAGCACCGGCTGACTGACACAAAAAACGATAAGTATACCATCCCAGATGTGCTTATCTATAGTGAACTGCTGCCAAAGAATATCTGCTATCTGCATGAGTAAGGGCTTTGCACACCTGCTCCCAAGACACAATTTTGTATTTGGCATCTATTTTAGAATCTATCTCAGCCTCTTCGGCCTTGATACCAAACGGTAAATCGTTATTTACTTTTGAGCATAACTCAGCTCCTATCCAGTTTTCAGAATATATTTGTATATATTCACGATGTGCGTGTAATCCCGGGGACACCCTCCACTGACTGGTTCACTCTGACCCTAAAAAATGTATCGCCCCACATGCACCCTTTTATCTTCAAAACACTATAATTCTAAATGTTTGCAATACTGGAACCATTGATCAGCTATCATGTTATCTGTGTTCAGTTTGAGGGGGGAGGGGTCTAGTATTTCTTATACACTCCCCCCTCAGGTCTGTATTAGACAACTATTCAATACACAACCAGTACACCCAGTGTCCACCCTTTCCTAATCTAAAGTGTACCTATGCATCCCTGTCTCAGTCACCTCTCTAAGTGTGGTGATTTATCTCAATATGTGAGGTATAATAAAAACATTTCTACGGAACCAACAGCGACTTCAATCACTTTGTACTCTCTTAATCTAAAAAATATATGTATCTCTTTTTGCTAAAAGACCTTTGCAATGTTTCACCCTCTTTAAACTTTTGTATACTCGGATCCTCAAAGGATATATGTATCTCCTTTTCCTAAAAGACCTTTGCGATGTTTCACCCTCTTTAAACTTTTGTATACTCGGATCCTCAAAGGATAACTTAATTTGCTCCTCTCTGGACCCCAACCCCATTACCCAATTGAATATAAACACAACATACACAACAGGCGAATTTGTCCACCACGAGAATCAAGAGAAATAATTTCTTGAGGGTACCCACCAGTCCATTTTCTCTTATTTTGTCCACGTGCAACATTTACTGTACACTTTTTCATTCCTCCCACCCCAGGACATTTCCTTGTTTTCCCCTCTTTCCCCATGCACATCTTCTTCCATCGCCACATCTTCCATTGGATTCATCTTATTTTAGCTAAGTCCGCATCCATGGACCTTCTTTGAGCTTAGTTCATTTATTTTTATTTGTCCTTTGAGCTGCTTTGCAGAAAGTTTATGGGCCCTTTGTCTTGCCAGTCCTTTTGGTTTTCATTGTTCTTTACATCTCAGAGTACTCAAACTCTGATTTCTTTGATTCGAAGTCAGATAAAGGTGGAGCATTCAATTGTTTCTGGGGAACACAAGGATGGGGGAGTCTCATAGGGACAAACCTTTTTTACAAAAGCAGTTGAACTGGGCATCTGGCTGGGTCCCTCAACCTTTTCTCTCTGCTTGCAGGATCAGCTGACGTCAACCACCTGGTGTGTAGGTATCTCTCGTCCATCTGTAATATAAAACTAAATGAGTTTCTTTTGAAAAATAAGTAACTTTATTGACAGTATTGTCTCCACAAACCCAACCCTTAAAATACCGATGTGTTTCTTTTAAACATTCCTGCCTCCTAAACAATTTCTACTGCATTTTCTCCTTTTCTAATATAATAGGATGGCTGCTTCTTTCTCTCTTTTCGCACATTTTGGTGTCACTTTATACTTAATACATACTGGCTATGATCTTAGGTAATAAAATACATACATTTTCTTTGTTGCTTTTTCTGGTATTGCCCTATTTTTCATGGGCCATCTTTTCTTCCAACAACTGCATAGTGCACTAAAGGAAACATTTCCTCTCTGGTTGACATTCTCAAACCAAAGAGTCATGCAGTCTCCTTCTTTATGATAAAATAATAAATGACAAAAACAGACAACATGACAAATTCAAACATTCATTCCAAAAAAAGGATGTGTTTTTTTCAATCGCTCCCCTTCTTTCTTCTTGGTGCATCCGTAGCTGAAGAAGACGCTGGTGTGGGTTCCTGCTCTCTGTAGAAAACCGAAATAGAGGCACAGTCATGTTTTAGCTGACAAAGCGATCAATTATTTCCTCAGGGTAAACCTTTATTCTCTCCTTTTGATCAAAATTGTTTACTGAGGTCATCTCTTGGTTGGTGAACATTTAAATTCTTTTGACCTTTGCATACGTGTCCTGTGTTTTAATCTTTCCTGCTATACTGAACATTTTCTCTGTACTTTGAAGTCCTCCTACTGATGGCATGGGACTGCTGTCTCTTCGTTCTTTGCTCTGCTTATTCTTTTGAGACATTTTTCACATTTTTGATCATCCTACCTGCACTAACCTTGCTTACCCAGGTCATTGGGAACCCAACATTGATTCTACTAAGTGCATGCAAGTGTAACATATAGCCATACATCGTTTTGCCTATACTCAAAACTTTATGCATTTGCCAAATGCACCTATTCAGCATTTCTCTATTACCAGAATTACAGAAGGTTACTCCACCTTCTATCCAACGTCTTCTTTATTCTCGTCATTAGATATGGCCATACTTGTATATCTTATGCTTATTCTATGCTCACACTTGGTTGCACCTTTCTTGGGAAAATGCTATCTTTTTGTAAGACGTCATCCCTTACTGCCTTTCTTCTGTACTCACCTGGGTCCTCTTACTCCTAATAATGATTAATAGTTTGTTCACACACTTGCTGTGTCAACTGGTACTCACCTTTTCCTTCTCTGCTTGTCCACTTAATACTTTTGTCATAATATAATGTCTCTTCTCATGTTCTTTGTTATAGTTCCATAAAAATGATTTTATATTATCAGGTCAATCTTGACCATCCATACCCCTTTGGCCCTTCATTAATCACATTGTCTATTCATCAAAATACACTAAACTACTCAATTGTAATCAGCACCATCCATTGTGCTTTTTGTTTGCAAATATGGATATCCATTAATTTATTAATTTTGTATTTTATTTTTCACCACCTGAATTGTCATCAATCTCTTGAACTTCTTAATTCTGTGCTTTTATCCTTATCTTTTTATGATTATCTTACATTAATTAGTATGATTACAACACAAACCTCATATGTTTCATATTATAATCCCTTACATGTGTGTATTTTTATTTTGTTCCCCTATTCGTTTAGCTAGACCCATGTTATAAGGGCCTGTGGTTCCCAGGACTCCTGGCACTCTCTCCAATTCTTCCTGAAAATATGCTGACTGCCTTCCGCATTTTGATCATTAACTGTAGGATTTCCCCTTCTCTCTATTTTTATCCAATATGAGGTGGTCATAAAAAACACCACTTCATCATTTGTTTAGTCTTCTCTGAATATGTCGTCATCAGTGACATCAATCAACCTAGACCCTTCTTCAAGAGCTATCACTGTCCCCCATGGTTCACTCTCATTGTCCATTCCTTCGAGCATTTCTATTTTCTTTGTACTATGGCTGCTTTCTAATTCTTCAAAGATTGTCTATCCCCCTCTTTGTCCATATGTATCTGTGATTTTGAACACAAAATCATCAAATATTCTCACCATGTTCTCCACTAGGCCCAATCGCCATGTTAATAGACTGTTCACCTCATAAATAGAAGTATAAATACGCTGCATTTAAATAGTGTATTTCCAAACGTGGAACACACTATCCCTTGGTCAATAAATACAATCATCATGCAAGTTTTGTCATTACATTCCTTCCCAAAATATTAACTGGTGTCTATCACAAATATAACAAAGGATCAGTCATGTCACATTCTCCCACACACAAAGACTGATAATTCATCAACAAAAGGAACTCAACCCATAGCTCCAAAAAAAACCTGATCACCCATAGCAATTCCCACCATTGGACACCTTTCCTCCTTCCTTCATGGAAGTCCCAGTGTCTGTTAATAAAGCAAAGGTTTCACCTCCTACCGTCACATTACCCGTCACATTACCCGTCACATTACCCGTTGACTCCTCTTGGGGGTCTAATACCACTGATAATTCTGAACACATCAAGTCATCCTGTGCGCTATCCTATTGTGGGTGCATACATACAATTGCTCCTGTGAAAGGATTTCCTCTTACCACAGTGGCACCTCCTATTATGGGTGTTAATACCTGTTCTGTATTTACATATCACTAAATCTACATGTGGGCTCATTACAACTGCCCCTGCAGTGAATTCATTTTTACTTGCTCTAGCTGCTGTACCTGTTGCACTCTCAGCACTTGTGTCTGATATGTATGATCGTGGGTGTACCATTCCCTAACTTGGGGGTTATATGCTGGAGGATAAGCTGTCTCCCTCTTTAGAATTGTTCATTTTGTACATACCCTTGGTACCCACATCTGCGCGCAATGTGTCCTGTCATGCCAAATATCCAAAATTGCAAAGAATGGGTATCCCCAACACCGTGGACCGGGGGAGCAATATATAAAGAGGAACAAGGAGGTGGTCACATGGGTAAGTACAAAATATGTAAATCACAATTAATTCAAAGTGTGGAGAAGGAGAAGGCTCAGTCAGATAAACAAATTATAAACATCATATTTTAATATTCATATTTATTAAAATCAACATAATAGCATAAAAACATTTAATATCACACCATAACATCATAAAATACATCTAAATATATATCACTAAGGATAAATTATCCAAAATTGTCAAAGCACAGATCTGAAAATGAGAATAACCTAACATATATTGGCAGATATATGAAAAATACATCTATGATTCATAAACCATATATGATGGTAATTTCTGAAAGTGCTGACAAGATAAAGTGCAAACAAGGTAAAGTGCTAAGTGCCTGCTACATGGAAAAAATGCCAAAGTATCTAAAAGGATGTAGTTTCAACGACACACTGTATCTAGTTCAAATAAGAACTGATAGTCGTCTTCTTCAGGGCGCACCATTAAATTGCATCTACCATTGAAAAAGACATTAATATATGCAATTTCTAATAAAGCAGCTGAGGCCAATGTTTGCCCCAATCTGATACTTCCGGCTTGATTGTAGCCCACTGTGTCTGAAAGCACATCACCCGAAATAATGACGAAGAAAGAAAAAAAGGAAAAAAAGGGGGAAGAGAGAAAAAATATTTTTCTTAGATTAAAATCATCATAAAACTGACTGAGCCTCCAGATACTACACACTAATTAAGAATTCAATATTCTGAATTATCAATAGCAAGCAAAACATATGCACACCTTAATTAGTCCGTAGAGGGCGCAGGGAGCATTTGTTTTCTTCGCACAGCCCATAAAAAGAACAGATGCCAATATTATTACATCTGAGAAGACAAAAGATGTGTGGGATCTAATTATTTGTCCCCAATTATAAGCATGCTGCATAGAAAACAAAGGTCTAAATAATACATTGAGGTACACATCAGTAATTATACTAACCTGAACAACATGCTGAAACAAAACATGCATGTCAGTAGAACAGTGGACTGAAATCATGTCCCAGCGTTCAAAAGACTTTTTCATAGCGATTAACATCTTGCTGTAACAATGGACATCTCTACTGTTATTCAAACTCACAGGAGTCCGTTCAGGGAAAGCCTACAAACCACACAAAGAAAACGTCTCAATGGGCGATGTTAACTAATCCCTGCAGCATATAGCAACATCACCAAACCAGACCAAATATAACAATGATGGAACGTTAGCGGCAATAGGGGAAATTGCTGCCTTAGTATAAAGTTCACTATCTAAATGGTTAGGGTCAGACACATCCCGTAAACATCATTTTAGCACTAAATAAAGGAGTGCATTAATCGTTTGCTGCGAGAAAATGTGTCTGATAAGACATTGACGCTCAACAATAAACAAGCGATTTGCTATAAAGAAATTAACGCCTGTGTAGGCTGCCTATACTGCTAATTGTAAAAAGATACAATATCCCACAATGAAGGTATCAGAGCTTACCGTATTTCAAAGTCGGTCGTGTAAAGAGCAAGTCTGTTGCGTGAACATACTGCTTCTTAGTTGCATGAAAGGGGCGACCGCTAGCCTTGACTCATTCGCATGTTTCGTTTGAGAATGCAACTAACGGCACACTGTCCAAAGTACCTCCGGCGCCGCGTGAAGTTGGAAAGGGAAACAGGACTATTCTCCTACGGATAAGTGCCTTTGAAATAAAGGAAGGACTAGCAGCTAGATACTGCCCTAAGTATATATTGAAATAAATGGAGGACATCTTGGAATACCAAGCATTTGGACAACACAGTGCCCCAAGAATGGAAGAACAGAACAACAGAAATAATTATAAAACCAATGTAACTCAAATTGAACAGAGTACAATCAAAAAATATATTGATTAAGAATATATATTAATAAATGGCCACAATATATTATAAAGAGGCAAAATTAAATGGTCAAAGAATAAAAAATAAATAAACTGGGACGCACAATCATGGAATGCAGTGGAGCCACTCTTCTTGGCGATTCAGACCGGATGCATAGCTATTGGTATTATACATTAACCATTGTTCTCATTGTGCTAGTCTGGCTGCTGTGTTATTATAATCAACGCCCAATACCTTCTCCAATACCCACCATTTCAAATCATTGCAGGTGTGATTCTGTTCCAAAAAATAGGCAGTCAAAGGAGCTGTATTACATATTTTAGATTTATGCTCACCAATCCTCAACTTGATAGACCTAGATGTTTTGCCAATGTATGTTTTTTCACAAAGGGCAGACTATCACATAAATAACATTTTTTGTGTTACAGGTGGTATGTTGTTTGAGGGTCCACACTTTGGAATTAATTGTTACAGAAGTACAGGCACATTGATTACAAAAGCCACATGGGAAATGTCCCATAATGGCTTTAGTGCCCCAAAGATTTGGGAGGGTGTTATGTTTAGTCACAAGTGCCGCTCTGTCTGCTTTAGTGAGCCAGTTTTTTAAGTTCTTGCCTTTTTTAAAGGCATATAATGGACGTGGCAAATCAGGCATGTTCATTTGCAAAAGGTGCCAATGACTTGTAACGATCTTCTTAATTTTATGATGGTGTGTATTGAAGGTCATAGCACAGACTATTCTTTTCTTGGTGATATTTTCCCGATTAGGTTTAGTCAGGAAAATGTCTCGGTGCTGAAATGTAGCTCGTTTCCGAGATTGTCTGAGCAAGTGAGATGGATAGCCTCGTCCATGGAGTCTATCTTGAATTATATATGCCTGTGCAGTATAGTCATCAATCCTAGAGCAATTGCGCCTGGCTCTAAGGAACTGCCCATATGGGATACTTTCACGCAATGATTGCAGATGGAAACTATCATATCTTAAGATGGTATTCCGATCAGTTGTTTTTCTATATAGATCAACTATGATATAGCCGCCACCATCTTTGATAAGAAGATCTAGGAAAGGTAGGGAAGAATTACTGGCTGTCATAGTGAATTTAAGATTGATATTCACATTGTTGACCCATGTAAGGAACATCTGATGGTCACCTTTGGATTTATCCCATATTATAATGGTGTCATCTATGTATCTCTTCTTCAATCTAATGGCAGATCTGAAAGGGTTAGTATTGGACAAAATAGATCTCTTTTCAAAATCCCATATGTAGAGTGTACCGTAGTTTGGGGCAAAAGCAGCCCCCATCGCCGTTCCCTTAGTTTTGAAGTAATAGGTAGATTTAAACCAGAAATAGTTCCTGGAAAATGCTATTTCCAAGAGATCTATTAATACTTCACTCGGGATCTGATGAACACCAGGCCTTAGGTCGAAGACATTTTTCATGACCGATAAGGATTCAAGTTGTGGTATATTGGAATATAAGGATTCTACGTCCAACGTCAATAAAATATCGGTGTTGGCGTCAAATGGTAGACCCTCTTAATGGGTGATCGCATCTGTGATATCAGAGAGGTACGTCTCCGTTGATGCTGCCAAAGGTTTTAGGACAAAGTCAAAAAATTGACCAATTGGTTCCAACACAGAACTGCATAGGGACACAATAGGACGACCAGGAGGCTCGAGTGGATCTTTATATGAGGGGAGTTCTTGTACCTTTAGTAGTCAGAAATGCAAACTCCTTCTCATTAGTAACTCCTGCCTCACGTGCCCGTAAAGCCACTGTGAGAATTTCATTTCGTATGCTATCGGTTGAATCACCTTGTAACTTACGATAGAATATAGGGTTATTAAGTTGATGCATAACTTCATTGTCGTATTGGTTTGCATCCATTACCACCACCCCTCCCCCCTTGTCCGCTTCTTTGATCACAATAGTAGGGTCTTGTATAAGATCACGAAGGGTACTCCATGCTTGTTTGCTAAAGTTAAAGCTCTGACCTTGATTAGTGTCATTAAAGGTGGTATAAGTAGAATTGAGGACTGCTTTCTCAAAAGTGGCTATTTCATTTGAAACCATCTGTAGCTTAGGTGTAAAAGTCGACTTACATTTGAACGGTGTATGTAAGTCTTCAATCGTGTCCGGAGGAGAAGTGTTGCTGAACAAATCCCTCAAGCGTATTTTACGGAAAAAGCTACGTAACTCTATTTCAACCTCCATTTTAGTGGGGTTCTTCATAGGAATGAAAGAAAAGCTTTTCTCTAACACTCTAATCTCATGTTCACTAAACTGTTGTTTAGAAATGTTGTAAACAGCCGAGGGTTTAGCTATCTTCAGTAAGCCCGTTGCCTGGGTTCGAAGTAGTTTGTTAACATGGAGGCCCCTAGATCTGGTGGCAGAAAAGGGAGATTGGGATGTGGAAACGGGGTATTGGGTCCTTGTGGGACAAAATTCATTTGTTGCACAAAATTTTGATGGTGCCAATACTATAGCCCACGACCTCTATTGTAACCTCTATTCCAATTGAGGCCTATATTGTCTCTAGAGTTTTTGACAGGTTGTGATCCACTGCCATCTGATGATGTATCCGAAAAAGTCACTTTCTTTTGGGGAAATTCGGGCCATATTGTTTATTATTAGGATTTCGCCAATGGCCAGGGCCTTGTTAGTCTGAGGAGAGATAGGGATACGCCACTTCTTTAGAAAAAGCTTGAATATCTTTTTTTTAATTGGTCAATTTTTTTATTAGTGGTTATTTTGACAAACTCTTTGGTGTGTTTTTCTATAAATTCACGTTTTTTTGTCTTTTATAATGTTATGGTGTGATATTAAATGTTTTGTATGCTCTTATGTTGATTTCAATAAATATAAATATTAAAATATGATGTTTATAATTTGTTTATCTGACTGAGCCTTCTCCTTTACACTTTGAATCAATTGTGATTTACATATTTTGTACTTACTCGTCTGACCACTGTCTTGTTCCTCTTCTTCCCAAATATCCAATAGACAGGAGGAGCCCTTCTGACTAGTCCCCCTTGGTTATATGGTCCTTGCGCCTTCTGATTATCATTCTTCTTTTTCTGAAATCCACCTTGGTTGTTCTGCAAACCACCTCTTCCTCTACTTCCCATTCCTCTGCTCATCAATCACCAACAAAAAACGGCTACCTTGCCCAACATAAAATCAACAAATCAGGGGCGCTCTAGTGTGTGCCCAACAAAGACGGCATCCAACACCAACCCCAAAAAATGGGAAGGGACGTCTGTGACCCTAAACAGTGACTCAATGGGGTCTCCCCAGCTCTAACACATATAACAATTGGGCCTCCCATTCAAAAACAGTATATTCAAAAATAAAGTTCAACTACATATCATTTTCCTGTCAAAAATCAACAATTCCTTTAAAATATACACCCTAACTTGAATAAACAACCAGGGGGTTAAATAAACCACAACATATTAATCCTATTCAGTGCTTCTCTTAGCATCCGGTTTCAATAACCACACACTAATGGCATAAAAAATGCAGTTTTTCCAAAACTTACTCATTTGTCAATTACTCAGCAGGTGTCAACCAAATCAACCCTTAATCGAGCATCCCTACTACAAAGCACATACGTTATATACATATATACCGGAACCCCCCCAAAAAAGAACAAATTACTTTAAGGAGTCCGGGTTCAACTCTTTATTTCCATAAGAGTCAGGATCAGCCCTGGCTCAGTTTTAGCTCAATACCAAAAAAACAAATTCTTTGAAAACTGCACAAATGAATCACTAAACATTTTCCTTGCTTTCTTATACATATATTAGCTTCAACCCTACTAATTGTTACTTGTTTCAATCATATTTCCATGATTCTTTATATACTCTCTTGTTACAATATAAATACACATACATATTTTCCTAATTTTTGCCCATGGCTTCGCTAATGATTGATAAAAAATAATTGTCAACAGCATATTGCTACTTTCTCTGGTTTAACTGCATTAACTTCATATGACTATCACTGTTTCTAACTTTAAAACAACTTTGTTTTTTACCCACAACTCATTAATCTTGTTTTTTTTGGCTGCGTCAGTGTTATCTCTAGCTTTGAAAGGAAATTCTGCCAGCTACCAGCTGCACTGATTTGAACATGTTTCACACTTGTATGTCAGTGCTGGCTTTCTGCTAACTGCTAACATTGCATACAAAATAGTCTATCTCTCTGCCGTAATAAATCTTTTTAACATGCTATATATTACATTACCTTCACTTTTTGCTGGATGAAATGAATCTGGTGTCCGATTTTGCCTTAAAAACTAATTTTGATGGTTTTTCCTTGTTTTAACTACATAGTTGTTAATCAGCACAAATTGCCTTATCTGAAACTTTCCTTTTATCTCCGTTCCTATAATTTCTACCACGCAAGACATTTTGGCTTCCTAAGGCTGTCATGTATGTAGATATATAAAAATTAACCCTCTTGCTGCCTCAACTCACTCACCTTAAGGGTGCAAAAATTGTCAATTTCTTTACTTTTATTTTTATTATGTTCCCTGGTTTTTTCTCTATAACATTTCAGACTGCCCATCAATGGTTTGCTCAAACCTCTATGTTTTCCCCTGATCCCTGCCTATTTCTGGGTTGATGCAAATCACCCCCCTAAATAAATAATGTAATTTCTTGACTTCATCTCAACTTTGAACAACTCATTGTTGCTCTTCGACACCTTAATTGAAAACAGACACAGACAGACAGACAAACTAGTTGACTCTTCACATTAATCCTCAGCGCTCTTCGCTTTATCTCTGCCCTTAAATATACCCTGATAGGGGTTTAAATCATTATTTTACAGGGACCTGTCCTCTGCATCTCCTATGTTTACTTCACTTGAAGTGTATAATGACTTCTTCTGAAATCCCTTGGACCAGGACTCTCCATGCACTTCTCTTACACATCTCTTCATTTACACTTTAAAATTAACACGTTACTGTTCCCATTAATAGATCTATAACATGTTATTTTTTCCTTCCTTACCTATGTCCCCTTACAATACATACCATAATTCACAGTTGTCAATGTACACCATCATATCAGGCTGACAGCTTTGAGGAGACCTTCCTTGACAAAATGGTGGCACATTGCAGATTTATTTACCTACCCTATCACTTTCCCTGTCCATCTCCCCATCTCTTTCAGCATGTCAGCATGCATCTGGGTTGTTGTTCCTGAATTTTTTTTTAGGATCCCTTCGTACAGTTGCCATGCATAAAGGGGGACCTTCTGCACTTCATTAGCTTTGGCATCTGTGGAGTCTGACATTGGAGACTGGACAAGGGAGGAATGGACGCCCGGGTACAAATTCACAGCCATATTTAATACATGTTCAGAAAGCAGACTGGAAGGCACCCAGAGCTGCTACATTCAGCTTGCTTTTATATGTTTTTTCAAATAACATAATGCTTTACTATAAGCCCTTCTTTCATCTGATTGGATGGCTTATCTGTTACTCACAAAGCCCACATTAGCTCATTTTGGCAAGCACCGGCTGACTGACACATAAACTGATAAGCTTGCTTTAGACTCAGTGGGACACAATTACACATCCTAAAATGCCTTCCAAGAAATAGTCCTTAACTACTTCTCAAGGTCCTGCCAAATTACTTGGTAGCTCATACCGTAAAAAAACTCCATGAGCTCATTTTATTTGTTACAAAGTAGGTAGCTGTTCTGTCTAATTGGTAGCTTTCACATGCCTTTATCTAATTTACTATCAATCATGTCTGCTTTCTCGACCAACATATCTAAATATACCATCCCAGACATGCTTATCTACAGTGAAATGCTGCCAAAGAATATCTGCTATCTGCACGAGTAAGGGCTTTGCACACCTGCTCCTAAGACACCATTTTGTATTTGGCATCCTTTTTAGTATCTATCTCAACCTGTTCAGCCTTGCTACCAAACGGTAAATCGCTATTTTCATTTGAGCATAACTCAACTCCTATCCAGTTTTAAGAATATATTTGTATATATTCACGATGTGCATGTAATACCGGAGACACCCTCCACTTCCTGAATCATTCTGACCCTAAAAAATGTATTACGCAACATGCCCCCTTTATCTTCAAATACACTGTAATTCTGATTTTTGCAATACTGGAACCATTGATCAGCCTATCATGTTATCTGTGTTCAGCTTGAAGGGGGAGGGATCTAGTAGCTCTTATACAAATCCTCTGTCCCATGCAGGGTGGTGGAGGCTGCACACATGGAAAGCCTATGTGTAGGTAAGAGAATGGCTTCAACGCAGCAAGCGTACTGAAGCCGGAGCTTTCACGAAGAGAGCACACCATTCCGGGCGCAAACTCGATGTTCTGACATGTAGCAGGGTACCCTGGGAAATAAGGCAACAAGCATGTAAAAGTGTGACAGTTACAAAAGTTCTGGTTTACGGGAGCCTGAGAAACCTGAAGAGTATAGAGTGGCAGTGGCCAAACATAGGCTTAAGTCAAAAAGAAGTCTGGAGGACCTCTATAAACAAAAAAGTGGATATGAACCAAAAGAGTTCAGCAATATAAATCAGACATTGATGGAGACTTGTTTACTTAATTTGAGAGCACGGAAGAGGAACAACCCCAAAGGAAGAGAAGTTATAAAGCCAACTGTCTCTCAAGAACTGTTGCAACTTTTGAAAAGTGTGAAACCTGATGAGAAAAGCATTTGCGTTGAGGAATATCTATAAGTTTTATTTTCTATAACTAACAAGAGAAGAGGACTTTTCTTTGTTGCTGCTTTTTGATTGTTCCTTCTTGCGGGAAATGAACTGGAGGACGACCAAGACCCCCGTGAGATTGGCCCAAGAGCACCATAGGTGAGAAGCACAGTGCTCTGATGATTTAGGTTTGTTTCTATAGTGGTAGGGCTAGAAAGAAGTTAGGTTTTCAGACAAAGGACACATTTTTGTTTATAGGACGGAAAAGCACCCTTACGTTTAATTTACTAGGTAGGGACCTGCCTCGAAAAAAACCCCTTGAAATGCCCTTACAGAGTCTGAGTGTTTCTTCTGGTCCGCCACAGTATATGAAAAGATGTTAACACCTTTTTTCTGCAATTTTGAAAGCATTTGTTGCTCTTGTGAAGAATTTACATTCACCTTTACAGCTTCTCATATGCCGTTTTCAAGAAAATTGCTCAAAGGTTAGCACTCTAGCACATGTTTCATGGCTAGAGTTCCCAAGTTCCTCATCTTTGCCAGTTGTTTCCTGGCTTCTCAATGAGGTGAGTCTTAGCGTAGCTTTGGATTTCTCACATTCACTGATGTAAGGCTTTCTTTGTGTTGCTGATGACACGTGCCTGATCAACTATATGGATGAGATTATAGAGTAAATTAGCTGATATACCTGCCATTGCCCGGGATTTTATTTTCTTATAGGTACTATTTGTTACAAAAACCTTAAGGAAGTGTTATGCTTTTTGGAAAGGCTCCATAAGAAACCTGAAAAGAAAAATATACAAATCTTGTTGATTATTTCTCATTTAAAAAATGTTTTCTCAAAGACTACACAACACAATTTATTGTTCTTATTAAAAAGTAATTCTGAAACATATAACTGTATGTGGGAACAACATGGAGATTTATGAGCAGCATAATGGGGACGGTGCCAACAACTATGGACCTAAGTTCAATATTACTAAAGTACATGTTCATTGTAAGGCTTGTTTATAAACACAATTGTTTGTTTCTCTTCCTGGTGAACACTGTCACTTCAATTACATTGGGCAGCAATTTTGTAATACATAGCCTTGTGCCATTACACATCCTAGGTGGGTTGAGATTGCGAAGCAGCATGATGGGTGACCCAATTTTCAGTCAAAGGTGATGTGGTGGAATTCCCAGGATTTCGAGTGAGTTGAGGAATTCTGTTGGATATTTTACAGCTTCTTCAGCATCCACCACCGTATCAATTGAGTTGTACTCAGTAACTGTGCCCAAAAGCATATCCTGAAACTGATCCTACGGCCTGGACCTTGAGATTTGTTCCTCATGTAGGGACCAGTCCTTCTATGACCACATTGATGTTTTCACCAATTTCAGGCAACCGTCTCATGTGTAAAGGTGCTGAAATCAAGGGAAAGGGGTAAGGTGTCCAAATGTCATGTAGCTAGTAATGTCTGCAAGGTCCTAACAGGTAACCTTGCAGGATTTGGTGCAGATTCATGAACCGGTGTCCAATTGTATAAGGAACAACGCTTTGCCAAGCCACAAACCCACAAACAAATTTTAACTTGTGCTGAAATCCAGGCAACAGGGTGGGGTGTCCGAATGTCATGTAGCCAGTAATATCTGGAGGGGTGAAACAGGTAATCATGCACATTTTGGTGCAGATTGGTGAAATGGTGTGGAATTGTATAACGATCAAAACTTCACCAAGCCGCAAACCCACAAACAAATTTTGACTTCTGCTGAAATCCATGGAACGGGGTGGGGTGTCCAAATGTCATGTAGTCAGTAATGTGCAGAGGGTCCTTACAGGTAAGTATGTACAATTTGGTGCAGATTGGTGAAACAATGTGGAATTGTATAAGGGGCAACGCTTCGCCAAGCCACAAACCCACAAAAACATTTTGACTTGTCCTGAAATTTGGTGAACGGGGTGGCATGTCCAAATGTAATCTAGCCAGTAATGTCTATAGGGTCCTAAGAGGTAACTATGCAACATTTGGTGCCGATTGGTGAAGCAGTGTGGAATTGTATAAGAAACAACGCTTCGCCACAAATCCCACCACAAACAAATTTGGACTTTTATATATATATATAGATATAAGCAATAATTGCACCTCCGTTAAACCTCATGAGCTATGATACTGCCACTGTGCAAAGCCTAATTTTCTAAGAGCCTTACTGTTGCAAACCAGTGGAGCCCCTATAGCTAGCCTTTGCTGGGAATTCGATTTTCTGCATATTTCTGAGGTCATAGAAAAATAAACCTATAATGTATTGGATCAGGATCTGGAGTGTCCCTGAGTTGGTTAAATATAGAGAAGCTTTGAGTAATTTGCTGAATGCGTCTGGTTCTGGCTCGCTCCCCTGGTTCAAGTTTGTCTGTTCTAGACTCATATTTCTGAGGTCATAGAAAAATAAACCTATAATGTATTGGATCAGGATCTGGAGTGTCCCTGAGTTGGTTAAATATAGAGAAGCTTTGAGTAATTTGCTGAATGTGTCTGGTTCTGGCTCGCTCCCCTGGTTCAAGTTTGTCTGTTCTAGACTCATCAAGCTGGCCCTAGCAGACATCTGGTTAAACCCTTCAGGAATAGTCCCGGGACTAAGGCACTGGTCAAAAGGACTTGCACCGAGGCTTGCATCATCAGGATGAGACAGGCCTGTCAGGACTTAAGTACTGGCTGCCTGTTTTACCAATGTAAACAGACCCAGGGCTTTGAAATGCATCTCGACTGTGTTAGTCCGGGTTATGTCCATGTGCACCCTCATACAGTTACACACACATACTTTGAGGCTTGCCTCATTTACCTCCAAATGTAAGCAAGATAATGTGGCATTATGTCCTGCTTGTAGTATTGCCGAGGAAACTATTGCGCGCTTTTATTATTTTGCCTAGATATGCTGACTTGAGGGCTTGTTATTTAATCCTGCTAGTTAAATTTTAAAATGTCAAATATACTGGTGCTGCTGTGGATCTTTGTATAAATACTGTTGACCTCACTTCAGTTTATTTTGTCTCCAAATGTGTGTATTGGGCATGGCTACGAAGAATGACATTACTTATAGCCTTAACATGGTTATTTTATCATGGTTTTTTATGTTATTTTAGGCTTCTATGCAAGATGAATTGTTTTATCCCGCTGCTTTTCTTCAAGAATGTTCATGTTTTTATTGTTGCATTTGTTGTTCATGCTGTGCTTTTATGGTTTTAATGCCGAATAAAGCTTTTGTACAATCACATATATAGATGTTGATAGCAATGTTTATACCATGTGTTGCCATGCAACACAAACAGTAAAGGCACTGTGATTCCAACAGGATCTCCCTGGCAAGCTGTTGCCAAGCCAATAAATTGTATACTTTTTTTTTTTATTTTTATTTTTTTTTTATTTGTATTTATCCAAAATCTGGATTTAACAAAAAGATCTCAGTTTCCTCTGGTTAGATGATTGCGATCGGTGGCGTACTCTGTGTGCACTGCAGTAGGGCATTCTGTAAAATTTTTGCTGTTGCGATCGACCAGTTTGTTTTTCGTCCGCTAATTAGGCGGTTCCACCATGTTTCCTCTTCGCTTTCAGCGTATAGTTCGAGGAGCGGGTGAAGATATAGTAAACGAAACTGGTGCATCGCTGGGCATACCAGTAACAAATGTCTTACTGTTTCAGAGTCAGCTTTACATAGACGGCAGCTTTTGGAGGTCGAGTAACCTCTTGCAAACAGAATCTCGTTTGTGTGTAGCAGGTTTAAACGAGCTCTTAGAAGAAAGTGTCTCATTGATTTATTTGGGAATCTTCTGAGTAACTGGGTTGTCTCATTTAGCTTCTTTGGTTCTTGAGGGAACGTGGTCAAGGTCTTGTTTCTTTTGGCTATCTCTTCGGTGTTGATCCAGTCAGCCTCTTCCAATTTTTTTTAAATCTTATTTGGATTCGTGATGAGGTCTTCGTTTGTACACGCAATTTGGGTCAGCTTTGATTTTATTTGTTCAGCCCAATTCAGAATCATACTGCACGCGCCGGACTTGATCTCCAAGTCAATTAGTTTGTAAAGAGGTGGCGCGTCGGGAAGAATTGTTTTTCTGAACAAGGATATACTTGCCAATTCCACTGTCGTTCTTAGTGAGACGAAGCCTAGTTCTCGTCTTATTGCCTCCATCTGGGTTGATTTTGGCAGATTTAGTACTGATTTCCAAAAGTAGCCCTCGAGTTTTTTCCATATTGTGTTTGGAACCGATGGCATTGCAGCTGCTCCATATGTCAGCGCCGGGACAACTTTGGCTTTATAGAATGTTATTGTCGGAATCAGAGAGAAGCGACCAAATTTCTTATCCAGCACTCTGGCTTGGGAGGTCAGAGATCGCACTTTCTTCCAGAGTTCTTTTTGCATCGCTGATTCTGTGGGAGTACTGTCTATTATTACACCCAGGTATCTAAAGTTTTTTACTGTTTCCACATTGACTTTTTCAAGGTTCCAGTTGAAATCTTTCGCTCTTTTGGTTTTTTTTCCCAGTATAAGCACTTTTGTTTTTGCTTTGTTTATGATTAAGTTGGCCTGGTTGATAAACTCTGCTAGATCGTTCATTTGTCTCTGGAGACCAATTTCTGTTCTGTCCAACAGGGTGATGTCATCGGTGTATAGCATTCGCGAGACTGGTGTGTTGCCAATTTTCGGAGGAAACGATCGAGTCTTCTTGCTTGCTTCTTTTATGTCACCCAGGAAAGCAATGAATAATTCGGGTGCCAGCGGGCACCCCTGTTTCACTCCTCGGTTGGTTGAGATCTCTTCCGAGAGTAGGCCCTGTTGATCTAGTTTGACCCTCATGGTTGTTCCTTTGTGGAGAGCTTTTATTGGAGCAAGGTTGTTCGGGGGACAGTCCCATGTTTTTAACTTCTCCCATAGCATTTCTCTGTCCACCATGTCGAATGCTTGCGATAGGTCAATGAAAGCGAGAAAAGTTCTCGAGGATCCTTGCAGAGTCTTACTTTTGGTTATGCTAAGTAGCATGATGTTAACTGTGGCTGTTAGGTTTTTTTTTAATCCTGCTTGAAATGGATCAGCGCAGGGGGCGCTCTTTGCCCAGTTTTGAAATCTCTTTAGGAGCAGGGAGCCGTATATTTTCCCGATTGTGTCCAACAGGGCAATTGGCCTGTAGTTGTGTGGATCCGACTTTGCGCCTTTTTTGTAGATGGGGACCCAATGGCTGAGGTCCAGGACCTCGGGATGGATCTGGTGTTTGAACATTTGCTGAGCACCTGGCTTATAAAAGGCACCCAGTTTTCGGAATATGTTTTCAGATCGGTGTTTGTGATCCCGTCTGGTCCAGGTGCTCTGGAAGCTTTCAGTTTTCTCAGCAAGTCATGGATGTCTTCTTTATCGGACACGTCAATCCACTCTGTTTCGGTTTCCTCATGGTTTGTGGGGTTAGCCTTTGATGGTGCTCGAAACAGATCGGTGAAGTGCGTTTTCCAATTTTCTTCGCTTACTGCGTTACAAGGGGTATTTGAGTTTGCCGTGCACACTTGGTTTAGCAGTTTCCAAAAATCTCTGGCATCTTTTCCCGCCCCTTTTTTCAGCATTGTTTCAGAGTCTTTTTGATACAAATTTATTCGGTGGTTTTTTATCCAGGCTTTATATTTTTTCGTTTCTGCTTTCAGTTCTTCTTGCAGTGCTTTCGAGTTGTTCCTTTTCGTCCACCTTTTTAACCTTCATATTATGGCCCTTTTAGCCACCACCTGTTTGTCAAATTGGTGCGATTTGGCCGAGTCAGTCCCCCGGTTCTTGTTCAGGATGATTTTGAAAGGGCTTAGCAGAGGTTGGTAATCTATTGTTGAGTTGCAGAAAGCATATTTCGAAGTTAGTTGGTCGATTCTTTCTTCAGTTAGCCTTAGGCGAGTTCCTTGATTGTTACTTTCGACCATATGCCTCAACCTGCTTTTGTCTTTACAGCTGTAGTTCCACGTCGCTTGTAGTAAGTTGTGGTCGCTTGCTTCCGTTTTAATCACCTCAAATGAGGACATCACTTTCTGCATTTCTGCAGATGTGAAGATGTAGTCTATTGTCGCAGACTTTTTCATTCTTTCCCACGTCGGAGGTCTATTTGTGGCAGGAAAGTCCTTAGCCATGTTGCTGAATCCTCTTGAAGCCATTAGATCGTTCCATTGGGCTCCTCTTTCTTCCTTTGTGCTCTTCCTTATAGACTCTCTCAACCATTCCCTTCGGGTCTGACAGTTGGCGTTTAAATCTCCACAGATTATTATGTGAACTGTGTTTTCCTCCACAAATAGGGTGTCTATAGATTTTTCAATCAGTTTGAGGAACTTTGCGTCAGAGATTACTAGAGAATTCCAGTATACAACAATCACTGCAAGCTTGGCCTTCTGGGGATCTTCTTTTGCTTGTATTTTTGACGCGCGGGGGCTTGCCCATTCCAAGGACGCTTCCAGATGGTGCTTGGATGATTCCAGGACTTTCGTAATGCTGATTCCTCTCCCTGCACGAACCGCTAATAGAATTCCAGACGATGGCCTGCCCAAGCGGCTTTTTGCTGCCGGCGAGAGAACAATTTCAAAACCGTCCAAAGACGGTGCCTCCGTGTGCCAAGTTTCTTGTAGGGCCAAGATGTCAAACTGCCCTAAGTTGATTCCTCCTTTTTGTGTTAAGTGTTTGAACCCACACGTATTCCAAGAACCCAGTTTTAGGGTAATTTCGTTAACATTGTCTGTGGTGTCTCGAGGCAGCTGTTTAGGCCCTGCTGGTTGCTATTTTTGTGATGGTTTGAGAAGGGCTTTCGGTAGCCAGGACCACAGTTGGTTCCTTATGCTTTCGCTGTCCTGGCATCCAAGAGGCGCGCTGGTTCTTTGTTGGATGGAATTCTGAGTCGTCGGTTTCCCTGACGCATTCGAGTCGCGGGGAGGAGTAAGGGAGGTTATCTGCCACTTTTGCTCCTTCATCTTTTCTTTTCCCTCTCTTATTTCAATTTCTCTTCCCTCCGCATGGGTAGTGGGTTCACGGTCTCGTTCTCTCCTCAGATTTTGCCTAGGTGTTTCGTGCAGTGCGTACTCCCTTCGGTTTTCCAAGATGGTTCTTTCGTAGTTTGAGGTTTGATGTCGATTTAGCGGAGACACTCGCTTCTGTTTTCTCCAGCACGGGGTGCGAGTCAAGGTCTCGTAGTCCCGTCTCTTTGGTTCTAGGACATCTGGGGATTTCGGGTGCGGGCTTCTAATTGTTTCTCTCTCCCTTGATGCTTCACTGTTGGTCTCTGACCAGTTTAGTATCCTGATTCCGGATTTATGTAGTTCTCGCCGGGTGTCTTCAAGGTCTTTAATCACGAATGACGCTTTTAGATGTAGGTAAGCTTTTGCTGTTGATTTTTTGTGATACGGTTCAACCAGTGCCAGGTCATCAGACCTCAAACTTTTTAGCGTGATTGTTTTGCCGAAGATTCTGAGTATCGTGTTTCTGTTCAAAGTTATGTGCTCTGTGTTCCTGGATTTCTGTTCCAGTTTGTAGATTGTTGTTTTTGACTCTTGTCCATGTTTTTTCCGTCTTTTGAGTGAATTGAATTCTGTCAGCCTTCTCTGGACTCCTGGGCGTTCGCGTGACCTTGGGCTATTTCCCATTCCTCGAGTTCTTTTTATTTCCTCCACTGGGAGAACTTCTTTTTTTCCTAATGGCTGTTTCCAATGACTCAGTTCCTTTGATCCTCCCTGGGTCCTTGTCTCTGTTATCAGTGCTTTGCTCAAGGGCAGATGGTGCCTGGATGTTATTTGCCCACTTTCCCCTGCCTGTCGCTTTGGGGGCAGGATTCTTTTGTCTGAAGTTAAGTCGATTTGAATGCTTACATCCGGTGTGTCAAGATGCTGAGAAATGTTCATAGAGGACTTGTCCCTTAGAAAGTCGTCCACTGATTTCGGTGAGATTGGTAGTGGCTGAGTGTCATGCATTTTTTCATTGGCCAGGGAAGATTTGAGACTTTTTCCACTGTCTGGAGTTTGTAGCAGAGCGTTCTCCTCTTGGTTTTTCCGTCTCTTTTCTCGAATTGGTCTCGGCGGGGCTCCGAGTGTAAGGACTGTTACTTCTTGGTCCGCTCTAAGGGAGGTTATGTTTGTAGACGTAGACTTTGGTGGAGTATCCAGCTTTGGGGCCCTTGAGATGTTAGTGCCTTCTGCTGACCCTTTGGGGGCTCTTAATGTAGATGTCCGAGACGGGCAAGGTTTTGGTTTAGAGCGAAAAGCGGAGAAGAGCGGAAAGTGACCCTCCCGGGTTCGATTAAGGGCAGAAGACAAGTTTTCTCCCGTGGACATCGGATGACAGCATGGTTCAGTTTGGGTATCTCTGTTTCTTCTTGAGATGAGTGCTGCGGGTTCTAGGATTTGTCCCTCCTTTTCCTGTCCCCTTGATGCAGGAAAGCTACCTGTTGAGCCCGTTGGCTTTTTGAGTGGGCGTGTTCCTAGTGCTGTAATATATCCTTCAAGGAATAGCAGCTTGGTGTGTGTCATTGCTAAAAGCGTAGTCTGGTCTTTCAGCGAGTCGCTCAGTGCTTCATAAAGTTTACAAAAGGGGGCGAGCGCTATTGTTATTGCTGACATAAAAGCCAGAGTGTCGTGTTTTTTCCCTGGAGTCTCGATTTTACTGGGGGCGGAAGCCTCACTGCTCCTTCTGGCTTTGTTTGGGGTTACGAGGGTCTCGTCCAATGAAAATTGATGAGGCAGGTTGTATGCCTTAAGTGGGCGTGGATTTGACAAATTCTGAGAAGCGGCCTTCTTTTGTTTATCATTTGGTGAAGTCTGTGTGAAGGAGTTTGCTCCCGTAGTCTGCGACTGAACGGCCACTGGGCTTGGGGGCGTTACTTCCTTCTGTGGCTCAGTTCCGAGTTTGTTGCTGTTCACTGGTTCTGGCCATTTTGAGTTTGTAGTGAGTCTGATAGTTGGACTCATGTTTCCCGGGAATGTCTGCTCAGAGATGTCCGGGCTTTGTATTATTTTCAATGGGTTTAAAGTCCGGGCGGTTTTGTCGCTCCGTAGTTCTGTTCCCAAATCATCTGCTGGTGTGTCGCTTGTATTGTCATGGCTCTGAATCGGCAAAGCCTTCTTCATTTTTCGAGGAGTTATGAGGACGAGGGTGCCATTCCGATGCAGCCCCTCCGTTTCGCTGATTTGCTGCTCCGGAGTGGCAGAACTGCCTGGTGCAGTTACTACCGTAGGACCCTTCAGGATAGTTCCCAGCCCAGTTTCGTGGCTGGTGGATGTCGGAATAGGATGCCGGGTTTCAAAGTGAAGGGAGACCGGGGGGTTTTCTCGCCCTACGTGTTTCCCACTTGCCGAGTCTTCTTCGGTTGTTCTCGTCTTGGGAGTTGGAGCAAGGTCGGTGAGTGCTTCTAGAATTTCTGCGTCAGAGATTTCGTCATCTGTGACGAGTTTTTTTTTGCCCAGACGGTTGAAGAAGTCTTTTAGCGACATACCCAGGTTATTTTTGCACGTCGTAGTTTTTGCTAGTCCCCTCTTTCTTGCTTTATTAAAAATAATGGAATTTTTTCTTTGGTGTTGTTGTGGGCTTTTCATGATTAGTTCGTGCAGTTGTGCACTTGGAGATGTTTCTTTGTTTTTTGATGTTGCACTTCTTTTTTTTTGTTTCTTCTTAGGGATTTTATTAGTGCGCAACGGACCATTTTTCTGCATGCGAGGTGAGATCACTCCTGCCGAGGGTGTTGTGGGTGGAACGGGGCAGTTAGGTGTCTCCATGTCTGTCCATTCCTCGGCCGGTGTTGAAGGGGGCGAGCCCCCTGCTTCCCACAGCTCTTCGAGGCTGTGGCTCTCCGATGTAGTTCCGAGTCTCACCACAGGTGGAGCCTCATCGAGAGGCTCCCCGAACGTTCCCTTGGCAGCCCGCTCTAGTCCACTCTCCGCTGGGGGCGGACGTTGGAGCGGGCGCTCCTCCTCGCACACCGCAAGACCAACGCGGCGCTCACACGGCTCCTCGACCCCGGGCCCCCTAGCCCCCACTGGTAGACCCACGGAAGGGCTTTCCGGAAGGCAGGTAGGAGCTGCCTTGTCTGGTGCTGTGTCAGGTGCGGTGGGCGAGATTCTGTGGCCGCCCTGTTTTGGGCTCCCGCGGCTACATGCGCCGCTCTCCCCTTCTTCGTCTTCCGCCTCCCCTGTCCGCCCTTCGGCCGGCAGTGGGGGGCGGGCCACGATCGCGGGGAGAGCTGGCGGAATCCGCGGATTCTGCTGCTCGAGCGAGCCCGATGGAAGAGGCTTGCAGTCTGCATTGGGTCTGTGGTTAGCCACCCTGATTTGGGCGTGAAGGAGCACAGAGTTTAGGTTGCTCCCTGTGAGTCTGATGCTGTCACGTCCCTTTAGGGCTGTGGAAATGGTTGGTTGGAGATCGGCGGGGTCCGTTCCAGCTTTGAACATGTGTCCGAAGCCCCCCTCTGAGAGTTCCGCTGCTCGAAGAGGGGGAGCATGCTCAGAAGTTGGTTTCCAAACTGTGGTCCCCCCCGAGGTGTTGGCCCTATTTTGGGCAAGCGGTCTTGGGAAAATGAAGGGGGATTGGGCGCTTGGCCCCCCAGATACTGGGCTGAGTTTGCCTTTTGTGGTGATTAGTGGTTTAGAGCTTCGTAAGAGTCTCTTCATCCCCTCTCCCGCCCTTGGGTGGGTCTGTTGAGGGTCGACTGGCTGCTGTGTAGCAGGATCCATCCCTTCCCTGCGGGATTGCCGGGACTTGCAGGGACTGCAAGGACTGCGACTCCCTCAGCGACTGGCTCCGCGGCCGCTCCGCGGCTGGAGGGTGGTTTTGTAGCACTTCCCCCTTCAATAGAGGGTGTAGAAAGACTGGAAACAGGACCAGAGTGGAGGGTAGACTGCAAGGACTGCGACTCCCTCAGCGACTGGATTGTATACTATGTATGCATTTCTTGATTGCATGAGCGTGTGCACTTCCCACTGCCTCTCCCTCTCCCTACTTCTCAATTCACCCCGAACCCAATGTTTCAATCTACACCCTGCACCACCCTACAGTTAGTGTGCTTTAAAGCAATGTATATGCAAAAAGGAACCATAAAAACAAATAAAAATAAAAATAATAAACTGTCTTCACTTTGCTTTCCTAACTCCTGTAGCTTTTAAATGGGCTTGGCTTTAATTCTCTTTGTTTTCTCTGAGCCTGGTACTTTATTCTGGAGGCTACTTCATGCCTTTTGGGACTTCATTTCCTTGCCCCCCAATCCAAGACAAATGTTGCTCCAACTGTGCCATTAGGGACAGGGTGATCTGTGAGCTTGCAGACATTGTAGGGCTTACCAGGACCAGGCAGATACAATGTACAGCGAGGAGGTGCTCAGGTGGATGCTGGAACACTCACCTAGGAAGCAGAACTTCATTACGAGGACACTCACCTAGGAAGCAGAACTTCATTACGAGGTGGCTAGGATCTGGGTCGTGGCTAATTAGCTGGCTGGCAGATATCACTGCTTATGAATTGGTTAACATTAATGATATAGTCTGGATATGAGATCAAGGTATCTTGTACCCACGTAGTTACTGGATAATGCCGCTCTCACAGCCAAGCCTCTCATGGTCCCCTGTAGGAGTCTGCTGCCCAAAGGCAGGTTCTGGTGATGCAGAGCAGTATTCCTATCAAAAACAGTCTACAACTCCCAAGGTACCTCACACTCATCTCTTTCTTTGGGTGTTTTTTAAAATTGTCAAATACTTAGGCTTGTAGATCAGAGTCTTTTAGGTGTCCTCTGCCATCAAGAAACTGATACAGATGGATCTTCTCGTTATGGACGAAGGAGCAGATGGGAGTCACAGATGTCAAGGAACTGAAAGTAAAGTGCAATGCAGTACTGTCTGGCCCAGTGGAAATGCTGCTCCAATGGGGGAAGGGCGGAGAAGGACACCGGCAACAGTACTTAAAGTAAGGAGCCACTCCATGGAGTTTGTGCACTGTGGGTGGAAAGTCTGTTTGAATTTCAAAATGTTTAGGTCAGCAACAGGCCTCTATGCTTTTTCATATACAGGAGCTTCATGTGGTTCTATCCTCGCACCTTCGCTGTTCAGTTGAGCATGGTGAATGGTCCAGCATTGCTTACAGAGTGTATAAGAGTTGAGTCTTGGGACAAGACTGCTCCTCACGAGAAAAGGAGAGTGTGTTTCTATCTGCCACATGTGTCCGACAGGTCTTCATTGTCAGGAATAACTTGGAAGGTTCCATCTAGGAGCTCTCCTGGTGAATCATCTGGTCAGCCTCTTCTTCCAATCCCAGTACTTCTGCAAAGTAATTAGAGCAGAACCTCTACTATAATGGGAATTGAAGCAGAGGCAGCAGTATGAAGTCACAACAACAGGCCTGTGTTCATTTAAATATTTTGGCAGCCACCCAATGAGTGCGGTATTACACATTCAAACTTTGCAGATATATTCCAAGGAAAATGCCAGATCTGGATCCATCTATCTCTGAAGCCACACACACACCAGCTCAAAGAGTCATGCCCACAATTGATGCCATCCATATGAAATTCGCAACCGGTGAAGGGTGCTTAGCTAATCAGATGGCTGGAACAGTGGGCGAGAATACACATTCTCCACACGCTGCTTCCAGCCACCCGAGGCCCTTCCCCAGGAGGCGCCATTTTCTTTTTTTTTTATATGGTGAGGTAACACGGAGCCTCTCCTTGTTGCCGCACCACCCTGCCCCCCAAAAAAATCCTTCCCCCTTCTCCAACTCCTCTCTACCTCCCCACTTATCTGCTGGACAGGAGCTTTGTGCCGCCATAGAATTGGAAAAGGGGTTTAATCCCTTTTCCCTATGGCAGCGGGGATCTTTTAAGTTTTATTTTTTTTTTTACTAGGGAGATTGGCTGCATAATCCAGGGTTTATCCAGGGTGCAAAAACATTTGCACCCCGGATAAACCCCAGAGTGCGAATGGCTTTCACCCCTGCTGTGGGGGACGGACATGGCCTTTAACATGCTTATTTATAGCTCACTAAAAAGTCGCATTTAACCATCTAAATCCAGCCATGACAATGTGGGTACCTTCTCACTAATCCGTCTCTTGTGGACAGATGTTGGGTCATTGTCTTTCAGAGCACACCGATCACATTTTTTAACCACATTTTACTTTACTTTAATTTAATACATTTATATAGCGCGGCCACTGACCCGGAGGCTTAAGGGTGCTAGCCATTGAGGAGAGAATATAGACACCACTCAATGTCGCACTGTGGTGGCAGCAATGCCTAACATATGCCTCCTGGGAGAATAAAGAGGCTGGGCAATTCTTATAAGAGAAGGCTAGAAGTAGCAATTTCGGAAACACATGGGGCCTCATTATAAGATGTGCGGAATGGGTTTAAAGGAACCGGTAATGGTGCCAACGCCATTAAATCCACTCTGCACTATTACGAGGTTCCCTCGTGGGACCCGCTGTGGATGTCTGGTTTATCCAGACGTCCATAGCGGGTCCCGTGAGGGAACCAAAGAGCTAACAACGGGCGCATTATGAGTGGGCCTGTTGTTAGCTCCCTCCCCATTCCCATTTGGGCCTATGGGGGCTCAAATGGGAATGGGGAAGCACCGGGCCCGGGTTCCCTGAAGGAGGAAATACCAGGCCCTCCATACTCAGAATGGCCCGGTAATTCCCCATTCATGGAACCCGGACCCGGACACGGTTTTGGAGGCAGCCATGGTGCTAATAGCGCCATGGCTACCTCCAGAGTCGTAATGTGGCCCATGGTGTGTGGTTGGGATATGAGAAGCCAAAACGTTGACTCCTATGGGAATTCTTCATGACACAATACTGGAAAGGGTGGGGCATAGCCAACAAAATAATGTGTTGATCAGACTAAGGGCTTGAAAACTTCACCTCCAAAGAGCTAGGATGTTGCCATGAAACGTCAAGCTGTTACCCATTACATTTGGAGAGCTTTCTGAAAGCCAATCTGAAGAGCAGTCTTGCTTTCCTGAGTCCCTGATGGACTGGTGATTACTTCCAGGACTGGATTCACAAGTTCCCTGATGCCTTTCCAAGGACTAATGTTACCTGTCTAATATCACTGAACATCTGGGATTTTTCTCTTGGGAGGCTAAAATCCTTGAAGTCAAAATAATCAATACCTGGTAGTTGTGACGAAAGGCCCTAAAGAATGTGAGGCAACAAAGTGCCATCCAAGCCACCACAGACACAGAAGGGGGTTTCTACCAAGCCATTTACAGCCTCCAAACAGATACAGCAAGTACAGTTTACCTAGTTCTCATCAGATTCTACACCCTCTCAGTGACCTTACATTTTATGGTCACCGATTACACAGACTCTTCAAAGAATTATCTCTTAGTTGATGAGGAGAATGCTGATGTGGAGGAAGGTAAGACGTGGAAAGGAAGTTGAACCCTTTAACTGACAAATGTATGGCTGGACACTTCATCCAGGACACATTAGAAAAATATCCAGGACACGTTAGAAAAATGAACACATAGGCTAACCTTTGAGAATGTGTCTTTGCCCAAATCCCTGATAGTAAGCTATATAAAACTAGGTGATTTAAAAGAACTAACCTATTGATGCTCCAGATGAGAAGGAACTAACCGTTTCTAATATCCCTACAGATGATCAGGGTAAATACACAGCCCTTTAAAGTGGACAGTCACACGGTTTTAGATTACAACTGAGGTTGAAGAATAAGAGGAAGACTTTATGGAAGACACCTTGAGAAGAAATACAGGGCCTCACCAGGTGATCCTAATTACATTTAAGGACAGTCCACCCCAGATTTCTTATCAGATTCCACTGCACAGAAAGGTGTCGCTCACCAGCATTAATATCTAAAGCTCCATCAGACAAAAGCTGTACAACATGGGTCACAAGATGGTCACAACAGAAACGTACGGTCTTAGCAGTGTGGATTTAATGCCATTACTGGCATATTATGACTGTGCTAAAAGGAATGAGCTTGGCATGCTAATCAAGGACATGCCCCAAGCCATCAAAAACTAAGAAATACACCAACAGTGAGAGAGGAACAATTGACCTCTAATGCCATTATTAAATGTTTCCTCAACACATTGAATACAACATCGAATACCACAGGTGAATTGGTAAGGCAGAAGCAGTGAAAAGGCATGTACAGTTTTGTTGTACAGGATTCAAACCAGAGACACTGGCAACTCTGATCATAATATCTCTGGAAGTGGAATGGTTCTTGGAGAAACAGGTCACTGAAGCCCTAGTGAAAGCAAAGTTCAAGACTATTCGTGCCTTCAGGAGGTCGGCAGTATCTGTGGATACCGCCAACACAATAAGCGTTACCGCTACTTTGTACAGCGCAGTTTGTGCTGGACCACAAGTAGCAGCATAGCTGTAATTGCCCATTGGGTTTATTGAACCCAATGGGTATGGGGGCGCTATTAACGCTGGCTCAAATTGCGTGGGTGCTAATAGCAACGAAAATGCCCTCTGCACTGGCGCATTCACCTCCAGCTCTGAGCTGGAAGCGAATGCGTCCAGTTATGGCCAAACTTGAGATTGGGCCAGCCCTTAAATGCAGCAGTCATAGCGTTACCGGCACATTTAAGGGTTAAGGCCCAACTTGTGATGAGCAACAAAAACCAGTGGGTGGGAACCTCTACTGCCACTGGCACCCTGAGGTAGAACAATAGTCTATAGAACAATGGCGGTGCCAGGAGAAATTCAAGGAAAAACTGGGGAGATCGAGACTAGAACTATAAATGTTAAATCATTGTTTTATTTCATTTGGATTTAAACATAAAAAGGGTAACTTTTTTAATTATTATTGTTTCAATAAAAAACATCCTAATAAAGTCAATCATTCATACTTCATTCATACCATACAGTTCTAAAACAGTTCATGAATTTTGAGAACTCAGGAATTTCCATATAAGCTTTTTGAACTTCCAATATTTTAAACTGTATCACTAACAATTGTCCACGTTATAAACATTATCGTCTATAGGTGCCCCAGCGCATAATTCTTCCATTAGTAAAGGGCTTCCAAATTAACAATAGTTTTGACTCGACAATGTCTGTTAAAAATCTTCCAGACGAATTGTATGTGTCTTCTTCAGGATATGTGAACATTTGTGAATTCTAAAAACAAACAAATAGCATACTATTAAAACAAGCTCATGTCTCTACTCTCCAACTTAATGGGACACTGCACAGAAGCACAAACACTTACAAGAGAAAAGCACACCCTCTTTGTTCTAAATGTATAACGCATCGCAAAGTTTATTCTTTGAATATTTGGAGCTCCTCAGGCTACTGACCTTATTCTAAATTCTAAGGATGCAGGGGAGAAAATGAATGACTCTGGTATCGTAAGTCAAAACCTAAATAAACAAACAAAGAATTCCTATTGTGAATAGGAACTCCTGTCCCCTGCACACCATATAAATGGAAAAACAATTCCAATCAAAATTCAAACTTTCCTTAATTTGATGATTTCAATGTAAATTTTAGAAGTATAAGGAGGTGTGTATAAAGCAGTACACATAAACTTAGTGTAAATGTTTTCTGTTTTCGTAATTGTACACTCTTTATCTAGTAATGATCACATTTATCACACAGTTTGTGTGTGCATGAGTTTAATTTACTCAAAGTAATAATGATTCAAAAAATAGGAGAAGTAATGCTTTTTTAATACAAAACGTGTCTAAACAAAACATCACATTATTGAATATCATTATAGGCCTCTACAAGTGATAAATTTGATCATTACTAGATAAAGAGTGTACAATTACGAAAACAGAAAACATTTATACTAACAGGCCGATTCATGGAATCAACGTGCGCCGAAAAAACGGCGCACGCGTGCGAAAACGTGCGATTCGCAGTGAAATAGCGAAAATCGCAGTGCAAGTGCGATTATCGCAGTGCAAGTGCGATTATCGCACAGAAAACATCGCACATCTATTCATGGAAGTCCGTGCACGCGCAAAATGTGGGATGTGCGCTGAAAAAGTGCGCGGCACACGCTGGCCCACGCTGGCGCACAGGTCATCGAACGCCGTGCGATAAGGCCACAGCGAATTCGCACATAGCGCGGCGCACATAACAAAAGTAGGCGTAACACGGGGCGTTACACGCAGAATGGGGAACAACTCGTGAAAATGTGGGCGTCACGGGGGAAGTACAGGAGGCAAGTGCGCAGAACGCCCACACGCTCGCCTACAACACGTATTCATGGAATCGAATAGGGAAAAACAGCGCACGGCCAAAGACGCGCACAGGCCCATACATGTCCGCCACACGAAAGCAGGCGGTAGCGTCCCTGCGCAGGAAAAATATGTGCGCCAAAGTTCTACACGCGCGAGAAGTACCACACGCGATCGGGCCCGGGGGAGCGTGTGCGTGTATTTCAGGGGTGCGCAAGAAGTTTCACACGCGATTGGCCTGGGTGCGTGTATTTCAGGGGCTCCCGGGTGTTTTCACTCGCGATTGTCCTGGGCGCGTGTATTTCAGGGGTGCGCGAGAAGTTCCACACGCGATCGGGCCTGGGGGAGCATGTGCGTGTATTTCAGGGGTGCGCGAGAAGTTCCACATGCGAATGTCCTGTGCGCGTGTATTTCAGGGGTGCGCGAGAAGTTCCACACGCGATCGGGCCTGGGGGAGCGTGTGCGTGTATTTCAGGGGTGCGCGAGAAGTCTCACACGCGATTGGCCTGGGTGCGTGTATTTCAGGGGCTCGCGGGTGTTTTCACACGCGATTGTCCTGGGCGCGTGTATTTCAGGGGTGCGCCAGAAGTTCCACACGCGATCGGGCCTGGGGGAGCGTGTGCGTGTATTTCAGGGGTGCGCGAGAAGTTTCACACGCGATTGGCCTGGGTGCGTGTATTTCAGGGGCTTGCGGGTGTTTTCACACGCGATTGTCCTGGGCGCGTGTATTTCAGGGGTGCGCGAGAAGTTCCACACGCGATCGGGCCTCGGGGAGCGTGTGCGTGTATTTCAGTGGTGCGCGAGAAGTCTCACACGCGATTGGCCTGGGTGCGTGTATTTCAGGGGCTCGCGGGTGTTTTCACACGCGATTGTCCTGGGCGCGTGTATTTCAGGGGTGCGCGAGAAGTTCCACACACGATCGGGCCTGGGGGAGCATGTGCGTGTATTTCAGGGGTGCGCGAGAAGTTTCACACGCGATTGGCCTGGGTGCGTGTATTTCAGGGGCTCGCGGGTGTTTTCACACGCGATTGTCCTGGGCGCGTGTATTTCAGGGGTGCGCGAGAAGTTTCACACACGATTGGCCTGGGTGCGTGTATTTCAGGGGTGCGCAAGAAGTTTCACACGCGATTGGCCTGGGCGCGTGTATTCCAGGGGTGCACGAGAAGTTCCACACGCGATTGGCCTGTGTACGCGATTCCATTGGACCAAAGGACCTGACAGCGCAGGCGCGTCTGTGACGTGACACGCGCGGGCGTGTCCCTGTACCCGGGGGAAAGTTACAAGACCAAAAACTGCACGTCCGAGTGTCAGCCCGCGTAATTGGAGGATAGTGCCTCAGTGCGTATACGCGGAAGTGACGTTGGACGTGTGGTGCGGTTTAAAAGGTACGTGTAGTACGTCATTTCCTTGTACGTGCTTCCCGTGGAGAGCGAGTGGGTGAAATCTGTACTTCTTGTCGGTTCACACGCGATTTACTTCACAGCGTTTCTAGTTCGTACTCCCTGTTACCTCTGTCAGTATTTTTCTGATTTTCTCTTCGACCTGTTTCCTCAAACAGTGTTGACTTCTCCTTTTGTCCTGTCTCCTCAGACAGTGTACAATTCTTCTTTTGGCGGGGGTGTTGCCAACGCGCACACGCGCATATTTTTCACGCTCTTTTCCCAGGCAGACGGTGAGTGCTAGCCCCGTGTGTAGCGTACCCCTTCAGAGGTCATTGTAGGCTGCGTGTGACACGCATACGTTCATTTTTGTGTTTCTCGGTGCCACAACGTAGTGCAGGTTCCTTTTCCCACGCACGTGGTCTACGAGGGGTCGTATGCACGTCATTTTCTGTTTTAGGGGTGCCTGTGCGTTGCGTGACCCGTCATCTTTCCCAGGGGTTACATACAGCCTTGCTAGAGCACTTGGGTACGAATTCCATCTAGTACCCTACCCCTTCGACCCCCAATTGCCCAGGGCAATTGTCCACTGCAACTCCCATACGCACAACTCCATCAGTGCCATGGCTGGGAGGCGAGCAAGTGGTAAGGGTGGCAAAGGTGGCCGAGCCTCAAGAGGTGGGCGTGGTGGGCGCGGTAGGGGACGTGGCTAGGATTTGCAGACTCCCCCAAGCCCCCCACGTGTGGAGGACCAGTCAGGGACACACATCCCCCCCCCATGGTTGAGGGAAACGTGGCTGACACCATCCCTGCTCAGCCCTTGTTGGACCGGCCCGTTGTGGCACCTGACCAGCACAGGGTGACTCCCAGGCTGACTTCCAGGTCACCAAGTCTAGGCCACGGGTGGCGGCGCAAGCCAGTGTCACCAGGCCACGTGGTACAGGGGCAGCCATGTCATCTGCTGCCTCGAGTAGGTGGGGTGGGGAGGCTGTAGGGGCAGCTGCAACTCCGTCCACCCCAGCTCTGACTCCCCCAGAAAGGACAGTGTTGGTCCCGGTACATCAGACTGAGGTTCCCCCTGCCATCATCACACTTCAGCTAATGCCTGCAGAAAGTCATTTGGTCAGTGTGCCATCGCACACTACTACTACACAGTCCACCGGTGCTCCTGCCTCTAGTGTCCAGAGCGGCGTAGGGCACTCCGGATCCCCACCACCCACAAAAAGAAAGAGGAAGAGTGCTCGTCCAGTACAGGCTGATGACCCCGACACGGCTACACGATCCGGCACGCCAAGGAAGCCTAGCTTCAATGATGCCGAACTGGATGCACTTGTGCAGTATGTGTCCGAACATGACGCCGAAATGTTGGTCACTTCAGGGTGTAGGAATACACCTGCTCGACGTCAGACACACTGGCAGTCCATCGCGGACAGCATAAGTGCCCTTGGGTTTATGAGGCGCACAGCTGTTGAGTGCTACAAGCGCTGGAACGAACTTAAGCGTAGGGCAAAGAAAAAGCTGGCCTCAAGTCATGCCGCAACTCTGGTGACTGGAGGTGGGTCTCCACAAGAGGACATAGAACTCACTCTACATGAGCATGTTGCTGGGACCTACGTCACAGAGGAGCAGATCCAAGGTGTGGGAGAACTGCCAGATTATGAGGCATTGTCCGGTGAGTGCACATGCATGTGTGTGTGATCCCTGTGTATGTAGTTTGTGGGAGGGGTTCTGGTTGAGTGCCAGGTCAGGGTGTGTGTGCCTGAGTGTTTTGTCCCACCCATGTGCTTCATCCAATGCATACTGCGCCCCGGGATTTGGGTATTACAGTATCCCTTCTGGCCACAGTAGGCGTTTTGCACTACATTGCGCCAGTTGCCCTTGAAGTGGCATCTTGCTACCACATTGTTCCGTATTTAGCTGTGTTCATTCAGGCTGATTGTAGGAATTCACCTGGTTCTACTGCGCATCTCTCTGCCCTATTGTCACATATATGACATGCCCATGGTACATGCCATCTGTGTGGTGGCATGTGTCATGTATGTGTATTGGACATGCCACTCACAGGCCAATGTGTGATGGCACTGCTAGCCAGCATGCAGCTGATGTGTTGCTCTCCCATCTTGGTGTCATCAGTGTCTGACATTTTCCTCCCCTTCCAACTCATGGACAGTGCATGCATGGGAGGGTTATAGTCATGTGGGACATGTGTAAATCAAGTACTGGTACTGTAGCTTATCTGGCCTAATAGCGTGCCATGGTGCTAATGCCTGTTTCCATTTTTTGTCTTTCTTGTTTTTGCAGAGGATGACGCACCTGATGCTGTTGAGGGAGAGGAGATGGTGCAGGCCCAGGAGGGATCTGAAGCACAACCAGGTGTCATGCGCCGCCGAGCCGATTGGCGGTTACTTCCACGATGGAAGCTCCGGCGCCGACCGTAGTGTCCAGCACGTTGTGTTGTTTGCGTGCAGTCACGGTCTAGTCTTCCTATAGCTTGGCGATCGCTGGGAGGTACTTAAGTCTTCCTCTCCCAGCGATCATTGCGTTGCAACCCTCAGTAGTTTCCGCTTCTGACTTTTGGGTGAGACGCTAGTTTTCAGCTTGCGGCTTCGCCGCCCTGTCTTTTCATTTTATCGCTCCTCGCGATACCTCTTGTTCTACTGCCATTTTCCCCCTCTCTTTCGCTTTCCCTTCCTGGTCTTGGGTCTGCTCCTCTCTATGTTCCGGCAGCTCGCCCATGCTCCTTGCGGACTCTCTCTCTCTCTCTCTCTCCCTCTCTTGCTCCTGGGTACAGTGACCGCTCGAGTATTCCTACTTGAGTCGCCCTTAGGCGCTCCCCTTTGTTGTGAGAGCGTTCTCTGGTCGCCTTCGCCTGCGGCTCTGCTCCGCCACCTCAGCCCGTAGTGACAATCACCCATCACTTCGTTTACTGCTGGACCATCATTCTTCTCAAGAAAGACTTCGGCTCGACTTCCTGTCTCGCAAGGGTTTTTTGTGCCAAGAAGGCTTTTTCCCTTGTCGTCTACTACGGGAGAGGAGTCCCAGGACTGCTTGTTTTCAAGCATTCACTGTGGCTTCCTCTCGTGGTAGGCAAGTTTCTTCATCCTCAAGGAGAGATCTCTGCGCACGTCGGCGTCTCAATACAGACGAATTGGAGGATTACCATTCAGGTGAGGAGGGGAAAGGAAAGGAATTGGACAGATTGCAACGCCCAGAAACTAAGATGTCGGCAGAGGAACAGATCCAGGAACTCTGGAAGGCGGTTCAGGGTTTATCCCAAGAGTTGCAGACCGTCAAGACTGAAAACGTAGTCCTACGACAGCTTGCCACTACCCGAGAGGTTCCGCCTGCCGAACTACCTCCCATGACGCTCCCTTCAGGGAAGTTTGACGGTTCACCAAAGAAGATAAAAGAATTCTTGGAAGCGTGTATGGTGTACTTTACCTTTAGGCCTCGTGCTTTTGCCACCGATCAATCCAAAGTTGGGTTTTTGATCTCAAACATGACGGGCAATGCCCTTGCTTGGGCCACACCGTTGGTCACCAGTGCCAACCCCATACTTCATGACTTTACAGGGTTCCAGGGTCTACTAAAACAGACATTTGAGCGACCGGCACTAACATTTACTGCCAGCGAGGATTTGTTGGATGTAAGACAAGAGGCCTCAGATGTTCTTACCTACATATCACGATTCAAGGCTCTGGCTGCAGAAGCAGGGTGGCCGGAACAAGCCCAGTACGCCATATTCAGAAGGGGCCTTCGAGAAGAGATTAAAGACGAGCTAGCTAGGTCCTTCCGACCACCAACTTTCTCTGATTTGCTATCTTCCACATTACAGATTGAGTACCGCCTTCAGGAACGCCGAGCTGAACGCCGCAAGCACCGCCTCGCAACGGGTTCACCAGCTTTCACTCCGTCTACGTCCTCTTCCTACTCCTCCTCCCATTCCTGCGAAGAACCAATGCAGATTGGGGCTACCAGAGGTCCTCTTCCGTTTGCTGAGCGAAGACGGAGAAAAGAAAAAGGACTGTGTGCCTATTGCGGATCAGAGCAACACCTAATTAAGGAGTGCCCGGTGGTACCGACTAAGTCACAGGGAAACGAAAATCCTCGGCGCCAGTAGGGACATGGTTCCGAGGATCACCTTGCAATTTCCTACGTCCCTACGTTTCTCTCTCTGTATCTGCTCCTAGCACTCCTAACACTCAGGAAGATTCCAGACTAA
Organism: Ambystoma mexicanum; assembly: GCF_040938575.1. Classification (NCBI taxonomy): domain Eukaryota; kingdom Metazoa; phylum Chordata; class Amphibia; order Caudata; family Ambystomatidae; genus Ambystoma; species Ambystoma mexicanum. The sequence continues at coordinate 991,109,631 of NC_090927.1, read as the reverse complement.
TGGTGATTCCGGTATGTATCGAATCCCGGGGGAAATCCCTAGATGCTCTCGCCCTCTTGGACTGTGGGGCTGCTGGTAACTTTGTGGACACTCTATGGGCTGAGAAGGTGGGTCTTCATAGAGTAGCCCGTAAGGAGGATCAAAAAGTAGAAGGGGTGGACGGGTCTCCCCTCTCTTCGGGTCCAATCACACATACCACGGAGGAACTAGGAGTCACCATTTTTCAACATACCGAGGTGCTCAAGTTCGACATCATCCGAGCAGCCCATTTTCCGATCATTCTAGGAATAACTTGGCTGCGCAAGCACAATCCTCAGGTAGACTGGACCAGTAACCAGTTGAGTTTCTTGTCTCACTTTTGTAGACAGCATTGTTTCTCAAAGTCATTCCTGAACACTCATCAGACCGCAACTATATTAACAAGTGACCATGTGGGTATCCATGCTTTACCACATTTCTGTTTACCTTATCAGGAGGTCTTCAAGGAAACTATACCGGCGAAACTGCCTCCTCATAGACCGGAAGATTGTTCTTTGGAACTAGAACCAAATGCTTTGGTCCCTTTCAGCCGGATGTTCTCCTTAACTCAATCTGAGAGACAAGTATTAAAGGGATATTTGGATACTAATCTGCAAAACGGTCTTATTCAACCCTCCAAGTCTCCGGTAGGAGCCTCTTTGTTTTTCATAAAAAAGAAGGACTCTCCCGATTTGCGTCCTTGCATTGACTACAGAGGACTCAATAAGGTGACCATAAAAGATCGTTACCCCATGCCCCTCATATTTGAAATCATAGAGGCTGTTCAAGGGGCTTGCGTTTTCACCAAACTGGACTTACGTAATGCATACCATCTGCTTCGCATTGCCAAGGGTGATGAATGGAAGACGGCGTTTCGCACCCCGTTCGGCCTTTACGAATACAAAGTTATGCCATTCGGATTGGTGAATGCCCCGGCTATTTTTCAGCGGTTCATGGACCGAATATTTTCCGATTTACTCTTGGTCACGGTCATCGTCTATCTGGATGACATTTTGGTTTATTCATCAGATCTGGATTCCCATATCCTTCATGTGTCTCAAGTACTAGAGCGTCTTCAGCAATACAAACTTCTGGTTAAACCAGAGAAGTGCGTGTTTGCAGCCTCCTCAGTGCGCTATCTGGGATATGTTCTCTCCAAGGATGGTATTTCAATGGATGCAAGCAAAGTTAAGGCCATACTGGGTTGGTCCTCCCCTGGTAACGTTAAGGAAGTACAAAGGTTTCTTGGACTCTCGAACTTTTACAGAAGATTCATACCAAACTTTTCTGAGGTAGTTCTTCCCATCACAAGTCTCTTGAGGAAAGAGTCAGGACCTTTCCTGTGGTCACCTAAAGCTGAACAGGCCTTTAGTGATCTAAAGAGATTGTTCTGTTCAGCTCCGGTTCTTCGTCATCCAGACCAAAACCTACAGTTCATCGTGGAAACGGATGCATCTGCCTTGGCTATAGGGGCAGTACTATTGCAAACCTACAATACTGAAGAACATCCAGTCGCATATCTCTCCAAAACATTGTCCCCCAGTCAACTCAATTATTCCGTTCTCGAGAAGGAACTGCTCGCAATGAAACTGGCTTGTGAAGAGTGGCGACATCTACTGATGGGAGCACGCCATCCCTTTATCATTAGGACCGATCATAAGAATCTCAAGGTCTTACAAAACATGGAGTGCGTAAATTCTAGGCAGGCCAGATGGGCTTATTTCTTTGCCCAATACGACTTCCATATCACTTATGTACCTGGCACCTCTAATAAGGTGGCAGATGCCTTGTCCAGGAAAGAGATTCCCGGGGAGAGTGCCCTTCATCATCGGGAGACCATGTTCAGAAGGAATAAGATCCTGGGGTTTACCAATGTGTTCTTTCAAGAAATTAAGACCGCTATAACATCAGAAAGATCGACATCTCCGAGACCACAAGGAAAGGCATATACGGAGAGGGAAGGTTTTGTGTTTTTTGGGAACAGACTGTACATTCCAGAGGGTCCTTGGCGCAAGAAGATCATTCGGTGGTGCCATGATTCACTGACGGCGGGTCATAGAGGAGTGCTTAACACAACCGAACTCATCGCAAGAAGGTTTTTCTGGCCAAAGTTAAAAGGAGATACTAAAGACTACGTCAAGGCTTGCCCGATATGTGCTAGAGCCAAATACCCTTCTGGGAGACCCTTAGGCTTACTTACTCAAGCAGAATTGCCAACACGCCCATGGGGTCTCATATCAACCGATTTCATTGTGGATCTACCAATGTCTGATTCCTGTACATGCATCATGGTGACGATTGACACTTTCACCAAGTTGGCACATTTTTCTCCGCTACCTGGACTACCTACCGCCACTCAAATGGCGGATACCTTTACTAGAGACGTCTTTAGACTGCATGGCCTACCAGATAAGATCATTTCCGACAGAGGCAGTCAGTACGTCTCAAACTTCTGGAAAGCATTGTGCTCTAGGGTCGGCATAGAAAGGGCTCTTTCTTCTGGTTTTCACCCTCAGTCGAACGGCCAGACGGAACGACTGAATGCCACCCTAGAGCAATATTTGAGATGCTATATTAACCAACATCAGGATAACTGGGTATCTCTATTACCCACAGCGGAATTTGTGTATAACAATTCCACCCATTCCGCTATAGGTCTCACTCCTTTTTTTTGCACGTACGGAGTGCATCCTCGATCCATTTTTCCTCTGATTCCGGTGCCCACCAATTCTCCCACTACGGAATCAGTTCTCCAGTCCATTGGGGAAGCGCATAAAACGGCTAAGTGCAGTCTACAAAGGAGCAGAATCCGAAACAAGGAACAGGCTGACAAACACCGGCAGGTTTGCCCCGATTGGCAACCGGGGGACAAGGTGTGGCTCTCTACCAAGTTCCTACCTCGATGGGTTCACCCTTCCAAACTTTCTCCTCGCTTTCTAGGACCTTTTTCCATTCTATCTAAAATCAATCCTGTTTCTTTCAAATTGAAGCTGCCTCCTCCTCTCAATCGCATTCACCCTGTTTTTCACTCCTCTCTACTCAAACCCTTCACTCAAAATCCTCACCAACGATTCCCTCCTCGTTTTCATATTCAGGGTTCTGGGGGTGCTAAGGAGTACGAAGTTGCAGCTATCCGTGACTCCAGATTCTACAGAGGTCGATTAGAATATCTAGTCTCGTGGAAGGGTTACCCGGTGTCGGGGGACTCCTGGGAACCGGTCTCCAACATCCATGCCCCCCGATTGCTGAGAGGTTTCCATCAGTGTTTTCCAGGTAAACCTGGGGGATTTCGTCCTGGAAGGGGGCATACTGTCATGCGCCGCCGAGCCGATTGGCGGTTACTTCCGCGATGGAAGCTCCGGCGCCGACCGTAGTGTCCAGCACGTTGTGTTGTTTGCGTGCAGTCACGGTCTAGTCTTCCTATAGCTTGGCGATCGCTGGGAGGTACTTAAGTCTTCCTCTCCCAGCGATCATTGCGTTGCAACCCTCAGTAGTTTCCGCTTCTGACTTTTGGGTGAGACGCTAGTTTTCAGCTTGCGGCTTCGCCGCCCTGTCTTTTCATTTTATCGCTCCTCGCGATACCTCTTGTTCTACCGCCATTTTCCCCCTCTCTTTCGCTTTCCCTTCCTGGTCTTGGGTCTGCTCCTCTCTCTGTTCCGGCAGCTCGCCCATGCTCCTTGCGGACTCTCTCTCTCTCTCTCTCTCTCTCTCTCTCCCTCTCTTGCTCCTGGGTACAGTGACCGCTCGAGTATTCCTACTTGAGTCGCCCTTAGGCGCTCCCCTTTGTTGTGAGAGCGTTCTCTGGTCGCCTTCGCCTGCGGCTCTGCTCCGCCACCTCAGCCCGTAGTGACAATCACCCATCACTTCGTCTACTGCTGGACCATCATTCTTCTCAAGAAAGACTTCGGCTCGACTTCCTGTCTCGCAAGGGTTTTTTGTGCCAAGAAGGCTTTTTCCCTTGTCGTCTACTACGGGAGAGGAGTCCCAGGACTGCTTGTTTTCAAGCATTCACTGTGGCTTCCTCTCGTGGTAGGCAAGTTTCTTCATCCTCAAGGAGAGATCTCTGCGCCCGTCGGCGTCTCAATACAGACGAATTGGAGGATTACCATTCAGGTGAGGAGGGGAAAGGAAAGGAATTGGACACCAGGCACCAGTGGGGGACGTGGTTTGGTGGTGGGGGAGAACCCTCTCTTGCTGCAGGCCATACTGTCCCGGGGTGTCCCTGGCTGCACCTCCCCAGAACTCTTTTCAGGTGTTGATTCGGATGAGGCCTATGTGGATTCGCAGGTATGTGTTCATGGAAGGGATACTGTTCTGTCCGACCCACCTGCACCAGGGGTAGAGCCCACTATGGAGATGTCAGTGTTGGTAGGTGTGCCTGTGCTGGTTACGGATGCAGGGCCACACTCCGCAACATCTGATCCTGTTCCTGGGCCAGCAGTTCAGAGGGGAAATGCAGTCCTTCAGCCTCAGGCAGTGCCGACACAGCAAGGCGCAGTTCGCCTTGCCCCAGACAGGTGTGGTGCCCGCCAACGCGGTGGCCGTCCACCACCAGGCAATACCGCATGGGAGCAATCCATTTACGGTATGGCCAACCAACAGGCAGCATCATCCGAAATGATTGCTCAAGCCATGGAGAGGGTGGCCACTTCCATTGTCCCCCCAGAAAGGCAGATGGAGTTACTACAGCAGGCAACAGACTCCATTTTCCAATCAGTCAGAGAGGACATGTTGGCGTCCAACAGGGACAGACAGGCGGCCCTGGACAATCTGAGGGAATCAATTTCTATAGATGCCCAGGGACAGAGGGAAGCCCTGAGGGGAGAGGTTCGGCACCTCAGGCAGACTCTTGTGGACCTTGAGGCTTCCACTGTCACCAGGACGGAACAGCTGCTGGAGCGCGTCACCCATACGTTCTCAGCAGAGATGCAGGCAACTCGGGCGGAGGTCCGGGCAACACGTCGGGTGTTGCATGGGGATCTCCGCACCATATCCCTCCAGAACGAGGCCTTCCAGGCCTGCATGCTTGCTGCCATGGAGGACCAAACTAGGGCATTGCGTGGGCTGCCTCCCATGGCACCACCACCTCCTGTGGCAGCAGCAGCAGAGGTTGAGGAGAGCGAATCCAGCAGTGAATCTCCCACTATTTAGTAGCCGTGCAGGCCATGAGCCCATGGAGGTGTTTTTTTTTCTCGCAACATTCACGCAGGTGGCTGTTGGTGGGCACCCTGTCCTCGGACCTCCTGGGTGGCCTCCCCCACCCCCCTGGCCCACACATGGCCATTTTTGATTTTTGATTTTTTGTTGCAGTGTGTTGCCTTGTGTGGCTCCCGTGGGCATCCACTGTATTCCGGCTGGGCGCATGCAGGCTTGTCCTGAGTTTGGGTTAGATGCTTGGGTCAGTGAGACACACACCCCTCCTGCTTCCCGTTTCCATGGGCTTGCAAAGGGTGTGCTCAAGTGACAGTGAATTACACAGTGACGTTGGACTCCCATGAGCTGTGTGGGCAGTCTGTAGTCAATACTGTGTATACATTCCTAGTGCATATTGTTGTTGTATTGTGCACTGCACGGTGTATTGATGTGTGCTTGTGCATCCATGTCTCCCTCCTGATTTGCAGGTTCATTCCTCATGTCTTCACAAGGCCGTCCACTTTGGAGATGGAGCTCATGTTGTGAGCAGTGGACTTCCAGATGTGCGTGGCAACAACACTGTACAGTTGGAGGTGGTGGATGTGCTGGCATTCTCATGTTGTAAGACTACGTATCCTTTGCCTTAGTACTGTCATGTTTATGCTATGTCGATTGTATTGTGGTAAGTATTTGGTCATGTGTGTTGTTGTTTCTACATTCATGTGGGCATATTGTGTGTGGCCTGTTTCAATTAGGGACGCTGTACTTTGTGACACGTGTCATGTTTGGGGGATGACTTTGTTTGCTCTCACATGGCATGTCATGCCATGGTGTGTTGGGTGGCGGTGCTGGGGAGGGGTTGGGTGACATGGCACTGTTGTCATGTTGTGTCTTGCAAGGGGGTAATGATTTTAACAGCATAGAAGTGTGTCTTTTGAACACAGCATTGGTGCTGTTTGTGTAGGTTGGGAAGCACACAATGGAACACTTCCAGATGTACAATATCAGGCTGGTATGGTTGTGACAGTTGACTGTCCATTGATACATCATAATTGTCAGTAACAATCATCATTGATTGTCAGCTGGTATGTGCCATGGCTGTGTGCACTCCACAGGGGTGTGATTTTATGTGAAGTAATTAGCCACGAGCTGCATACGGGCTGCCTCACCCCGTGCGCTTTCCCCTCCCATGCGCAGTGGGCATGCATGTGGTTGGGGTTGTGGGGGCACCACCATGTCCACGGCCAGGCCCCGGCGTGTTGCAACGTTGTGCAGGACACATGCTGCCACTATGATCCTGCACACTACTGGGGGAGCGTATAACAGCTGCCCGCCAGAACGGTCAAGGGAGCGGAAGCGTGACTTGAGCACTCCGAATGTGCGCTCCACGATGCCCCGGGTTGCAATGTGGGCTGTGTTGTATCTTACCTCGGGTGGCGTGGTGGGGTTCCGAATTGGCGTCATCATGTGGGTGCTGAGAGGGTAGGCACTGTCCCCTGGGGAGGTGGTGATGGGTATCATCAGTGGGGTTGTGACATTACTCAGTATCTGACATGCATGCATGCGCAGTGGCATTTATACTCACTGAGCAGCCATGTATCGCCATGCCGCCCAGCTTCTATGTCCCGGTTTAGGGTAGACATTCTGTAGATGAAACTGTCGTGGGTGGAGCCTGGATAGTTGGCGTATACTGAGGTGATGATTCCCTTGGCATCACATACTACCTGGGCATTGATGGAATGCCAGTGCTTGCGGTTTCTATAGATGTGCTCAGTTGCCCTGGGGGGACGTAGAGCCACATGGGTGCAATCAATGGCACCTAGCACTTTGGGGAATTGTGCCACCCTGTAGAAGTCCTGGGCAACAGCCTGCCTTTCTGCAGGTGTTCTGGGCAGGTATATGTGCCTGCGGACTGATGGGCGTGCAGTGATGATGGCCAAGACCTGGTATAGGCAGCGTGACTGCGTGGCCTGTGACACCCCCCCCACTATGGCACTTGTCCGCTGAAATGATCCAGTGGCCAGGAAGTGCAGTACATTGAGGACCTTCTCCAGGGGGCTGAGTGCTTGGGAGCACAGGGTGGTTGATGTGAGGTCATCCTCCCACTCACTGACCAGGTCGAGTATTATGTGAGGTGGAAACCTGTACCTCCCATACACATGGTCATCAGGCATCCCAAAAAGGCTGGTTCTGGGTGTAAAAATTCTGGCCCGGACTATCCTCCTCCTCCTCCTGCGGTATCCCACGGCCACTGCTGCTAGGAACGGTATGTTCATCCTGGCGTCTGAGCTTGTTTGTTGTTTGCGTGCACTTTTATGCTGTGTGGGTGGACCTACGCCTACTTCCTGCTGGCGTACGTGTTTCCGGATTGGCCACGTTCGTTTCCATGAATACGTGTTGTAGGCGAGCATGTAAAACTTCCCGCGCAGCCCTGGAATACCCGCACCCAGCCCAATCGCGTGTGGTACTTCTCACGCACCCCTGAAATACACGTACCCCGCTCCCCCAGGCCCGATCGCGTTTAAAACCACCCGCGACACCCGGAAATACACGTACCCCGCTCCCCCAGGCCCGATCGCGTGTGAAACCACCCGCGAGCCCCTGAAATACACGGGCCCAGGCCAATCACGTGTGGAACTTCTCGCGCACCCCTGAAATACATGCACACGCTCCCCCAGGCCTGATCGCGTGTGAAACCACCCGCGAGCCCCTGAAATACACGCGGCCCGGCCAATCGCGTGTGGAACTTCTTGCGCACCCCTGAAATACAGCACACGCTCCCCCAGGCCCGATCGCGTGTGAAACCACCCCCGAGCCCCTGAAATACACGCGCCCAGGCCAATCGCGTGTGGAACTTCTCGCGCACCCCTGAAATACACGCACCCAGGCCATTCGCGTGTAATACTTCTCGCGCACCCCTGAAATACACGCACACGCTCCCCCAGGCCCGATCGCGTGTGAAACCACCCGCGAGCCCCTGAAATACATGCGCCCAGGCCAATCGCGTGTGGAACTTCTCGCGCACCCCTGAAATACACGCACCCAGGCCATTCGCGTGTAATACTTCTCGCGCACCCCTGAAATACACGCACATGCTCCCCCAGGCCCGATCGCGTGTGAAGCCACCCGCGAGCCCCTGCAATACACGCGCCTAGGCCAATCGCGTGTGGAACTTCTCGCGCACCCCTGAAATACACGCACATGCTCCCCCAGGCCCGATCACGTGTGAAACCACCCGCGAGCCCCTGAAATACACGCACCCAGGCCAATCACATGTGGAACTTCTCGCGCACCCCAGAAATACACGCACACGCTCCCCCCGGCCCGATCGCGTGTCAAACCACCCCCGAGCCCCTGAAATACACGCGCCCAGGCCAATCGCGTGTGGAACTTCTCGCGCACCCCTGAAATACACGCACCCAGGCCATTCGCGTGTAATACTTCTCGCGCACCCCTGAAATACACGCACACGCTCCCCCAGGCCCGATCGCGTGTGAAACCACCCGCGAGCCCCTGAAATACACGCGCCCAGGCCAATCGCGTGTGGAACTTCTCGCGCACCCCTGAAATACACGCACCCAGGCCATTTGCGTGTAATACTTCTCGCGCACCCCTGAAATACACGCACACGCTCCCCCAGGCATGATCGCGTGTGAAGCCACCCGCGAGCCCCTGCAATACACGCGCCCAGGCCAATCGCGTGTGGAACTTCTCGCGCACCCCTGAAATACACGCACACGCTCCCCCAGGCCCAATCACATGTGAAACCACCCGCGAGCCCCTGAAATACACGCGCCCAGGCCAATCGCGTGTGGAACTTCTCGCGCACCCCTGAAATACACGCACACGCTCCCCCAGGCCCGATCGCATGTGAAACCACCCGCGAGCCACGCACCCAGGCCAATCGCATGTGGAACTTCTCGCGCACCCCTGAAATACACGCACACGCTCCCCCAGGCCCGATCGCGTGTGAAGCCACCCGCGAGCCCCTGAAATACACGCGCCCAGGCCAATCGCGTGTGGAACTTCTCGCGCACCCCTGAAATACACGCACCCAGGCCATTCGCGTGTAATACTTCTCGCGCACCCCTGAAATACACGCACACGCTCCCCCAGGCCCGATCGCGTGTGAAACCACCCGCGAGCCCCTGAAATACACGCGCCCAGGCCAATCGCGTGTGGAACTTCTCGCGCACCCCTGAAATACACGCACCCAGGCCATTCGCGTGTAATACTTCTCGCGCACCCCTGAAATACACGCACACGCTCCCCCAGGCCCGATCGCGTGTGAAACCACCCGCGAACCCCTGCAATACATAACAACTTTCGTCCAGGCACAGGAGGGAATTACCACATACCACATACAAATGGATCCTGGACAAAGTTCAGGACATGTACTGCAGAGAAATCATCTCAGAACTACGCAACATATCACCCATACATTGAAGCTCCCACAAGAACATGCAAGCTCCCCAACGTGGAAGTATAACATCAAAAGGATAAAAAGGTATGGTGAAAGTGTGTTTGTGCGCCAATCTATAGTATACAAATACTAAAAGTCACTATATTGAGTGCATGGGTGTCAGGGGTGCAGTACCTAACTATGACCGAGTTCACCTAGTCAGTCAAAATTGTAAAATAGACTGTAAATTAGTTAGGTATAATACTGCGCCAGTGTAAATTAGAGTCAGTTCAAGAGTGAATAAGCCAAAAGGATTTATTTAACAAATTCTCTATCCTTTGGTACATTCCTAGGTCATCGTAGGCTTCATAAAAAAATATTTTCAAGCCAACATTAACCAAATAGTGGTATGTAATGTTGCACCCTAAGTCATTCTTTCTCAAGGCGTAGCAATACATTTACAACAATAAAAACCAATTCTCTGTTCCAAATCACAGGTATTTGTGTGTTAGTAGCATTGTGAATCACATTACATTAGTGGTATATACATCCTGATATTGTTAAATAACAAGTTATGGATGTTAGCAACCTTGGTTAGTCAAAGTCTTTATAATTTTACCAAGTTGTCCATTGGTTAGTGCCACATTGTCACATTAGCGGCACATGAGTTAGCAATTGACATTCCTTGTGTACAATTAATGGTTATATTTACAGTGGGCCATTGCCCATGCTATAAATGATCCTGTGAAAGTAAACATGGTTGCAGAGGAAAGGACAAAACAATGAAGTGGGGCATTAGGGAGCGAAATTCCAAATTTGAAAGCCATTTGTTAAGAAAAGCTGTGGTGTCCAAATAATCACCTTGCTTTAGAAGTTTTTATTCTTGGTTTAGATTAGTGTGTTAATCAGTTTTATACAGGAAACCTAAGCGGCTATACTTCTTAACTTGTGTCCACTTGGAGCATGTGCACCCTGTTTCAGTACAAGTGATTGGGACTGAATATAGCTAGTGGTTACCAGTTAACCATTGTGCTTTGGGGGTGCTATAGTGCCTATGTACATACATGCTGGCATGCTCTTACACATGGGCTACACAAATACGTATATATGGTCCCCGCTGTAGAAAGAATTTCTAGAATAATTTAGAAATTGATTTGTAAAAGGTGCGTATCTGTAAAGATATCATGGCAGGTCAAACCTAGGCAAATAAGCATTCACGTATCCTTAATGTAATGTGAAAAACTTCATAAGTGAATGTAATTTTATTCAATATTCAAAAATAGAAAGGTCTATAGTGTTGACATAATACTACATAAACATATAAAGTAGAAAAACGAATATTCTAATCAAACTGGTGTAGGAAAAAAACACTTAATTCATTTAGATATTACATGTAAAAACAGAGAGAAAGAAGATCTAAAGTTTTGTTTCCATATACAATTAGGAAACAATGTGTGATCCAGTATCTTAAACCACGGATCATGAGGCAGTTTATCACTCGCATGGGCAATATAGTTTAATGTCCATATAAAAGTCTGCCTACGTGGAAGTGAGAATCTAAGCTTCTTAATAGAACCCCTGTTTTGTAGTTGGGATTCAGCTTCACGTTTCGGCGTGGAGCCAACAAATTGGCATGAATACAGCCCTCCTCAGGGCAGGTGGTTGTGCCCTACAGGGAAGCAGACAAAAAGTGGGAAAAAAAGAAAGGTATTAACACAAATGCTACTGCCAGGGATGCCTAGACATTGCAGCAATTGCCTGATAATAGATCTGATCCACTGGTATCAACTTACCCATAATTTATCGAGAGGGGACTTCCAAAAGTATTCTCTTCACTCAGTGGGTGCTATGGCATCCGAATACCGCCCTCCACGGTCCAAGTATTGGGAATGTCTCAAAGCTAAGAGAACCACATGCTAGTCATATTCTAAATGCCTTGAAGCTTTTTAATTAACCTATACACTGGTCGGGGTTCACAATCATATTTTAGTAAGAATGAATTGGGTTGGATACCTGATATAGTTGGTCAGGTTCCCTTTCCTGGACTCATAGGAATTGTGCCTTAGGTTCAAGCAACAAGCTATGTAGTGTCTTGTCATCTTGTACTGCTAAAGAGCACAGAAAATATATCAGGGCTTGTTCTAGCCTCCACATGTGGGTAAATCTTGAAAGGCATAAAGCATATATAATATGTATATAAACCAGCCTACCTTTGGGGCTGCGTATTTGCGTGTCAAAGTGGCAGGTTAATACTGTTCACGAGTAGACTTATCTCTGGATGCATGTGCGAGACCGGTGAAGTCTTCCAAGTCCACTGAAAAACGAAAAGCAGGTGAAGGAGCGGATGGTTGCAGTAACCGCCTTCCAATTGACATATTGACAGACTAAGCAGCTAGCACCGCCATCACAGCTGCAAGCTGCTCTATCTAATTCGTAAAGAGGTAAGAGAGCACCTGGTCACTTTAGAGATAGAATTTAAATGGGAATTGTACCTAAATAGAACTGACTATGTCCTTTTCCACTATAGGATATAAGTATTAGGATCCAATAACATATTTAGAAGAGGGAACCCCCTTTCTATGAATCTGATTTAAGAACAACATTTAACATATTTGTACCCTCCTTCATATACACCTGCTGACAGAATGAAAGTATACAGTTACCACGCTACTGCATACCTATGAACTCCTTTACTAAAATAAATCTCTCTCACAGACATTAGTTACTAGGCACCAAGACAAATCGGCATCCGGTACATGAAGTATTGCCTTAGTACTGTTGCACAGGATTCTTCCAAGGTAATTACCCTCAAGCACAGGACGCTCATTGAAAACTAGCACAGAACAGGCTAAGCTTATAAGTAAGGGTTCACCTTGATTGTAAACAATATTTCCTTATTGTATACACGCCTAAAAAGCACACAATAAAATACAAATTAAATACATTACGCACTATGGCACACCATCAATTGATTGGTTAACTGGCAACCACCTATCTTAATCAGGCCCATCCACTTGTGTTGAGACACATGACTCCTGGTCATAAGCAGACACCGACTATGGAATCTAGTTAATTGGTTTCTGCTTTGAGAAATGGATAACGCACTGGCAACTTAACCACTAGCTATATTCAGGCCCAATCACTTGTACTGAGACAGAGTGCACATGCTCCAAGAGGACACAGGTTAAGAATTATAGCCACTTAGGTTTCCTGTATAAAAATGAATAACACACTAATCTAAGCCGAGAATAAAAACGTGCATAGCGAGATGATTACTTGGACACCACAGCTCTCCTTAACGAATGACTTTCAAATATAGAATTAGCTCCCTTACACCCCCCTTCATTCTTTTGTCCTTTCCTGTGCAACGTTTCTACTTCAACAGGATCGTTTATAACATGGGCAATGCCCTACTGTAAATATAACCTATAATTGTAGACAAGGAATGTCAATATCTAACTCATGTCCCGCTATTGTGAAAATGTGGTACTAACCAATGGACAACTTGGCAAATTGTTAAACATTTTGACTAACCAAGGTTGCTAACATCCATAACTTGTGAATTAACAATATCAGGATAGACATACAACTAATTGAATGTGATTCACAATGTTACTAACACACAAATACCTGTGATTTGGAAAAGGGAATTGTTTTTTATTGTTGGAAATGTATCACAATGCCTTGAAAAAGCCAAACTTAGGGTGATACATAAGCACGTGGCACCATTTTGTTAATGTTGCCTTAAAATATTTTTGTGAAGCCTAGGATGACGTAGGATTGTACAAAAGGACAGACAATTTGTTAAATACAATTCTTTTCAGTTTATTCACTCTTGAATGGACTCCAATTTACACTGGCACAGTACCATACCAAACAAATTTACAGTCTATTTAACATCAACAGGAGGCCATAGGAAAAGTAGAACCTCACTAGAGGAATAAAGGTATTTATTCAGTATAATTTCATGCAAAAGAAATATCTAACCTTCAATTCAGTTCTAGTTCCAAGGCCAGCAAACATGTTTGTTCAGCACTACACATTTTGCATGACTGCTTTTCAAGAGGGGATCCAGTTGTTAAAACAGAGTAACTACATGGGCACCTTGGACATGAAAGATGCATACTTTCATATTTCCATGTTCACTGGTCATCACCACTATCTGTGCTTTACAGAGGCCAAGTGACATTGGGCCTCATTACGACCCAGGCGGTAAGTTACCGCCTGGGCCGTGACTTTACCACCATGGCGTAAACTACGTTTACGCCATGGTGGTTGGCGGACTTACCGCCCCATTCCGACCTAGGCGGGGCGGTAAGTCCCCAATCCCCATTTACCCTTCCCCATTCCCATTTTTGCCCCATAGGGCATAATGGGAGTGGGGAAGGCGTTAATTACGCCACCGTAAATTACGGTGGCGTAATTAACTCCATGGTCCCTTAGCGCCATGGATTTTAACACCTGCTAAAAGCAGGTGTTAAAAGCGCCATGGCGCTAAGGGACCTCGTAATTGGCGGTAAGGGGTCGGCGCAGCTAACGCTGGCGTTAACCCCTTACCGCCAGGGTCGTAATGAGGCCCATTATCAGTTCAAGGTACTTCTATTTGGAATAGCATTGGCAACATGCATATTCATGAAAGTGGCCTTCCCATCACAGGAAAGGATTCAGACTTTTCTGCTGCAAGTCCCTTTTTATCAGCCACAATAGTCCATCACAGTACTCAAGGTCATGAAGCTTTTTGGGGATGATGGCGTCATGCATATTCCTCTTGCCTCATACACGCCTAAACATGCGCACTCTGCTGGAGTGGCTCATGGCACAATATCCGCAAGCAGGTGATTGGGACTTTCTATTGGTCATATCACAAAGGCGTGTGCAAGTCCTGCATTGGTGGACACCATGAAAAATATGTTTGCAAAAGCCACCTATTTGGAATCCGCCTGTGAAAGTGACCATTATAATAGACATATCAATGACGAGGTAAGGAGTCCACCCCTAGTCCCTAACTGTCCAGGGTAGGTGGTTACCCCATCAGACAAATCCTCATATCATTGGGCTAGAACATATGACAGTAAAACCAGTTTTGAAGTTTCAAGCCATGATACAACACAAGAGCGTGCTTCTCAGAACAAAAAACACGACAGCTATATATACATCAATAATCAAGTGTGAACACGCTTTCTAGATCTGTCGCAGATTGCTTAGCAGAACTGGAGCTGGTGCATTCAGCAAAGGAAGTTTTTGTGCAAGCACAAGACCTACCAGGGATTCAGAACTGCCTAGTAGACACCTTAAACAGGTTAGCAGTGCACGGACATGAGGGTGAGCTCATACACTCAAACAGTTTGTCAATGTGTATTTGCAACAGATTCAAGTCAAGATATCCACAACCAGGGCCTCTAGGCAACAGTCTATGGATCTGGAGAGGGATGTTTGCTTATGTTTTTCATCCAAGCCCCCCTCCTGCACAAAGTTCTTCACAAACTACTACAGGTGGGTGTAACAACTATTCTCATTATGCCCATATGGGTGCGCCATGTGTGGTAACCACATCAGCTACACATGAGAGTAGAACCACAAAAAAATAGACACCAGTACCCAATCTACTTGGACAGCAGCTTTAACTTTTTATTAATATTGAACACAATCAAACCCACAGACACGATTTTGACAGATTGGCCGAGGTCTTAGAATTTGGTATCTAAACCTTCCCCAATACTGAATGGACGTATTTTGCGAGGCACAAAACCCTAATGCAAGAGCATGTTACTAAAATAAGTAATGTTATTTATTTTATTTATTTTTGCATTTGTTGCAGCCCACTCAACCCTTGGGTATCTAGGCGCTAGTTACTTTATGAGACAGAAAATAAAGAAAACAGAAAATACAAGAAACAGGCGCCAAACACACCGGGGTGGGAGGGGTGTCATGGTTTTAAAGTCTTGGTTCGAGGGGCCAGGGGGAATGAGGGTGAGACAGGTATCCGATTGTCTATTATGTTATCTTACATTTGTATAGCGCCTACTTCCGTAGGTTCTGGCGTCAAAGCACTTTATGCCTGTCAGAGAGGCAAAGGAGGAGTATTATAGAGTATCTAGTAGTGGTAGGGATGCACAACGTCTTAGATATTTGGGATGTGGGTGAGGGGGAGATAAGATGCTCAGGAAGGCATTGGAAGGAAAAGGTGGAGGAGCCATGTGTACAATCGGACCCAATCTATCATGGGACACAATGCAATAAGTGGAAGAGATTTGTCGTTGTTGAACTTTTGGACACACCTCAAGGCCATCACGCATCCACAACATATCCTATGGTAATGCGCACACTAGTTATGGCTTCCATGAAAGTTCTGCCAGCCAATAAGGGAAGCTCTCGTCCCTTCTTTTGAGTTCATATTCTTCTGGTCAAAACACTGACAAGTATAAATTCATCCAAACAATAACTAAACTAAGCCCATTTGTAGAACTCTCAACACGAGTTGTGATTCCTTCTTAGCATAGTACATTGACTACTCACTTTCATAGTGTCAAGAAGCAAGAAAACACCTTAGTATTCCGTTTCACACTAAAACATAGTTGTATTGCATTGTTTTGCATATATTGTAATGTATGCACAGTCGGTGATCGCCAGTTATCTGGCCTTTAAATGTCCAAACGTTCTGGTTGGTTCTCAAAGAAGGCCTTACAAGTGCACATGTATTGAATGTATCTCTGACATGTCTGACAAATGTGCAGGTAATCTGCAAGCAATTACCTGTTATGCATTGCATTTGTGCTCTGCTTTAAAGTATACCTGTTCCACCTTTAGTGATGAACCTAATAGGCTGCGTCCCACCACACATGTAATTAGCTGGCACAGAATCAAGGAGATCCAACACTCTTCATGCTATGGCTATTTCCTCACTACACTTGTCGTCTCTGATGCTTGAAATTATAAATACTATTTGCATGCAATGCAAGGCTCTTTTTATTTTGTGTCTGTTTTTACTGTCTGCCAACGGACCACTGACCCCACAACGCTTCATTGCCATAACAATGACAGTAAGGCGCTATTCAAATATCAAGTAACAACATAACATAACACAAGTTAATATCCTATGTGTCTCTTGGTTAGACCTGCAGTTGGAAGTTCTGAAATTTCATATATGTGGTGCTGAAGTTGTGTTGCCCAGGACATAGTCAGAGCCGGATATTGATATTAAGCATGCCCAAGATAGAACACTCACTGTGTAAAGACACTCTTTTTGCGACGGTGTAGGAAAGGGAACAAACTCTTGAGATTGTAACACAAAGTGGCAAGAACTATACAAATCAAAATTCACAGAAACCTGAATTGTGAGAGAAAAATTCAGCAGAATCCAAAGCACATTATTTTGTTGATGGAAGAAGCGATGGCGTAAGTGTGGTACTGATTCGAGGAAGTCTCGTTCTTCTCGGCATTCAACAGCACATAGTCCTGCTTGGAGCATTGCTACTGCCACAAAGACAAGCTTCGGCATATTTATTTATTTATTACATTTATATAGCGCACAAGCAGCCCACGGGCATTGAGGCGCTGCTACTTTCAAGAGTTTAGTTACAGAGGTGGTATCAGTTGTAGGATGAATTTACTAATCAGTACATCAATACATTAGTACAGTTTTATGCAATGGGTCGGGGTTAGTCATTCATAGCTGATAGATGGGACATTATGTAAAGAGAATAGTTTTCATGGCTTTACGGAAGGAGATGAGGGAAGTCCCAAATGCTCCAATCTATCTAGTTTTCCTTCATCCGGGACTGTTCCCCTGAAGAATCCTGCACTCGAATCTGAGAACTGACTGGAAAGAGCCAGCTGTGCAGTTTGACGGTGACCTAATCCGAGTCAGGCTCCAGAGGTCCTCCATAGCAACATTTATTTTTTCTGCATGCACCGAAGGTACCATAAATCCGATGGAAGAGACTTTGTAAATGTCCAAAAGAATTCACCAGCTGGGGTGAGCTGAGCTCAAAACAACATCTAAACCTTTGGAAAGGTATTTGCCCTGGGTCAAATCCTCCAGCTGCTGATCAGAATGGCCACCCATAACCCGGCCTATATTCTAGTAAAAGGAACCATAGCAGTCCTTAGAAGGTTTCCCATTGTTTCCTACCCTTCCATAATCTCTGATGTGACCCTTTTGGAGACCAGTATTTTAAAAAATCCTCTTGTTTAATGTTTGCTTTACTTTTGATCACTCACCTTTCAGTAGTAACTAGTTCATGTAGTTGCATCAGACTTATTTAAACTCACATCCCCATGCACCTCTTGTAAAGTTGTGCATTGAGTTTGGCCCTCTGTACCCAAGGGTGAGCCATGGATACTTAATCGAGACTGTTGGCCTGATTCTGTTTGTGAAACATTGATTGTGAGTGTTGTGAGAGCTCAGCGGAGGTCCATTAAGCCTCTACCCACCCTGCATATTTCTGTGGGCCATTTGTTGAGTAATCTCCATTTTGAGATATTCCATGTGTTCAGTGATGGGTCCACTACTCAATGGTCTTCCATTGACCACTTCAAGTGGCTAAGCCTTTGATACCCACTATCGGGGCCCAACTCTTGTCCATGAAAACACCTGCAGTGTTTCCCTCTCTGCATGCGGGGCCATCAGGCAAAGTCTAACCAAATGGCCTGTAGATCCACAGTACATACACAGTCGCTTGGTCCGTCGCCAAAGCCTTTCTTCCTCTGATAGCAAGCCATGTGCCGCCCCTATCTGCATAGACTCTGACTCGTCCGTAGGTTCCAGACCCCCTGGTGGAGAGGTCGCAGTTGCTTAAGGGGTTATGGTTCTAACCTTTCTTCTTTCCAGTTTGCATTCCTGTAGCCGGAAATCAATCTGCAGAACCATCCTTATCAACTCTTCGTAAGTTGCCAGATGGGGGACTCTGGCCCACTCATCCTTAAGTTCATCTGATAAGCCCCCACAATATAAGGGAAAGCAGGCTTCCTCCAGCCAGGCCATCTGTTGAGCCAATTGTTTGAACTTTATAGTATTGGATAACACATCTAAGTTGCCCTGTACAAAGTCTAATAGTGTGTCTTATGAAGTATACGTTAGCTCTTGTCTGTCAAAAATTCCTTTAAACGTGGTAATAAATCCTCTGTAATCATCCATCAAGCCAACGCGCTGCCAGCCGGATGCCATACTAAGAAACCTCTCTTGGAGAGATCAGTAGGAAAAGATGCAGGTTGAAAGCAAATGCCACAGTACATGTATCTAAGAATTCTTTGTGCCATTTTTATGGTCCCCTTGAAACTTTTCTATGGAAGTTCCACAAACGGGTAAAACTTCCACTTCTCTAAGAACCATAGTTTGCTGCAAAATAACATTTTGGGCTGTAAGGTTTTACACTTCAGCAGTTAGACCTTGGTCGGCTGCTACAAGCTCTTGTAATCGGTCCATCCTCCCCCGTTGCAGCTGGCATCGCAATCTCTCCTTGGCTGGCCTTACCTGATGGGTTTCATGAGGCTTCTCTGGGAAGTGAAAGGGCTGATCTCCCCAGCCACCTTGCCCTGTGAATGATAACAGAAGTTAGGATGCTACTATGGGAGTGTGGCCCAAAGTAGGAAAACCCTTCTGTGGATGGGAGAAAAACCTCCAGATGTAAGAAGGTCCTAGTCCAGGGCAAAGGAGACAGAGGTCCTGGGATTCCAGCAATACTCAACAAGTAGAGCACAAACAAAATGAATTTAGGATCCGAGACAGAGTGAGGCAGGGAAATAGATAGAAAAGGCTAAAGTATTAGCAAGAAGGTGCAGGACGAGGGGGACAAGGGGCAGAGAAAATAAAAGCAGAATGCTGGAAGGAGAATCTAGCACAAAAATAGTTGCAATGTCCCACTTGCCTGTTGTTCCTCTGTTTTGCAGTCACAGTATTCCCGGCAGCTCCGGGACAGCCGGCACCAAGTTCACGTGATGGCACGTCTGCATCAACAGGCGTGGTTATGCAGGAGCATACGGTGCAGGTCAGCCATCTTGGGGTTGTGGTCTTCCATCCAGGGTGATATTTTCGGCAACCACAGAAAGACAAATTCTGCTTCCAGCAGCACCAGAGGGACTGGTAAGTGGTGTGAGGACCCGTTTTAGGGCCTCGTCTGACAGATGATCCAACTTAAGCTCCATATGCACGGACCAGGGTCAATAAACCCAACAGAGAAGGACAGCAACAAATCCAAAACAGAGAGCAAGTTCATAGTCAGGAATCGGGCCAAAGGTCAGAAAACATGGAAAACGGATCAGGCAACCGGAAAGACATTAAATAAACATGATGTACCTTGTTGTCAAACTTCTCAACTTGGCAGTGGAGTCCTTTTGATTCTTTTCATTGTCTCTTCTACATTCGCTGGTTATTGCACCGAACATCATGGATGTGCGCAGAGGCAGAAGGAGCGGGAACAGAAGTTCTGCAACCCAAACAGGTACCATAGTTGTCCCTGGTTGATGTGATGGCCTGGTTAGTATTGCCATTGCTTGACAACCATTTATGCCACTGACTCTTTGGGGTCTGTGAAGGCATCATGAAGTAGACACAGACAACAGATTAAAGTTTGATCTAGAAACCTTTAATAACTCAAAATGCAGGATGCAATAAGGCCTACCTTGCTCTATGCTAAGGTGGGATTTCCCTACCTAAATAAAACTACGGATAGTTGTGTCAGAAAGTCCAAAGCAAAAGTCTGTCTGTGTCCAAAACCTATACTTGCCTTCAAATATAAATGTATACAATGTGCATGGATGTCAGCATCAAAAAGGGTAGTGTTCAAATAAAAGTTCAGAGCTTCTTCCAGTTCCTGCGTTGTAAACAGCTTTCCCGTCCCCAAGTTCAAGATAGTTCACAAGGCACAGGAGTTTCCTTCCCCAAGAGTTCAAATCTGTCAGCTTTCCAAAACAACACAATTCCTTGGGACACTTCCCAGTTCTTATGATATGGTTCCCTTTCACAAATTGAGATATGTAGTGAATTCAAATCTCATAAACGTTCCTTGCAAACAAACTCAAGCTTCTTTGCGGATGCTTTCAGTGGCTTTTTCATATATGGGTGCACTGGGTCTAGGCAAAGTTGTTGGACCACACGGTCCACCCTTTACAGGTCATGCCACTGATATACCTTACTTACTTCCTAACCATCAACACTTTGCCACTGCTTCAGCTTGACAATGGTGCTTGATTCATTCACATATATCACACCCTCTTGATGTTGTTTCGAGGCCTGGTTTGTCACCATGCAGTTGTTGCACTTTCTTATATTCTCCTGGAGTTTTCTCATATGATACAATTCCTTAAATTCTCTTGGCTCTTGCCAATGCTTGTTCATCAATATTTTGTGTGGCTCTTGACAATGCTTGTTTTCTCATATCATACATTTCCTTGAATTCTCTTGGCTCTTGCCAATACTTGTTTTCTCATATCATGCAGATCCTTGAATCAGGAAGTTTCACAGACTTGCTTTACCCTGATCGGTATTCAAAAGTGCTTAAACTTGCTTTCACTCAGATCTGAAGTCAAATAAATACTTGCTTTCAAGCATATCAATGCTCATTGCTAGTTTTGCGTTTGCCTACCATCCTGGTGCACACCCTTCTTTGTAGATCACCGGTCGGAGCTTGTGGGTTTCCCACAAGGTCTCCTGTCGCCACAAGCTCTCTTTCTCTTGTGCGGTGCCTCGCATATTCTCCCAGCTGCTTTCCGTGGCTTCGCTCACTCAGCGATGCTTCTCCTGCAGCTCTGGACTGATGCAACCACTTCGCTTGGTTACACCGGTTTCTCTCTCGCGGTCTGCCACCGGCCTCAAGCGTCCTTCAGCTTTGCTTCACTCTGCATATATGCTACATCCTCCAAAGGGTCTCGAGTGGTCCACTTGCCACACCGCTTTTCCGGAGAGGTCTGCTTTCGCCCAGCAGTCCATAGCCCCGCTTCCACAACTGACTCCATTTCCACAGTACTTCCTGCTTTTAAAATTCTTGCCACCATGATTGGTCCAGAAAGGACTAGACCGCTCACTGTTGAAACCGTCGTCCCACATTAATCTTGCTGGCCTCCTCTTAATCCCAGTACACAACGGATGTCTGTATGTATATGTGTTAATAAAGAGAGGATGTGTTTCTCTAGTTGGTCTCTTCCTCATCCCAGTACCAAACTGGTGTTTCTTGGGGAACGTTTTAGGGGGAAAACAAGGAAAGGATTGAGAATAGCCTATAAAGGCTTGAGGGAAAGTGGACTCATAATGAAAGGGAAATAGGGGATACCATGTCTCACCTAAGCATGTCTCATCCCCACTCCCCAAGTCTCCTCCATCCAGGTGATCCTCCTTCGCATATCTACCACCAGGGTCAGGATCCAAGAGCGGTGGCCTTTCCCTGGCCACCCGAGAGAAGGATACATGGGGAAAAGAAGGAAGGACACCCTCAGGCTCCTCACAGGTCCCTGATTAAATGCCCAAACAAAGTGTAGACAGTATGCATGCTTTTTGGAACATCTGCATTATACATGCATGCATGCATGCATGCAGGGATTGTGTTGGTAGGCATGTTAATGAATCTATTATCACTACTGGAGCAGGTGTTGGACACAGTGTTCTGAAGTATTTCTCTCAGCCTTCTCTTATGGTAAAGGGCTATGGCCAGCATCTTCATCATAACCACCATCACCCTCACCCGAATCATCACTACCATAGCCATCACCAGATTAATTGGCCGAAGAAGTATTCATTGTGTGCGAAGAAGTAGTGTGAGTGCCAGGCTGGGAATGATTCTGCACCTCCAGTATGTGGAATTGTACATGGCCTTACTGCCCCAGGCCTACTGCTGAGAGCTGCAACTCCACACCTTCCTGAAGCACCTCTCTTTCTGAAGCATATTCAATGCACAGCTTCTCTGCTGGCACCACATCAGATCACTGCAAAGCGTTGATGTGAACCCTTGTCTGTTCTAACATGGCAAGATGGGATGTATTCCCACTCTGAAAGACTTGGGTGTTAGAGATGGTGGGCTTTGGGCTGGCTGCGGTGAAATGTCAGACACAGCCAAGCCATTAATGGTATTAGAAGCACCAGTAACTACTTCAGTTTTGTTTGCCATGGTTGTAGTACTTGTAGCCATGCTGCTTCTAGTTGCTGTCTGGCCCAGTACCATGCTGCCACCCACTCTTCTGCATTACCAGAAATTGCAGTAGTAGCTATTTATGCTGTAAACCATGCAACAATCCCTCTTCTTCTTCCGTGCAACACTTGTTCTCCTTCTTCCCTTGTGTGTATGCTGGCCTGGGGGCATCCTATTTGGTGTTGCTTACCTACATCATACACTGACAGCCTTGCTAATGCATTTTCCTGAACTACACAGTGCTATGTTGTTGGATCTTGCACCAAGTCGTAGCTTCTGCATCAAGCTGCTGTGCTTCAATCAAGCTGCCTCAGCACAAATTCCTTCGCCATCCGTGCAGGGTGTGTGTTGCGTAGACACCCAATCATCCTGCCAATAATGCCACTACTTGACCACCAACACCCTGCCAGCAATTTTACCCAGCACACACCAAACACTACGTTCCTTCTATCAAGGCAGTTGTAACATAATGAGGTCAGGTGCTCGTGTCACCTATTTCACTATGCTACGTTATGTGTGTACATGCCTTCAAGCATGCTGCCACTGTGCATTTTCCTCCTCCACCAGGGCCCCTCAGTGTGTTGCCTCACACATTCAATGCCCCCAACTGATTACCAACAACTTAAAGAATTCTTCTCCAAACACCTCAGACACTTTTGACCTTGCCTCAAAGTTGTGGTAATGAAATACATTCAAGTGCTTGTATCAGGCAATGAGCTACACAAACTTTCAATCAAGCCACGTCAGTGCAAAACATGCAAGCAAGTTGGTGATGGGTCTGGCAGACGAAGCGAAATCGGTGGCAAACAAAATCCCCAGGCCCTAGCAATGCTAGCCTAAGGTGCCTTTCTTTGAAATACAGATACTTTCTTGCAAAAGTAGAACATACGTATGTTTTATTGAGCACTGACTCAAATCATTGCCAAGATGCCATGCATACATTAACATTTGCCAGCTGTCATACAGCAACAGATGCTACCCACCTCCCTCACTGAAAGATAACCAGTGTGCCAGAACGTCATGTCTTCAATCTCACAAATGTTTAAAACGCTTGGCGGATCCCGAATACAGTGGAATTCCAGGTGAGTCGGAGTTCCACAAACCTATCCACCAAGGCTTAATGAGGACAAAGTGGAATATAGATGACCTGATAAAACCATGATAGGTCAACATAAAAACCTTCAAGCAGTGCTTTGCATTGGCTAGGGAATTTATTTAATTTTTATGGTTAGCGCTGGTTCTACACCCGGAGGGTATCGGAGCACCTTACTTGGTTCAACGTTTGAAAAGTTGGGAGTTGAAAAGAAAGGAGTGACACAATTTTTTCATGAATGGATAGGAAGATTAGGGGGGACAAGTTATAACAGTGAAAGAGGGCAGGGTTATGTGTGGAGAAAGAGGTATGTTTTTAGGCTCTTTCTGAAGGTGGTGATGGTGCTTGTTTTTGTGTGCATGTGAGTTTGCAAAGTGGAATGTGTAGAAGGGCTTGGCTGGTGCTTGTGCGGGTGATCGGCTTTGACGTGGATGGCTTTCAATACAAAGCAGAGTCCTTTGAAGGCAATTCTCTGGGGTATGGGGAGGCAGTGTAGCTGGGTGAGAGGGAGGGTGATCTGTGAATGTTTGGGTACATTGAGGATCGCCCTGGCTGCTGTGTTTTGTATGCCTTGCAGGGGGTGCATGGGTACTGTTGGGGAGTTTAGTGAGGAGAGCATTTCCATAGTCCAGCTTGGAGGGAACCTTTACTTGGACTGTAATGCAGAAGTCGTCAGGAGAACAGTAAAGCAATAATTTAGCTTTGTTCCTTATTATGTTAAATCAGAATATAAGGAATTCAATTTCTTTGGTCACTACTCTTGCCCTGTTTAAATAGAAATATGTTGTATGGTCCCAGCGCCATTTGAATGAAACCCCAGTTGCCCTATTGACTTTCAGACACCCTGAGTAAATAAGCAAAATCACCTGCTTAAAGTTTGCTCTAGTGCAAATATCTTTATGTCGCATGGAGTGTTTCTCTCCTGATTACCCAAACTGCAGACTCTTGCACCAGTGCAAAGATCTGGTCATTTGGCCACAGGTGTTCCTCCCTACCCCTCGTGCAGATGGCAGCTGGCTTGGTGTGGTTGCTGAACTGTGAGCATCCTCGCCTCATTTCAACATGCCAGAAGGAAAATATGTATTCACTCTTTAGTCACTTCGAAGAGAGAGGCTGTGGGTGACAAGGTGTTCGTGTTGTTCCAAACACCAGTAGAAGTTCCCACTGACACCGTAATATCAAAGAATTTTTGGGTGCAGTGCATAAGAAAGTGTGCCGACAAATCTAGCTTTCAATAATCAGCACTATGTATGCCCGCCAACCCAGATAAATATCTAAATATCAAATTGCGCACAGCGAGGCACTGAAGTTGGGCTTGCCACATGCCAACTGCAAATCTTCTGTAATACTCCCCGACAGCTGAGCATCCTAAGATAAAGTGAGGTGTGATTAAGAATGCAAGTTCCTTTATTGTATCAGCTTTATGATGAAAGGAGAAGTCAATTACACGCCTCTGGGAAAAACAAGCATGTCATTGCATCGTTATTGTCATGACATGGGAAATGTAAAGGATTAGTGTTGGTTTGCCAAACGACCCAAGATGTAATTATAAAAAAGATTGCAACAGTCTATCTTGTGTTCTGCTGGTTGGGGTGACAATGTGGCCTAGCAAGTATCTTAACACAACAACTAGCACTAACAAAGTCCCATTTTTGTCTTTTAGATATAGGTTTTGAATAACTGCTGAACCCATATGCATGCATTAGGAATGGCCGAACCCCAAACCCTCACCCATAATGATAGGCTCACAACTTGGTTCAAGTGTTGGCAATAAAAAGGCCGTAGGATTTTATTGTACAGATATGGGTTATGACAATAACAATATCACATATCATGATGGTATCATACTTTTGGGCACTGGGTCCTGAGGTTACCCCCTTTGACCCCGTGCCGCCTTCTTGTGTCCCACGACTTGTTGTGGGCAGCGTACAGTGCCTTGTACTTCTTTTTGTTCTTCTCCCCTTTTGTAGGGTGGGTGGGTTCTGTGGTAAAGAAGCAAGAAGATTTGGAAGACACTGGCCCTCATTACGACCCTGGCGTTGGACCATGGTGCTAATAGCGCCATGGTCAATGCCGGTAATTTACCGACTCCGCCATGGCGGAATGGGGAATTACCGCCCCATTCCGAGGTTGGCGGGGCGGTAATTCCCCATGCCGCCATGGCCCTTCCCCATTCCCATTTTTGCCCCATAGGGCTCAATGGGAATGGGGAAGGCGCTAAGTACGGTGCCGCAAATTGCGGCACTGTACTTAGCACCAAGGTCCCTTTGCGGGTTGGTTTTTAACACCTGCAAAAAGCAGGCGTTAAAATCTCCAACCCGCAAAGGGACCTCGTAATCAGGCGTTAAGGGGTTAACGGCACCACCACCTTTTACGGCGCCGTTAACCCCTTAACGCCAGGGTTGTAATGAGGGCAACTGAGTAAACAGTGAACCTCCTGTTTGCTTGGGTCCCCGTTCAGGGTCCACAAACAGATTGTGTTTACTCGGAGCATGCTGCTCTCATTTATAGGACCCAGGGAGGCCCTGGATCTTTGTTGTGTATGTGGTGGGGGCCGCTGTTGTCGCAGTCCCTGGCCGGATAGCCGACTGTCTGACCCCCTGGTGGGGGCAGATCTTTGAACCTGGGCCCTGCCTGATGGTTGTTTCCTTATGGCGCTTAGCACCTTGCTGTTTGGAGGAAGGGTGCGATGACTGTTCGCACCTTACGTTTCTGTGGCATTTGTGCTGCCGAGACTGCGTGTCTCCGTAGCTGGGGGGAAGGAGAGGAGCAGGCGCAGGCACGGGGGGTTGGGGCTGCCCCTCTCCAGCTGCCGATGGTAACAGCAGTTACCCTGCCTCGCTTGTGGGATGCCCATGCAGCATTGCCCATAACTGCTGAACCCATATGCATGCATTAGTAATGGCCGAACCCCAAACCCTCACCCATAATGATAGGCTCACAACTTGGTTCAAGTGTTGGCAATAAAAAGGGCGTAGGATTTTATTGTACAGATATGGGTAATGACAATAACAATATCACATATCATGATGGTATCATACTTTTGGGCACCGGGTCCTGAGGTTACCCCCTCGGACCCGTGCCGCCACACATGTACAGGTTCCCGGCTGGCCGTGTTCCCCCAAGAGTATGCCCTAGAGACAGCCCATGTGAGCAAGAGTTGTATTGATTTCCCGAAAGAAATGCTCCATGCCCTGGCTAGACAGATGGGTGCCGTCGTCGAGAAAAAGGTTTGGGTTGCCTAGTGTAATGGCTGGGTGTTTTATGAAACCCAGTCCTTTAGTCATACAGAATCTCTCTATGGTCCTGTTCAGTTTTCTTCTGGATATGTCTATAGCTTTGTAGCAGTTGGCCCCTAGCCATTTCTTTCTTGGTAAAATGGCCGAGAAATATATTTCGGTACCCCTCCAGTTGTGCGAAATGCCTGCTAGGGAGGAGCACATTTCTTTGCATAGAGTGCGTCTAGCTGTGTTGACTAGGTCGTTGCCCCCTAGATGTATGATCAGGAATTCAGGTGGGTCCCTGTATGCCACCAGTTCCACTAATGTTTCGTGGACATCCGCCCAGCGTAGGCCTCTGTATCCCCACCATGAAGTAATGGTGTTTCTGAAAGGTGGCCCCTCTTTTGTCTCTTCTGCCCATCTGCCTGTCCTGAAAACGAATGAGTGGCCAACTATCCATGCTGATCGGAGTGTGGTCCTCAAATCGCCTGTTGTTTCTGTGTTGGTGGGAGGGAGGGAAAAGCAAGACAAATTATTGGGGCGGATGGCTATATCGGTTGCGGTCTGATATATCTTTTATAACAGTCTGACTTGCATCCCCCTATGTTTCTTAGTAGTTGCGGTGCTAAACCTCCTTGCCATGCTGCGGTGGCGGCATCTATCCTGAAGGAGTGAGTGCCGAAATGTTTGGGATCCCACCCTCTTCTGCTGATTGCTTTCATCAGCACTCCTTTAAATTGGTAGCGGCTTAGGGCCGATGCATCCTTGTGGATTAAAAACCTCCCCCCCACTTTGGGTCGTTGTGCGTAATAGAGGTTGGTGATGAACACCGGGCAGTTTGTTGCCTCATCGATGCAACAAATATTGATGGTTCTTTTTGCACCCGTTTTCGACTGTTGCATTTCTATATTAACACTCTCCAGTCTCACCCTGATTTCCATGACGCCCAGGCCGTTTGTGGCCTTGGTGCTGGAAGCGATGAGTTCTCCTACCCGGAAAGCCCCGAAGTATGCTAGGAAAAAGGCTGTTTTAAATAACATTATCTCGTAAGGGTGCCAACATATGGCTTCCAACTGGCTTGCTATCTGTACCAGTTTGGTGAAATCAAGGGGTCGGAGGGTGTCCACTTGCGGCCCCTCTAATCTGCCCCATCCCTTCATTGCATAAGAAATAAGGGTGTTCTGGGTGGGGTCTGAATCGCCCCGTATTTTCGTAAAGTATGAGATTGCCACCAGGTGTCTTTTAGCCCAATCCCTTTTGAAACCTTGTTCGTGGGCCCATTTTAAAAATACTTCTATATCTTTAATCGTTATTAGTTCTACGTGGTTTAAACCTGTAGCTTTGAATACTGTTTGCAAACACTTACTGTACTGTGTTGCTGTGGTGCTTGCCACCGCCCTCTCTGCCATCTCTGTTAGGAAGCCTGTGAGGTTGTTGGCACCCGTTGTTGTTGTGCCTGATTCTTGTTGGGCATCCTGGCATGGGCGCTCTGGCGCTGGCATTGATGCCAATGTGTTGCTGGCACCCCTTTTAGAGGTGCCTGCTTTGTATTGGTCATCCCGGCCTGCACTCTCTGGTGCTGGCGTTGATGCCAATGTGTTGTTGGCACCCATTTTAGAGGTGCCTGCTTTGTATTGGTCATCCCGGCCTGCACTCTCTGGTGCTGGCGTTGATGCCAATGTGTTGTTGGCACCCGTTTTAGAAGTGCCTGCTTTGTATTAGTCATCCCGGCCTGCACTCTCTGGTGCTGGCATTGATGCTGATGTGTTGTTGGCACCCGTTTTAGAGGTGCCTGGTTTTTGTTGGACATCCCGGCCTGTGCTCTCTGGTGTTGGCGTTGATGCCATTATTCTTGTCTTCTCATTATTGCCCAGCATTCTGCTGGTATTGGCGTCATCTGTTCTTGGGCGTGCGGCGCTAGCTCTCAGAATCTTGTCCACTGTAAGCGAGATAAGGCATCAGCAATGTTATTATCTGCCCCTGAAATGTGCTTCGCTTTGAGTACAACGTTTTCTTGTAGTGTGACTGTTGTAATGGCTCGTAATACTTTTAGTACTAAAGGGCATTTCGTAGACCTTCTGTTTATGGAGCCCACTACAGCCATGTTGTCGCACCAAATCAAAAGTTCCGTATTCGCTAGTCGCCTGCCCCAGATGTGTAATGTTAGCCAGATGGGGAATATTTCTAGTAAGGTGATGTTTCTTGTCCACCCTGCTGTTTGCCATGAATTGGGCCAGTGTCCTGCCACCCATTCGGAGTCTAGTATGGCTCCAAACCCCTTGCTCCCAGCTGCGTCGGTGTATAGGAACCTGTTAGACCGGGTGTTTAAAGGCGTTCGCCAAAGTAAAGACCCGTTGAAATCTCTGAGGAATTTTCCCCATGTTTCCAGGTCCTGTTTCGCAGATATGCAAGTGTGGTTTGGTGAGTGATTTGATTTTGAACTCCAGGCTTCTGGAAAATATCCTCCCTTGAGGTATTATTTTGGATGCGAAATTGAGGCTGCCTGCTAAGGATTGTATTTCCTTTAGAGTCCCCTTATCTCTCATTATCAGGTTTTGTATTTTAGCCCGGAGTTCTGATATTTTTGTTTTTGTGATTCTGCAGAGCCTCTTTGCTGAGTCTATTTCGATGCCCAGAAAGATTATGTTTGTGTCTGGTTTGGCGTTTTTTTCCCTCGCTAGTGGAATTCCCCACTGTGCGGCCATGTGCTCCAGATTTGCTAAAGCCTGGCCGCATTCCTCGGAGTTTGGTGGCCCTATGACCATGAAATCGTCTAGGTAATGCACTATTTTTGTCCCTGGTCTCTGCTTTAGGAAAGCCCATTGAAAAAAGGAACTGGATTGTTCGAATAGTGCACAGGATACAGCGCACCCCATGGGAAGGCATCTATCTACGTAGAATTTGTTTTTAAAAGTGAAACCTAGCCACTGCTGTGACTCTGGGTGGACTGGCAAAAGTCTAAAAGCAGATTCGATGTCCAGCTTAGCCATCAAGGCGTTTCTGCTGCACTCTTGTATGAGGCTTACTGCTTATTGGAAATGCGTGTAAGTTACAGCAGATTCTGTGTGTGGGATGCCATCGTTTAAAGACTGGCTTTTAGGGTAGGATAGGTGATGGATTAGTCTAATTTTTCCGGGTTCTTTTTTGGGGACCAAGCCTAGTGGAGATATTAAATAGTCCTTTAGAGGCATGGCATCCCAAGGACCTGCTACCCTGCCCAGTTGCAGTCCTTTCTTGATTTTGGTTTCTACTGTCTGGGGGTTGTCCCTGGCTGATTTTAGATTCATCAGGATGTATTGTGACCCAGAGCCCTTAAATGGGATGAAAAACCCTTTGGTGAAACCCTGCGATATTATCCTGCTGGTTTCTATGTCTGGGTAGCTGTTTAGGGCGTCCCTAAAATTGCCCGGGTTGATCGGCGTTCGTCCTGGTTCTAAAATTGGGATATCATTCTTTCTTGGCTGGGAGTGTGGTGCAGTTGCTTGTTGCATGGTCGCCGTTGCAGTTTGTGCAGGTGTGTTTGTACCAGCATTCTTTGCCCCATGTACACTGGTTTTTCCCAAAATGTCTGCATGGGATGTTGGATTTGACAGCATGCTGTTTGTTCTGTCTGTGGGCATTATTTTTTGCCACCCAAGGCTGGTTCCTCCGAAAGGGCTGCTGCCCTTTTTTGGATTTATCATTGTCATGGGATTTGCTTACTTGCAAATTTTTGCTATTTTTGGAAGAAGAATGCATGGTATCTTCTTCCTGGGAGTGGTTCGCCGTTAAGGGTGTATAAATAATTCTGGACTTCATCCCACTCAATGGCCGGCCTTTCTGACATGCTCCTCCTAAATCGGATTTCGAATGCAAGCCATGTCTTCCCCCTCTGTGTTACTTTTACTTCCCTTATTTTATCAACGTATGCCCAGATCTTCCAACCATCCATGGGGAATTTTTCTTCATATATTGTTGCTAAGATGGCAAAAACCTGTAACCATTTGTCCCAGTTTTGTTCGACCTGGGCATTTATGGCAATAGCTTTTTCTTCTATTTTTTTGGGGTCTCTGAAAGCGTCTTTCCCTTTGCGCTGTGCTTCTATTAGGGAAAAGATTTCTATAAATTCTTTGGCCCATATGGCTCCTTTGATTGTGGTATCAATGTTCCATGCCAGGCATCTTTTGTATCTATTTAATATCTCTGTTTGGAAAGATTTCATTTTTTGTTCTACTTGCGCATTACAGATTGATATAATGTCAGTTGTATTGCTGCCGGGTGTCCCTGTCGCGCCTGGGCTGTCTGCGCCTGGCATTGTCCATGCTTTTAGGGCACCTGTTGGATCAGTTGCTGGAGTTGTGGAGGCTGTTGCGTTTATAGCTGTGGCCGCTATCGGCAACTGCTGTACTTGTTGTGACGGAGTTGCTATAGGTGGTGTTACGGGTGGATTGACAACCGTTATAGTAGGTACTATTGTGATGGGGGGGTTTGAGGCCCCAGGTTCCCTTGCGGGTGGCGTCTGTTTTCCCCTTATTTCTACCATTAGTTGCTGCAATTCCGCTATATTCTCGCTTAATTTTGACAATTTTTTGGTACCTTTTTTGGCGTCTTCGGATATTTTTCTCTTTTTTCAACGGTGCAGGAACCTCCTCCTGGCTGGGTGGGCTGGTAATTCCTTCTCTGAGTAGGCCGTACATGTTTTCTCTAACCCATGCCCATCCGTAGTGCTCTGCTGCTTCAATGGCTGCTAGCAATTGTGGTGATTTGGGCTTCTGCGCCGGTGTTGGGGGTGCCCGTGTTTTCCGTTTGGGGCCCATGTTTTTCTATGCCTGCTATAGGAAAAAGAAAAAGGGGTTTTTATCATGGAGTTAAACCGTTGTTATAGGTGAGTTCTTTGCGCCTGTTCTATTTGTTGCACGTGGTGGCTAACTGTTGACTGGTGCTTTCTTTGCCCAGGTTTCAGAAACTTGGGCAGCCCCCAGGCTTGATTTACTGGATTTAAATAATTGGTTTCGCTGTATGATCGCTGTGCAATATTACAGAAATTATTTTAAATCTGCAGTCTTTGGATCCGCCGAGTTTGAAAATGTGTTTGCAGCTCTGCGTTGCTGTCAAGCAAAGACGAGCTCCCAAGCTGGTTTGTGACTCTGCCCAGTTTAAAATTGGCTTGCGTTATCCTGCCCCGTCTGCCTTATAACGCGGGGGTTCCGGTCCACGTAATAAAATGTATCTCTTTTGGACATAAATGTCTATTTTTCCTCCCTCGTAGCCCCAGCGCGGTGGCTCACCTGTAAAGTGTTGAATCGGACGCCGCCCGCGCCGTGCTGTTCGAGTGCCGCTTCTCCTTCGCTCGCACTGGTTTTGGGGATGATTCCGCAGCACGCGTCTTTGTTTGTTGTGTTTGGACACGCTCGCCGCTCGCTTCTCGTTCTATGCCGAAAATTGCTGAAGTTGACAGTGTCTGCGCTGGCCGTTCAGTTGCCGCTACTTCCTTCATTAAAACTGCATTGCAATTCCTTTGAACAGTACAATGTTCAGGAAGGAAAAGACACTGCGATGTACAGCGAACTTCAATAATTGCTAAAGAAGCAAGAAGATTTGGAAGACACTGAGTAAACAGTGAACCTCCTGTTTGCTTGGGTCCACGTTCAGGGTCCACATACAGATTGTGTTTACTCTGAGCATACTGCTCTCATTTATAGGACCCAGGGAGGCCCTGGATCTTTGTTGTGTATGTGGTGGGGGCCGCTGTTGTCGCAGCCCCCGGCCGGATAGCCGACTGTCTGACCCCCTGGTGGGGGCAGATCTTTGAACCTGGGCCCTGCCTGATGGTTGTTTCCTTATGGCGCTTAGCACCTTGCTGTTTGGAGGAAGGGTGCGATGACTGTTCGCACCTTACCCTTCCGTGGCTTTTGTGCTGTCGAGACTGCGTGTCTCCGTAGCTGGGGGGAATGAGAGGAGCAGGCGCGGGGGGTTGGGGCTGCCCCTCTCCAAGCTGCCGATGGTAACAGCAGTTACCATGCCTCGCTTGTGGGATGCCCCTGCAGCATTGCCCATGACCATTTGCCTGGCCTTCACAGTTTGCCAGCTATTACAATCATATGCCAAGCTACTTCCATCATCTACTCTAGTACTCGCACCACCACATACAAGTTTCAGAGCACTCAGGTTTCCCTTTATGGAGCATGAGTAGGCCAGCCAGCTCTGTTTTTTTCACCGATTTCTGGTATGTGTACTTTTTCTTAGAAAGGGAAAGTTTGAAAGTCCTGCAGGTTTGGCTATAAGATTTTTGGCATCAAATGCCCGGGTCCTCATGCCACTGCTGCGTTTTGCAATCGTGGGTCCTAGTTAGCTCTTAGGATATGAGGGATGCCCTCAGAACATGCATCTCTACTTGTGCTACAGAAAGTATTTCTTTATTGCCATCTCTCTTTTTGTAGATTATATTTGAAATGCATTGCATTTCGTAAAATACATGTTTATTTTACCTTCCTGCAGTGAACAAGAGTGAAATAGTCATGTTTAGTGCAATTGATTGTCTTTGCAATTGTTATAAATAATTTTGGTTTTGATTCAGAGCCTATGAGAATGCATAAATCAAGTCTAAAAAATCCTGAATGACACAGTGAATTCATCAAAGGAATTGAAACACGTCTAACCAGTCTCCTATCGAGCAATGGTCTTCAAATCGGAGGTTTGGGGGGCCTGGCGGGGGGGGGGAGGGCTGACTCTACTAGGGGGACCCGAAGGATACCTGCCTGGGGGGGGATACTCTTTAAAAGTGGAATAAGATGAGTTTTTAAAATGAAAAAGGCATTAAGGAAAATATAAGCAGTAGAAAATCTGTTTTATCCTTTGAGCCGCCAAGGGCTGGCATCCCATAGGCAGGGCCCCAGAAACAATATTTTTACTCAGGGGGCGGGGGCTTGGTATGAACACGTTTGAATATCACATAAGAGACTAACCTGCATAGTGAGGCCTGTGTATGTGTGTCTAGGTGTGTCAAAATCGAGAGGCTTACAGATGACAGAATTGCAATAGGGAGAGCTCCCTGACTAATACATCTGAGAGCTCTGTCTATCTACACAGGAGACTGAAAGCAAAGCCTTCAAGTGATTTTGAAACTAGCTGCGAGCAGAGACTGCAGTTAGACTCTTGAAGCAGAGACAAGGAGAGACAGAACCACCTGTAAGCAAAGCAAATACTCAGCGCTATAGGGCATCATATCAACTTGTTAGCTGCAAGTTAAGTATGTTGGTTTGCACCTGAGAGGAATAGAAGAACCCCATTGTTATGTGCAATGATAGAAGAGAATTAGCATGTGTGCAGGGTAGCAGTGCCTGGACTCCATTTGCACTCAGAATAGGAATAATGTTGCTGTGTTAATCACAAATCACCTTCCATATCAAGACCAGCAATGTGGCGTGGCACAGAATCTAGAACAGTTGAGTCTGCTTAGGATCACACTGTTTGCTGAACGTTATGATCCGCAGAGGGATTGTTTTGGTTCATATATAAATACTGTAATTATTGTGTAAAATGTATTGGCCTGTTATGTAACTCCACAGACAAAGTACAATCCCAACATATTATCTTGCCACAGTTTTGTGCAGTAGGGCTATATATAATCAACACCCCTCCCCACCCCCGGAGGTACTTGCACTATGCCCATTTTGGCGAAAACCTAGGGTTGGGTGAACATTCCCAACGATAAAACGTAAACGATAAAATCTGGGTTACACTTAGGCACTTATCCCTAGCTGTGAATTGCCATCAAACATCAAGTTACCCACATCATTGAAAAAGCATTGTGAATCTGGGTTAGGAAGTGAACAATGCTGTTATGTCGGCAGCCACATCTATAGTACACCCTGCTCTCCCACTACGTTGAGGGGCATGTACTCCACAGCAGCTCATGCAGTGCGCGTCTTTTTGCTGTGCACTGTGTTACATGCAGAAGGGTAGACACAGAATGGATTGTTTGTAAATGTATACCTAGTCTAGTAGAGCTCCACAGTTCTCTAACATGTGTAAGAAAACAGTTGGCAAACAGCCAAAACTGATGAAAAACCAAGATGGAGGGAAGAAAGGGGTTACCCCTTCCAGCCCAAATACGATTAACCTAATAAATTAAACTCACACGACAGAACACCAGCCTCATCACCAGCAAGTTCGGATGCACACAGTGATATGGACCAAAATCAAGGGAGATCAAATAGTATGATTAATGATGATGGTAACAAAGATGGAGATGAACAAGGAAGCAGGAAGGCTTTTTTAGATCAAATCAGAAGGTATAAGAAACGGAACCAAGGGGTATTTACAAAAAACGTGAGATTTCAGTAACTGCCAGAAATAGACATGACAATAAGAAAACCAGAACGAGCGGAAAGAGAGGAAGTCGACTGGATGGAGAATCTTTTAAAGTATATTGATACGGCGATTAAAAGTAGGGTCATAGAGTTACCATCCTACAGTCGAGACTCAATACATACATTGCAGATTTTAAGTGATATCATGCGAAGCAAGGATTATACACTTGTTACACTAGATATCAAAGTGCTATATACATCTATTGCATATGACCTGGCACTTATTGCATTGCTCTATACTTATGCAAAGACATCTGCATCGTACTGGACTCATTTAGTCATGATTAAGGAAATGCTTACATTTACCCTTTAGAATCATATTTTCATTTTCAATGATGGATTTTACAAACAAATTAGAGGAGCAGCCATGGGGGCTAAATATGCTCATACCCTAGCAAATCTCTTTATGGGTCAATATGAACAGACCCACACGCTGTGTGACTATGGGCCTCATTACGATGTTGCCGGTCCAGTAACAACGGTACCGGTATGCTTGCCGGTTCTGTTTTTACCGGACTGGCAAACTCTGAGATGTGCTCGCGGGTGCCTTTCATTCGGCCAGGTCTGTCCAGGTGGAATGAAAGGCACCCGCGAGCACAGCAAGACTGTAGCACCAGCACCGTTATGAAAGGTGCCGGTGCTACAGGCATCCCCATTCCCATTGAGCCCTATGGGGCTGAAATGGGAATGGGGATATACCAGCACCAGCACCCACGAATGGGCAATTACCCGGTGCTGTTATGGAGGTAGCCAACCTCATAATGAGGCCCAATATCTTTGTAACTCATGTGGTATTGTGGTATAGATCAGTGGTCAAAGTGGGTGGGAGCGGTGGGGAGCGGTGCTCCTCTACTTCTTTTAATGAAGTGTTACTGTTCCTATACTTTTGTTTTAAAAAGAAACCGTTCTGGAATGGTTTCGTTTTAAAATAAAAGTGTAGGAAGCAGTTGAAACTTGCACTTTCAGTGCAGTGCACTGAACATTCCCTTAAACTGCAGGCGCATGCATTTGGGGGTTTATATTGTGCATGGGAGGGGGTATGGAGATGGTGTTTGCAGGGAGCGGTGCAGACCAGTAGGGAACATAGCTCCACTACTTCTTTTTGTACACTTCGACCACTGGTATAGATACATAGATGCCATTATCTTGGTATGGAAAGGCACAGATGAAGAGCTAAACCAATAGATGGCCTTACTGAAACAGAACAATTTTGGCATTACACTAACTTGCACAGTGAGCAGATTGGAGATTCTCTTTTTGGATTTTAGTGTATAGGTATTTGATGGCAAACTGCAAACTGCACAGCAAGACCTACCGGAATGAAACAGCAGTTAATTCCACACTATTAGCTATAAGTTGCCATATTCGAAGTACAAACAACAATACACGAGTAGGGGAATACTTCAGAGCACGCAGAAACTGCAGTGAAAACATAAACTATGTACAAGAATGAAACAGGTTGTTACAGAGATTCTCGGGATGGGGATACAAAAACAATACATTATCCAAAGCTCAGAAGAAAATCCAGGAATCAAATAGGAAGGGCCTACTCATTAAGTATAAAAAGACTAGCACACAGAACCCAAAAGAAATTAGAGTTATCACTAGATACAGTAGTGACAGTAAAACACTTTATAGGATTTGGAAGAGGCACCGGCATCTTTTAAGAATGACTAAAGTTCTGGATCAATTTCTAAGTGACGTACCTAAGATCACTTACACCTAAGCTCTGACCCTGGGGAATAAGGTGTGTCCATCATTCATGACCAATAAGGCAACAATATCTGATACATAGGATTGGCGGAAACAAAGGGAATGTTGCAGTTTCTTTCAATGTGGGACATGCTCCATGTGCTGGTATGCTCCTTGCTCACTGTTCTTAGAGAGGCACAGTTCCACCCTACTGATGAGATCCAGCCAGACCGAAACATGTGTCTGGGGTTGCTGTTGGTACTCTTGTTTCGAGGAGAATTGCCTAGCATTTCGGCGCTGCTTAGCATTTCAGTGCTGGACTGCCCCAGGGCAGGACAAAGACTGATATGTTTTGGATATTTCTTCTCTGTGACAGATACTGAGCTAAAGAATCTGGGTAAGATTCTTGTAACCGGGACTAATGTCCGGTAGAGGGACTCCCAGGACCCCCCTTGTTTTTAACATAATTTAAGTAACTTTGGGTCTCACCCTAAGTTACTAGGGGAATCCAGACGTGGACCCCTTGCTCACTATTCTTAGGCAGGCACAGCTCCACCCTACCAATGAGGTCCAACCAGACCGAAACACGTGTCTGGGGTTGCTGTTGGTACTCTTGTTCATTGGAGAATTGCCTAGCATTTTGGCGCTGGACTGCCGCAGGGCAGGACAAAGACTGATATGTTTTGGATATTTCTCTTCTGGGAAAGATAGTGAGCTAAAGAATCTGGGTGAGACTCTCATAACCTGGACTAATCTCCGGAAGAGGGACTCCCAGGACCCCCTTGTTTTTTGCCAAGGACAACAGCAACTGTCTAGACATTTACAGAAAAAAGAAAGTAAAAATAATTTATTAACTGCAAAACACAATGGGTTGTCTATCTATGATATGTGTTTGTCAGAAGAGTTACATAGGTAGTACAGTCAGAGAGCTAAAAATGTGTATCTGTGAACATTTGAGCATGCTTGGGAGTCAAGACCCGAGACTTCCGTTAGCAACTCATTGACAGAAGGAGCACTAACAGGAGGACAAACGTAAAGTCCACTTCATAGGTCTGCAACGGGTAAACTTGAGCAAGAGAGGAGGTGACAGAAAACATCAACTACGTGAAATGAGGACTGTGCAAGGAGGTCTCAATGGGGCCTCATTACAAGGTCGGCAGTAAACCGCCCGTGCAGAAACTATAGGTCCCCATTCCCATGGAGTCCTACAGGACTCCTCAGGAATGGGGGCACGGAGCACCGGCACCGTTACTAACGGTGCCGTTGCTTCCGTGAAAACCATGCCTGCCGAGAGCAGCAGCCCCGGCAGGCATTCTCGTAGTCTGGCGGTCTGGAAAGGGTGCTGGTACGTTGCTACCAGCATCCTCAATTCCAGACTTCCAGACTTAGAATGGGGCCCCAGGAGATTAATGTGTTTCTATAACTTGTGATTTGACATGTACTATGAGTTGCAACCAAATGCTTTCTAATCTCCCAGACTGAGTCAGCATTTCTGGTATGCTATTTTGTGTACTAGCACATTGCATTTAGCATTGTTGGTGTTTTCACATGCATGAAAACCATGGTGTTTGCAGCTTCAAGGTGACCGCAGCTGGGTGCATGGCACTGCTGCATTCAATTGAATGCAGTATTGGACCAATTACATGCTGTCACAATGAAGTCTGCATTGACCTTGCACTTTTAGTTTGCATTCTACGTTTAACATGCATATATCCTTGCTTGCAGTATCACAGTGCTTTGTCTTGTCTGCTTATGTCTTCCATGGCAGTACCCTTGGTGGCCAGCCTTCCAGTCTGACATCAGCCTCTGTGAATTAAGGCATCAGCCATGATCCTTCATGGAGTGCAAGAGGTGAGTAATTGTGTACTTGCATTCTTGAACTTTGCATCATGGCTGAACTCTACAAAATCTGCAGGGAACTTGACAACCCGTCTGCAGTATCTTCTGCCCCATCTCCTTCCCAGGCCCTTTGAAAGCATTCACCTCTCATTTGTTTTACAGAATGCAGGACATACTGAACATCCTTATCACACACTCTTCCAACCCAACTCTCCCCCTCCACCCCCTCTACCACTCACCCTCCTCCTTCCCCCTTCTACTCCTTTGCCCCTGTCTCCCCTGAAGAAGTCACCAGAGTTGTCAACTCCATGAAGGTCTCTTCCAAACAAGTTGGCCCATGCTCCTCCAGAACCATCAAGGACATAATCTCTTCTCTTGCCCCTGCTCTTGCTGATATCTGCAACCACTCCTTTGCTAATGGTTCTTTTCCATCCTCCCTCAAGCATGACCTTGTGCGCCCCTCCTTAAAATACCACCTGCAGACCCTTCCTGCCCAGCCAACTACTGCCCCATTTCCATCATCCCCTTTCTGGGGAAACTGCTCGAGATGTTGGCCCTTCCCCAACTCAACGCCCATACCGAACTTGTTGGTGGTCTATATGAACACAACTCTGGATTCCAAGCTTCCAGGGCCACGGAAACTGCTCTCCTGAACACCTGTGAAGAACTGCTTGCACCCCTTGATTCCAAATCCCCTGTTGTCCTCATTCCCCTTGACCTCTCTTCTACATTTGACACAGTGAACCATTCCATCCTCATAAAAATGCTCCGTGATACCCTTGGTATCCTCCATTCCTTTGCCTTGGCTCTTTAACATATGCCTTTCCCTGCCAGCACGCCTCATTGCCTCCTTCTCCCCCAACTTCCAGTGCTACGCTGAAGCCCTTCTACTGACGCCCTTGCACCTTCCTTCATCCCTGACTGCCTCTCTGCCATCCAGGCTTGGTGCACTGCTAATGACCTTTGCCTCAACTCCAGCAAAACTGAGATTCTCCCTATTGGATCCCCTGCAACCTACTTCTTCTCTTCACTCTGGCCTTCCTCCATGGGCACCACCCCTTAATCCCTCCTCTGAATCCAGGAATCTTGGAGTCATCTCCGACTCCTCCGTTTACTTCATCCCTCATATTCAAGACATTGTCAAGTCCCACTTTCAGCACTTCCTTCTCAAAGGTACTGTACCCTTCCTCACCTTCCCCCAGAGACTCAATGTCAGCAATGCTCTGGTTATCTCCAGGCTAGACTACTGCACCAGCCTCCTTCTTAATCTTCCTTCGTCCATCCTGCGACACCTCCAGCTTACCCAGAATAGGGCAGCAAGACTTAGCGGTGTCAGCCCCAATTGGCCCCTCACCCCTCTTCCGTGGGTGATAGGGGGGAACAGACCCTAGACCATAACCGTACTAACCCAATAATAGACAGACAATAGTTCTAAATTTTGGAAACAAAAGGTCACAATTTATTGGAGCATAACAGCAAGGGGGCAGTCCCAGCCCTAAACACATCATGATTCACAACCATACTTTTTAAAAGTGATCCAAACGCAGGGCAATGTTATAGTTCTGAATGTTCACGGTGTCCCCTTGCCACCCACGGCTTTCGCAAGGCACCGGACATACACTCCAGATTGTTCTGCACAGAACACTTCCTCCTCGGGCCACTGAATCTTGCAGGTGAGGAATCTCAAATGTCCCTAAGGGACTCAGTGCCCATTGTCTGAGATTGACTCGAGTGCGGCCATCGGTAAACCTGCCCACGGTTCAAGCCGCAGCATTACTCTCCTCCCCGTCTAGGTCTGCCCGAACTCCGCCTTTGACAAAAATGGAACAATTAATACAAGGTAAAGGAACAACAAGCGAACATTAATTTTTTTTACCACTTACACCTCGAAATCCGTTAAAAGCAAAATTAACAATTGTACATACTTTCGCCCTATTTACATTTCTGACAGTGAAGAAAAACATCCAACAGTCTTTACCAACTTACACCTAGAAATCCGCTGAAAGCAAAATTAACAATTGCACATACTTTGACTCTTCTCACATTCAAGACAGTGAAGAAAAACATCCAACAGTATTTACCAATTTACACCTCAAAATCTGCGGAAACACATTTTTTTGTCCGCTCTGAACTAACCAATAATGGTGCGGGTGGGTGGGTGTTTAGGAGGGGGGGAGTGGAAAGAGACTGAGCTCCAGTCCCCCCACCTTATATGCTGTCTCTAGGGTGCGCCGGATGCTCCTGCCCTGGAGACGCCCCTACCTCTTGGAGGATGGGGGATCCTAATGAGTGGAGGGGGTGGCCAGAGGGGTGTCCTGCTATGTGGAATGTCCCTCTAGCGCCCCCTCAGGGGCTTGGACATCCCCTTAGTGGTGTCAGCCACATTGGCCCCCACCCCTCTTCTGTGGGGAGGTCAGACCCTAGACCATAACCTTACTAACCCAATAATAGACAGACAATAGTTCTACATTTTGGAAATAAAAGGTCACAATTTATTGGAGCATAACAACAAGGGGGCAGTCCCAGCCCCAATTACATCATGGTTCACGAAGTGGCCCAAAAGCAGGGCAATGTTATAGTTCTGAATGTTCCCGGTGTCCCCTTGCCACCCACGGCTTTTGCAAAGGCACCGGACATACACTCCAGATTGTACTGCACGGAATACTTCCTCCTCGGTCCACTGAATCTTACAGGTGAGGAATCTCAAGTGTCCCTAATGGATTCAGTGCCCATTGTCCGAGTTTGGCTCGAGTGCGGCCACCGGGAAACCTGCCCGGCTTGGACTGCCCCAAATTCTTCCATGCTTTGGGGGTGGACGCTCCAGGCATGTGAAGCGCTTTGCTAAACAGAGAGCTCCGTGGACTCACTTCTGTGTAATAGCCTCCCTCTCCCTCTGTGTCTTGAGCAAGACCTCTTTAATTTCTGAAAAAGCCTCAACTACTTTCTCTTCTCCTATTCCTTCTCCTCCTCTCTTCCCTGCTAATCATGCAGTAGCGTGACTGATGTGCATGGCCATTATGTATCCTCGGGGCACTGACCCTCCACATCTCTCACCCAAGCTGCTGTCTATATACTGCACTTGCTCAGGCTCAGCCTCCCTATGGGATGTTTCACTTACGTTTTTCTTTTATTTTCTTAGCACATCACCCTGAGCACTTCTCCATGAGCTCCTCAGGAACTTTTCACTTACCCCCTTCCCTCTGCAATTGCACGTTCTGAACACTCACAAGGCATAGTAGGTTCATCTCCCCTCCCTGTTATTCTCATGCTTTGTTTGCAATATTAATTCAATTATTTATCTCTGTTGTAATTCATTGTCTACCTTTCCCTGTCCCCAACCTGTTTCTCTTGGGGTGCTTTGAAACAGTTATGCGAATTGTATAAGCGCCTAACAAGTGACCAATAAATAAATAAATTAATCCATAAATGTGCTCCCATGACTATGTTCAGTGCACTGTTCCAGTACTACGCAGGTGATGGCATGCCTTATCATGTCATTGGTAGTCTTCCCTGCTTTTTTCTGGCTCAATTATCTGCATATGTAATGTCTTCTCATTTTCGTGCAGCATGTTACTGATGCGTGTGTTGTGTATGTGCCATCGTCTAGTGAATGGGGATATGTGACATGCACATTTGTTGCATGTCATTGAGGGGGACAGGCGGTGTGGGGGTTCTTGTTGTTTGTCAGTGTGTGTGTTTTGTGTGTTTGGTTTCCATGCAGCGTGCAGGTGTTGCTGCATGTGTGGTGGGACACATGCTGATGGTTATCTTGTGAGTTGCTGTTTGCATGTGTTGTATGTCACTGAGGGGGGGTGTGTGTCTTCAGGTTTTGGGTGCATGGATGTGTTAGCTGCACTCTGTTTCATTTTGTTCATTGTCTGCAGATCCTTCGTCAGGGAATGATGGCTTTTTTTTATGGGATGAAATTTGACTGTCGACTGCATGTCAAGGGGACAGGTAAAGATGTGCATTTATCTTGATCGATGTTGATGGTTGTCTTTTGAGTTGCTGTTTGCATGTGTTGTATGTCACTGAGGGGGGCGTGTGTCTTGAGTTTTTGGGTGCATGGATGTGTTAGCTGTGCTATGTTTCATATTGTTCATTGTCTGCAGAGCCTTCCGCCAGGGAATGATGGCTATTTTATGGGATGAAATTTGACTGTCGACTGCATGCCAAGGGGACAGGTAAAGATGTGCATTTATGTTGATCGTTAAGGAATGGCTACTTTAGTTGCTGCATGTCTGGATGTGGCCATTCTGGTGCGTCGCCCTCTTTGGGGCAATTGTAAATTACCTCTTGTAAAATATTTTTGGGGGGATGGGGTTTATTGTGGTCATGTTGCCTAATTGAGTAACCTGTTGATCAATAATCCACTGCTTTTTTACACCCCACAATAGGGACATGTTTGTGCGCATCATGCACATTCTGGGACATGTCTGCAGCAATATGTGATTGTGCTTGTTGTATTATGTGTCCATGTTATTTTTTGGGCAATGTATGGCTTGCAGCTCAGACATGATGTTTCTGGATTTATCGCTGCTTACACATTTGACAGGTATGTTAGTTAGTGATATGGGATGTTTTTGGTGCCAAAGGGGTGATTTCCTTGAATGGTTGGCATGGTGGTAGTGGTGTCCTCCCTCTTCAGTGTGTTTCTTTTGGAAACACAAAAATAAATGTCTTTTTAGTTCTAAGAGATGCACACAAATTAGCACTTCCAAGGGCACTTTCTCAGGGTGGTTTGCTCGGCACAGTGGATTGGCCCATTGTCATAAATGAATGGCACCTGGGATTTGGCAGGATCGTGTGCACTCCACAGGCAAAGGAATTTAGGTGAAATAAGTTTGCACAAGCTGGGTATGTGCAGCCTCTCCACATGCCCTTTGCCCAGCGATACGCAAGCGGTGTGCCTGTGGGTGTGGATGGGGTGCGACCACCATGTCCACCGGGACGCCATGCCGTGCT
This sequence comes from Ambystoma mexicanum, assembly GCF_040938575.1. Lineage (NCBI taxonomy): Eukaryota > Metazoa > Chordata > Amphibia > Caudata > Ambystomatidae > Ambystoma > Ambystoma mexicanum. The sequence goes on along the minus strand of NC_090927.1, from coordinate 991,065,799 downwards.
GCAAAATTGTGCAGGCCACATGTTGCCACAATGATCCTGCAGGCTACTGGTGGTGCATTTAGCAACACACCACCAGAGTGGTAAAGGGAGCGGAAACATGACTTGAGCACTCCGAATGTGCACTCCACTATGCCCCGAGTTGCAATATGGGCAGTGTTGTACCATACATCAGCAGGTGTGTTAGGGTTGCGTATGGGCATCATAATGCATGTGCTCAGAGGGTAGGCACTGTCACCTGTAGAGGTGTGAATGGTTGTCATTGCCATTTGTTGACAGTGTCTATTGGTCTGTGTGTAACATGCATGCATGTGCATGGCTATTCATACTTACCAATGAGCCATGTGTTGCCATTCTTCCCAGCTTTCAGGGCCCGGTGTGGCAGGGACATCCTGAAGATGTAACGGTCATGTGTGCTGCCAGGATAGTTGGAATACACTTCAGTAATTATGCCTTTGGCATTACACACAACCTGAACATTGATGGAGTACCAATGTTTCCGGTTGCGGTAGATGTGCTCTGTTGCTTGAGGTGGACGTAGAGCAACATGGGTGCAATCAATGGCACCTAGCACTTTTGGGAAGTGCACCACCCTATAAAAATCCTGGACCACTGATTGCCTTTCTGCCAGTGTTCTGGGCATATAGATAAGCCAGCAGACGGAAGGATGTGCAGTCATGATTGCTAACACCTGTTTTAAGCAGCGTGACTGCATGGCCTGGGAGATGCCACCTACTGTAGCAGTGGTCTGCTGGAATGAGCCAGTGGCTAAAAAATGCAGAACAGGGAGCACCTTTTGCAAGGGGCTCAGTGCTTGGGGGCACATGGTGGGTGATGTGAGGTCATCTTCCCACTCCGTGACCAGGTCGAAGATGATAGGAGGGGAACCTATACCTGCAATAAACCTGGTCATCAGGAATCCCAAAAAGACTGGTCCTTGGGTAGAAGATACGGGCCCTGTCCATCCTCCTCCTCCTCCTGCGGTATCCCTGAATGCTTGCTGCAACAAATGGTGCATTCATTGTTGCTGTATCCATGCGTTTGTTGATTGCATGTGCTTTTTATGCATTTGTTAGTGTGCACATTGACGTTTACGCCTGCTATTGCATGGCGTAGGTGTTTCTGGATTTGCACATACTTTTTCATGCACCGGCTTTCCCTGCTCAATTCCATTAATATGTTTGTTTTGCGCGCGTATGGGCAGTGCGATTGTTTGACGGTGGAACGTCCCTCGTAACACCCACATTTTTGTTTGTTCTTCCTCATTCCACGTGCCCCACCCCCTTTTGTGGTTGCTTCGCAGGCCTCGCCGGACCTTCTCTTGGAGTCTCGTGCAAGGCGTTCACAGTGTTGCAGTGACGTGGTGGACCGCAGAGATTTGTCGCAAGTCCCGGGTAAGCCCCGTGCATTTGCGCTTCATAAATCGACGAACGGGGACTTGCACGCGATTATGCACGCACGTGCCCTTTTTTGCGCGCAGATTTTTCCATTAATCGGGCCCATAATGCTTAGTGATCTAATTCCAGTTACTGCCATACATGTCAGCTATAGTCCACATATTTAAGGGAAAGCCTCACATGTCTAGGTGCTGCTAATATTTGCTAAGTGCAGCTTCAAGTGTATAGTCATCATGTGAAGGTATGGCCTTGCTTTTTCAGGTGCCCCCATCATGACTTCTCTGCCCCTACCACCACTCTTACCTCAAAGTGCCTCTTAAGCACCATCTATGTGCTGCAGCACAAAGCACCTAGGAAAGTGGGACATGTGTGCGCCTCCTGCAGTATTGAGGAAAACAACAGTTACATTTCAAAGTTTTTGTCAGACTTCAAGAACACACAAGCTTGCCGATACTGCTCTATGGTATAAGACTACAAAAAAGTACTTTGAAACTTGCTGCTTGCATGCAAATATTCTGGTATTGCACTGCACTCCTTTTACACTGACTAAAAGCTATTACACGTTGGGGTATTTTGGAGCTGCCATAGTGGATTACAGACTGGCTGTCAAATGTGGAATTTTCTTTATGCATCAGATGTAATTTGGGAAATACACAGAGTCCCTAATTCATATTTCGCATTTTGAGTATTCTAGATTTTCTTTTGATTACAAGGAGGACTACAAGTCCCACAATGCAAAAAAAAATAAAAACAGGTCTGGATAAGCAATTCCCGAATGGCATTCGGCATGTTGTCAATAGGAAATTTGTACTTACACTCAGTCATATCCTAGCTAGTCAGGATGTATGTTCCCCATTCCGCAACACACGTCATTAATTGTCAAACTATAAGCTGGGAATCTTTTAAATGTGACATGTGAAAATCTGTACAAATTATTTTCAAGAAAACATATTCTGCTATTATATAAACGGGAATGTGCACTAAGGTTTGGACGAAAACTATTATTATGTGCCTTTAAAAAGTGGTTATTAAAAGTGATTATGGGGTCGTCCAGTAGAGCTCATTGATCTCATGCATACTTCAGCAGTTGGGCAAGATCATTATAGCAACAATTTAGCCAAAAACATAAATTAAAGAATAACATGTTACAAGAAGAAAAGCGACAGAGCCCACCTGTACCTTAAGATTCCAAGACACGCAGCTTTTCTCTGGGGCTGCACTTCTGTGGTGCTTAGACTTTGGTGTTCACACCATTTTAGGACTGTCTTTTTAAGGAGCACACAGAGCATGATCTTTTCACTGTGGCCTCGTGACGCAGCTCCTAAAGTGAGAAGGCAATGGCTTAGTCGCTCTTGTTGCAGCTGAGCAGTAAAGGATCGATGCACAGCAGGACCCACCCTCCGGGGAGTACTCTCAATGCCCAGGGTTGTACCTTCCCGGTAGCGAGTTCACAGTCTCCCTCCACATCATTCTTGCGACGAAGCTCTTCACCTAGGTTGACTTGGCAACAAAGGAGTCGTTGAGCAGGCCTGTGGGAGTGCATCAGCTCAGAGGCCAGGCCAACCGAAGGGAAGGACACCAGCTAGGATTTGCCAGGCTCTGGGTGACAAAAGGTGTGTGGGGCCCTCTTATTTGCATAAATAGCGACACACTTTGGGTAAGTGGAGAAGCTGGGATTTGAGACCAGTCTGCAATTCAGGAACTTGAATACATCTCTTCCCAGATGTAATTGGTAGAAATATTCTTTGTAAAAGGTCTTTTTGAAACGTGTGTTTGAAAACACCATCTGACTATGAAGGCATTGCAGAAATATGGTGATTGTGTTTTGCTAACCGAAGTTAACTGTTGTTTTCGCAGCCATTTCCCTATGGTTTTTATTTTTATTGTGTATATATTTGCCCATATTGTCCAAACTATCAAGATGCTTTTATTTCAGAAGCTACAGAGAAGGATTATTTTGGCTATCAAAAGAAATAAACTCCAGGCAGGGTCCAAGGATGTCATGGCAGGGCAGGAATTGGCCGTGTCGCAGTCAGGGCAGGTTGCGTCTACTGCAGGATTGCCTTATGATGCGATAGAGCTGGCAGCGTTTGTGTCTCCTCTCCTGCTGGGTTCAAACTAACCTGCCGCCTACTTCACATGCAATATAGACTCTCCATCCTCTCTAAAAAAAGAGTCTTCATTTAAGCACGCATCTCCGCAGCATCTTACAACTCGGCCGAACATTTTAAAATGTGCATGGAGCTGGCCAATCCTACTGCAGTATCTTCCTCTACCACAACCATCCAGGCCCTCTGCTTGGCCCTGGCCACTCATTTCATCACAAAAACTCAGGACATCCTGTCCTCACTCTCATCTGCTCCCCTCCCTCCCTCTACCTCTCAGGCCGTCCTTGGCCACCCCTTCTCACCTCCTCCTTTCCTCCCTCTCTCCTGTCACACCTGATAAGGTTTCCAGACAAATCCGGTATATGAAAGTCTCATCCAAACAGGTGTCTGCCTGTCCCTCCAGAACCATTAAGGACAACATTGACTCTCTCGCTCCAGCTTGGCCGATCTCTGCAACCACTCCTTTGCCACTGGAGATTTCCCCTCTCCTTTCAAGCACTCCCCTGTGCACCCTCTGCTCAAAAGCCTTCTGCCGACCCCTCCATCCCAGCAAACTATCGCCCAATTTCTATTACTCCTTTCTTGGGCAAACTCCTGGAGAAATTGACTATCTACCAGCTAACTCTCCACACTGAATCTATTGGTTGTCTCCATGACCATCAGTCTGGCTTCAGAGCAGCCAGAGGCATGGAGACTGCTCTCCTAAACAGTCATGAAGATTTGCTCGCTAACCCTGACTCTAACTCTCCCTTTGTCCTCATCTTCCTCAACCTTTCTTCTGCTTTTGACACAGTGAACCAAAACATCCTGATCACCGGTCTCCGAAATACCCTGGGCATCACTGATCAGGCTCTGGCGTGGCTTTCCCCTTTCCTCTTGGACCACCCTTCCCAGATTGAACTTGGTCTTTCCTCTCTTCATCACTTTCTCAACATGTGGTGTTCCCCAGGGATCTATCCTCGTACCCTGGTTTTTCAATGTCTATCTGGCCCCCTTGGCCCACCTAATCTCTACCTTTTCCTCTAGCTTTCAGTATTATGAAGATGACACAAAGCTCTCTTTCAGGCTACCCTTGGCCTCCTCCTCCTCGCTCATCCCTAACAGTCTTTTAGGGGAGATTCTGGGGTCGGCAGAGCCGTATATAGGGTCTGCTGACCTCCAGCTCACGTAGGGGCCAACTTCCTCCAATGTCCCAAAGAAGTCGAGGTTTACACAAGGAGCAAAGGTTAACTGCCGTTTTATAATATCAAACGAGCAGGGAAAACATACAAGGCATCAAGTTCCAACCGAGTACATCTCGCCAAGTTCAGGCTCGCAGGCCCTTTTTGTACACTTGTGACATCACAATCGTCGTCACTTACCAAAATCCTTCCCCGAACCTAATGCCACGCCGGGTTGGCTCCCAGAGTGGTAGGTCCAGTATAGAGATGTATGGGGTGGGTGATTATTGGTGGTCGCAGTGTCAGGTGGTGCACTTGGTTTATCCCTAAAAATTGCTACCTGACAATTGTTACATTAGCACCCCTGATGATTGGCTGGAGATTCCGGCCACCAACCCCTGTCCCCCAGTGTACTGATTGGTCTGGCTACGGACCCCCAAGCCTGAGACCAACATTGTTCCCAGCCCGCGAGACACCTGCTCTCGTATAATATGTATCAACAAGATGTGACTGATGTGGCAGTGTTTTACAATGAGGTATTTCCTAATGCCATGAGAACAGTCCAGTTCCAGCATATTTTTTAGAGGAATTGTTGCAATTATGTGGCAGGGTTCAGTCTCAAATGTGGGATGGCTGCCTCTTCCCAGCTTCCAGGTCTTGGCATCATGTCAGGTTGGTCCGGATCATGTGTGAGAAGACCGCTAGGGAAGTCGAATTACTTTGATTTGATTTGTATTTTAGCTTGAGGTGTCCTGTCCTGTAGCTGGGCTCATCGTGGCACCGTGAGTGAGGAATGTCACTTGCAACATTATGGCATTGGCTGTAGCAGTCCTTTCCAGGTTGATTCTGCTCGTTCAGCAGCTTGCAGCTTCAAGGTCTCTGTAAAGGGAGTTTAGTGTAATGGAACCCTCCAAGCCCTACCTCATTTCTGGTTATTCTTCCAATATGATTGTTCAAGGGTTAAGTGCATGCAATGAGTGATCATACCCCTTGAGTGCTCCTGTCCATCCAGTAAATAGCGAGTAGCATCTGCAAGCATATACACAAGCTTTTCTGGTAACTTTGCGTTTCTTCTGTGCGATAGCGGCCTATATGAAAAATAATAAACATGCAGACAGGATGTGTGTCGCTGCCCTCCAGCTCATAGAACTGTACGCAGATGTTGTTTGTGTAGATTGGTGTGTGAATGTCCCGATCGTGCCTATTGCACGTGTGCTTCCTGTCTAACGCGGCTATGTCATCATGAAGTCTCTAACGACCTGCAACATGGTTTGCGGGACATCAATCGAATTGGTCCATATAATCATCTCCAGCTCGGTCTTGGTTACCGTTGGTTGTGTTGGCTAAGGCTCTTGCCATCGTGGGATTCAGCGGGCGGATGGCTGGCTGTCTATGGTGATGTGAGCTTGGGTTGGGAGCGTTGAGACCGGGTGCAATCTCTGATAGTCGATAGTTGTTCTGTCTGGAGTGCTTCTTCCGGTTAGGGGCCCCATCAGGAGGGAAGGGACACTGGGATTCTCCGTCTTCAAGTCTTTCCGCTATTCAGGCATGGTGCGCCTCTAATGATCTCTGCCTTAATGCCAGTAAGACAGAGATCCTTCTCATTGGGAACCCTACTCCTGCGTTTCCCCTTTCACTCTGGCCGGCCTCCCTAGGCCCTGTGCCTCACCGTCTTGTGAGGCAAAAAACATTGGGGTCATCTTTTGACTCCACTCTCACCTTCTCTCCACACATCACGGACATCTCCAAAAAGTTCCATTTCCAACTGCACCTCCTCAGAGGCATTCTACCTTTTCTCACCTTCCCCCAGAAGTTTAGTGTCTCCAGAGCCCTGGTCCTCTCTAGGCTTCACTATTGCAACAGCCTCTTTCTCAATCTACATAACTCTACCCTCCACCCTCTGCAACTCATCCAGAATAGGACCGCAAGACTAAGTACCTTCCTTCCAGAGCCCTCCGCTCGTCTACTTCCAATGCTCTGCGGGTGAGTTGCTTCTCCAAGCAGAGACTGGGTGGTAGATTTCTTTCCTCTGCAGGTATCTCCCTCTGGAATGGCCTCCCTGCCACTCTCTGCCTTGGGCCGGGCCTCCTTATGTTCTGGAAGCTCCTGAAGACCTTTCTTTTCTCCTCTTCCTTCTCTTTGCCTCTCCCCTGCTCCCCTTGGAGGCTCAACCTTCCTTCCACTTAACCCAGGCACTGTTCCACTGGGTGTACTTCTCCCCATTCCTCTCCCCTGCACGTCTTGTCTGCGCACTTGCACTTTCTAAATGATAGTAGGCCTAGTAAGGCCTAGTAAGATTGTTTGTCTTGTTCTCCCCTGTTTTCCCATGCCTGCATGGTTGCGCCTTGAAACACTTGTGTATAGGCGCATTATAAATAACCAATCAATCAATCAATCAATCAATCAATCATGATGTGTTAGCATGCATCTTGCAAAATTAGCAAGTGCTGCTCACTTCAAAACGGTAAGGGTGCCTCATTAATGGACCATCTGCCCCTTTTTGGAGGGAGTGCAGGCCAAATCTGCTTTGCGGGTACAGGAGTAGCAGGGTATCCTATAGCGGAATGCTGCAAAGGCAACTCAGCAGGTTAGGTGACTGTTGCTGAGATGTTATATATTTAGACCTTCCTGTAAATCATATGGCTTTTTTTCCTGTTCCTGCTGCAAAATGTACTGTTTTGACCTCGGGATGGGTACAGCTCCCTCGCATCACTCAGTGTGGGAATCTTTGCCCCATAGCAAAATTCAGAAGTTGGAACCCAAGAACATAGGTACAATAATTGAACATATCTTAAAGTGAAATATACAAATTTAGTTATATTGAACTTTCCCCTTAGAACAAAAGCACATTTCCAATAACTACGCTGGCAAAGTATAAAAGGTGCCCAGCTTTTAAGCCCAAGAATTAATAATGAAATATTCCAAGGGAAACAAAATCCAAACATAAGCGGTGTGCTTTAAAGACACTTTTATGTAGTTTTGTGGATAAGCGTCTGCACTGGAAACATGACAACCTCGGGTGAAATCCTAGTAGCTGAACACATGAACAAGCAGGCTTTTTTTTTAATGCTGGTCTCAAAAACGCCCAACAGAGGTTGTTTCCACCCACATTTATCGACTTGTGTCCTGAAAATCAGCACAGGGCTAGAACCAGAGACAATAACCCCTCCAGACTCCCGGATGACAACCCATCTTGTTGCAAAAGGGACCAATATTCATGACTCACTTGCCTTCTCATCCTTTCCACTCTCACCCCACGTTCGGCGTTCAACAATACTCTGTTTTATAAAGATAACTTGAAAAGTACACAACCATAGTAAAGTACTCACACAAATATATAGATCCTTATAGAAGTATGCTAGGCAAAAACATGTATGCCATTCCCCCACCCCCAACTTGAATGGAAGACTACAAATACCGGAATGCAACTGAGCAGATGGCAAAAAATGGTCTGTGGATTTTGAAAATGTACTTTCAAGACTTAAAGACTTATAACAAAAGGTAAAGTGTGAAAGGGTTACCTGTTTGTGTTTTAAAGGCATGCTTCCCATACAATGTGAGGAAAATATTAGATTCGACCTAAAATAAACGCTTTTGTGTGTGTTAAATATGAGCAACAACAAAAAAACAAAAAAAAGAGACTGTGGGCTATTTTAAAGACACAGAGGTTCTGCCCATTCAGTATACAAAAAAGTCAAAACCTAGGAACCAATGTGTCACTTCTCCTTAGAACTTTTTTTCTCAAATAATCCCTCTTTTCTCTTTCATAAAGAGATCATCCAGACCATGAACCAGATAGGTAATGGGTAGCACACAAATGTAATCATGAAATAATTTTTATTTTATATATATCTCAATAAAAAATTTTAATTATTACACAAATAAACATATATCTCTAAAACACAATTTGTACAACCTGATGTGGTTAAAAACATTTATAATGTAATATAGACACATATACAAGAGTACATATTATTGACTGTACCTTAAGTCAGTGTTTTTGTGTGGTTGATACACCCACAGTGGTCAACTGACCACTAGGAACGGATCAACCTTAAAGTGCAAAGTACAAAAGTACAAAGTGCAAAAAGTGCAAAATTGGACAATAGTATCACAAAAAGATGTAGTGTTAACACTGCGTTGGTTTATTACAGTTTTTTATAAATATAAAGGGACCCTTTTTCTTGAACTAACAACCTTTAAACCTTTTTCTTAGGGTACAATATCTTACTCCTTTCTTCGGAAAGGTATCTCATAATAAATAACTTTGGTCTTGTAACACTGTTATTAAATCACAGTGCTCCATACCCAACATGTTTCGTTCTATTGGAGCAATTTTTTGCTGTAACTATGAGAACTTCTTCAGGGGAACCAACGTAATCCCACTGCACACTTAAAATTCCGGACTTGTGCCATTCAAATCCTAATTAATGTTGTATTCTACAAAACAAGTTTTTAGCAAACAATTGTGACTCCTTCAACCCTGTTTGCGAATACGGTTCTTTGGTTGATTTCCTTTGGATTCTTGAAAGAGAGTAGCAAAATCATGCTAGGAGAGAGAAAAAAGGAGAAAGAACGGAGAACAAGGAGAGCAAGTAGCAATTACCACGTTGTATAAAAGGTTGGGCTACAAAAAAAGTTTCAAAAGCATTTTATTTTGCTTTTTACACACTTACCATGCACTGGTTGAATTATTTATCCTGCGCATGGGAATAGCCAGGTGTCCTTTCACTGGACTGTACCCTGTGGAAAACACCATAGAGGCTTTAGTATAGATACACCACATGTGACTTTCTGCAGTTAGCTTTAGCTTCCTTTGCTTCCCCTGCAGAGCTTAACAATTTCCCACCCTACACTGGGGTGTACACCGGTTAGTTATCATATATGAATTACCTAACGTGTTCAACTAAAACCCTAAACAGTAAGTGGCCGAACATTGGTTACAATTTAAACACATAATTCATTGACCACGGTTTACCTTGTGTCAACAAGGGGTAAACATCCACGGTAGGTGTAAAGTTTTCCTTTCGTATGCTCGATAGTTATTAGTGTCGATCGTGCCCGTGAATCTACTTGTCCCAGATTGGTTGCCATGTTTACTCGAGCCCCTTATCGCCGCTGTAAGACACAAATATGCAGTTTTAGTTAAGTGCTAAAGTTAGCCCTCGTTCGGCCAGAGTACAACTGAAACAATCTACTTCTGTATAGCACTCCGTCTATGCTTACCTTCACCAATTCTGTTTGGATCGCGTCCTCGGGGTCGTCTGTCTGCTTCTCGGCCTTAGGTACCGAAGCTTGATTCTCACTCGTTACTCCACGGCTATATAGTGTTAACAGCTGTGATTCAGTATCACATGACCTTACGTAATTAGGTCATGTGATTTATGCTGTGTTACCCATGGTCCCGGAACGTGCAAATAATCACTAACAGCTGGCGGTCGGCGGGTGGCCACGTCATGACCACGCCCACTCCACGCCTGACCACAGCACTCGAAAGAAGCGGAAAAAACAGCCCACCTCTATGCATATGCCCCCATGTCCGCAACTTCTAACGCTCTCCATTTCCAGGTAACAATCTCACTGGAATTTGTAAGGGCGCAAAAACGAGTTGTTTATTTTAAAATAAACCTTTTTTGTTGTTTCACAAACAAGCGCATTATTATAAGTGCCATGTGTCCCTCGAGTGGAATTCATTGAATATCTCATCTGTCACTCATGATTTTTCGTATTGTCTCACAAACGGACATTATTACCAAGTGTCACTTGGAAAAAAGGGATACATCAGGTGTCACATCTATCCATAGGAAGTATCTTCTTAGTTCAAGCGGGCTACTGTGCAACGTCCGCTCGAGTCTCATCTCTAGCAGTTTTGTGGGCCAAATGAGTTTGCTCCAGATTTAATTATTCGTGAGGTTCAGTATCTTAGCTCTTTAACAACACTTCATCCAGTCTACCTGTTCATTGAGACCTACCTCAGACGAATTAGTTAAAAAGATCAGCCATTGTTCCCTACTAAATAGTTTTTTATTGAGACTTGAATCAGGGGAGATGTTTTTCACTTGGATTGAAACAGTCCAATGTAATGTGTCGTGTCCATGATCCATTGAAAGGAAATGTCCTACCATTGGTGCTGTGATTACTTTATTTTTGATATTGCTTCGATGTTCACTTATCCTTATCTTTACTTTCCGCTATGTCATTCCAATATATATTTTTGGACAAGGGCACCAAATAGCATATACTACATTTGTTGAGTTGCATTTAGTAAAGTGTTTTTGGGACCAGGGTTTGGCAAGACCAATATCCACCTCAGATGATCTCGAAGTCAACTTACACTTCACACATCCTCAAAAGTGCGAGGGTCCTTTTGTCGCAGGAAAACCCCAACTTTCCGTAATCCTTTGCTGTTTAGGTGGTCGTATGGAAATGTCTTTTTTTGTTAATAATTCTCTCAAGTTAGACGTGCGTTTAAAGGCACACAGTGGTTTCATTCTCCTCTTTGTAAAATGTGCCCGTTTTTTTTAATAATTCTAATTATTTTATTGGACTTTGGAGAAAAGGTGCTAGCAAAAACCATCTTGGAATTACTTGATTCTTTGATTTTATATTCCAAAAGTGCTTCCCGATTATTGTGTTTAGATCTTTTAAATGCTCTCTTCACAATCCTTGTTGGATATTTTCTAGCAAGCAGTTTGGTACGAAGTGTTTCATCTTCTGTCAGAAAGATACTGGTCTGTGTACTAAATATGTTAAATATGAACATGTAAAAATAAGGCAGATAGTTTAAAACGGTTTTGTGTGATATGTTTAATTGCCCTGGAGGAGGGCACAGATGTTAGGCATCTAACTGGTGCTTTGCATGTGCTGTCAAAATAAAAATGCCCCTTTGCAGTTCTTAACATGGAAACGTTAAGAACTTCTTATCCAAAACAATGGTCTCTTAAATAGGCCATCACTTGTAAATCACACCCACTTTAAATGCTCTGTTTTAAGAAAGAAAGTGATAAGCAGTGCTTACGGGTCCGCAGCAGCTATTGGGCTGCTGGGAGGGGGAAATTGTCTCGAGAGCGTCACAGCAGGAGGTTGAGAAGTGACAGGTTGCCTCACTTAGACAAACAAAATGTGAGCCGACCCTCAAACATGGATGTAGAACAGCACTTGAAAAATATATTCCTTTATATGCTGGAGACAGGCAGCTGGTTCCTGCGAGGGCTCCTATGACCGCGGGTCCCTGGTCAGCCGCACATACTACTCATGCCTCGGCCGGCCCTGAGGCAGGAGGAAGTGCACCCAGGGGGGCTTCCAAAAAAGGCCATGAGGCTTGTACAAGACCTACCGGCCTCAGTGCAACAGCAGAGAGAGCTGTACGATGAAGATAAGTTATTGACTACCAGTAGCTCAGCCGTCAGTGTGTTGTGGCCTAAAGGCAGCATCACTAGTTAGCGAGTGTCTTAGCACAGATACCCTGAGTCTCAGCCTCTCCCTCCCTGAGCGCCCTGGTAAAATGGCAAGACCCAGCAGCATTCTAGTGCACTACTGTCCCCAGATGCTGAGGGGCAGACCTGCGGTGAGGCACGCCAACACTGACAGTACCTGGTCATGGCACTCAGTGTGGGAAAAGAGGCTGAACCAACCTAATCAAAAGGGTGAAGAGCACCAATCAATCAAACAGAAAGCTGCATCACGTTTGAAAAAAATCTGAACTATGAATAATATTAATTTCTTGTTCGAAAAAGGGAACACAGTTGGGCCAGAGTTATGAAGGTTTGAAAGTGAGATTTGGCACTGGGGTTTGTAACCCCTCAGCACTTAATGGGTTAAAACAGATCACTAGCGGGTTTTCCTGGTGCAGAGTATTCAACATCTTGTGTCATGCAAGAGTTTTAAGGAGGGCTCTGAAAGAAGGGAGGAACTAGTGTTTTGAATTGGGTTCAGGGGCTGTTTTTTATTTTAGATGTTTGTATCGCAAACACGCTACCCATTTTGGAAGAATGTTTAATTTGAGAAGGAAAGAATAGTAGGAGGTAGGCACATCCGAAAATGCGGTGGGCACCACCTGAGAATTCCAGCGTTACACTACTCAATGGTAGAGTAACGCTGGAATTGGCTCCTCAAGTAGATGGGTGCAAAGGCATTTGTGAACTACAACCATACCAACTTGTAGTGCAATTGATTTCTTAAGCACAGCCACTGCTTCCCACCAGTGAAAAGAACCACTGGTGTCAGACGCATGGCCATGCCCGCAGAGTCTGCAAACGAGATGCATGCCTGCATTCTGTACCCTCTGAGGTTTCTCCAACAGGCAGCGGGGGATAGTGTACAGCACATCGTCATTATTGATCCTTGAGTTTATTGTCACGTCCACAACAATTGTACACGTTTGACCAAGAGTAGGCTGTTATGGGCTTGTCATGCTCCCCCATGACCCCTTGAGCACTCAGACACAAATAATACACAGGAGACCACAAGTATAGAGGTTTGGCATGTAATGCAAGCTGAAACCAAACGCCTGATAGGGCTGCTCTCCCCTCCAAGGCAGGTCACATCTCAGAGCATCCATGTAACGCTAAAATCCAGCAACACTTCCTTCATGTGTCTGTTATGTTCGTGTGCATTGTCAATGTTAAGTTGTGTCTGAGTTTCCAGTATATAGGCAGCTTCTAGTGCCTCCCAGTCCTTAGGCGCACCCGCAGTCAGTGGCAGCAACACATTTTCAGTACTTGTCATATTTCTCCCAAATAGCAACTTGTGTGGTGAATACCTGGTCGCTGACAGCCCTCTCACTCATAGGTAATTGAGAACAAGTGGCGGCAAGTCATCCCACTGCATGCCTTTCACATTCATCTGCTTGAACTGCTCCTTCTTTAGCTCTTGTTTCTGTTTCTTCTTCCAACAATTCACACAATTGTCCACATGCTCCTGTCAGTCCAGAAAAACTAAGCACCCCTTGACGGTCAGGAAATGAATGATAATTGGCTGGCCGAAGACCAACCGCCTCATTTACAGTGTAAGAATATATATTCATTAGTCATTAGTTATTAGGTAGCTATTCGTTTAACTAGTGTGAAGCCATTTTAAGATGACCAGAATCGCCATTTTGTTTTCTCTCTCTGCTCTCTCTAACGTTGCCACTTTGCCTCATGTAAAACTGCTTTGCTGTAGATATTATTTCGCTTCAATGGTCCAAGGCTACGAAAACATGTTGAAACATCATGCTGGAGAGCCAGATAGAAATGCCCGATTCCCTCCCTCATATATCCTTGAGGACAGGGAGCGAGGTATTTAATCAGTACATGAATGCCAGCGAGTCTCTTGAAAGAATAGCAATGTACGAAACTAGCATGTAAAGAGCTGAATTATGTTCTTCTTTACGGCCCCCCTTTCTGAGCCCAGTGAGGCCCCGGAGAGCGGGCTGACTTCTAGAGCGAGAATCAAAACTTAGAGATAGGGAGGCCTGGTATGTGCCAGTCTCCTACGCACAGCTTGCCTATGGAAAACAGAAATGCTGTGTTCTCGCAAACAAAGAATGGTGTCTATAAAAATGGAGATTGCAACCTGTTACTAAATATGGTGGTCTGAAGTGTCATATTTGTCATGATGGTCAATCATCACCTCTAATTCAAAGGGAAATGAATTGGGGGCGGCATCAATTGTGTCATTGCTGATTGTAAGGTGCTCCTTTTGTATATAAAACTGATGTACGACTCTTTTTTTGCTTGCGTCCCCCGAGGTCTGTTAGACACACGTCGCGGGGCGTGGGACCACTTGGCCAATTGGAACTATTTGTATTGCAATAAACCCTAGATTTTGGGAACAGAACCTCGTGTTTGGAGTATCTATTTGTGTGTGGTGACTGTGCCTTGTTTCCACATTCGAGGGTCCCTCAGGGGCCCCTTCAAGATGGCGCCCGAATAGGGACCATCCCCCTCATGTTCCATCGTGTACGTTGCAAAATAAGGAAGGCGACAAGAACGGCGAGGACGGGAGCGATCGAACCGGGATCGAGAGGTGTTCGGGGCGCCCTGCGTAAGTGATGAGACTCCTTTCTGCAGATCTGCACACTGCTGATCCCTGATCGACGTCCCCGGCCAGTGAACAAGGAGGCGAGGGTCCCAAAACGAGGCAGAGCCGAGATACGCAGACACGACGTCATTGGTTGCGTCAGTATTCGGATGAATTGTGCCTTGGAAAGACAAATTGGTTGATCAGGTGAGTCGTACCCCGATTTGTTAGTAATCCTGATATTGGTTGAGAGTTGATTTTGCAAAATCAAACACCCAGGGTAAGTTTGATTAGCCAATGGTAAGATTAAAACATGCCTGGGGTATTGTCCACGTTAGCAGGATTTTTCCGCTGCGGTGAACAATCTTTGGAAACTGGCCAGGAAGCACCACCGGGAGGAACGCCGGTTTATGAGATGTACATAAAGTATGGTATGGGAGCGATAATGTTGTGTGAGACTTGGCATAAGCAAACCAGAAAACAGGAAAATCTTCAGTGGCCGATTGATGGGAGTTTTGAGATGGGACGTATAGATAATCTGGAAAAGGTGTTGATAAGTAAAAGAGCACGCCCTGGGGCACTTGACACTCTTAGGGATTGGAGAAGGGAAGCAATGCTCAGATACAGAGGTAGAGAGAAACATGCGCGTAGGCATAAGTCAAAGATGGAGAAAGCTGAGGAGAAGGAGGAGGAGGAGTGGAGTAACAGCTTGAGAAAGGAAAGGCGGCACGATGAATTAAACATAGAAAAAATATATCCACAAAGAGAGCTACGCACATCAGACGAATTGATAAACAGAATTTTAACTGAAACAAAACACGGCCTGAGGAGTGAAAAAAAACAGACTACGACAGTAGCTGTCACTCAACCCCCTCCCGTTGCTCAGCTCCTCCCAACGCCAGCACAACCACAGGCTGCATCAGACACTGCACTGCCCACTAGCCAGCCAGCCCTGAGTGTTTTGCAATTACCACAGCCCCAACAGACGAGCCCCCCTCTCACTGCTCCCTCCGCACCTTCCGATCAAGAGGGTGCCACTGTTCCGACTGCCCCTCCCATGAGTGGAATTGATCAGAATGAATGTATGAGAGTAACTCGTAGCGTGATCAGCAAGGAAAGAAAGCGTGAGCTGCAAGAACAAGCAGAGATATATATAGACGAGCATGATGAGGGATCCACGCTAGCGTCACTGTGTGACTTCAGAAGGAACAATGAAATGCAAGTATTGTTGGAATGCATGGGGGAATATTTGGCGGGACAATGGAAAAAGTTAATTGGAAAGTTACCACTGCAACGATTGTTAGGTTTGAATGCATTAGCCCGTTGTAGAGGGAGAGATGAGGAGATAAAAGAGCATGTAGATAGACTGTTTGAATTGAAGAATGAACTTGATGAAAAATATTATGAAGTATTCGCCACACCGGGGAATAAGAGAAAAAATATTGAGCGGGGTAGAGACCGGCGATTTTCATTACCAGCGGCACAAGGTAGTGCATCACTAAAAGTATGTGTGCAGGAGACACAAAAATGAGATATGTAATGAGTATCCTTTGCGAATAAGAATAGAAGCTCTGCAGACGATAGTAGGGGTATTGCTCCAGCAGGTAGCAGGACACAATAGGGGAAGGGGAAATGCACAGAACAGGGGAAATTCAAGTATGCATGGAGGGTCTTTGGAATTAAACCAATGTGCATATTGCAGAGAGGAAGGACACTGGCGGGCACAATGTCCGCACTTGCAAAATAGAGGCGGAAATGGTCAGAGAAGGCCTCATAGAGGGCATGGAGGAACAAATGGTCATAACAGACATTATATGCAGCAGCATCAGAATGATCAAGGGAAAGTTGCACAAAATCAAGGTCAGGCTCCGAATCAAAATATACAGAATCAAAATCATCAAGGTGCACAAATGGGAAATAGAGGAAGAGGGTGGAACATTTTTTGATACTCAGACAGGTGCATACTATAATAACGGTGGTGATTACACATCAGATGACGTGTTGTTACCCCAATAGGACAGACCAGGACAGGGGTCGCAACCAGTATCTATTCCCGTGAATCAGAAAGGACCCTGCGTAGAAATGAAGATCGGGAATGAAGAGCATAGATTCCTCGTAGATACGGGGGCACAAAAGTGCTCGATAGATCATCATTTGGTTCCAGACATACCTCTGTCAGGGCGACAGAATATCTCAGTAGGGTTCGCAGGTACCCCAGTAATGAACCCCGAGTCAAAATCAGTAGCAGTGATA
Source organism: Ambystoma mexicanum (assembly GCF_040938575.1). Lineage (NCBI taxonomy): Eukaryota > Metazoa > Chordata > Amphibia > Caudata > Ambystomatidae > Ambystoma > Ambystoma mexicanum. Next base: position 991,048,882 of record NC_090927.1, on the reverse strand, counting down.
ATAGGGCCTTTTACTGAACATTGTCCATTTCTTTTAACAGAGCATTGTGGAGAGAATCTTTTAGGATTAAATCTATTGAAAAAACTGAGTGCAGTTATCCATTGTACACCAGATGGGGTATTATTGACTATTTCTCCCCAGATTATGCCGACTTCTGAATTTATGACAGAACCTTTAACAGGAGAATTAAGTACAGTGCCAACTTGTATTTGGGCCGTGAATGACAATGATGTGGGATGTTTGAAAATAGAGCCAGTAAAAATCCCATTGAAAGAAGGAATAACGCTACCGCGTATTCCGCAGTATACAATTTCAGCAGAAGGAGAAAAAGGATTGAAAAGTATTGTTTTTGATTTGGTGAAACTGGGAGTGATTGAAGAAATTACAGGTAGCATGTGTAACAGCCCCATTCTTCCGGTGTACAAGAAAGGGGGTCATGAGCTACCGTACCGTTTTATTATTGATCTCCGTGCACTGAACAAAGTGGTAAATCCCCAATTCCCGTTAGTGCCAGACGTCACTACGATCTTGACAATGATCCCTGCATCAGCAGAATATTTTAGTGTTGTTGATTTAAAAAATGCCTTCTTCAGCATTCCAGTACACAAAGCGAGCAGGTATTTATTCGCTTTCACTTTAGGAGGACGATCATTCACATTTACACGCATACCACAAGGCTATACTGAAAGTCCGAGCATAAATAGTAGAGCATTGAAAGAACAGTTGGACATGTTAGAATTACCAGCAGACTGTGTATTGCTACAATACATTGACGATTTATTAATCAGTGCTGACACGGATGAGATGTGTAAAAAAGGTACTATTTTACTATTGACCCATCTAGCTGCGCATGGCCATAAAGCGAACCTAAAGAAATTCCAATACTGTCAGAAAGAAGTAGCTTACTTGGGTTACTTACTTTCCAAGGAAGGGAGAAGATTAACGCCTGAAAGAATAAAGAGCATTTCTGGTATGCCTATCCCAACGACACAGAAAGGTGTGAGAGCTATAATAGGCATGGCTTCATATTGTCGTCAGTGGATTGTGAACTTTGCTTTGATTGTGAAGCAAATGGTGGAGCTAACAAAGAAAAATGCTGTGGTACCTTTGCAGTGGAATGAAGAGTGTCAGAAAGCATTTGATTCGCTAAAAACCATTTTGAGTTCTGCTCCAGTTTTGGGCACACCGAATTATGAAAAGGTTTTTAGGCTATTTGTGCATGAGAACGAAAGATGCGCGTTGTCTGTCTTAACACAGGAACAAGGTGGAAGAAATAGGCCATGCAGCTATTTTTCTTCTGCGCTGGACCCTGTAGCGTGCACACTACCACGATGTTTGCAGGCTATTGCAGCGGCTGCTGCGTCGGCGAAACAAACAGAAGAGATGGTATTGGGGCACACCTTAATCTTGATGGTGCCACATGCCATAGATGTTCTACTCAATAGAACGCAGACACAACACCTCACCTCTGCTAGATTGACTAGATATGAAATTGTATTGTTCGCGCCCCACATCCAAATTATGAGGTGCAGCGTTTTGAATCCAGCAGAATTAATGCCAATGCCCCGGGAAAACAGTGGTGGGACTGAATCACCTCCCCATGATTGTTTAATGGTTACTGAGGAAGAAACAAAAGTGAGAATTGATTTGAGTGATACACTCCTAAAAGAACCAGAAGGGGAACTGTTTTGTGACGGCTCTTGTTTTAAATTACCTGACGGCAAATCAACTGCCACATATGCTGTCACCACATTAAAAAGCGTTGTGGAGAGTAATAGAATTCCTTACAACTCCGCCCAAGCAGCAGAGATAATTGCCTTAACAAGAGCTTGTTAAATTTCAGAGAACTTGAGTGTAAATATCTATACTGATAGCCAGTACGCCTTTGGCGTAGTCCATAACTTTGGCCGATTATGGGCCGAGAGAGGTTTCCTAACATCCCATGGGGCTAGGATCCAACATGGCCCTCTGATTGTGCGATTACTGTCTGCACTTACGTGTCCAAAGCACCTGGCAATAATGAAATGCGAGGCGCATAAAAAAGTGACATGTAATGTGGGAAAAGGAAACGCATTCGCAGACAAAATTGCGAAACAGACTGCGACTGACCTGAATACAAAAATGTTGACAGTACAATCGGAGGAAGTGCCCTGCATGATAGAAAATGGAATTGTAACTGTTAGAGAAATGCAGGCGGAACTTACCGCTGACGAAATACAGGGATGGGCCAAGGGCTCTGCAGAATTGGATTTGGAGGGATTTTGGGTGGACAAGAAAAGCGGGAATTGGATGTTACCAAATGCTTACGTAAATGCAAAGGTTACAATGGCTCACAGTCCCACACACATCTGTGCGAAGAAAATAGTTTTAGCCACAGTTTGGGAAAATCCCCTTATAAAAAAGAATGCCGTGAGGTTGATCAAAAACTGCATTACATGCTTACAGCACAATGTGGGAAAAGGAACAGTGATTCCAACGGGAAGTTTCGGACCTCCCTCAATGCCATTCGAAGTAATTCACTTTGACTTTATAGTAATGGAAAGGTGCCAACATCTGAAGTACGTTCTAGTGATCATATGTGCATTTAGCAAATGGGTGGAAGCGTATCCTTTGAAAGATTGCACAGCAATGAGCACGGGAAAGTAATGCTAAAAGAGTATTTCTCCCACTTTGGTCTGCCCCGTGTCATATGGTCGGACAATGGTCCGCACTTTGTGGCTGCAGTGATATTACAGATTTGTGCAGGATTACAGATCAATAAGAGATTCCACAGTTCAAGACATCCGAGTTCGGCCGGTCTTATTGAATACCATAACGGAATTCTAAAGTCCAAGATCAGTAAGATCTGTGCGGGCAGCAAATTGAGTTGGGTAGATGCATTGCCAATAGCGTTACTATGCATGCGAACGTCAGTGCAGGCCAGAACTGAGCTCTCCCCTTATGAGATCATAATGGGGAGACCAGCTAATGTGTGGTGCGCACCTCAGCCGAGGAAAATTAGTGAGATCGAATACCCTGTACTCAGCATTTACTGTAATTTGTTAGTAAAAAACTGTGTTTTATTCATCAGCAGGTGCAGGAGGCTTTAACGGTGCGGTATACTGGCCCAGGACATGCATTAGAGCCAGGCACCTGGGTGCTGATAAGGAACTTCGAATGGAAAACATCGCTAGCACCCAGGTGGCGTGGGCCGTATCAGGAACTATTAACCACGCAGACAGCACTACGCATGGATGGACGCAAGGCGTGGATTCCTGCCACGCACGCCAAGAAAGTCCCATCGCCATTTGATACATCAACTGATCGGGACAAAGACCAGAAAGAGACAACAGCGGTTCCAGAAATGGCAAATGCCATTACCAGTCCTTTGCCACGGAAGTTACCTGCTCCTGGACAGAGCCTGATGAGATTGCCATAAAAACGGAAGAGCATAGAGTGCCTCAACGTTGTCCAGCAGATTCTGCATCACTGCTGGCCGACTTCAAACGCATACCTCTGTGGCGCCCACCATCTTCTGTTGCGCCACAGCCTGCATTGTCGCCTGGGCACCCATCATCATCTGTGCCATTGTGCCCGAGGCTGACTCCAAGCTCGAGACCGGAAGTGCACCTGCACTATTTGTTGATCACACGATACAAGGAGCAAATCGGTACAACCTACGGAGCAGAAAGAAAGAGTGATCACATTTTTCATCTCTTGGTGAATTTCTTGCCTCTGTTTCCTATTTTTGGATGAAGTGGGAACCGGAGGCCAGTTGTGCAAATTAGACAGCTCACGAAACGCAACTCCTCGGTGCTAAATCCATGTATCAGGAACCCGAGTGAACAAGCGGGGCGCACGTGATAAAAAAGAAGGTGCTCTGAAATTCTAGAGCAATGTGCAAAATGCATGGAGGCCTTGCCAGATGAATAGGCAATCCAGGCAGACAGAAAACTGGCATAAAAAGATTGTAGACATCGATTGAACTATTTCAACATCCGGAGAAGCACAAGAGCAAACAATATTCACGACGAGCACAGCGGAAGAAGAAGGACGAGAGAAGAATGTCAGAACCTGCAAATGCCTCCTCTTGCACCAATGCTGATAGCGAGTTAAACGTAGTACATCATAAGGTGAAAAAAGGACATGGTCGAAAGAATTGTATGTTGGGTCTAACCATAGTAATGTGCATAATGAGTATATTAGCCCCAGTGTTGACCATAACAGTGTTATGGTACCTAGAGGAAACGCACCCTCTTGAAGTACTTTTGCCCATGATGAACATTTCCACAACGGAAAGCCCAGTCCATGTGATTTCCTATACCTTGTCCCCGATGGAAAAGAAACATAGGGAAGGATATGGGAACAACACATTGCTGTTAATAATGAATATGACACACTCAATCCTAAGAAAAAATAATTGTTGGGTTTGTGCCCACCTGCCGCAGCATGGTGGTCAGGGAATAGGATGGTATGTACAGCCCCTGCCCTTAACTTCTGCATGTTATGCTTCTCTGAGTGCCCTATATTATGGGAAATGGAACGAAAGTGAAACTGGTCAACTAGATAAAACAAATATGAATGAATTCGAGGAAGTAATTATGAAACCGGTGGGTTGCTCCGTGTTCCAAAAAAGACGATTAATTACGCCAGCAATAATGCCACAGGATAGATTGTCTGTACCTTATAAAACTTCTGTGATCACGTTCCACATGAACCCACATGGGAATAAGGATGCAGAACCCCCTTCATATACAATGAATTATAACCCTCATTCTGTCCCATTCTGTCTAAAGAAAAAGGGTTCTTTCCAGGTAGGAACAGTTACCAGATGCAGGAATATAGCATTCCTTGATAAAGAAGTGGAACCAATATATGTGGGAGATCCTTTGTATTTCATATGTGGAGAAAAAGCATATCCTTGGTTACCTAGGAACTGAGAAGGTACGTGTTATTTGGGATTTCTGTTCCCAGGGGTTTTTCTTTTAAAAACATCAGACATAACCAAATTGACTAGGTCACGACCTTGCCGTAATATTGAAGACGAGTTGATTGTAGAGGACATAGCAAAATCATTCATACCGTTTTTTTGGGCCAGGCGATAAACTCTTATAACATAAGATGACTGTCTAGGATATTAGAAGAAACAATAAATGGAACCACTGATATATTATATAATATGACTCTTGAAGAAAAAGTAATTAGATTAATGACACTACAAAATAGAATGGCCCTTGATATAATCTTAGTTAATCGCTGCAGTGTTTGCAAAATCGTGGGATCAGTGTGCTGCGTATTTGTAAGTGATTCCTCCCCTAAGAGAGGCGATAAGAAAATTGCATGTGTTAAGTTCCGATCTTCATCCCTCTGAAGGCGGTTGGCAATTGAACATAAGCTCCTGGTTCTGGGAAGTGTTGCAATCCTGGGGATGGAAACTATTTGCAATCCTAGGAATATGCGTGACATGTTGTTGTTGCATACATGGTCTCCCCATAATATCTACTGAAATTAGCGAAGTGTGCGTACAAATGATGAAACAAAAGAACATTACGAAACTAAGCACTCGCCCTAGTAACAAATCTGAAACCATTAAAGAATTCATGGCAATTGATATTATTAATAATAACGAGGAGACAACAAGTGTACATGAGTCCGAAGTTGAATCAGATTCCGAATCTAATCCAAATACTTGGTCGAAGGAGGATGCAATGTATGGATGAGACGTTTGGCTTACGGCCAAGAGGAGGGTTTGTCAGTCCAGAAAAACTAAGCACCCCTTGAGGGTCCGGAAATGAATGATAATTGGTTGGCCGAAGACCAACCGCCTCATTTACAGTGTAAGAATATATATTCATTAGTCATTAGTTATCACGTAGCTATTAGTTTAACTAGAGTGAAGCCATTTTAAGATGACCAGAATCGCCATTTTGTTTTCTCACTCTGCTCTCTCTAACGTTGCCACTTTGCCTCATGTAAAACTGCTTTGCTGTAGATATTATTTTGTTTCAATGGTCCAAGGCTACGAAAACATGTTCAAACAACACGCTGGAGAGCCAGACAGAAATGCCCGATTCCCTCCCTCATATATCCTTGAGGACAGGGAGCGAGGTATTTAATCAGTACCTGAATGCCAGCGAGTCCAGCGAGTCTCTTGAAAGAATAGCAATGTACGAAACTAGCATTTAAATAGTTGAATTATGTTCTTCTTTACGGCCCCCCTTTCTGAGCCCAGTGAGGCCCCGGAGAGCGGGCTGACTTCTAGAGCGAGAATCGAAACTTAGAGATAGGCAGTCTCCTATGCACAGCTTGCCTATGGAAAACAGAAATGCTGTGTTCTCGCAAACAAAGAATGGTGTCTGTAAAAATGGAGATTGCAACCTGTTACTAAATATGGTGGTCTGAAGTGTCATATTTGTCATGATGGTCAATCATCACCTCTAATTCAAAGGGAAATGAATTGGGGGCGGCATCAATTGTGTCATTGCTGATTGTAAGGTGCTCCTTTTGTATATATGTAACTGATGTACAACTCTTTTTTTGCTTGCGTCCCCCGAGGTCTGTTAGACACACATCGCGGGGCGTGGGACCACTTGGCCAATTGGAACTATTTGTATTACTATAAACCCTAGATTTTGGGAACAGAACCTCGTGTTTGGCATATCTATTCGTGTGTGGTGATTGTGCCTTGTTTCCACATTCGAGGGTCCCTCAGGGGCCCCTTCACTCCTGCCAGTCCTCTTTGGCAGTGGGTCACCACGGCATCTTTATCAGGCGCCGATACCCATTGTCTTGCTCTTTTTTCACATTGATATATTGTATCAGTTGGTCATCCACCCTTTGCAGGTTCACCAGGAAACGCTCACATTTCCCCTGAACCTCCGTCTTTCCCTGCTGTACGATGATCTTCGTCACTTCAAGCTGTGGGCCCTCCACCACATTCCACTCCTGATCTTCTATGGATGCCATTGGCTGCAGCTGTAGGTCATTGTCAGGTTTCATGGCCACTCTCGCTCAGATGAGATTACCTTTGTTATTCTCACAGCCAAACCAGCATTGTAAAACAACCTCCAGGATATTGCAGTACTAAATATTTTTTGGCATAAAAAATGCAAGTTTGCAGCAAAAAATAGCTTTTATTGTGTAATTTTTGCCTGATTACAAGGCCCTGCAAAAATTCTGCAATATATGCAATTTTGTGATGCAAAACTTGCATTTTGTATGCTGCAAAATATTTCATGCCGTAACATACTGGAGGCGGGGGCCCCCAATCACCATTGAGTCATGCTGCCACTGACTACTTTGTATGTGGGCCCGTCAATGTCCTTCTCCGGTGCACATGCCCTGAAAATGTCATGTTCGGTTTGGCAATCTCTGACTTGCATTCATGTTGTTCGTCTGACACTACGCCGTTCGACTGGAATTTTGTTCACTGCCCTTATAATGTGCACAGTATCCCGTATTGTTTCACGTACTGCGGCACACTGTTCAGTTTTAACACTGCACAGTCATCCGTCCTTCTGAAATCCAGTTTATTTCTTGCCCTTCTGTCTGGATATGTCTCCCCCCATTCGGTCAGGACCCTGTTTGTGTGTGTCAGAATGAGGGTGGTACTTTTAGTAGAGGCCATCACCAGAGCCATTGGTATTACCTGTAACCTGCCGCTCTGCCAAATCTATCATCGCACCCCTTTTCTCTAGAATATCAATACCCAGAATGTCCTCCTGCCCCTATGTTGCACACGGTTGCCTCTCCCGGGACCCAGCCAGCCTATGTCTCCTCCCTCTTCCTCTTCCTCCCCCGCCCCTTTCTCTGAAATATGTAGATCCACCACCATAACGTTCTGTGTCACCAAACCTGATCCGCACAGTCGCTGGTGCTAGAACATCAAAATCCTGCCCCTCTGTGTGTTCTCCCTCTGCCCACTCCTCGCACTACCTCACTGGCACTGCTTTTCTCACTGTCAGCCACACATCATCAGCTGCATTTAGAATGTACGCCCACCCATGGGCAGACCTTAACCTTTCCTCCACATCCACCTTTCCTTCCACCACCCTGGTTATGTTGTCTGGCAACAGCCGCCATATTGTGGCCCTCTCTTCCTCATTTGTATCTCTCATGAAAGTTTGTGTAAGCATGTCTGCAAAATCCAAGGGACTCTGATCTCTCCCTATCTTCATCACCTTTGTGATATCTTGGTGCTTTGCTTGTTGTTTACCACGATCTCACCCATCGCTTCCCTGCCGTACCCTTTGTAACTGCTGTTCCTGGGTGATCGCCACCTCCCTATTCTTTCATACCATCTGGGGGACCACATCCCATTTGTCCACCATGCTCCTCAACCTCTCCAGTACTGCCCTGGACCCTGATTAATATGACATGTCTGCCCCCTCTTCCCTCCTGGTCAGTGGACCAGCGTCTGTCATACTATAACTGTCCCTGGTATCGACCTACTGAAAGTTAACTAAGACTTCCGACCAAATACTCTACCCTGTGCCATCTACAGCATCGACCCTACACCGTCTCTCCACAGCTGGCTCTCTGGCTGTATTATAGGTGTCTAAGAATGCTCTGACCCAATTGCGACCGTGTAGTTGCCCTTCCGATTCTGTACCACTGTAGCACTCTGAGGCACTGTCCGTATGCCGCAGTACTTCTGTATGAATCCTAGAGTCCACTAAGACTCCTGAGTTCCCTAGTCAAGCATGCAACAGGTGCAACACTTATTTCACTTACCAGTCCTATACCCCAGTCATGCACTTGAGGAAGGGGTCGTTTCGGGTTTCGGCACCATTGTGTTACAGGAGACCAGAATTAGAGAAGTATAGCATGCAGTGCAAGCAGGTGCCAGGCCACAATCTTATATACAGATGGAGTGGCTAGCCCAATCTCCACCAATGACATAAAGTTAGGCAGTCCATATAAGGTGGGATAGGGAAAGAAAGAGTTGGAAATTGCTTCGGACAATGGGCACTGCTTTTCACAAAGCTGCCTCTGCCCTTGGGGATCTTGCTTCAGCCATCTTTAGCCACGTGAGCTATGTACTTCTCAGGAGCGGCAATGAGCTGGCCGGGCTGCCTGAGGCATGGTGTGCACGCATTTCACAGCAGTGTGACCTTGCATGGCACGGCTGTTCGGCTGTAGCCCAGTCTCTCTTACTGCATCAGGGGGGCATCAGCAAAAAAACTGTTGGTAAAATAGGCGTATGATCTTTTTCAGTAATTTATGCTGAAAATACTACCGTTTATAGGCTGATCAGATTTTGAAAATGAAAAACCACACACACACATTAAAGTAGGACTTGCGCCGCCATACCATTCAACCCTCTCACTGTCCCCCCCCTCCCCACTGGGTAGGATTGCACATTAAAATAAATACAATTTCCGGCACTTCTCTACTTCCATAGAAACTGCAGATCCGGCTGTGACACTAAGCATGTTGAAAACAAAAGAGTTTGTGCTTTGCTTGTTGATACAGGCTTTGCAATGAGCAGTACATATCCACTCGTGTGGTTCAATCAGTAAATGCAGGCGACAGTCAATAGAAAGGTTGTGGGTTCGAGCTAACTGTGATAACTGAAAGCAACCATTATCAATGAATGTCACCTTGGTGTATTGCATTGCTGCAGTGAGCACCAACCCTTTCCTAAAACCGGGATGGTTTTTTTTTAAATAAAAAAAAAAATCTCGGGACGAGAGCACAGGGGGCCTAATTCCGGGACGGTCTCTGCAAAACTGGGTCATCCTAACTGTCAGGAGAACACCACAGATCACACCTTTAAATTGTAGCTCAAATGGCATGGTGCTTGAATACAGGTGGAACCGTGATACCCTATAGATATTGGGCCTCATCACAAGTTAGCTGGTCCGGATTTAACAGTGCTGGTAAAACCGTACAGGCACTGTTTTCCAAACCGGCTAACTACGAGTTCTGTGGCTGTGTGGCGTCACACCCGCCAGGTCTGACCTGGCGGGCGTAACGCCATCGGCCGCAGACGGATGCGGAAACACCGGCATCATTTCCGCATGGTGCCCGTGTTTCCTCGGTCCCCATTCCCGTGGAGTCCTATTGGACTCCACGGGAATGGGGAGTAATGGAATGCTGGCGCTGGATTTACCGGACCACCGGGCTGTAATGCCCTGATAATTACGGCAAGTCCGGCGCTGGTAAATGACCACGAGTCCAGCGGTAGCCTGGCGGTTTTACCAATGAGGGCCATTGCATGTTGCGGGTGCCGAAAAGAGACTTTAGGTGAAACATACACTTTCTTTAATGTCAATGCTACTGCACCACACTCTTAACATTAATTTTGTGCAAGCACTAAACATATTATGATTGAATGAGATGCCATTTTCATAAAAGACAAAAAAACTACAGATAATTAAAACATTTCTTCGGATCTGTCTGTACATCTTCCATCATATTTTCTAAAACTAACAATGTTTGTAGCTTAAGCCGGCTTGCTTCTTTGAATTAAAAATGAGATTTTGACATGCCGGCTTCTGGTTTCGTGCATGAGTAATGCTGCATTTGTGACCTAAAGCAGGAGATGTGGGATAAGATCGATGGTTTAAATTAAAGCTGCGACACAAGCACAACAAGGAACAAATGAGAATGCAGAGATAGAGAGAAAAACAGTCAGGTCGCCGAAGGAAAACATTATGGGCCACAGTTAATTGTGCAAAACAGCTCCACTGCCTCCGCCCGTTGCTTCAACGTCTGGTGCACACTAAATTGGCTTTAAATCTTGAGCTACTTCAGCCTGCCTGGCCGGAACAAGGCTGCGAGCAGGATGAAATGGCGGGAAGCTAACCTGCGATGCTTGGAATTCAGCACAGGTTGGCAGGGAAATGTCAAGAGGCGCTGAAGGAGAGCACATTCTCTCAGGAGGCAGGATGAAATCCTAAAGGGACGCACTTGACCTAGCTGCTTGGATGTATTTTCTAATTTAGGGAACTATTCTATGAAGCAGTATTTTTGAATCTGTGCTTATGATAAGACAGCAAAAAATACACGAATGCAGATTTATTCATAACTGCTTATATTTTCGGGCCTCTAACCGTTTGTATGACGTATGTTTACATTTTCCGACCAGGATCCCACCTCCATTTTATGCATAACACATACTGTAACTTACAATCTACCTTTTAATTAATACTCTTTTGTCTTTAACTTGAATCTTCTATCTATCTATGATAATACTGAAAATAAGACCAACCAGGAGACCACTTCAAGATGTGAAAGTCCACAAAACACCTTTCGTTTACTAGAAGCGGAGGCCAGGGTGAGAAACCAAAGCCCTACTGGGTGAGAAATCCACAGACCAATCCACTACCGCTCATCTGTGGACTGGCGCACACACCTGCTGATATGAGCAGCTGAAAAGTTGGAGAAAAAAAACTCAAATCCAACAATACGAATTGCCCGTCAGGCCAACACGCACCACCTGAGAGGAAACCATGAAAAGGCCCAATGAGGAGCACACATGCTGGCGTTGCAGGAGGGAAGAGGAAGGCTACTGAAGATGGACAGACTGGAGAAGGAACGTCTTGGGATGAAGCATGTACTAAAATGCTGTGAAAGATGCAGCAGAGGGCCAAGATACCGAGGGTGAGGGCCAATACACTTCACCTATGCAGGGAACGGGCACACACTGTGCAGAATTTCACCACAGTACATCCTAGACATATTGGAAGAGATGGTAGATGAAATCTCCCATATCAATCAGAATTCCCTTGTAGAACTCAGAACCGCCCTGTGCATGTTGGTACCTTAGATCTTTCAAGAAAACGGCAGGCAAATGGGCTGGCATTTTGCATGGAGTCGGCACCATGCTATTGCACTTTGCTGGGGTATAGAGCCAAGCAGCTAAAACCACCAGAAGCACTTTCCTCCACTACATGGATTTCCTGGACATAAAGCAACATATACTACAAAACACCCACATCAGAGGAAGCATACTCAAGCGCGTCTTCTCAGCATCTCCCAGATATATGGCCTCATTACGAGAATGGAGGCAGCCATGTAGCTATTAGATCCATGGCTGCCTCCGTTCACGGCTCCATTACCGGGTTCCTGCAATGGGGACTTACCGGGTTACTCTGAGATAGGAGGACCCGGTAAGTCCTCCATGCAGGAACCCATCCCCATTCCCATTTGAGCTCCCATAGGGCTCAATGGGAATGGGGAGGGAGGTAATAACAGGAAGATTACATCTGGCCCGTTATTGCCTCCCTCTTCCCCTCGCGGGACCCGGAAAGCATGCCTGGTTGTACCAGGCGTGCGCTCTGAGTCCCGCGATGGGAAGCTTGTAATCGGCGCTCCCAGAATGAAGGGGACCGGTGCTGTACCAGCCCCCTTCATTCCGGGAGCGCCAGCCTTATAATGAGGCCCATAGTGTCTAAACCCTATCCCACTTGACTGGACAGACAATGCTGCCATCCCCATCCTCCTCAGACATACCTTCCCTTACAACAAAGAGTAGGCCAAGTCCACCGTAGCCTTCAGTTCCTTCTAGTATAACACAAACTAGCAACTCCAACCAACGCCACCACTTCCGGCATCAATGTTGTCTTATCGACTGCCAACCAAACCATAATGCCCCATGGTACACTGAAGAGCTAGTCAACAATAAGCATGCCATTTGGTCGTTTGAAAAACGCTGGCATAAGATTTAGAGCAACAAAGACTTTATAACCCTCAATGCCTCACGCATAATAGACTAATCTTTCACCATTGAAACCAAAATTGCATATTACTCATCAACTATTGGGGTGGACGGAACATGAGTAAATGAGTAAAGCTCCCTTCACAGCAGTAAAATACTACTCAAACTCACTGCCCAATCATGTAATTCACGAGTCTACCCAAAAATGCAACTCCATTAACTATGTTTCCATTTTCAAGGTAGATAATACATGGCAACATATACATACTGCAAAAATGGTGCCCCCTTGCTCTCGAACACATGGTGCATAACACAAAACTGGACCGCATCCAGTCTCCACGCCCCCACAGATTTTGCTCACACTCTTGCATCACTTAAACCACAACCCTCTTGGAGCTATAACTCAGATTAGTAACCGGTGAGAGCCAAGCAGAATGTAACACGTATTCTGAATGGCTCTCGCCGGGTCGTTACCCGACCGGGAATCCCTCAGCCGGGATTCCACAGCCATTGTTCCCGGCGGGAGCATGGCAGCCCCTCAGCCAATGAGGAGGCTCGAAGCGGGGCCATCCCCGCTCCGAGCCTCCCCGCGGCTGAGAGGCTCCCTTTGCCCCCCGCCGGGGACTCAGTTGGTCTTTTTTTTTATTCCCTTCCCTCCCACCGCCCCCCCCACAACTTACCTTCTTGTTCCTGCGTCCCCGGCGGGGAATAAGGGAAGCCTCCAGCCGTGTGGAGACTCAGAGCGGGGCCACCCCCGCTCCGTGCCTCCACACCGCTGGAGGCTTCCCTCGTCCCTCGCCGGGGACACAGGTACGTTTTTTTTCTTCAGCCCCTCTTCCCAATCCCGCCCTCCCAACCCCACTTACCTTCTTTTTGATCCTTTTTCGGGAGCGGAAGCGCTGGGAACACTTGTGTTCCCAGCGCATCCGCTCCCGACGGCTGCCATGGAAAGGGAAAACAGACTCAGTTTTTCCTTTCCATGGCGGCAGCCATTTTCTTTCTTTTTTTTTTCTCCCGAAACGCTGCAGCGTTTCGGGACAAAAAAAAAGCTTTTAATGCCCCGGTCACGCAATTTTTGCGGGTCCGGTACTAATAGCAATATAACCCTTGCGTCGGGGCATTATCGACTCAGGTAATGCCCTGGGGCCTTCGGTAAGGCCCTCGCTTCGCTCGGGGCCTTATCTATGGGCCCGGGGCATTACCTGAGTCCATAATGCCCCTGACGCAAGGGTTATATTGCTTAATTAGAGATGTGCACCCCGAGGAGGCTGGACCTCCTTGCAAGGATCCAGGAGCCCATCCCTGGGTAGAGACAATCACGACTGCTCATTATTGAGAAGGAATTCTGGCAATGCGCTTAGAACACTTTATCATTTTTGTTATTATTATTATTATGGTATTTATTGAGCATGGACCTGGCTTCGAGAAGTAACAGAGCGCTTTACAGAGGTATACACCAATACAGATATATAACAGAGCTTTTTACAGAGGTGTACATCTTTACAGATGAATAATGCAGCACTTTTCAGTGGTAACAAAAGAACACATATACAGCAGAGGTTAGGATACAGAGGGACACAGTGGAGGGGTACAGCTTTACCAGGTTGCGGGGACGAGAGGGGTGGGCTGCATCTAGCGAGTCAGGTGGCGCGAGGGGCAACGTGATGGCCTAGGTGTTGAGGAGCAGAGACTCCTTGAAGAGGTGGGTCTTGAGTTCTTTTCTGAATTGAAGGAGCGTGGGGCAAGTCTGATGCCGATGGAGAGGAGGTTCCATAGTCTTGGGGCAGAGAAGGCTTGTTTTCTGGTCTTTTCCTTTTTGCAGTGGTGGATTTCTAGTCTGCACGTGTCCTGGTCTTTGGTGGTGTGCTGTCTGCCAAAGATGATGAGTGTCTCCTTGAGGTAGCTGGGTGACTTGAGGGCGACTGCCTTATAGGTGAGGCAGCAAGACCTGAAGGTGATTTGTGCATGCAGTGGGATCCAGTGAAGATCGATGAGGGCCGGGGTGATGTGGTCGTATCTTCGTAGACCCTTGATGAGGCGTGTGGCTGTGTGTAGGACACTTCTCAGGGGCACAAGGGAGGATGAAGGGAGGCCTTTGAGGAGTTCATTGCTCCCATCCAGGTGGTATTGGAACAGTGCTTGAACGATGGATCTAAAGCTGTCCAGAGGGAAGATGGGCATCACTTTCCACAGGAGGGAGAGCTGATACCAAGCTGTCTGGGTTTTCTTAGCTATGTGTGTCCTGAAGGAGAGGTGTTTGTCGATGTGGAACCCGAGGGACTTGGCGCAGGAGAAGAGCTCGGGTGTGAAGCCCTCAGAGTTCATGATTAATAGCCAGATCTGTATGTCTGGGTGTTCCGTGTTGTTGGTGAGGAGTAAGAATTCGGTCTTGGAGGGGTTGAGCTTCTACTATGCACTGGCAACTGTAGAGTGTAGGGTAAGGGTGGTATGTGCGAGTGAGTGTCAAACGGGTTACTATTCGCAGAGATGGTATTTCTGGAATAACTTCAGAGGTATTCCAGAAATATCACATTAACCTGGGATGACTAAAAAACGTGTTTTTAAACTTGTTTCCTAGCCATTCCTGCCTGCGATTTAACTGTGGAAGTGGGCTGTGCTTCAAGCCAACATAGTTCACTCATTTTTAATACAGAAAAGGGTCATTACTAACCATTTTATGCATCACCAGAGATGCCCATACTTTCACCCCATTGCCCATAACAAATACCGTTGAAGGGAAACATCCGCACTTTCCTTCGGAACAGCAAAAAAAGATTTATAATAAAAATGTTGGGGCTACTTTGGAATTTTTACCTCCATCTCTGAGCTGGAGGTATAAATAGCTGGCCTTTCAACTGAAAGTCCAGCTGGAATATCGCCAGGGCTATTTCCATGTTACCAACCCTGAATGTTGTAAATTATAAATCTGTCCGTATTTGGCAACTACCACTGTGTGTTTACCACTGCTGCCAAACTCATGATGACCCCCCTAAGTCTTCATTGTGATCAATGGCTTCCCAAATCTGCATACTTGTTATCAGGGCTGCATTAATGCTGAGAACTGAACCCCTTTTAGGATCATGGTCTTTTTAGAGGACAGAAATCACTCACTCACAGGCTCAGTTTGTAAGAGCCTCTAAGCCTGGCAGAGTGAACTGCTTCTGCCACTGTGTTCTTCTCCATGACCCACTCCTAAGGAGTTTTGATAATTTTGGGGGTCACGTTGGTAAAAATGCATGATAATCTATGTAGTTCCCTGGTTCTCGTATCTTTTATCACCCCGATTGGGAAAGCATTGGTAAGGGCAGGCTCATATGCCAACATGGGTGGTCACCATTACAGTGGATGCCTAGGAATTTCATCTACTCCTTGGAGTTGTAACAACCAAGTGGAAATCAATAGGGATTGAAGCCTCTCCGCTCAGAGCTAAATCTGATATGCGCAGAAACACTGTGCCTTTACATGCAGTGTGTATTTGCCATTCTGGGCCCTGCTCAGTCAGGCAAAAACGGCGAAAATGGCGCAGATCTGGGAAAACATGAACGATCCATGAGATTCTCTGCCTCAATGAAAGTGAGGCGGACAGTGTTCTCACAGAGGTAGTGGCGACATACTTCTGTCCAATGTCTTCTTTGAACAGGAAACCAAACCCATAAACAGCAACCTTTGTGAGAGAATACTTTCTGCCTCAAACTTAGTGGTCTCCCTGTTGTATAATTACTGCAACCGAAAACTGTACTTAGAGAGGATCTTGTCAAACTCTTTACATTTTGTGTCGTCATGAGAGGTCCCATCATTTGGCAACAGGCTTAGAGGTTCTATGACTGTGAGAGGTCCCATCATTTGGCAACATGCTTAGAGGATCTATGACGAACTGTGAATCTGACTAAATCCAGGTCCTGATTTACCATGGATAGCAAAATAGGACTGCAGCCAAGTTTTGGATTGCTCCAGGATTTCATGAGCGGATTCCAAAATGGGCAAATGTGTGAACTTTTTCTTAGATGCTGCCTCTCAGTGGGGTGGGATGCGACCACATTGATCTTGAGTGAGGACATAAAAAGAAACAAAAAAGCCTCCATGCTGGGTCGTAAGCCCCCCTCGCCTCACTTGCACAGCAGTGTTCCGTTCTGTTAGGGAGCCTCCAAACTCCTCACCCAGCTTGTGTTCACCATTCAGGGATATACTTACAGTATAAGGCAGCCTTCCTTGAGATCCATTTGTTTGCTAATACCAAATGTTGCCAAGGGTTGTCAAGACTCCTGTTCAAACAATTTGCCAAAAATGTGAGAGCGCTATTACTGACAAAAGACAAGACCAAATAACCCCACCTATGGTAACATTTCTGGCTACTGTTATACCCATGTCTGCTCACCTAACCAGCCATGGTCCGCTGCTGTACATCCTAGTGCTGCTGGTCCTGGTACAATGGGAAATGCAAGTGCATCCTCGTTGTAGAGCCAGGAAATAGGTTTCTGCTAGCAAGCCCTGGTCCAGTGGAGACTACTACTAGATAAGACTGGGGTTGATCTCTTTGACTGATTGACCCCAAACATATTGGATATGTTTAATAATTACTTCCAAGAATCATGAAAAGTGGTGTCTGACGAAAAGAAATTATGCAAATAATTTAGTCCACCATCACATAATTCAAATGTTAGGCATGTCACTGGTTGCAAAAATAAATATCATTTAATTTGCTTTGCAATAATTTCATCGTGTTTTGTGTATACAAAAACAAGTGTATTATACAAAACAAAAATGTCAAAAGGAAAGCACCAGCATCCAAAGTCTCATTCCAAAAAACAATACAGATCAATTATAAAACATATAGTGCTCCACAATATGCGCAACTATATGATCAAAACATAATATTTTTGGGTATGCAAAAGCAAATACCTTATTAAAAAAATGGTTGTCATAAGAAAAACACGAACATACAAACACACATACCAATCAACAATTGAAATCAAGTGTGCAACATATAGGCCATCATTATAAGTTTGCTAGTCAAGAGCTACCCTTGATGAATATGTACCTCCCTCCTGGGTCTCTCCGAGTCTCACCTACCACCAGTAGCATGTGAGCCGATACAATGATCACCACCCCACCTTTCTTTTTCGTGCCTGAGGCTGTGCAAACCTCCCCCACCATCCACAGACTGAGCTGTGGCTCCCTGCCCCTTTGCCAGTGGGTCTCTTGCACCATAAGGAGATCTAATTTGGCCCACCTGAACTCCCAGAGGGTCATTGATAGCTTGACAGGTGAGTTCAGCCCTTTAACATTAAGGGAGCCAATCACCAGTTCATCATCCATAGGCATAGCTTTCATTCCAAGCCCCCCATTGAGCCATCCCTTCCCTAAAAGTACCATCTCACTATGAAGTGGAACTTGTGCACCGCGTGGGACTTTTCCCCAACGCACTGAAATCAAGTGGAACATTATGGACTCCTCTCGCGTGGGCCAAAAACTGCCCCCCCCACTCAATCCCCCTCTCCAACCCACTTTTGGGCATCCAACGCCAACACCAGCACTGTTACTGTCGCGTGCCAGGACCGGATCATCAGAAGATACTGAGTAAACCGGACTCGCTTGAACAAACCCTTATCTAAACTGAGCCCCCCCTTCACCCAATTCACATACCTACAAAGCCAACATCACCACCCCCTCACTGAAGAAAAACCTTGTCTTGGTCTAAATCTCTTCCAGGCTCCATTGTAGTTTCCCTGTTGCCCAACTCTTAAGCTCCCCTCCTCTCACCCCATGTCACAGTTAGGGCTTCCTCTGCCCCCTTGACATGCAGGCCCAGAACACGGGCCAGAGGGACCCCTCGGTGGAGTATTGAGTTTTTGTTACTTGCGGGCCCCCGCCATCTAATGTCTGTTTCTGGCCCTTGCAGACTGTGTGGCCCAATCCATCGGTCTCTCCCTGGGCTGGCGTCCAGAGCCATGAGTCCCCCATGAGTTCATCTAACACTCTACTTATGTTTCCCTCCATGGCCAGGCGGTAGTCTTGGCCACCATATTTGAAGATGAGGGAAAAACGAAAGCACCAGCGGTAACACACCCCTTTGTCCAACAGCCATTTGGTGAGTAGGCCACACATCCATCTCTTCACAAGGGTAAGCACTGAGAGGGTCCTGGAAGATGGCCATTTGAGCTTCACCGTAGTTGATGGGTCTCATCATCCTGGCATGTTCAAGGATTTCTGTCCTCTGTTCGTAGTAGTGGAAGCGAGCGAGCACAGAGGGTGGGCCCCTTCCGCCTCCTTCGACTCTGTGGGCCCAGTCAATGGTGTGTTCCTCCATGGGGACGTCCCCGAAGAGCTTGCATATCACTTCCCTGTTGGCTCTCCTAATGTCGCTCTCTGTCTCCCCATCTTTTTCGGGGAAGCCAAAAAAGCATAAGTTGTTACAGCTTTCCCTGTTCTTTACGTCATCCAGTTTGAGTGTGGTCTCTTCCGTTCTCCTCTCCAATTCTGCCAACCTCACCCCCGTCTGCATCTCCATAGTGTCCACTGAAGTTTGGTTAGCCCCCAGGCCCTATCCTAAGGAGCCTCTAGTCCTTCTTGTCTAGCCTCTGGTCCAGGGATGATCTAATGACCCTAATTTCATCCATGAGGGCCTCTACATCGGACTTCGTGACTGCTGGGTCTCCTTCCATACCTGCGTCTGGGGTGTGCAGGCTTGTCCCCCCTCTCACCCTGCCATCAAATTAAAACCTCTGCAGTGCTTTTCTCCAGTTCATGGGCTGGGGGAAGCATCCCAACGAGCAAGGCCTTGTAGGGTATCACCAGACGGTTTTGAGGTCCGCGTCTCTGGGCTCCTGGACTGGACCACCTGGGGCACCGGGGGCCATGAGTCCTCCTAGCACCCCTACTGCGTAACACCAATCTCCTCCACCTATGTGGCTGGGGCAGCGTGACCTTCAGGCCTGGTTCCAGCTAATAACTTGGTGGGGAGGACAGCGATCCAGGCCTCCCCCAGCTTTCCAGCTCAGGCCAGGGGTGATCTTCATCTCTCAACTGTGGTCCCTTTACATGTGGGGCTGGCCGCTCTCCATCTGGGGCTGGGTGACCGCCAAGTGAAGTGATGCTTCCTCTCAGGGCCTCTTCCTAAAGCCCACGTGGCAGGGCTCCATCCTCCCACTCTGGTTCTCCCTTCTCTGAAGCCCCCCAGTCTTCTGCAGGTGTTGGCCAACTCAGGGGCCTACAAAGAGGCTCATCGCCTATCTAGGGTGCCTCTGTGCTTCTTCAGGTCACTCAGCAGCTCACTAGTCCTTGCCCGGGGCCCCCCAGTTCACTTTGGGCACAGGGGCCCGGGGACTACCCAGGGTGTTGGATCTGGGATTATGGCTCTGCTCCTGGCCCACCTCTTGTGTAACGCCCCAATGCGTGGCCCAGTCTGCCTTTGAGCACTGCTTTTTCGTCTTCCCACTGACCGCGGCTCCTGGTGGGTGGGCTTCTAATGTTATTGCTGGGGGCATCCGAAGCCCTTCCTACCTCCGGCCTGTGGGTGCGGGGCCTCGTGTTGCTTCTCTCGCCATCACCGCGGCAGCCCACGCTCCTCTCTCTCTTCCAGCTCTGATGTTGCTGTGGCTATCTCCGCTGTTCAGGGACGGATCTCCCCCAAACTTTGAGTGAATGCTCCTGAGTTGCTCCTCTCTCAGGGGCAACCAGCCGTTTCGCCTCCTGGGGTAGCAAAGGGGGGGCTCAGGTCCCCTTTTTCTCTGTTGGGCTTGCAGCGCGTAGAGAGCACAACCCATCTCCATGCGTCCTCTGGTGGCCTATCGACACAACTTTAAAAAAAAGTTTTGACATTCATCAACAACTTTGTTTTTATCAATGTTTTTTGAAGTGCTAAACACAGACGCAAACTGAATGATTTTTAGTCAGCTTCTCTTTTGTAAAAAAGGAATGCTGCTACGCTGCATAGCATGTTAACTAGGCAAAATAGCAGAACAAATACACTTTTCTGGTCTTTTAGATAAGTTTTGTCGGGGGAGCCTCATGGAGTCAGATCAAGGCAGTTGTTTCTTCCCTCACAGAACTCCATAAGATTCACAGCAACATGGCGACCTTCGGTGGTGGTGCAGCTTCGTCACCAGTTCTCTTGATTTCGTGTCCACTTCTTAGTGATATTTCATGACTTGTGCAGTTCGCTCACACAGAGAATCATGCATGGGGATGATCCGGCTACCCCTTGCAGGCAGTGCTTCCAGGGACGTCATTTCACCAAAATGCCAGGGTTAGCAGAAGTGACATCACACGACCGTTGACCTCTGATGACTACATAGGAAGTGATGTCATTAACCTCATCCCAAAATGATATCACAGGAAGCGATGAAACATGACCTTTCAGCCCTTGACGAAACAGAAAGTGGCATCACATAGCATTGTTGCTAAGTACACTACGAAAAAATTGTTACAATATCACTGTATTGTGATATACATTTCATACAAAAATGGACCACCATATGTATCAGTAATATCAGTGTGTCTAGGCCCAAATGACAGTGAATGCAAACAGATGTCCAAAGCCAAATGATAGTGATGCGTTATCATATAGCACTTACGCTTAAGCGCTTTATATGGAAAATATATACATACGATATGACCCAACCTGTGTTAGTACTCCTTTATCAACTTCAAAAGGATGAATTGGCCTTACCAGGATCCGAACCTGCAACCTGCAGATCACACACATCACTTCAGCAAGTGCTCAACCCACTGAGCTATTTTACCGGTCACGACTATAGTAAAATGAGCAATTACATGTCTGAAAGTTCTTACACGGTGCAGTGGATACCATTAAACTGGTAACTGAGATTTAACAGCAGGCCAGTTCATCTGCAGGTCTGGTACCAGGTTGGCCACATGTCAAGCCTGCATGGATCTACTTTTCAGGCTTCAGAAGTTGCCAAAATACATACCATTGGGAGGGTTCATAAATGTGTATTGAAGAATTTGGAGTAGTGCAGGGAAAGCAGTGCACTCACCCAGCATCCTGTACGCTGCGCACTCGTTACCTCATACATGCAAACAAACATTCTGAAGAGCATGCTATGGAGATAGGAAAGATAGACACGCTACAACAACGCATTAATTGTGGCACAATGAAATCAAAGGCCACGTTATGTGCTTTGGTCAAACATTTCTCTGCTGTACACAAGCTTTTAGTCACACGGATTTTGTCAAATGACTCAGAACACTGAGATGGAATGTATTGTGATGATCATAACGGAGACAACGCCAGAAAAAAACATGCTATAACTTGCGAAAAGCAAAATACATACTCCGAAATGGATGCTCATTCTACTCTAAATGCTTTTTGGATGTTTGTGTCTGTGTTGTGAATTTGAGGTGTTTAAGAACAGTCTAAATCAGTAACTCACCCCCTGAAGTGTGCCTGACATAAACCTTTACTGAGTCCAGCAATTATTTTATAGAATTCCAGAAAGAGAAATTATTTGTTATTCCTATTCTTTCTTATTTAGTATCCCTGTGCAAAGTGTTACACTTGTGGAACACCCTGTTTTTTTTTAAGAAGACTGAACAAGAAAGCCAGCCACTCCAGAAACCAAGAGCCACATGGCACTGGCCACCGCCCAGGAGCTGTCGACCCCCAAATGACATCTCTGGGTGCTTTCTTTTAATAGGTGATAGCCCGTCTCTGACAGGGGCTGCTGATGGCACTTTTGCCAACACTGAGAGGTTGATATGTTCCTGATCAAATGATCACTGATCGCTCCCTCATTCCACAATATCCTGAACCATGGTGGAATCCAGGGGTAGCAGAAGCCCCCAGAATTGCATAACTCACCGATGGTTGTGCTTTTCGCTTCAATGACACTTATTATTCGGATGCTCGTTTCAGGTATACAGCACTCACTGGCCAAAATCCATTAGAACTGTCCATGTGAGACTTCAACAATCTCCTCCAGTGTGTTTTGGAAAAGTGTTCCTTTGTATAGTGATTCACCTTCTGCAGCCCACGATCCATTCCACGGGAGGGTCTGGTCTCCAAAATACAGACTGGGAGTCATATGAACAAAGTAGAGGACTTGTTGCATGGTGTCAGTAGGAGCTGCGTCTAAGAGACTTTGTAAAAGCCAGTGATTGCCAAACCCAGGTAGACAGTACAGCTGATTTGGCTATCATCTTGTGTGCTAGTCTCAGCGACAGCAGACTCTGGCGATTGACCTGCTTTAGAACCTGGTGGTATGGTCACTGTCTTTGATTTCTCAGGTTGTCCTGGTGGCGCATGGAATGGACTTTCTTGACGTGCTTCACCATCCGATCCACGAGTATGGGAATTTCAACATTGCCACATGAGATCTGGGCACTGAGAAAGTGGTTCTGATACTGTCTCAATTCCCTGGTGAATACCTCTTTTCTGTTTGTTGGAAAATGTAGGATATCCATGGCTCAATGGAACATTCGTGTACTTGGAACCACCCTGGATGGAAGTAATCAGACAGGATCTCACACCCATCTGGGGGGTAATTGTAATCACACTGATCAGCAGAGGTTTATTGAGTCGGTCTCCTTCTCAGTGGTATCATCCTGTTGGCTTGCATGTTCTGACAGGTGCTCAATGGCAGTGTCTTCTATTGCTTTGGCTGAGGCAAGCCCTCCAGCATGAGTCTCTGGAGACAGTCCTTCAGGACCTACCTTCTCTGGCTTTGCATTGTCTTTGAGAGGCTTCTCTGGGGAAGGCTCTCTTTGCACCAGGACCTGCTTGATGAGATGAAGCTTCCTCTTTTGGGAAAAGACATCAATTTCTTATCATTTGGCTCCTCTTCTCTCAGCAGAGGAGTCAAGTGTTCCGGAGTGGACAGCTCCTCTTCAGACAGGAGGGCAGGCTCCTCCAATGTCATGGTGGCTGTAACTCTCCCCTGGCCCACATTTCCTTTGGATGACATGGTTCTCTTCAGCATAGCTGTTGCTGAAGGTGATGGAGCAGAAATCCATACACAACACTAGGAAGTTATGGTTACGGTGTGGCTCGACTCCATTCTGCCTAGCCATTGGTGTGATGTACTACAGACAATACTGGTATCGTTTATAAGGCGTTATGGAAGGGTGGAGTTGAGGGCTTTCAACAATGGTGCATTATACCTGGAGGGGCTCCTTTTTTTGTCAAAGCAAGACATATTTTAGGAAAGAACACAATTTAAAATAGGACATAGGGGTTCTCCCTGAAAAAAATATTTGCACGATCACTCATATATCAGCCAAGATCATTTTGAAGTGTCACAGTCTTAAGTTGCTAAATAAGCACAAATGGGCCTCATTGCGAGTTTGGCTATATTTTTGTGGTAAATCTGCCGAAATACTGCCAAACTCGATTACTGTTCCCGCCACTTGGTACCACAGATTTACAGTGGGATTACAAGAGGTGTTTGGGTGGCGTAAATCCCCATTTTTGGAGTCCATGGGACTCAATGGGGATTTCAGCAGCATTACCACTGGTGGTAATTCCACCGATTTTGGTGATTTTTAGTGGTAAAATTGAGGATTTACCTTCAGCTTTTTGCTGGAGGTTTATCTGCCATCTTACTACCAAACTCGTAGGAATGAGGTGAAGTAATGCAGCAGTAATGTAGTTACTGTCACGTTGCTGCCATTTTTTCCTGCATTGCTGTACTGCTAATGAGGCTTTTTGCTCATTCCTGCAATCCACATACATGTTGAACAGCCACCAGCTACCTCTCTTCTTGCTCAAAATAAATGTGCACTACCTAGGTAGGTTGGCTGATGCTTAGGTGGGACCAAGCCTGATTTGCATATGGTCTTTCCCCTTCTGTAATGTATTGGCAGGCTGAAGAACAATGGTCTGGAGAGTTGCCCAGAGCAATGCCAGAGGTTAGAAATTATTCTAAACCTTACAGCCATCACCTCTTTTGTTTTGCTATTGTCACCACAAGTGGGACGACTATGCCTGTGCCTGCTGGGCCTAGAGACCTAAGGTACTCCTCACCAATGTGTCCCAACAAGGCTGAAACATGTCTGGGGATGCTTGTGGTCTAGTGCAGAATTGATGTGACTAGGCCTTTGGGGGTGGGACTAAGCCTGATTTACATATGGTCTTTCCCCTTTTGTAATGGCTTGGCAGGTGAAGAACGATGGTCTGGAGGGCTGCCCAGAGCAATGCCAGAGCTGAAGATTTATTCTAAACCTTCCAGCCATCACCTCTTTTGTTTTGCTGTCTGATGCTTAAATCAATAAAGAGTGGTTTCGTTCAACAGAACACCATGCAAATATCTGTTAGTCATAGGAAAGCAGACTACATACGAAAAGTAGGCACTCACTATTGTTTGCCAACCACTTAGGGAAAGATGTGCAGAATGCATGTGGTGAAACTCGTGCAATTTACTTTTCCTATTGCAAAATAAAGTGTTTACTTTAGATTAAGATGATTAGGATCAACTTAAAGGATTGCTTGCCAGGTGGTTCCTATAGTTTAGTAATTTCTTTGAAAATACATTGGTAGAGTTTCTGGATTCATGCAGAGAAAGGCCACTGCTTTCTACAGACACTGAATTGCAATTGGGTTAGAGAGTCCGACTGGCTGACTTAAGCCTTGGGTGATGAAGATGTTTACTGATTATTGCATTGAAGAGTAGCAGCTGCAAGTGACTTTCCCACATGATGAAATGCACTGAGTAGCACTAACCTCCTTCTAAGTTGAAGAAATGTACTGACCACTGGACTGATGAGTAGCACTGACTTCCTTCTAAGTTGAAGAAATGCACTGACCACTGGACTGATGAGTAGCAGTGACTTCCTTCCCAGCTGAAGAAATGCACTGACCACTCGACTGATGAGTAGCAGTGACTTCCTTCCCAGCTGAAGAAATGCACTGACCACTGGACTGATGAGTAGCACTAACTTCCTTCTAAGTTGAAGAAATGCACTGACCACAGGACTGATGAGTAGCACTGACTTCTTTCTAAATTAAAGAAATGCACTGACCACTGGACTGATGAGTAGCACTGACTTCCTTCCCAACTGAAGAAATGCACTGACCACTGGACTGATGAGTAGCACTGACTTCCTTCCCAGCTGAAGAAATGCAGTGGCCACTGGACTGATGAGTAGCACTAACTTCCTTCTAAGTTGAAGAAATGCACTGCCCACAGGACTGATGAGTAGCACTGACTTCCTTCTAAATTGAAGAAATGCACTGACCACTGGACTGATGAGTAGCACTGACTTCCTTCCCAGCTGAAGAAATGCACTGACCACTGGACTGATGAGTAGCACTGACTTCCTTCCCAGCTGAAGAAATGCACTGACCACTGGACTGATGAGTAGCACTGACTTCCTTCCCAGCTGAAGAAATGCACTGACCACTGGACTGATGAGTAGCACTGACTTCCTTCCCAGTTGAACAAATGCACTGACCACTGGACTGATGAGTAGCACTGACATCCTTCCCAGTTGAAGAAATGGACTGACCACTGGACTGATGAGTAGCACTGACTTCTTTCTAAGTTGAAGAAATGCACTGACCACTGGATTGATGAGTAGCACTGACTTCCTTCCCACTTGAAGACATGCACTGACCACTGGACTGATGAGTAGCACTGACTTCCTTCTAAGTTGAAGAAATGCACTGACCACTGGACTGATGAGTAGCACTGACTTCCTTTTAAGTTGAAGAAATGCACTGACCACTGGACTGATGAGTAGCACTGACTTCCTTCCCAGTTGAAGAAATGCACTGACCACTGGACTGATGAGTAGCACTGACTTCCTTCTAAGTTGAAGAAATGCACTGACCACTGGACTGATGAGTAGCTATGACATCCTTCCCACTTAAAGAAATTCACTGACCACTGGACTGATGAGTAGCACTGACTTCCTTCTCAGTTGAAGAATTGCACTGACCACTGAACTGATGAGTAGCACTGACTTCCTTCTAAGTTGAAGAAATGCACTGACCACTGGACTGATGAGTAGCAATGACTTCCTTGCCAGTTGAAGAAATGCACTGACCGCTGGACTGATGAGTAGCACTAACTTCCTTCCCAGTTGAAGAAATGCACTGACCACTGGACTGATGAGTAGCACTGACTTCCTTCCCAGTTGAGGAAATGCACTGACCACTGGACTGATGAGTAGCACTGACTTCCTTCCCAGTTGAGGAAATGCACTGACCACTGGACTGATGAGTTTCACTGACTTCCTTCTAAGTTGAAGAAATGCACTGACCACTGGACTGATGAGTAGCACTGACCTCCTTTCCAGTTGAAGAAATGCACTGACCATTGGAGTGAAGCGTAACAGTGAATCTCACCCACCACAGGTGATGTATAGATTGAATGACTACTAGCTTGAAGATCATCCCCAACTGACTTTCACACATTAAGACAGGCACCCCCCCCCCTCCCACTGGACTGAAATGCCACACTGACTTTCTTTGACGAAGACGTGCACTGACAAATATTTTAAAGTGTAGCAGTGACTGATTTCTTTCATATAAAAAAAAAACATTGACGACAGGATTGCAGAATATCAGTGACTGACATCTTTCTCACAATGTGCAGTGACTGCTGGACCTACCTGCACACCCCTGACTGCATCGCCCCCCTACTACACTAACAAGCCTTCTGACTGGTGGCACACAGGGAAGGCCTCTAGTTACCTGATCTCATACCAAGACCTTCCAGAAGAGCAGTCCCAGTGATTACTCAAGACCACCCAAAGTGCCACAAGGTCACAAACATGTAAAAAGTACCCATTAGAAATCCCATGTGACATTACATTTACCTACCATACCTTGACACACAGACACTACATGGTCACCAGATTTACCACGAAATGCACATAACACGCACAACACACATACAACACAATGCACAACATTTAAAGGGCTCATTTTGAGTGAGACGCATATTTGGCTAGTCCAATCCTGGGGATTTTGATTATTTCCGGGTCATGGTGGGAAGAAGGCACAGAATCCAGATGGTTCCCAGGATGCAGGCATTTTTCCACCTCGAGCAGGGACTAAGCTGCAGTGGTGGTCATCATGTACATGCATCGCAGATGTCATCAGCATGAATCCCTAAGATTTCTGCTTGCTTTTTTTCAGGTTTAAAAAGCAGAAGGGAATGTATATGGATTGAAGCCTCACCACCAGCATCCAAATGAGATACAGGTAGAGACCCTTTTAGCTTCCCATTATTATTATAATCATTTTTGTATTTATTTACCGCAGATCTAGCTTTGAGAACCATCAGAGCGCTTTACAAAGGTATACACCAATACAGATATACAACTGAGTGCTTTCCAGAGGTACACAACAGTACAGATATAACGGAGCACTTTCTAGAGGTCAGAACAGATGAACAGCAGGCGTAGGCTACAGAGGGGCAGAGGAGGGCCTAGGTGTTGAGAAGGAGAGACTCCTTGAAGATGTGGGTCTTGAGTTCTTTTCTGAATTGTAGGAGCATGGGGGCGAGTCTGATGCTGACAGGGAGGAGGTTCCATAGTCTTCGGTCGTAGGCAGAGAAGGCTTGTTTTCTGGTCCTTTCCCTTTTTCAGGAACGGATTTCCAGCCTGCATGTGTCCTGGCTTCTGATTGTGCTCTATGCACCATAGATGCTCAGATCCTCCATGAGGTAGCTGGGTGACTTGAGTGAGGGTGGCTGTATTCTAGATGACGCAGCAAGACTTGAAGGTGATTTGTGCATGCAGTGGGAGCCAGTGAAGGTTGATGAGGGCAGAGGTGATGTGGTTGTATCTGCATAGACCCTTGATGAGGTGTACGTATAGGACACTGCTCAGGGGCACAAGGGAGTATGACGGGAGACCTTCGAGGAGGGCTTTGCCCTCGTCCAGGTGGCAAAGGGCCAGTGCTTGAACAGTGGATCTAAAGCTGCCCGGAGGGAGGAAGAGCTTGACTTTCCACAGGAGGGATGTGTTGTTAGCTATGTGTGTTTGTCGATGTAGAACCCGAGGGACTTGGAACAGGAGGTGAGCTCAGGTGTGAAGCCTTCAGAATTCATGCTTGATAGCCAGGTCTGTATGTCTGGGTATTCGGTGTTGTTGGTGAGGAATAGGAATTCGGTCTTAGAGGGGTTGAGCTTCAAGTATGGACTGGACATCCAAGACTGGATCAGCGAGAGGCAGGTTTTGAGCCTGTGGATGCCCTTGATGGAGTCGCTCTTGATGTGTCATCAGCGTATTGGTGGATGTTGTGTGTGGCTAGGAGGGCTCTCATGAAAGAACAGGGAAATGGGTGGAGAATATTTCATGCTCCATGAACCACTCCATTGGTGGAATCCTGACGAATATGGCTGAGATGGCCATGTACTTGTCGCCATGTGTGTTCTTCTGACTCATGACATTTTCAATGGCAATCAAAATGAGGTTGTAAGTACACAGGGTACATCATTTATACATTTGACTGTGCAGTGCACCTACATTTCAGCTGCCTCACAATATACACACCCGTACTACACAGCACATGTAGACAACCCTAATCCCAGTCAACCTGAGCCATTGAAGACACTTTGTGGTGACACACAAATGAGAAAAGAAACACTAACACAGACACCCAGGAGAAGTGTGAAGCCCCAAAGCCTGAACACCCTGTACCAACTACACAATGTAAAGGTTCAGTAAATGGCAAAGCAACTTGCTCTAGGAACCCCCATGAGGTCAACCAAATGTGAAGGTATTGTGCCTCGCCAAAGCGACCCCCACAACAGGACCAAAAAGGTAATCAAAATGGTGAAGGTTTCATTATAAAGAGGTGCCCCGCATAACATGTTCAGCTACTGCTGTGCCCGTGCAGTGATTTTAGCCTGTCTGGAGAATTGGAGGCTGGACCCTGAGTCCAAGGATGGATGTGTGTATTTTTGGAAAATGTCCCATATGGACCATGCTGAGTGTTATCTGTGACGGCCAGAAGTGTACTATGACTATCCCTGTGCTTTCATGTTGCTGCATTTCCTGCTTGCCTGCGTAGTTGCAAACGTTATTAAGTGCATGATATAGGCATGCAGCATTAATCCAGCTGGACAGATAAGGCTGGGGAGACTTGGTGCAAGGGGCAAGTTAGATGGGTGTCCTATGTGGCATTAGCCGGTGTTGTGCATGATGGCTAGTGATCTTCTCGGGTTGTGGAGCAGCAAGCATGACACAGTGGGATATGCATGAGGAACCTGCAGGATGGATCCCAGCTGTGACTGCTGGACATGCAGACATCCTTCATTACTAGTAATTCTGCGTCCATAAACACTATTATAAATACTACCTGTACCACGTGTGTAGTTAGCTAAGATGGGCGAGGACAGCGATGACAGCTTAGCATTCAGGTTGTTATTGTAGGGCAGATAGTGAAGTTATATTGAAGTTAGTAGGGTAAGACTAGCCAGGTAGTCTGTTACATAGAATCCCTAGCCCTACGTCTCCTTTTTTTGTACCTTTCCACTTTCTCCTTTGAAGTGTGTGTGCACACCAGGTAGCATACACCCTGCACCAAGCCTTCCATCCTAGTTTGTTGCAAATGCTGCTGCCGAGTGAGTGAATGAGTAAGAGCAAATAACTAATAAATGCACAACAGGGTCCGACCATCCGTAGGTGCAATGGGTCCAATAGTACAGGGTCCATGATGTATGTATTTGTAACCACATAGAGCCAGGATAAAGGGATACCCAAGGACTTTCTGTCCAACATAAAGTGGCATAAGCTCCTGCCATAAAGCATATTCATGTTTAGTGTATTTTATATTTACTTCTAATAAATCCATGCATTTTCTATTTGATTTGTGGTTGTCTTTATTGTATATTATCCGTCTTACTGTATTTTCTTCCTTCACATGGGGGAGTAAATACATTAATCTGCGCTGTACTGACTCCATACTACAACCATTGTAAACCTTTTGGAATTGTTAGCATTGCATATAAATCTTAGAGATTTTGCTACTACTTTGAAATGAATAAAGTTATTTATATACACAAAATGTGCTATTCATTAATCCACAAAGAGATCATTTCATGGCTTATGGTAAAACATAAATGACAGTAGATCTACATTAAACTGGTGCCACGTTCTGTAGCAATCACCTCTGCTTGGGGTGGGGGTTATGTGGGGGTATTGGCCCACGCGCCAGAGCCTAGGTAGGCTACAGTGAAGTGAGGGCCTCTGCAACGGGTCTGAGGGTCATTACCGGCCCTGTATGCCCCCCTTAGCAGGGATGATTGCTTTTCACACCCTTAGGTTCGTCCAGGGTGTGAATAGTTTCCTTTTTTTTTTTCTCCAGGAGACAGGCTCTTCGTGTATTGCATGAGCCCAACAACCCATGAAGAAAACAAGATGGCCACCACCAATGTATATAGAAAAGGGACTCAGTCTCTCTTCTCTTTCCATTGCGGTGGCGGCTGCAGGTGGGACTTATTGCCGGGACAGGAGCTCAAAGCTCCGGTCCCGCAGCTAAGAAGGGAAGCAGGGAGGGCATGGGGGAAGGTGTGGGATGTCTTGTAGGGTGGGGGTCAGTGGGGACATGGGTAGGCAACAGGGATAGTCTCCTTGTTGCCTTCCCATAATCAAGGTGGTGACACCTGGGGAAGGATCTTGGGTGGCTGGAAAATTCAGGCAGTACACTGTGTTTTTGCTCGAATTTCCAGCCACCTGGTTGTCTGAGGGCCCTTCCCTGGGTGCAAATGTTGTATGTTAGCTTTATAGGTATTTCTCATCCACAGTGTGAAGGTTTATCTATCACAGTACCATTCAACTCTACTATGATGTCACCTACATTGCTAGAGTGGGGGTTCTAAAGGAGGCATTTGATGAAGGTGGATGCAGGAGTAGGCTGCTTCTTGCTGCCTGTGCAGGGGCATTCACCTAACTGACTTTGTAGAAGAAATCTAAGATACTTTTATTCATCCCCATGTGGATTATCTTTAGAATAGAGGATGGGATTCAAACCCACACTTTCATTACGACCCTGGCGTTGGACCATGGTGCTTTTAGCACCATGGTCCATGCCGGATTCCGCCATGGTGGATGGCGGAATTACCGCCCCATTACAAGGTTGGTGGGGCTGTAATTCCCCATTCTCCATGGCCCCTTCCCCATTCCCATTTTTGGCCCATAGGGCACAATGGGAATGGGAAAGGCGCTAATTACGGCACCGTAAATTACGGTGCCGTAATTAGCACCAAAGTCCCTTAGGGGGTTGGAATTTAACGCCTGCAAAAAGCAGGCGTTAAAGTGTGAATCGGGCGTTAAGGGTTTAACGGTGCCACAGCCTTTTACGGCGCCGTTAACCCCTTAACGCCAGGGTTGTAATAAGGCCAAATGGATTAGTATTTAGCCTTATCCTGCAACATTGGCAATAAACTTGATGAACACTTACGTGATCAATTTATAGTGGATTGTTTCAATAACTAGATTAGGGATGAAAATGGTTTAAAGATGACCTAGTTTAGATGAGGTGATAAGAATTGTTAATGTTAATGTCAGTCTCAACACCACGAATCCTAATCCCAGACCCAATGACAAAGGAGTATTAAACGTCCAACACAGCAAATCACAGTAGGCAACCTGGAGACAGCTCCCCAACAGCAGACCATACCCCGAAGAACAATTATTTCTGCCAATGTCAACCAAATGTGCCACCTACTAAAATAACAGAATCGATACCCACTACAATGTTAGACTTACAAAACCTGCTTTTAGCTGTAACTTCACAGGCGATGATACCATTCATGAAGTTATTAGAAAGTAATCGTGAAGCGCAAAAAGATCAAGCCACTTTACTGGCCCATATCCACTCGAAACAGATTTTTGTGGAGTCTTTCTTAAACACGATACATAATCGACTTAATCAAGAGGCTGAAACAAGTGCCCAATGGCAGTCTAGGCTATTCGAAAAAGCGAGAAGAGAACACGAAGAGAAGGCAACATTGACAGTAGGTATGATGGAAATCATAGCAAAGGGGCACAAGTCGCCTAGTGCTAATGCGCAAAATGAAACTGGACAAAAGGAAGCTGCTCCACAAACAACAGCGCATGCACAATTAGAAATCGTGCAAGGTAGGAACGGCAATCCGAACTTGGACAATAACCAACGAGATGGGAACACGATTGAAGCCACTGAGGATTGGACCGCTCTACCCGAACAGCAAATGGAAAATGTTGCTATTTTTGACAACAATAAGAACATCGCTAATACTCCACAACAAACACAGAAAAAAAACAATAAAACAACAAAGAAAAAGAAAGCAAATGGTTCTAGAGCCAATTTGACAACCCCCATAGTGAATAAAACTACACAACAAGGGGGAAAAAAAGGTGCAGTGCAAAATAAAATATTGGAGCCACAAAGACCCACTAGGACCGAAACGATACAAATAGATATTACCATGATGGATGAGGTGACATCTAATCAAAATATAGAACGACAGCGAGAAGATTCACTTAGTCAAGTGGAACTGCTGAACCTCTCTACCTACTCTAAAGAAGAGCAAGACAGAAACTGGGACTCGCAAGTGATAAACAATGACCAATCTTTAATGATCATTGATTGTTATGAAGAAAGGTACATCATGGATTCCATCTACACAGACCTTACCTGTGAAGACATTTCTGATTTAGAGCTGGAGACTTCAATACTTAGTGTGGAATCAATCTCAGACAGCGAAGATTCAACATCGCAATATTTGGAGAGGACTCAAAGACCCAACAAATCAACAAACAGTGTAGACACAGTTACTAGACCCAAACTGCGTCAACTGTTGTTCATTAATCCGCTGGATCCTCTACAAAATATCAAATTAAAAATTGAGCAAAGGAAAAATGATAAATATCAACACAAACTGATCTTAAATCGAACAAATACTTTGCGATTGATACACGCAATCCCTGCTCTGCAATGGGTCAACACAGAACACATTAAAGTGGTGAAATTCATGGATGAAAAGAACTCAGATGTGATATTGGTACATTTTCATAATACAGAGAACATTGGAAAGATTACCAATGAGGCACACCTCTTTTTGAAATTGGGGTTTTCATGTAGCTCCATAACAACAAACATGAATAAACCAATATGGGAACACCAGCACTTTGTGAAGAGAGCAATAAAACAGGAGAGAGGGGGGGCCGATGGTCACCACTCCCCGGAGACCACTATAAAAAGCAGAATGGTCAATTCAGCAGAAAGAGTGATAAATAAATATACACGAGCAAACTTTACCAACACGCCATTCTGGAGAGAGGAGGTAACCCCAAATAGGATGATGACATCAATGAGAAAAAATAATTCATAACCACCAACTAAAAGATCTAATACCACACTGACCCTGTGTACTTGGAACACCAGAGGATTTTCCCATATCTTTCGATTAAATATGGATGATCTTTGGAAATATAAGTTTATAAGTCTACAAGAAACATGGATTGACATCATGCCCGGATGTGACGGATACACAGTGGTCATGAATCCTGCAATATCCCGTAAAAAAGGCTGTCCATCAGCAGGGCTCCTAACTTTGATTAAAATGGAAGAGAATATACATGTTGTGGCCTCTACCAACATATCACCGTGGATTCAACTAACGATGTTAGAAATTCTGAGTACAAAGATGACACATGGAATCATGGTGCAAGCGCCGGCACAGAGATTAGCGATATTCAATCTATATTGGAACCAGGCGACGGCGCAAATGGATGAATTTGTTGATATTCTATTCTCCGCCGTAGATAACTTAGTGCTGGAAACAGACGATTATGTAATAATTCTATGTGGTGATCTTAACATCCATTTATTCGACCAACAAGGACTAGTGATCGAGAAAATGCAACTCTCAGATAGAGCAAAAACATGGACTAAATAAACCACATGGCGATATTTCTACTGTACCAACAAGATGAACCATAGTCCGAAAAGTACTACCTGGACAAATGGAAAAGTGTCATCCACTTTGGTTTACATCTATATGTCGCCAACCCTAGTCTCCAAAGTAACGGCCCAAGATATTACGAGATCCGAAAACAGCAATCATCATATTATCAGCATTACATGGAAAGCACCGTTTTGTGAAAGTACCAAAGTACACTTACTGCACATGGAAACTAACTCGGCAGTCACCCGACTGCATATTAGTGATAATCAAATGAAGAAATTAGTAAGTATGTACACCAGTCCAGTGGTGTCTGGCATGAAACAAATAAACTATGAATGGATACTCACACCATTTCTACGAAAGATTCACAAACAAGAGTCGTCCAAGAAAAACCCCACTCATGCTTACAACTTACAAGTAGCAAACAAAAAAAAAGAACTGCGGAGAACGATCTCGGAAATAAAATGTAAGAAGGATGTCAATTCATGGAGTGCAATTCAAAAAGCAAAACAAAGTTCCAGAAATTGGACAAAGAATGCAAAAGCCCTGCTTTTACAACAAGATGCAGAAGCAATCCTACTTCTCCTGAAAAACAACAACACGAGAGGGTTGTGGAACTTATTAAATCCGCAAATGGACAACCAACATAAACTAATCCAAGGGATTGCTGAATCTGTATACATTAGCCACTTCAAGGCCATCTATAAACAGACAGCGAGCAATCAGCCCATCAGAACGGAGCAGAATCAATCAACTGTATGGACAAATGGCTGGACATTTGATCGCTATCTTAACAATCATAAAGAAGTTCAATTCATCAAGAGCACCAGGCCCAGATGGCCTGAGCAATATGCTCATAAAGAAATATCCAGAAGATTGGGCTAAATTTTGTGTACACCTATTCGCTGCGATCGAAAAAGAGAAACAAATTCCCATTACTTGGACGACAGCAATTTTGATCCCAATATATAAAGCAGGTGATAGCCAACTGCCTATACACTACAGACCAATCGCACTTTTGGATCCGATTGGAAAATGTTTTGCAATGCTCCTGCTGAACAAACTTAATATATGGATCAAAGAAAACAAGAAATTGGATATCAGGCAGACTGGATTTACCAAAAGTACGGGTACTCATGTAAATCTTATGATTTTGAACCTATTGAAACAGGAGGCACTGATAAACATAGCACGTATGCAGCATTCATAGACTTGCATATGGCTTTTGATATGGTTAATAGGACAACACTTTGGGGAAAACTAAAGAAATGGAATTGTCCATTGACGCTATTGGAACCGATCAAGCAGCTATACAGCAATACAACTTTAGGAATCAGACTATCCCAACAAGGGCAACTATCGGCACCTATTGAAGCGGACAGTGGGCTTAAACAGGGCTGCCCTCTCGCAGCAATGCTGTTTAAACTGTATACCATGGATCTCCCTGATCATCCTCGATTTCAGATGGCAAATCCTCCTAAAATAAACAACCAGCAGATTCAACACTTGCTGTATGCAGATGATATCATCATTTTAGACAAAACAGAGTTAGGGATACAAAGAAGTCTTACGGGAGTTGGAAATCTACATGGTGGAAAATGGACGAGAGATAAACACCTCCAAAACAAGAATCATGGCACTCCCGGCAAAGAAATCACAAAAAAAAATCAACAACCGTTTCGATTTTACATGAACGAAAAAAAATTGACCACAGTGACAGCAATCAAATATCTGGGAGTCCTAGTTAATCAATCAGAAGTAGAAACACCCTGGATAACTCATTTAAGAACAAAAACGGCCTCTTTAGCGAGACAAGGGCTACGCTTACATAGAAAATTTGGAAAATATTCTTTAAAACCGATCCTCATTTTCTATCGGCAAAAAGTGACTGCGATCCTTAGTTACGGGAGTGAGACCATGATAAACCTCGACCAATCTATTTGGGACATCTTGGAAGGCCTTTTTTGGAGGAAAATTCTTGGGCTATCAAATTCATTCCCAATCAAAAGAATTAGACACGAGATTGCGACACAATCACTAAGATCAATAGTCGAGTGGAAAAAAATCGACTTATACAGAAAGATGATTAACGAGGATGAAATCCCAGCATATAAATTATTTCAACAAAGAAATAATACAGTGGCTAATACGGCCTTAGCACTATGTAAGAATGTCATGAAAGGCATGATGGCAGTAAATAGCATATCAACGGAGATGCTAGTAAATCGCCCTCAATGTGCCGAACAAAGACTACAGCGAAATGATTGGATATGCACTCTGACAGAGAAATCACAATACCAGATGAATCTGAACTGTGAGCTGGATAGCCGTGCACTTAATGATCTACCTGCATATCTGAAGCAATTTCCGGATAGGCAAATCAGGGACCAATTTATCAGACTACGATTGAACCAATTACCAACACGGGAACTCATGGCAAATAATAGGCAAATCTCTAAAGAGGAAGCCTTCTGTCGATTCTGCGAGAACAAGCAGTCGCTGGAGAATATTCATCATATCATCATGATTTGTCCTGCGTTAGCTGAAAAAAGAAATTGGTTTTGAAAAATGAAATCAACAACCGGGCCCGAACTTAATAGCCAGGACAGATGGAATCTTATACTATCAGGGAACAATAGGAGTCTGACTACTGTCATTATTCAATATTGGAATCATATTATCGCCATGAAGACCACATAAACACCAGGAACGGTGCACTCAAAGCTGTACTTAAAGTAGTAAGGAAAATGAAATAAGGAAGTATGGAGAGTATGGACAATGAAAGAAAGCTGATGTTGAATTTTTTTTTACATTTTTTTTTATTGTACATTTTGGAAATGTATTTGAGTGGTCCTCTGGTGCTCTGGTGGATCCAAAACAAAGGGGGGTAGGTTTGGCGTCAGTTCAGTTAACACAGTTTGCCGAGCATATTGGTGTGCTATTCGGTTCTGAGTCCGTTGTGTGCTGTTGTGTGGGGGTTTGTGTGGTGTGGTTGTTGTTGTTGTTGCGGCGTGGTGAAGTTTGTGCGGGTTGTTGTGGTTTTAAAGGGTGTGGTTGGTTAGAGTGTGAGAGGTGTGTGAGGAGTGGTGAGGGTTTTAGTAGTTTTGGGGGGGTTGGTTAGTATCCTTGTTGTTTAGGAGTAATGCATTTCCTATTGCTTCTCCTTCGTGATTCAAGGAGGTTGTTTCCTTTCAGTGATTAGGTTTCAGCCTGATAAAGCTGTTTCATCTATGTCATTATGCTAAGTAAGCTACTTTCGTGCTCCCTTCTTTGTATTCGACCAGCCCTTTTATCCCAATTTGTCATTGCTGTAACCTAGTCTTTGGGTTGATTGGGTTGGGTATCCTACGTCCTTTCTGAGTGGTTAAGGTTGTTGGTAGTCTTGGGCGTGAATGCTAACTTCTGTCCTCATGGGGTTGTCTCTCTTGTTCTTGTACGAGTTTCCCTTAGTTGGTCTTGGGTTTTGTTTGTGCCATCATATTTTCTGTCAATCTGTTTGCTTGTTTGTTTGTTTATTTTATTTATATAGCGCGCCAGACCCTGGAGTAAAAGGGTGCTTAAGACAAGTTACAGAAGGTACAGTATAAGTAGAATTTACAGTTATACATTATGTGGAGGTAATATACAATATATACAATCAGCTGTAATTTAGGGTAAACAATTGAAACATTTGAATAGTATGTACAGTATACAGTAATCGTAGTCTTAGTCGGACTAAGGATTAGTGTATTATTTGTCCAATAGCCAACCAATGGCTAACTTCCTGAACAGATGGAATGAGGCGGCAGACTTGATATTCAGCGGTAGAGAGTTCCAAAGTTTAGGGGCGAGGACTGTGAAGCTTCAGCCACCAGCTCTTTTGGAGGTGAATCTGGGCACCATGAGGCAGAGACTGTTGGCAGATCTGGTGATTCTGGTGTTAGGTTTCAAGGAGAGTTTGTTGGTGAGATTGTGTTTCATGTTTGATTGTTATAGTTGTTTCAATTTGGTTCTGAGATGTTGAAGAGCCATGATTTTAGAAGTGTTCTAAATTTTAGGTGGTCTTTCGTGTTTCTTATATCTTTTTGTTGCTAAATTGCTAAAAGGGTTGAACATTCCACTGCATGTGTAGCGTGTTTAGGCAAGGGGAAAGATAAGGATGCTTTAGGGGAAGTTCTGAAGCTTGATAACCCTAACAGAAGGGCTCTTAGGCTCAAATACAAATGGAATGTCAAAGGGGCATCAAGAGGACGGCTGTTCCGGCCCAAGCAATGGGTAGCAGAGTGTGCTTCAGAGGCAATAGAAAAACCAACTAAGCTAGTAACAGTTCTTGAACTGGGATGTAAGTTATATGCAAAAAAAGCAAAAGGTGGGTCCATTCTAAGTATTGTAAAAACGTCACTACTGTCAGTGAATGCACAGACACAGCCATATCCTTGGTTGGAAGATGAGGATTATGCAAGAGCTGATGTGTTGCAGATAAATATCATTGGTCAATCTGACAAGGACTATTGCGAGTGTTTGATGGCAAGTGTGTCAGATAAGGATACAGAGGTTCAATTGAGGGTGAATCCAGCAGGAAAATGTATGCTCATGTAAAGACAGGTGTGGGAAGAGACTCTTGTTGGGTCCTTTGGAGGTATTAATGCTGCCAGATATTGATCCTGGTGGTTATAAAATGAATATGATCAAAATCTTGGTGTACTTTTCTGCATGCTTGCAGTTTAAAGATCATGAGGCAATGGCTAAGGTATACATGTCAAAAAGGGAGCTTCTCGTCTGGGGTGGAAGAAGGATAAAAGCTAAGCATAGGAGTTGTTCCTAACACACCTCAGAAGGCGTTGTATGTTCACTCTCCTGTGATGATGCAAAAGAAGTAGAGTCTACCTTTCAGTATTTGTTGGAAAACTATGTCGGTTCAACCATCAATTATATTAAAAGGGTAGCTGTGCTTGTTGTGCCCAAGTTGGGACCCATTCCCATACCTCTAAGAGAATCAGTGAAAAGTGAACTTCAGTAGTTGTGTACAAAGGAGGGCAATGGTATCACCTCTGGTTGTGTTCCACAAACCAAGTAGGGAAGTGAGGTTGTGTGTGGATCTAAGAAAATTCAATAAGTGTGTGGTGGTTGAATGATACCCCTTACTCAACATGGGGAAAATGCTGGACTGTATTGGCAAAAGTAAGGTATTCCTCAAGCTTGATTCAGCAAACTCATACCACCAAATAAATGTGCACCCTTTGCACAACCCCTAACAGCTCTCATAACTCATGAGGATGTATTTTAGTTCAAAACAATTCCCTTGCTTCCTTTGTCATTCAAAGGGACATCTGTACACTTTTTCAGGAAATACAAAATGTACAGTGCATTCAAGATAATATATTGCTTAGCAGTAGGACTGGAAAGGCATTGGAGAGTGTCCTAAAAATATAACATTTGAGGGGCGTTACCCTGAAGAGAGAAAAGTGCATCATCAGGAAGAGCACTGTAGATTATCTATACCACAAGGTTTCTGCCATGGTACGACACTGACAAAAGAACTTGTACAAGGAACAAAAAATATAGAAACACCCACATTCAAAATGGAATTGAGGTCCTTTATGGTTATATTTGAGTTATATTGGAAATTTGCAAAGAGCTTTGCAGAAAAAGTGTGGAACAGGAGATGTCTTTTAATAGATAAATCACATTTCATTTGGTGTGAGGCATTTGCCAAGGGGTTTCAAGGGATCAAGAAACAGATTGACCTATCGGTTCCCCTGGGACAATTCAATACCAAGCTCAAGACTATATATACAGCTAGTCTGAGTGGGAAAGAGCCCAAAATGTTGCCCTCACAATTGCGACAGCCAAAATCCCTGACTTTTTTTTTAAACACCCCCTTTACACTACATATATATGTGGGGGGGTATGGGGTATTATAGCAATATGCACGGGTCGTGGGGGGTCTTCCCCCGTATATCTATGTGGTGTAAAGGGGGTTTAATAAAAATAAAAAAAATAAAAAGTCAGAATTTTCGGCCGTCGCAATTATGTGTGGTCGCAGTGATCACATAGATCCACCAGGATAGTGAAGCGGCCCAGGAGAAGGTACTCTGTAAATGGGCTGTTGAGACATGTCGAGGTTTTCAATGGGGGAGAGATTTTGTACTGCAGACACATCACAAGCCATTAAAGGCCATTTTTGAGTCGAATAGACCAAAGTGTGCAGATGCATGGCTGGATCGGTTGGGTGTTTGTAATGCCATAATGTGTCAGTTGAAAACTTGTCCAGGAAGGATAATTGATTTACAGTGAATTTATCGGGATTGTCGCTGTGGTGCAAGGGAGTGGAAGATATATGGACTAAACAGGTGTTTGCTACCCACAATGTGTCTTATGTAGTGGGTGTGATGTGCATTATTGACGGTGGACGGACGAAGAAGAGTTTCCCTCATATGAACAAAGAAGGTACTGGGAAGTGAAGAACGAATGGAGTGTAGGCAATTAGATACTGTTCATGCTGACAGTGCGATAGTTCCCTGTAGTCTAAGGGAGATTTAAATCACTATCATCCCATGTGGTCATATTGGCATCCCAAGAACAAAATCCCTGCTCAGGCCAGACAATTGGCTGCCTGTTGTTGATGCAGCAATGGAAAGGAATCTAAATAATGTCACATGTGCAAGGTTCCTGCTAAAGGAATGGCAGTGCATGAAGAGCTGTTAATGTCATTTGATGTCCCCAAGTGTGTATGGAAAGATGGAGATTTTGGTTACCTTGGATATGGGTGTACATAAAAGTGGTCTGAGAAGCAAACTCTTTTGTTGTTTTCTGATTTCTGGAAGGCATATTTGGGCAAAAGGGGTTCTTGGTAGATAATGGATTTATTGAATGGATAGCAAGTATCCTGCTAGATAATGGACCCAATTTGTGTGCAAAGTTAGGGAAGAGTATTATGTAGAATTTGGCCTAGAGCAGAAGAGGGCATCCCTGTACAACTCCCAAACTAATAGAGCTGCGGAAAGGGTGCACGTATGCTTAATGGATCCCACACAGGCACACGTGCAGGACAAGTAGGAAGTGTGCTGTGATTAAGAGAATGTTAGGGCGGCCCCAGTCCCCCCATTCTGCTAATGACACTGTAGTATTTGAAATGATAAGGGGATGGAAAGGCCTTACCCGCATATGTCCAAAGTGGTTGGAAAGAGCAAAGAAGATATTTGTGTATGCAGGTGCAATAGAGCAGAGAGTGAGAGAGGCACAGATCAGCAACACAACAAGAGTGTCAGGCAACTGAATGTGGGTTCTTGGGACAGTGAAAAGGCCTGTGATAAGGTAGAAGGGTTATGTGTTGTTCAGGATCCTAGTGCGATTAAAAAGGGTTTTGAGGGGTGCAGTTCATACCGAAGGAGGTCAGGCATGGATTCTAAAGAGGATAGTAATGGTCTGATCAGTGTCGAGTCCTATCCTTGGGAAAGGGTAGAATGGGAGGTGGTTTGGATGCCAACTTAATAAGCATATCTCCTCTACATTAGGAGGCTCCCTGTATCACAGAACCTATCAGCTCTATGATAATGTTACCTGGGATGCTGGGCTAAGGGGCTGTCTGAAGAAGGTAGTTGATGAACTTGGTGGTTAGAGCCAGATGCTGCCTGTGCATAGGCAGTCACTCATTCTCTGGAACAAATCTAACCTACACTTATCCATCCCCATGAGGATTATCATTAGAACAGTTACATTGTGCTACTTGGTGACCATCTAGCTTACGCCCAAACACTGCTTATGGAACTAGATTTTCCTTCATGATGCAGTGCAGTGTCCACTCCAGGATTGTCACCCTTCTTCTCAACCACTGTTACACATCTTTGCCTCAAATAATCAGCATGCTTGCTTCTCTTTGACCTTGGCATGTGCCTGCATGGATCTTTCGGTGTTCTATAAAACAAAACACCCAAATTCATGCATGTCTCCTTCTGCTTCAATTTTTGTCAATGTCAGTTGTTTGCTTTCTCAGGGCTGCAGACCTGTCAGGCTTCCATCAAATAGAACATAATATATTCCAGAGCTATTCTTTTCAGCTGTCATGTAAAGACCTGCACAGTTCACTGTGGTTAGCACCGGAGGTGCCAGTTGAGCAAACAATAGGGGCAGTTTCATTTGCCACCTGCTCAAGTACTGTCCAGGGCAAATAGTTGGAGGAGTCTGTGACCCCCTTTAATAAAACCTAGATCAGCCACTGAAGAAATCACCTTGATCTTTCCAGCAGTTTCACATCCCATCTGCACCTGTTGGTTCTGTGCGGATTGCAGGTTCTGTCATTGGGTGTGGATCACTACTTGGACGCAAGATGTACAGGCTGTTCTGGATTAAATGACCAGACGTCCTACAGGCTCAAGAACTCAAGACCCAGCTCTACAAGGAATCTCCCCTCCTCCACACCTAGGCCTTTACATCACCCCTCGCGCCACCTGACTCGTTAGACGCCGCCTGCGCCTCTCCTCCCCGCCACCCAGTACAGCTGTACCTCTCCTCTTTGCCCCTCTCTATCCTACCCCTCGCTGTATATCTGTTCTGTTGTTACCTCTGAAAAGCACTCTGTTATGCATCTGTACTGTTGTATACCTTGACAAAGCACTCTGTTGTGCATCTGTATCCTTGTATACCTTTAGAGAAGCCCTCCTTTGCTTCTCAAAGCTAGGTCTGCGCTCACAAAATACCATAACAAATATAAGAATAATAACATAATAATAACAAGCATTATGGACACATTGATCTACAGGTGGCAACTGATCAGCTAGTGGGATGGGGGGGGGGCAAATTCACAACCCCGGCCTATATTTTCCACCTTTAATCAGAGGCATAACTCTACACAACCCAACAAAAGTTGGATCACTGGTAAACTGTCACAGGGGGCGGGGGTGGCTAGACTTACTCCCTCTCTATATGAGTTGGGCCTGTGGAGATAACAGGGTGCTCAAATGAATATGTGCTCAAGATGCTCGCCTGTTTATATTAAGATGTTTAGCAGGTTGGAATAAGAATCTAATAATTGCAACAACTCCGATTTGGAAGGTGGCAAACTTTCGTCTTAGGCAGTTGGAAGAAAATGTGAAATTATTAGCAGATTTATAAGTCTGTCTTCCCTCTGAGTAGGGGTCGAATGGAGTTATATTGTTTCTCATGGCGGTCACGCTATTCCTGAAAATGAATTGAATGAGATTTAGCTACCTGCAGCAGAGATGTATAGAGGTTTGTTTTATTTTATTCTACAATGTAGTGCATGTAAAGAAGAAAATGGTTTTCAGTTTTAATAATGTGTAGTATCTATATTTGTGATAAATGTAAATGTAGGTATTATTATTTTTATGTATCTTATTGATTAATTGTGTGAATTGTTCGGACTTCTATTTTCTATTTGTTGAATGTATGTTTACATTTGTGAAAAGTTCTTTTGAACTGAAACACAATAAACAAATTTAAAAAAATAAAATACAAAAAATAATAATCTACCTGTGTACATGGCTCATGCCTCAGGCAAATCTACCTTTGCATTCCATAACATTAATCAATTAAAGCAAACATGAAAAAACACACCAGTCCTATGTGAGCACTAGGATCTTTATGGTGGTTTTCCCTGATTGAATCATGTCAATGTTTACTAAATTCTCTTGCACACATTGCTGATCTGTTTTCAGATGGTTTGCAGTTATACATGTATAGTTTGATAGTGCATATGGCATCCCTTCGGGGGATAATTTCTAAGAGGACATATTCATACTGTGACCCCTTTTGTGAATTCAGGGTTCCCTCATGCTAGGGACACAAAACAGCAAT
Source organism: Ambystoma mexicanum (assembly GCF_040938575.1). NCBI lineage: Eukaryota > Metazoa > Chordata > Amphibia > Caudata > Ambystomatidae > Ambystoma > Ambystoma mexicanum. The sequence goes on along the minus strand of NC_090927.1, from coordinate 991,004,584 downwards.
ACTTAGAATCCTAAGGGGCAATTTTAAATATCAATATATAAACAAACTCTTTGAACTCTTTTGGCAGATCCTATTATCTGTCGGTGTGATGAACTGAGTTCTGCACTACAGGAGTACAAGGGTAAGTAGTGGCTAAACCACCTACTCAGTCCCGTCCCTTCTACAAACCAGCAGTGCTCCCAATCATAAAGAAAAAACAGGCACAGCTAAGAGATAAACCTCCTTCACCATTTGTGGTAATGTGGGCCGGGGGGGAGACTATACTCTCAGAGGGGGGTAAGAATGTGAACTCTGAGCAACCCAACTGCAATAGCACAACAGTACCAAACTAAAATTGAACTACCAAGAGTAAAAAAGCCTGAGATTGAACTGTTGAACTGTACCAGTAAGCCTAGGTGTGCAGGACTGATAGAACTGTGCCATCCACCTATTCTTAGTTAGTTGGGAGATTCTCTAGACCCGCGGTTGAACCTGGGGAAGGGAGTTGGTGCTGAAGCCATTCTGACATTTATTTTTGATGCACTATTTTCGTTTTTGTATCCCCTTAACACATTTGTTATCTTGAGCAGGAGCGCAAGGTTAGGTTTTCTTAGAATAGGCCTTTTTATTTTGACCAGACAGACTTGGACGTATTAATTATTGTTTAAGGTCTAGATTACTCTCATTTTAGAGTTAGGGCAAGTTAGGAGTTTCACCATCCCAACCAAATTCATAAATAAAGGCACCCATACAAACTTGCATCCATTTTGTCTGTGTCTACTGCTTGATACCATGCCTTCCTCACAGGGTGTATAAGATTTGGTAATGCAACTGCACATGGGTCCTTATTGCCCAGCAACCGAGATGCAGAGTACGACGATGCCCCAACCTCACTCGACAACCATCAGAAGTATACAGCAGCTCGATGTGATGAACAATTAAAACATGAAGGCCACACAAGTAAAGAACTCATGTGTGTAACAAACATTATTACAGGGCGACCATGCAAACAACATGACCAGGTGATAATCAGCCACAAACAGGAATAGATTTTTGCTTCCGCTAGCACCAGCTGAATAGACTTGAAACCCTGGAGATGTTGAAAATCCAAGGCCAGCATTGCTCTTGCGGGACTAACGATCCAGTAGAAATATTGAATCAAAGCTGCCTTTAATAAGTGTTGACTTTTTACCAGATAACACACAGTATTGATTGAAAGAATGCCCTCCTTAAACACTTCCTTGGACATGAAGACAAAACTGTGTTCACAAGACCACCAGGGTCATCATAGGAAGAAGGGGGAAATGGGAGTGACCATTTAAAAGCTTTTGAAAAAAAACATTTGAAAGTTAGACAGAAATTATGCACCCAAAGAAAATAAGATCCTAGCAAGATGCCATTTTGGATCAAGAGATTACATGATAGGGGAATCAATAGAAGATTTTCTAACAGCCTTACCTGGGCTTTCATTCAAAAGTGAATTTGGTCGAAGTTTTTAACACATAAGGAAGGGACCTGCCTATGATCAAGTGCAGCAACAATAAGAACCGTGAGGGAAATGTGGGGGAAAGCTGATCTCACCCCAGATGAAGCTATAGAAATATCAAAGAAGATTGAATACACTGCGGAATGCATAAAGAAATTGGAAGAAGACTAAATCATGGCAGGAAGCAAACACTGCCAGAAAAAGAAGGCAGTCAAGCCAAGAGTGGAAGTGAGACGACTGGCATTCTCTGCCAGCACAAAGAGGATGGAACCATTTGGGGAGTTGTCAGAAGATATACTTAAAGGTGTTGTTTCAACCCTGGTAGTGTCTATGGTACGTCGCTAACCATAAAGAATGCGCATGGAGTGAAAATATAACTTGAAATGAGCCAAAATTGGGCAGGGGAACGGCTTGCATGGAAGTTTGGGGGTGGCCGTAATATAGCAGTATTTGTGGTATGCAGCCTTCAAAAAGAATGAATATCACATAGAACCAAAAATGGCATCATTGTCGTCTAAAGAGATTGGAGCCAAAAGATCAAATAGGCAGATGCTGCAGAAACATCAAAGGAAGAGAGATACACATGGCAAGCAAAGGGGAAGCGACAAAGCCTCCAAAGCAAGGAGACAACGCTATTTGTAAACAGCAAAGCACCCTACACCCTCATAAACCAAGAAGGATGTATACAAACTTTTAAAGTTTGTTCAGTCAGGGAAACAGTTATAATCGGCAATGCCAATGGAGCAATTCCCATGAATATTCTAGGGAATTTAAAGGTATGGAATTCCAAGGTAGGAAACTGGATAGTTATGTGAAAGTCACAAGAAAAGGAGGCACTCTTCTGGAATGGGGGTTCGAGGCAAGTCAGGGATCATCCTTGATCCCAGTAATACAGATAAAGTCCTGCATGGCGGGACCAACACTTCCCACCTTCCTTAAGACATCAAATAATGATACCCAGAGGTATTCAAGGAAGAGGTGGGATGCTGAAAGGGGCTTTTCCTTGGATACAATTCAAATGATATGCTGAGCTTGCAGTGTCGTTAGTAAGGAAAGTACCATTAGAACTGAATGAAGAGGTCACACCTGAGATGGAGAAGGTAGTGAACGAAGGCGCCATTAAACCCAATGAAGTGGCAGGAAGGGTCAGCCCCTGGGGTGGTGTGTAAGGCCTATGGACTGGTAAGATTGTACATTGATCTGTGTAGGTTGAAAACATGTTATAATTGAGCAGTCCCCTCTTACGAACATCAAAGAGGGAATCGCAGCTGTGGCAGTGCCAAGGTGTTCTCATTCATCAAGGTGAAATCAGCCTACTAACAGATCAAACTCGATCGAGAGTCAATGGACCATAGCGTTTATCACGCTTGTTGGTTTATTCTGATGCAAATGTATACCTTTCAGACTTGTGTCTTCCGCGTGTTTGTAATAAAATCATGCACAAATTGTTTGGGAAGATGCACGGTGTGAAATGCTCCCTTGATAACATCCTGGTGGGGGGCAGGTTCAAGGAGGAGCATGACACAATGCGAAAAGGGGTACTAGAAACCATCAGCAATGCTGGAGGGTAGTAACCTTTTAGAAGCTTCTCCTGTAGCAACCGATGATGTGCTCTCTTGTGTCTGTGTTGATGTTGTTTTCTGTTTGTCCGTGCTTCTATGCCCATGAGTCTTGTTCCAGTGCGTTATAAATACAATTCATCAATAAATAAATAAAGAAGAACACATTTAGTACAAAGAAAGTGAAATGAATGCCCCGACCAAAGGAGACAGGTCTTTGTTCTTGTGTCTTGTTGAATTATACTTTAAATGTGTTCAGTGGCTGGTGGACAGCCCCAAGGAACCGAGTAAACCCAGACATGGATAGATGGGTGCATCCAAGGAATTCAAAAGATTGAGGGAGTGAATAGCCAAGGCACATCTGTGTCTTGTGTCAAGAGTGCTTAAGTGCCCAGAACAATGGTACTCTGTACTAGAGGGGAAATCCTTGACCTGCATGTGAGCTATACACAGGCAGAAAGTTTATTTTGGGGGGTGGGGTGGGGCAGTTACCATAAGGAGCAACCACAAATAATGGTGAAGACTAACACACATATCTGGGAGATGTATGTACTGGTGGATAGTGGTGCGTAATTTTTATGTATCTTATACCATAAACATCCTATGCCATCAACGCCATGATCAGGGTTCATTGAGCAACCTCTCCAACCTCAAGACACCTGGACTGAGCCTTCAACTTTTCACTCTGGAGCTGACCATAGAGACCGTTTAACATCCCAACTCGAAGACACTGTCACTGTGCCCAAGCAAAGTTGCACTATCAAGTTGTCCTTTCAAAGTCACATGCTGCAGTATCCAAATGGATTCAAGCTAACTTGAAGATGTCAAACCACAACTTAAGCCTGTGTGAGGAACCCTGACTGAATCGAGCCAACAACAAAGGGAATAAAGTCAAGCATTTGTGGACTAGGTGTCTTTCACTAAAGTACAAGGGACCCTCACAACTTGATCTTAACTTGAGCTCTGCATAAAGACTTGTTACGACCCCACCCATGGCCCGATTCTGAGGTGCATGCAAAAACAGGAAAGTGTTCCTCCATAAAGGAGGAACACTTTTTTTAAAAGTACAATTTTCTAATAGAGTGCTTATGTGGAGGTCTGGTATCTTTTTTATTCATTTATTTGCATTTCTAAAGCGTGCAGAGCTGCCCTGAGGCATTGTGGCGCTGTTACAGCAGGCTTAAGCTTAGACATACATAGTAATGGCATAACAGTCAGTTGCAATGGTACATTGAAATAGGTGGTATGAGGGTCAGAGGTATCAAAGCCAAGACTTTAGCATGTGCCTGATTTACTGCTTGACAACACCCTTAGCAGCCAAGGGAAATGCAGGGGTAGCACTGCATGGGGATTCTGCTCTCAAATAATAAACTAAACTAAGAGCACAGCTTTAGCAGTCAATAAGAGGGGTTCAAATACACCACTGATGTGCCCTTAAACGCTGGTTTATAATTTTTCTATTACAAAAATGGCATTTTCTAGACTGCAGCACCACTTTTCTAGTTTAAAGAAAGCTTAATAAAACGTTCTTAAATTAGAAAAGTGGCAGCCTTTTAGAAAATGCTGGCATGTTTCTATGTAAACAATAGATTTATGCCGCTTTTGCTACTGGGAAGCACGACATTTCCTCTCTAATATTTCCACCCACCCCAGAATGGTGGTGCTGAAAGCAGGCGGGAAGAATGTCAGCTTTCCACACTATAATTAGCACGAGCTCAGATGCAGGTCCTCAGAACCTTGGCCAAAACGTTTTAAAATACTCTTTCTCATTCTAGGTTTTTTCGACTGTAAAAGTGCAATCATAAAACCAAGCATAAGATAACATAGACAAAACAAATACAATATATAGTATATAAAACAGCCCATGTCCATTTCTATGTATATTTACTTTGTGATCGTCCAAACTAACATATCCATTTAGCAAAGGACAAAATTCTTAATTAAAAGGTACAATACTACCTTGTGGCATGAAAAATAGTCCATGTGAGGGTAATTAGGGAGGTGTGATTGTTTGCATTTCTTCCTAATTTTGAGGGTGTGTCTGAGATAAGTTAGTAGCGCCCACCTTGAAGGAACTGACTCAATCTTTAAAAGGAAACAGAGTGCCAGGGTGACATTGTCGAAGACCTGTCTCTTTCAAAATTGCAATCCAAGTTTTATGACTACATAAACCAGACTAAATAATATAAAATGCAAAAGATCTTCGCTGGGTGCATGGCAAATAGGGCAGCTACTCAGAGCTCCGTAACATAACCAAGAGTACATTACTGCTCCTAGAGGTAAACAATGAAACCTAGCCCTTGTAATTAGGCACCTACCATACAAGTGACTGATCCACATTAAGTATCCGTGTAAAGCATTTCAGGTAAGAATAACACATGACTGTGATTAGATGGTTTAGCTAATTCAATGGATTCCCGCTTAGTTTGAACAACACATTTGTGCTTTTTAAAATTTTAAACTGACTTGCTCCAAAAGGGCCGGGTTGCTAAAGTGACTGTGTACATTGATCTTTGGTAAAAAGGTGCTTTCAAGGTGGAAACATGGGGCGGCAATAGATCCTTGCTTCATTTTAAGAATAAAAGGCGTTAAAGCAGCCTAACTCAATATACGTGACCAATAAATCACAAGTCCCCAAGACAAATCGTCTTCCAAGTAAATTCAGTTCGGTGTGCATAGCAACATTAGTCACAGAATGTGGAAGGCCTACGAGTTTCTTTAATAATATGATATGTTATGATATGATTTGGTATATATTACGTGCATTCACACAAGTGTTTCTAGGCGCCCCAAGACAAGGAGGGGAGACAGAGGGAAGACAAGACAATGTTACTAGGCCTTGTGATATTCAGATCATGCAATTGCAATGAGAAGTGCAGGGGAGAGGGTGTTGGAAGAAATGCAGGGAAGCGGTACGAGGGGAAGTGTAGTCAGGGCAGCCGGGCTCTGACTAAGTGCGAGGATGGCAGAGGACTACACAGGTGCAGTCCCGGACCGGAAGTGTTATTTAGGCCAGGAGGCAGTGCAGGGTGACTGTTCAAGGGGAGGCAGGGGCCTGTGGCACCCTGTGTGACTCTGAGGGCAACCAAGACACCAGTCAGGACAAGCAGACAGGCAGATTAGCAGGGGAGAGGGAGCGAGATGGAGGAAGACACGAGAAAGGTCATGAGAAGTTTCCGGAACTTCAGGTGATCCGGCTCAAGTCTGCGTGGGTCAAGGAGGCCATTCCAGGGGGAGGCACCTGCAGAGGAGAGAGATCTACTCCCACTCTTTGTTTGAAAAAGCGTCTCACCTGCAGAGAGTTTGAGGTAGCTTAGCGGTGGGCTATCGAAGGAAGATATCCCGAATGCCTTGTTGATGATGCAGAGGGTCTTCAACTTGATACTTGCAGCCACTGGTAGCCAGTGGAGAGATTTCAGAGCTGGAGAGATGTGGTCCCTGGCCTTGAGTCCAAGGATAAGTCTTGCAGTCCAGTTCTGGATTAGTTGAAGAGGGCGAAGAGTAGAGTTAGGAAGATTAAGAAAGAGGCTGTTGCAGTAGTCCAGCCTGGAGAGAACCAGAGCTCTGGAGATAGTGAGTTTCTGGGGGAAGGTGAGAAAAAGCAGGATACTTCTTCTGAGGAGGTGCAGCTGGAAGTGGGCCTTCAGGCATGGTCTGTGATGTGTGGAGAGAAGGAGAGAGTGGAGTCGAAGATGACACCAAGGTTTTTTTGCCTCACCGGAGGGTGACGGGAGGGGGCCCAAAGAGGGCGGCCAGATGGAGAGAAGAAAAACTGGAGCAGGGGTCCCAATCAGAAGAATAGCTGTCTAACTGGCATTAAGTCAGAGGTCGTTAGAGGTGCACCATCCCTGAATAGCAGATAGACAGTCAGGAATGAGCGAGGACGGAGAGGAGGCTGAGGGTAGCCTGAAAGAGAGCTGTGTATCATCTGCATAACACTGAAAGCAAGAAGAGAAAGTAGAGATCAGATGTGCCAGAGGGCCAGATAGACATTGAAGAGCCAGGGTGAGAGGATAGAGCCCTGGGGAACACCACAAGTGGAGAGAGAGCAGGTGCAGAGAAAGGACCCAGGTTGGACCTGGGAGGGTCAGTCCAAGAGGAAGGAGGTCAGCCATGCCAGAGCCTGACCAGTGTTGTCAAGGTTCACACTGAGACGATTGATCAGGGTGGCGTAATTGACCATGTCAAAGGCAGAGGAGAGGTCAAGGAAGATCAGGACAGAGTGAGAGCTGGAGTCATGGTTGGAGAGCAGATCTTAACAGGAGTTCAGGAGAACAGTTTCCGTGCCTCTGGCCGATCTGAAGCCATACCGATAGTCATGGAGATAACCAGCGGATTCAGTGTGGATGTTCAGCTGAGAGATGGCCAGTTTCTCAAAGAGTTTGCCCAGGAAAGGAGTGATAGAGATCGGACGAAAGTTGGCCTTGCCGGAAGGTTCAGCAGAAGGCTTTTTTCGGGAGGGCGCGCACAAGGGAGTGCATGAGAAGAAAGGGGAAAGAGCCAGTGGCAAAGGAATGATTGCAGAAATTGACCAAGTCTGGAGCAAGTGAAACAATGTTGTCCTTAATGGTTCCGGAGGAGCAGGGGAGCACCTGTTTGGATGAAACATTCATAGACCGGACTTGTCTAGCAACATCATCAGGTGTTATAGGAGAGAGAGAGAGAGAGGAGAAAAGGAGAGGAGAGGGAATGGTGGCTGGAGGGAGCCTGAGAGAGGTAGAGGGAGAGAGATGAGGAGAGGAGGATAGCATGGACAGGATGTCTTGAGTTTTAGTGGTGAAACAAGAAGCCTGGGCCATACAGAGGTCCTGGGATGGAACCGGAGAAGAAGAGACTGCAGTTAGATTGGCCAGCTCCTTGCAGATTTTAAAAAGTTCAGCCATGCTGTTAGAAGCTGCAGAGATCCAGGCTTGAATGTGGACCCACTTCTTGGAGAAGATGGAGAGTCTATATTTCCTTTGGAGCAGGCGGCAGGCCAGTTTTTCAGAGGATGTGCCCGAAGCCCTCCTTAGAGAGGGCTGTGTCACAGTGGGAGTCAGCCACAGGGGTAAGAGGAGAGAAAGTAGAGGAAAAAGAGGCAACTGTCACCCATTTCATAGGTCGATGGAGCGCAAAGGAAGGTGTCAGCACTGGGGTTGGATTTGCCAGGCAGACAGACAGTTTCAGGTGAGAGGAAAGCAGAAATGGGCCAGACCAAGAGAATAGAGTAGTGAGAGGGTTAGAGAGGGGGATGTCTGAGGAGATGAGAACATCCAAGGTGTGTCTGGCTGAGTGTGTCGGACCAGAGGGAAGAATAGAGAAGGAGAGAGAGTCGCAAAGGTTGTGGAAAAGCCAAGAGTGGTCAGAGGAGTCCAAGTGGATGGTGAAATCCCAGAGGAAGAGAAGCTTAGAGGTAGATGCAAGGAGAGAGGAGAAGAGCTCAGCCCATTCAGAGAGAAAGAGGGCAACCTGGCCAGGTGGCCTGCAGATGGTGGTCAGAGTCAGAGAGAGGCCAGGAGAGATAGAGAGCATGCAGACCAGGCATTCAAAGGAGGAGTTAGCCTGGGTGGGAATGATAGAGGCAGGGACCCACTCAGGAAAGATCAGGGCCACTGCGCCTCTGGGCTGATTGTTCCTGGGTTCAGAGAGGATCGTGTAGCCCACAGGGAGGAGAGTGTCAAGACTCGTGACAGAGCTGGCCATGAACCAAGCCTCAGCAAGAGCAAAAACATCCATATCAAGGTCTTCGACTAGGTGGCAGATGTCATAGGAGTGTTTGACAGGAGAGCGAGCGTTGAGAGTAGCTATCTGTTATGTTATGTTATGTTATGTTAAATGTATTTATACAGCGCACATACGGCCGAGGGCATCTTGGTGCTTGATCAGTCGAGATGAGGTAGTAGTTGCAGAGGGACCAGGTTGACACTTTTGAAAGACTTCCGGGGTGGGGTACAGTAGAGATGTACATCCAGTGGAAGAGGCAGAGGGGCCCAAGAGCGGGCAGAGGTAGAGGGAGGGGGCAGATGGCCCACAGAGGATAACGAGGAGGATGTCAGAGAGGAGGCCGTGGGGGGAGAGGGTGGCAGAGGAGCTGGAGCAGTAAAAGAGGAAAGTGGCAGAGGAGCAAGAGAGGTGGTAGAGGTAGTGTTAGTGGTAAAGTGCACAGAGAGATGGAAGTTGGGGAAGTCACAGAGGAGGCAGGGGAGGTGGAATGGAGTGGCAGAGGAGCAGGAGAGGTAGAGGAGGAAGGTGGAAGAGGGGTCAGAGAGGTGGTAGATCGAGTAGCAGGAGAAGGGAGGAAGTTGATAAGACGTGGGAAACGCCTATCCAGGAGGAGGAGGTTGAGCTGAGTGCCCTGAACCATGACGGTCCCATTTAGATTGACATTAATGATGGCTTTGGAGGACAGGAAGGAGGCCAAGAGGATCTCCCATCGTGTGCCACCATTAATGGGAGATGAAGAGAAAGGAGAGAGAACAGCGACCATATGTATGGTCCATAGGTCGGGAGAGGGAACGACAAAGAGGATGTCAGTGAGAGTCTGTCTGGAGGAGGCACTGGCGTGGGTGTCACCGATGGGAAGGCCTGGATTGGAGACCAGGATGTCCTTCTTGAACTTCTACCTTCCAGAATTCGTGAGAGGGATAGGATATGTGATAGAAAAGCAGTTAGAGAAGATGGGTGAGACCGAGAGCACCATAGAGGGGTGTAGGTAGAAAGGAGAGGGAAAAACAAGAGGGTGAAGAGAGAGGAGTGGGAGCACAGCACAGAACTACACACCAGGTGGAGGCATAGTGAGGGGGCCAACACAGAGGGAGGCACAGTAAGGAATGCAACAGAGAAGCATAAGCACGTAGACTCAACAGTCGGAACGAACACGCAGGGGAAGGGGCAGAGGAGGCAGACAGGTTGGAGCAGTAGGCCTAGAGAGGGGTGGGAGCAAGTGAGCAACAACCAACAGTAGCCCAAGTGGACGGAAGCAGAGCAGGCACCTAGGAGGGGGAGAAAGGCCTTCTGGGCACCAACAATAACCAACAGTAAACACAGAGGTGGACCCTAGAAAGTAAAATGAGCCTAGAAGGCACGAAAGAAGCAGAGTGAAAGTAACAGCACAGGAAAAGCACACCTTGGAAGAAAACGTAAAAAAGAAACAGCAGGAGACACAAAGTGAGGCAACCATGAGAGAGGAAGCCTAATGGGTGCGCAGAGGCAGTTTACATTGAGACAAGTGTTTAAAGTGGAAGTATGCGCGAGGGCAGAGCAGTTTAGTAGAGAGCCGTAATGGCTGCTCTCCGTGCTTGCACCTTTCTTACCGTATGGCCGCTGATGGTTGACAGCTGCGCAGCATACTCGCACTCTGGGCTGAATCCCCTTTGTCGGCAAACACTTGCGTCGCACAACACTGCCCCCTTAGCTGGCACAGGCTTTGCCACAGAGTATCCGATGCGTGGAGCTTAGTGCAATGTGCTACGTATCAAACGGCCACTGTCTCCTACGGTCCAGTGTCGCACAAGACTGTGCCATTAGCCTGCGTGAACTTTGTCGCAGAGGGTCCGATCCTCTGTTCTTAAAGGATCCGATACATGGAACGTAGCGCAACATGCTTTGTATCAAATGGCCAGCATCTCCTGCAATCCTCCGTTGCACAAAACTGCACCCTTAGCCTGCATGAGATTTGCTGCAGAGGGTCCGATCCTCGATTCTTAAAGGAACTGATGCCTGGAATGTAGCGCAACATGCTACATATCAAATGGCCAGCGTCTCCTGCAGTCCTGCATCACACAACACTGCGCCTTTAGCCTGTGGGTCTGATCCTCGGTTCTTATAGGATCCAATGCGTGGAACATAGCGCAATGTGCTACGTATCAAATGGCCAGCGTCTCCTGCGGCCCTGCGTCGCACAACAGCATGCCCTTTGCCTGCGCTGGCTTTGCAGCAGAGGGTCCAATCCTCAGTTTTTAAAGGATCTAATGTGTGGAACATAGCGCAATGTGCTATGTATCAAATGGCCAGAGTCTTCTGCGATCTTGCGTCGCACAACACCGTGCCCTTAGCCTGTGCAGGCTTTGCCACAGAGGGTCTGATCCTCAGTTCTTAAAGGATCTGATGCGTGGAAAGTAGCGCAACGTGCTACGTATCAAACGAACAGCGTCTCCTGCAGTCCTGCATCACACACCACTGTGCCCTTGGCTTGTCTTTAATAAGTTATTCTCTACGATTTGAAGAGGCGCAGCATCTGAAAATACCCATAAAGTGGAACCTTACTTGGCTACTGCTATTGATTTTGTCTTATAGACCTCTAGGCACATCAATATAGGTTGTGCTTTGCACATTGTTATAAATCAGAAAACTTCACCAAGTGCCTGTTGGATTTTGACTGTTTGTTTAAGAGAATGGGTCTTACCATTAAGCCTAAAAAAAACCTCATCCCCAAATAATCAAATTCTGATACCTAAGATATTTTACTTGAATTAGTATACATGGAGAGGAGTTTTACGATTCTTCTTCAAGCATGGCATACCAAAATAGCTGATTTATCAGCAAAGATCTGTAGGTTTAGGGAATTCATAAATGTTGTATTTTCCATTATGAGCTATTGAAGTGAATGAGGGGTTTGTGCCAATATGACAGTGCCATCGGCATATACCAATGCTGGAATGAACATATCACCGATTTTAGGGGCATCCTTTCCAACCTGAAGCAGAGCATTCTCCAGACCATTAATAAACAGTGAATGCAAAAGTGGAACACGGACACAGCCCAGGCAGACTCCAAGATCTTCAGGAAAGTGTGGGGTCCATTGTCCATTGCCCCCAGTCTTAACACACCCTCTGTTGCCCTGATGTATATGTATAAGTATAACTATCAAATCTGCAGGGCAATTCATGGATCTGCTATAGTGTGAGTCTGTTGTCAAAGGCAGTGCTTAGTTCCATGAATGCCAAGTAAATAAATTACGTTTTGATATACACGGAATGGGCAATAATTAGACAGATTAAGAACCTGCTGGTTTGCGCATAGTACAAGACGGAAGCACATCTGGACGTCAAATAAAATATTATTCTACCTGCCCCCTTTCTCCAATTCTGCCAGGATTACACCTCCCCAAAATCCTATTTTGTTCATTTTCCCTTTTAAGTCAATAACCTATTCGTGTACACTGCCATACAATTCCCGGTTTACCAGTCTCCTTATGAGTAAATATTTACCCTGTATTTGCTTTGCTATTTTAGTGAAGAATGCTGTGGTGTGGGGACCAGGGTTTCAGGATGAGCGCTCTAGTTGTGTGAACGGGGAGGGACATAAGGGAGAAAGAGGAAGGGAAGTGACGAAAGCAGACATGGGGAGTTTCAGCAAGATGCTCCAAGAATAAAGACGTGTTGAATTCACGCTCCTGTCTCTGCATCCTTCTCAGAGGAGAGAGTGTCATGTGGGGGAATAAATAAGGAGGTACCATGAATGGAGGTCCCAAGCACACAGGTGCTGTTACAGGCGATAAGGGGCACGGGCCACGCCTGTCCCTGTGTTTGGATGCGCCTGAAGGATGGAAAAGACTCCAAGAAGAGCACGGTAGACACATGTCAGCGTGCATGTCGGCTGAATAACGGCAAAGCGTGCAGGACACCTAGGAGTCGCGTGGACGGCGATGAAGTGCAGTGAAGGACTCGCACAGAAGAGATCTTGTAATGGTGGGTACTTTTGTGGCAGAGAGACATTTGCTGACAGCAATTGTGTAAAGGAGAGAGAAGAGAATATAAACAGCCCCAAAGACAGCCAAGACCACATACAAAGCAGAGGCAAGCCAAGCGGAAGCTCCAACACAATATCCACCATGTCAGATGATGACTTCCCAGCCACTGTGGCTGTGACCCCATCCAGCCCATTTCCAGCTAGATTGCAGGAATCATTATCCCTGCAGTTGCCTGGAGTATTCCACATAGAGGACACCAGCAACATGGGTCCCAGATGGGCGAGATGGGTGAGGGATTTCAAAACATTCATGGGTGTGCTGGGCCCCATGGATGATCATAGAAAAAAATGTCTCCTGAAGCTAGCGGCAGGACCAGCCAGTAGAGACATCATCGAAGAATTACCAGAGGACACCGTGAACACATTCAGGAGGCTGACAACAGCAATGACTGAATACTTCACACCTCACACACATTTTGATTAAGAAAGACACATGTTCCACACCATGACGCAGCACAAAGGTGGGTCTGCAGATGCATTTGTGATGCGTCTTTGAATAAGGATCAAACACTAAGCATTCAACAACTACTTGAACAACAAATCGCTTAGGTCCCAGATAATTGTGGGATGTGAATCCCCGAACTTTTGGAAGAAATTACTGCAGAACCCTCATTCACTGGAAGGAATAATGATGCCAGCACAAGCGGAACTGTCAGTGGAACGGCAAGCGTAGGCCATGAGCAAGACAAGACTCTTGCGGGTGATGCCAGCAATGGTGAACAAAATGGCTGCGATTACCCCACCATGCAGCACCTCAAAACAATTCTGTTTTGGATGTAGGTATAAATTCCCATATGACTGGTCTTGCCCGGCAATAGGACAACTATGCTCAGTGTGTGGAGGAGAAAACCATTTCAAGGCTGTATGCAGAATGTCAAAAAACCCACCAAAAGGGTAGGGTGACAGAAACCCACCCATAAGAACAAAGGCCAGACTATACACAACAGCGGCAGCCATGTCCGCAGCCACCAGAACACCAGGAACTCACAAAGAAGGAGGGAGAAGGGTTGAAGGATGGGCTGATGATAGAATGAGGTCAGAAATGAAAATGAACTGAGGCTCGGCATCACACCCACCTTGAATGGCAAGACATCACGTACGCTGTCTAGCAGAAAAATCTCTATCAGAAAGTGAGTCGAGCTCGTCGGCAGAGGATCACAGACAAAAGGGCTACCTGTATGTGTTGGGAAACCAGAAAGCCAAGGAACATAGTCAAATTCTACTACTCACAGTTAGCAATCTACAGGCAGAATTTCCTAGTGGACACTGGAGCCACAGTGAATGTCATTAGTGCATAATTGTAAAGAACAATACAAAACCGCTGACGCTCTAACCCTTGGAGGAGAACATTTATCCCTACAGGGCCAAAACACCACTTCCGTGCCAGGGCTACTTTGAAGCCACCTGCAAATGCAAGACACTGGAAAAGAAAATGCCCATACATGTGTTGGAAGCAGGGCCGAAAATGGCTGTATACTAAGCTTCAAAGCTTCATTAGTCATGGGTCTCATTCATGTAAACCTGTGCCTTGTATTTGCAGGTGGACCGGGGAGGAGTGAAGGATGTTGACCTGACTCTGGTAATGCCAGAGCCGAAACTAGCGCTTTAATCCAACAGCAGCCCACGCAGCGTATCCTTTATCCGTGGCAAAGCCTGCGTTGGCTAAGGGCGCAGTGTTGTGTGATGCAGGTGTTTGGCGATGAAGGGGTGTGGCGCAGAGTGCGAGTACATGGCACAGCCATCAACCAGCAGTGACCAAAAAAGTAAGAAAGGTTTGGGAGGGTGGAGCAGCTACTGCTGCTCTCTATTAAACTTCCTGTCCTTTGCGTGTACTTCCACCTAACCGTTCTACTAAGTGTACTCTATCTCCATGCAACCCTAAGCTCCCCTCTAGCGTGTGACTGTTCTTGTGTTGTGTCCCTCCCCCTTGTCCACTTCATCTATTGTTACTGTTTGCGCTGTGTACTGTGTCCCATTAGGCTTTATCCCACTCTATAGGTCCCCTAAACTGTGTTATTGCTGTGCTGTGAATTGTGTCCCATTAGGCTTCTCTCCCACTCTCCAGGTCTCCTTCCACTGTGTTATTGCTGTACTGTGAACTGTGATCTCCCATTGGCTCTCCCCCACTCTCTAAGTCCCCACCCTGCTGGGGTTCCATGTACTGTTGTGTCACCTGTCTGCTCCTCCTGTGTGCTCCCTACTGGTGTGTCCCCCTAGCCCCTGTGAATCCTGCATTGTGCAGCGCTGGGCTGTGCATCTCTCCTCTCTCTCTCTCTCTCTCTCGCTCCCTCCTCCTCCTACTTTCCTCCTAGCACCCCCATGGTGCTCTTTGTTTTTCCCATCTTCTGTAACTGCTACTCTATCTCCTATCCTATCCGTCTCACCAAGTCTGGAAGGAAGAAGTTCAAGAGGGACATCCTGGTCTCCAACCCACACCTCCCTATCACTAATATCTACATCTTTGCTTCCTCTCACTGACATCCTCTTTGCCATTCCCTCCGCAGACCTATGGACCTCTCACTTGGTCTCAACTCTCTTACCTATCTCTTCCTCTCCCATTAATGGTGTCACTTGGTAGGAGGCCTCCCTGGCCGGCTTCCTCTCCTCCAAGACCATCATTAATGTCTATCTGAATGGCACTGTCTTGGTCAAGGGGCCCTCAGCACAATCTCCTCCTTTTCAATAGGCATCTCCCACATCTTATCAACGTCCTTCCTTCCCTGCCACTCCTTCTAGCACATCTCAGGTTTCCCTGTCACCTCCTTCTTCCACCGCCTCTCCGGCACCTCCCTTCTCCTTTCTGGCAACTATTCCACCTCTTTCTACCACCTCTGCCCACTCTCTGGCCCCTCCACCTCCTCTGCTAGGTGTGCCTCAAGCCTGTACCCAACCCCGGAAGTCTTTCAAATGTGGTAACCTGCTCCATGTTGCTACTTTGCTGTCAAACACTCCTCTGACATCTGTCACCTCCTCGAAGAACTTGACCTGGGGTCCTCACTCTTACTGAGACATGGTTCATGGCCAGCTCTGTCAAGGGTTTTGACATCCTCCTCACTGATGGCTACAAGATCCTCTCTGAACCCAGAACCAACCGACCCAGAGTTGGAATAGCCCTGATCTTTCCAGAGTGGTCCCTGCTTCTGTCATTCATACACAGGTCTTCTCCTCTTTTGAATGCCTGGTCTGCAGGTTCTCCATCTCTCCTGGCCTCTCTTTGACTATGGCCACCATCTATTGGTGACCTGGCAAAGTTGACCTCTTCCTCTCTGAGTGGGCTGACCTCTCCTCTTCCCTCCTTGCATCTACCGCTCAACTCATCCTCCTTGGAGATGGAGACCTTGTTCTTAAGATCCCCCTGGATGCTTCTACACCCTTTGCGACACTCTCTCTCTTTCCATTCTCCCCTCTGGTCCGATACACTCTGCTGGAGATACCTTGGATGTTCTCATCTCCTCCAACATCCCCCACTCTAACCCTCTTACCACTCTTCTCTCTTGGACTGACCACATTCTTCTCTCCTCCCACCTGAAACTCTCCATCCCACAGGCTGAGCCTACCCTAGTACTGCCATCTACCTTCTCGGTCATTCGGCCCATGAAGCGTTTGTCAGTGGAGGCTTTTGCCGCTTTCTCTGCTCCTCCTATGCCTGCGGCTGACTGACACTCTGACACAGCCCGCTCTAGCCTGCATCTTTCTAGCTCCAAAACACTCTGTATGTCCTTACCCCTGTCATAAGAATCCGCCCGAAGCCTACCTCCAAATGCAACTTTTGGTATGACTCCGACCACACCGCTCTGAAACGCAAGTGCAGGGTTGCTGAGAGAAAGTGGAGGCCTCCAGGCGCATCCTCTGAAAAACTGGCCTGCCGCCTGCTCCAAAGGCAATGCAGACTCTCTGTCTTGTCTAAGAAGAGAGTTCACATCCAAGCCGGCATCACCGCAGCCTCTAAAAACACATCCAAACTCTTTAAAATCTGCGAGGAGCTGGCCAATCCTTCTGCAGTCGCCACTTCTCCTGTTCCCCCCCAGGCCCTCTGTATGCCTCTGGCTTACTTCACCACTAAAACTCAGGACATCCTGTCCTCCCTCTCTCTTCTCTACATCTACTTCTCCCTCTACCTCTCGCGGCCCCTCTCTGGCCACCCGTCCCTCTCCTCCGACTTTCCCCTCCTTCGATCCGACAACACCTGACGAAGTTTCTAGCCAAGTCTGATCTATGAAAGTGTCATCCAAATGGGTGCTCCCCTGCTCTTCCAGAACCATCAAGGACCACATTGACACCCTGGCTCCAGCCTTGGCCGATTTCTGCAATCACTCTTTTTGCCACTGGATCTTTCCCCTCTCTCCTCAAGCACTCCCATGTGCATCCCCTCCTTAAAAACTCTTCTGACGATCCTACCTGTCTGGCAAACTGTCACCCTATCTCTATCACTCCTTTTCTGGGCAAACTCCTGGAAAAGCTGGCCATCTCCCAGCTTACTATCCACACTGAATCTGCTGGTTGTCTCCATGACCATCAGTCTGGCTTCAGAGCAGCCAGAGGCAAATAAACTGGTCTCCTGAACACCTGTGAAGATCTGCTCATGAATCTCGATTCTAGCCTTCCTTCTGTCCTTATCCTCCTTGACCTTTCCTCTGTTTTTGACACAGTCAATCACACCATCCTGATTAATCGACTCTGTGAGAACCTGGGCATCACCGATCAGGCCCTGAAGTGGTTGTCCTCCTTCCTCCTTGACCGACCCTCCCAGGTCCAACTTGGGTCCTTTCTCTCCACCACTTATCTCTCCACATGTGGTGTTCCCTAGAGCTCTAACCTTTACCCCTGGTCTTTCAATGTCTGCTTGGCCCCTTTGGCTCACCTTATCTCTACCTTCTCCTCTAACTTTCAGTGTTATGCGGATGACACTCAGCTCTCTTTCAGGCTCCCCTCAGCCTCCTCTCCTCCCTCGTTCATTCCTGACTATCTGCGATTCAGGAGCGGTGCACCGCTAATAATCTCTGCCTTAATGCCAGTAAGACTGAGATCCTTCTCATTGGGACTCCTGCTCCCCCTTTCCCTCTCTCACTATGGCCGCCCTCCTTGGGCGCTCTTTCTTCGCCTTCCTGTGAGGCAAAAAACATTGGCGCCATCTATGACTCCACTCTCTCCTTCTCTCCGCACATCATGGACTTTCCCAAGAAGGCCCACTACCAGCTGCTCCTCCTCAGAGGTATTCCTCCTTTTCTCACTTTCCCCCAGAAGCTCACTGTCTCCAGAGCTCTGGTTCTCTCTAGGTGATTCAATCTGCCTTCCTCTATTCTCCTCCCTCTGTAACTAATCCAGAACAGGACTGCAAGACCTGTCCTTGGCCTCAGGCCCAGGGATTGTATCTCTCCAGCCCTGAAATTTCTCCACTGTCTCCCGGTGGTTGCAAGGATCAACTTCAAGACCCTCTCCAACATCCACAAGGTCTTCTGGGGCTGGGGCCTGCACTACATTCAACCCTCTCTTCCAAAACACCTTCCTCCTTGAGCCGTTCGCTCAGCCACCTCCAACTCTCTAATGGTCAGACGCTGCCTCCAGACCTACTGCGCTCTTAGGGACTGTAACCCAACAGTCCCCCACCTCTTTGCACTTAACCAGAGCTGTGCTGCCCTGGCTGCACTTACTCATAGCGATGCTGCCCTGACTGCACTTCCCTTTTCCCTCTCCCCACCATCTTCCCCTCTCCCTCTGTATTTTGCAGTATGGCACTTGCACTATCTGTATAGCACAAGGCCTAGTAAGATCATTTGTTTTTGTCATCCCTCTGTCTTCCCTCCCTTGTCTTGTCGCGCCTAGAAACACTTGTGTACAGCAGCATTATAATTGACATCATATCATATCATATTATGTACTATACCAATTAATGGCACACAAGTACATAGACACGGTTGCAAAGATGGACCAGCTTGTCATGTCCCTATTTAAGTGTCTAGGAAAATTAAAACACAGACAAATACAGCTACACATTGACCCAGCAATTAAACCCGTGGGATAAAAGCATATCGGTGAATGTTCAGAGACAGGTACAGGATGAGTTCCATAAGCTATTTGAATAAGACATCATCGAGCCTGCATCTGGACCAACACTGAGAATGTCACTCATCATACCCATACCAAAAAGAGGGTCGGATGCTATCCGACCATGCATGGACATGAGACGGGCCAACCAAGCAATCAAGATGGAACGCCATCAAGCCCCACGCATCACATACATGATAGACTTGTTAAATGGGGCCAAAGCTTTTTCGAAACTAGATCTTAACAAGGGTTACCATCAGCTAGAGCTAAGGTCAGAATCAAAATATGTCGCCACATTCGTGATGCACCTGGGGCTGAACCGAAATGAACTGATATTTCAGGCCATCATCGCCCCCACACTCCTACAATTCAGAAAATAACTCAAGACCCAGCTCTTCAAGGAATCTCTTCCCCTCAACACCTAGGCCATCACATCGCCCTTCGCGCCACCTGACTCGCTAGGTGCCATCTGACCCTCTTCTCCCCACCACCCAGCACAGCTGTACCCCTCCTCTATGCCCCTCTGTATCCCACCCCCTGCTGTATAGCTGTTCTGTTGTTACCCCTGAAAATCGCTGCGTTATGCTTATGCATCTGTACTGTTGTATATCTCTGTAAAAGCGCTCCCTTATGTATCTGTATTGTTGTATAGCTCTGTAAAGCACTCTGTTGCTTCTTGAAGCTAGGTCTGTGCTCAATCAATACCACAATAATAATAATAATGATGCAGGGGCATGGTTTCAACAAAAAGAGAACTACGGCAGAAGTTCTGGTTTCCCAGACTTGATGTGTGAGTGGAAGAAATGATAAAAAGTGCTCCATATGCTGCATCATAACGCTGACAGCGAGTCCTGAACGCTTACACATGACAGCTCTACTGGATAGGGTCTAGGGCGAGGTGGCAACTGAATTTTTTGGGCCAGTAGATGGCGGTACTTATGTACTAGTGTTGGTAGACAAATACTCAAGATTCTCGGTAGCTCAAGTAGTGCAGTCAACAGCAGCTCATCATGTCATCCCTCCGGTGGACAGGATGTTTACCGCTTATGGTATTCCTCGCGTGGTCAAGTCGAACAATGGGCCCCCATTCACCGGCAAGACTTCAAGATATTCACATAATACATGAGGTTAAGACACAGAAGGGTAACGACGTTGTGGATGCAGGCCAATGGGACCATGGAGAGAATAATGGTCAACTTGAAACGAGCTCTGCAAATAGCTCATCTCACTGGCAAGCCATTTGAACAATTGTTGTATCAGTTACTATGGGACTACCGAAGCACTCCGCATAGCATGACAGGAAGATGTCCCTCGGAGGTCATTTTTGGGCAGAACATATAAACTCGGATACCCTATGCCAAAACCATCCGACACCTACCTCGAAGACGATAGCGTGAGATGCAGGAATGCAATAGCGAAAGGGAAAATGAAGAGATACGCAGATGGAAAACCATGCGCCAAGAAATCGTGTTTAGAGATCGGGGATGCGGTAGTTGTGAAACACCTCCAAACACACACGCACACAACAGCATATCATGAGGACCCCTTGACAATAATTTGAAAGTAAGGATCGATGGAAACGGCTGAAGGAGATCATCGTTAAGTAACCTGAACCTCCTCGCACTTCAAGAAACTACAAGGGGAGGAATGGACACACACGGCTCACGAGGAGAGTGCTGAAGATCCATATTTGTCAGAAGACCTGTATCAAGGAGATGTCGAAGATTCTAAGAGCGAAAGTTGGGAAGACCCGGAAGAGGGGACGCTCAAACCCAGAGAAAGAGTTTGTCAGGAGAGGCCACAGAGGGCGCAAGTGAGAACTCATCGGGTTATTGAAGAAATGGGATAAGTGGACCACTGGGGGAAGTTGTGGTGTCGGGATGAGTGATTTGGGATGTGCACTCTAATTTTGGGAATGTGGCGGGCATAAAGGAGGAGGAGGAAGGGAAGTGGCGGAAGAGGGCCCGGGGAGTTACAGCGAGATGCTGCGAGAATAAAGATGTGTCGAATTCACGCTCCTGTTTCCGGGCCCTTCCTAGACGAGGGGGCGCCGTGTGGGGGAATAAATAAAGAGGCACCGTGTGTGGAGGTGCACGCACACGGGTGCTGACACATGCTCTTTTATAGAGGGTGGCTTAGGCATTGCTTTTATGTTAGTGCGTCATGTGTGGCTGTTTAAAAGCTTATGCCTTTGACATTCCTCTATTGAGAGGATTATCTGCCCTCAGCCCACGTTACCAAAGTAAGGCAGAGGAGGTGTACTATACACCTTTGTCTATTTACTTTCATGACTGAAACACCTACGAGCCAAGGTGTGATACAGGTTTGGCAGGGCACATAGAGGCCCTTTGTCCCCACAGCCCTTGCATTTTACATCTTCTGGCCAGAAAGTGATTTCCTCACATCTACTACTGAAAGGTGCCTGGAAGAGCCTCGCGCTTTGGGAGGAGATTCTGTGGCTGTGCCCTTTAATAAACCACCTGCTGATTAACCTGCTTGACATCCAACCAGACTGAGTTACCTTTCTTCCTCGTTTTACTTTCTCGAAGTGCTATTGGTAAGAAAACACCACATTGCTTTGTTTCACGGGTTGGACACTTTCCAAGAGGAACTCGATGGAGTCTTCCTCCAGGGCACAAACACTGCACAGTGTTTCCCTGTGGCGTGCTCTTTCACAGCATCAGGTGTGTGCCTAGCATTGTGCACCTTCGAGCGGCCAAACAATCACAATACTTTTTTTTTTTTTTTTTTTTTTTTATTGTATATGGTTTACAAAAAACCTTTACAAATAGAACAAACTTTATAATTAAAAAAAACAAAATAGTAAAAAAAGAAAGAGATAAACATTCATTGCTTTGCATTTGCATTTGAAAAAAGAAGAAAAAGAAAATACCCGCTAAAGAAATACGAAATAACAGATTTACATAAGTTGCAAGAGTTAGCAAATTTTACAGAAAAGGGACAGACAATAGATAATCAACCGGTTTCAGATTTGAAATTTGATTGTCTAAGATTAGTCAAGTCAATATAAAGTACTAGTTACAGAGAATAACAGATAGAATAAATACAAGGTATAAAATATGAAATACATTGCTCATATTAAAAAACACTGTGCTCCTATAGTAAAAAAATTCATAGTTCCAAGAATAGGAGCAAAAATCAGACCAAAGGGGCATATAGGTCAAGGGCTCTAATAAAGCCCGCCACAGCCAGACCAACCTTGATGTTCGAGATTGAGAGACATTGTGACCAAATCCAATTGTCTACCCCAAGTCGCCCCATAACATTAAAAATGCCTAGATATTTGTCCCTTAAAGAGGTCAAAGCCTTGCAATCAAGAATGAGATGCCGAGAAGTTTCAGTGACCCCCAAAAGTTTGCAAAAACGACAGGTGGGATCCAAATCAGAAAACTTCTTCCTTTTACGTAGGACTTCCCGAGTGGGAAGAAGGTTCCATCTGAGTTTTATAAGAAGAGAGCGGTAGTGTCTATTAGGAAATTGGAACAAAATAAAGGACATCACACCTCTCTTCTTATGATCAAATTGAAGATCACTCAGTGAGGAATAACCATGAAGTTTTTCGATAGTGTTACTCCAATCATGGCTGAACAGAGACTCCTTTACCTTGTTAGGGTTTGTAAGTAATGTGTCCCTGTCGGAGGATATATCCATCAGGGTCTTATCGCAGAGAGTGGAGAAAAGATGGAGATATATGTTGTGGCCCGAGTGTGTCTGGGAAAAAATCATGTGGCCCACATCAGCATATAAAGTATCGGGTCTGGGGGAAAGCAAGGCTCAGAACAATGAGAGAACCTTCCAAAGAATCCTAGCTCGTAGAGAAACCAGACCCAACTCATATCTAATGGCAACAGTAGGAATTGAATTGGGCAGTTTTAAAACTTTCCTCCAGTAAATACCCTCAAGAGAGTCCCAGAAGGGCAGAAGTGTAAGGTAATGGAGTTCCATACCATACAATAACTTTGGAGTCACCTTACCCTTGAAAAAGTCTACCACAGGTTTAAGGGAAAACGTACAATATTTATTCTCCAAAGTACGTGATTGGGAGATGAGAGGGAGCAGTTTCTGTCTAAGAAATCGTCTCAGTTCTATCACCGATGGTTGGGCCAAGATCAAAAAGCCCAAATAGACGATTTTGTTAACTCGAGAAATGTTTGTTCCCCCCATTTTCCATACTTTGTTGTTTCGGGTTCTCCCCTTTGAGAATTCCATGATACGTGTTTTACCAGGATTGATCTTCAGCCCATTTAGCAGTGCATACTGTTCAAATTTACACAGGAGCCTCTGCAGGCCCACTTTGGTCTGGTCGAACAAGAGAAAGTCATCGGCATATGCCAACCATGAGAATCTCAGGTCCCCAAGTTTAGCACTCACCATGCCTGCATTTTTCAGGAAGTTATCCACATCCGCCAAATAGAGGATAAATAGACAGGGAGCTAACGAGCAACCCTGTCTCACCCCGATACGCGTCCTAATCCTCCTAGAGAGAGTACCAGCCAAATCGAGCCTGATGTGTACCCCCGAGTTTTCATAGAGGGCCATAATGAGAGAAAGGAGGCCCGCCGGGATGCCCCATTTAGTTAATTTTTCCCATAATCTGGATCTAATGACCAGATCAAATGCATTGGATAAATCAATTGAGGCGACATACAAAGGACCATCAGATTTTCCCCAGGAAGAGGTCTGAAGGGCAGTTATAATAAGACCATTGAGATTGGTAGAGTGGCCGGCCCTGAAGCCAGTTTGGTATTTGGGGAGAATATGATTGTCCCTAATCCATATGTTAAGATGGGAGAGGAGCAGAGAAGCAAAAACAATCACAATACATTTCTGGTCATGTAGCACAGTAATCAATACAGTGAGCTATTTAAGAAATCGGTTTTATTCTTCAACTTCTTGGTCATAAAGCAATGCTTCTGCAGTTGCATTGAGCCTCATTCTGAATTTGGCAGTGCAGTAAATAATTCCTTTGCTGGCACTTTTTTGTGGTGGCCAAATTTACACCAGTTTTACCGCACCACCAAATTACAAGTTTAACCTTAAAGTGGATTTACCTCCGGCAACGTGGTGGAGACAAATCTAACACTTTACCTCCATAAAGAGGTGGATTTACCTGGGAAGCATTACATGGGATGTTAAATCCAGCATATCTCAAATGGGGCTTGACACCATCATGCCACCACTTGCAACACAACAGTAAATCCACTAGGCCAAGTGGTGGTAAGGATAACCACATTTGGCACTATTACTCGGAATGTGGCCCTTAGCCTTGCCCGACTCTGCCTAAATCCGCTCCGGTTTCACATTTTTCCTACTGCTAGAGCTGGAGACAAGACAGCATGTTCAGCCTGGAATGAGTTGATAGATCTAAAAGCTCAGCATCCAGGACACTACAGAGGGCTTATCCCTTCATTTACACAACAAAAAGTAAAACATAGCTCTCACCTCCCACATGACAATCCCTCCCAAAGTGTTGCTCCTTTCAAGCCTTGTAAGTAGAACGCCCACATACATCGTTATAACATTATACGTCCAAAGGAACTCCACTGAAACAACTCAAAAGTCTACCTCAACCCTTAAAACATTAAAGGAAGGGGCAGGGAGACAGGCAGTCACAAGACGCAGGTGGGTGAGAACACACCCTCATTCACCCGCCCAGCGGATCAAACAGCTCCACAACCATGAGGCAGATCCCATGAAACTGATAACGTTAATGTCCATCAATTCCGCCTCATTTGATGTTACATGCGAGCGTGGGCAGTGGTGCGGATTAAATGCCTTCATATCAGACTGCAGGTCCACAGCCAGTTGAATCCACCGTATAACTCCTGAAGTCATGTATTTAGCTGTTGAGTTTCTGGTATGCACCACCCACCTGAGACCATATTTCCTGTCAGCATGGGCTGCCATTGGCCCTCATTATACGTTTGCTGGTATCCTGCCCCTAATTCTGATAGGATACTGGCAAACAGAGTGACTGTTAGCGGCACCTGATATGCCGGAATGATCTGCATATTACAAGTGCTGGCAACGGTAGGTAAATCCCCATTCCATAGGACTGCATGTGGGGATTGCTGGTATTACTGGCACCAGTAATATCGTTGACGGCTATTACAGCTGTTTTTTGATGGTGGGGTGTCTGAGTTACCTCCAGTTCCTGGCTGGAGGTAGCTCAGGTACCCCACCAACAAACTTGTACTCTGCCGGTCCAGAAAGGCACTGGTAAACAGAATTACTGACATGTTAATTCCAGGCCGGCAGAGTTGCAATGAGGCCCATTGTGAGCTGCTCTGATGACCCGCCTGGAAAAGTGTAACCACGGCACTGGTACCCCATCATTGATAGTGATGTCCACAAGGGGACATTTCTGAAGACTGTTGGGCTGGGCAGCACTACCGACTTGGGCATTTCGGTTTCCTTCTTCACAGGCCTCTAATAAGAAGCATACATGCTCCTTCCATGGACAATCCTCCTGAGTTTCATTTGTTGGCTACAGACCTTCCCTAGTGGTCTCGCCAAGAAATGCCATCCACTTCATAACTCCAGACTAGTGAGCTACTTTCACCTTTACACTCTGCAACTCCCCTCCGGGCAGTGGGCACGTGCCATATTCAGCAGTGCCATATACAGCACTCAGGGCCTGCAAATGCATCAACTGCATCCTCCTTTGAACACATCCAATTATTGATTATATTCAATATTGTCATTCTTTACCAATCTCTGGCTAAAAAGGGTGTGCTTTCCAATGAACAGACTCCATAACCTTCCATTCACCACACCTACACTTTTCCCCGGGAACAGTTGTCGTCGCCTCAGTTACCGAATAATCACAAAATTTCATTGCAGTCATTATCTGACTCCCAGCAAATCCTTGCCCAGGCAGACGCTCTGCATGTCACCTCACCTTAGTCTAACAACCATTTGCTCACCCATACCCTCACCATAAAACCTTCCCCGATTACTATCTGTTCTCCCATGACCATACATATCGCCTCTTCTGAAACCTTACAAACAAAACTGCTATACAAGTACAAATTGTTCTCTTCTGGTGTCACTCTTCCTCAACTCTGGGAAGGTCCATGGAGCAGTCCGTGATATCCTCACCTCAGCCCCTACCCTCCTAACCTTCATCAAATGGTCCCTTTCTATCTCTTTCAACCTTTTGAAGCTCAATTGGCTCGCATCAGCACAAAAGGCTGACGCAAAGGCCATTGGGCCTGTTTGGACAGTGCAGATTTGTGTTTGAGAAATGGTGGCTCACATAAGGTCCATTGGGGTTCTATTATTTGGGAGGTGCTCCTTAAGGTCAGTCGTTGCCCAGTTATTATTTTCTAATTTTTGAACGATGATCACCTACTGTGTCAGTTGTTTGCCCTGAATATGGACAAAGGCATTCTCCCTTCTCTACATAAAAGTTGTATTATTGATATTGATATGCCCACACCTGGATCGCTCTTTGACCTGGTGAACTCAGGTGCACCTTGGACAATTATAGGTCCGCTGCCGCTAATGAAGCCAGGATCGTTGATCTTATAATAGATGGGGATCTCATGACGAGGTTGGTGGTAACCTGGTGGTAATTGCACTGGGATATCGCCAATGCAAATAGCATTACCGCTAACCGGTCCAGCGCTATTAGCGCCGGATCACGAGTAGCGGTAAGGTGGCAAATCCCCATCCCCCATTGGGTCCTTTGGACCCAATGGTGTGTTTCGGCGCTCTTAGCACAGCGCTAATAGAGCTGAAAGAGGGCAGAAAGTGGAGATTTTTACCTCCAGCAAACAGCTGGAGGTAAAACTCCAGCTTTCTGCCCAACTTGTGATTGGGCCAACCCTTAAATGTGGTGGTAATAACGTATTTTTGTCAACTTGTTTTTTATTAAATGTACAATGCACCACAGAAAACAAAACAAAGTCATAGCACAGGTACAGGTCAGCCTCACAAGCTTCAACATTCACATTCTAGATCGCATGCCTTACATTAAGGGGTGCAGTAGTCGCTCATGCCATCTATGTACAACTTAATCAGACCACAGAAGTCAAATATCTAGTGTGTACATGTGTCGTATCCTGAACCCAGTAATCAAGCATTGGCAGTTGTTTCATTATCCAATGTGATTAATTACACCTTGAGTTTAGCCACCCCCCACAAAACTACCATTCAATCCTACATCACATCTTTGCATCACCAATAGACACCTCTCTGGGGAACGTGGGAAATGTCTACCCAATATGCACGTCAACGTCTGTGTCACCTCCACAATACTACAATTGTTGGCCAAAGCCATGTCAAATGCAAGAATTCCGCCACTCCGGCCTCACCGTGGACAAGACAAGAAGTTGACCTATAATTGTCCATACTTTGCAGCAAAGCAGGTGTGTAGTATAACCTATGAACATACTTCTAGTGCATTGCACACAGTTTATGGCTGAGAGATATGGGCCTCATTACGACCCTCGCGGTAGGGGGTTAACAGGGCCGGTAGAGCTGCCGGCCCCGTTAAAACTCTACTTCCTCATTAACAAATCAGGCGTCCTTAGCGGGTCCCAAGAGCAGACCAGGATGCTAACAACGGGCCCGTCATTAACAGGCCCGTTGTTAGCATCATCTCCATTTCCATTGAGCCCTATGGGGGCTGAAATGGGAATGGGGATGTACCAGGTCCGGGTTCCTTGAATGGGGAAATACCGGGCCCTCGAAGGGTGGAATGGCCTGGTATTTTCCCATTCAGAGAACCTGGACCCGGTACCCGGAATGGGGGTAGCCATGCTGCAAAAAGCAGCATGGTTACCTCCAGGGTCGTAATGAGGCCCATGGTCGTGGGTAGTCCAGTCTTCTTCACATAACGAAGAGTCTAATTCGGCTTTGCCCTTACTCAACCCTTTTGGCACAACCATTATCTTGTCCTTCTGAATATGTGTATACATTCTAGATCTCAGTTGGGCAGCTGAACCAGTATTTATCATCAGGAGCACCATGTTGAAGGTGTGTGGCAGCTTAGGGAAGTCTTGCCATCTAGAGTTCAGTGTGTCCCGCGTCCTATGATATAGGAGCCAAAGCTCAGCCCCATGCATGTCAAACAGAAGAATGGTCTTCAGAGTAAGGAACTCACTGCTAACCAATACGTTCCCCCAGTTATCTGTCACAGTCCTGAGCCAATGTTTTTGCAGTCCTGTATCCCCAGTTAATTCTATATCAGCTGAGTTCCTTGTCTTTAAGGAAGGGGAGAATAGCGTATTATATTTTAAAATGTGTGTTCCTGCTCACTTCGATACCAAATGTATCATCTGGACAGGATTCTCAGGTTTCTGATGAAATTATATGAATGGTTATTCATAACGTGCTTAATACCCTGAGGTTTCTAAGCGCGGACCCCGGGATCGAACCTGTGTTGCTCTGTGTTGTCTTGTTAGCCAAGGCAAGCATGTTGCCCCTGAGCTATCCTCCACTACTGTAGAATTAAGAGTTTATGCTGCATGCAGTCACTTCTCTGCATGTACGTGTGGAAATCCCTCCTCTTCTTGAAACCAATGATAAGCAAAGCAAGTTGATACCGTTTCGCACTCCCCTCAAAACCCTGAGATTTACCTGGCAAAACCTTAACATCATGCTCTGATTCCTTGATTGTCTTGGCCAGGGACAAGAGGTCGCCCCCTGCTGTTCCCAGTTGTCTCTCCACCTCTTGGGTCAGCTCACCCAGACTCATCTGGATGCTGTCCACTCTTGTGGCAATAGCAACCATCTTCGTGCTAATTCTGCATGAGCTGAATTCAGTTCTGCCATTACTTCAGCCATGTTAATGGCGCTGTCCTCACCAGCCTGCTCCTCACACCTAGCAGCCATTGTGACACCTCTGCCATTCCCCTCAGCCATTTTCTGGAATGTGAATTGTTTGATCTCTGTCTGCCTTTGGGTTGTGCTTTTTTATGGTTGTTGTGTTTTGACATCCCTCTGGACCTTAGGAGACAGCATTGATGCGGCACATGTCAATTGTGAGTATTTATCCGCTGATCCGGGTACTGTAGCGTCAGGTCTTTGTGGGTTATAGACCCCTAGTTGGAGATAGTCACAAAAATGTCCAAGTAGTACAGCGGGCGGCACTTCCATCACCTGTTGTCCCTCGGAGGAGCAGAACAAGCCCTACAAGCTTGCTGTCCGTGCAGTAGTCCATGCATCATCCTTGATGCAGCACATCTTTCATTGCAAGCAGCTGACCCTCTCCAGTCCATCCTTCTCGCCCACTACTTTAATTTGACTTGTCTTTTTATGAAATGCATTCCTGCTTCCATTTCCTTTGCAAAGCCGGTTGCCTCAGCTTCACCCAACCAAGGATGCCAAGTCAGTGGCCATGAACAGCCGATTACCAGGGCCCAGCCACGGAGCAGCAAAGTCACTCAGCGGCTCTGCCCACACTCTTCCACGCCGAGTGCGCCGTCTCTGCATCACATTCCAGGGGTGATGAAGGACCTTTTGGGGATAGCGCAGGAACCTCCATCTTGGCGTGTCATGGCCTTGCATGACCCCTGGATTTGTTCAATCTGCAGACTCCACGGTCCCAGTCTCTGCACTGCAGGGTCAGTGAGGTCTCGGCAACCTAGACATGCTCACTTTGTTGCGTTAGGCTTGGTTTGGCGCAGCAGTCTTCCATAGTCCGCCAAAGCCAGAAGGGCGCTCTTCTCCATGTCTCCTCTCTTTCAGGCACACATCATGTGACTGAATGTTGCTATTAAGTTGGTTAAGTGATAGGAGCCCTGAGGAAGAGGTACTGAAATGATCTATGGGAAGCTGCTTGATGTTGACGCTCGTCCCTTCCTTTCTGGGATAAACGTTTAGATTTTATATGAGCAAATGTGGGTAAGATAACCAGAGATTCATCAAGGTCCTGCTTTGTCATCAGCCACCCCGGCCCTTCAGAAAGATTTTTAGTAGGCATTCACTCTTTCCTACGTGGCGCGGCTTTAGTTTAATAATTTACTTTTGGGAGATATGAGCTTCTGGATGGACTGCCAAGACAATCCAGAGGCTGATGTGCCTTAGAGAGGCTCGGCCTCACCTCACTGAGGAGGCCCAACAAGGCCGAAACACGTATCTGGGGTTGCTGATGGTACTGTTGTTCAGAGGAGACTTGCCAGGCATTTCGGTGCTGGACTGCCCTTTGGGTGGGACAAAGACTGGTGTGCAAATGGACATCTCTCCTCTGTGAAGGGTGCAGTGAGCTAAAACGTGGTTATAAACCCTCCTGTGTGGATGAAATTCCATAGGACACGGTATTTGACCCATGTACATTTTCTGTAGTGGGGCTCCCACATTCCTTTTCCATTTGGTTTAAAAGTAATTATAAAACTCTTGCAAGGGCCGTTGTGGGGGCTGACTGGTCAATCAGCGGGCTTTACGAGTGGTACAGCCCACGCATTGGCCAGCATGCTACCGGCGGCACCGCAGGACGTACCCAAAGTCAACTGCCTGCAAACGGACAAGGTGGATTCATATGCTGTCTGCTGGCTCATGCATGCCCATTTTCATTTTAATAGCAAAGGCTGGTTATACTAGCTTCCTAGACCTGCAATTCAGACCGTACTGGGTGCTACGCTCTCCCACACCTCGTTAAAGGCCTGGGTGCGGGGGCCATATTATCCGGCATGGCTCACACTGCGGGTCTGTAAACCAATAATACAAAACGGCATAAAAAGGGGCTTGATGGGTGTAAAACAGCTGGATACTTGATGGGTGTAAAATATGCATATACTACCCGAAATGTGTGCTGCAATACATTTTTACCTAGTTTGTCCTCCTCCCCCATGTGCTTTAGGACCGCGGACTCAACCCATTGAATCTGTTCACGCGTATTGCATTATTATGCTAAGTACATCATTGCTTTTCCAGAGCCTGAGAAATAAATGAACATAAACCCATTGAAGGCCTCATAATTGGCTCCTGATTTAACTCCAGGAGCCAAATAAGTGGCACGACTCTACATCACAATTTTCTGTGTTGCCCACCTCATGTTGGGACAAGGCTCGCTAGACATTTGAGTACCTTTATTCAGCTTCCCGCGATCCTGTGGAAGGTACAGCAAAAGCATACTAGATTTATAAACGGAGTCACCTTATTCAATCTTTTCCCAAAGGAGTGGATGTGTGGGCAATCATTCATGTCTGCGGGCTTAAAAATAAGAACACTTCCTTGATTCATTCTTGCTGGGTTTTTTGTATGAAAAACATTGAATCGTCCAATGTTGTGCACTTCATAGAAGACATCTAACCCAGCTTTGAACCCAGTAACTGTGGGAATCCTATATCTGTAGGAAAAATGTTTCTAAAGTAGCATGTCTATTCCTGGAACAGTTGGAAAAAGGTCTCCTTTATGGAAATTCCTTTCAGAGGAAAGCAAACAGGAATCCCAGCGTCTGCCAGGTCAGCCGCCCTCCCATAGATACCGGAAACGTGAAACAAAGGGCTCACCTACTCCCAAGAGACCCTAGGTTTGGCCTCCCAGTAAGGCACAAGTACAGAAGCAGCTCAGACCCTGTTAGACCTCTTTGAGCATTCTCAACCGTGCTTGACACGCTTTGTGTCTGTAGGCGACCTGCAGTGCTGCTATTGGCACTCTACAAACTTCGCCCTGCTAACCTGCTCTTCAAGCTGCCAAAACGCTGCTGACTCAACCCATTGAATTGGACCACCCTCACTCAATGCGATCTCTGCACTTGTCATTGGTTACCTGTACGCTGTTAAGTGATTTGTAACATCCTCTGCCACATATGCAAATGAATACTCAGCCCTGCTCCTCCTTTTCTGGTTAACCAAATTATTGAACATACTTCTGTAAAGGACCAACAATCCACTGGTCAACATTATTTGAGTGTCACTGGCTCCACATTTAAGTCCTCTTCGAATTCGAAGCCACAATTTCTGCACTTTTCAAAAAACAATAAAGACCATCTTATTCAATCATTTCTTCCTGTGCTGTATTATTGGATGTGTTAACATCGTGTGCCGCATATCTAAATAAGCACACACCTCTGCTCCTCTGGTGCTGGCCAACAGCATTATTGTTAAGTAACACAAGTGGACAGGGCAATTCCGAATATACTATACGCCTCTTCTATATGCTTTCATATTCAATTTATTTTTCAGTCATGTCAATATAAACGCTATACATTCATAATTTCAAAAGTTATAACAAACAGTGCAAAAATCATAGCCCTAGTAACACAGGTGTACATAAAATACATTACATGTATAATTGATTCTGACTCAAAACAGGGGTGAAATACATCCCATTTCTCAAGCCTAACTTTTTGATAGGGTTAGCTAAATCTCTACCCATGGTTGTTCCGATAGATGTAGTAGTGTATATTTAACACTACTCATGTTCTTAGTTTGTCAACACACAGGTGTTTCGGCCTCTGTAGCAGTTGTGACGTGCTCAGCTTTAAGCAGCCTTCATCAGGACGGAAGAGTCATTTGGTGCCCCTCCCTGAAGGTTCCTGTGTTCTTTAAAATGTTAACTAGATGTAAAAAACGAATATGTGATGTGATCAAGATGGGGTGTATAAAACAGATTTCTTTTCACAGTTTGCTAAATGCTGAACATTTCTTATTTGACCCACAATGGGACACATACTGTGCGTGTGACCTCAAGCCCGTATAGTTGAGTGGATCTGGCTCAGTATCCAATATCACTGATCACTGTCTGAAAATAAATGACCAGTGGTAAGTAGGACTGTGAAAGGCCACATAGGCCTCTAAACGAGTATAAAATATCAGTTTCTCATATTCTGGAGGGTAACAGTTACCTCTTATCTTGGGTTGGATGATGTCCCTTCTGGTGATTCCGGGGAAGTTTGAAATTACACACTCCTAGTTTTAGGGTTGTAGCAAGTGGCACCAGGGACATGGGGCCTCATTCCGAGTACGGCGCTAACCAATGGCGCTATTAACGCCTTGGTTGACGCCGTACCCGGACCGGCAGCGCCTTGGTGGATGGCGGAATTACCGCCCCATTCCAAAGTTGGTGGGGCGGTAATTCCCCATTCACCAAGGCTCTTCCCCATTCCCAAATGAGCCCCCATAGGGCTCAATGGGAATGGGGAAGATGCAAATAACGGTGACCGTTCATTACGGTCACCGTTATTGGCTAGGAGGCCTCTTTGCGCCCTCGACTTTAACACCTGCTCAAAGCAGGCGTTAAGGGCGATGGCGCAAAGGGAACTCCGAGTATGGCGGTAAGGGATCACCGCCACCGGTCTCGTTACCGGTGGCCGCTATCCCTTACTGCCATACTCGGAATGAGGCCCATGGTCTTGTTGCCCCGGAGAACTGAGGCTGTAAAAGAGAACACTGGTTCAGTGTAACTCTAACAAATATTGAAACACCTTGTTTAGTTTAATCAGAAAGTTTGGCATTACGGCATAGTTAAGTACATCCACTCCTGTGTATAGAAATGGAGGGGTTACTGAGCCACGGTATCTCCATGGGTTAATACAGAATAAAGGAGGTGGAGAGGGTGAGACTTTCCCATCTACCCTAAAAGGTATAGTTTCCAGGTGTATTCATGATGCCCAGCCTATTTAATCATTTATCAAAGCATTATGTGCGGGGAACAGGAGGTTGAGGCTCACGGTTCCCAATTGTGTATGCATGATTGCTAAGTAACCATATATCAACTGGAGCCCGTGTGGGCGAGAGTGCTGTGCTTCGAAAAGAGTGAGGATGGCTCAGGGTCTGTTATCTACGGCTCCCACGATGAGCACAACTATATATTATCAGGGAGACCTGGGTCCCTCAGTGAGTTGTACATATCACTCATCCGTAGTTGTTATTCCAATCTGGCGTTTTGCTGCGCTCAGGTTTCACGGTTGATGCGCGCGGCTCCCATTATTGCTTAATAGGCAGTTGCTAGGTAACCAAAACAACATCGGAAGACGAGGCTCAGTGGTGGCCATCTTGTAATAATCGAAAGGGAAGTGCTCGCAATGTATGTACGTGACTTTATCACATTCAAGATTATACTTTGCTACATGTCTACGTGTATTTCTCTCAAGTTTCCACCAACTGGTGGTCACAGCTTACTTATGTAATGTAAGCATTTTTCACCTATTTACATAAGACTTAGAATAATTCTGTACGTCTGTACTGGCTATTTCAAACATGCACTGAGATGTTGTGTATGGTCTGTATCTCGGCATCAGTGGGTACAGCAGACGGTTTCATAATTCATAAATCACTTTGTTTTTACAAAGTCCTCAATTCGGTTTCTCGTATAGAAAAGTGATCACAAATGAGGGTGCATGCATACAATGTGGGCATAACATTTCCCCATATTTTTAAAGGAATACAACATTGTTTCTATAATGTCCGAGTTTGGTTATCCTATATATCATAATCACACATGAGGGTTTAAGTACAATTTGTAGGTAACCACATTCTTGCAATGTCTGTATCTCGGTACCTTATATATTATGCTGAGATAAGAGTCTTGTCTACATCACCGCCCCTCTCATGTGGTGTGATCATCTGTACCGCAAACCAGCTCAGATCTTTGTCAACAAACCAGCTCAGATCTTTGTCAACAAACCAGCTCAGATCTTTGTCAACAAACCAGCTCAGATCTTTGTCTGTATGGTTAAGAGTAAAATGTTCGACTGGGGGTTTGTTGCTTATCTTATTTCTTATACACGACCTATGTTCCCTTATCCGTTGTTTGATCGGGCTTGTGATCCCAGTCTGTGGTAAGTTTGATGTTGGCATTATGCTAATTAAGCCATTCAAAGAAATGCTGTAGGCCGGCTGCATCGCTTGTCCAGATCAAAAGAACATCATCGATGTATCTTCTCCACACTTGTATGTGTTGTTTGTATGGATTGGTTTCAGCATATTTGTGGTGGGCCTCATATTGTGCCATAAAGAGGTTGGCCACGTCTAGTGCAAAAGTGGCCCCCATGCTCACACCTTTCTTTGACTAAAGAGTTGGTGTTTGAATAAAGGAACGTTTTCAGACATGGTAAGTCTTACACATTCCAGAATGAAATTGGTATTGATTGCCACTGGCATAGTTCTTTGTTCTGTGGAACCCGGACAGTGCCATAAGGCAATCTTCATGAGGTATCAAGGTGTATCATCTCCCCATATTCAGGGTGGCCAAAATGATAGGACCTTCCAGGTCCACACCACTAAGTGTGATTATAGTGTCTGTAGTATCTTTGATAAATGAGGGCATTTTGATTACAAATGTTTTTTTAAAAAATCTTATATAGTGAAAGATGCTCTAGTAATGAGTCAATGGCCAACACAATGGGCCTGCCAGGAGGGTGGAGGGGGTTCTTATGTATCTTAGGAAGTATGTAAAAAAGCGGGATCTATTATTGCGCATATTTCCAGAAAGGCCAGGCAATTCTCTTGTCAACACTATTCGAGTGTCACCTGCTCAAAATGGCAGAAAAGGAGACACAGGCCCACATTACAACACCGGCGCTAAACCATGGCGCTATTAGCACCATGGTTGGTGCCGGTGTTGTAACGAGTCCGCCATGGTGAAATGGGGAAATACCACCCCATTCCAAGGTTGGCAGGCAGTATTTCCCCATTTCCCCATGGTCCTTCCCCATTCCCATTTTTGCTCCATAGGGCTCAATGGGAATGGGGAAGGCGGCAATTACGGTACCGCAAATTGCAGTACCGTAATTGCCTGCGAGGTCCCTTTGCAGGTCCCTACTTTAACGGCTGGTCCAGACCAGCCGTTAAGGTCGGGTCCCGCAAAGGGACCTCGTAGTAAGGCGCTAATTGGTTAACGGCGCCGCAGCCTTTTACAGCGCCGTTAACCACTTAGCGCCAGGGTCGTAATGAGGCCCACAGACTGTTTGCATTCCAGGCCCCCCACCCATTTGGGTACATATCCACAAAAGGGCTAGGCCAATCCCAGGTTCCCGGACTCTGTGGCGATGTCCTAGAGGGCCGGGCTATGGGCAACATTGACTGACCTAATATTTGGGCACGTCTTCAGCCGAGGAGAATCTGTGCGTGGGGCGGTAATGGCCAGTGCACAGCACCACATTGAGGGCATTTGAGAGTTTGACAGTGAAGGTATGTCGCAGGGAGACCCCTGACGTAGGGTGCACAGGAAGAGAAATTGTATGTTTTTGCTATGCTTTTCTACAATGCTAGGTTTGGTGTGTGTCGCCAAACGAAGGGTCCACTTGATTCTGCCATAATTAAAAAAGACACTAATATTCCATTAGCGCCTTTCAGGATAAAAGCTCCTATAAAAATGTACCCATCTTTGTTATAAGATATTGATTGTTTTTTCTAAATGCCACCTAACAATGAGTTGTAAACAAATAGGGCATTTACAGCATCGGTCCTGCACGTGGTCAGGAACCTGTATTTACCCCATGCAATATCTTCAAAACTGCCTGTGCAGTGAACACTCTATGCAATTCCAACTCATAATGAGGTGGTATTTAAACAATAGGTGCTAAAATAGCAACACCTTTTGCTGTTACCTCGATACACATAATAAGGCTGGCGTGTACTCATTGTCACCACCATAGTCATAGTGCGCAGAGCACCAAGATGTTCTTTGAAGAGTTGCTTATAAGATACATCACCAGTCCCAGCTGCTTTGAGCCGGTAGTAAGCCAGAATGCGGACATTATAGACATCAGAGTGGCTAGGTTTGAAAGGTAGATGGATCAGATTACCTACCGAGTTCAGTGGTGACAAGAATGACCTCATAAGGACAAAATATGAAAGTTAGCAATTATTTTCAGAAAATAATGTTTGGTCGAAAAAGGAAGCTGGAAAATGGGTTTGATCCTCTATTTATATTATTTTATTTATTTATTGTGCATTTGTAAGGCACTCATACAACAAGTACATTGGGTTTCAAAGCGCCCACAGGGCAAGAGGGAAGGAACATGGGAATGAAAATATAAAAAAGGATGAAAGATAGAGGCAGAGCTACCAGGCCTTGTGAGCATTCAGAACGTGCAAGTGCAGGTGCAGGGAGAGAGAGAGAAGGGATGAGGGGTTGGGGGATAAGTGCAGGTGTACCAGGAGGGAAGTGCTAGGGAGTGTGCAGCTGTAAGTGCCTAGGTGAGTGGTCAGCTGCCTATAAATATATAAGTGCAGGCCTGTGGTGCCATAGGCCAGTGACTGCCAAGGCAAGTACTGGGAGCAGGCGGAGGCTGAAGGCAATCGGGAATGGGAGGCCAGGGCCCAAGCGGACACATCAAGGCCCTATTATCCAATCTAAGCAACTCTGGGGTTCTAGCTGAGGAGGGATGAAGGGACATAGGAGGTGAAAAGGAAAATCTTGAGGAGCTTCCAGAATTTGAGGAGATCCGGCTCAAGTCGAAGAGGTAGGGGGAGGCTGTTCCATAGGAGGGAGCATGCTGAGGAAAGAGATCGACCACCAGCTCACTGTTTAGAAAAGCGTTTGACACGCAGCGAGGTAGTGCCGGAGGAACATAATGATCTGGAGGGAGCGTATTTAGTGAGAGCCAGTTGTAGATAGCATGGTCCCCAGCCCCAGATAGCCTTATGGATGATGCAGAGGGATTTGAATTTGAACCTTGCAGTAACCAGGAGTCAGTGGAGAGTTTTTAGGGCTTGGGGAGATGCAGTCCTTGGGCTTGAGGCCAAGGATAAATCTTGTAGCCCTACTCTGGATTAGCTGGCGGGGTTGCAGAGACGAAGCAGGCAGATTAAGGAAAAGGCTATTGCAGTAGTCTAGCCTAGAGAGAAGCAGAGCTCAAGAGTCATTGAGCTTCTGTGGGAAAGTGATGAAAGGAAAAATCCTTCGAGGTAGCAAAGTCCAGAATGTGAGGGAGGAAGGAAAGAGAGGAGTCAAAGATGACTCCCAGGTTTCTGACTTCAGATGAAGGAGAAGGGGGAGAGCCCATAGAAGATGGCCAGAGTGAGGGGGAAGAAAGAGGGAGCAGGAGTCCCAATTGGAAAGATCTCAGTCTTGCTGGCGTTGAGATCATTGGAAGTGCACCAGGACTGGGTGGCAGATTGGAGGAAGTAAGGAGAGGGTCAGAAAGAAGTTTGAAAAAGAGACGATGGAGGAAGTAAGGAGAGGGTCATAGTTATGTTGTTCAAGAGTTACAGGTAGAGTGCTACAACAGCTTCCTGCTGGTAGCAATAGTCGCCTATACATTTTAACTGCACAGGGGGAGTGGTATTAACCTCTTGAGGCCCTGTGTAGTCCATAATGTAGGTCATTATTGTCTGAAGAGTCCAAAGGGATCATATCTATAATTCATGATAGTGGTCTTTGCTACCTAAACTGACTATAGAGGACATAGATATTTAATCTGATTGAAGTTCTGTGTGATCACATGTATGTGTGTTTGTATGGCCGACGTGTCCTTACTTTGGCTGTGTGTGCTGATACGCATGTTGCCTCTGTGCTTTGGGGGAACGATGTGCCTCATTGCAAAGCTGGTGGTATTCCTGCAATACACCTCTGGAAAAATGACCAAACTCAGTTACAGTTACCGCCACTCGTACTGGCAGATTTAGAATCCAGATTACAAGTAATGGCAGGACTGTGTTAATCCCCATTTCTGGAGCCTGTAGGACTCAAGTGGGGATTGGGCAGATTTTCAGTGTGAAGTGGATTATTTATCTCGAGCACTTTCCTGGTGGTAAATCCTCCAAATCTAGTTAAAACTTGGAATTAAGTGGTGTGGTAAAACTGGCACTAATTCCTTCACTGCCAAAAATAGTAGTTGTTAATGGAATCACAGCTAAAGATTCACTGGAACACTAAACGTGTAGTCTTCATTGGTTCTGTGCATGAAACACACAAACGCCAGTCTTCTAGCTTTGTCAGTTTCTGTTTTAGTTTGTCCCCATTGCCTCGTTCCACCTGCACACGAATAGCCACTGACTGCTTAATGCATTTATGTGTGTGTGCATTACAGAATGTGGAGCGTGTGGCAGGTGCTCCCATTTTGCGCTGCCACTGAGTTGCTTCCCACAACTACCCCCAAAAACCACAGTACTGCATGTTATGTTATGTTGAAGCTGTATTTTTTAAGGAGAACGTTGAACATTTCTGTAGCTTCTTGGCGGTAACCCCTGGCATGGAGGCAAAGGGCTGTTTCACCATGGGGTGGGTTGCCCTCAGGAAAGATTTCCCCCAGTGGGAGCAGCAGTGCTACATCCCGACTCTGCATGATGTATGAGTATGTCTGTGGCTCAAAGTGGCCACGTTTTGAGGCCTTACGAGATGCCTGGCTGACACTTATATTTTATTATTATGGTATTTATTGAGCGCGGACCTAGCTTCGAGAAGCAATGGAGCACTTTACAGAGGTATACACCAATGCAGATACATAACGGAGCGTTTTACAGAGGTGTGGAAAATTACAGATGCATAACGGAGTGCTTTTCCGTGGTAACAACAGAACAGATATACAGTGGGGTGTAGGATACAGAGGGGGACAGAGGAGGGGTACAGATGTACTGGGTGGCTGGGAGGAGAGGGGTGGGTGATGTCTAGTGAGTCAGGTGGCGCGAGGGGCAACCTGATGGCCTAGGTGTTGAGGAGGAGAGACTCCTTGGAGATGTGGGTCTTGAGTTCTTTTCTGAATTGTAGGAGCGTGGTGGGGTGTCTGAAGCCGATGGGAAGGAGGTTCCATAGTCTCGGGGCATAGGCAGAGAAGGCTTGTTTTCTGGTACTTTCCTTTTTGCAGCAGCAGATTTCAAGTCTGCACATGTTCTGACATCTGGTGGTGCGCTGTGCGCCAGAGATGCAGAGTTTCTCCGCAAGGTAACTGGGTGACTTGAGGGTGACTGCCTTATAAATGGTGCAGCAAGACTTGAAGGTGATTTGTGCGTGCAGCGGGAGCCAGGGAAGTTCGATGAGGGCCTGGGTGATGTGGTCATATCTGTGTAGATCCTGGATGAGGCATGCAGCTGCGTGTAGGACATTTCTCTGGGGCACAAGGGAGGATACCAGGTGGTATAGGACCAGTGCTTGAACAGTGGATCTAAAGCTGTCCGGAGGGAGGATGGGCTTGACTTTCCACAGGAGGGAGAGCTGATACCAAGCTGTCTGAGTTTTCATAGCTATGTGTGTGTTGAAGGAGTGGTGTTTGTCGATGTGGAACCCGTGGGACTTGGTGCAGGAGGTGAGCATGTGTGTGAAGCCCTCTGAGTTTATGGTTGATAGCCAGGTCTGAAGGTCTGGGTGTTTCGTGTTGTTGGTGAGGACTAGGAATTCGGTCTTGGAGGGGTTGAGCTTCAAGTATGCATTGGACATCCAAGACTGGATCAGTGAGAGGCAGGTTTTGAGCCTATGGATGTCCATGATGGAGTCAATCTTGAGGTATAGCTGTGTGTCGTTGGCGTATTGGTGGATGTGGATGTTGTGTGTGGCTCGGAGCGCTCCCAGCGCCTACATGTATAGATTAAAGATCACTGGGGGGAAGATGGAACCCTGCAGGACTCCACAGGTGATGAGCAGCATTAGCGATCTAGAGGTGTCCATCTAAACAAACTGCTTGTGGTTGGTGAGGAAGGACTTTAACCAGCGTAGGACAAGGTTGCTGATCCCCATGCACGGATATAGGGTGTCCGTAAGTGCCTGATGGACTACTGTGTCGAAAGTGGCCGGGAGGTCGAGTAGAACCATGAGTCAGGGGTGGCCGCCGTCAAGGATGTTGAGGGCTTAATAAACCACCTGTCTGGTTGCTGTCTCCAAGCTGTTTGTGTGGGTGTGTTGCAACAATGCACAAGATACCAGTGTAGATTCCCCTCTACTCACTCCTTTGCACTTGAATGGCCCAGTTCTATTGACCAAATGCCTGGTAGAACCACCCGCACTCCTAAATGTGGGTGGGATTTGAACTGTGCAGTCCATGCTTAATTTGTGGGGGTGTTTGCAGGGCACAGCCCTAGCAATTATTTTTGAGATACAGCCTTTATTATCCCAGACTCACTTTAATTATGAAGTGGTGATAGTCAGTGCATCCATCAACCACAGTGAGCAGGTACGAGCTGTAGTGTAACCCCAAATATGTCAAAACTATAGGGAGCACCGACGGGTGCTGGCAGCAGTGGTGGGGAACTGCCCACCCGCAGTCACAGGAGTGTTAATAATATGTGGGTCCTGGCACTTACTTTTTAAGAAATTAACCACTGCTAGCAGTGCCCCGCATTGAGATGCCTGGAAGATCTTGAGGCCGGCCAGGACTTTATGGCACTGGAGCAGTGGTGTTGGACCGAGCTGGGCTCTTCTGGGAGTTATCTGCATACACCAGACAACACAATCTTTTTTATCAGGTCTCCATTTACCATCTCCCACCTTGCATGCATAGCTTGGACTTTCTAAAACATCCCAAGGACTGCTCATCATTGCACGTAAAGCAAACTCAGAGGTGGCAGCAGCAGGTTAAGAGAAATAAAAATAATGTTCATTGCTGCTAACGGCCCGCAACAGAACATTCATACATGTTAAAGCGTGATACGTTTCCGACTGCGCATTGCAATGAAGAAAGGTGTAACTTTCATAGCTTCTGTTTGAGCGACATGGTGTTGATAATTTTACAATGCATTCGCTCTGCATCAGGCAACTGCTTTTTGAGAGAGGGCAGGAAAAGACTTTTGCAGAGTGTTAAAGACTCATTTATTGAAAATCAGATCAGTCTCCTTACATCTATACAACCTACGCCTAAATACTTTACACCACTAAATAAACTGGCCGGGAGGATAGCTCGGAGGCACACGTTTGTCGTGGAATACAGAGCAAGACATGTCCCGGTTTGCGCTTAGATACTTGTCTCTGGAATTAAGGGCCTGATTCATGGAAAAGGGCACATAAATCCTGCAAAGCATGTGCTCCGAGAACGACTCTGTACGCATATTCATGGAATTGTTCACGCAAAGTAACCCTATGCAGAAGTCGCAGCTGGAACGCCCACGACACGCCAACATGCATAGCCATTCTAGCCATGGATACAGACCTTTGCGCACTCCTTGTGTGCAATGAACTGCAACCTGGAAAAACTGCCTGCAAACCCTCACAAC
This sequence comes from Ambystoma mexicanum, assembly GCF_040938575.1. Lineage (NCBI taxonomy): Eukaryota > Metazoa > Chordata > Amphibia > Caudata > Ambystomatidae > Ambystoma > Ambystoma mexicanum. The sequence continues at coordinate 990,962,729 of NC_090927.1, read as the reverse complement.
CAGGTCAGCCCAGCATCAGTGTGTGTGGGGTCCCCGTAACAATTCTCAGCACCCCCTCAGCATGTGTACCACGTATCGTAGAAATCGTCATTTCGAAGTAAACATGCGTGCAAATCCCCGTAAACTGTTCCTGCACCCTGCTACACTGTTTACACGCACCCCTAAGTCCGATTGGAACCCAGACTGTGTGCACGCCCCCCTAATTCCAACACCTGAACTTACTTCTACAGCAGTGATTCCTATGCGCAAGTGTCTGTACGCCTGCCTTCAGTTGGAGGATAGATCGAGTGCTTTGCATGGCCATTTCCCTGATGAGAGGTTGCGCTGGCCGTCAATCATAACGCCCACATTTTCCCTTGTTCTTCCCCCTTTTGCGAGTACTGCTTCCTACTCTGGTCTATGCGCAGGCCACGCCTACGCTCTGCGAGGAGTCTCACGCAAGTCACACGGCTGCTCGCACAGACGTGCCGAGCTTGTATGAAGTCCCCGCAAAGTACAAAGAAATCCCACGCAGTCGATTGCATGAATTGACAAACAGGGTATTTATTACATGTGATTTGGTGCACAATGTTCCGATTTACCGTGCAATATATTCCTTGAATCAGGGCCTAAGTGTGTTATGAAGAATGCATTAATTAAGCGCTAAACTACTAATACATGTTTTTCCTATCCCCACCTGCTCCCACAAGCATTATAAGCCTCCTTCTTTGGCGGTTCATTATATTCCAGCTGATAACTTCTAGGCACATATGTCAGGTCTTTGATTAAACATCCTACGCTAATCATTCATCCCTCAAGTTGTTACCATTCGCTCCCCAAAATGTATCACTACTGCCCACCCAGACATTTTGCCAGCCAAGAAAACCCCACTTACTCAGTGTCCCATCCTTACGAAACACCTGCGACAACACACGGTCCCTACCCCAAGCTGCAATCCCTATCCTCCCACAAATCCTTCACCCTCTATGATGGCCTTGTATATCGTTTAGGGCTTGGCTGTAAATATCTACTGACTCACTACAAAACAGTCTTTATTGCTCAAGCAAAACCCTAAAATGAGGATGGAACGGCACACTTTCTTTGCTGATAAAAAAGCCAAAATGTCTTCTCTCCCCCCCCCCCCCCGCAGTCAACAGGTGTCGTCACTTTTGGGACTGCTGACCAACTAGTATGCCTGATGGCTCTCCCAAAGAAAACTGAGAATGCAACCACTCCCACACTCGCCCGGTGTCAGCTGGATTGGTGAAGGAGAGCCCTATTGGACTCCCTTCTTTTTTTTTTTTTACAACTCCTTATTTACATTTTTAAAGTCTACTACATCAAATAATGAACACAATCCACTGTTCCATTTAAATGTAAACCCTCTCACCCCCGCACCCAGCCAGCAACAACTGAAAATATTGCCAACTCACATAAGAAATTCTAAAGACTCATTTTTAAAATATAACAGCAAATACAGAAACCTCAAACATGAGTTTAGTAACACATAAAATAAAAAGACACCCCCACGCACATACACTCTGCACTACACAGTCCACCCAGAATTGACACCATTGATTCAACTTCTGAGAAACAGCATGGAAAAACTCCCCGACTAATGTCCGTGTGGGGTGTGCAGGGCTGCATTAATGTGATGGGGTCTTCACATAGGTGCAACTTAGGCCTTACTGCCTTACAAAGCGAGATATCATTGAAATGATGAATACATGTACCTTCCTATCCCCTGTCAATCCATAAACCCTCTCCTTTTCAGCCCAGGCCTCATCACCTAATATACCACAGTAAAAACCCGTAGCCCCTCTCTTATGCCTACTCTAAACATCCATACCGCTGGTTGTTAACAGCCCTTCACCTATAATTTCACTTTTCCCCTAAAACATGTTCATAAACAAATAAATCAATCTCTGAGCCTTTCTGCACCCTCCAGGAACCCTCCTGCGCACCTCAAAGGCTGCAGAGAAATTGAGAAAATAATAAACAAAATCCATATGTTTGTGTATGTAGATTTCAAAATCCAGAAATGACAGATGTACCCAGCACTTCTAGCGACTTAAAAAGGTGGTCTTTGTGCTCCCAAAAAATTAAATACTCTTAACTTTGAAAATGAAAGCATTTCTTTTATTCTCCTTATGTAAGGCCTCATGAATCCCAGCAGGGTGCCTCTGCCCCTTAAAACCCTCCTGAGGAATCAGCAACATGAAGACCATTTGGGCCCCCGGTAACTTGTTCAACAGCTGTGCCAATTCTATCTTTACTGCATTTCTTAACGTCATTTTTGCCCACATGGTCAAGTACTAAATTAGGGTGAAGGTGCCTAGGTTCCAATTAGCACAAAATGGGCATGACCCTTTAATGCCAAAGTACCTGGGTCACCATGATGTGACATCTCAAATGCCTGTACCATGATACCTCTTCTTTGCTTGGGTCCTGACCTACTTCATGATGGATAGTTGAAAATCATTTCTTTATGTCTCCTGCCCAACACCACTCCAATCACTATATTTACAAAAAGGTCAGTCTGAAACCTGTGGCGCCCGGGCACCCACACATGCTCTTTATATCTGGCACAGCACTCTTAGATCTACAGCTACAGCTCACTGATCCCCCTTTAAGGCAGGATCCTGTCTCTTTAAGGGACTGCTGTGTTTAGAAATGACATGACAATTATGGTGAACCCCATGCAGCCACACCTCATACAGGATTCCTTGAGCTGTTGCAACATTGTTTGCACAGAGACACACTGTATAATTGACCCAGAATGCAGCCACATGAGACAGGCAAAGGAAGAGCAGGTGGAAGTTCCTGTGTGGTACTGCCCGCAGAAACCTGCTGGCTTGCTTTAATAAGGCACAGTCTCTGCGATTGGTACGTTGCTCTCCTCACATACAAGACAAAGTTCTTGCATACACAGTCCACAAAACAAAACAAGATGAAGGGTCATTATTAAGTGTATTTGGTCCATGGAGGGAGAAGGAGTGTGGCCAAGGTGGATCCCTGTGTGGGAGAGCTATCCATTCACAGAGAACTGCCAAACAACAACCAAAGACTTAAACTACACACACACACACACACACACACACACACTGACACATAAACACACAAACCCAGTAATGACAAGACCATTCAGAGAGAGGGGCCAGGGTGTGGCAAGCAAAGAAGGACGGCCATTCCTGGGGAGGGATTTGCCAACCTCAAGTCCCACATCAAAACTGCAAGCCATAACCAGGGGCAGGGCCGAAGGAGCCCCTGGCAGGTGACATAATCACCCAATCATTTTAGCAGCTGCGTAGAGATACACCACCAGTGTCCCCTTGGACCAGAGTGAGGCTGGAAGGCAGCGTGAGAGCCCTTTAAAAGGAAGGGGCTAGAAAGAAGGGGGTTGCTGAGAAAGAGTGTAGAAAGTAGAGGGGGAAGGAGGCTAGAGGAGAGACCCAGGAGGTAGGGGAGAAAAAGAAAAGACCCAGGAGGTTGGGTTAATACGTTAATAAAAAAAGGTGGAGGAGCGACCAAAGCAACCAGCGAGACGAGGACCCAGGGATATGGGCAGAAAAAGATCCAAGAGTTTGGAGATAGAAGAACAAAGGAAGCTGGGGAAAGAGGCTGGGGAGAGAGAGTCCCAGAAGGCTGGGGAGAGACCGACCCAGGGCATTGGGGAGAAAGAGAGAGTCAGGAGGTTGGGAATAGAACCTGAAAAGCTGGAAGAGAGAGATTGCAAAGCTAGCTCTGGGTCCAGAGGTGTATATGGATGAGGTGGTGACAGGATCTAAGGAATACTTGTTGAGAGAAGTGAATAAGGAGTTAATGGGAGAAAGCAAGAAAGAAGGGTTTAGTAACCATGGATCAGGGCTGTGTACCTGGAGTAGCCCGAGCATCCATGGGGCTGTGGCAGAAGTCGGCCCCCCAGTAGCTAGAAAGAATGGGCCCATCTGCATGAAAGGTTTGTGCTGTAATACCTGGGCCAAGAAATAAAGAGCTGCCCAGTCCTGGCTGCATAGGGGCGCAGCCCGAACCGGACAACCCAGCTGTGCCCTGATGGCCCACCTTGTGTCCGGCAAAGCAACCACAACAGCAAAGTCCACCCCGGCCGCACCTGCCCAGTGGCCTGGGAGCTGAAGAACTGCAAAGTCTGCTCTTCCTTGGAGAGCGGAGCAGTGAAGAGAAGTCTCGAGCTGGCCCATAAGGCAGCCCAGATGAAGAGAGTGAGTTGGTAAACGGAAGCCCATCGCTGCAGCACTGAAGCAGTTTGGGTCAAGAGAAGTGGCCTGACCCCTGCGTCCCTCCGACACAATAGAGAGAGTCACTGTGATGATGGTAGAGCCGCGTGGGCAATGGGGACGCCTCCTGAAGTTAAGATGGCACCGCAGGGCACGCAGTAAAATGCGCGGGCTGCGCAAGCTACGTGGCCCACCTAGAAGAGGCAACATTGGCCCTGGGTGTGGCAGTGAATGTGGGTGGGTGGTCTCCCTGGCTAAGGTGCCACCCCAAGAAAAGCGACAGGTCGCAGGTCACGGAAGTGATGTGGGTGGGCCCCCAACGGGGCAGGAGGCAGCCCAGAGGCATTTTATCAGCGTGGGCTGTGCAGTGAGTTCGAGAGGCCCCATTTTGCGGGCAGGACCACCCAGAAGAAAGAAGCTGTGGGTGCCAGGGCCCAAATGCCATCCGGGACAGACCCCCTACCCATTCTCCATAGTCACCAGGCGGCTCCCCCACACAGAGACAGCCCACAAAGGTACTGTTACTGACCGGTGTGCGTGCCCACTGCAGCATTCACCCTTATGTTGTATAATGTATGTTATGTGTTTTTGGTCAATGTTTGTTGTTGTTTGTAAGTTTGTGTGTATAGTTGAATATATCTTAATGATTATCATAATGTTTAATGTAAAGTAGGGTTGAGTAGTGTAGTGTGTATTATTATAACTATATAACTATTAGGAATGTAGAGAGATAGGAATGTTTAGAATTCCATTTATGTTGTTTTTTCATAAATAAAGAGGGGTGCTTGTTGGGATCCCTAAAAATCCACTTTGGTGTCTGTGTCCAATTGAAGTAAGTTAAGAACACAGGATGTAGCCCATCTTCTGTTGACATCGATTTTATATTGCAGGTGCAGTATCCCAGTACCGCCCCCACACCACCATCTGACTGGCCTGGTGTTGAGGGATGGTTCCCTTGGGGACTGTCCTGGTCTGAAGTGAGGGAGGTGGACACCCTTGCTTGGACCAGGGCCACACATCAGGGGCTGCACGGGGAATCCTGGAGTAATAGGGAAAGAAGATCAAGGTGGGAATAAAAGAGTAGAATGAGAAGGAGACAGAGAAGATGAAAAGGGGAGCCTGGGACAAGTGGGAGAACAAGCCTGAGGAGAAACTTCAAGGAGGCATAGAAGAAGTATGAGGTGCGAGAGAGAGAGAAAGAGAGAAAGGGAAAGGACGAAGAAAAAGTTTCCCAGGTACAAGCTTGTGGCAGAACATTACAGAGCATAGAGATTGGGTTGCGAGGGATTGAACTAGGACTTCAGGACCAAGATGTGGTGAGAAACCTATAGTAGACCATGGAAAGATCTTAGGGTGGTCTCCTGTCTTCCTATGGCCTTAGATCTGCACATAATCCTCATTGAAATTTGGAATATCGATAGGAGGTCGATATAGTAAAATGTAGTTAACAAAGCTTCAGTGTGTTGATGTACGTTTCAAATGGAGGATTTTACACTGGTTAGATTGACTTGAGACTTTGAAGAATTGAAATGTTTCCTTTGCAATAAAAGCTACGCCTCCCGTGTGACCCTGTTCTTCGTTTTTTACATATAATAGTATATCCCACTGGGGTGGCTAGGCCAATCATGGGGCCAAAGGTGTCGGTGATCCAGGTCTCAGTAAGGCACAGAATGTCCAGATTGTTTTGTCAATAATACAGTCATGAATATCTACTGCCTGTTTATTGAGTGATCTAGTGTTTAACAGTGTGATTCTAAGGTTTGTACTGCCAGTGAGGTCCAGTAGGGAAGATTTCCTGTCTTAGAATCAAGGGGCGTGGCTGTTATTTCTGTTTCATGTGTTATATTGGTGAGAGGTGGGCCATGAGCGGGGATATGACAGGTCGTTGTAATGGCTGAAGGTCCTATGCTGTTTATTTTTATCATATAGTGTCATTACGGTTTATCGAGTTGGGTTGAGTGAGCACAGCCTGATTCCTATAAGTTTTTGGAGTTATTCTTAGTTTAAAAATGATTTGGTCCTGTCGCCAGATGACACCCCATTTGCACACTGACGTTATAAATAACATTTTCCAAGTGTTTGTCTGAGTGTGATGTCTCTGACAGCTAGAAGGACCTGTGTGGAAATCCACTTAAGTTGTTTTCTAGTTTCTGTTATTTTAATCCTTGTAAGTATATAAAAAAATCATCAAGTGATTTCAAAGGTGTCTTATAAAATAGTGTTTATTCCAAGAGAAAAGGTTTAAGAAATGGGCATTTTGCCAATTGTGTACAGTGCATTTCGGTCATTAATGACCATCTTCAGGGACTTTGTCTAAGTAGAGAAAAAGACATTAAAGAAAGCCATTTTAAAAAGATATGCATACTGTAGCACTTTAGTGGTCTTGCTATGTTGCATGTTGAGTTAAATCAAAATTGTAGATTAATATTTGCCAGGCTTCTTATATCTTCACTTGCTAATAGCAAAGGGTTTGACTCTCATTCAATCTGGTTCCCTCAATGTTTCTGAAATATAACAGTGAGTTGATGATAATCCAGTTACTCTAGGTCACCTGGGTTATTTTCATGTGGATTTAATCTTTACTTCAATATGGAATACAAACAAATATCATATGTTAGTATTTCTTGGTTCATATGCACTTGAAGTCCTAGATCAAGTACCTGAATGTTAAAATATGCACTGTTTTCAAAAGGTGTCCACATATGGTATTTGAAAATACATACAATTCCTAATAACTGTGGGAGATTGATATAATCTAGACAGGGATTCAATTGACCTCCTACTTTTGGAGCGCTTCTCCTACAGGGCACAGGATTCGCAGAGATGCGAGTTGCTGTGTGCCCGCTAGTTTTTGTTCAACAAAATGGCGCTGCCATGCGTAACGTGATGATGTCATCAACGTGATGACATCATCACGTGCCGGTGGCCATTTTGGATCAGTCACTTTCCCTAATATCAGTTGTGTTCATGCAGAAATGTTCACATGATGTATATAAACAAAGAATTCAGTTGCAGTGTGCGTGTGGCCCACTGGTGATATGTGTAACATTTACAGTCAATGTTATGGTGTACCTGGTGGATAGATCATAGATTGATGTTTCAGAGTCAATGAAAGTAAAAAACAAATTCAAACGCTGAATAGAGGAACCTTAATTAAGCATCTGGCAGGGTCCGGTATGTCAAAGGGATGCAATATGTCTTTGAAGTCTTCAAAGTTTGTTGCATGGGGTGGGTGAGATGATGTTCGTCTCCATAATGAGTATCCATGTGCACTCTGCTGTGATAGTATTCTTGGAACTGGATGTGGATTGAGAGAAAGCATGCATAATTACATTCTTTGTTCATGCCCCTGGATGTAGGGAATTCAGTTTTTCAATCCAATATGTTTCTTTTTGGTTAAGGTTTTTTTTTTGATAAAACATTTTTTATTGTTTTATATAGTAATCATAGAAACAAAGACAAAACAGAGAACATGCATTTCCGTTAATAAGCAAAAGACATTCCATTGGCGTCAATCACCCGTAGTCCACCCATAGACATCTCCATATGTTGCTCGAGTTCTCCCAGCGCGTACCAGGAATTGCTATGTCTCTCTCTCTTCCCACTTTCCCCATATTTTAGAAGCCTTGGTGGGGCATCCCCTTGCATTGTAAATCCTGTGCTCCACCATAGCACCCCCAGAGGATATGTATGAAGGTTCCCTCTCCCCCCACACATCAGAGACAATTCGGGTCTGAGGTCCGTTTCCAGCCATATAAGGTCGTTCTAGGATAGTACATGTGGTGCAGGATTTTCAATTGTACCAGGCGTAGCCTGGAAGAGATAGCAATCTTTCAAGTGTGCATTAGCACCTGAATCCAGTCCTCTGGGTCTATCCTTCCCACGTCTGTTTCCCATTTGGCTTTCAGGTTTGTCAACTCAGAAGTGGCGAAGGAGGACATAGTATTGTATAGAATGGAGGTGCATCTGGTGGGGATGTGTGTTGGAAGTATGTTGCGTTCTATTGGTGTGCATTCGGGGACAGTAGTACCAGCTGGTATGTGCGTTCTGAGGGCATGAACCAGTTCGATATAGTGATATAGTTCAGTGCTCGGGATTTGGAATTGCATTTGTAGGGCATCAAAGGAGGCTATTTTCACATCTCCAAGGATATCCCCTATTTTGGTAATCCTGGCCCCAACCCACCTAGGCCATGGTTCTAGTTTTCCTGTTTCAGTCAGGTTATTGTTATGCCAGAGGGGTTGTGCAGCAGTTATATTATTTTTTCATCCTACGAAAGCATGCGCCTGCCTCCAGATTGTAAGGATGTGTGTTGTAGTTGTATGCGGTAAGGGCCTTGGAAGAGGTTGATGTAGCAAATGTATCGGGTCTGCATTGTGGATGGTGGCCATTTCAGGTCAATCAATTGTGACACCCAATAGTAGGTTTGGAGGCGGGACTCCTATACCACCTTCCCAAATCGACCTCTGAAAAGTGGTTAGCGTGATTCTGGGCTGTCCCCCACATGAGCTCCCTAAGAAGGGCCTCGACCTGGTTGAACTCAAGAGTCTGGGATTTTGAGCAGAGCATTCTGCAAAACATATGGGAATCTTGGGAGGGTCATCATCTTGAAGAGTGTAGCTCTGCCCATGAGTGTTAGGGGAAGAAGTTTCCAGTGGCTAGCATCACTGATGAGCCAGTCGATAATTGGCTGAAGATTGTGTGTTGCATAACTAGTCAGGTCACCAGATATCCAAATCCCCAGATATCGAAAGCCACTTTGTTCAATCTTGTACGGGCAGTTTTGGGGGTAGCCTGCATTCCACCTTTTACCAGGAAAAGGACAGATTTCCCCCAGTTGATTCTAAGTCCGCTGAACTCACCAAAGCAGATGAGCACCTGTGTCACTGTGGGCAAGTCCGGACTGGGTCCCCTAAGTATATCAGAAGATCATCAGCATATAGGGAAGTTCTGTCCTCATACCCTTCTGGCCATCTGAATCCCATCCAAGCTGTGCTCTGGCGAAACCACAAAGCAAGTGGTTCTATTGCGAGGGCAAAGAGGAGGGGGGAGAGGGGGCATCCCTGTCGTGTGCCTCTACCAAGAGGGAAAGGTAGCGAAGGCCACCCATTCACCTTGATTTGTGCCTGGAAGTTAGTATATAGTATTTGTACTCAGCCCAGAAAAATGTTGCCAAACCCCATGCGTCGCATGGTTTCCCAAAGACTGTCTCAACGGACCGAGTCAAATGCCTTTTCGAAGTCAATTGCCAATAGGGCGAGCAGCATATCTATGATGGGAGCCCGTTCTAGTGAGTGATGGAGGCGTTGCAGGTTCATTCGTGTTGATTTTTGTGGCATGAAGCCGCATTGGTCTGGGTGGATCAGGGTGGATATGACCGATTTTAGCCGATTAGCCAGGAGTTTGGCAAGGACTTTGGTTTCACTATTAGTTAACGATATAGGCCTATAGGAAGCGCATCGTTCAGGGGGTTTGCCCGATTTGGGGATCACTACGATTGTGGCTTTGCATAGGTCTGGGGGGAGGGTGCCTTGTTCCCGGGCACAGCGAAACATTTTGTGAAGGGGGGACGCTATTTTTTCTCCACCCAATTTCTTCCAGGTTTCAACCGGGAATCCATTGGGACCCAGTGTTTTCCCAGATTGTAATTGTGCTATGGCTTCAGCGATTTCCGTTTCAGAAAGATCGGAATCCAATTGCATCTTCTGTGGTTCTGACAGGCATGGCAGCGCAAATTCTTCTAGGAGGGAAGGGTCCAGTGGGGATGTTGGGGCGTGATATAGATTGGCGTAAAATTCAGCAAATGCTTCCGCTATTGCGGAGTCTGACTGGCACTTTCCATTTTGTGGGGTTATAATCTCCCTAACATGGCGTTGACTCTCATCTCTTTTTTCAAGCCAGGCCAACATTTTACCTGCTTTGTCCTCATATTCGTATGCCCTCGACAGTGCTCCAGACAAGATTCTGAGGTGGGAGTATTTTACTCCCTATTTTTCAACTCTTAGAGTAAATGTGATTTTAAGAGAGCAAAAATGACTTTTCTCCTTTGCAAGAGATTAAAATGTATGTGACATGTAGCCAACATGTGCAAAAACTGTATGGAAATCATTACTATGCGGCAGCTTTCTGCATTGTGAAGGAATACACCTTTCAATATTTCTCTAAGGTCTGGCCATTTGATCGCTCCTGTATATGTTTAAATATTGAAATCACAAAAACCTAGCCAATTACATAGAAAAGCAAACAAATTGTATTGTGTGTTTTGAGGTTCGATATTCGAATTGTATTTTGATATTTAATGAAAGTCCTAATTTCCTGGAGCTATTATTACCTAATGGTATGCCAATGTTATGATACAACAGTGCAGAGAAACAAGGACTCCATCCTAAATTCTATATCTAATGATATGATATGTCATTTATAACGTGCCTATACACAAGTGTTTCAAGGCGCGAAATGGTCAAATGGTTATTTTTATAGTGCTTTTGGCAAAGCGCTGTACATAAAACATATTTATCACAATTATCAAACCAAAGTCGATACTCTTTTATCGACCTCGAAAGGATGAAAGGCTGAGTTGGCCTTGCCGCGATTCGAACCTGCAATCTACAGATCACGCATAGATTGCAGCAACGAGTGCTCAACTGGCTGAGCTATTTTATTCAGAGGTTGGTTAACTGAGTATCGACTGAGGTATGATAATCACAGTACTTGGATGTTGGACCAACCATTCATGAAGCGCTACATAAAGTTAAATACCTATCTGGATTATCACAGGTACCGGTTTTGCTGAGTTTCTATTTCAATTACCAATATAAATTAATTTGTTTGTTTTTGAACAGCGTTTGCACTTCCTGTAGAGTGAGGTTTTGGATGTTTTAATTGTAGTCTTGAAGATTTGAGAGGCTAGAACACCTGTGATTGATCTAATGACAATCACTCACCCTTGAGCAAAGACTGCTACCACTGACCATTTATAGTAATGTACCCCTTTGACAGCAAGGTTGAATGGATGTAAACTAGACTGTGAATACTCATCATTTTACACACTGTTTTTATAATTTGAGTGTAAATTAAATTATAAGCGTAAAAATGATCTGCCTGCGCATGATTATGCACACAGCACCGGAACTCTGAAAAATATAATTGTGCAATACTGGTTTGCTTTCAATGGGGGAAAAAAGCCTCATTTGTTACAAAATATTAATTCTCAATTGCAACTTAGTGTTCCATCTTATTAATTATACAACCTTAACATTCTAGGAAAATAAATATGCACAGTGCTTCTGGTTGCTCCATGAGCATCAACACAGCAGCAGTTGAATGGAAATAAACCATTCCTTTTATCACAGCGTGCAGTTTCTTTTTTTTTAAAGGCTTCAGAAAAATACATTCTGTTTCAGAGGTGGCTTGCAATTATTTTATGTAGATAAAAATCAAAAGAAGCCTTCTGGTTTCTGTCAAGTAACCTAACCTTTGCACTGCCCTCTGCTCTAAACCTCTGTGTAAATGTACACAGGAAAATAATAAAGCTGTCGTGTAGGCCAGGTACGCACCTTATCTGGAGGCCTGGCCTCGGCCTGAAGTCCCAATGGGCCCGTTTAGCGTTGTCTAGCATCATGTTTCGAAGGTACTCTGTGGCGCGCTTAAGGGATCCATGGATCTCTGGGGTTGGGTCAAGAATATATTTGTATTCCCAATCGCGCATCTCGCGTTCAGCCTCTGATATTTTTTGGATTCGTTCCTTTCTCTTGTTCGCCATCCTGGAGACTATTTCTCCTCTCAAGGCTATTTTATAGGCCTCCCATACCGTCACAGGGCTGTCCACTGCGGCTTTATTGATCTCAAAGTATTTGTTGGTTACTTCAGTAAGGCAGTCAACAAAGTCAGGGAACCCAAGGTGGTAGTTATTTAGTCTCTGTGATTTGGGGGGTTATACCATGCATGAAGATTTCGACCAGCAGTGGTGAATGATCTGAGATGCCTCGGGAAGCAGTTCTGCTGACATTGCCCTATGAATTTCCGTACTCGGGATGAAAAGGTAATCCAGCCTGGACAGGGAAGCCCTTGGTTGCAAGATGGAGTTCCCGCCATACATCACGGAGGCCGAGGGAAGATATAAATTTAGCTAGTTTCATGGGGGTGTCTGGGTTGCGATGCCTAATGTGAGTGCGGTTCATGGTATTACACATGACATTGTTAAAGTCGTCCCCCAGAATCCACCCATCTGGTTGGTGTTTTTTCTGCCAAACAGAAGGCGCTTATGTATCAGGATCAAAGTGCCCCTGGACCTCATTGTGTACCCCGTGTGTAGTGCGGAGCGGTATCTTGTCCTCTGAAAGAAAGTGCAGTTTAGCCCTGCCAGATGTGTTTCAGTTATCAGGGCTACATCAGGGAAGTGTATGTTCAAAAGTTGCGTTACAAGGCGTCTTTTTATCCCGGAGCCCATTCCGTTTACATTCCATTCATGAGCAATTTAAGAGACTTAGTATTATCTGCGGATGGCAATTGAGATCTTGTTGGCACCATTTAGAGTATGCAGTAGAAGATCTGGAGGATTCCGCAGTGAGGAAGAAGGGACATTATCCTGCCAGTGAGTACTGTGGGGGTGTGGTGTCTATGTGAGGTGACATGAGATGGTGCATACTGAGTGATGTGATTATTTCGCTTTGTGAATATGTGGTAGCCATTGAACGATTGAAAACAATGCAAATTATACAAACCCCCTCTCTATACTTCACCCCAACACGAAGTACCTGTCGCCCAAGCATTGCTGACCATCAGGAACTAGAGCGTCAGCTTAACTCCACAACAAGGAACGATTCTCTCGGGAGTGTAGGGTTCTGGGTGGTGGCCTCGTCAGCCGCCGACATTGCAGAATGTGATTGGCAGGAAGGTGAGTGCAGAGATGGTACCATTTTCCCAGAAGGGTGTGGTGTCCCTCCCGATACAGTGGTCACTGGGAGGGTGTAGCGCCCGCGGAGCAGTGGCATCCGAGGTGCATAGCTTGGTTGGGTCTAGATTCGGTTGAGTCAGTGAAGTGAGGACCCTAGATGGAGAGGGTCCAAGACAGTGCTTTTGAACTTGGTTCTCATGCGCATCGGCATGGGGTTACTTTGGCTGCCAAGGATGTAGCTTTTACAATAGTGCGTTCCATCACCCATGTCTATCATCTTGTGGTTCAGCCTCTCCTTCTGCTTGCTCAGGCTGCAGGTGTGGCATCGGGTAACGTGGGGGTCAGTCGCGCCTACGTCTGTTGCAAGGCCTGTCTCCAGGGCCCGGTCACGTGTTGTCCAATCGCCTTCAATGTGGTTCTCTGCCCACCTCCAGGCCTCTTGTGGATCGGCAAAATGTACCGTAGTGCCACAGTGCTGTATCTTTAACTGGGCCGAAAATAGGAGGCCGTATTTCACGTTCATGGAATGGAGTTTTCTTTTTAAGTCCTCGAATGAGCTCTCTGGATCTCACGAGTGTAGTCTGGAAAGAAGGCGATCTTTGCGCCGTTGTATGTGATGGAGCCCTTGGTCCGGGCCATTTGCAGTATGGCGTCCCTGTCTCGATAGTTCAAGGGTTTAGCAATTATCGTCCTAGATGACGCTCCAGGGATTGATCTATTCGCTGGAACCCGGTGTGCTCTCTCGATCATGAAGAATTTGGATAAGGATTTGGGAGCGAATAGATCCGCCAACCACTGCTCCAGAAAGAGTTACATTCTTGGCCCCCTCTTCTTTCTCCGGAAGGCCCAGGATTTGGATGTTGTTTCGTCGTGACCTGCCCTCTCCTTTGTCCACTCGTGCCTCCAATGATTTCAGACGGGTCATAACCTGCGAGAGTTGCTGGCGTACTCCGCCGAGGTCGTCTTCCACTCCGGACACTCGATGTTCCACTTTGCCAGTCTTAGAGGTTAGTTTCTGGAGGTTGTGATGGAGGAAAGATACCTCTGCGGAGATACCATCTATTTTTTTCTCCATTGAGGAGCGGGATCGGCTATAGTAGCCATGATGCCCTTTAGTGTTAGGGGGTCCGGTGGGGAGGTGGAGGTGGATTGTAGGTCCTCCACAGGCGTTGTGGCAACCGTGGACGTGGCGAATTGGTCCATGGTGTATTGTGTGGAGTTTTTTTTCCCTTTGTCTTTCCCCATGTCTTCAGTCGTACCTGCGCGGAGTGTGGATGAGAAGTGTGTTACGTGCCGTGTTCTCCTGCCTGGGCCGTTGGTAGGGCCGGTTCCCAGAGGAGTGTATAAACCTTGCAGCGGTCAGTTCAGTCCAGCAACTCCATTCCCTTGGGGAGGCTCTGATAAGCGCCTCTTGTTCTGTGCTCTATCCCCTCGGGGCAAGAAGAACGGCCACTGGTGGCATTGGTTAGTATATGCCAATAACCAGCGTGTTTATGTGAGAGGGAAGGACCCTATACGGTCCGGGGTCCCCTTTTGGAACAAACACCAGCGCTTCAGATACGCCAAAGTTATAGGATGTCTGGCGCTTCCACAGGGCCCCACAGGGCAGGAGGCGGTTGTGCTGAGGTGAGGGGATTCCGGGATCCAGACGAGGAGGTGGTAATTGTAGGTTCTGGCACCAGGAGGCAGGTGGGCACAATTGAAACAGTGCCGGTTTGTTTAGACCGGTTCCCTTCTTGGGATTACTGAATAAAGGTCGGATCAGGAGCCAAGGTTCAGGAAATGGTGCAGCCTCTGGGTACATGGGAGGCTGCTCTTTTCCAAGTGTTCTTTGGGCTCCCACACCAGCGGTTGATCAGCTAGCGTTGGGTATTGCACTCCAGGTGTTTAGTCCCGTCGCCCCGGGTGCCCCAGATGTCAGGGTGTCTCCGTGTAATCTACAGACAGCACCACGGGCAATACTGCTATATTCCGGAGCCCATCACAGTTTGAAGTTTGGTGCCGGGGCTAGGCAGGTCGCGGAGTTTAGCAAGAGGGCGCATGTCTCTTTCCTGAGCACCTGGTTGTTGCTCCAAGTAGACTATTTGATGTGCTGGTGGTGGGTTTTAGAGCCGGCGCAGCGCGGTTCTATTAGTCTTGCGGTGGGGAGGAGGAGGGGGAGCTCAGCCCTATTGCCTGCACATCTCGGAGTGGGGCCACGCGGTCCCCCACCCTCCCCGCTGGACCTCCGTGATGATCTTGCCTCCCAGGGTCCTGAGCGGCCGTTGGCCTGTGTGCGTGTCACTCACAGCCACAGTGTGATGCGGTCCTGGTGGTTCAGCCGGAGGGGACAGAGCAGGTTGTGCACCTGTCCTATGCTCCACAGTGGTCACAGGGCCGACAGGCAGGCCGTCAGTTTTCCTGGTTGCAAGCCTTGGACAGCTCCGAGGGTGTCGCAGGGGGCCAGTTCTCCCTCTGTACAGTCGGATCTCCACCGGCCCACGTTCTCGGTCGGCGTTCTCCTCTGCCTCTAGTTCCCCGCGGAAAAGTCGGGCTCCTGATGGTGGCACAGAGGAATGGTTCTTCAGTATTTTACACCTTGCGCACCGAGCAGTCCTCACCCAGCACTTCGTCCAGACGCCGCGGCCATCTTGGGATGTCGTTTTTGCGCCACCCACGCCAATTATTTTTCCCCTTCTATCTCCCACAAAGGATCACGTTTAAAGCTGAAAGTTTCTGCAGAGTGGCTGTATGCATTCTTCTATCTGCTGTTATGGTCGTGGGTGAATCTGCACCACCGAAAAGGATGTTTCATGCAGGATACTATCAGCGGCCGGAGGAGCTTCTGAGACTCACGTCCAGCGAGCTCGCATACCGGCCACACCCCCCTGGTTAAGAAGCTTTTTGATGTCTATATTAGTTTCTCCTCTTTTCTCTATATTGTCTAAAATTTGAAATGTCATCTGTGAGATGTGATGTAGTGCCTCTCTGAAGTGTCATGCCACTGGTGATTTGATATTCCCTGTCCGGATGTTGGATCGGTGTTCGTTCCATCATATTTTGGCTTTTCTACTAGTTTGTCCGACGTAGTATTTTCCACCTGGGCATTTAATGCTGTAAATCACATTCGGATAATCTAAGTACACATGCCATAGGTGAACCTTGGATAATCTTTGTATAAATGCCCTAGATGCAACCATCGATAATTTAAGTACACATGCCCTAGGTGCAACCTTGGAAAATCTGTGTATGCATACCCTATGTGCAACCTGTGATATTCTAGGTATACATGTCCTAGGTCAGTGGTCTTCAAACTTTTTATGCCAAGGCGCCCCTGAGCAAACAATAAATTGTTCGGGACCCCCCTGCCACGCCCCTCTGTGTTGGTGTTATTTTTTTTATAGAGATAGCTGCAAAATGTGTAATGTCCATACACGAGCACACTGGATTGTTTTGTATATGAGACTCTGACGAGCATGCCGATCAAAGAAGTTGCCTCACATTATAAATCCACTAAGCCAGTGGTCTTCAAAAAGGTTTGGTCTGAGCCCCCCCTGAGCAAAATTTGGGCAGGCCGGGCCCCCCAAAAAATGCCAAATGGACAGTATGTATTGCGCACCGTCACTGCACCCTACTCCCATTATAGTCCCTCGGCTTTCCCACCTGCTCCCATCACAGTGGCTGGGCTCCCTCATCCCACTCCTACCCAGTCCCTGGGCTCTCCCCACACCATCACACACCCTGGGCTCTCCCCAACCTGCTCCCACCACTATTCCATGGTTCACGCTCTCCTGCTCCCACCACAGTCCCTGGGCTCCCCCATCCCGTTCCCAACACAGATCGAGAGCCAGTGGCAGCTCGTGAATTTTTTAAGTGGAGGAGCATAATTATTTCCCCCAAAAATGCCATAGTGACCAAGCGCAGTGAGGGAGTCCGAACCAATCAGGGGGAGGGGGTTCGCGGTATCCCCCGTGAATTTTTAAATAAAATAATGGGTTAAAATGTTGCACTGTAGAGCATTCTTTAAAAAAAAATAGGTAAATATCCAAACAGTTTGCAATTGCTGCTAGTGGGGTCCAGGGGGCAGGCATGACATGTTTTACTGGTCATCTATGATAGATGTCCAGCAAAAATATTCCTTGTCCCCTGGGCCTCACTAGGCCTAACACAATGAACATGGTTATATGTGTATGCAAGGCGCTGGGGTGCCAAGGGGGAAAGCATGGTATTTTGTACTGGACATCTGTGATAGAAATCCAGTAAGAAAATACCATCAATGTCCCTTGGGCTCCACAGCACCTCATAAGGAGAGCTGATTTTGACAGGTGGGTCGGGGGGATTGTGCAACAAAGGCATTTAGGCATTTTTAAAATGCCTTTGTTGTACAACTCTCCTTCCCCCCTCTATTCACCACTTGCCAAAATCAGCTCAACGGACCAAAAGAAACTAACGCACACACACACACACACGCACATTCATACAGCAATCCCTCTATCATTCACACGAGCATCCATCACCATACACTCACACATAACACAAGCATTCACACATCCATAAACAGGTTTAAATAAAAAAAAAATGAACATAAACATACCTTCTGCATTGGCCTGCATGTGGGTGCTGAAACGCCCTGTTCCAGGCTGCTCTGTCCAAACTTTTTATGCCAAGGCGCCCCTGAGCAAACAATAAATTGTTCGGGACCCCCCTGCCACGCCCCTCTGTGTTGGTGTTATTTTGTTTATAGAGATAGCTGTAAAATGTGTAATGTCCATACACGAGCACACTGGATTGTTTTGTATATGAGACTGTGACGAGCATGCCACTCAAAGAAGTTGCCTTACATTGTAAATCCACTAGGCCAGTGGTCTTCAAAAATGTTTGGCCTGAGCCCCCCCGCAGCAAAATTTGGGCAGGCCGGGCCCCCCAAAAAATGTCAAATGGACAGTATGTATTGCGCACCGTCACTCCACCCTACTCCCATTATAGTCCCTGGGCTTTCCCACCTGCTCCCATCACAGTGGCTGGGCTCCCTCATCCCACTCCTACCCAGTCCCTGGGCTCTCCCCACACCATCACCAACCCTGGGCTCTCCCCAACCTGCTCCCACCACTATTCCATGCTTCACGCCCTCCTGCTCCCACCACAGTCCCTGGGCTCCCCCATCCGTTCCCAACACAGACCGAGAGCCAGTGGCGGCTCGTGAATTTTTTAAGTGGAGGAGCATAATTATTTCCCCCAAAAATGCCATAGTAACCAAGCGCAGTGAGGGAGTTCGAACCAATCAAGGAGGGGTTCTGGGGGTATCCCCCGTGGATTTTTTTTCTAAAATAATGGGTTAAAATGTTGCACTGTAGAGCATTCTTTAAAAAAAATAGGCAAATATCCAATATCCAAACAGTTTGCAATTGCTGCTAGTGGGGCCTAGGGGGCAGGCATGACATGTTTTACTGGTCATCAATGATAGATGACCAGTAAACTAGTGGTAAATCTGCCAGACCAAATGGCAGTAACTGTAAAAGAGTTGGGCAGTAATACTGGAAGAATGATTGCCTAACTTGTTAATAGTAATGAGGCCTAATGTGAACGTCTACTAGTTGGGATGTACAACAAAGTGGCAAAAGCCTATGTCATCAGATCAGGAGGTAACAGGTGCCGTTCTGTGAGTACCTCACAGATGTTCTCTTGGACAGACATACAGGACAGACATACACCTCCTCAATATCAAGGTAGCTTATTTACTATGCAAGCTGAACCGGAAAACAGATTAACAAAGAAAAGTCTTCCAGTTATCAGTCAACTAGAGCCCTAAGCTTTTGAAGACAATTGTGTATCTGTAGAGCCAACCGATAATGGAGTTTTTTGCATCAAAGAAAAGTACCTTACTCAAGAAGTACGCGGCTCTGCATCTCGGTTTGAAGGTGCTGATGGTTGACTATTCCTGGTGGCCTTGCCTCGACCAGATGGATTGACACACTAGGATCTTTTTTTTATATGAGAACCATACCAAAGGGTTTCTCTCGAGATTGTGATTTTGTCAGTGGTCCAGATGTTGTTCATAGATCTGTTATCAGTTCTACCTGAATCAGTGAGTGGTCCTTTCTGTCCTTAAACGGGATGCCAGCTTGTCTGGCAATGGGTCCCTGCATATGCTGGATGTGGCTCGAGGTCTTCAAATATACAAGAAGAAAACATTTGTTTTCGGAAAATTACAATACTTGTTTGTGTTATTTGTGGGCTGTAGTTAAAGGAAATAATCAAAACTGTAGCCCCTCTGAGAGACTGGAATTAATCTTTATTGTTACCGCAGGTGAGATGGCTCCTAATCCTCCCCCGGAATGACCCACGGATGATCCACCACAGGCACGGCTGCCTGCTGGGCAGAAGCAATAGCAGTTTTATACAATGCTGGATCCATGGTTTTCTCACTAGACCCTCATCCATCACTAGAGGTTAGTGATTGGGAGGTCGCTCTCGATGGAATTTGTAATAAAAAAATCCCTGAACTTCAGTAAATTCATGTGTGAGCAGTGATCTGTCTATGGTGTAATTATGACAATGCCGGTACTAGGCGTGGATATTCCTTGCCAAATCTTCATATCGTAAGGAATGTGTTACGGAAGGGATGGAGGGGAGGCAGTGAGAGATTTTGGATGGTAACCATTGTTACTCTTAGTCTGCTCGACTCGTCACAGCCCTTATGGCCACCCTCCTACTCTTGCGTCGTTCATGGGTGAACCGAACAGAGAAAAATCCAGAATGTATGTAGGGGGCAGGGGGAGGTGCTTATATTCTATTATGGCATGATGTCAAAATTACAAGAAATTATGTCATATATGCCTAGGCAGTCACTCGGACTTCATAAAGTAAGGACTGACCTAAGTCAGGAGGTCTACGAGTAATGATCATTGCCATAACGTGCCATGTTCAGTGGGCATTGTACATGAGTTTAATGTGCCTGGGCGCTGGGGCATGGCTACAAACCATCTCAGACAGCACTGTGAGTGTTTGTGCAGCCATGTCCCAGGCACAGCGTCCACAGCGACCTTTGTCCCTGTTGGTCTGTGTCCACGGCATGGCTGACGGGCATGCTCCAAGCACAGTGTCCACTGTGCACAGATACTCGCCCTTTGGGAACGTTTGCTCTGCCAGGGGAGAGGTTGGAGGCCATCACGAAGACATATTCCTCTCTATGCATTGTGGCTGTGTTTGAAATGCCTAGGGCATCCTAGAAGACCTTGCCCA
Source organism: Ambystoma mexicanum (assembly GCF_040938575.1). Taxonomy (NCBI): domain Eukaryota; kingdom Metazoa; phylum Chordata; class Amphibia; order Caudata; family Ambystomatidae; genus Ambystoma; species Ambystoma mexicanum. The sequence continues at coordinate 990,942,398 of NC_090927.1, read as the reverse complement.
ATATGCACTTTGGGTGTGTGTGTACTTCCGATTGCATTATATTAACCTTGTTGTATTTCACCTTTGATGAAATCCCTTTGAAGTTTACTGGAAAAAAAATGTGTGTTGCTATGATTAACCGTGTTACAAAAAGCGTAGTAATTCCGTAAAATTTCCAGGCACAGCTATGGTTGTATTTTTAGCCCGAACTAATGAATTTCGGTGTTTTTAGGTTTTGCATTGTGAACCGAACATTTTACCTAATGTGTTTACCCATCATACATAAAACATTGATTTTTTGATGCCACAATTAACATTTAAATAATGCGTGGAGTGGTTTATTTGGTCGTAAGCGAAATTGGTCGTAAGTGCAATTCTGCTTTATTTGGCACAGCTACAATTATGTTTTAATTATCTTTTTCTTGCCACGTAGGCAGAGAAGGAAAAGAAAAGCGAAAAATAGAGCTCTCTTTGTCTTTCTCGAATGCCATCCACGTCCTTGTCATCTTAGAAGCCAACACCGAAACTACGCAGTATGTACAGAGGCCCTGCCAGTATCGCCACAGAATAACATTGCCCAATGCCCAGGGGAGCCATCACTTTTGATAACCACTTTCCAGTTAGGTTGTTGCAAAGCCACTTTTTTTGTCAGGTCACGGCCCTGTTGCAGTCATCTCAAGATCTCAGCCCCCAAAGAACAGCAGCGAGCATAGTTCTGAAAAGCCGAAGACACTCGCCGAAGGCGTCATAAGCTTCCTCGCAGAAGCAGCAGGCCACCCCTCCCACGCACAAGTGGAAAACTCCAAGGAAAGGACGTTTCGCAAACAATAACACCGTGTGTTTCATCAGATGACACAATTTCTTGTCACATGCATTGAAACGAGTAGAGGAAAATATTATGAAGAAGCAACCTTGGTTCCCTGAACGCATCTGATTATTCTCAGACGTGAGCTGAAACCTGCGAGTCAAAGAGGCCTCGATCTTCACAAAAGAGGTTTGACATTGGTTCAATCGTAGGCGCTGCACACAACAACACGTCTGAATTTTAGCTATGAATATAAAAAATGATAGGTGCCGGCGTTGCAACCCTTCAGGAAAAAAGAAGTGTCCAATTTTCTCAGTTAACTCCACTTCATCACTCACCCCTTCCACGTTGTATTTCAGGTTTTGCAAGCAGTCATTTTGTTTTCAAGCAAAGATGCCTAGCAATCGATGGTGACCCATGGCATCTAGCTTGTCAAATAGTGATGTTTTTTTTTTTGCACAATACCTGGTGCCTTTCATTTATAACTCTGAATGTCTGGTGCATTTTGGTGCCAGGGGCCAGGGCCCACCTCCTTCTTTCTGAGCTATTTAATAAATGTAAGCTTTGATAAAAAAGAAAATATGCTTCAATCTTTCACCACGTGCACTGCCCTGTGTGCCCCTGCAGCAGCATGATCGTCACAGGCATTGCACACGCGCTGTGATCCGGGCCGGTCTGGTGAGTGGCGTGGCCCCTGCTACGCGGAGGACCTTACGGGGACCCTCAGCATGCCTCGCTGCGCCACTCTATAAAAACAGGGTAATGTTACAGTCTATGCTGACTTAACAGATACGGGTCCACATTGTATCCCAACATTCAATCTGAATATTACAAGAACCACCTGGTTCCCAAGCAACTCAGTTTTGGATTTAAGATCAACATTAATTATATGTGCCTTACTTTTTTATATATTGGAAACTTTAGTGGAGGTAGATTGTAGGAGTAATGTTTATATTTGAGATTTGTTTTTGCATTCAAGTTAGGCCAATTGGAAAGAATAGAATTAGTCATATTTTTATATTTGGTTAATTCTAATTGAAAAAAAGATTTCAAAAATGAAAAGGCAAGGGGTAAATTATTGTTAGACACATGTTTCGCATTAACAATGTCTTTCTTAATTGATGAATGCCAGCATACGGATTGATTGGAGACTTGGTTATGTTTATTAAACCAAAGTATGCTATTTGAGGAGTGTCAGCTTAAAAACGGGTAATATGAAATGATTCAATCAAGGAAGTTTCAAAGAGAATCACAGCCATCTTTGGGTCAGGCAGCATATTTGAAAAGTTGTTGGAGAACAAAAGCAAAATGATATCTGTGAAATTTAGGAAAACCAGCACCTCCTTTGCTTGTATACTAATTAACCTTTTCACAATTGACCTCAGGAGAACTGACCTCGGGAGAATTGACCTAATTTAGAAGGTCAATTAGGACATATGTGCAGGGGGGAACCCCCCACAAACCCCTACCCAATCCAAAAACCCCCGCAACCCCTCACCCAAACCCCTTATATTATTTATGATCGAAAACCAACCCAATACATATACGAAATAACTAAAATAATATAAAGGTCAATTGTGCAGAAGGTCAATTAGGACCACTATAATTAGGTCAATTGTGAAAAAATGTCAATTGTAAAAGGTAAATTTGGGTAATACCCCTTCTTTATATTTATGTAGTTCAGTTCATTAAGAGAAATTTGAGGGGGTTTGTTCCAAAGAAATTTTGAAGGCATAGAATCAATCTTTTTAAAGAAATAATCTGGAAAAAGAATAGGAAGCATGGAAAGCGGGAGTAACATAATCAGAGTTATTGTCATTTTAATGGTGTTGAGACGGCCCCACCAAGAAAGATATGAAGGTGACCATTTACTGGCCAGCCCCTCTAAACTAGAGATAATCTTTGTAGAGTTGCATTTATTCATTGAGCGGATGTCTCACGAGAGACCAGATCCAAGATATTCAATATGATCACAGTTCGTCATATACCTAATTGCTCAATATCTCTATGGATACATGCATTCGAGAGATGGAGATTTTGTATTCAATTTTCCAGTACTATTTGATAGTGATATAAGACCTTCTAGTAAATGAGAGCACTTTAAAAAAACATATGTCACATCACGACATAACAGAGAAGTCATTTTTTCATTTTACATTCTCAACAGGTGGTGAATAATGGCGTGAAGCAGGCAATGAAAAGTGTGTGGAAAATGTTGCTGCTGATAAATGATTTTGTACCTTTTGGGGCTTCAGGCAGGATAAAAGAGGATAGTGTTGCTTTTTTTCATGACTTGAAAAGGCTACAGAGGTAATCCTCTTTTCTGTGCACTGGATCAGAGTATATGTGAAGAGTGCTGTAAAATGCACGATTGTAAACCATTACTTTAAACATTTTCTTAGGGGACAACCCTTCTATACTCCCTTAGTTGATTAGGCTCCCACGTTATGGTTGGTCGCTCTTCAACATTCATGAGCAATAATTAAACCCCCCCCCCAAATTTAAATAAATTCACCCACTGCCACTGCTATTGAATGTATTGTCATGTGTGGAATTAGTGCTTTTTGGTTTTGATTTCAAGTTTTTTATGACTGAATTGTGAATCTTTAGTTCTCAATGTTTTACTTAAATGTACGGCTTTTAAGTAATTTGGCAACCATATTGTTCTATGGGTGTAATTTGTGACACATTCGCAGATCAGCATTGGTTTCATTTTTTGCTTTTGCAATGCTTGTTAAACTGTACCTTGCACAGTTGTTACTATGCACAGAAGCTCACATGTTCACCACATGATACTGGTGTTGTTCGGAAGTGAAAAGAGAAGGGCCAGCTGCAGAGTGGTCAGGTGCCGCAGAGGTGCTCATTCGAAGGACTCTCGCTGGCCCCTTGTGTGTTGAAACTGCAAGTACCAGAAGGCCCTATGAAAGGGCGGTGTGAGGTGTTGAGTGGTCCTACAGGGTCACGTCAAATCCCTTGTACACTTGAAAGTCTGTGACCCATTGGCAAGAGAAAGCTCAGGGAAGTGAATCCTGCATTTTGAGAAAATAAAGTGAACTGTATATTTGGCAAGGATGAACCCGACAGAGGGATGCCGGAAGAAATCTAGGAACAGGGAATCCACGCTTTCTGTTGAGATGAAGCAAATCACAAACTGTAATAGGAAATCATGAACTGTGTTAAAGGTTCTTGAACATTATGAGCTGCATTTGAAAGGAGGCACTGAGCACGATGGAGGGAAGCCCATTTTGCAAGATGGATCTTGACTGACGGAGGGAAATCCAAGGGGCAAAGAGCAATCACCCATCACATGATGCAGGAGGATTTGGTTAGGATCCTTGCAGCAACCGGGAGCCAGTGGAGAGATTTTAAGGCTAGAGAGATGCGGTCCCTGGGCTTGAGGCCAAGGATGTCTTCAGCCCTCTTCTGGATTAGCTGGAGGGGGCGTAGAGGTGGAGTTGAAAGTGGGCCTTCTTGGCAAGGTCCTGAATGTGAGGGAGGAAGGAAAGAGAGGAGTCAAAGATGACTCCAAGGTTTCTACTACAGATGAAGGAGAGGGTGGGGAGCTCATGGAGGGTGGCCATAGTGAGGGGAAGGATCTCAGTCTTGATGGAATTGAGGCAGAAATGATTGGATGCACACCAGGACTAGATGGCAGATAGGCATTCAGTAATGACGGAGGAAGTAAGAAAAGGATCAGAGGGAAGTTTGAAGAAGAGTTGAGTGGCATCTGCTTAACACTGGAAGTTAGGGGAGGAGGTGGAAATAAGGTGTGCGAGTGGAGCAAGATAGATGTGAAAGAGCCAGGGAGAAAAGGTTGGAGCCTTGGGGGATGCTGCAGGTGGAGATAGTGGTGGGGTAGGAGAAAGAGACCAGAATAACCTTGGAATGGTGGTCCTTGAGGAAGGAGGTCAGCCAGTCCAGTCCCCACTCCAAGATACAAAGGGTATTGTGGAGCCATTTTATGAGGATAGAGTGGTTGACCGTGTCAAATGCAGAGGAAAGATCAAGTAGAATGAGAACAGCTGAAGAGTTCAAATCGAGAGATGCAAGCAGTTATTCACAGGTGTTCAGAAGACCAGTTTCTGGGCCCCTGGGTTTTTAGAATCCAGATTGATGGTTGTTTAGGCAGCCAACAAGTTCAGTGTGCTGGGTCAGTGTGGGGAAGGCCAGCTTCTCCAAGAGATTTCCAAGGAAGGGGGTGATGGGCAGTAGTTAGCAAGACAGGACGGGTCTGCAGTAGGTTTTTTCAGAAGAGGTTGCACAAGGGAGTGCTTGAGGGAATAGGGGAAGGATCCAGCAGAAATAAAGTGGTTGCAGAAGTCAGCAAGTGCAGGGACCAGAGAGGCCAATATTGTCTGTAATGGTTCTGCAGGAACACAGAGAGTGGCTGAATCTGTGGATGAATCTGTGGCTTATTACTCTGATCCTACAACTGCAAATAGATGGTAACATTCAATGGAAGAGTGAAGATATTAAAACTAACAAACATTTCACAGTACATATCAACTGGACTGTTTTGAAAGAGTTGTAGGTGTTTGAAAGTGCATAGTGGGGACCTCTTCTACACACCTGAGAAGATGTGCAATGCCATTGCAGGTTGTAGAATGTTCCACAATGCCTCCACTGGTAGAAATATTCTATTACCTGTGGAGGAAGACATTTTTACCTGTGGAGGAAGACATTGACCAGAAAACAAGGCAAGGTATTGTGTGAGGGCAAAGCGTTCTACTGCAACATTACCATGTCCATTTGCCCTCACACTCAAGCTGCACAGGATAAGCAAGCAGTTGAAAAGCAAGCGAGTAGTGAAGGAAGCAAATATTACCGATATTCAAACTTTCTATACTGCACTGATAGAGTGTTCCAGAGCAACTCAATGACCGTACCTCAATCGATACATTTCTAATATCCTACAACATGCAAAGCACCCTTTGCTGTAATACGAGACCCGTTGTCTTGTCCGCACCCTCTTGGAGATATTTGTTTTCCCCTCGCCCATAATCCCAAAGAAAAGGTAATGGCCTCTTTTTCCTTTTTTTCCTTTCTTTTTCTCTTTTTCTTTAATTTTGGTTTTCATAGTTGTTAGTATATTCCTGTGAGATAACGACGTGTAGCAAGCAGTTGCACGTTTTACATTTCTTTCAACAACTCATAATGCCTTGAGCGGAGAAAAAAAGCCCAGGCTGCTTTTGAGTCTGCGGCTAGCCAAGATGGCGCCGAGTGCATGATGATGTATGTTGACCTCCCCAGTTGTTCTTGAAGCTTGTGTTGTCTTAGGTCAACAGTCAGCCCGGGCGATCTGGCGCCATCTTGTGACAAAGCTGCATAATTTCAAGTAGAGGGATCAAAGTGCGCCTGTTAGGAACCCTTGATTACAAATGCTGCTATTTCTGCAAACTGTTTTTATTAACAGATGTGGATTAAAACTAATACTCCTAATTACTTGTACTGTACGTAATATTCATTTCTGGTGCTTCCGGTGGTCTAGTCCAGGAGATATTGCTGATCAAAACCCTGTGGTGGCCAATGATGTAGTTTTCCCTCTCAACAGTGTCACATTTATTCATAAATATAAGCATTTAAAATGCACATTGCTTTATTGGAATGTGAGAATGTTCCAATGTCTTTTTCTTTGTAATTTCGTTTCTTTTAATTTCTTAGATTTGAACTGTCTACACATCCCATGATGCATTCGGCAGATCTGGGGGAATTACAGTAGTTGCATGACCTACACCAGTGAGTTCCCTTGTGCTTCTCTTCAGCTACCGGTTGTGCAGCAACCTTGTACAGGCTACATGTTCATGGCATATTGCATGTTATGCTGAGATTTCATTGCTTGACTTGGCAAAGTGGGCATCTTTGAAGCTGTGTTTTTTTGTTTTCCTGTCTTTTTCTTTTGTCCTTAATATTGTACTTTTGCCTGGTGCAATTCACTGATATGGAATCATGTGCTAACCTCCAGTGCAGTGCCTGGTGTCACCTCAGGTATCTTGTGAGGTGTTGATACTTTTTCAGTCGGGCAATTACTGTCTAGCCAAGATATAAAGGCCAGTAGGCCATGATTAAGGTGTGAAGCATAGATGGCTGAAAAAATAATACTCCAGACCTTCGCCCGCCAACTGTCCCCTCCTCCTCACTCTACCTCTTTCAAGCACCCCATTTTGTAGACAGCCATACATTTTTTCTTTGTGCATTGCAACTTCACCTGCTGTACTCTCCAGGTATCTGGTACAGCACAATTACCTAAAATCATCGGCCTGGAAGTGAGCATTGCATTGGTGGGTAAACTATTAAAGAAATCCAGGCATGGTTCATAAATGCGGGATGACATTTACCACCACACCAAGAGGAGGAAGCGGACCCTCAGAATAGGAGAATTAAGCAAAGGGACGAGTGCGTGCTGTGCAGTGCTTAAATGGTGTTTTGCAGCATAGAGTGCTACCATGAATGATACCATGAATGATACAGTTTACTCTAGAGGCACTATGTACTGGACTGGACATGTATACAGGAATTCCAAAGTGCTGTGTACTTTGTCTGAATCCTACAGTAATGTTCCCTTAGCTTTGCTGTACTTTGAGGCACGTGTGTGACATCATTGACTCTCTGATTAAGGAGGATGACAAGCGACCTGTGCCTCAGATCAAAGCTTTGCTGTCCTCACTGCACAATCTGGAGGAGGACAATTTAACTTTGCTTTCCTTGCTGTTTTTATGGGAAGTCTATACCTACAGTACAGCTAGGCTTTGTTTTGGGGAGATGATAGGGTCCTAGTGAGCTGGAGGAAGGATGGGGATCCACTACTGAGCTGGAGGAAGGATGGGGATCCACTAGTGAGCTGGAGGAAGGATGGGGAGCCACTAGTGAGCTGGAGGAAGGATGGGGATCCACTAGTGAGCTGGAGGAAGGATGGGGAGCCACTAGCGAGCTGGAGGAAGGATGGGGAGCCACTAGCGAGCTGGAGGAAGGATGGGGAGCCACTAGCGAGCTGGAGGAAGGATGGGGAGCCACTAGCGAGCTGGAGGAAGGATGGGGATCCACTACTGAGCTGGAGGAAGGATGGGGATCCACTAGCGAGCTGGAGGAAGGATGGGGATCCACTAGCGAGCTGGAGGAAGGATGGGGATCCACTAGTGAGCTGGAGGAAGGATGGGGATCCACTACGAGCTGGAGGAAGGATGGGGAGCCACTAGCGAGCTGGAGGAAGGATGGGGATCCACTACTGAGCTGGAGGAAGGATGGGGAGCCACTAGTGAGCTAGAGGAAGGATGGGGATCCACTAGTGAGCTGGAGGAAGGATGGGGAGCCACTAGTGAGCTGGAGGAAGGAAGGGGGATCCGCTAGTGATGTATTATAAGATGGAAACCTTTACTTTGAATGCAGTGTCTGTGCGTACCTTGTTTACGTACAGTAGAATAATGGCTGTTATCATTATATTTTTTAACTTTAATAATGCCAGGTCTCATTCAGTTATGAACAGTCACTTTCCAGATCATGGGCTGTCAGGTCAAAAAAGGGGAACGCACTAGGGAACTTTGCGGAATGCCAAGCTAAATGGCGAGAAGCCCTGTTAAATGCTTCTACACAGAGGCCAGGAAGTTCGGGGTCTGCTGAAGCCACAGCCCTTGTACCAGCGAACTCACGAGTGCAGGGGAACATTGGATCATCATGTTCACTCGTAAACGCAAGTTCAGAATGATGCTGAAGGCCTGCACCAGGCGGAAAGACTCAGAACTACATGTTACTCATGTCAGTACAGAAATAATCAATACAGAAATAAGGACCAAGTAGGCCATGAAGGGAAGTAATAGTACACTGGAAGTTCAAACAAAACCTAATGAGAGAGAGTTAGCAAATCAGGGCATAGAAACAAATTGTGCAAGGGCGAAACCAATCATGGGCCAATCTGGGAAATTTACCACAGACTCAGCCTCATACAAAGAGTCCAGGAGGAAGCAGACAGGATTAGCATCACTCCCTAGATGCATAGGGTGGTTATGCCTGGCAAGAAGTAGTGCATGTTTTCTCAGCTGTATAGAAGTTGCTCTGGCTAGGCTTCAGAAGAGCAGAATATGAGCTGAAGACTGGGCCTTAGAAAAGGTCCCACTTACAAATGTTTAAATCAGAAGGCAAACTGGAGTGTCAGGCTCTCCTTTGATGAATATGGAAAATGAGAATTCCCGGAAGGAGGATGAGAAAATCGTCTGTCTGCAAAGGACCCTGAATGATGTGGGAGAAATACCCATTATCATCAAGGTTGTTTTATTGAGTGAGACCAAGGTCATGAAGATACTGTGACGATTTGCCAGGTCTCATCACTTCTCTTCAGGGGGGAATCCTTTCCTATGAGAGCAGGGAGGTGAACCCGCTACTCGATAGTCCCCCCAGTGGTGGTAAAATTGCAGGAGGATCTCATAGGGAGGGGCTCTCCTCCTGGGGATAAGGACTTTTGCCTGGGGAAAAGCCACCCTAAAACCACACAACCTCCTACCCTCATGGTCACTCTTTTCTCCTACCATTGATAATGGAACTATGTGTTATTGTAAAGCCATGACTGGACAAATGTAAAATGTACTGGGATGAAGAAGAACACGAGAAGCATATGGAATAGCCATATGCAAAGTCTGCCAAGTATTGTGACGACGTGGCTCCTTGGAGGCATCAAGAGTGTCAAAGAGACTTTCCTAGATGGTGTTGATATTGTGCCAGGGCACAGTCAACAATATAAAGTAGAGAGCAATAACAGACTAGAGAACTTTCTTCGCCAAAGCCAGCAGCACACAAGTCCTACCCGAGCCATTCAAACCGGGAGGACCTTACACACGGAAAAGCTGTTTCTCCAGGCTGAGGCCGCAAAGAATGGGATGCTGGTACAACATCCCAGGAGCCATCTGGGATCCGACACGCAAGAAGGAAGAAGCAATCGAGGTGGTGGCCTGACCGTAGAGAGGTGGACTTTGAGGTCTGGAATCAGTGCCGAGACCACCAACTGAAGCCTGCCAGGGAGCCGGGCAGGTTTTGGAAATTGCAGAGGAAGGAATCCACAACCCCAGGAAGAACCAGAGGCATGTCCCAACATTGAACAAGGTAACGGGAATGGCAGGAAGACCAGGAGGGGCCTAGGAAGCCAAATCACAAAGCAAGAGCTGCTAATCAGGAGTCATCTCTCTCGTCGCAGTGGTCAGCCAAACACCACTGCCCAAGCAGAGTGCACCAGGAGTCGTCTCCTTTGTCGCAGTGGTCAGCCAAACACACCTGACCAAGCAAAGTGTATCAGGAGTCATCTTCCTCATCGCAGTGGTCAGCCAAATCCTACTGCTCAAGCAGAAAGCATTGGGATTGATCTCCCTCGATGCAGTGGTCAGCCCAATAACACTGAGCAAGCACACTGTATTGGGAGTCATCTCCCTCATTGCAGTGGTCTACACAATACTGCTCCCCAAGTAAAGGGGAACGGGAGCGATCTCCCTCATCAGAGTGATTCACCAAATACCCCTGTTAAAACAGAGGGCCTCAGTAGTCATCTCCTTCATCGTTGTGGCCCAACAAACATCCTTGGAAAGCCAAAGAGCTTTGGGAAACAATCCCCTCATTACAACATAGAAACCACTAGAGAGATATACAAGAAAGAAATGGAAAACCTTGGAGAAGATATCCATCATCATAGTGGTAGATGAAAGCCAAATACAGCTATGTGTTTTTCTACTTCCTGGAAGGAGTCAAATCGAATAATCCAAGTTTTCTGCAGGAGTGCTTTTGACTGACATTTTGACAGCTCACTAAAGTTTTACTAGGTTATGGAAGGACAAACCCCTTAGATGTAAGGAGAGATAGGTTTCTTTATTTATTTAATAATAGCCCACAACATGACCCCTCCTTGTCAGTTTCCTTCTTCTACACCCTCACAATACCTGAGAGAAAGCGGAGTGGAACCAAGTTTGAGGAGAGGCTTGAGAGAAACCTTAGAGAAACCGTGTTCATAGCGTGATATGGGAGAAGCCTGAGAGAATCCAAGGTCATGGTGAAAATGCAAAGAGCCTACAAGTAACCAAGGTCCTGACAAGAGCAGAGATGTTTGTTTTGTTGAAGGAACAATGGACGGGGAGAGGCTTAAGGCATTTGGGCTATGCAAAGATCCTGCAGAAGCCAGAACCATAAATACACCCCAAACGGCACTGCCCATGAAACCTCCTTTGGGACTTGTTTGATTTGTAGATTAGGGATGCACTTTAAAGGATAGGTTTTGAACATTTATGTTAGTCAATTATGGAGAAACTTTTGTGTTATAGCCTAGTGTTAGTCTGGAGCCTAAAGGACACCTGATAATTAGGATTGAACTTTCTGTTGGCTATCGTGCTGGGAATTCTGTTATTAGAGGTATCTGGAGGGATAGAGAATTATTAGAATATGTTCAAGACTTTTTATGTTAAACCGTTTGAGTATCCAGAGGTGCAGGGAGTATCTAGGTAACATCCACATTAGTTATAGAAGTATCCCTTTATCCATGTACGATGTTATCCAACCTAAGATCATATTTTGTGAATGTTGTGACGCCTTTCTAACTGAAAATTGTGCTGTATTTTGCATCATTTTTTTAAAATCTTTATGGTTGTCACCTATGATCCGTGACGTGAACAAGGAGACATGGGTGTTGCACATAAAAACAGTGGATTGAGACGGATGAGGAGTTCAAAGAAAGGCTGTTGGTATGGTATGCTATATGGAATTTTATTGCGCAACAACCACATAAAAAGAGTTATTGAGCAAGCAGATATTATCTGGAGGATCCGGATGAGACATTGATTGTGCTAGGATGGGTTAACAGCATGGCATTTCACAATGAAATGCAACTGGCTAGTAAACCAGAGCTGAAGCACGGGGTACAATTGCATGTTTGGGGGTGTATCTCCAAAATGGCTCTGCCCCTACGATCATCTTTGAAGGGGTAATGGACACAGCTTTCTTCAAGCAGCCCACTGTCTGTGAGGTGCTGGCACCACATCTTTCTTGTTTCAAATTTAAGTTTTATTAAGTTTTCAACAAAGCAAAGCAGTTGGGTTCCACATAGGGCCTTCGCTATCATGTTTACAAATCAGATCCTCATCACGCTTCCCTGCTACAGTGAACTTCAACCATTTAACATAACTTTCCAACTGGTTCATTCTTCCCCTTCCCATACCCCCCCAACCCTCCCCTCGAGCAGATTTTCAATAAGGAGTTATACGTTTCGCTTTTCATAGGTGCATTTGGTTGTTAGTGAGAACAGTTCATCCGCATTCTTCTTAGTTTCCATTCAGTTTAAGTAACAATGAGGTCAGTAGTTGCAGGGGCATGGGCCGCCCAGGCGCGTATCACAGCTCAAAAAGAATTAGAGGCATGCTTTGAAGAGTCTACCAGTGTTCCTATGCTTCAGTTACCGGAGAGGGTTCGGTCAAGTATTCCCTTATAAAATCGCACCACAACATTTCATTCTGGGCTGCTTTTCCATGGAGAGTGGCAGTAATAGTGTATATATTGATCGTCACTGTAACCCATTCTCTCAGGCTGGGGAGAGTGTCCGCTTTCCATTTGGTGACCAAACATGCCCTTGCGGCTAGCAGGAGCATGGCCGCTATGCCTCTTAGTTTAGTCATCTCCCCCTCTGACTGCTCAAGGCCAAATAGAACCAGGAGTGGGGTAGTTTATCTGTGAATCCCATCAACCCTTTTGATCCAGCTAAGGACTTATCCCAGTTTGTCCGGGCACAGGGACACCCCCACCACATATGCCAGTAGTCCACTCGCTCCCCGCATTGGCGCCAACAGAGTGGGCTCCCTGTCTGGTACATTTTGGATAGTCTATGGGGGTTGTATTGCCACCTATGGAGGAGTTTAATGGCATGGAGCTTGTATTGTGCTGCTATTGATACCCGGGCCACTCCCGCACACATGGTATTCCAATCGCTTGGATCTAGTTCTATTCCCAGGTCCCTTTCCCATCTGTGTTTGAGCTTATCAGTCGAGCCCCTTCCCACCTCCAATAGTGGTTTATACATGCAGGATATCATGCCCTTTGCCTCAGACATTGGGCCTCATTACAGGGTAGGCAGTAAGGGATTACTGGCACTGGTAAGGGCACCGGTGCCGGTAATCCCTTACCGCCCTACTACGAGGTCCCTTAGCGGGTCCCTTCCTTAACGCCTGGTTTTACCAGACGTTACGGACGGGACCCGCTAAGGGACTTCAGAGCTAATAACGGTACCGCAAATTGCGTTACCGTTATTAGCTCCATCCCCATTCCCATTGAGCCCTACTGGGGCTTGAATGGGAATGGGGAATGGTTCGCAGAATGGGGACTTACCGGGTCCTCCAAGGTCGGAATGACCCGGTAACTCCCTATTCCGGGAACACGGGCCCAGAATGCGGTAAGGGGGTAGCCATGGCCCTAATAGCGCCATGGCTACCTCCTACCGTGTAATGAGGCCCATTGTATCCAGAAGTTTTTCAAAGGGGGTGAGCTCTTTCTGGATTTTTCCAGCCCATTCCTTCCTCGTTAACAAGCACACATTTCCCTTTCACTCTCTTGTTCAAAGGGTATGTGCCCATTGGATACTTTTAGATTCTTGTACTGAGGGCGGCTTCCGCAGCATTGATATGCAGTGTTAGTATCTCTTCCCTTCTGTTTTACTTGAGTTGATTGCCTGTTCCAATCTTTCAGACTTTCATACTGTTGGCGGCTTCTCCGGCCGTGATATGCAGTGCTTGCATCTCTCTCACTCTGCTTTACCTGGGTCATGTGCTTGTTCTGTTTTCCCAGCTTCTCGTACCATGGACAGCTTCAGCAGTATGTGACCCTAAAGTTCACAGCCTTCACTGGCATCCTCATGTCGGGAGCATTTGCTTCCCTATTTGTGCTTGTCTCGTTGCTTCCAGTATTTGCTTGGTGGAGCTCAGGGACTCTGGCTCCTTTATTTTTCCTGGTCTAGGCATCGGTTGCTGGGTGCCAGGCCCACCACTGTTCTCTAGTGGTCATGCAACCAGGGAAGATGGGTTCCCATTTTTGTTTCAGTGCGTAACCGGTGCCTCTTGCTCGGTCAGCGCACCCACCTTTCAGCCTACTAATAGCAGACCCTGCTACTGCTACATCACCATTGGCTCTGTGGATTTGCCTAGTTTTGCCCCTCCAGGACGTATCCAGAGAGGCTCGCTTCTGTGCATCAAGGATTCTCCTCCCTCCGTCACAGTCATGCACTGCGTAGGAGGTCCTTCCCATTCACAGTTCTTATTGTCTTTAAATACGTCATCAAAATCGAATAAAGTGTGTCCTTTCTTGATGGTGGTGTTCAGATGAAAGTCAGAATTACATAAATCCAACAGCGTGGAAGGAGAATCACTGGTAGTTATAGTCAAAACATGAGTGCAAACAGTTTTATCAGATACCACGTTGGAAGACAATGTAGACCGTTCAGGGAAGTCCCCAAGAGAAGAGTCACTCCCATTGAGGTCTCACTGCGCACGGAAAAAGGGACGAATTGTACAGATTTGTCCCACTAGTACTAGTTTTATTCGAAGGATTTTTATTAAACTGAATGTGTGAAATTGAGATACTGCTCATATTGGGGCGTAATCTTAACAGACAAATAATACAAAAATGGGTCACTGTATGTGCAATGATACAAAGTTTTTTCTTTAAACCATTAAACAAAAAATGTCTTTAACTAATGCACTGCACTTCTTTTTTTATCCTCTCCAGGTTATCCCGCAGTGTGATTTTACCAACCTCCTGCAAGCTAGTCTTTACATGTTTGAACTATAGAACCTGCAGAACTCCATGTGGATTCAATACGTCGGCCATTGCACATTTAATAGCTGTTAAATTCATCTCATTGTGCAATTTAAGCCAGTATAGAACCAGCTTAATGGCTACTAATGCTTCTATTGAGAGCCAACCTAACTCATAATGAACAAAGATATTTGGGGAAGACAAGGGAAGTCCTAAAAGTTGTTTTTAAAATGTATTTTCATTCTTCATCAACATTTTACAACCCATCTTGCCCCAATTTTCTCTACTATAGGTACATGCTTACCTTGATTTTGCTTTATAGATGGTCAGGGCTTGCTTCATCAATCTAACCCCTTGCTCACTGGAAACTCTTGACATAGCTCCCTCATTTTTGGTGATTATTTGGTTTGATTTTTTGTATTGTTACTTGTATTGTTACTGCCAGGCTCCCTTTCTGCTAAACCTACCTCCCAAATAGTCATAAATGGAAACTTCTTCAATGGGGAGATATTGAATGTGAAAGTTAAGAGCTTAACTTTCTTCTTGGCCCTAGAACATACCATCAATTTTGTTTTGGTATAATTTGTGACTAAGCCCTTTGTGTTACATAGATCTGCGAATAACGTTGTTTGTTTGCAAAAGCCTACCCATCGGTTGGCCTTTCAAACACGGGGCATCCACCACCGAGTTTGGTTACAAAGTAAAATATCATCAGGAACAATCTGAATGCCTAGTCTATTGTGCCCACTGGCTTCTGGAAACCTGCATGTAAGGTGGAAATTATTTTATTGGACTTTGACCAACCCTCCAGAACTTTAGAAGGAACGTCCCAAAGATGTCTCCTGCACTGTCCAGAAGTGAGATTGGGTGGTAGTTAGCAGGGCCCTACCTACCATATTTCTTATGCAGAGGGAGCATCTTTGCTGACAATTATAGGTACTACTCTTCAAACAAAGTGGCACATGTAGTCCAAAAAGTGGACTGAAGGCTAAACTTGTTTGCACGTTTCTTTTAAAACTCATACTGCAAGAGGTTACAAAGTTGGGGGAGATGGCGCAGGGTAGGGATTTGGGTGTTTTCCCTCAATCAGTGCCCTCTGCCTCCCTTCCCTTTTGTCCAAACTTTAGCCTATGCCAGGGTATTGATCCAACCTTCCAGTCTGCTTTTGACCAACAAAATTCACTAGAGGAGGGGAGACGGGACAGGTCCCTAATATGTAAAAAGGAGCGGGTCATTTTATCAGGCTGAAAACAGCATAAAACTGATAGGGAAGACCCTCAGCCTGCTATTGGTCCCACCTCAATTAGGACGGACGGCCCTAGAGTTAGGCTATTCACACCTCCTTGCAGGACACCAGGGCATTGAAGAATTACAGTACCATGTTCTCAGCAGATTGAGCGCACCATTTGCCAAAATAACTCATGCATCAATGTTGCCTGTGTCCCTTGCAAATCTCACCTATTATTGAAATATTGTGCTCCTGGTAAGGCATGGATATCATGGGTCCCTTGAGCACTGACAGAACCAGGAACAAATATATCCTGATCATTGTGGACTATGGTGCTCGGTATTTGTAAGAGTTTAACATGTGCAACAGCACCACCCTACAAAGTGTCAAGCATTTATTGACTTCTATTTCATGCTTATGGTTTTCCCAGGAGATCCTTGTGGATAATGGATCCACATTAAAGTCTTAACTTCACGATTCAATTAATATCCAATGGCCAACATCGAGTAAATGATTGAGATGCTTAACTTGACTAAAGGCTGCTGGCAGATACCACGTATGCCAGAAAATAATGAGTAAACTGCCTTCTAGACTCTGGTTGTTCAATTTTACAGTGTTGCCATTTGGGCTCCGTGGAGCCCAACTACATTTTAATGTATAACGGACTGGATCCTGCAGCCTTACCAAGAATAAGCAGGGGCACATCTGGAGGACACTGTGGTGTATAGGAAAACCTAGCCAGAAATATATGCATCACTTGTGGCTTGTCGCCCAGAGTATAGGAAAGTGGGCTAGAAATCCAACACCAACAATTGCCACTTGGCAGAGCCCTCAGTAAATTCCTTAAAGTTTAACATGGGGGCCTGCAAGAGGCCATGGTGGAATGGATTCAGAAGGTTACATCAGCTGTGAGAAGCAGAAAACATAGAGCTTTTCTCGGCCATGTTAGATATTATTAATGGTTCATCCAACACTTCTCAACCATTGCTGCACCTGCTACAGACACACTTCAGGAATCTAAGTACAGCAAGATAATCTGGATTAACATTGCAGAGGAGGCCATCAAGAGATTGTGGCACCCACTTTGCCATCTGCCCCTTGGCAGGGTCTTTCTGCAAGTGTGAAATGGGCATTGGCATGCAGTCAATTGGACTCCAAAGAAAATGCAGCACAGAATTTAGTTCACATGGTCTTGATTTGTATTTTTGTTTAAATCTTGGGCAATGTAAACAAATGGATCAGGAAGGCAAAACCAAATACATTCCCCCTGCTTCATGAAGGACTAGCTAGGGTACCCAGCGTTGCCCATGTCCTGAACGAGTGGTGTCTCTTGTGCCCTGGAGGATGTTGATCTTGTCCTCTTGTCAGTAAGTCTTGCTTCAGTTTGCTCTGGTGTCTCATGTGCCCTGGAGGATGTTGCTCTTATCCTCATGTTAGCAGGTATTGCTTCAGTTTGCTCTAGCATCTCATTTGCTCCAGAGAAATTTGCTCTTGTCCTCTTGTCCTCTGGTTGGCAAGTTGTGCTGCTGTTTGTTGTTGTGTTTCAGAAGCTCTGGATATTGATTTTCGCTTTGCACCAGATGGAGCTTTTCCAAGTGATGTTAGATTTTGGTGCGGCATGTTTCAGTTTCTCAATGGCTTCAGCACATTTGAGAAAATGTCCAAGAAAGAGTGATTGATTGTGCTTCTTCTCGTGAATGAACTTAAGTAAACTGCAACCTTGCCATTTCCCATATTTGGAATGGTGTGATAAACATTTTTTTAATTCTATTTTTAAAATTCCCTTTAAAGCAGATTTAATAAACAGTTTAGAACTGTATACAGTAGTAATACATTTTAAAGGAATAACCAACATATCGAATATTTTGCTTCAGACGTTTTTCCCAAATGTTGCCTCTTTCTAGTATCTACTGTAGTGAATCGGGGTGAGCATCTGGAAATGAGGGTGTCTGCAGAGTACATTTGTTACATCCAAATATAGACTACAATCTTGCCCCAGACAAATGAGGAATCCATGCAAAATTTGGAAGCAGTGGGTTCAACGGTGTGGATTTGTATAGCCAAACAAGCATACACACACACAAACATACATTCAGCTTTATATATAAAGATTATCAGTGCCTCTCCCAGGTGTCATTCAGTGTCTTAAACACAGCTCTGCTCAGTGGGATGGCATCCAGTTTGCCAGTGGGTCTTTTCCTTTGACCACAGGTTGGCTAGCGTCTTTTAACAAGAACAAATACTCCTGTTAAAGTTCAAGTTTGTTCGCAGTATGGTCCATAGTGTCCCCCAGAGGTGAGGAAGTTCAGGTGGGTCTCTATGTGCTTGGCCAGGCCTGAAAGTCATTCTAATTCTCAGGGGCCCAAACCTATTACCCAAGTTCATCTCATGTTATTTCTTGTTGAACCAATGCTCACTTATGCCTGGGGACTTGTTTCTAGGTCACAGCACTGACCCTCAAGCCATCTGCCAGATAACCTCCTCAGCATTCTTCCAAAATCTTTTTTGTTCTCTTACTCCTTCCAGACAATGGACAGACTTCCAAACTGCAGTGAACCCTGTACCTCCAAGCACTGCATACCTGTCCTTCCTCCTCCTCCTCCCTTCTTTGCCTCCTTCAAATGACCCTGATCTTTCCCCTGCTACTTGAGGTTCACCTCCGCCAACCTCTTCTGGACTCAATTCTCCTCCCTGATGTTCTCTTCTTTCAAGTTCTTCTATCCTCCCCTCTCCTTTTTGCAGCCTCGGTTACTACACCTTCTTTCTCTCATCTCCTCCACTTTCTCTTGCACCCTTAGTTCTCTCTACTCCTCTTCCTCCTGCACTCTCAGCAGTCTCCACTCCTTCTCCACCTGGACCCTCAGCCCTATTGACTCCTTCTCTTCCTGCACCCCTCTCCCTCCACACCTCCTCCACATTCTGCAAATTCAGCTTCATCTGCACATCCTCCACCTCTTCCAACTTCATCTCTCTCTGAGCCTTCTCCACCTCCTGCATCTTGTGCTCTACCTTGCAGGTTGGCAGGAGCTTGTCACCTGGGGCAATAACAGCCCGAGGTCCATTTCAGGGGAACACCAAAATGGGCGCTTTTAAAAAAAACCTCTGGCTATCTTAAGGGGCAGATTTTTCCAAAATGCGGTTCATTGTCAGTAACTGCAGTAGCAAAGAGCATCATTGCTTGCTGAAATATGGTCTAGCTCTACTGTCAGCCACAATGCCACCAGTCAAGAAAACTAGAAAGCAAGTGACATTCAGGGAAGACGCCTGAGGGGAAACCCTCAAAGGGAATAAAATCCTCTGCAGTAGTTGAGGATTCAGCAAAAGAGGACACATCAAGTTGAATAGGAGGTAGGAAAAGGCTGGATCCCATTTCAGAGGTTCACATAGTTTTAGGTGTTAAGGATCTGGAGTAGGTAACAAGTGAAATGGAGCAGCTTTGACAAATGGGGAAGGAAGCTTCACAGTTTGAGGTAATTAGGCTAACACAAGGAGGAATGCAGCACAGTAACGAGCTGGAATAATGGTGAATGGGCAAAAGAGCCTGGGGAAGACCAGATTGATTCAAAACAGTACCATGTACATGAAGGAGATAAAGGGCATCACATTGTGTCTATTTAGCATCATCCATTGGACATTTCCATGATCAAAGATAGTCATGTTCACTGTAACCACCAAAGTGTATTTGTTCTCATGAAAATGGATAGACACATTAATGGATTACTCCCACTAGTTGTTGTACAAGTTGTTATACAAGACCCCTGTGTGATTTGTACTTGCCAATCAACACCCTCAAATCAAAGAGGGGTTCTGGATAGACTGTCTAATCAAGAGGCTGAGCAGGGCAGAGGTTCACATCTGTCACTTCCATCCTGTCATCTATCTTCTCCTCACACCATGCTGGGAGGCTTCCACAGTGAAGCTGGCATCCAACACTGAGAAGAAAGGGGGCAGACCAGAAAAGCCAAGTCCAGGACAATATAACATTTGTCAGAACAATGTTGTCCTGGTTGACTTGTCTCCATCGGATACATCCATAGAAAAGGCACCAGCCTACTGTAGGCTCATTGGCTTGTAGCCTTTCCTAGCAGTGACCCCTGACATTCGCCATCACAATTCATACATACAAGGTTCCTCAAACTAATTGCGGATTGTCTCTTGCAATCTCCTGTTAGTTTCATCAAAGGGTCTCTTGGATCACCCTTACCCTAGACCAGTGGTCTTCAAACTTTTTTGGCCTGGGCCCCCCCTGAGCAAAGTTGGGGCAGGCCGGGCCCCCCCAAAAGTGCCAGATGGACAGTATGTAGAAATCGCTATGAACTTTTGCGTGCCGTCACCTCACCCTACTCCGAGTACAGACCCTGGGCTTTCCCCCACCCTACTCCCACCACTATCCCAGTGCTGCCGCCCATCCTGCTCCCACCACAGTCCCATAACACAAACATACACATTTAAATAAAAAATAAATCACTATAAGCGTACCTCGCGTGGTTGCTAAAATGCCCCGCTTCAGGTTGCTCTGCCCGTATGTGCAAGGAGGCGCAGGAGCACCCCTTTGCACATACATACATGCAGTGCCCCAGCCAGCATTTCCAATGAGCTATGCAAGGCTGGCGAAGCAAAACACCCCCAGCGTTGCATGGCTCAGTGATCATGTGCGGCTGGGGAAATGAACTGTCAAAGGCAAACAGTGTTTCCCTTTGACAGTTCAGCCAGCCCAGGAGCACTCCCTCAGCTGGAAAAAAGAAGATGAGGGAGTGCTCAGTGTTTCACTGGGCTGGCTCCTCGGCTCCTCCATAATGGGTGAGGTGGCCAGTGGGTGAACGCCCCCTCACCCATTATGGATGAGCCGGCAGGCTTGGACTGGCCTATAGGGCAATAGGACGATGACCATACCAAAAATGCAAAATGCTAGTGTAGGCCAGTAAAAATGGGCCACTTTTCTGGCCAATGTGGGCCAGTTTGAGGAGTTACTTCACTATGCAGCTAGTAGTTTTGACCATTGTTGCTGAATAAATATTCTTTAAATATCACCATTTGTTTACATTTGAACAAAAAACAACCCCTTGGGTACTATTCAAACAGTCTGTGACTAAACACTGAATATCCATTTAGAACTGCTGGCCATTTTTTCATTGGTGCCTCAGACCATTTTATGGCCCAGTCTGACCATGTGAGCTGCCCCTTCCCATTTTAAACAATCTTAAACAAAACAAAAAAAAGTGTTTTTTTTTTGTTTTTTTTTACATTTCATGCTGGGCTCTGGCGCCCCCCCTGGGATGCGGGCGCACCCCACAGTTTGAAAACCTCTGCCCTAGACTGTCCTCATGCAAATGCTTGGAGTGCTCACACCAAAAGGGACTGCATAGAGGAAGAAATGCTGCTACTCAGGTAGGGGAGGGCCTGATTCAATTTGCACAAGCTACATAGGTGATTGATCCCATCACCTCATTAGGTGTGCCTGATTTCAAGTTGCTCATATGTGCACAGCATTTTCAGACAAGTTATATGATCACCAGTGTTTCATTGTTTGTGTGGATGATGTGTTTGTCTGTGTTTATGGTGAATGCCTCCATGTTAATGTGCCACAGGGCATCCAAAGTCCATGCTTGAAGAGGTAGCTTAGATGAAGCATAGCTAGGTATCTGACTGTTTACAGCTCCGGTTATGTTGCTTGTTGGCACATCAAATGCCTTGGCATGCAAACTTCTATAATCAGGCTGATGCTCCTGATACCATAGATCATGGTAAATGTCCAAGTGAGGTGCCTTCAGATCAGTTTCGCCTGGGAATGACAGGAAGAGGTGGGCCAGCTTCAAACTGGCATAGCGGGATAGAGTTCTGATGCTGAGGTATAGCCCAATGTTAAGTATAGTCCAAATGTTTAGAATATAGCTCAATCCCATAATCTGCTGGTCAAGGTAGTCAAAAGCTTTGGAAGTTAGGAAAGTCTCTGGTCCTCAGTGACTGTTCTTGTTGTGAAGACACAGTGCAACAGGCAAGCAGGGGAATAAATAAGCTATTCTGTTAATAACTGGCATGCGTCCAGTCCCAGAAAGATAAAGTTTTTGCCCAGTGGCTAGAGTTTGGGTAAAAGCTAGACTCCTTGCAGTCTCAAAAAAACATGGACACTGGTTGGTTGTTTTTCCGTTCTATAATGATAGCTCTAGGGCTTGATCTATCATCGCTGCTCTAGGTTTCAGTGCTCCCTCCTCTTCCTTGTGTGATCCATGGAGGGATTTGCAGCAAGGTTTCATTCGGGAAGAGAGATCCTGTAGGCTTGAAACCCACCTGTACCCTCTGGGTTAGGAGAAGGAAGGGCCAATCAGTACGTGTCTTCTTCTCTCTTGAGCAGTTTAGTATTCACAGACATTAGCAGAGTTTCACCGCCAGATCGGTTTTGGGAAGATGCAGCAGCAGTGCTTCTTCATGGTTATCTCTGGGACGATATTGTGTTAGATACTCTTCCCAGCGTTAGAGAAGGTAAGGGCTATAAAAGGTATGGGTGAAGACTTTCAGTTAAATTAAGAAAATTGTGATCTATCTGCAATCGGGAGGGTACATTCCTTCG
This sequence comes from Ambystoma mexicanum, assembly GCF_040938575.1. Lineage (NCBI taxonomy): Eukaryota > Metazoa > Chordata > Amphibia > Caudata > Ambystomatidae > Ambystoma > Ambystoma mexicanum. The sequence continues at coordinate 990,920,057 of NC_090927.1, read as the reverse complement.
AACATTTGGCATCCAAATATCACCAGTGGCGTTTTCATTCAAGATATGAATTCCACTGTGGAAACCCGGACCCCACTCGTTTACTCAGCTAAATCTTGTATTGGCTTCTCTGCTCTCACTCTTCAGAGGTAGACAGAAGCCAGTACCATATGTTGTCAAAAAGAGCATACTCAAGGTCTCACCCATGCGTCCTCCATAACAGATAAAAGAAATTAACACCATTGCCCCTGCATGCAGGATTAGATGGCCATTAAGGACCGTAACAAAGAGATGGCAGTGGCCCACTTTGTCTCAACTATCCACCCTCGATGTTGGACACAGAGGTTGAAGCCCTTCCTTACATTTCAACATCACTGACTTTCACTCCTGCTGGCAAAAACGCTACCAGATCCTGAATTACCACTACCAAACCATTGTCATGTAATTGAAGCCAGAAACCGTGAAAATCCCGCCATCCTGGTAATTGCCATTACCACCGTCATCCTCCATCACAGCTTACCTACTTGTCTTGTCATTTTCTTAGCATCTTACAATATATGCATAGTTCCTCATGCTGACTGCAGTCTGATGCCTGGAAGCACTGACTCGACTCAACTAACATCTAATGATCCATAAAGAGCTCTCCTTGCATGGCATGCAACAGCTCCACCCCTGCCACATGCCCCTACTTGTTCCAGACCAGCGGCTCTGCCAGTACTCCCTCAATGGTAGCTAATCAATCTGGGGCTCTAGCACCCTGGCTAGAAAGAAACCCATGTTTCCCCCATGACAATACATCTGGAAAAATAACAGCACACAGGACTAGAGTACTTTTGCATGCACGTATCAACCCCCTGTGGTTTAGAACTTATGATTCCTTCTCATAAGCATCTTACCCTTTTATCGTCCATGCACCAAAAGGTTGCCAAAATGGCAAAATTTGCTCTATTAAATACCACTTTACGTTTTATAAATAAAGTACTCAAACTGTTTTTCCACACATCTAGGGCTACTTATCATTTCAAATGTAAGGTGCACCATGTTGAGTCAAGAAATGTCCAATCTCTTACTTAACATCTTTTATTTAATTGTTTCTTAACATACGAACAGGCCACCTGTTCACCACCTAGCTCTTGAATATCTTTGTGTCCAGGACACATGCCACGTAGGAGATCTGCTAGTGCTACATTAGATGTCAGATATTTGATTGGGCCAATCAATCAGGCATGTATGTTAGAGCATACATTGATCTTTCTTAAAGTAAATTCCAATGCAACATACCCAGGTTTTTCTCACTTTAACTAATGCGAAAACAACAGGATAGGTACTGCCATCTTGTGCTAATCTTATCTGTTGATCCATCGCCTTAAGTTCAAATGCCCACGCGGCACTAATTCAGATCACATGCCCATAACGCTGACATCACTAAACGTTCACGCCCCATTTCACAACCCCAATGCAGGTCTCATGTCAACATTCTCTGTGCACAATCTATTGACGTGTCTCCATGGAAATGCCAAGGCGCCTGCCTCGTTCCCAGAAAAGTGTAAACAGACCCTTTCTAATCACACAACATTGGAGTTTCTTTTTCCTTTGTGCCAGTGTATTTCATTTTGAGCTTCCTTGAATTGTTTCTGCTCTGTTCAGCTAACGGCCAGGTGCAACACACTGAGCACAAGTACTTATACTGCATAAAATGAATTAACTCAGTTGTTGCTTTTCATTTCTTATATTATGGACAAATGTATTTACCAAACCATATTCAAACATGTGTCCTTGCAAACTTTGAAGTTTGAGCCTATTAATCTTGTCTTTTCACAATGTGTTTTTTGTAACATGGCTGTTTCTTCGCTTGTCTTTCTTTAACATTCAGTGTTAATGGGAAACCTCTTTTCTTTACTGTATACAAATATAAACGTTTTTATGTAACACACTGTTGATTCTGTGCTTCTTCACTATTCAGGAACTATGGCAACAATTCAGTCCTACATGTACAAGCCTGAATATTCAGAAGAGGAAATCCTTGACAGAGAAAAAACTTGAGACAATGTGGAATCAGATGAAAGTCATGGGGATCAATCACCGGAGTCTGAACCATGTCGCATGGAACACGTTTCCACCTGGTGTACCTGCCATTGTTGTGAGCTTAGGCCTACTCTGGTGGAGAACTGCTGTTGCAGTGAAAACTCCGGCTGCTTGGCCTACATTGTCAAAGAAGACACACCATTGCTATGCTTTACCGAGCTGCACGACTTCAGGGCAGCCTGCCTTACAAGATCCGTGTTGCGAATGATGATGGTCCTTATGCATGACTTCGAGCTACAGTTCGCCCTCGTAATCCAAGTAACGAGAAAGTTGACTCTATACATGTTGTGTGTTTGACGACCGAGACAGCCAACATAACATGATGTTCCCCTACATCAATATAAATTCGATGAATCACTGACAAAATAATTTTCTTTAAATTGAATATTCTAATCTGAAATCAAAGTGTTCATCTTTAGATTTGTCATCCACACAATTACGTTTCTATCACTTGGAAGTATCTCCCAAACTGTTTTTGCTGGAATGTGTGTTCACATTTCTAATTGATCCCTAATTGAAATCACAAGTACTGTCAATAATTTGCACGAAAAGGTACTTTTTAAAGCTTAACAATGCCTTACATTTTATAAGGTAGTGCAAACAAAAAAATGCAATTATTGGGTTCATTCAATTAAACTATTTCTGTATCACTTACACAGACTTGTGGCATATCATGCCTTTACATGGTGGATTCATGGAAGTCTAGAAATTCTCATTTGACGAGTAATCCCTTCCTGTGTGGTTCGAGCCATTCGTGTTGAATTCCCTAGTGACCACGGACAATACCGTGGATTTATACAGACAGTCGGCCCAGCAGTACAATTTGTGGTGTCATTGCCATCCACTTTACCAAACTAAATAAAAAAATAAAAAATGAGTTAATTTGAACAGTTGTTAGAAATGTTTTGTAAGTCTACAACCTGTCCAAACATCTAAGAGTATCATAAAAGTTTGGTGTGCTTTACCAGGTTTATTGGACTATCACGCCCCCCTCTTCCACATCCGCCCCCCCCTCCGCTATCAATCGCTGTTCACACCTGTGGGCGTGTGCTCCCAGGGGCGCTGGGATGATGGGAACCCTCAATGTGCCAAATACCATGTACACCACAAAGGGTTCTTTGTCATGGGGACCCTTATCTACGTGGCCACCCCAGACCCTGTGTCTCCAGACTCCCCTTTGGAGACCCCGTCCCTGCAATCAATCTATGTCTGTGACTACTGACTGTGTTCTGGGCCTATTACACTTGCCTCATCCCCCTCCACTATCAATGACAGTTCACACACGATGGCGTGCGATTGCAAGGTGGCTGCACTGGCAGGATTGAGGTCAAACATTGTCATAGAGGCCTTGTGGGTGTGAACGAACACGTCAGACATTCACATACACACCCAATTCTATAATCCTTTATAAACACTGTGGGAGTTAACAAGAAATCATGTGTAAGATCAACAATGGATATCGCTAGCTCTCCACGTTTTACCATTTTTGCTGAGTCGGCTCATCTGTTCTTCTAAGTAGGCAACTTTTACTATTGTTTTCTGCAGTGTCATTGTTCTGTGCTAGGCTACTTTCTATTGCTTTATACTCAATGTACACCCTATTCTCATTTCATTTTATTCAAATATTGTACATCATTATCAACCATTGTATGCATTGTTGTCTCTGTAATGACCCCATAACATTACAGAGTATTGTTTCCAAATGTAATCTTTCATAGTGCGTGCTTTCAATGCATGTTTGCTTTAGGTGTCATTTTTTATAAAGTACATTTTTTTATTATCAAAGGAGTATGATGTTTGATTTACTCACTGCCACACTTTTTAATAGTAATATTTATTTATATTGCTTTAACAGATCATTGGCACAATCCAACAATGTCTTCTTGTGTCATTTTGGGTTGCACTAATAACAGCCATGCTAAGAGTCAGAGTACAGTCCTGCATGAATTTACAAAGGATTTAAAATTAATAAGAAAAGGGCTCTTGAGCTGTGGATTTCCAGCGTACGAAATTGAAAGCACAGCTAAAGATGTTTTGGATGACACGAGGGGCAATCGTTTCCGTGTCTGCAGCATGCACTTCTCAGAAGATATGTACGAACAATCACAGTACACTAAAAAGAATTGCCCCGGACTCCTTTGCAAATTATTTCCCCATGCAGTTCCAACTGAATTTCAGCACATGCTGACCCAGTATATTTTGTCATTTTCTAAATTTGCCTGTATGATATGTCTTATGAATGACTACTCAATATATTGAAATAGTCTGTGAACAGGTAACATAATTAATGTTTTTCAGTTTTTGGGGAATATTTCCATTGATATTTTATAACACAAGTTTCCTTTGTGACACTATGTACTGTGGTTTGTACATTTTGGATCTTTAGATTATTTTGTGTATCCTTACTTTAGAGATACTCAAATAGTTCAGTGCAATGGCAGCCATTCCAACACACACTCACATTGCGTCCTTTAAAACTAGGTCACTTTATGGAAATTACCATGTTTGTCTTTAAGTAGACCGCACTGTTGGAATAACAGACCGTTACCATGGAGTAAACCAGACATTTCCAACATCCTGATGGTGAGGCCAAACATTTTGCAGACAAACCTTTTTTATTGTTTTTGATGGGGTCTAAATTACAATGCTAATGTCCATTTTCTATTGAACAATGGTATGAATATATACATCGATTAATGGACCGCATTGGTATATCGACCACTATTCCGAGTCAACAGCAACCTCACTCAACTTTCATGTAATTCTTTTAGAATATATTTTCAGATGCGACTATACAACATATGTATTTGTTCAAGTTCAACTATATGAATGATGTATGTTTTTGTCTATAAACTTTAGCTGCTTGGCAAAAAATGGAATCAGTGAAAATTTTTGCAGGCGTTAAAAACCAACCCGCAAAGGGACCTAGGGAGCTAATTACGGCACCGCAATTTGCGGTGCCATAATTAGAGCCTTCCCCATTCCCATTATGCCCTATGGGGCAAAAATGGGAATGGGGAAGGGCAATGGTGGAAGGTTGGCGGGGCGGTAATTCCCCTTTCCACCAAGGCGGTGCCGGTATTTTACCGGCATGAACCATGGCGCTAATTGCGCCATGGTTCTCCGCCTACCATGTAATGAGGCCCTTAATCTTAAAATCTTACTCTTAATCTTATAAAAGAGATTACTGAAAGTATTCACAAATACTAAAGGTGTTTCTTTCATCTTTTTGTCTCTCCGTATTTGCTGATCAAAAAGAGCTTCACGATTATTGTTAAATGCTCTCTTGGCAGCTCTCTTAACCAAGGGACCTAGGTACCCTTGATGGACAAGTTTATCAATCAAATTGTTGGCTCCGTCAGACATTTCCAAAGATGTGCACATGGACCAAAGAAAAGGTGCCTGGTTTCAGGCTTCCCTCTTCACACAGCACTTGTGTACGACAAAACACTTTCAAGAGTCATGAGTGGACTCTCCAGGTTCTGCCACACTGGAGATTTGGAAGTTTTCCATAATATTTGCCTCAAGTACAGGCCTAAAAGGTTGAATTTTTGCTTAGATGGTGTGGATGCCAGAACAAGACTGGCTGTACTTGCACACAATGAGAACATTGAAAGGGAACAAGCAAAAACTGCAGACATTTTCAGGATGCCCCATTACAAAAAGGAGTTGAGGCAAACAGTTGATGTCAAATCCAATCTTCCTGCAGATGGATTTTGAATTTGTGAAAGATCTGACATTGAATGTGCTCCCCATGCAAACGTATGTAATCGATCCAGATTTTGTTTCCAGGAACCAGTCTATGCCACAGAACATTGCAAAAGAGGTTTGCCCTCCCAAACATGAACTTGTTGAAAGGTTGACTTCACGATTCAAATGATGTGGGGCTATCTTCACAATGTTTAACAAAGCCAGTTTCAAGCTCTTGCACAATGTTTGGAAACTGTTTTCATTGTAAAAACAATGGAATAGTATGCCAATTGAGATGTAATTGTTAAATAATTTATTTTTAATGAATTACTGTTTGTGAAATAATGTCAATAGATAGGCCTTAAAATGTCTATTTTTCTTACATTTTTGTATTTATTACCATCAATATAATTGATTTATATTACAACAGTAAACATCAGTCTGATTATTTCAAATATGTGACTCAAATCAAATGAAATGTAGAAGAGACTGTGATCTCAAAATCAACATTTTCCAGATGCTACTTTTGGCTCCCCAGCCCAACTAATGTAAAGCTATAAACTAGCTCCTTGTTCCCTAGTGGTAGCTCCTGGTAACCGGTTATGGCTGGATACCCAGGCATTTGTTGTAATTCCTGTTTATCCAATCCTAATTTCGAGCCCTGTTTGTAATGTACTCCCAATAGTTGAAGATTCCAAGCAGAAAATCGGAGCAGCAGACATACAGAAACTCAATGTCTCTAGAGCTCTGGCCCCCTCCAGGCTGGAATACTGCAACATCCTCTTCCTCAATCTGCCTATATCCTCCCTTCACCCACTTCAACTATTCCACAATAGGACTCCAAGATTTATCCTTGGCCTCAAGCCCAAGGACTGCATCTCTGAAGCCCAAAGATATCTCCACTGGCTCCCAGTGGCTGAAGCCTGATGGGGTGTGCATCCCTACAAGAGCCTGGTTGACCCCCGTCCTCGCGCTTCACATGTGGTCTTCACTCCCGGCTTCCCCTGGCACTTGTCCACCTGGCCTCCCCTTGGCACTTGTTGAACCCCTTTGGCCCTCTTCTTCCCCTCCTCCTCCACCCCGCACTTGTATACCTCCTCTTGCCCAGCAGCACCCTCCCACCCTAGCATTTTCCCTTCTGTACCCCTACCCATACCTCACCCCCTGTCCAGTCCCTCCCCCATGCGATTCTTGTCAATGCTTGTGCATGATACAAATGACACAAGGACTATTAGAGCCATTATTGTTTTTTTCTTCCCTGTCAGGGTCGGATTGGCCCCTCTGCCTTACGGCCCATGGCTGGGCCGAAATCACCCCTGGGTAGTGGGGGCCCGTTTCTGGCCATGCCTGGGCCAGTTTGGAAGAATAAAAAATGTAAACATTTGTTATTTATTTTTTCAATTTTTTTTCTTTCAAAAAGCCTTTCATCCTTCTTAGGTCGATGAATGAGTACCAACACAGGTTGGGTGATATTGTATGCATATTTGTTCTATAAAAAAGAGCTTAAGCATAAGTGCTATACAATAACATATTATCATTTGGCCTTGGACGTCTGCTTGGATTCACAGTAATTTAGTGTACTTAGGAACAATGCTATTTGATGCCACTTCCTGTTTTGTCAAGGGGGAAAGGTCATGTTTCATCACTTCCCGGGATGTCACTTTGGGGTGGGGTCAAATGACATCACTTCCGGTGATGTCATCAGAGGTCAAGGGTCATGAGGCGAGGGGTGGGCCACTTTTTGAGGCAAGGGGTGGGCCACTTTTTTTTGGGTGACCGGGCCTATTTCTTGTCCCAGTCCGACCCTCTTCTCTGCCCCCCCCCCCTTTAGCAATAGACCAAATGTTTATCTGCCACAGTGTTAGCCAACTCTGAAATAACGAGAGAAGGAATATGTCTTGCCAATGTGCACTATGAACATGCGCCTGTGGTCTTTTCACATTTACATCTTACTGTGGAGGCCCACATGCGGAGGACAATCAGGCCAGCATGCATCAATACAAAAATCAATATGATTGCTGCAATATACACAGAAGCCAGTAAGTCTTTCAAAACTGCACTCATTGGAGGCATTCTGGAATTTGAGTGATGTAAACTTTTTTCTTGTTACTGTTCCTCTGGCTGCAACAGTTCACCCAGCTATGTGCAAAATCGCCCCTTCCCCCCTCCTTTCCTGGGATGTCCGTGCCGTCTCTATATATTAATTGACCACTTTTGTATTTGAATTTTTTTCATTTCAGGAAATAAGTGGCCAATTTGGCCAAAAAACTGCTGCACACCATTAATTTATCTTTTTTGGGGCATTGCCCTATTGCATTACAGGGAAATCTGGCCTGTGTGCACCTCGCCTAGGGTCATCTTTGAAAGAATACATAAATGTTGTGGGACCAGACGCATTGATACCATTCAAATGTAAGTAAATATTTTCATATGTGAGATACTTTAAATATTTCATTGTTTTTCACTGCACAGCTTGCTATTCATAATGTTCATTTTTGTGTCCCCAAAATGAAATTCTCTCTGGCACGCTGTGAACACTGGATGAAAGGTTACATTGTTATTTGTCCTACCCACCACGTTAACAATTTGTTGGCCAAAATGTGCCGAATATACACATAGAAGTGATAAGATTCACTATATTGAAAGCTCACACAGGAAAGTTATGTTTCTTTTACTGAGATGTTTCTTTTGACGCGGTTGGTCATCCGTCATATAGGGAGAATGGAAACACAAGACACAATGTAAGCAACGTTTTAAATAATATTTATGCAATCGAGGATGACAAGTGTGCTGTATGCTGCATGATTAACGTTGTGTCAGATGAATGTTCAATTTGAGGCTAATAATAGACATCGTATGAGTTAATTGTAACTTAGATTGATAGGTAACATAAATATGTACTGTGTATATGTAATTATCAATTGGGTACTGAAATATATTTTTGCATTCTTGATTTTACAAAGTTATATTATACCGATGTGCGGCTGTCAGGGGTACAGTTTACCAGTCGATGGCTTCTTCAACTGTAATTGGACAATAATAATCAGCAACGCATCTGTGATAACCATTATGTGGGATGATCGTTAGACACCAATCTGTCCTTTTGCAGTTGCAGTGATATGGAGCAAAACGGCAGCCTATAGGTCCTGAAAACATGCGGGTGTGAAAGTGTTGCATTTTAAATTTAAACCACACATTTTTTCTCTGTCATGAACACCATGTGCGCTGATCAGAAAACAGTGATGGAAAATAATAACTTTCTGTGAAGAATTCAAAGACTGGGATTAATCAATCGATGAACAAATCAGCTTTATAAGATCATGGTTCACAGTTTAAAAAAAAAGAGAACCATGCGATTTTCGCTAGCTGTAAACTCTATTGGAAAAAGTTACCCATGTTTTCGTAGACTTAATTACCTCTTTTCAGCGTTATGTCAAAATGAAAAGTACTTGTTACGCTCTCGACTATGGCTGTTATCTTCAAAATAAACTGTTTTTATCATTTTTGTGAAAAGAAACAAAAGTGTTGCGTCTGTTGTGGATGTGTGTGTTTATATCCCTGGTACTGCGTTGTGTATGTTATGATGTTGGTGATCATAGGGTACATTTGGCTATGCTGCCCACCAACGTCATTAAAATAGGTGGAGCTCATTGTGAGCGTCTAGTGATGTCACATTTATGGGCGGGTGATCTGAATTAGTGCCGCGAGTGCACTTGAACTTAATTTGATGGATCAATGGATAAGATTAGCACAAGATGGCAGCTTCCAACCCGTCCTTTTCGCATGTGTTAAAGTAAGAAAAACTCGGAACGATCGATGTATGCTCTAAAATACAGGACCAATCAATTGGGACAATACAATTTCTGAGCGAAATACCCCTTTAAGAGGCAGGTCTTCTTATCCAATATGCAATTGGGGCCTGCTTTATTTCAGAGTTGGGGAGAGGTAAATGCGTTAATTGAAATTCTATATTTTGGGCCTTGCTTGAAAATTGTCAAATCATGTTGCTCAGGTGTGTGTTCATAGCATACCCTGTACTCTCATGGTTCAACCTCTGTGCATCTGCATTTTTTCTGGGTCTTTTACTCCAAATGCTTTAAAAACATTGCAAGTGCCTTAATTTGATTATTTCCGATAGATGCAGTCTGTGGAGTTCTGCAGGATTTGTACGCTTGATTTTCACATTGTCTGACGTTCTTTCATCTCCTTCTTCTTTCCTCTGAAATAGATTAAGGATCTTCATTCATAGATTATTTTTCCATAATGCAGCCAGAAAAGCGCCAGCATCCTGTTGAGTTGGATGGGGGCCTTCATCTGTAAGAGTGTGGGAAGACCCTTCTTAACATCCTGAGTTAGCATAACGTATTAAAATGAATTGCAATTCAACATCCTCATCGAAGTATTGTTGAGAAATGTCTCATGGATAGACGTAAACTTTTGGTGGAGAGGAACAGGGGTTATTTTGTCTCTGGTCCATGCAGGCTTTGCAGAAAGTGAAAGTAACAAAAGAGGACTGTCTCTTTCTGAATCTCATGGCAACTACATACCTGGCTCTAGAATGGGGAATGTTGCGCATGGCCTCTGAAGCATGCCTTTGATTGTCATCCTCCTTGCCTCTGGGATAAACATCCTGCTAGGTTTGGGGCTTGACGAGTTTCTGCTTAACCCAGTTGTTGCTCCCTATGCCTACACCACGCCTTCAGTCAGATTCGTTCCTATGGTTTGCTCAAATGCTCTTTTCCAGCACATGGGTGTGTTAGTCATGGCTGTATCCTAGCCCCACTGTTAAGCAACATCTACATGAAAGGGTTATTTGGTTGTATGGATGGGATGTCCTCAGTCATCCCTCTTATACACAGGGCAAGTGCCAATCTTGATGTTTGATGAAAATATAGTGATCTTTGCTTGAACTCGCAGGGCACTTGTTTCCTTTCTACCCACTTTGGAAATCGCCTCTCTCAGAAGCACTTGGAAATCAACACCTCCAAAAACAAAATATGTGCACAGACCATGTATAGTTTTTGGTGTCCCTCTTTGAAAAGTATGTGATTTGAATTTAGTGGTTTGCTTTGCCAGTAGTGGTCTATGTCCCAGTAGTCTGGTAATCCTTTAGGCTTTCACTGTGGGTTCCTGGGCAATCTAGTGAGAAAAGCCCTGTATGTCTACCAGGCCGAGGTGGTGAGGCAGCAGCATATGCAATCGAGGCCTTGGGAGTCAATCCAGCAAGTCCTTTGTGTATAGAGGGAAATTCCTGTATTGGCTTCTAAAGTTTTTGTTGAGATTGCCAAGGGCACTCCACTAATGGTGATGTCGGCTGAAACTGAAAAGCCCACAATATATGACCAGGTAGTATTCCTATGTCCTATTACATCAATTTAGTAAGAGTTTGTACTGTGCCCATCATCACTGTAGTGTTCTTGCGATGCTGGGGTTTGTCTGACTACTGGCATATTCTGCCCACATCAGGGGTAAACGAACTGTGGGGAACTTTCTGTGTGATTCCGGAAGTAGGGATGTATCAGGAGGACATTTTGACTTTCGTCTCGAGCGAGGAAGTGGAGCTGAGAGGTTGTAGGCTGTCGAGTGCGAGGGCTCCGCATCACCATCTGCATTGGCCTGGCAGACAGCCTGCATTTATTTATTTATTTTTTACATTTGTATAGCACACTACAGCCCACGGGCATTGAGGCGCTTTTTCAAGAAGGTGTAAGTAGGCAAGAATACGACTTTGGAACATGCGATTACTTAGTTACATCATAAGGCGGTCAGTTGCAAGTACATTAAGCAGACATAGATTTCAGTTGAGTACCAAGCAAATGCTAGGCACGAACATTTCAGACGAACAGACTGGTTTTGATGGCTTTGCGGAGCGCTAAGTGGGAGCTGATAGCCCTGATGAGAGTGAATGCGTTCCAGTGGTCGGCAGCGATAGCTGGGAAACTAGAGCCTCCAGCATTTGGCTTGGTAATCAGGTTGGTGTAGGCTAGCCTAGGCGGCCTGGTGGAGGTGGGCAATGAAATGCGCTGGGAGAGGTAGGGGGGCGCTAGATCATGAAGGCATTTGTGGGTAATGGAGAGGATTTTGAAGATAACTCTCTGTTTAACGGGAAGCCAGTGCACCTGTCTCATAAGGTCCGATATGTGATCCTTTTTCGGAAGTCCAGTGGCGGCCCTAAGTGCATTATTTTAGACAAGCTGGAGTTTGCCAATGTTTTTGCTGGATGTGCCTCCGAGGAGAGCATTACAATAGTCCAGTCTTGAACCGATGGTGGCCCTGGCAATAGTAAAGCAGTTCTGCCTGGTTAGGAGGGGTCTTACTGCGTTGAGCAGTTTAGAATAGTAGGCTGATGAGGGTGAAATGGCGTTGACCTGCCTGTTCATGGTGAGGTTTGAGTCAAGGTAGACTCCGAGAGTTTTAACTCTGTGGGACACTTCGATGAGTTATCGATGGTGAAGGAGCGATATTTCTTGTTAAAGTTACCCAGGATGGTTGGTGACCCAATGAGTAGGAGCTCGGTTTTGCCGCTGTTGAGGCACAGCCAATTTTCTGCCATCCAGGCTTGGATGGTGCAGTAAATGGAGTTAAGGGTGATCCTGTCTGCCTCGTAGTCACCTGTGAGAGGGGTGAGCACCTGCGTGTCATCAGCGTAGTTGGTGTATGAGATGCCCAAGGTGTCGAGAAGGTTGAAGAGCGGCCTCGTAAATAAGTTGTAGAGGGTGGGAGCGATGCAGGACCCCTGGGGTACTCCACATTTAATGTTGCTGGGAGAGGCACATGCCGAGTCGGAAAAGACTTTCATGGCCCGTTCCTGCAGAAACAAAGTGATCCACGCACACGCTTTAGGGGAGAAGTTGGCTGCAATGGAGAGGTGGTGGCAGAGTGTATTGTGGTCGACAAGGACGAATGCGGCGGATAGGTCAAGGAGCAGAAGGAGCGCAGGTTTCCCTGCGTCTCTGATATCGTCCATTTGATTTTTCAGGTCGAGTAAGGCCGTTTCGGTCCCACGTCGTGGCCTGAAACCAGACTGCCGAAGGCCCAGAAGGTGGTGGTCCTCAAGGAATTTTTGGACTTGCAGGTAAGCTGCTTTGTCCAGAATTTTAAGCAGGAAGGGGACCGTGGTAATAGGCCTGTAGTTACCTGGTACTGAGGGGTCAAGGGATGGTTTTTTAAGGAGTGGTCGAACCCAGGCCTCTTTGAGGTCGGACGGGACAAAGCATGATTGGAAGGAGGCATTGATTAAGGCTGTCAGGAAGGGGGCGAGGGTGGTACTGCAGTCCTTAATGAGCTGAGCAGGACAGGCATCGCCCTTGCAGTTGGACGGTTTAATAGTTTTTAGGAGGGAGATGACTTTGGATTCGGTGACGTCCTTGAAGTTGAATACCGGAGAGGAGTTAGTTGTAGTCTCCTTGTTCTGATGACTATTTTGGGAAGCAATCAGGAGGGTTAGCGCTTTTTGGTGAGCAAGGATTTTCGTTTGCAGGGTATTGAGTTTGTTGAACATGGCAGATTGGATGTCATTACACCATTTTTCATCCTTCAAGAGGGTGGGTGGCGGGGAGGATGGTGTTTCTAGCTCCCTAACAATGGCGAAGATTTCCTTAGTGCCAGATTTGACTTAGCTATCCTTGTGTTGAAGGAGTTAGCATTAGCTTTGGTCATGGCAGATTTGTAGTCTTTGGAGATGGTCTTGAAGGCTAGTTTGGTAGTATAATTAGGTTTGGCTTTCCAGGTTGCTAGGGCGGCATGTTTTTTAGCACGCATTTGGAGAAAATCCTGGGAGAACCAGGCATTGGTGTGCTTGGCTTTCTTGGCTTTCCTGAGAGTGAGGGGAGCAATAGAGTCGACCGCTTGGGTAATGGCTAGCTTGAAGGAGCTGGCGAGGGTATCCGGGTCCTGCGAGAAAGGAGCCTGGAGTGCAGGTACTTTAAGGAAAGGGGTAATGTTTTCAGCCGTGAGCTGGCAGGAACTTCTGGAGAGGCCTGGAGGAAGGGGGGTCGTGGGAGGGGGGTCTCCTTGGATGTATCAAGGTAAAATTGGATGTAGTGGTGGTCGGACCACGGGATGGGAGAGTTCTCAGTAATGTGTACTGGGCAGTTGTGGTGGGAGACCCAGTCCAGTGAGCGTCCTTTGGAGTGCGTGGGGTGGGCGATGGCTTGCGTGAATCCCAAGGTGGATAGGACTTTATCTAGGGTGGCTGCGTGGGCGTCGTTAGGGTCATTGAGGCCGAGATTGAGGTCACCAGTGAGTAAGACTTTGGAAGTCTTTTTCAGGTTGGCAGAGAGGGAATGGATGAGGGAGTCATGGAAGTCTGTGGTAGGCCCAGGGGGCGGTAGATGATGTGGAGAGCCAGAGTCATGTTAGGAGAGAGGTTGATTTTGAGTGGGAGGTAGTCACAGCTGAGGCCAAGGTCGCCTTCTATTCTTCTGACAGTATGGCTTTCTTTGGCAATGAGGGCTACTCCGCCGCCCCTGGTGAGGGGTCGATCTTGTCTGTGGATGATGTATCCATCTGGGATGGCCAGGGTGAGGGCTGGGCCAGAAGTTTCATTGAGACAGGATTCAGTGATGATGAGGAGGTCTAACTTGTTCTTGAGAATGAGGTTGTGGATATCCAGGGCATGGGCTGGGATAGATCTGGCGTTGACAAGACCACATTTCAGCGAGGTGGGTTCTGCAGTGGGATGTGCAGGCTTAGGGGCTCGGGGAGGGGCTGAGGCGCTGGTGGCTATTGGCATGGGGGCAGCAGGTGTGGTAACAGCCCAGGGTGCCTGGGGCACAGGCAGGGCAATGGACGTAGGGGGAGCAGCATTAGGCATAGTACCAACACAAAGTGTGTGAGGCACAACACTAGGTACATGAGGCATAGTGGCAACACAATGTACAAGAGGCACAACACTAGGTACATGAGGCATAGTGGCAACACAAGGTACAAGCGGCACAACACTAGGCACATGAGGCATAGTGGCAACACAAGGTACAAGAGGCAAAGTGGCAACACAAGGTGCAAGAGGCACAGCACTAGGTACATGAGGCATAGTGGCAGCACTAGGTGCATGAGGCACAGCACTAGGTGCATGAGGCATGGTGGCAAAACAGGGTGCATGAGGCACAGCACTAGGTGCATGAGGCATAGTGGCAACACAAGGTGCATGAGGCATAGCACTAGGTGCATGAGGCATGGTGGCAACACATGGTGCATGAGGCACAGCACTAGGTGCATGAGGCATAGTGACAACACAAGGTACATGAGGCACACAGCACTAGGTACATGAGGCATAGTGGCAACACAAGGTACATGAGGCATGGTGGCAACACAAGGTGCAAGAGGCACAACACTAGGTACATGAGGCAAAGTGGCAGCACTACGTGCATGAGGCATAGTGGCAACACAAGGTGCATGAGGCACAACACTAGGTACATGAGGCATAGTGGCAGCACTAGGTGCATGAAGCATAGTGGCAACACAAGGTGCAGGAGGCACAGCACTAGGTACATGAGGCATAGTGGCAACACAAGGTGCAGGAGGCACAACACTAGGTACATGAGGCATAGTGGCAACACAATGTACAAGAGGCACAACACTAGGTACATGAGGCATAGTGGCAACACAAGGTACAAGCGGCACAACACTAGGCACATGAGGCATAGTGGCAACACAAGGTACAAGAGGCAAAGTGGCAACACAAGGTGCAAGAGGCACAGCACTAGGTACATGAGGCATAGTGGCAGCACTAGGTGCATGAGGCACAGCACTAGGTGCATGAGGCATGGTGGCAAAACAGGGTGCATGAGGCACAGCACTAGGTGCATGAGGCATAGTGGCAACACAAGGTGCATGAGGCATAGCACTAGGTGCATGAGGCATGGTGGCAACACATGGTGCATGAGGCACAGCACTAGGTGCATGAGGCATAGTGACAACACAAGGTACATGAGGCACACAGCACTAGGTACATGAGGCATAGTGGCAACACAAGGTACATGAGGCATGGTGGCAACACAAGGTGCAAGAGGCACAACACTAGGTACATGAGGCAAAGTGGCAGCACTACGTGCATGAGGCATAGTGGCAACACAAGGTGCATGAGGCACAACACTAGGTACATGAGGCATAGTGGCAGCACTAGGTGCATGAAGCATAGTGGCAACACAAGGTGCAGGAGGCACAGCACTAGGTACATGAGGCATAGTGGCAACACAAGGTGCAGGAGGCACAGCACTAGGTACATGAGGCATAGTGGCAACTCAAGGTACAAGAGGCAAAATGGCAACACAAGGTGCAGGAGGCACAGCACTAGGTACATGAGGCATAGTGGCAACACACGGTACATGAAGCAAAGTGGCAACACGAGGTGCAGGAGGCATAGACAGAACAGTGTCCGTAGGGGCAGCAACAATGGGCATGAGTGCTATAGTGTCTTAGGGGGCGCGTGACTCGTGCTCAACTGGCAGAGAGTTTCTGAAGAGAGGCGGAGTGGAGCTTTTAGTGCGGCAGGTGTCATATGGCAGGGGGCGTGAGGGTGAGGCCTGGTGACTGAGGTCGGGGCTCCTTTGTGGTGTTGAGCACGGAGCGATGTCCTTGCTCCGAGGCGAGAGTTCAGAGAGTGCAGAGGTGGTTGGTGGGATGGGGGGAGGGCAAAGGCACTATGCATAGGTTCCTTGTAGTGGTGGGGGGTGGCTCTTGGAGGAGCATGTAGGCTCGAGTTAACAGCCTTACCTTTGGTGGAACGGTTTGCACCGTCCACCACCGTCCATCAGCGTTGAGCAGCGGAGAGCTGCAGAGAAGGGGGAAGGCCTTTTCCCTTGGCCTTCTCCCGACGGCTTCGCCTGGCAGCCGCCTCCCACTCCCTTTAAAGCAGGAGGGGCTGGCAGGCAGAGGAGACCAATAGCGGGCCTGGGCTACAGCAGTGTATTTCGCCGGCACTTTCCCAGGCTCTAGTGTGTTGATGCTGGTTGCCTGGGGAACCGGAGCGGCCATCATACAG
Organism: Ambystoma mexicanum; assembly: GCF_040938575.1. Classification (NCBI taxonomy): domain Eukaryota; kingdom Metazoa; phylum Chordata; class Amphibia; order Caudata; family Ambystomatidae; genus Ambystoma; species Ambystoma mexicanum. The sequence continues at coordinate 990,903,319 of NC_090927.1, read as the reverse complement.
CTTGCGCTCCAGGCAGCACACGAGGGCAGCAATGGCGGCAGGCAGGGACTGTAGCAAAAATTGTGGCGAAGTCGAGTAAATTGCATAACCTGAAACAGCGGAGCTGCAGAGAGTGGGGAAGGCCTTTTCCCTTTGACTTCTCCCGACGGCTTCGCCTGCATGCCCTCCCCACCACCACCTGCCTTTACCATCCAGCCGAGGTAAGCCCTGCCTGGCTTAATTCATGCAATGAGGGCTATGTTACCTGAGAAAACTGACAGACGCCATTTCTATGTCTTTGTTGCCGTTTTTCCCACCTGCATCACGGCTATTGGCTGCTTCATTCATCATAAGGCCCCAACTAAAGCCCACTTTAAGGGCCGATGCGTGTCTGGCCTGTCTCGAGTGAGGCCGGTGTGCCAGCCTCATCCCTTTATCTTGCTTCTGGGTCCCGTCCATCCTCAAGTCTCTGTTTGTTGCACTACCCTTAAGTCTCTTACTCTGGTGATGTTTGTTTCCAATTTCGACTTCACGTATTGCCCCCCTCCTTGCTCTCTACTGCTTCCCCTGAACCTCACGGTTTGCCTGCCTAGTCTTCTGGTTCTTGCCGCTGCCACTTTGTTGTGTGTTGGGACTCGTTGCTCTGATGGCATGCTGCACTCCTCCTTTTCTTCTCCGCTATCATGACCGCCTGCAAACTGTGCACTTGTCTCCCACTGCACTCCTGGTGGCACATGACTGCCTGTCTCTTGGACCATCTCGGCCCTTCTTCCCACCTTGCCCGACTCTTATTACGAGACTTTTCCTGCTCCTGCACTCGTGACAGAGTCCATCTCCTTCTTGATGGCCTGCACCCTACCTACTGTACTTGTAAACGTGTTGTTGCTCCCTACACCTTGGGAGAGGCTTGTTCAAGTTAAGCTCCCACTGCAACGTCGTTTTTCTAGTACCATCTGCCTTCCTGTCGGTCTCTTGGAGCCCCTCACTCCTGAGGCGCGGCTTGGCCAGTCGGTATTTACCTATACTTGTCTTTTACAATTCGTGGCTGCCTCCCTGATGTAGCCCCTTTTCCTTGAGGTGGGACTTTTCCAGTCGGTGGTCACCTAGACCTGCCTGACATATCTGCACGCCTGGTTCTTTCCTTAAAATGCAGTTTCAACTATTGATTTGCACTTAACCTGTTTGTATTGTTTCCTTTATCCTTTTGTTCCTCCCACCCCAGCCCTCCCCTTCCTCCTCCCTTTTTTGCATGTTCTCAGCACTTAGACGTTCCTAATCATCTTACGACCTATTCAGAGCGTTCCTCTTTGTTTTCTTCCCTCTTCCCCCTCCTCACATCCACTCCTCCCGCTCCTCACGTTCATTCTTCCCCCTCCTTACACTCCCCCTTGTTCTCATGCTATAGCACTTGCACTTTCCGAATGCTTCAAGGCACTTTTAAGAACGTTTTTTTCTGTTTTTGCTCCCCTTTCCTCTTCCAAATCCCCCCTTGTCTTGATGCGCCTTGAAACACTTTTGTTGTATAGTGCGCACTACAAATGACAAATAAATACAAATGAATAAACCCTGCCTGAGCAACGTCATGGAAGTTAGAGAAGAGTTATTTTTGAGAAAGTTACACATTTTACCAGCCTCTAAGGTGAATCCTGGTGGGGTCGCAAGCACGGTGGCCAGTGGAAGACGGCAGATGAACATATACCATAGGGGTTCTAAAGATTGGGAGGTCGTTTTCCAGTATTCTAGGCTACAGAATCAAGTGGCCCCTGGTCCTGTCAAAGGGGATTAAGTAATTCCATGATGTGGTCCTCCTAAAATCCACCATGAAAGACAGGTGGTGGTTGCAGCTCCACAGTACGCTGCTCATTTTGGAAGTGCCCCGAGTGTCAAAACAGCCATAAAACATGAGCATAAATGGCTTACATATGATTTTACACCAATTTGAACACTGTAGCTGATTTGAAATTATTTGTAATTTAGATCTGCGTCATGGATTAAAATTCACGATCCAACCACCCACATCCGTTCCACTGGACGAATATGAGAGAATTTCCACAAGCCTCTGATTTTGCTACCGGAGGAGAAGATATGTATTCCTATGGAATCCGTCTATTTTTCACACCTGCAAAACAGAGGCAGATTCCATAGAAATACTTGTAAATGCCTCCTAACATGCATGTACATGAGGGAAGGCATTTACACCATTTGCATAATGGACTGTTAATGCTCTGTTTCATTATTGACCACGTGTAAAACAATATTACAGGGAGGGGACTGTGTGCATGGAAATGCACACATTTGTGCCCCCCTCAGGGCAAATACACAGGGACTCAGAAAATGAGTTTAAATGAGAACAAGGCATCGAAACAGCAATTCTATTGCCTGGAAGGCAACCATGGGATTTCAAGTTCCCACGATTTGGGCCTGGGCAATGTTGTAGTTTAATTCTGTTTATCAGTCTGACAGTTAACCATGAAAGTTAATGTATTGTGTTTTTTTAAAATCTTTTTTTCCCCAGCCCCTACAGAGGAGCTAATTATATCATATTATTTTCTGATATGCATGTTGCTATTCATTTTCTTGAAATTCTCATGAATTCAATACGTTTGATCTTGATTGCCTCAAAATAAAAATCATAGGAATCATTGACAATTTCATATGAAATCGTATCTATTTTTAAGTGAATTTGGTACGATTTATTTAAGGAAGTACTCAAAAGAAACAATTAAGTAACTTTTGGGAAGGCAGTTATTTTCGGTTCCTTTCTCTTATGATTGCTAACTTCGCGTAATGTGTCAAAATATGAAAGTGTATTGTTTCAGAACCACTTAGGAAATAAATCATGTCCGGCAGCAGGTAGCTACTTCCCTTTTCCATTGAAAGTGATGTTAAATGCTGAATCGTTATGAAGAGGTATTGGGGGTTCAGTGGTGTGTGCGGAAATCATTCCACCAATGGCTATTCATTTACACACACTATTGTGGGTCATTCTAAGTTTGCTGGTCTGGTAAAATTGCTGGTAAATCTGTCACTGGCAATTTTCCCAGACCGGCAAAATGCAAGTTTGCCAGTGGGGGTTCATTGATTTACCTCCAGCCAAGAGCATGGAGGTCAGTAAGGACCCAACTGGCAAATACCAGAATTACTGGTGCTGGAAATACTGTCAATCCCTTCCATGGAGTCCTATGGGGGGCTCCATGGAATAGGGATTTACTGCCCTTTCAGGCACCTGTAATATCCCAGAAAGTCCGGGATATCAGGTGGTGGGAACGGTAGAAAAATACTACAGGGCACACCCTGTTAATGAACAAGGTTTTGCCCTAACTCATCAGTATTTAACACAAAATAAAGGCAAGATACATGTGTGTATAATTTCTCTGCAGCATACTTCTCGGTCACTCAGTGGTCATAGGGCACTCAGGTTGAAAAGGAAGACACAAGGATAGAGCGATTTTCTCACTACGGCTGCCTACTAGGAAACAAATACTAGAGGGCGCTGGTGTGCCGCTTATCTAAAAGTAGACAGTATAAGAAAGAAAGGGAGTCTTATAACGTTGATCTTCTTGATTTTATCAAACCATTAAGTAAGTATTCAACCTGGTCCAACCTAGATCACTATCTTTCATTCATAAGGATAAACATGAAAAGAAGGGATTAAAAAAGACACCTATGGCATATAGTCAGTAGTCTATTTAAGGGGACACAAAAATGTAATAGTCCATAGACACACTGAGTTTACCAAGGGTTCTTTAAATTAAACGAACCAATTGGTAATTGTTGTGTAGTAGCAACACCAATTGTAATAAAAGACAAGACGAAGACAAGACACTCCTCACTTTCTGGGGATCGATACTGCTTATCAAGAAGGAGTTTATGGGAGTGTCTGTTGCTCAAAAGAATAGTAGGCAATCGTAAACTTTTCGACATGTAGCAACCACCGTCTACTGGTTTTAGTTGTGTAATGCAGATAAAACCACTTTCTTCAGGACAGTGTTCATGCAATTCTGGTAATATAATACATTAGTTAACCAGAAAAGTACTGTGTGGGATATACATCACCACACTTGTATCATCATATATGGGAGAAGCTCAGAAAAAGGACCTGCAAAACATAAAGAATAGTGCGGGGTCACTAATCTGCTGCAGCCCCAAATGAATTGGCCAGAGGATATGCACATAACTTAGGGCATTTTCTCAATGTCCAATATCCTTGCTACAAACACACATCATTGTCACCTAGATCCCTTCTTGTGGGTTACAGATCCATTTTTATTTGAAATCCATATACATCATTGAATCATATGTGTAAATGCTAAGCACTGACCTTTTCAAATCTCTTGTGTGGGCCAGGCAGAGAGGTGTGTGTTTTTTTAATAAATCACTCTGTTCCTTGCAGTGTGTTGGGTGGTGTGAGCAGTCTCATCATCTAGATGCATGGAACAGAGAGAGACAAGAGAAATCCACGTTGTTCTTAAAGAGCGCATATACAATTTCATTCTCATCCACCCTATAGTGTCATCTGGAAGAGAGGGAAGCCGTCATGAACAAAGTATAGAATATGCACCTCTATATAACCGCATGGGACGGCAGTTAGGTGTCAAACTCACCAGGTAAATACCCTCTTTTCCCAACCTCCTCCTCACCTGAACCTTCTGGGGAATTGTCCTTGGTTTCTGTGGTGGTTCTTCTCTTAGTTTTCTTATCTTCAACCGGCAACTGTCTTTGGGATGTCTTCTTCTTTTTATCGTGTAAGTAAGGCCTGGCTCCCTCAGAGGCCACCTTGGCAGGGAAGTGACGCCTGCCCAAGGGGAACCCCGAGGAGCCAAACCTCCAATGGCAGGGAAAAAGCCGAAATGGCACAAAAAACCCTGGTAAGATGTATTTCTTCCTGGAGATGGATAGTCAATGAGCGTAGATATATTTGAGTCCTTTTTGAGCAACTTCCGGTGTTGATGCGGAAGCTTGAGCCTTGATAGACTGGAGAGGGAAATATAAAGAAACAGTTCCCACTTACCGAGAGCTCTAGCAGAACCGAGAGAGTGAACGCTCCCCAGTCGTGATCGCGGGTGTCAAGACAAAACAGCTCCGTGACCGCGAACCAAACGAGAGAGCCGCGGCGCTGTGAAATGAAAGGGGAACAGTGCCGCGGTCCGAGAAGGAAAAATAGAAAAATACCACACCGAGTTAGTGCGAGGAGAAAAACAGAACGAGCAAACAAAACAGAGAGACAGAAAGTAACGAAAGAGGGCTGAAAAACGGAACCCAGGAGAAAAGGGTTAGAATACAATCAATGAAGGGCTGACTGAAAACGAGGGAAGAAAAGCCAAAAGGCTAAGCCGAAAAACTCTGAGAGGAACTGAGGAAGGACGATCCGTAGCTCGCAGTGTTGAAGGTTCTGAAGGAAAAACAGATACAACACGCCGGAAAGGGGGGCGTGGTTGTATCTTATAGTCCAGCGACGCCATGTTGGGTGAGGACTAGAACGAAGTATACGTTAGAAACGCCATGAGCTCCACAGTTTCCATGGACGGATCCTGACATTAGGTCATGTGTATGGCTGTTGTCCCTTTCATACACACTTATTAGTGGCTAGTTGGTAAGAAAGCCAAAGTTATTGGTCCGCGTAGTTTTGTAGTAATGCAGGCAGGTGCCGTCGGTGTAGCAAGTCCTGTATTGGCCTGGTTGTTATGGAGACAGCGTAACGTGATACTGCCTACACATTATACTGGTATTGTCACTAACGTAATGCAGAGAGCGTGTACGGCAGTGGCACCCCCATCAGAGCCGCCGTGTAAGTCCCGTGACCGGCCCTGGGTCACTGAGTCAGGCAGGTCAGGCGGAGATGGAACATGTATTTAGACATCAAAAAGAAGCGAATGGAGAGGACAGAAAGACTATGAAATATCAGTACTTTCTATTGTTCATTTGTAAGTATTGCTGTTACCATAAAAACATCTGATATATAATAACAAACCTAATGGATCTCAAATGCTGATACTTAATTCCATTGATGGACAAAAAATTAGCTACTCACCGAGTAGAGGTAAGGTGGGGAGCAGGGTACCCTATGTGTCACGTTGTCAATATAACTGGGATTGGTGATGTAGCCACTTGGTGTTTTTAATACTAATCCTGCAAATAGGATCACGTTTATGGCTTATTCAAATATGGACAAGGACTGCCAAGGTATGGTTTCATTCAGACCATATTGGTCAATTTTTAGGCGGACTATTCAGTTCTGCTCTCTTTTGAGAAGCATACTGGAAATGTCTCCTCCTCGCCTAGGGCATTTTACCCTTTTAATGATGTTCCATCTGATGTCTAGGGCGTCATGCCCCTTCTGTTGGAAATGTTCCACCAATGGTGCATTTTCTTGGTTGGTCCTAACACAAGACATGTGTTCTTGGATCTGTTTTTTCATAGGTCTGCTCGTCATGCCAATGTATTGTAATTGGCAAGGGAATTTTATTAGTTAGATGACATTTGAGCTATTACAGTTTGTTAGGGAGTTTTGCTTCCAAGGAGTTCTTAAGCCAAGGTCCAAGGTTGTGGCACGTGTTGTCATTGCGCAGACATTACATTGTCTACATAGAGTGTGGCCCAGAGATGGTGTAGTATCCCGTAGTGAAGTTTGGTGTATAAATGGGTCTGGTGGTTGGTACGAGTGTACCATATCTGAGAGGTTTTTTCTCTTTTTTATTGAGAATCTAGCTGTAGGTAGATTCACAGGTCCCACATTGAGTATTGGCCAAAGTTTGAGGATTTCTTTTATTTTATTGATTTTATTTGAGTAACTGAATACTGCAGTAATTAGTTGCGGACCTTCTGGTCTTGTTTGTTGTTGCAATATTACTTCTCGCAGGATGTTCTTGTCCATTTCCCTGCATGTCTAATCAATTTTTTGAGGTATCCTCTCTCATGCAGAAGATTCGTAAGTATGCCGGCTTGCGTGTCATACTCTTGTAGCGTTGAGCAATGTCTTCTATATCTCAAGAACTGGCCAAACGGAAGATTGTCATGGAGGCTTTTGGGATGAAAGCTGGAATATTCCAAGAGTGAGTTCTGTGGAGTTGTTTTACAGAACTCAGCAGTGCACAAACCACCATCAGCTGCTCGTATCTCTGCATCAAGAAAATGTATAACTTCTTTATTGATGCTGTGTAAGAATTTCAAGTATCTGTTCCGTGAATTAAGCCAGGCCATGAACTCCCAGAGGGATGTCTCATCACCAGTAAAAACAACCAAAATATCATCTATGTAACAAGTCCATAGTGTAATCTGGGTTTTAAAGGGATTAGTGGCTTGGTAAATATGTTTTTCTTCAAAATCAGCCATATATATTTGCCAATGGGGGCACAAAGGTGGCGCCCATTGCCGTTCCAGAACATTTTTGGAAGAAAGTGTCCTTATACAGGAAAACGTTCCTAGTGAGTGTTATTTCTGTTAATTGCAGGATGTATTGTATAGGCACCTCCAGGGGGGATTACGCTCCTATAGAACTTGTTGAACAATGAGTCTGTTTTTGGGATGTTAGTACACAAAGATTCGATGTCAAGTGTTACAAGGAACTGGGTCTGCGGGTTAAATAGTAGATTGTCTACCATATTGAGAACACACGTAGTGTCCTTCAAATATGATCGCATTTTGGGGACTTCTGTTCTTAAGAAGAAATCTACAAATTCTGATAATGGCTCCAGGATGGACTGGATCCCGGCCACTATAGGACGGCCTGGTGGTGGTGAAATGCCTTTGTGCACTTTTGGTAAGGCATAAAATGCCAGTATTTTAGGACATTTTGGACAAAGAAATTCAGCCTCTTTGGGGCTAATGTGATATTCACATAGCACTTCTTCAACTATCCCTGTAATTAATATTTTGAGGCTGTCTGATGGATCGCAGGGAAGGATCTGATAGTGGAAATGGTAGGTCAGTTTTCTTGTATCCATACGGGTTACCGTCAAACTTGTAATGAGCGCCATCTTCACTAAAGTGCATTTGAAAATAACTGATGAAATCTGAGTCTGGTGCGCAGGGAAGTCAGAACACACTGAATGGTTTAATATTTAACAAGAAAGGATTCAAGGAATAGGCCTCATTATGAGTTTGGCGTTCATTTTGCAGTAATTCTGTGAAATTACGTACACAATCATATACCCTTACCGCCAGTCAGTCCAGTGGAATAACTGCCTGATTGCGAGTGGTGGTAAGGTGGTGCAAATCCCAATTTTTGGATTCCATAGGAACTCCATGGGAGTTTTTTGGGATTTACTGTGAGCTGTAATTCTGCTGTGGGAAATCCGGTGAGTTTTGACCTGAGAGTGGATGATTTATCAACAACATCCTATTGTATTTTATGTTATGTTATGTTATATTGATTTATAACGTTTCTACCCAAGAGCAGTCTCTAGGGGCCTGCGTGTCTCTGCAGGAGAGGAGAGCTGGGTGTGGGAGTGGGGATAGGATGAGAGGATAAGTTCAGAACCAGGAGGAACTGGGATCTGTGAGCATTGTTTGGCATGTGGGAGTTGGTTCAGGAGGCCCCTTGCGTTGTAACCATATGAGTAGGACTCAGTGCCTCAGATGTGTGCTAGTGTTTGTGCTGGTGTGCGTGTCGTGTGATGTTAGTGAGAATTATGGTTCTGGGCATTGGTTAATTGTATCCATAAAGGGTCCAGCGTAGCAGGTGGCTATAGGTGTATGACTATCTATTGTGTTGGTGTGTAATTGTGTTGTTGATGGATTAATGGACTATGAGCTGGGAAGATCCCTCTAGGTTTGCTTCCAGAATCTAAGAGATGGTAGGGTGTGAATATTAGATTGATTCTTGGTGTGTGTATGTGTAGTGTGGCTAGCCCCTAGTCAAGTGTAGTGGCATTGGTTATGCTGGAGGAGCAGGAATGGGAAATGGGTTAGTAAATTGGTCGGTTTGGTGAAGTCTCTGTTGTGAGACTTTGGTTGCCGCTTAATGGTCTCTCTCAATGTTCTTGGTTGTGGTTCGCCAGCCCATCTTGCCATTTTCCCTAGGTCAGGGGGCTGACCTCCCTTTGTGTGATGGTAGCATGTGGTTGTACATCGTGTGTTTTCGGTTGTGCTTGTCCAGGTTAGTTGCGGCTGTTGGGTGTGGACCTGATGTCTGTTTGGTTGCCAAAAGAGTGCACAGCGCGAGTTATAAAGATAGAGGGGGAGGTGCTCGGCCGGGCATCCCTAGTTATGGGTGGGCAAGTTAGGGTGGCCCTAAAAGGTTGGAGTAATGTTTGGGTCATAATGGTTTACCTGTCTGAGTTTCCTTGGTATTGTATTATATTCGTCATTTATATAGCACCCTTTCCCCATTTGTATAGCCTGAATGTGCTTTGTGTTTGGAACATCCTCAGGGACTGAAGATAATGTGTTGGAGATTCTAAGAGTTAGTTTTTAAGACGCGTGTGTGCATTTTGCCAGGTAAGGACTTAGGTGTACATTATTCATTTTAAGGTCAAAAACTAGGAATTTGGCAGTGTGGTAAATCTGGCGGTAATTCCATTACTGACATAAAAGTGTCAGTAATAAAATTACCACCACTTGGTTGCCACATCGCCAAACTTGGAATGTGGCTCATCATGCACTACTCTTACCCATAACTAAATAAGGTTGGTTTGCATAACAGCAGCACTAGCATGTTTTTAGCTGAGGTACAGCCAAGGGGTACCCAACTACATAGGTATTACCTCAGCATGCTGGCTGGAGCGAAAACATTGTCAGTAACACAATTCATTTGTTTTAGTGAGTCGGCGAGCCAGTGAATGAGAGAGTGGATTTACAAGGTGCACAACTACAGATGTAAAAACATTTTTTTTGGTTGATTTATTATACATATAGCCAGCAATGGCTTTGTGTAAAACACACATTTACAAACATCTTTACACAAAAGTCATCTAAAAAACTCCAAGTTACAAAACTTTGTACATTCACAATCATTATGGATCGATTTACATCCTGGTTACACAGCTAGGTGTACAAATTCAACTCCAAAACATTATTCCACATTATGACATTTATCCATTCCAACATTGTCAATTCCACATTAAGACATTTATCGCAGTAGGGAACAATTTCATACTTAAACTACCTTGCGGGTCCACATTGCATTATCACTCACTCACTCACTCACTATAATTGGTTCACCTTACTCATTAGTTAGATCTTCTAAAATCTTCATCATATGATGGATCAGATTTACACCCTTACCCTCCATTAGCCGAGTCCACAATAAAGATTTGCTGGCATCATCTAGTGAATTTGAGTATGCGTGGATATATTTTTTCCTTAATATATTCAAGGTAGAACACTCACATATTATATGTTTAGCTTTGCCGATGCCTGCGATCGATTACATTTAAGTAGCAAGTAATTGCATACTGTGTTACTGTTGGGGTGAGGATCAGTATATGCTGGTTTATGAGTTCTGTCCAACCAGTAAGTGATAAAGGGGCCACTATTGGTATTAGATGCTAATTTGACTAGATCGTTTTCTTGGTGCCAATGTGTATTTTTACCTTTATCTTCTTTTTTAACACTGTCTGGGTGCAGCCAGTGTCAATTGGAATGCCAGTTTGTATCCAACTATTATGGATAGTGTGTAGCTTTCCTAATGTGACAAACGTATGTTATATTATGTTATTTGGCATTTATATAGCGCTCTATATCATTGGTATGTCCTCAAAGTGCTGGTAGGTTCAATGCCCTCGGAGACCATAGTCCTGGTCAGTTGAGAGATTAGGGTGTCGTAGGGTGCTTGGGTGCACCGGTTATGTGTGCAGCTGTAGTATTTGCTTGATGTAGCTGCATCCTAGCAATAGGTGTGGTGGTATTGATGTTGGTTGAATGTGTGCAGTCTGGCGGGTGGACACTAGGACTGGGCTCTGGCTGCGTTAGTCCTGTAGGATGCTCATGTGTGTAGCTAGGCTGGTTTGTCATGGGATATACCTGCGTTTTATTAGAATGATGATGTGTTCATGGGGTAATGTTCGTATGTAAACAGCTGGGCCAAACTGATCGAGGAGTATAACTGTACTCTAAATGTGTGGTGGTGTAGAGTAGAGAGTAAGCATAATGATATGGGATTGGAGAGTTTGCGTGGGTTTATGAACCAATGGCGCAAGAGCAATTTCTAGGAGTATGTTAATGTTAATATTTGCTCTTCTATCTAAATGTTGCACTTGCCGACAATTAGAATCCTGTCTAGATGTAATGCAGGCTAGTGTTCACAATTCTATCTATGGGTGGATATTGCTAACATTCACAATCCTATCTGGTTGCGACAGGGTTAAAGTTCACAATTCACACTAAGTGTGGCCTTTGCTAACATTCGCAATTTCATATGGGTCCGGCACAGGCTAATGTTGAAATGCTCTCCAAATGTGGTACTAGTTAACATTTACAATCCTATCTAGATGAGATGCAGGCTAATGTTCACAATTCTAACTGACAGTGGCATTTGCTTACATTCACAATTCCATATGAGTCCGGCGCAGGTGTGTGGGAGTGAGGGGCCAGCAGGCCCCTCGCATCCTTCACTTCTCAGTACAAGACTCGGACCAAGTGCCTCCAGTAGTGGGTTCGCCCCTTGCCCTTATGTGATGTTAACTTTGGGTTACATTCACGTAGATGGGACCACTGAGCAGGACACAGGGCATCAATTTTTGTACCCCCTTTCGACTCCATCTCAGTGACCAGGCCTCACTGTGATAGTATGAAATGCTTCTCTCCCTTTCCCCGCAGCAGCCAGGCTCAGAGCACACGGCCCCCACCCTCGTTCCCACTCTGACTGGAAAACTCTGCGGCTCCATTCTCACGCTGAAGCCGGAGGTATTTGCAACAACTAATAAATGTATCACACCAGTCTTCCTCTGAGATCACTGTCCTGCATGTGAACCAGCATGAACTAAGCACATAGCTTTTTCATCTCCAAAAACGTGTCCTTACCCCCGCACCCTCGCCAATGGAAACTTACTGCCATCCTGACCCTGTGTCCCTGCAAGATATTCCTTTCATGTGCCAGACTGCTGACCATGCTATGAGGCCCACCCAACAGACCCCCAACTAACATTAGACCCCTGCTGCAGTATATTGTGCCTAATACTAACAAATGCCACATACCTGAGATTCTTGTGAGACTAACCCCACAGTACAATGAGAGTATTACAGTGGTGAAGACCCTTAAACCTGTGACCTGTATAACCCAAATGTTATAGATGATATAGACACCTGTGTGATTTGTATAGTGACATGATAAACTACTGAGGGTCTTTGATCAACCATTATTTAGTGCATGCATTATTTAGAATGCATTCATTAGCTTAGCTTAGTGACCACCCTGCTTCTTGGCGACCTGACCTTCACCCATTCGAAGCACAGCTATCTGAAGTCCATCCTCCCGTCAACCAAGCAACCAACCAGGAGGAAGAGATGATGCCCACAACTAAGACACCATCCGGGCTGACCAATCCGGGTCCAACGTAGCATCATATGTTAGATATGACAATGTGCCTATATAATGTGTTGTAACATTGACTTTGTCAGAGCACTCTCAGAGATCTAGATAAACTTTTGAACTCTCGCAGCCTGCTCTCTTTTGCCTTATTCCCCGTCCGGGGAGTGTCTGTTTTATTCTCTTGCACGTGTGAGACAAGGAGGGCACAAACATTTGATGACCCCCTGCAACGTGATTTGGAGAGGTACCTCGAGGCCGCACTGTGCAGCGAAATCCAGGACGCCCCCCAGCAAAACCATCTCGTCCGCGTCCAACCAGCTTGTGCGCACTACAAGAAAGGGTCAAGGGTTCCCGGTTGACGAATACCCGACTGAAAAGCTGCTCGCCGAGGCAGGCCACGGCTTGGTTGTGGTGCGGACCCAACTGGGGTCGGACCGCGAATGGTGACCCTCGGATCACCTGACTGAACACTGGAGTGCCGGTTCCGAAGGTTACCAAGGAAAGGTAAGGGGGAAGTAGGAGGGAACAGAGAAACAGGTGGTAACGGATTATAGGGAAGAGTAGGGCCTGTGTGAGTGATGATAAGGCTTTTCTGATCTGTCCTTTATATGGCCATTAGGTTTTGTGAGAAGTGAAGAGAAGAAGAGGAGAGGTATCCTAGCCCGAACGGGGTAGAAGGCGGTGCCGTGTAGCATTGTCTCGTCCAGTGCAGAATAAATAAGTGAAGATAAAGAGAAAAAAGTAGGAGTCTCGTATATTGAGTAGACTCGGAGTAGTTATTTAGAATATTGTTTTCCCGTGTAATTGAGAATTCTTGGGAACGAGTAAGAAGGTGTAAGAGGTGGGGAGTGAATGAGGAGAATAGGTGAAATGGGGACGAAGTGGTAACAGGAACAAAGGGGAAATAAAAGCGTGCAGGTAGTACATGTGCATGATATGTGTTATATGTTTTTCATGTTCCATCTATTTGTTTTCAAGAATATCAAGGTATTGCAATTAATTTGTTGATAAAATTATATACATGCAAAAGTGAACTGTTGAATTTGGAAAGGCAATAATCACATTAGTGACATTGCATACTGACATGTGTTGATAGATATTTGTGCACGAAGAAACTATCAGTAATTGAAAGACCCGTAATATATTGTTGATCTAGAAGGAAGGACGAGTGGGTGGAGGGGTGATTAGAGGGAGACTGAGAATCAACCATACACACAGGCACAAGGAGAACCATCATCATGGGGGGAATAACACCACTAGCCCATATTTGTCAACACCTTCCATTATCCAGTGAAAAGATACAAAAGTACCATCATCAATGGTTGACAGAGATAAAAGGAGACAGTGTAACGCCAATTTGGCCAGAAGGGCGGTCATTTGATAAGAGAGTGTTAGATTTAGTGTCTACGCTCTTGCTAGCAAGATATAAGGGAAAACAGTTACAAAATAGAAGAGAAGTACTGGACCTGTGGCGAATTTCGAGGAAGTTACACCCACAGCAGAGGTAGGTAAAGAAAGAATGAGTGAAAACCTGAAAACGCAGGAAGAGGCAACCAGAACGCCAAAGGGCGAGTGCACAACCACTAAAGCTGAAGGTGACACAACTAAGATATATCCCTTAATGTCGAGACCAGCAGTAGGGTACAGCGAGCCTCTATACGTACTGGCATGTCTCACCCCCCACCCTCAAACGGAGCGGTAGCTACAGCACCACCGCCCTATGATAAAGGAGTTTTGTATGGCCCGACAAGTGCACCCCCCGTGAATTTAGAACACTTAACCGGAGAGTTAGACCGCCAGCTAGCACATGCGCAGATGGAAATAACACAGCTGAGAGCATTGTGCGACAGAGGACAAATGCTGCCGGGGGGAGGGGAGATACCACCATTGTCTACGGCAGATCTCACACCTTCAATAAACACAGCAGGGGAGATGGCGCCAGCAATGTCAGAGCCTGCGCGATCGATATCATCACAGGGGACACACATACCAAAAGGGCAAGAAAAAGAATAGCAATCAGGAGAGTTCCTGTTTCATCTAAATGACAAACCGGTGAGGATTATACGTCCATCCACCCCAGAAAGCAAGGGGAAGGACAGGAGGAGAATTACGAACAAGAAACAGAGATAGAAGCGGTGTGGAGTGATCTAGACAAGTATGAAGAAGGTGTGGCGGCCGTAGGGTCCCCACTGCCGCATCATTTCGATGACATGGATCCGCGATCACCCCCACGATGGCAGCATAGATTAAGACAGCGAACAGGGAATATGTTGCTAAGTAAGGTAAAGAAAGGGACGTTAAGTAAAACAGGAAAGAAACATAAGTTACAGATGCCGTTGATACACAAGGGGGCAGGTAGGCCCCACTACATTCCATGGCCCAAATGGATAAAAATAACTTGTTGAAAGTTCTCCCCCCACTATCGGGAGGAGTTGGGAAATGGATACACGTGTTCGAAAAACACACAGCAGGGGTGCCATTAGCCACATGCGACGTAAAAAGTTTTTAGTATCGGCAGTCGGCGATCAGGCAGACGCAGTATGGGAAAAGGCAGGATTCCCAGGAGTGACGATGAGTTGTGACCGCCACGATGGATCACCGTTCAACAACGTTCGAGCGCAAGTATGGGACGCATTGCGGCGTACGTTTCCAGACATTCCAGATTTACATTTAGTGATGCAGTGTACAATTGAAGAAAATGAGGACCCTACGCAATTCATACTATGGGTGCAAGATTTGTGGAGAAGCGAAACTGGCACAGCGTGGAATCAGTCCACCGCCTTGTTCTATTTTATCATCAAAAAGGGGCTCCCGAAGGAGGTACAGAAGGCCTTGAATAAAATAGCTGGGATAGAAGCCAAGGGTTGGCCTGAGATTCAGAGTATAATTGTACACCACTGCAGGAGGATCAAAGAGAGGGAAAAGGAGATAGCACAGAAAAGGCTGGCAGACGAAGCGAAACTGGTGCAGAACAAATTGGTGAAGGTCGCTGCCGTAAACACCATTGTAGCCACAGATAGAGAAAACGAGGGGGATGAAGGAGCGGGAAGTAGGCCAGTGACAATAGCAGCGTTGCGGACGGCAGGAGAACAAGGACCGTGGAACGGAGAGGATTCATACAGCTGACCACAGTGGCAAGAAAGACCGGCAAGAGGAAGAGGTAGGTACCTTAGCCAGGGAAGAGGACAGGGGATGAGAGGGAGACCGCAAGGGTCTTGTTGGAACTGGGGGAGATGGGGACATTATTTGAGGGTTTGCAGAATGCGGCCTTCAGGGTATTTCCAAGGGCCGCAGCCCATGGAAAATGAACAAGGATGGGGATGCCCACACCCAGGTAGCCCCTATGGATTACCAATGGGAGGGGGAAGACAACAAGACCAGTGCTATAACGAACCCCAAATGCAGCAGAGACAGCCACCCCCACAACCGCATCACAGCGCACAGCAACCCGTGGCGAGACAAAATGCTGTAGGCAATGCAAATAGTAACAGTTTCGCAATGGCTGCAAATGGCGCACATGCGCCATTCCGCGGTGTGACAGTGGTCGAAGACAATGTCTTTTCAGTACCAGGGCAAGAAAGGTATGCAGACTAGGAAAGCCCACAGGGAACACTTGCGTGTCCAGTCCTATCCACCACCCTATGTGCAGAAGAGGAACCAGTAGTGTGGGCAGAGATAGGAAACAATCAGTTTATCTTGATGGTAGAATCGGGAGCAAAAAAATCATATTTAATGGAAGGGCGGTTTCCGCTCTCAGGCAGAAATTTGGAAACGCAGGGGTTCTCTGGGGCTATTTTTGATATTCTTGATATAACGGTAGGGGGAAAAACCGTGCATGCACCCTTACTGTATCACGAAGATGCGCCAATCAATTTACTGGGCAGAGATTTGCTAAGTAAATTGAACATGACCATTTTGTTTACTGAGCGGGGAATAGTGTGCTCCACCCCAGGAGTATGCCCAGTACGAGCAATGTTGATAATTAGCACAGTGATGAATGAATTTGTGGTGCGAGGAATACCCATTGACATAGACATGTTTATTTATGGCATCAAAGTATTAGCGCGAGTGGTACCAGAGATAACGAGAAAGGAATGGAGAACACCATCAGATTTTATATTCTGCCCAATTGCACACACAGATGTTGTGCAAGGCATGATCATGTCCATAGACATTGAGGCAGTTCAGGTATCAAGCAAACGCATTGTGGTCATAGGATTGGACGCGCATGGGTGTGATTGGAGAACTGTGTTATGAATAGACCCCAATATAATGCTAAGAGAAATAACTGATGAGGAATTATTCACTGATAATGAAGATGACGGAGAGATAATAATGGAAATAAGCATACCATGTGACATCATGATTCAGTACAGAGAGGTACACAACCCACTTAGGGCTAGAATCAATGCCCCGACGACAATATTTGAGGAAGACATGGCCAAGGTGTCACCTGAAATTTGGACTACAGGCCCCCACAATGTAGGATTACTCCATGATGTGACACCAATAAAGATAAAACTAAAACCAGGTGCCATACCGCCATGAGTGAAACAATACCCCATATCCAGAGAAGCAGAAGAAGGGATTAGCGAAACAATAAATGCACTCCTAAAACAAGGTATTATAATGCGATCAAACTCCCCCTGTAACACGGCTATCTTTCCGATCAAAAAAGCAAAGGGAGGGGCGTGGAGGATGATCCAAGATCTCCGCCCAGTCAATGATGTCATCCAAAAAGAGTTCCCATTAGTGCCTAACCCGGCATAAATACTGTGCAGCATACCCAAAGAATCTACATGTTTTACTGTGGTGGATTTGGTGAATGCTTTCTTCTCCATATCACTCGACCCAGGCTTGCAGTACCTGGCAGCATTCACATTAGGAAACAACAGGTATGAACATCGCAGACTCCCACAGGGGTATTGCGAAAGCCCCCGAATTTTCAACAGAGTATTGCGAGAAGATATTGGAAACATAGATGTAGAGAGCACCATTATACAATACGTAGACGATTTACTCGTCTGCAGCCCCACAGAAGAAAAGTGCAGAGAAGACTCTATAACACTATTAACGTGTTGGCTGCCAAGGGGTATAAAGTGGACAAAGGAAAATTGCAATAACGCCTGGCTGACGTTGTATACCTCGGACAGCTAATATCAAAAGATGGGAAACGGATACTCCCAGACAGGGCAGCTGCTATACGCAACATGATCATACCTAAAACAGTTAAAGAAGTGCAAAAATTCCTCAGTATATGTAATTATTGCTAAGCATGGATCCTTGATTACGCAGCATACACACGCCCATTGCTACAAGCACTGAAAGAAGCACAGAAGAGTAGGGCCCCAATAAAATGGACACATGACATGATGGCCCAGTACTTGAGATTAAAAGACCTCATTGCAGATGCACCAGTACTCGCAAAACCCAGATTTTGAGAAGGAATTTTTCTTATTTTCACACTGCAATGGAACACTGATGACAGCAGTGCTCACACAGAAAACATCATTAGGACACAAACCTTTGGCCTGTTACAGCGGAACATTAGATGCAGTGATGCAAGGACACTTCACGTGCGAACAGTCCTTCGCTGCAGCAGCTTTCACCATTGAAAAAAGCGACACAATCGTGATGGATGTTCATTAACGCTATATGCAGAACACTCCTTATTTGCAATTCTTGAGAGGTCAAAATCAACATTAACAACACAGAGAGCAATAGCATATGAGATAATAATTTCGAGCCCCAACGTACACGTTGTCAGGTCCAAAACAGTAAACCCAGCAACATTTATTACAGAACCATGCACCACAGAGGACATGCAAGAACACGACTGCGCCACCTGTGAAGGGGAGGGTGATGATATTCCCAAAGCAAGCGAAAACACCCTGAAAGAAGGAGAGATATATTTCATAGATGGGTCAGCATCCATAAACCCTGAAACGGGGGAGAAGCATGTAGGAATGGCCGTAGTATGCATGGAGGAAGATGGCTATGAAACAATTGTCCAGAAGCACCTCCAGTGCCATTACGCCGCACAAGCAGCAGAACTAACTGCATTGATTGAGGCACTGCATACAGCCAAAGGATGCACAGTAAAAATATACTCAGACTCAGCATACGCAACAACCACAGTCCATTCAGGCCTATCCCGCTGGCGTAGGAGGGGGTTCAGAAGAGCAGTTGGCTCACCAGTACAGCACGCCGCACTATTGACTGAACTGATAGATGCATTAGCAGAACCATCGGTAGTGGCAGTGGTGAAATGCCAAGCCCATACCAACAACACAGATGCAGTCTCATTGGGAAACGCGGCAGCCGACGCAGCAGAGGAGGCCTCGTATTTCAATGCAACACCAACAGTCGAGTGTGTTGTAAAATCAGCCATTACAGAGCCATTGGAAGAGGCGTACAGTAACACATCAATAGCGCAGATAATAGAACTACAAAGGAGAGCACCACAGGACAAGCAAGAGTTGTGGAGCAAACGGGGGTGCAAACAATCAGCCACAGACCTAATTTGGAGACAGGAGACAACAGGAAAGGTAGTGATGCCAGTAGAATTGCTAGAGGTAACATTCCAACAGCTGCACTTCCCAGCCCACGTAGCAAAACAACATATTGCCGCAGACATCCAGGAACATTGGTTTGTCCCCAATTTACAGGAACATTTGTCAACATTTGTAGTAGAATGCACAACATGCCAAACATACAATTCAGGAATGACATTGAGAACACTGCGTGGCACCCTGCCACGACCAGTAGGACCATTTAGAGAACTACACATAGATTACGCTGACATGGGAGAGCGATGTAATGGAGCAAGATACTTGATTGTGGTGGTATGCTCCTTTTCAAGGTGGGTGGAAGCGGGTCCCTGTCCCCACCCAGATGCGAAGTGTGCGGCGAAGTTCCTGGGGCAAGAGGTCTTTTCTCGTTGGGGAATATGTGATGTGATAAGATCAGACAACGGCACACACTTTGTGAATGACCTTTTCAAGGAAGTAACGTCACTCTTTGGGGTGAAACACAAACCGTGTTCCATTTATCATCCGATGGCGAATGGAATAGTGGAAAAGATCAACAGATTACTAAAGAGTAAACTATCAAAATTGTGTAATACGTTGAAAAAGAATTGGGTGTATTGCTTACCCCTAGCACTGTTTCAACTCAGAACGCAACCATGCAAGGATCACCATCTGAGCCCCCATGAGATTGTGACTGGGAGGCGAATACACACACCGCTCTCCCCAATTAGGAGAGCATCAGATGCGCACAGAGCTGCCACAGTGCTGGGGGAGGAATTTAAGGAATACCTGACTCAAATGACGCGCGTAGTACGCAGCATAGCGTGACAAATTGCACCACCATTCACTGAGAATGCAGCGACTGATACTACCATGCCAGCTGCAGACAGCCCAAACGGGCCACTGATGCCAGGAGCACAAATCTACGTTACAAGCTTTGTGAAGAGGGGGAATTCACCGAGGTTCCATGGCCCCTACAAGGTCATTTATAGTATGCCCACTGCAGTTAAAGTTAAGGGACTGAAATATTGGGTGCACCTCTCAGATGTGAGAAGGGCACGCGATCGTGCACTCCCTCGGACTGAACAGGAATGCGCAAGCGGCACCGAGGATGAGGTTCAGACACAATGATAATGTGATTTAAGTAAATAGAACATGTAAAGGGTGAAAGTGACGACATGCCCTCTGGTTAAAATGAACTATATCCATGTCATTATTCTCCTTCCACTTTCATTTCACCACTATCCCTCTCTCAATAGTGACATGAAATGCTAAAAGCAAAGGAAGTAATTAAGATTACAATGAACAAAGTGAATAGCAGAAATGAGTAAATAACGAAAAAGTAAATATGTAGATATACAACTGTATTTATTCTGGTGACTTAACAACTTTGTATCACCCCTCCAGGTGGCAAATGGACAAACGCAGCGCAATCACTGGAAACACCATTATGTTAGATACCGATAGGGACGCCATTAGGGCTAATAGGTTCAGCAATGTTGAATGTGTTTTGAAATGTGCTGCAGTTTTGTTGTCAGTAATGTTGTTTTTTATGGCCTGGTACTACACCCTTCTATCTTTGGTTAATGACATGCCCAAGGGGGGGAGCGGGGCCAACTTGATACGAGAAGGGTCGCACTTGATATGGACTGGGGTAAAGATGATGTGGAAAGAAACATATGACATTGATGCTAATGATACAAATGCAATGAAACCTTCAGAACACTCTGCCGCTGATCCAACAAGTGTGTCCTTGTTACAGCCCAGTATAAATATAAGTAATGATTATGAATTGAATATAGATGATGGCGACTACTATTGGCCAAGCAACGTAGATAACACAAGCTTGCATGCACAAATAACAGTAGAGCCTACCTCATATTACGCTGCTGCCACTAATGAATACACACATGATGACATATTTAACGGTAATGACACAGCTTGGGCGGGCATGATCCCAATACACTACCAAAGAGTGAAGAGCCACAAGGAGGGGGGGAAAAGGAGGAAGAAGAGGGGGGCAGAAGGGAAAAGACATGACATTTATCATGACCTGGGGTTGGATGAGATAGAAGACGCCCGCCACCGAGATCAATCAAACAAGTGGTATTCGGACATGAGAGCCACAGTAAAGCAGGCGACAAAGGAGAGCTGTTACGTTTGTTCCCTCATACCACATGCATCAGGGACACCAAAAATGTTAGCGCCACAGGAAGTTCCCTGGTCGGAGGCCCAGTGTTTGATTCATTTGGTTTTGTGCAGGATAAAAAGTACCTTCCAAGCGCACACCGTCACAATGGAAAAACTGGAAAATGAGAGAACATGCACAAGCAGACGCCAAGGAGTAATTTGCCTTAAGGAACCATTTCTTGTCATCAAAGGGACGAGATATGCAGAAAATAGATGGCACGAGGAAACTATCGAATGCAAAGCAGAAGCACTCCGAAGGCTATCCAATGACACCTTCCAATGGATAAAGGAAGTATGTGGCCCCATCTGGTCGCAACATGTCACAAAGCTAACGTGGGTCACAGCGTTGGAAAAACCTATCAAAATACAGAAAGAAGTACCACAAGACCTGTGTTTCCATGGGGAAGGAAGCGTCAACATGGGGGAAACAAAGAAATGCAACAAGACGGTAATCATACCTCACATGAAGAAAGGCACTGCTGCACTAATGGACATGTACTGGATTTGTGGCAAGCAAGCCTATCTACACCTCCCAACAGCATGGAAAGGTACATGTGCCTTAGCCACCCTCCATACAGCACTGATGGTAATACCTGAAAGCCATATCCAAGGAACGACGGGAGAATCGGCTGGCATATCGGCAGCAGGGCAATCGGCTGAACAATCGACAGCACCCCAACAAATGATAACAGAAGCTCCAATTTACGAACTATTGTCAGAATATGAACTGAAGAAAAAACTAACACGAAGTAAAAGGTCCTCCAATTACATCTCATCCGAATCATCAAAACTCCTTGGTGAGATCCCACAAAAGTACAAGCTCTTTTCATCAGCAGAGACATTTTTCGCATCACTCCTTGTCCCTGGACTGCAAGCACGAACAAACGCCAAATGGTTGCAGATAGTGCACTGGGAGCTCATCCAACTGGCTAACGACACTGAAGAAGGGTTCAAGGTTATAAAAATAGAGCTCGCACACTGCGCCTAATGACAATGCAAAACAGATATGTCCTAGATCTCCTCACAGCGATGGACGGTGGTGTTTGCCGAAAAATTGGGGGGGCATGTTGCACGTTCTTGCCAACTGAAGATGCTGATAACGGGACACTCTTACATGTGATAACAGCAGTACACAATCTAGGAGAGAGGTTAAGAACAGAAGGAGGCGCAGAGTAAAGCACATGGTTCGACAATCTGGATACCATCATGGGTAAACGTGGCAATGAAAATACTCATCCCCATCATCGTCTTTGTGCTCCTATTCTTCTGTGTGTGCCAACTGGGACTCCGGTGTTGTGAAAAAAGCATGCCTACCTCAGCTATGATGATGGTAACAATGGGCCGACCGACAACGGTAGCTACCATGATAGATGCACAAATACAAACAGGGAAATACACCACACCGCAATACAGGATGACAGCCATTTACAGGCAATATGGGGACAGGGTTGATCATTTGCATCATACAACAATAAAGGAACCAACAGAGCTGCAATGGTACAGAGAGGTATGGGTGAACTTAGATGGAGATGCTGGGATCTACTTAATGTGTACACCAGACGAATATGCCAGAAGAGGAAATAGCCTAAGAAGTGTGTGCAGGGCGTGGATGTCAATAAAAGGCACCCCCGCGTGGGATGAAGCAGTCGCGGAGGCTGAGTACTACCGAAGGGAGAATGAAAACAATAAAAAATACAATATTTGTTACTTTAGATGTAACGAAAGGGGAGAATGTGTGGGAGTGAGGGGCCAGCAGGCCCCTCGCATCCTTCACTTCTCAGTACACGACTCGGACCAAGTGCCTCCAGTAGTGGGTTCGCCCCTTGCCCTTATGCGATGTTAACTTTGGGTTACATTCGCGTAGATGGGACCACTGAGCAGGACACAGGGCATCCATTTTTGTACCCCCTTTCGACTCCATCTCATGACCAGGCCTCACTGCGATAGTACGAAATGCTTCTCTCCCTTTCCCCGCAGCAGCCAGGCTCAGAGCACACGGCCCCCACCCTCGTTCCGACTCTGACTGGAAAACTCTGCGGCTCCATTCTCACGCTGAAGCCGGAGGTATTTGCAACAACTAATAAATGTATCACATCAGTCTTCCTCTGAGATCACTGTCCTGCATGTGAACCAGCATGAACTAAGCACATAGCTCGTTCATCTCCACAAACGTGTCCTTGCCCCCGCACCCATCGTTTCATGTGCCAGACCGCTGACCATGCTATGAGGCCCACCCACCAGACCCCCAACTAACATTAGACCCCTGCTGCAGTATATTGTGCCTAATACTAACAAATGCCACATACCTGAGATTCGTGTGAGACTAACCCCACAGTTCAATGAGAGTATTATAGTGGTCAAGACCCTTAAACCTGTGACCTGTATAACCCAAATGTTATAGCTGATATAGACACCTGTGTGATTTGTATAGTGACATGATAAACTACTGAGGGTCTTTTGATCAACCATTATTTAGTGCATGCATTATTTAGAATGTATTCATTAGCTTAGATAGTGACCACCCTGCTTCACAGTGACCTGACCTTCACCCATTCGTAGCACAGATATCTGAAGTCCATCCTCCCGCCAACCAAGCAACCAACCAGGAGGAAGAGATGATGCCCACACCTAAGACACCACCCTGACTGACCAATCCGGGTCCAACGTAGCATCATATGTTACATATGACAATGTGCCTATATAATGTGTTGTAACATTGACTTTGTCAGAGCACTCTCAGAGATCTAGATAAACCTTTCCTTGGACTCTCGCAGCCTGCTCTCTTTGGCCTTATTCCCTGTCCGGGGAGTGTCTGTTTTATTCTCTTGCACGTGTGAGACAGGAAGGGCACAAAAACAGGCTAATGTTCAAATGCTCTCCAAATGTGGTACTAGTTAACATTTACAATCCTATCTAGATGAGATGCAGGCTAATGTTCACAATTCTAAGTGTGGCATTCGCTAACATTCACCATTCCATATGGGGCCGGTACAGCCGATTGTTCACAATTCTAACTAAGTGTGGCATTTGCTAACATTCAACATTCCATATGGGGCAGACGCAGGCTAATGTTCACAATGCTAACTAAGTGTGGCATTTGCTAACATTCACAATTCCATATGGGGCCGGCGCAGGCTAATGTCCACAACTCTAGCCAAGTGTGGCTCCTGCCAACACCCACAATTCCATTTGGGGCCGGTGCAGGCTAATGTTCACAATTTGCCTGGTAAGCTATGTTCTGAGATAAGGTCATGTAGAGTCGCAGGGCTTTCTGATTGCTCTACTCCCCACCCATGCCACACTTATTTTGGGGGTTACTGCAGGTTGACGGCTGGCCACTGGCTTCCCCTGCTGACACCTGCAGGCACAATCTGGAGCCGCTTCAGTTGGAGCCGCCCTTTGCCTCGGGGCTTGTGTCCTGAACACGAGGGAAACACAGGTCCGGGGATGGTGGAGGGACCGGGGCTGCAGGGGGAGCAGGGGAGCACATCCACGAACACAGATAACCATTACTGAGTTATGGGGTTTTGCAAATATTATGGGACACCCTCCTTGTGGTGACTCTGTAGTCTGCATGTTTACAAGTCACAGAACAGAAGTAGACATAGGACACACGTACCCATGGAAACAGAACGGCATGACCAACTGTACTGCTGCCAGGTGGCGTATGAGACCATAGGCCCATGTGGTAAGAAGTATATCGGGGTGACCACACGTCCATTCAAAACGCCCATAACAGCGCACAGGAGCTCCGTCCACACTAGAAACAGGACATTGCCACGCGCAGCACATTTTATTGAGCAAAAACACAGATATGATATGATATGATATGATATGGCATTTATAACGCACCTATACACAAGTGTTCCAAGGCGCGACGAAGCAAGGCAGGGAGAACAGAGGAAAGACAAAGACACCGATCCTACTAGGCCAGGTGACATTTCGATCACGCAAGTGCAGGGGAAGGGGGAAGGGGAAAAGTGCAGGGGGAGAGGGAAGGGACAGCGCAGTACATGGGATCTACAGTAAAAATAAATAGGTTAAATAAAAGCAATAAGTAAAAAGTGCGGCCAGCTGGTGGCAAGTGCAAGAAAAGGATAATTAAGTGGACTGTAATCTTACAGCCCAAAGGAACAGACAATGTGGAAAAGAGATGCCATAATTGGGAACAAGGGCATACTTCCAAAACTAACAGCTTTGAAGTTGGGCTGAGTAAGGACGTGGAATGGAATAACCAGGCATAGCCTCCTCTCACATTCATACCCGAGTAATACTGCAATTCTGTGTAATAACTGCCTTTTTCCAGCTTTGGTTCCTCACACTTTATTCTGACCCACCACTGGTGGGTACATGTTTTCCCATCAACATTGCTCTTTCCTTTGCTAACTTATTAAATTGTGTGATTCTCATATAGAAAGATAACAATGGACAAAATCATACAAAAAGTTATTCGGGGCATGTTAGTTTCCCTCTCTTCTCTCCTCCGGTGGGTCCTCAGTTTAGAATTTTGGTCAACAACATCCGCCCTTTTTTCTGAACAGTGAACATAAAGAACAGACTCGGGGGTGCTAACACAGCTGTCCCATTTCCCTACAAGTAGTCTGTTATAGAAATTAATAAAGGGCTCCCACTCAGTCTTTCAATATGTGGTACAGCAAGAGCGAATGCCTCCATCGCCAGACATTGAGGTTAATGGTTCCTTTCTTGCCATGACAGGTAAATGCACAGGGATTGTTTGAGAAATTCCTTGTTGGTATTGCATTGCAGGGCCACCCAATACTTACTAAAAGTAGCACTAATCTTTATGCACCATAATATACATACAAGCCCTTTACAAGAAGGGCTTCTATGCCCTTTGCTCCTTTTCGCTTCCCAATCCTTCTATCCACACCTTCCAGCATATAGTAATAGTTGGTTCTCCTTGTGTCTTTATTTTATAATGCAACGAATGGCCAGGCTGGCCAAAGAAACTGTTCGCTGTCAGACATGCTTTTTAATAATGAGCACAAGAGCAATTTCTGTGTCCTTTGTTCCCACAGTTCAGACTTCAATCAAAGCGATGAATGCATGACAATTAGATGTATCACACCACAAACTGGCCTTCTCATCTGACCTGCTAATATTTATCACAGGAAGGGTTATAATAATAACCATGTTGCCATTAACATACACTTCTGATCGTGTCTGCTGTTTTTTCCCTTGCAGACGCAGGAACGTGCAGACCACTGCGCAATCGCCGAAAAAACAGAGGAAAGCCTAGACATTTCCTCTTGGCTGAAACATGTTGGGGAGCTGTTTTTGAAGCATAAGAAAAACATTCTATTGGACTGAGATTTGTTGTGGTTGGTGTTGCAAATATGTTGAAATGTCACAGGTCAATTATGTGTGTGCATACAAAGCCATTTTAGACCGTGTGAGAGCCTGACTTTTGATTGAACACTTGAGATATGAAAAATTAAAACACTGCTTTTGTTTAGAAGCATGCGTTAGCTGTTTATTATTTATCGTATCTAGGGCAACTGAGACTAATCATAATTGTCTATTGCCTTAAAGGCAATCATAAGTTTCCCCATTATAGTTCTATTCTCAAGCTGTCGCAATTTCTCATTTCCCATCCCAATTTTATGGCCAACGACACCAGCTATTTTCAAGAGTGCACATTCAAGTAAAATGTATTGAATGGACAAAAACTGAGGCATTCTGAATAACAAACACAGAATTTCAGCCTCAAGTTTAATAAGGTCATCACAAAATGTATGTCCCCAAACTTCCACTCCATAGATTATGCAAGGGAATATTTTAGAGGAGTAGAGGACTAAAACAGTTTTAATGGAGCATCCTCCCTGTTGTCCTTTAAAGTGACTTAGGGCATGTGCGATCTTCATACAGTTAGCCTTATTCGTTGTCCATTGTTGTGTCCAGCTCAACCTGTTGTCAATATGTATTCCCAGATACTTATAGCTTGGGACATCTTCAACCTATATTCCATCAAGTTTCCATTTTGGTTTGGCTGTCTTATTGGTCTTGTTTTTGCCTAGAAATTAGACAATCTTTGTTTTTTCTATATTTACACAAAGCCTGTTTTTACTGGCATACTCACTGAGTGCATCCAGTAATGATTGGAGCCCTTTTGGTGTGTATTCCAGCAGCAAAAGGTCATCCGCATAACCTTACGAGCTGTAACTGAGTGCAACAAATTTGGCAGGACAAACTTCTATTGGTCTCATTACTTCTGTTTAATCTGCGAGATATAGGTTGAACAAGATGGCAGCCAGGATGCAAACGTTTCACTCCTCGCTCGGTTGGGTAAAGATCAGACACCTGGTCCTCACTGTTAGTTCTTACTATGACTTTGGTGTTGTTGTAGAGTAGGCAAATCATGTTTAACAGGCCATGAGGACTATTCCATGCTGCCAATTTATTCCATAGACGAATCCCCATGAACTTGTCAAAGGCTGCGCTAAAGTCAATGAATGCTCCATAAACTGGTAATTAGTGTCTATTCCAGGCCTATTCAATGGTGGAGGTCAGGCAAATTAGATTGTGGATGGGGTTGGATTTAGCTCGGAAACCAGTTTGGTTGGGAAGAAATATCTGATTGTCAGTAATCCACTGGTTTAGCTCGTGTAACAAAACGTGCAAATCATTTTGCTGGGATGTCGAGCATGGCCAACATGCAATAGTTGGTGGGCAGTATCCAGCAACCTTTTTTGTATACTGGGAGGATCGTGCTCTCCTTCCAGGATGCAGTATTTTTCCAATTACTCCTATTTCAGTGACTAGGGGGTTTAGCGGATTGCCCCAGATCTTGGGGGATTGCTTTAGAAGGGCCTTACATGTGCCATTAGGGCCAATTGTTTGTGAGGAGGGTCGTTTTGCTATCATCTGCGTGATGTATTCAATGGATGATTCACAGACCCATCTCTCCTAGGTTTCGATATGATGTTCATCTGCAGGTATTGTGGCCCCCACTGTGTTTTAAATATGACATTGCCAGCTCTCTTCTGGGACACTATTTATCGGTAGATTTTTCTTCGTGGCCCCTCTCAGGGTAGCCCAGATGCCAGTGTTGTTATTTATCTTGGCTTATGTACAAGCTGCATCCAAAGCTCATGCTTATTAAAAGCTTTGTGTCTGCGCAACCAACTCTGATGTTTTAATTTGAGAGTTTTAATCAAGTTCAGAATGTCATTCTCTGATATAATATGCTTCTCATTTTTTTACAGCCAGTTGGATGTCTTTCCTTAGCATTTGCGGTCTATTCCATCTGTTAAATCTTGCTTTTTTCTGCATGACTTATTTGATTGATTCCATAGTTTTTGCGAAAATCCATTAGCATGGGTTCACCCTTTGATTGGTGCACAGTGTTCCAACGGTCGATAAACCATGGTCGTGTGTTTTTTACTACTAACCTTGCTTTCTCTAAGTTTGTTGGGTTCCAGCGTATACGGTTGCAACTGAGATTGAGATAAATTTCCCCATTCAGATCAACATCATGTTGGGTCTCCCAGGCATTCACCAATACACATAGCAGGAAGTGATCACTTTCTTCACGGTGTAATATTGCCATATCTTTCACCACACTCATACCTGCTTCGTAACAAAGATGTAACCAATTGGTGAGGCACTTTTTCCGCTAATTCGGGTATATGGCTTAGCTGGATCACCTTCACAGTTGTCACTAAGCATGGAGAAGTTAAAGGTGTAAAACAGCTCAAGCCAACTTCGACCATGCCTATTAGCTTCTACAAAATTCGGGGGGCTGGATTTGCTTGGGTTGAGCGGGCAATCACTTAGATCAGGCTTGTCCAACCTTTTGATTGGAGTTGTTCACCAGCTTCTTCAAGCCAATTACTATTTCCCAATAACAAAAGAATATGTTCTCTGTGGACTAGTCAGGAAACCTTCACCCACAGACTATTTTTTTGACACATTTTTCAAGAGTCCTCTTGCTTGTTTTCAAGTGATGGTACGATGCAACCACCTCCAATTCCATGCCAGGTCCTGCTGGTGGTTTTGTTTTACAGATTCAAGTTGCAAAAACAGGGGTTGTTTTTCTTTCTTTATTACAGAGCTTAAGAGGGCCTTTTCACCTCTGACCTTACAGTCATGATTTCTACTCCTTTGTACTCCTCTTCTGGTTCTGATCCTCTTCAACACAACCCGATAGGCTTGTTTTTCCTACCACTGTGGGTTAAACACATCTGACTGAGGTTTCACCCGCTAGTTCCTGGGAGTTGTGTGCCATTTAATTGCCTTCTGTTTTTGTTAGCTGCCACCACATTAGCACTGGGGGGCTTCCTCTTGCTTCCCCACCCCCTCCTGGTGTCTTTGTCCTACCACCTCTTAATACTTCATCTTGTTTTCTTCCTATCACCTCCTGTTGTCTTCCTCCTAATACGTTGGATGTCTTCATCCTACAACGTCCAGTTATCTCCCTCAAACCATCTTCTTTTGTCTTCCTCCTAACACCTCCTGTTGTCTAACTGCAACCATCTTTTGACGTGTTCCTCCTTCCACCTCCGGCTGTGTTCCCCTGCCACCTCCTCCTGTTCTTTTCTTCCTACTACTTTTGCTGTCTCCACCCGACCTCCTGAAACCACCCTCTGTGCTTCCGCACTCTACCCTCTGCTGTCTCCCCCAACCACCTTCTGATGTTTCCCTGCTACCACTCCCTGTTTTTCTTTCCTCTTGTTTCCACTTGCCTTTCCAGTCTCTCTCCAAATTCGATGCCACACTTCCTCCTTGAGTTGCCAAACTCTAGCAATGACCTTTTCTAAAGGACAATCTCTCCACTTCCTGCGATGTCCCATTTTTATCTCATCGGGTTCTGCCCTTGGGCCAGTGTAGGTGACAGGGTCTGGGTGTGTGTGTCCTTATTGATGCTGTAGTGTGATTGGTTGCTGGGAAACTGTTTTCTCCTCACATATGCAGGGTATGTCTGATCATAGAGACCAAGATTTGGCTGGACTACGACTTCAAGAAGCCAGTCTGCCATCTTGCATATCATGTGTGTGTGGGTCTGCCCATGCAATCAAATGCTTAGACTTGAAACTGAGACCTGTCTGCCATGACACTCATGGTAAACGTTTTCGGGGTTTTGGGATGCTAGTGATTGTTTTTGATGAAGTCGGGGCCTACATTTGTTGACCCAGGAATGGGAACAAGATGGAGAGTTCCATGTGGGGACATGCTCTCTTGACAAGACCATTAAAGGCACAGTATCCTTTTCTGCGCCTTGTGGCTGTCCCTACCTATTGGCGGTGATTAAGTGAGGTTGACCAGGGGATCCTTCCCATACCATCATCATCCACTCCTGCAGGTAGGTAACGGGCCCAGTTGACCACCCACTAGATGCCCAGAATAAGTCAGTTGACTTAATCTCTGTTTACATCTAAGGAAATGGGATATTCAAACTACCTATTTCCAGTCACATTCATTGTGTGCGTGTGAGGCACTGGGGCTCAGGGGGCAGTCATGGCATTTTTTAGTGGGTATGCCCAGTAACGAATGCCAGCCCAGTCCATTGGGATTTCTAGTGGCTCACATGCAATGTCGAGCCTGACTCCTAAGCCCCCAGCACCTTGCATGTCTGCACAATGTAATATCTGTGCACGTGAGGTGCTGGAGGGCAATGGGTGAAGGACACCCATATATTAATGGGCATCTGATAGATGCCAAGTGAAAAATACCATGGCTGGGCCCCCCAGCACTGTGCGCAAGCGCAATTAATGTGAGCATGTGAGGTGCTCATGGCTTCAAGGGGGCGGGCATGGCAGTTTCTCCTTGGCATCTATGCCCAAAAAAAATGCATGGTTGTACCATGGGATCACCAGCACCTCGCAATCACACATAATCACATTCAGCATTAATGTGATTATGTCTGAGTGCAAGGCGCTGGCGCACCATGGAGCAGGCATGGCATTTTCTACTGCGCATGATTGATAAAGTTAGCATAAGAAGTGTTATTGCTGATAGCACAGTGAGTAAAACGCTGCTTCAACATCTGTGCAGTGCCTGCTGACGCAGGTTCGAATCCAAGCAGGGCCAAACTCCGCCTTTCATCCTTCCGAGGTCGATAAATGAGCACCACACACCATAGGTAATGAGCAGCGTTCAGATGCCTGAGGGCTTGCAGCTCTATTTAAATGCTAAATTATTATTATTATTATGTAGATAGACTTGCATTTTAAATCAGCTAGTCTAGCCATTTCTTATTGTGGTATGACATTTTATATTGGGCAGCTTTGATAATTCAAGCATGATCAGTGGTATAATTCTTTCTGTGGAATGACATTTTGTATTGATCATATTTAGTAAAGCAAGCATGACAAGTGTTATTGGGAAGCAAGACTGCCATTTTTTATCCAATCAGTCTAACCATTTGATACTGAGGCATGACATTTTGTATTGGGGATCTTTGATAAAGCAAGCAGGATTTGTGGTATTATTCTTACTGTGGCATTACATTTTGTATTAGGCATCCTTGGCAAAACAAGCATAAGTGTTATTCTGTAGTCAGACTGGTATTTCAATGCATCCAGTCTAGTAATTTCTTATTGTGGTATGACATTTTGTATTGGGCATATTTGGTAAAGCAAGCATGATAAGTGTTATTATGAAGTAAGACCGTCACTTTTATGCAACCCGTCTAGCCATTTCTTATTGCGGTATGACATTTTGTATTGGGCATCTTTGATTAAGCAAGCATGATAAATGGTATAAGGTACCTCGACTGGCATTTTCGTACAGCCAGTTTGGACATGTTTTTATACTTTGGCATGCATTTGTAATGGTAAAGCCAACTGGAGTATGTTGGCAGAACAAATATGGACATGTTTTCTTATAGTATCATTGCTGGCACTATGAGCAAAGCAATCATGAGTA
This sequence comes from Ambystoma mexicanum, assembly GCF_040938575.1. Lineage (NCBI taxonomy): Eukaryota > Metazoa > Chordata > Amphibia > Caudata > Ambystomatidae > Ambystoma > Ambystoma mexicanum. The sequence continues at coordinate 990,871,264 of NC_090927.1, read as the reverse complement.
TGTTCTTATATGGGAATACCAGGGTATAATGGTGCACTCTGCATGGAAATGCATGGGCACAGCCAGTATGAAAATGTTTTAAATAGGCACATATTGTGCGAAAAGGCACCATGAAAATGTGTTGGAGAAATGCTCTGGTGCACTGTTGGTGACTTACATCTATTGGATATTTTCAGGAATTACCCTAAAAAACTAATTGCAAACTGTTTGGCTTTTTACCCAATTTTTCTAAAAAGTGTGCTAAAAAATGCTCCATTGTAACCCATTATTTTAAAAAAAATTATTGGGGGGACATCCCCCTCGAAACCCCCTTTATTGGTGCAGGCTCCCTCGCTATGCCCAGTCACTCTGGCATATCTGGGACATATATGTACACCCCTCCCGTTTAAAAATTCACTAGCCTCAAACTGTGTAAATCACTGTCACGAAACTGAATAAATATTCTACGCCAGTTTTATTACTATAATCACTTTCTCAGAGCCGAAACCTCAATCTATGCCGGTATGGTCACTGACAACCTAAAAAAGGTGGGGCCCGGACTAGTGTCTCCCTCTACCGTGATGGAAATCTAGAAAAAGACATTGATGTTTGTACATTAAACTATTGAGCACAGAAATGCTCTTTTTTCTCGGTATGGTCACTGGAAATCATTTTCAAGAAGCTTAAGCCACCATCTGCAGTATGATATGATATGATATGATATGATATGATATGATTGTCTATTTATATTGCTCCTATACATAATGTGTTTCAAAGCGCTTCAAAGCAAGGGAGGGAACAAGGGAAAATACAGTGACATTCTTACAGGCCATGAAGAGTAAAGATGTGAAATTAACTGTCGTACTCGGCCTGACAACCTATCAGATAGTGCAAGAGCTAAGACATAGATAAGGACGGGAGGGGGAGAGTGGGAAGGAAATGGAAACAGACAGGTGACTACCCTACTAGGCCTGATGACATTTCTGGTAGAGCCGGAGATAAACAAAGGGTGAGGAAGAGGGGTGCAGAAAGGGAGGGGAGGAACAAAACAATCGACTATCATACTAGGCCTGACGACATTTCAGATAGTGCTGGGGGGGACAATTAAGGGGAGAGGGGAAGAGACAGACAAGGTTGCTATCATACTAGGACCAGGGACAATTCTGATAGAGTAAGTGCATAGAAGAAAGCAAGGGTAGAAGGGGAGGAGATAGGAAAAGGGAGAGGAGGAGAGAACAGAGAGCAAGCCGTCAAAAAGAGTGGAGAAGCAAGAGGGGAGAGTGAATACAATTGCAGAAGTCAGTAGTAACACATAATGTTGCAAGCCAGGAAACCAGAGGAAGATGGAAACAGCATGATTCAGGGCCACCATGAGTACAAGATGCAAAGGAAGTTCAGCATGAGAGTTGAGAAAGGGTACTCTGAAGGTTCCCAGTACTCCACTGTAGAAAGACATCCAGTCCCATTTTCTTCTCGAAATTTTGGGGTTTGTATTCCTACATTTAACTTGGAACGACAAATACATATCACAGAATTCCAAAGGAAAAAATGGGACTTGATAGCTTTCACCGGAGAGCTCTAAATCTATGAGATGATAGTCACTGTAAATTACTTCTTTTTTTATTTTTTAAACTTTGTTCTTTGAGGGGAACAATTCATAGCAAGACAGTTCTCATAAACAATACAGTATAGCATACGTATAATATCGACAATGGCATATATCTGTGGCAATAAGACAGGTATCGTCACCTAAGGGGACGGGGTAGGTGTTACATCGGCATCGGACATCAAATCACATAAATACAAACATAGTAGCGACCATATATCTTTAGGACGACAGGGTGTCGGGACTGATAAAACAAAGAGTTCCTCGTCATCGTTCACCATACACAAGTCTTTCAGAAAATTGGATTGGGTAGGCCCTACAGTGGATTTCCAACATTTAAGGATGCATCGTTTGGCAATAATACATGAGATGTTAAATAGTCTCCTCGTGGTCTCCTTCACCTTCCCAATGTCACCAAGCAGGTATTTTAGGGGGGACAGGGCAGCTGGGATCGCCGTTATCTCCTCAAGGAGCTCAGCCACTTCTCGCCAAAGGTTCGCGATAACAGGGCACGACCAGTACATATGATATGCCCCAGCATCAGGAGCGTCACATTTCAAACATGTCGCTGTGCAACCCTCCACAAACTTAGCTAGTCTGGCCGGGGAGTAATGTAGCTGGTTCAGTATTTTAAATTGGATCAGTCAGAGTCCAGAGTTCATGGAGACCGTTTTGGTGAGTTGACAATATCGGGCCCATCTCACGTCATCGATCTGAGTACCACACATGATAGTGTTTTGTGAGGGGGAGTGTGATTGCACCAGGGTGTATAGCGATGAGATTCCCTTACCATGACCGTCCGTCGTCACCATAGCTCTGATGCACTCATATGCCTGGGGTTCTACCGGGAAGGAAGGCCATTTGGCAGCAAAAGCGGTTCTCACACGATAGTATTGAAGACGTTTAAGCTGACCCCCTCCCACCGCCCCCGTGAAATCTGCAAGTTCACAAAACGTGCCATCAGGGAACATATCTTGTAACCTGAAGAGTTTATTCAGGTCCCAGGTTCGCTAAAGGGCCCTGTCGAAGGTCGGGGAAACACTGGAGAAGTTCCACAGGGGTATATCAGGGTCATAGGGGACCCCCAAGCCAATCCTTTTATAGACCCTGGACCACGCCCGTGTAGTGACGTGTTCCGGGTCGAAAGGGCAGTTGTTACTATAGGTGGGGTTCAAAAGGACCGTGCGTATATCATTAGGGCGGACTGCGTGCTTTTCGAGAAGAATGTGTGGGGCTGTGTCCTCGGGGTTAAACCAATGCTTTACGAATTGTGCCTGTGCTACTATGCAATACAATTCAAAATCAGGGGCCGCAATACCGCCCTGTGAGTATGGTTCCACCATTTTATCCCACCCCAACCTAGCAGTTTTACCGTTCCAGATAAAGGAAGATGCCAGTGACCTAAGTTTGACAAAAAAAGGTTTACCGGGCAAGATCAGGATGTTATTGAAGAGATATAGGAGTTTGGGTAATACTACCATTTTAAGTAGGGCCACTCGGCCGTATAGGGACAGAGGGAGATTAGCCCATAGGTGGAGCTTGGTCGAAAGGGTGAGAAGTAGTTTGCCGTGATTGTGTGAGTACAGCAGCTGTCGATCTCTAGCCACAATTATTCCCAGGTATCTCACCAGGGTGGGGGCAGGCTTAAACCCTGTGATGCAAGATAGGTCACCCGTATTAGGGGTCAAAGGAAAGATTTCAGATTTGGGGACATTGATTTTATATCCCGAGTATTCCGAGAACTTGTGTATGTCAGCCATAATGTGTAGCACATTCTCATGTGGGTCCCGGACATACGACAGTGTATCGTCCGCATACATAGATATGATCTGGGGAGGGCCAGTCATCCTGAGTCCTCTATGCGAGTGGTGTTGACGGATATATTCCGCCATTGGTTCAATAGTGAAGGCAAACAGAATGGGGGAAAATGGGCAGTCCTGCCTGGTCCCCCTGTGCATATGGAAAGAAGGGGACAGGGTGTTATTGGTTAGGACCTTGTCGGATGGTTGAGTATATAGCAGCCGAACGCATTTAATAAAATACGGTCCAAGTCCAAACCTCTCGAGTACAAGGAAGAGGTATGTCCAGGAGACGGAATCAAAGGCCTTTTCAGCATCGAGGGCCACTACGGTCGCCCTTGCCTCCGGGTCTATCTGCGCCAGCACATTGAACAGTCGTCGAAGATTTAAAGCCGTGGATCTAGTTGGTATGAAGCCAGCTTGATCAGGGTGGACCAGGATTGTCATGTAAGGAAGGAGCCTGGTGGCCAGTACTTTAGTGAAGATTTTCGCATCGGTATTGATTAGGGAGAGGGGCCTGTAGGAGGCATTATATTGTGCTGGTCTATGTGGCTTCAGAAGGACCGTAATAACTGCCTCACACATCGAGCCCGGAAGGACACCACAATTCATGGCCTCCTCCCACACTTTCAGTAACAGTGGGGCCAATACGCCTTGAAATTCCTTGTACAGTTTGGCAGTTATCATCCGAGCCAGGGGCGCGGCCACCAGATAAAGATTTAATGGCCTTGTTTAGTTCTTCAATAGTCACGGGTTGATCTAAAATGTTTTGCGTCGTTTCAGTGAGTGTTGGGAGATCAAGGGAGTCTAGATATCCGAACATGTCTTCCCTGGCTTTAACATCGTGATCAGAGTATAAAGCGGAGTAAAAATCAGCAAAAGTAGTGTTGATATCGCATTCTTTATTGACTGTGACCCCAGCCGGGTTCTGAATACTAGCGATTGGATTAAGGTGCCTACCTGTTGTAAGCATGTTGGCCAGAAATCTCCCTGCCCTATTGCTCTCCCCGTATCTGCGGGCCTTAGCCGGGGCAGCCATGTACAGAACTTCCCTATTGGCTAGTTCATTAAATTCCTTGAGGGAAGCGTGTATCTTAGACAGGGTTTACTTGTTCAATGTGGTACTATATTCCGTCTGTAGTGTACTATTGCGGCTTCAGTCACACCGAGTTCCCTCCTCACCGCTCTCAGAATACCTGTAGATTTACCCAGTATAGTACCCCGGATCCAAACCTTGAATGCCTCCCACAGGATAGCATAGGTGCTCACCAAACCCTCGTTCAACTCCAAAAACTCCTCGATTTCAGTATGTAATGCCTCACAGATATTGGGGTCCCTAAGGATTGCAGAGGGCATCCTCCACCTTCTAGCCGGAGGCGGGGAGTCACCCAGGTTGATGTCGGCGAGTGGTCTGAGAGCGTGTGGGGGAGTATTGCACAGTCATTGATCTCAGCGGAGAGGGACGAGCTAATAAGCCAATAATCTATACGGGAGTGGGAGTCGTGAACAGATGAGTAGAAAGTGAATTTCTTCTCAAGTGGATACAACGTGCGGCATGCGTCAATAATGTTAGTCTGTTCCATCATTTGTTTAACGGCAAGAGCCGCTTTGGACGGGGCCCTGGGGGACGTAGATGAGCGGTCCAAGAAGTGATCGAGGATCATATTGAAATCTCTGCCCCATATTATTTGCGCCTCTATCGATGTGGACATCATGTCAAGGATTGCGCAATAAAATAGCGGGTCATCAATATTAGGACCATATGTATTAATCAACAGGATTTTCCGTCCGCCACCTCCCCCCATACCAACACGTATCTACCCAAAGGGTCTATCTTACTAGCAAGATACCTGAAGCACAGCTTGGAGTGTATAAGCGTCAGGACTCCCCTGGATTGTGTTGAATATTCCGTGAAGTACCTATGAGGGCCCCACCGTGGAAGGAATTTATTGTTGATACTCCCCATCGCATGTGTCTCCTGTATCAGAAGGATATGGGGATCATGGCATGTAATGTATGCGGCAATTTTCCGTGTCTTGACTGGGTTGTTGAGACCCCGAATGTTCCAAGAAAGTAGTCTAATGTTCAACCCACCCTTAGACTGCGCCATAGCTGCCTATCAAAGGGGGCATTCGCCAAGCATGGCGCCACTGTTTCAAGTTTTGGAAGAGTCTCACTGAAGAACAGTCCCCTGGTTTTAACTTTATAACATCCCCAACCATGCCTGGCAGAGCACCAGGACAAACTCTTACCCGCTTCCCCTCCCAACCCCCACCCGCATCATCAACCCCAACCCGATGATGTATCCCATCAACCATAACTTGGGAAGTCTCCTGGGGGTGTGAGCTGTACTCACGTGACCAAACACCATGTGGGGGGGCTCACGACCCTACAGCAATATGTGGTGGACAGGGCCACCTCGCCGTCGACGGGTTATCAAACTTATGGTAAGGCAGTGTAGAGCAAGTCCCTTCAGCCAGCATGGTCCTCCTGTTCCGGCACCCGCCGGGGCAGCAGGTTACGGTTAGCTTCCCAGTTCCCTGGGGTCAGGGGGAATGAGGCCTCGACATACATCATGGCATCCGTAGGATTGTCGAAAAAGTGTGCGCGGCCTCCGTGTTGGATGCACATTTTAGCCGGGAAGACAAGCGCATATGGGATCTGGCGTAGTCTCAGCTGTCTCGTGACTGGTTCGTAGGATCTTCTCAGTGTCTGCACATTGGTCGAAAAGTCTGGATATATGTGTATCCTGTTTTCTTCGTAATACAGGGATCCTCTTTCTCTGGAAAGCCTCAGGATAGCGTCTCTCTCTATAATTCAGAAGGCGGGCAATGATCGTGCGGGGCGGCGCTCTAGGCTTAGGAGGGGAGGCCAGGGTGCGATGGGCCCGCTCCATGAGGAAATGATCGGAGAAAGCATCGGGGCCCAGGAGGGATTTCAGGAGGTTTTCCACATGGCGCTCCATGTAGCCCTTACCAAAGGATTCGGCTACTCCGACCAGGCCGATATTGTTTCTCCTGGAGCGAGATTCCAAGTCCTCGCACTTGTTCAGGGTTTTCTGCAGGTCTCCCTTCAACTGGGCGATATCACGGCTATGTTGTGCTATCGAGTCCTCATTAACTCCAATCCTGTTCTCCGCCTCCGTAGTGCGAGCACTTTCCTTATCAACCCTAGCGTTCAAAGAGCTGATTGTGGCCCCAATGTCGTCCAGTTTGCTGTTCACCGCCAGGAATCCACTTTGGACCATCGTTAGTAGTTTGTCCACTCTCACATCCATTGGAGACTCCAGCTGGCTGCCCGAGGGCTCAGCGGGTGTCTCAGCAGGCCCATGCGACTGGGAGCTGGCAAAGGAGTCCATCGGACCTGTTTTCTTGGAGCCCATACTTTTTTTCTCGCTGCGGCCCATGTGTCAACTCTGTTAGGTTGCGTTGCGTCTGCCCACGCTCTGGCGCCCAGTGAGGTAGTGGTTGGCGATCGTTGGCACTTAGGAGTGTGGCGTACACCGCTTATGAGTATATAAGAGAAAGGCATCAGGGCACCCACCTTATGATGTTTTCGGCAGGCCCCAGCGAGTGAACGCAACCGGCCCGCTGCCGTCGACAAGGCCCGACCCGGCGGTCAGTGAAGGATCAATCCGCGGGGCAGTAGCGGCACAGGGAACGGGATGACAATCCCGACGAAAAGAGCAATGTTCCATCCGGACCAGGCGTGTGATGTATACCCAGGAAAAGGATCGAGGGCCAACAGGACATATCCACCGGCAACTCAGAAAGGCGCGGAGCGCGGCCCCTCCCCCTTCCGGCCTGCGCACGAGCCAGCACCCCCGGCCGTCGCGTGATTTCTCCTGGAGCCATGGGCCGGATACGCCTCTGCCGTGTTCACGGTATAAGTTTGCAGTCTGATTTCTCAGGATTGAGCCGGCGTTTCTACATGGAAATCGGTGGAGTGATGCCGCAGGCTCTCCACCGCCGAATGCTGGTGTTTATTGGCGTGTAGGCGGCCCCGAACAGGATTAATTTATAGTAGGATGTGTTACAGGCCGGAGCTCTCCCCTCAGGCGGCCATCTCCGTCGTGCGCACCAGCGCCCCCCCACTGTAAATTACTTCTAAGAAGCATCAACCACTGTCTAAATGAGTTACTAAATGCAGTTTATAATTATTTGAACAAGGAACAAGTAATCATTCTTAAATCACAATAGATTGTACATGCAACTCATGACATCAACAGTTAAAATATTTAAAAATATTTGATAACTTGAAGAAAAGAGAAAACATAGGAAAATGACCTAACAGATGCACATGAAATCATTGTTCCAGCATGATAAAAAATCATTGCACATTTTGCACTCTGTAAACCAAAACAAACACTATACTACAGTGTTAAGGTTATCTAACAATATTTGCAAACGAGAGAAAAGGAAAGTTACCAACGTACAAGGCCATTCAGCCTTCTCTTTGTATTCAGGGAAGAGAGAAGTATAGAGGGTCTTTGCATTTCCAATCTTACTTGCATTTCACATGCGTCAAAGTGTATGAGCTCAGTCTGCAAGGATGTTTGTTTGAATAGGACGTGTAACATTTCAGGCTTCCCTTCAACCCTTGTTTCAATTCAATTTAGCTGAAATTATATATTTAGTATTCAAGGGATATCTTCCGGGAAAAGGAAATTCTATGTGGTTGCTGTCAAAATATATCCTTGCAAAGCTAAAATCACTGTGGAAACACCCATTGTGATGCATACTCAACAAATGGGTCAACCAAGTCCGGTAACCTATGTTAATTGAAAATGATGAGATCTGTGTTCTGATAGTAAAGACATTGAGCCTCATCAGGAGTTGGGTGGCATTCCGGTGGTAAATAAGCTGCAATACCATCCAATGCAATTACCTTTACTTCCTTTTGGTCCAGCGGTATTACCTCCCGATCAAAAGTGGCGGCGTAACTCCCCATTTTCTTTTCAGTTCGTAGGACTCTATGGGGCATTTCTGGAGCAATTACCACAGCGGTAATTGTGCCATGGTAATTGTGCCACAAATGGGCGGTAAGTCGGCACATTCACCGCCAGCACAAAGCTGGAGGTGAATCCTCTGTTTTCCAACCAGTAGCTCAAAAACAAAAATAAAAAATCATGTAGATTCATAAATATAACACAACTGACAAGCGCTGTGAAAAACTGTTCTTTCAACATGAAAAGACCTATTGAAATAAACCAATGAATGAAGGTAAAAAAGAAACAGTGATTAATGGAAACCCAAGTATAACTGACAAGCAAAACTGCTAGTTTTGATAGGTGAAATACTAACAATGCACAATAAATCCACAATGCGTTCAGTGGAGTAAAGATGTCAAGGTACATTCAGGCAGAAAAATAAAAGCAAACAGAAAAATGTTTTAAAAAAGCATAACTTCCCTTCTACACCAACCATCCTCTAAACCTAACAAAGGTCTCAGTACCAGTGCCCCTACTGAGACCCTTGGCACAGATATTTTTCAATCTGTAACCAGCCAGGCAGTGACATAGAAAAGAACTCTAACAATAATACTGCCCAATCACAAGACGAATTTCAAAGGGCAAGAACGTCTTTTAATAAGCATCAAGTATCCCATGAAGTATCCATGAAAAATCATTTAATTCCAAGTGGGGAGTAAAATCTTATTAGAGCATTGCTTGTAACCCTGACACAGGAAGTGAAATGACAGGGCATTTAATAAATACATCGTATAGTTTTACCCACCCTGCCTCACCACACTTTAGACAAAATTCAGTTAAGCCTTACTTAGGCTTCTCATGGAGTCTCATTCATGCAAATCACATATAGTTGCCTTTTGAAATAATAGCAGACATGCTCAGAGCTACAGCAGAGTGTGCCTTCTTTTGCAACTCACTGTTATCAGTTAAACAAGATGCATGGCAATGCTAGAGGCAATAAACGCAGAACACATTATTATATTGAAAAGCCCCCAGCTAATGAGCATAGAAAGAAACAGAAGGTGTAGTTTTCTAAACTGTTACTAGTGTTTCCTACCCTTTAGCACACAAACAACACATTTCCTTCACTGCACTATGCTGCGGAAACATTTCACTTGTATTTTAAAAGTTGTTGATTTGTTCTTCTTCCCCAAGGAGTGTTCTCCTGGACTCTTCTCCGGCTCCTGTAATAGCCTCTGATACTAGCCGACACAACTCTGTAAAAGTGAGGGAATGTCGAAGTAAAACACTCACTGGGATATTTGCATGCCCACAATACTTGGCAAGCAAAACATATGTAAAGCCTCATTGTGATATTAAAGGCAGTTTAAGAAAATGTCATGAAACTGCATGTGCACAATTACTCTACAGTACATATAAGATGGTATGTAACATACCCCCCCCCCCCTTCTATTTTTGGGTAGGATTATACAAATGCTCAACCAACCAATTTTTGTATTGCAGTATGTTACCATATCATTTAAGGTCTATGCCCAATGGAACTCTGAAAAATTTGGAAAACATTCGGTTTGTGGGAAAAAATTCTATCAAAATATCTGTTGTCTGAATACTATGTACAAGTAATGCCAGGCATAGTCCATACACATTATCCCGGGCAGGTCAAGTAAAGATATTTTATTCTCTCCATTTATAGGGTAATGTTAGTAATCCGTGCTAAAGTAGGAAACGCTGAGTATGACACATACCTACTCAAAATCCTTACAAGCAAATTAATATTTTTGTTTTTTAATGCGTTACCTTGCAATGGTACCCCTTCAAATTGATTTTGTCACATGAGTACAAAATATAGGAAGCAAGGAATGGGGTTACAAATCCAAATAGCCTGCTTACTTTTAGAGAGTATCAGATATTTGAGCTGACCATTGGGTTACATAATGTGGTGCTGCTTTTGCAGATGCACCAAGAGTAACAGAAACTCTGGTGCTTGAACGTTATTCATTTTACAACAAACATAAAAAAGCGATGTAGGTACAAATTTGGTAACCTTTCATAGAGCCAAGATAGTCAGAGTCTCTGGTAATATCTAAATGCGGCCTGGTGCGAAAGCTAGAGTCATAATGTATAAGTGTATTAGAGTCAAATTTAGGATTCATGGGTGGAGAGGGAAGGTTTTGGTAATGTGTGCAGGCATATCTTAGTTAGCTCTTCTATTCAAGGAGCCACTTTTACATATTCATTCTTAACCTCTTGTGGGTGTATTCTGTTTTTAGGGGTTTTAGGTTTTTAAGGTCATGCTTGCATTGTAGGGTACTCTGCATAGGCTAGACCAGAATATCAAGACTAGTTAGTATAATTTAGGTCTATCAAAGTAACTGCTGCGGTTTGTACCTTATTCATTATTGAGAAGATGGAAATTGTCTGTGTGCGCTGCAAACACTCTTCTGCACGGCACCCAGGAGGAAGATGGGCGAGCACACATGCACACAGCTTCAAGGGAACATTGTTTGTCATCCCGACAATTTGGACAGAGGATCTTTCTTCATCCGTCTTACAAAACAAGAAAGATCCTCTGTCCAAAATCCTTTGCTAACTTGAGTTCTGTCCCTACCACTACAAGAGAAAAACATACCTTCAACAAAGGTACAATTAGGGCCCTTGTCAAAACAGAAGAAAGGTGGCTGTTTTCTGACCCCCCCCCCAACCTGGTGTTTCTTTATGAAAATGGGCCCTCGCCTAGATGCACATTTCACATAAGCACAGAAGCGCACTGAATGGCTTTTCAATCCTCCTCGAGTCTGTTGCCATTCTATGGTTTATTTTTCTTTCCTCTGGTCTACCAGGGGTTTATCTCAGTCTCTTTTCGTTTTTCCAATGAGGGACCCCTGGACCATATCCCCACTCTGGGTGTTCTCCTTGTGTTCCCCATCAAGGAAAGACCTGGTGCTCTCTCCACTTTGGGACTTCCTGGTCTTTATCCCGCCTTCGGGTTCCAGTTCTCCCACACCACATTTGGATCTCATTCTTCTCACCCCGCCTTGGTGTCTTGTTTCTCTCACTGTCTTGTTGTTTTGTGTCTCTCACCCTACATTGGGGTCTTGTTTCTCTTATCCCACCTTGGTGGCTCATTTCTCTCACCCTGCCTTGGGGGTTGAATTCCTCTCACCCCACCTTGGGATCTTGTTCCTCTCACCCTGACTTGGGGCCTTGTTCCTCTCAACCCATCTTGGAATCTCATTCCCCTCACCCTGCCTTGGGGCCTCTTTTCTCTCACCCGGCTTGGGGTTTTGTTGCTCTCACCCCATCTTGGGATCTCATTCCTCTTAACCACCTTGAGGTTTCATTCCTCTCACCCAACCCTGGGGTCTTATTATTTTCATCCTGATATGGTTTTGTTTCTCTAATACTGCCTTGTGAGTCTCATTTCTCTTACCCTGCCTTAGGGTTTCGTTCCTCTCACTTCGCCCTTTGGTCTCTTTCCTCTCACTTCACTTTGAAGTCTTGCTCCTCTCACCCCACCTTGGGGTGTCGCTTCTCTCATCCCACCTTGGAATTTTGTTGGGCCTTGTAATCTCCTCCAGGTTCCTCTAAGCCACTGCATACCTATGGTTGTTGCCACCATGTCCAAATTATAGAGTGGGCGTTGCGACTTTGTTCTGTCCACAGAATTCCTCTCGTCTTTATGTCCCCCTCCTCCTTTCTATTCACAGTGTCTGCAGACACATTCAGCAAGGGATAGTATAACGGAAGGACAGTCTATTCGGAGAAACACACGGGGAACATGAATAGATGCAAAACATCCCTTTGAGGTGTCTTTGGGCCAAATCAAGTACCGTGGCAAGGTGACATCCACATGGATGTAATGGGCCACATTTACAAGGTAAATGAGGATGCAAATGCATCTAGATGTGTACATTGTGACATATCGTTATGTAGTGTCATGGCCATGGTGATTTAAACAATAGGACACTAGCAATGAGATGGATAAAAAAGCCTAATATGGTGTTCATGTATTTATATCAACAGACAGAAACAGCACCGTCCAGCAAGGAAGTTACCTTCCGTGATTGTGGCCAGGATAGAACAACTACATGGAGAATATCCATTTGAAGGCAGCACAATACATTTCGGGCACAAATGTGCACAGGCTTTCCAAAGCTACAGTGGGTGAGATAACGTTTAAACTATTTACCCCATGTCTTTTGTGAATGGTCACTAAACTATGGTCCCCTTGGTTGGGAGAACTTTTGGAGACACAGACGGAATTGATCTGGGAGGTACTATGGAGGGGTGTGGATAAGACAAATAGAGTGTTGTGTTTTTAGAAATTAAGTATTTAAAAGCCATGATATATGCTTAAAATATGGAGGTTATGGTAGAGACTGATTTTAATAAAAGAAAAATGTTCTTTGTTTTTCTCTCTTTCTCTCTTTTTTCTCTGTCCTCCCTCTGTTTTGGCACAAGTGGCTTCCACAGTAACACAGTTTGACCTATAGAAGCATGAAACTTTATAAATGGGAAGAAATTGTATATTGAACATTGGACGACACTCACTACATATCAAGCTGAATTGCGCCAATCGGAACTGGTTGTTATTTAAAATGTATATGTCCTGACGAGGTGCACCAGATAGGAATGGCATATGTCTGTCTTGGGGCCCGAAACTCGAGTAGACAAACCCACTCCTTTTAGAGTTGGGTCGAACTTGGGTTTAACATTTTTAAAAATGTGGTAATTGATATATGTTCATAAGCAAGCTCACCTGAACATTTGCCTTGTTTGACTTTGAGAGAAAAATTATTGTCAATTATGCTTTTGTAGTAGATCATAGGATTCTAGCCCGAATAGATGGGAGTTCTGATTTCAGAACAGAATTGTGGTTTTTGCACAAGCACGAATGATTGGTTTTATGAATGGGGATGAAAGTGGATGTGAGAAATGATGTGTGAGATGTGATCACTGGTTTTGATATGATATGTGTTGTTCTTGATACGATATGTGTTTTTCTAGACTTGGATATGTGTTTGTTTCTTGGAAATGGTTTTTCACAATGAGATTTGACTAATAAATGAAATAAATGAACTTTAAACATATCCACTGTTTGTATAATATATGCCCTTTGAGTAGGACTATCCTTTCGGAAGGGATTTTGTGGCGTTTTCACACGTGAACTGTTTTTCTAATGAATGGAGGTTGTGCACTTATCTACGGATAATTGCAGTTTTTTAATGGTATCTTCGGTTGTCAGGCCATGCTCCTCAGTAGAGTCGTTAAGTTCGGCCAATGCAGCGCCGCTTCTTTGGCTCCTCCACAGTGTTTGATGCCGGATGTGGCTTGCCCTCTCTTCCTGCTGGCTTCTGGAGAGACTTTGAAAATGGCTTCTCATATGCCAGTTGTCCAGTTTTTGGCCATTATTCACTCCTTGGTACTCTTCTTGGGTGAGCCCGGCGGCTCATGGATTGGCAAGGGCTGTGAACATTCCACGGGCTCAGCTGCGGCTGGTTCTGCTGCACTTGGCATACGCTCATTCTGTCCTGTAACACTTCCCGGGAGGAGGTCTCTGGAGTTCTCCAGCTCCACGGGGCTCCCTTCTCTTCCTTTCAAGTTCTGATTGCTCTTTATCTTCCGATCTGCTAGGGGTTGGGACTATCCACTGCTCCCTTGTTCCAGGTCAGCTCAGTTGCACGTGAAGTTTCAAATTATCTTATAGTTGAATGCACATATAGTCAACAAAGATAATGGGACATTGAGATAAAGGAAGATAACCTATATCCCTTTTTAAGCCCATCAGAGTAAAGGGTGATCTACAGACGCTGTTTGTTGCTCCTGTTCCTTCTGTTGCTCTTGCTGAGCACCTGTTTCCCCGTGCCTCTGAATACCCTGAATTGACTGCCTGCCACGCTCCGATTCGAGTCAGACTGCGGCTGGAGCCGTAGCAGTTTGAAGCGAGTGTGGCAAACAACTGAAGCGGGTCACGTGGTAGCAACAAGCCACGCCCCCCAGAAGCACGGACAAAAGGAAGACCCAACTGCCCTTGCGGCGTTAAGCCCATCGGAGTAAAGGGCGATCTACAGATGCTGTTTGCTGCTGTTTACGGCTGGTGACGCGGTAAGCGCCTTTATTTTACCTGTCACACAGCTGTATAGTATAGATCTAATTGCGAGATAGAGACAATGGACTCCACTAAACCCTGCACTGGATTACAGGAAAAACTGGAAGAGACATTAGCTAATGTGCCAATGCCAAAGAAAAAAACTGCAAAAAAACACCAGACAGGTTCCCGAGCGTTCCTAAGAAAACTACAGGTGGTCGAAAAACAACAAACTACACATATAATAACAACACAATAAAATCCTGAAAATATGAATGACCAAGCACGACTAGATACGAGGAAAGCCTCCGCGACATCAAGATCAGATCCTAAAGAAGCAACGGCTGCCTCAGAACAAAGACGAGAAACATTGATGCAAAGAGAGGACGAACCACTCGATGCACTACTAGCCATGATTGACCAAGAAGCAGTAATCGATTTGACGAGGAATCGTCCCGACAAACCTATAAGGCTTAGTACTCCAACAGAACTAGATGACACTCTGACTGATCCTCAAAACTAGTTACTAATAGTCCTAGATGAATGTTCTGAGACCTCAACTGCCAATTCGATCTCAATTAACACATCCACTAATATCTCCTTCACATACTCTACAGTATCAAATGAGGTAAGCTGGACTTGAGTTGAAACTGAAAATTCCTATAAAAGTGAGGAAATGACTACGGGACAAGGCGAATGCACCCTCATTCGACCAATCTTTGTGGATCCGAGAAAAGTAAATAATATCTTCCGGCTATCACTGTCTGCAACTGGCCTAAATCCTACTGAATCATTAATCATGAACAGATCAAACATTCTACGTCTATTTACAATTATTCCACAATTGGCTGAAATCACTTTGAGAGACATCGATGTCCTACATTTCCCAAATAAAAAACAGATGGACATAGTCCACATTGACTTCTACAACCAAAAGACGATGATGCATGTCCTGTCAACAAACAATCACCTAATGAAATTGGGATTTACAACAGAAGAAGTCCTTGTAACCAAATCTATGGCCTCAAAAAAACTAAAAATAACCATGAACCAAGAGTATTTGAATCAAAACAAACAGAAGATTATCGACAAACAACAGAACATTATGCAGTTAATACCATACAATGTCCTGCGGGACAAAGATACTCAATCACATTCTCATCCGATCCGCAGGACAGACCAAACGCATCCTGAAATCAAACAAAAATTAACACAACGAGTCGATACTCAAAACTCAAGAATTAAGACCTATGTATAACAACCAAAAACGAAAGAAACAAAGACAGAAGAGATAACACTCTGCTCCTGGAATACCAGAGGCTTAAACCATCTCTTCGAAGAAGGATCTCTAAATCAAAAAGATGCGGCTTTAATCTGCCTTCAGGAAACTTGGCTGTCTGAAGAAGTAACATGCGAAGGCTTCTCGACCTTCATGAATCCAGCGATTACTTCACATCAAGGTAGACCGTAATCAAGCATGCTGATTATGACCAAATTAAATCCATCTTGGTCAATCATGGCAAAGCAAAATCTACACCCCTGGGCTCAATACATCATCATCTGTATCCAAACCCCAAAAGAGGAATCCAGCTATCTAACAGTCGTCAACATTTACTGGAACACAACATCAATGAATGAGAACATATTCCTAGATTCTATTTTTGATGAATTTGATTCAATTGCCAACTTATATAACTCGACAGAATTTATAATTGCTGGTGATTTGAACATCCATCTTTATAGCCCAGAAGGTTCGAGACTAAATTCCTCCAATCTATCCTCAAGAGCAGAAAAATGGTCCAAAGAAATTTTTATTAGAAACTTAACATTGACCGAGCAACCACGAAATGATCAAGATAAACCTCCTCCAACATGGACCCATGAAAAATCCAACTCAATTATAGACTATATCTTCATCTCAGAAAGGATACTAAAAAACCTAACGGCAACTGCAAACCATCCACAAATAAATAGTGACCACCACCAAATTCTAATAACATGGACTACTGCTCGAAATCAAATCTCACAATTAAATCTCCCAGAGTTGGAACTAACAATGGTCTAAACAAGCTTCGAATAAACCAACACCAAACATCTGCTGACAAACTTTGAGGTATCAAAATTACCAGACCACTCAAAACTCAACTACGAGTGGATTTTGCACAAATATCAACAACCCAAAAAAACTAGTGTGAACCAGCAAAGCAAACACAAACATCAGTTTAATCACGACATTAACTTAATGAAAAAGAATCTATACAAAAAAATTTGACAACTTAAAAAACAGAGTACAATAACCTCTGCTGCAGAAATAAAAAAGGAAAAACAGAAATATTCCAACTTCATAAAATCGCTTCTTAATGAAAAATACAATGGATCAACCATGATACCAGAGGTAGAATCCGGAGAATGGTCACAACATTTCAAAAACCTCTGCAAAGCGAAAACAGACATATCACCGGCAGGAAGCTTGAATAACCAACATGCCTGGGACCTAAAATGGGAAAGAGATGAGATCAGAAAAACTATCAGATCCTTAAATCCATCGCGAGCACCTGGCCCTGATGGGCTCTCCAACGCCAACCTAAAATCTGCCCCCGAGGAATGGGCTATCTTTTTTTCAAAACTTCTTAATTTAATATAGAAAACCAAACAAATCCCACGCAACTGGACCCTTGTGATATTGATACTGATCTATAAAGCTGGTGACATGAAAATGCCAACAAACTATAGACCCATAGCCCTCCTTGACCCACTGGGAAAGCTGTTCGTGGGATTTCTAATGAAAAATGGGCAGCGGAAAATGGCTTTCAAGAGAAGAGGCAGACTGGTTTCGCTAACAAAATCGGCACAAACGTCAATCTGCTACTTCTAGCGACAATAAAGAAACAACAAGTTTATGCTGTGTTTATAGACCTAAAAACAGCATATGATTCGGTGAATTGAGAAAAACTATGGGTGAAGTTAACATCATGGGGTTGTCCCCCAGCTATTCTCAATACAATTAAACAGCTCTACCCAAATACATCGATCAGAATAAGATTGACAAAAGATGGTGCAGTAACAGACGAAATTACCACCTCGAATGGCCTGAAACAAGGGTGCCCCCTGGATGCTCGTCTATACAACTTATACACTTTTGGCTTTGTACAAGCGATTCATGATCTCCTCTCGAATCCGCCGAAGATTAATAACAAACCGCTAAAAACCTTAATGTATGCAGACGACATCTTTGTCATGGACAAAACGCAATCAGGTCTACAAAAAACATTAAACAAAGTGGACTTTTTCATGAAAGAGAACGACCTACAAATTAACATTCCCAAAACCAAGTTAATAAGATTAACATCTTTACATAGTACCAGACGACAAAATGTGAAACTACAACTAGAAGATAAAGAGATTGAAGAAACCAAAGCATTAATATATCTTGGTGCCTTGATAAATTCATCACCAGTTGAGCAAGAATGGAAAGACCACATTGAGAGAAAAGTCCTTAGCTCGTTTGGGTCGCTTTTTTCATTACAAATTTGGAAACTTTACAATAAAATCAACAATCCTACTGTATAGACAAAAGGTGGTCCCCATCCTAACCTAGGCTGGAGAAACAATAATCAATCAAGATACAATGAAATGGCAACAATACGAGGCCATATTCTAGAGAAAATCTCTGGCTTTACCTAACTCATTTCCAATCCCAAGAATTTGTTTTGAATTGGCTCTAGAATCTCTAGAATCTATAATTACCTGGAAAAAATTGATCTCAACAGAAAAATAATTTGTCAGGATAAAATTCCATCCTTAGAAATACTCAAGGAAAAAAAAGACCCCTGTATGTGTAACAGCTCTGCAAGACTGGACCAACAAGATAAAAAAGAAAATGAAGGCCGAAGACATTAGCGAAGACATGCTAATAAACAGACCACAACATGCTAAAAGAAGAGTTCAGCAAAATGATTGGATCAAAACAATAGAGGAACAATCAGAATATAAACGAGCGATGAACTGTTCAATAGAATCAAGAGCTCTTAACAAACTACCACCATATTTAGCATGCTTTCCAGAACGGTCAATACGAGATCTATTCCTACGCTTTCGCCTAAATATATTACCAACCCGTGATTACCTATCAAGCATAAAACATCCAACCACAACGACCTCAGATTGCCGGTTTTGTACGATTGACAATACTATAGAGACTCTCTTCCATGTAATCATGGATTGCCATGCTTTGACAGATAAAATAAACTTGTTCAAGGACTTCTTCAAAATTTCCCAGAAACAGATGAATACACAGGAACGATGGGCCCATCTCTTAAAAGGACACGACAAGAACCTAGTTTTAACAGTAATTAAATTTTGGATTGCGATCTTGAACAATAGCAAGTTTCGAGAATCAGAAACATAAATGTTAACCCTTTCTCATTTTGTAAATGATATAATGAAAAGTTTGTATTACCAAACAGAACATTTATAATAATTTTAAAAAAAATAATTAAAAAAAAAATCCCTTTCTGAGGGTTTCCTGTCCTCTAAGGGGAGGGAGTCACCACCAGTGGGATCCAGCTGATCCTGTCCTCAAGGTGGTGTTAAGCTTAGCAGACTCACCTTCCTTGTCCCAAAGGGGGTGGCTTCACCCTGGGGTCAGAGCAAAAATTCCCTGAATTTGTCACACCAGATACACCTACATGTAGTATTGCAAACTGGATATTGCAATAGATCAACTTTAAATAAAAAAGGAGAGAAACCAAACACCCCAGCAAGATGTAATTTTCTAGCTGTACCTTTGGCTTCTTTCCTTCAGAAAAAGAACGTATCCAATCTAAAGCTGGACATTTACTGTCACTGTAATTTTTGAGCTGTGATAAGTTTATAATTCTTCAGATCATCGTTGGAGGCAATTCTTCTACAAAGAAGAGCAGCCCGCTGACACCCCAACTCCAGTGAAGTACTGTGGAAGACATGCTCCTTTTGTTCTGATTCCAAGAAGACCTTTCTTTGTGCTTCAACCCCTGCACCAGTGGGAACAGCTGGTTTCAACCCCTGTTCAAAGATTTGTGCCTCCGAGCCTACTGAAATGTACCTGCAGAAAACAGAGGACTGACCAGTTCTCTCGTGCTACTTCACTGCATCCGTCACTGTTCTGACTGCATCATTGGAACTTAGAGAAGCAGGGCCTTCTACTTTGTTCATCCATTGTTTGAAAATCAGCTATAGTCGCCTGACCCTGCTGACTCCTGTTGCAATCCACCTTCTTCTCATCCTAGAGATGTCCTGTGGTCACCTGCTCTGCAAAAGGTTTCATCTTTTCTTTGTTTGTGTATTCAGCTGGCAGGTGCCTAGAATCGAGATCCAAGATCTGGTACTACCGGTGCCAGTCATTCCTGAAAATCCCATCCCATGGAGTCCATGGAACGGGAATTTACTGCCGTCACCGCCCCTCGTAATAACCCAGTAATATCAGAATGTCAGCTGGCAGAGACATTAGGGGCAGTTTCCCGGTACCCTGGCATATTTGCTGATCGCAATTGCAAGATGTGAATTACACAAGGCCTAGTAAGATTGTTGTTTTGTCCTCTCTTTGTTTCGGTTTTGTCGCACCTAGAAACATTTGTGTACAGGTGCATTATAAATGCCATATCATATCATATCATAAGTACTGCAACCGACCGAAACTAAATCCTGATGCCTAAAGTGCCCTCTGACCCCGCAACACCTTGGCCTTCCTCGACGGGACAGTGCACAGAATATTGGGCTTCCAACAAAATCTGGAACCTCATCAATGGTCTCTGAAGATATTGAAGTTAGGGGTAAGTTAACATGCCTACCCCCCCCCTCCGTTGTACATAGGGTTACGCAGGTGTAAAAATCCAGCCCCTAAACTACTCTTTGCTTACTTTGGTCTGTGGAGGCCTGCTCAAGGATCCCTTTTTGTACCTATCCTAGTGTCTGGAATTGAGTAAGTTTACTTATCTGAAATGCACTTACCTTTTTGACTTTTGTAACATAACCACTGGTATTGTCTAATATCTTGGTAAACCTGCCTGAAAAGTATAACTTTGGAACTGAGGACTTAAGGGCACAAGATCCCAAACCATTTTAGGGGTGGGTTTACTCAGTGTTAGGGGAACTGTTGTGATGGTTATTCTAAGGGCCTCATTATGAGGTCCTCGGTGCCGGGAGACACACTGCTCTCTTTTCACATGCCCTCGTAACCTCAGAGACACGGAACACCAAACACTCGATCTGCACTCCGCTTGGTGCCAGAGTCTTGATACTCAGCACACTTCCTCCAAGATAGGCAATTATGAAAAGACACTCTGGGGAAGAAAGACTTACCTTGCATTTGCAATTTGTATAAGTCAAATACTACTATGGTGAGATTTGGAGAATGTGGTGAGACTACTAATTTCTACTAATGGATCCCCTGTCAATCATGGTGTCTCACAGTGGTGCATTTTTGCACCCCTTGCATTTTCTCTTTACAGAAACTCCAATGGCAGTAGAGAATAAACAGAATAGAAGCTGACACTCGTAGTCTTGCAGGAGAAGAGCACAGTATTCTTCTCTTCAAAGATGATGTGATTTTATTCCCCAAAACATCTAATAGCCCCCAAAAGCAAATCCATGTATTTAGTTATATGTGGAGCGGCAATAGTCTATAGATCCATATTAAGAAATGAAACATTTTGGTCTACAGTGTTTGAGTCCTTCTACCATCTGGGAGTACTCATACTACAGAATGGTAGCTGGGTAGCCCAAATACAAACTAATGCTTTCACCCTTGCTAAACCAGTGGGCCATATAACAATTCACAAAGATATATGAGGGGCTTGTGTTCACTATCAGGGTGGAGGTTTCTCGAGCAGAAGTGTTGGCCTCGGTCTTGTATGGGGCAGAGAGTTGGTGTATGTCATCCTTAAATTCACTGAAACTGGTAGAAAATAAGACAGTTAAATAGTTATAAGCACATCTGGCCAGTACCTCAAATGCCCAATTAAGGTTAGAATTAGGACTCAATGGTATCATAGTAGTGGCCAAACCCAAACCCTTGTTTTAGTGGATGAAATTGTGGACTTTGCAGGAGTTAAACTAGTATCAATTAGCCCTAAAGTCTATAATCAGCATTTAAAGGGAAAAGTCCTTACAATGGCTGGGCACATTTCTGATTGATAGTAATGACACACAATTTGGACCATATGTGGGTAAACCTGCAAATGAGTACACAACAAACAAAAAACACTGTAAAACAAGTTTATGAACAGCGACATATAAATAATATGTTACTAACTAGCTTGTTGGACAGGCTTATGTGCCCCCTATTTAGAACAATGAAAGTAGTGTAGAGCTTCAATGTTATTTGTTAGTGATGGCGTCTTTCTCATATCAAGTACTGTTTTTGAAGTTAAGACAAGGGATCCTTCCACTGGCAGTATTTAGTGCATGGTATACAAGTACCCTAAAAGATGACTGCTGCACAATTTGTACAGGTACAATTGAAAACATGTCTCTCTTTTTAACATCCTCCTCTAAATACACTGCGCCTAGAAGACTCTAGCTTGTTCAAGTGATTAAATACTGAAAATGTCCAGGGAGACATGTATACATTTGCTGTGCAGGAACGACAACCCTGGCTACTTTTAGTGTAATGAATTATCTGGGTAGAGCTTGGTGGTGTATAACAACTTGTTATTTATAAAGCACTTTTATCCAGAGTGCTTTAAATCGAACATTTTTATATACAATTATTATTATTATTTTAATGTACAGTCAATAGGCTAACCAGTCGGTGAATCTGTTTTTGGTTTTTTATATATGGTTTCAGTTGTCAGCAAGGATTATACCAATATTGCGACTGTCCAATATTGTTTGTGTTCTGTTTTTATGTTAAGTATTCACCTACTTGTGCCAACTGTAACCTCCTGCTCGCTGACCTGATCTCTGCAGACCCCCACAGCACATAGTAGACTATAAATGATCCGGACCACCCTGTAACCTGGTCCTATGCTGCCTATTGCACACGTATTACTGTTATTCTATGTACCTTTGAATGTATGCACCTTTGTCGCAAAAACGATATGTAACTATATTGTCCACAAGCTTTTTGCGCTCAGCTACCTGAGTGTTTGGCCACGCACTACAAATAAACAATCAATCAATCAATTAATGGTTATTACCACAGTGTGAGCTTCCTTTTTTCATTACCACCACATTGCCGCAAATTCTTATTTCATAATATCTTTATTTCTCTGAATTTGGATTCTGTCTTTTTTCTCCTTTTATTGGGTATATTTGTCCAAATATCACAATTTTTCTTTACATCATTCCTTTTTCTCTCCATGCATGTTTCTCCACAGTTCTATAGGGGATCATCAGGAGAGAATCTAAGATTACAAATCAAAAAAAGGGCAAATATCACTATTTAATAGAAAATCAATGTATATAAATGCACATTTATATAAGAAAAATCAGATTCTAGGTGTTTTAACTCCAATATCTGTTTCCCATTTTTTACACCTGATAATAATGCTTTTTCTTTTCTTTCCTTTGTTCTATTAATATAATCCATCATTTAAGTACTTTGGTTTAGGTTTTTAAATTGGTTTAATTTGTTTCTCCACTACTAATTTCAGAGTGGTAGAAGCCTGAAAAAGAAAAATACATTGGGCCTCATTACGAGGTTGGAGGACCGGCAAGGCTACCTACAAACTCGCATCCGGGGCCGGCACCCGCGAATAGGCAATTACCGGGCTATTCTGGCCCAGCCGGACCCAGTAATTGCCCTTTGGCAGGTACCGGGCCCGGTACATCCCCATTCCCATTTGAGCCAAATAGGGCTCAATGGGAATGGGGAGGGTGGTAGCGATACCAGCGCCGTTGTTGCCTTACCGCCATACGTGTAATGAGGCCCATTGTTTTTCTTATGAAGTTTGTACAGATCTTATTACACAAGTTCACAAAGTAATAGACTTAGTCTGTGCAACTAAGTAAAGAGGGGCAGTGGAGGGGGGATGCTGGTCTGAAGCCCTGCCAAACAGAAAGTATAGAGACCTTTTGCAACATGTCTTTACCATCCAAATTTCTAGAGGCGCGATCTGCTTGTCCCCTTGTTTATTCTGCCGGTTAGCAATGCGGATCTGTTCTAGAAATGGCGGATACAATTATTATTACCCAATCGAAATTGGTACTTACTTTATCAATTTCAGAAGGATGAAAAAGCTGAATCAACTTTCCTGGGATTTGAACCTGAGACCTGCAGATCACAGCAGCACACGCTCGACCTGCAGAGCTATCTTACCAGACAAGGAATGAAGGGCTTATATAAAGCCATAAAGCCATCTGAAAATGATCAGTGTGTTTTATTTAACTATTGATAAATAGCATTACATTTACAGTACTAGGGTTATATGAATGCAAAGTATAATTGAAATGAGAGAAGTGAGTTATGAATAAACTGTTGGCTGACGTATTACATAGGCCACTAAAATATGTTTTGTGGTACATTTTTATCTGAGAGTAATTCCTATCTTAAAGAAGTATTCAATGTTTCATTTTAAGGTATTTTTGCATGAGTGCATGTTTATTTCAGTGTTATATATTTTATTTACTTAAGCTCTCAGGAACACTGACAGTGTGTAATATGTTACCTATGCTTGGCACTGTATTTAGGTAATATGACCCAAGGAGGGGGAACATTACCCGTCGGGTAATGCCCCCAGGCCATAGTTAGAAGCCCTTGTTTTTCTCTGGCTTTAACAAGCCCCGGGGGCATTACCCAACTGGTAATGCCCCCCTCCGAGGGTCATATTGCCATTAGTACCCTGGTACGTTGTACCAAAACCAAAGCAAAAAAAATGGCTACCGGGGATCGGGAGAAGGGACTACATGTAGTCCCTTCTCCCTTTCCATGGCAGCCATTGAATTATATGTAAAAAATCTTAAAAAAACGAAGTGGCTGCCATGGAACAGGGAGAAGGGACTACACGTAGTGCCTGCTCCCTTTCCTTGGGCGCCAGTAGTGAAGGAACCCGGAGCTGCAGCGGTGATTCCGAGCCTTGTCGTTCTGGTAAGTCCCTGGCGAGGGCCAATGAGATTGCTTTTTTCAGTGCAGCGACTAATACAACAAACTATATGTTAAACATTATAAAGAAATTCCTCTTTAATGTTCATACATTTTAACGTGATGTAAAATTGTGAAAATTGTGATGAAAGATTAAGTGATTTTGATGGAATTGTATTGTCTTGCTTTTTGGTGCTTGGTAATTATATATTGTAACAAAAGGTGTCCTAATCGTTAGATTCTTTATGCATGCAGAATTAGGAACTTAACAGACATTTACTGCGAACTCTCATTAGAACATCGTTGTTCAATGTATGCATAAAGAATCTAACGATTAGAACACCTTTTGTTACAATATATTTGCTAAGCCCTAATTTAGAGGGGTTGTCCCTTCAATTACAATAGCGTATTAATTAAATGCCATCGAACGTTTGTATCTTTCATGGAAATGCACATTGTCTAAATAAATATAAGAAGAGCCTTTTCTTCTTTGAACTAGAACTGCTAATTGAATGACTCATGGCGGATGTTGAGGTCATAATAATGGATGGCCTAAATCACTCCATTATCATTAAAGCCCGCAGCTGTAGCTGGATTCCATCCTTTCTGGCCACACCCTAGGCAACCTGCGCATCTTCCTATACGCAGGCAAAGCAACTCTGCCCATCTCCTTTGACTATCACAATCCTGCTCACTCCTTTACCTTTCTCCTCCACTTCCTGCATCCATGGATTTCTAAATCTAAATGGCTATCACAAATATCCCTTTCCTGCTGAAGATTCTAAATAAAGTCGCTGTCTCGCAAGTACAGGTCCATTTGGAGTCATCATCGGCTTTCCACCCTAAACAGTCAGGATTCCAGAGCAATCATGGGACAGAAAGTGCCCTACTTGATCTGCAAACCCGAATGTTGGAGAGGCTGAACGACAGCAAAACAGGGCTTCTTATCCTATTGGATCCCTCAGCCGCTTTTGATTTACTTGACCATACACAACTGTTTAGAACCTATCAACAACAGACAACTGCTCAGATCATACCATTGCATAGATAAGCTCGTTCCTGAGCGACAGAAGATAAAAAGAGTGCCGGGGAAATACAAATCAGCGCTGATTAGTTATGGCATCCCCCGGGTGCATGACTCTCGACGGCACTAAGCCACTATCCGAACTACTAGAAAATACCTTCAGCAGTAACTATACCACAAACCCAGCTAATCTAAACGTCATCTGCACATACATCAAGGGATGGATGAGTGATAATTGGATGTGCCTTAACTGCTCGAAAACCGAGCTCATGATCTTTCGGCACTAATCAAGCGAGGGCCAAACTTAGCCAGGAATATACAGGTTTCAAGGTGCAAGAATGCCTAATTAAATTGGTCGACTATGTAAAGACACTTGGAACTGTCTTGGAAGAATCATTGAATTCGAAAGCACACGTCAATAATGTGGAAATAATTCCATTGGCACTGCCACTTAAAAGTTATGCGCCAGATTGACCCGTTAGTCTCACACAGGAATTGTGAAACTCTAGCTAGAGTAATTATAATGTCACATCTGGACTATTGCAATGCCCCACTCAGTGAAGCCAGTAAGAACAATCTACAAAAGCTCCAGACTATCCAAAATGATGCGGTCAGGGTAGTGTGCAACATTCTTAGAAAGGAACATATTTCCAAATTCTGGAAAGAACTTCACTGGTTACCAGTGGAAAAAAGAAAACAATTTAAAACACTCTCCCTGACTCATAAATGCCTTTATGGTAGTGATCCCAATACCTAAAAGAAACAGTGACACGTCACAAACCCAATAGATCCGGAAGTTGCAGCACGGCCTAAATGCTTTTGGTCTCTTGTATTAAAAGAACTAGAGCCATCAGCAGATCCTTCCCTTTCCAAGCTGCGCGAACATGGAACACACTTCCTACAAAGTTCGCACAGAAGAAAAACCTCTGGCGCTCAGGAAACTCCTGAAAACACTGTTGTTTGAATAAGTAACTCTTGTCCTTTGATGTTTTTTCCCATCTTCCCAGAACTGTCCATGTGTCTTTGTGTACCCTGATATCCGCGGGCTATGGCGCATTATAATAAAATAAAATAAAAATAACATAAAGACACTCATACAAATCTACTTACTATGCTGACCTCATACCCTCTGTCCACTCACACTATCCAGCTTCTCTCCCACCTGCCTTACTGACCTCCTACCCATCTTCTGCTCAGCTACCTTGTCTTTGCCTACATTGACCCCTTTGCACCACCAATAATTAAATAATATGCATCTCTTATTCCATCTTACCTCCTCTGCCTCTGCCTCCCCACAATCAACTTTCTTGCCTTCTACAAAACGGCACTGTCATTCCCATACTAAAGAAACCAACTACTGACCCTAACAACCCTTCTTTCTACAGACATGTTTCACTTCTCCCCAACCCAACACAATAAACTCCTTGAGTGAAAAATTGCCTTTAGCCATATTTTTAACTACCTCATTCCACAGTCTCCCCTTTTCAAATCATCTCCTCCCTTGACTTTAAGGACACAATTTACAAATGGATGACCTCTTATCTCTCTAAACAATGTGTCTCCATCTCATGAAAGTATCACTTTCCTCTATCTCATGGATACCTCCCTGCTAGAATTCCTCAGTCTTTTAGCTCTAACTCTTTGCAAGTCAGATGCTTCTCTAAGCAGAGAGTGGGGGGTAGATCTCCTTCTTTGGCAGGAGCCTCCTTCTGGAATGGCCTAACTGCCCCTCTCGATCTTGAACATAATCTCCTTAAATTCTGGAAGCTTCTCAAGACCTTCCTTTACTCCTCCTCCTTCCCCCTCCTCCTCCTCTCCTTCTGGTTCCACCTGCTTCTATGAAAGGTGGCCTGTACCCCTCATGAGCCTTACTTGGGCAGGCCCTCCTTCGA
Organism: Ambystoma mexicanum; assembly: GCF_040938575.1. NCBI lineage: Eukaryota > Metazoa > Chordata > Amphibia > Caudata > Ambystomatidae > Ambystoma > Ambystoma mexicanum. Next base: position 990,843,886 of record NC_090927.1, on the reverse strand, counting down.
CTAGTCTTATGAGCACTTGCCCTCGGGCACCCTTCCCTGACTTGCCTAAGGAGTCTGGTCCACCACTCCTCCCTCGCACTAGTTGACCCTGAAGAGGGAAAGTCCTGGTTGGGGGGTCCCTCCCGGTGGACCCCCCAACCGGAAGAAGCATCCGCAACATAACGACCACGATCGTATGAGCTTGCACCGATTCCCACCACTCCCACCATAGGTACGCACCACGAAAGATACCCGGCCAGACGACCATACAACCCTGTGGTGGTACGAACCCTACCCAAAGTGAATGAGGAGAGACAAGACCGAGCTGGAGACGACTACATGGACCGAATCAACTAACAACACCACAAAGCCATGCTGCAAGTCGTTAGAGACGTCATGACGACATAGCTACGTTAGACAGGAAGCACACGTGCACTAGGCACATTCGGGACATTCACACACCAACCTACACAAATAATACATGCATACAGTTCCATGAGATAGAGGAAAGTGATATATTCATGAGATGGAGACACATATTCATACAGTCTGCATGTTTATTATTTTGCCACTTAGGCCTGCTACAGCAACGCAGAAACCCAAGATGCCAGAAGAGCTTGTGCACATGCTTGCAGATGCTACTTGCTATTAACCCTATGGAAGGACAGGAGCACTAGAGGGACCTGTCCGACCATGACACATCTTAACCTATGGACATTATGCAGACCACATATCCAGAGCCAGAGTAGGCCTTAGGAAAATCAGCAAGCCAGGATGGTCTCACAGAAAACACAAGCAGTAAGATGCTGTGCAAGCAGAATAGCCATGGCAGGAGCAACGGCAGCCAAGGCCACAATGTTGCGAACGACATTCCACACACAGAACCAAGGTGACACCGGCTGCAGCAAAGAATACTTCCTGCAAAATTCAAGCTATTTCGAAGCAATTGAGCCCGCAAGAGTGGTCTCCAGCCACGTGACTCGGCCGGGCTGACATTGGGCCAAGGCTCAGAGGCTGGAAACTATCAGCCATCCCACAACCAGACAGCGGTTGGCAGCATACTTGCTACTCTCTAGCTGCCTTGTACGAAGGGAATGGAACGCTCTCATGGCATTAGTCTTCAACACACTATTGTATAACGCAGACACATAGTTGCACCTCGCTGACACATAGTATACATGTAGTGTAAACACGTAGCTTGCGGGCAGGGAACAGAGTTTGTCCCAGGCTTGGGGGCCTGTGGCCTGACCAATCAGGACCCTGGGGTCTAGGGGCAGATGGCGGGGGGTACCGACCAATCACAGGGCTTACCCAATGTAACAGTTTCAGAGTTGCAATTTTTAGGGCTTATCCAAGTACACCACCTGACATAGCAGCATCCACTAACAGTGCGCTCCATATGGTTCTATACTAGACCTACCATTCAGCAGGACAATCGCATGCCTAGATAGGTTTGGGAGTGAGTCCTCCAAGTGACAAAGGTTGTTGCGTCACAAGGACACAAAACTGGCCTGCGAGCCAGACTGTGACGAGATGTGCCGGGATTTCTCTGCGCATATGACCCCTGTGTGTTTGTTCTAATAAACTGTAGTCATTCTTGCTACTTGTGTGGACCTCGACTTCTTTGGGGCAAGGAAGGAGATAGGGCCTTCCGTGAGCTGGGAGTCTGCAGACCCCCAGCACGGCCTTGCCTGCCCAGAAATTACCCTAACAAGTTGGAGGCCCCAGCGAGATATCATTTGTGACGTCAGCTCGGCTAGGGGCTGTCTCCTTATCCGTCGGACCTCGGAGGACTGCAGGACCCTCGCGGGATTTGCGAGAGAACCGGACTGCGCAACTGGAGATTGGTCAAAATCATCCCGCCACAGTCAGCGAGTTGTCCAACACAGTCCAAAGGAGGCGAGACGAGCCGAGAGAGGGGAGTCAGCGACCAAGCGGCGCCAGTAGATGTGGAACTAAAGTAACTGTGGGCCACACAACCAGAAACCAAATATTGTGTGGGTGGGGGGATGTGTAAATAAGAACAAGGGTAATGTAAAATTGTCTCAACTTTCGGTACCAAGGTATTGTTCAGTACGTGTGCGGTTGTGGGGATTGGAGCAGAGGTAGTCCCTTTTCTGTGTTTAGCGAGCGTTCCGGTTGCGGGCAACAGGCTCCCGAATAGAACAAGGGTTGTTGCGCCGACAAGTCTGGACAGTGAACATATGTGTAGGTGCGCAATTTTCCTATTAGTTGAAAGTTCTAGTTCGGTGAATAGATGTTGTATTCCTGTAAAAGTTAGCTGGAGCTATCTTAGATTGCGGAAGGTGAATTAGCTGGTTAAGTTTCTCTTGTGAGAAACGTATCACACGTCAGGCGACGCGACGGGTGCAGTTTAATCACAAAATGAATTTATGAAGTATACTCCACTCCGGGGAGGTGGGAAGACAGCTGTGAGATTGTGGGTTATAAATGTGGGATTGAATTGAGGGATTGTTGCTTTGTGCGCGCACTCATTGTTTTCTTCTGTGAACTCTTAGCTTGGTGACATCACCCATAGGTCATTGCATAGGACACCTTGTTATCAACGGGTGAGAGGTTAGTAGCCTAGTGCTGGGATTGCTAGAGAGGTGAACGAGCGGCAGTGCGTGGAAGGCACCTGCGCGTGATTGAGGGGGTGTGCGGACAGCGGCAGGCCTGATGGAGGCGGGGCAGTACAAGAGTACGTTGCACAAGATGTGGGGCTGCAGAGGCTCGTAGATAACCACCAGCCAAACTGAAATGTATAATACACTACGTTTTTTATCCCTGTTCTGACAGCCGAGAGTCAAAAACCTCAATTAGAGGTCAGGTAACATACAAACCAACCATGTTGTACCATGGAGGGGTGGTGGGGACATCATACAGCGGGTCGGGAACACTAGTGACTCCCATCCAGCACCTTTGTAAAACGCTGCCCATTTATAAGGACAGAATAGTGAAGAATAGCACACAATGGACAAAAAGTACTGACGGAAAAGTAGCTGTACCATGGTCGCCTAACGGCAGTTTCTCCAAAGAGGTGTTGCAATCACTGCTGACCCATTTACAGAACACATACAAAGGGAAGAAATTAGCTAACCGCATGGAAATATTTTAGATGTGGCGTATGTTCCAGGAGGACAGGCCATGGTTGATGAGCTTGCAGGGGGCAACGGAGTGGGGGGGACTCCTATGCTCCGCCTCCCACACCTGCCAGCATTGCCCCTGATGACGTAGAGGAGGAGGAGGAGCAGGGCTTATACCCAGTGCGAGATTTAAGAGAAGTTAAGGAGCCTCGAGAATTGACAGCAGCAGAAGTTTACTCATACCCCACATACAAACCACCCCCATACACCCCAAAGATGCACACCGCTAACGTCCTGCAAGAAGGGACAAGGGCAGAGGCTGTTAGTTCAGGCCTCGATGAAGAAGGGTTGCAGCAAACAAAGAACAAATTTGCGGGAATAGGTCCAGACGAATGGGTAGCGGCCCAGGTGCTCTTGAAGTTACAAGGGGTCACTACCGGGGAGGCTGAAGGGGCAACTAAGCCATAGGGGAGTTGGAGCTCTGACAGGGGGGTAGAGGAAGGTCAATGCACGTAGTAAGGGAAGGGCAATTGCGGGAAGACGAGGAAGTGAAATTAGAAGCAAAAATAGCAGAACTGATGTAACAAAGGAATGTGATAGTAAGACAGCTAGAGCTAAAGGGACAGGAAAGAAAGGCACATTTGGAATTGTTGGAAAACAAGCGGAGAGAGGTACTAGAGAGGAATACGACAGATGAAGGAGCAATGTGCAGGCGAAGACAAGGAGAGCGGGAATAGAAGAGACTGAAGGGGATGAGGCCGAATGGGAAATGGCATTTTGGAGGCAGAAGATATTCTTAGACCAAACACGTAAGTATGAAGAGGGAAGATTGAAGGAGTCAAAACTGGCGAGGGTAGGGAGAGCATGTAATCAGAGATATGAAGACAAGAGGGCACTCCAAAGGGTGAGTGAAGCAGTAAGGGAGGAGCTGGACAGGAACAGACAGGTACCTAACGGATGCACAGTGGATAGTGCAAGTACATCTAAGGTGCATACGAAGGGGACCAATGTCCCAGGCTTGGGGGGCGGGGGAGAGGAGAACATGTGTGGCTTTGCCAACATTGATCTTGCGACATTAACCGTACGCTATCCACTTCGAGGCAAATTGACATTTTTGGATGGATTCTGTAGCGATGACGATGAAGCAGATGGAAATGGCGAAAACAGTGATGTAGAAAGAGGGAGAGGCCAAGTAAGTTGTATATAACACAAAAAGGCACAGGAATGTCATGGGAGTGTAGAACACAAGATGAGAGGGGTGGGAGGCAACCCATTGACAACAGAACTCAGGATGTAACAGCAGGGGTGGCCCTGCAAACACCCCCTACACTGGGTCTGAGATCTCCCAGGGCATAGGAGAGATGGAGCAGTAATAATAAACAACAGAGAGCACTCATGCCCACGGGGTGGGCACACAGGGACACGGGAAACCCCACTTGGGTCATATACTATATACATGACAGACATAGGGGCAGATGTGGAGGTGAGAAGGGGTCTATCCAGATACGACAATATAGGCGCACACCTGAAGAGAGGGCTGCATACTTGCAGATGCCCCTATTGGAAAGGGGAGGGACAAGACCACAGTATGTACCTTGGAAACATACAGATAAGGAAAACATAAAGTGTAGGTTACCATCCTTAAGTGGGGGAGCGGGGAAATGGATATATGAAATGGAGAAATTGACGGCGGGACATAGGTTGGTGGTGGGTGACGTTGAGGGCTTGCTGGTCTCCATATTGGGTGACGCAGCAGATGACATTTGGAAAAAGGCAGGGTTCCCGGGTGTAACGACTCAAAACACAACACACGACTGATCTCCATTTGCAAATTGTAGACATGTGGTGTGGCAAGCACTGTGGATACAATACCCCGATACATCAGATATAGGAGCTATTACGTCACGCAAGAAGCGTGACGATGAAGACCCTGTTAGTTACATCCCAGAAATCCAAGAGCTCTGGTGAGGGAGGAGGAGGATTCCCATGGACATGCAGACAACTAGGTCACATTTCTCCCACATGTAGGAGTAGAGGCATGCAACAAGGGTGGGGTAAACAGGGGCAACAGAGTTACCAGGGAGGACAGAATGGACAGAATGGATACTATATGCAAAACGCCCAGCAGACAGGACAACCACAAAATATGCCACAACAAAACATACCTCAGCCACAGGCACAAAACCAAACAATGCGAGTGACACAACAAATACAAACGCCACAAGCACCACAACAACAAATGGCTGCACCATTACCCCAACATATACAAACAGCACAACAACTGACACAACTACAGGACAACTTATCACAACCCATGGACACAACGGCAGCGGTACCAAGAACTAGGATTGGAGGGGTAACAATAGTGGGACATAACCCTTACACAGGAAATGGACAGTGACAAAACCTTTTCCTTTCTTGTTGACACTGGGGCACTAGGTCATGCATACGGGAGGGGAAGTACACATTGTCAGGCGATGCCATGAACACTCAAGGATTCTCTGGGGCTTGAGAAGTGGTTCCCTTCACCGATAACATCTCCTCATCAATAGGAGATCACGTTTATCTTTACCTTTACTCTAAGCAAGCACCCGTAAACATATTGGGACGTGACATAATGAGCAGACTGAACATGACAATCTCCTTCACAGACAAAGGCATAGTGTGCTCCACACCAGGCATTCCCATGCTCACGGTTAGACAAATACTCCAGGCGTATTGTGGGAAGAGTGCACAGAGGGGGCAGCTGGTTGTTCCACTATGGAACAGACATGGCACTTGCATGGCTGCCAGGAATAGCGGGGAAGGTTTGGAGAAGGCAGGTGAGTACCTCTTCAGGCCAGATACACCAGCAGATGAGAAGGAGGGAGCATTCATATCAATTGATATAGAGGGAATTGTGGCAAGCACCACCTCCCTTTCGCGAGGAAGATTTACCGAAGGTACCCAACATACTGTGGACAACAATCCCCTATGAGGTAGGGTGTATAAAAAGCATAAGGGGAGTGCAAATAAAGTTGGAACAAGGAGCTATTCTGCCAAGAGTCAGACAATACCCCCTGAAGAAAGAAGTAGATGAAGACAATCAGTGTCCTCATAGACAGAGGCATCCTAGTGCCATCAGAATACCCATGTAACACTGCTGTGTACCCCGTCAGCAAGGCAAATGGTGGGTTGTGGCGTTTTATCCAGGATTTACGACCCCTTAACAACATTGTAGAGGCAGAGTACCCCGTAGCGGCTAACCCTGCCACGATAGAATCTAAGTGATCCGACCACGAACACATTCACATACTACGAGGGCTGCAGGGGTTTCCCCTGCAACCCCCCCCTCACTATACTGTAAAATATATTGAGCGGGGTGTTGCAGGGGAAACCCCTGCAGACCCCGTTTCTTTTCTTTTTTTTTGCGGGTGTGCTGCGGGGGTGTCCCCCGCAACGCCCCGCTCACTATACCACAGTATACCCTGCAGACTTTTTTTTTTTTTTACTTACCTGCAATGCTACGAGCAAAGGTTTGAACTATTGGTGTTCGAACCTTTGGTGGTTGCATTTTTCGGACGTATTGTACGGTCGGACCTTTTTGTTTTCGGTCTGATCATACAAAACCGCCACGATACACTGTGGCATCCCGGCCGAGGCTACATGTTTCGCGGTTATCGACCTCAAAAACACCTTTTTCTCAGTACCATTACACCCAGATTCACAAGATTTGACCAGCTTCACGTACCGCAATAAAAAATGGAAACACACTAGATTGCCACAAGGGTATTGTGAATCTCCATCCATCTTTAACAGAGTGATTCAGATGGATCTAGGCAACATCCAAACAGAGAGCACGATTCTACAGTACGTAGATGACATTGTCATTTGCAGCACCACAAACAAAGAGTGCAGGAAGGACTCAGTACACATGCTCACTGTATTAGCAGAAAAAGGGTACAAAGTGGGCAAGGCAAAATTACAATATTGTCAGAAAGAGGCACTGTACATAGGTCAGTTGATATCTCAAAGCGGCAGGCATATAGCCCCAAAGAGAGCACAGGCAATACTTGACACACCTCAACCAAAAACGGTACAGGACCTACATCAGTTCCTTGGCCTATGTAACTATTGTAGGGCATGGGTCTTTGATTACAGTACTTACATGTGTCCCCTCCTCACAGCCCTTTAAGAAGCACAAAGGGGAAGGAAACAGCTGGGGTGGGCAAGGGAAATGACCTATGCATTCCATGAGCTGAAGGAGGCAATATATATAGCCCCGGTTTCAGGGACCCCAAATTACAAAAACTATTTTTTTATATTCTCACACTCTGATGGGGTGGTCATGAAGGCAGTACTCACGCAAAAAATGAGCATGGGTCACAAACCAATTGCATACTACAGTGGACAGTTATATCCAGTAATGACAGGACACTTCCCTTGCAAACAACATTTGGCTGCTGCAGCTTTCGCTGTAGAAAAAGCATCATCAATAACTATGGGGTACTCCACCACACTTTACGTGGAACACGCCCTCTTTGCGATTCGGCACACGCCAAAAAGCATGCTGACAATACAAAGAGCAACATGATATTAGATAATATTGTCACGACCCGAATTGAAAAAAGTAAGGTGCAAAAATGTAAACCCAGCGCACTTCCTGGCAGAAGAGTACGAAAAAGGATATTATGCCCATGATTGCACAAACGCTATTGAGGTATACACAGAAACATGGAAGGTAGAGGAAGATGCACTTGAGGGGGGAGAGGTGCTGTACATCGACGGTTCCTCCACAATTGATCAAGGCGATTGGATTAGGAGAACATGTGTGGCAGTGTTAAGGTTAAAAGAAGATTGGACGAGCGAAGTAGTAAAAAGTGTTCGACTACCCACATCCAATATTCAGCGCAAGCAGCAGAACTAGTGGCTCTGATATTAGTTCTCAGGGAATGTGAAGGGAAAAGGGTTACCATCTACTCTGACAGTGACTGCGTAACATCAACAGTACACTACGGCCTAGCAAGATGGTTAAGAAGGTAGTTCAGGAGAGCGGATGGGACCCGTGTACAACATGCCCTCCTATTGGGAGAATTAATAGAGGTAGTCATATACCCAGCAGAACTTGCATTAGTAAAGTGGCAAGCACATACTAACAGAGATGATCCAATCTCAAAAGGGAACGAAGCAGCAGATTATCACGCAAAACATGCCTCATATTTTGGGGAAATGTGGCACCTCAAAGAAAAACAAAAAGAAAGGGGAGGGGTGAGACAGATGCTAATGAAAGAAGGCTATAATCACCTACCAGAACCACAAACAATGGAATTACAGGCAGCAGCACCAATGGATGAAAAGGAACTCTGGGTAAAAAGAGGATGCTCAATGTCCTCTATTGATGCCTTATGGCAGCAAAGCAACACAGGAAAGGTAGTAATGGCTCTTGCACTGTTGAAAATAGCCTTAACACAGCTACACAATCCTACACACACTGGGAAAGAGGTCATTGCAGCACGCATTGGAGAATCATGGTTTTTCCCTGACTTAAACGCTCATGTATCCAATTTTATCAGTAATTGCCTAATATGCCAACAATTCACTGCCTGGCACACCATAAAAGGAGCAATACACTGTCCCTAAGGCCCATTTCTGCACCTTCACATTGATTATGTGGACATTGTATGTCAAGGCTACCGATACATGATTGTGGTGGTCTGCCCCTTTTCAAGGTGGATAGAGGCTGGGCCATGCTCCCATGCCGATGCCTTAAGAGCAGCCAAATTCCTGGTCCGAGAAGTATTCCCAAGTTGGGGCGTCTGTGAGGTCCTACGATCTGACAACGGCCCTCACTTCGCCAATGAATTATTCCAGCACATAACTGCCCTGTTAGGGATAAAACATACATTTTCATGTAAATATCACCCGCAAGCAAATTGCGTCTGTCAACACCTCAATGGACTCCTGAAAGAAAACATAGCCAAAACACAGCAAAGCACAAAAAGGAACAGGCTATACTGCTTTGCCCTGGCCTTGTAGAATTGCGGAACAAACCCAGCTCCAATCACCATCTCACACACCACGAGGTGGTGACTGGATGCCACATGCACCTCCCTTTAGCTCCACCCACAAGGGCTGTAAGGGATTGTGAGGGGATGCTGAGGTATTTGGTACGGAAATACATGAGTATGTGAATTCACTTGTTTCCAGCGCCTCTTTTATCTCTCAACAGATTCGTCGGAGACAGGGGAAGTCAGAAGACAACATACTAGAGAGAAACAATATTCAGGAATTTAGAAAAGAACCACCTATTCAAATAGGAGAACAGGTGCTCCTTTGGACGAGGGGTTGGAATTCGCCTTGATTTACCGGCCTTCACATAGTCGAGGCGGTAGTAGACAGAGCTGTCAAAATTGAAGGTCAAGCAGTGTGCCACCATCTGCAGGACATCAAGCCCTATAAAGCATCGGCCTCGCCTCAATGCACCTCAACAGAAATCGACAGGGCCAACACTACAGCAACGAGTGACACTCCAGACAGTTGTAGTACCCCAATCCCAAATGCTCCGGTATTTGATGATTCCCTGAATGCAAGTGAGCAAGAGTGTATCGACCATTCAATGATTCGACGCTCACTAGCATCTGATATCCCCACAGCAATGCTGGTACACATAGATTGAAAAGACTAACATTGGAGACCACCAGGGGGTGCAGGCGATATGGCCGCCTGAGCACCGAGCTCCGTGAAGAACCTCTGAAGATCGGCGTGCATTCATAGCTTTGCCCAGCCCGCAAGCTGCTTCATCTTTACATAAGTGTACAACAAGGGTCCGGCTACCCATTGCAGTGCCCCTGGAGGCAATTGGATGAGGTTTGGGGTTTGTTCGGGACGGCGAAGTGGAACCCCCCTCCCCCACCTGGGCTCCAACGTTGCAGATTGAGGCAGAGTGAGAGGCCTCCCCAGACTTGACCGGTGCCTGTCGGAGTGGACTGGAGCAGAGAGTGTCTGCATCTGCAGCAATTAGCAGATACCCAGTGTTTGGCATTCTTGAAACCGGCAGGTCCAGGTGTAGTGGGTGCCCGGGGATTGTGTGGCACGGGGCCCGACAGGCGGAGAGCAGTTGCCGGCAGTCCCAGTCGGGACAGACAGGGAGCCTGGAGTGGGCAGAACAGAGCAGCCCAGCAATCTGAGGGCCCCCCATCCCCCTGCTCTGTGCTTGGTCAGCCCAGCAGGCCCGGTTGGCGCACATAGAAGCCGCGAGAAGGCCGGGGGCAGTGTGCAGACTGTTGGCCTACACTTCACTTGCCCTGCGCGAGCAACCATTGCCCCCAGTGTTCCCCCCTGCTTTACACGGGTTGCAGGGGTGTGGGGCGAGCCCCTGGAGAAGAGGAGGACTGGGGCAGTGGAGGCGGGGGGACCTGGTGAGCCAGGGGCCATGACCCACCAGCTGCAGGCATAAAGCTGCGTACACAGACATCAAGGCAGTGGGCGCGTCTCCCTAATTGGACCATCAGATGCGTACCTAAGAAATGGGCGAGGGACGATGCCTGTGCCCGCTTGCACCAAAGAGATCCCGAGGAGCGTCGCATTGAGACAGGTGAGGAGGAGGGGGGCCGTTTGACTGTTTAGCCCCCGGGCCAGAAGCCCTACATTTCCAGCCTCCGGGCCTGTCCAGGTACGGGGCACACGTGGCTCAGACGTACTGCACCAACCTTCCCCCCACCTACGCTCTTGAAGTATCAGCTACTGGCAGCATTGTAGTGGGACACCGAGCCCCGGAGGCTGACAGGGGTGGGGCCGGGGTGCCCCACAACCCCCTGGTGGAGGCGCTCAGCAGTGTCTTTCAGCAGTGACAGGTTAGAGGAACATTGAGCCTCTTCATGGCTCACTGGCTTTCCCTGTTTGAGAGGTACTGTGACTGAGGCTCCTGTGGCAGGGAGCAGCGGGAGGGGCCGGTGGGTCTGTGGCCTGGGGGCCCTTCCCCCCCCAGAGTGGCATGGGCATATTGAAAGGTGCCTCTCACATCACAACGGGAATCCTACGGTGAGTGGCTCTGCACCCAGATACCAAGGAAGAGAGAATAAAGATGACTGAAGCTGTGCGCCCTCGCCCTTGTTTTATGCAGGGAGGGGTACCTCTGTATGCTATTCAGCGCTTGCAGGAGTTTCGGCGGTCCCTGGCAAGCATGCAGACATCCCAGCCTCAAGACATTCCGCTAATCCCAGGAGGGGACCAAGAGACCTCAACCAAGGCTGACATACGCCTCCTCCTCGATGAGATCCGTGCGTTTAGGACAAGTATGACAACTGCAGTCTCAGCTTTGCAGGAAAAAGTCCACAGGATCGAGGACAAGATAGAAGCTCTTGAGAACTATCAACAGTCGGTGAACACTGTGAAAATGAGGACCGAGGGCAGGTTGCAAGACCCAGAGCAGAGGAATCAAGATCTAGAAGCGAAGATCGATGAGAACAGGGAGAGAAGAGCAAATATCAGGATTCATGGTCTAAAGGAATCCCCTAATGAGTCCCCAGCCTCCCTGGAACAGAGAGTGATGACCTTAATTACCAGTCTGCTGCCAGCTCCGATCACTTCGCAGCTCCGATTCGAGAGGGTTCATCGGGCGGGCGGCCGCCTGGGCAGCTCCCGCACAGTCCTAGCGAAATGTCATCATTTTGAACATAAAGCTGAAATAGCTCGGTTGGCCAGAGAGCGAGACTCCATTGATTTTGAGGACTCGAAGGTGCGAATATTCCAAGATCTCTCAGCTGAGACATTGGCGAAAAGAAGGGCGTGTAGACCACTGACAACTTGGCTGAGGGAACAGGAGACTCGCTACAGATGGCGCTATCCATTTGCAGTCACCTTCACCTATAAAGATATGGAATATAGGTGAAGGGAGAGGAGGCCGCCAACATGTTGCATGGTTTGCAATCGGGAAGAGCAGCGACGGACAGAGAAATGAGATGCCCTCTTCATCGGAGCCCAACAGGCGTCCGGCAGGCCCACAAGCAGGGAGAGGCTGTGGCAAGAATAGGAGAACATTTTCAAAGCTGAACACACCTTGATCAAGGAGTCTGCAGACCAAAGATTTGAACTGCACACTAAAATGGAGGCAGCGGTGGTTACTGTCGGACAAAGCCCCAGAGATAATGATCACGTCACGGTCGGGGGCCATCCCCCCACTCCACTGTGCTTGGGGCGGCACTGGATCAGCCTCTCCAGATTTGCCGACCCTGATAGGGGTCGCAATGACATGCCGGGCTGGGCACGCATCTCGGTGACTGTCACGCATTCACGCCGACTCTAAGACAGAGTCCTTATGCTAATATCTGGTTCTGGGAGCCCTCCCGTTGACTGGCCCTATGTTGCTCTGTAGGGCGTCTCTAATGTTGAGAGAAGTCCTTCCCTCTCCATTAGTTTTTTACACTTTTCTCTTTTCTGGCCTTGTTTGGGTTTTCGGGTTGGTTCACATGGGGTCATAGTTGCACTGAGAGATATTTGACAAGTACACTGCGTGGTCCAGTAGGCTACTGGCTGGGCTCAGGGGCGCTGTCATGCGAGCGCATTCGCGAAGTCTCCACTGCGCAGCGTTGTAAGGCTCTTGAAGCTTGTCTGCGGACAAAGACTGTAGGTTCATTGCGGGCCCAGCTACGGAAAAAAGGCGGCTTTTCAGCTTTTGATGGGGGATGACAACATACGCATAGGTACCCTTAATGTGAAGGGGCTTAACTCCCCGCAGAAAAGATCAATGTTGGCTAGAACATTTGAGCAATTCAAACTGGACATCCTTTTTGTCCAGGAGACCAAATTTAAGAGTGCAGCGGAATTTGCTGTTAGAGGGCGGCACATAGGGGGTGCCCTGTGGGCATTCGGGCTTGGAGAAGAAAGGCGGAGTGGCTATATTGTATCGCACTTTCCTGGAGCTCCAGATAATCCAAACACATAGGGATCCTGAGGGCAGGTTCTTGTGGGTCCAGGGTTTCATTAGATCAAAAGCTGTCACTCTTTGCGCCTCATATGCACCCAATTCGCATCAGCTGTCATATTGTGGCAACCTTTTAGAGCGTCTGGAGGGGGGCAGAACTGGGTCCCTGATATGCGGGGGAGATTTCAACCTTGTGTTTAACCCAGAGCAGGACTGGATTTCTTATAGAGAAGGGGCTAGGCTCCCAACCGACAGGGGAGGCTTCCGCAACCTCATTAACAAGTATGGTCTGGTCGACGGCTGGAGCACGGTGCACCCTCACGACAAGGCCTATACTTTTTACTCCCCCCCATCAAACTTACTCCCGCATTGATTACATTTTTTTAGAGGGGGACTTAGAACACCGGATGGGGGCCTCCACAATAGAGGTCATTGGTTGGTCCGACCATGATATGGTCAACGTTGTTTTAGATCTTGGCCCGGGGGAAACCAGAGAAAAAAGATGGATATGCAATGACACACTACTGACAGATGGGCCCTTTAGGGATACGCTAGATGAGGAGATTCGAGATTTTTTTGTAAGAAATGACACGGAGGGTATGTCCCCCATCATCATCTGGGAGGTGGCCAAGGCAACGATCAGGGGTTTGCTTATTGCTCAGGGGTCGGCGGTGAAACGACAGAAGATGCTTAGAGAGTCCCAAATTAAACAGGAGATACAGGCCAAAGAATCAGCGATAAATGAGCCAGGGAACGACTCCCCAGAACTAAGTTAGGACGGCAGGAACTTGAGGCAGGAGCTAAAGTCTGTTTGGCAGGAAAGAGCGCTCACCCACTTAAGATTAGTTAAGCAGAAATATTTCGAGAAGGGGGACAAAGCCCACACATTGTTGGCAGCTAAACTCCACAAGCAAAGGGCGGACAGGGCAGTATTGAAACTAGTCTCCCCATCGGGAGCCACCTTGACAAACCCCCTGGCCATAACGGACTGTTTCACAGGCTATTACCAACAGATATACTCTTCAGAAACCACAGCTTATCCTGGTAACGCTGTGCCCCATCCGTCTACAGTCAAATTCCCATCTATCTCGGAGGAGGACAGGGGCAAGCTCAACGCGCCCATTTCGGCAGAGGAGATCGGAAAGGCTCTCTCGCGTCTAAAGGCGGGCTCTGCACCGGGAGCGGATGGGTTCACCCCAGGCTTCTTTGAAAGAATGAGGGGTGCTCTCTCCCCGTTCCTTGTTGTTCTATTCAATAACATCATGACCACTGGTGTGGCCCCTCCCTCCTTCACGGAGGCCAGGATAATTGTGATTCCCAAGGAAGGCATGGACAAGCTGCTCTGTGGCTCGTATAGGCCAATCTCGTTGCTCAACGTGGATGTTAAAGTCTACGCAAGCATCCTAGCCAGCAGACTCAATTTGGTCCTCCCCCAGCTGATTCACAGTGATCAGTTGGGCAATGTTAGAGAGAGGCAAGGGGCGGACAATATCCGTAAGACACTGAACCTGATGGCGTCCATGATCTCGGCGGACGATGATCCCATTCTGATTGGGCACGGAATGGGTGCAGGGAGCATTAGCCCTTTATAGGAATACCCGTGCCAAAGTTGTGGTTAATGGGGTGGTGTCATCCCAATTCGCCCTGACAAGAGGCACCTTGGTTTTTGTCTTGATTATGGAGCCTTTGGCCCAGAGCATTAGAAATGATAGCAGAATCAGGAGGCTCATTAGAGACCTCAAAGAACACAAATTAGCACTATTTGCAGATGACATCCAGGTTTATTTTACACGCCCAGAGGAATCTATTTCAGCGTTGTTAGAGCGGATTAAGCTGTTTTCTGCTCATTTGGGGTTCGCTATTAATCAGGATAAAACGTTTCCTCTGCCCCTGAGGGACATCCTTCATGGCTCTCCGGGAGACCCAGCGAACTGGGGCATTAACACCGCCCAGGTCGGTATCCGGTACCTAGGGGTAACAATTACCAAGCGGCTGTCACGACCCTTGCCCAAAACCCCCTCTGGCAAACCCATTGTCCAGGCGAAGTCAGGACTCGGGCCTCTAGAGCCTGGCATCCTCTTCAAAAGCCCTCATGGGGCCAGTCCTGGCGCCTATGACGCCAGGCTCATACACCATGAACAACAATGTGCTTGGGAACTACTTTATTGTAATGTCAGCCAACATGGAGGCATCCACATAGCTTGGTTCCTAAGAACCAAGCTATGTGGTCTAGTGTTTTGGGTGTGGCAGGCCTGGAAATACTTTCCCTGGTACTACTTTACCTGGGCTCTGTAAACCACACCCTGACTGCAGAACATGCTTCGTGTTACTTCGCAGCTTGCAACGTGACGCCCACCGTGTCCAGCTATTCCCTCGAACCTCGGACAAGCAGAACCTGCAAGGAGACAAAAGGAACATCATTAGCAGCAGCATCTTACCTGCAGTCTTCCTCTTTAAACACTCGCAGCTACTGAGAACAGCTTCCTCGAATCTGCACGCCTCCCGGACAGAACGACCTGAAAGAGGAAGATAGAGGCAACATTAAAGAAAGCTGTAGAGACATTTACAAATTACGAACTGCTCAAAAGGCTTACCTGGCTGGTCGCCTCTCGGCTGGCACCACTCCAGACATTCCACTCGCGCTGAAGAACACCGCAACCTACAAGGAAGGAAAACACAGGTTAGCAAAGGCAAGACTTTGCAGCGCTGCGCATAGCGCTTACTTACTGCATCATAGTGCTCTTAATGCGCCATCATTTACCAGTGGGGCTCAACCAAGCCAGTTTACCCGCTCTGAAGCTCTGCATACCTAAGGGAGAAAAAAGAGACATTTTAAACAAAGAAGGGCATGCAGGATAGCAACAAAACTAAAGAACAGGAATAAGACCTACCTGAACACTATCAAACGGGCCAGCGTCAGTGAAGTAACTGGACCGCACTCGCCCATGAAAGACAACGCGCCCAGCAAAGAAGGCAGGATGGAGAGCACGCCTAATTCTACCACAAAGCAGAACCTTCCCCGCAAACCACATCAGGGCAAAGCTGAGAAGCATACCAGCGAGTAACCCAGCTGGGTGGCGTCCCTGTGGATACTAGGTGAGCGTAACAGAACAAGAAGCATACCATAACAAATCCACCTAGGCCCCATGGAGACATTAGAAATGGACCAATTGGCCCAACTACTAGGAGAGCTTCGTGCTAAGGTTCATTCTGCCCGACAAGAGACTAATGCCCTCCGGAGAGACCTAATACTGACCAAAGCACGCACTGAAGAGATTAGCAGGCAATACTTGCAATCACAGGCAGGACAGACGCCTCTACCTGGAAGCAATCCAACGATGCAAAACCCGCCATACCACCCACTCCGTTACTGATCACGTTACCTGGAACAGTGCCCCTGGCACCACCAGAAAGGTTCTCAGGTGACCCACAGAAGTTTGCGACATTCATCAATCAGTGCCACCTTCATTTTCTTTGTAGGCCTGGAGCATTTCCAAACGACCAAGCTCGGGTAGCTTTTGTCTTATCATACCTGAGTGGTAGTGCAGCAGATTGTTCGGTGCCGTTGGTAACCCATGACGATCCTCTATTACATGACTTTGGGGGGTTCCAGAGAGAAATGGAAAAATGTTTTGCTCGCCATACCCAGCAACAAGCAGTAGACAATGAACTCTTGTCCCTCCGACAGGGCAATCAGGACTTGTTAACGTACATTGCTACCTTCAACAGACTGGTTGCCGAAGCTAGGTGGCCAGAAAACAAAAGAACCACGTTATTCCATCGAGGTTTATGAGGCGAATTAAAGGATGTCTTAGCCCAGGTGGTTCATCCACCCAAAGACTGTGCAGAATTCATAAATCTGGTCGTGCAGCTAGACCACCGGTTGCAGGACCGAAAGGCAGACTGGTCTAAGACGGACCCTCGGACCGTGTATGTTCGACCAAGGGAAAACACACCCCGTATACCTGAAAATGCTGTAGAACCCATGCAGATTGGAGGGATATGGCCTCCATTAACAAAACAAGAGCGGGACAAAAGAAGACAACAACAGCTTTGTTTGTATTGTGGGAAACCAGGACATTTCCTGAAGGACTGTCCAGTAAAACCCCCAAGAAGAACAGTCGGGCCACAGAGAAGGATGAAGCTAAGGAATCGGGAAACTACCAAGCTCGACAAACGTAGAGGTCAGTTTGTCGAGTGAGAAGAAAGAGTTGCTGACCTCGCACTTTGCAATACCAGAGATCTTAATTAACCACCAACAGTCGTCAAGAATGCATGCAGTTGAGCATACATCGATAGCGGAGCAGTTGGAAATTATATTGATCAAGAACTGGCAGCAGAGATGGGGCTTCCTTTGTGTTCTAAGCCAACTATGGACAAGGTAACCACCGTGGATGGGACAGAAATCGCTTCCGGACCAGTAACCCAGTGCACAGCCAGGGTAACCATGCTGTGTCAGAACGGACATCGGGAGTCTATTTCATTCGATCTCATCATGGCACCTCAGTTCAGGCTAATACTAGGGATGCCATGGTTGGTTGCTCACAACCCTTTGATAGACTGGCGGGCACGAAAATTAACCTTCCCCGGTGACGGCTCCCCTGCCTGCTATTGACAAGAGGAGAAACCCGACGTCTGTATCCCCATGACTCCCGGAGCAACAGTATCAACCCTGGGAGCAACTAATACCTTGCCAAGTGAATACCATGATTTCCAGGATGTTTTCCGAAAGGACCAAGCCAATAAATTGCCGCCGCACAGGCCCTATGACTGTCAGGTCGACCTTGTTCCTGGTGCACAAATCCCTTGCGGCAGGATCTACGCTCTCACAGAACCAGAAAAACTTCATTTGAAATCCTATTTAGACCAGTAGCTTGCAAACTGATGTATCCGTCCTTCGAAGTCCCCCGCAGCCAGTCCTTTGTTCTTCGTACCGAAAAAGGAAGGAGACTTGAGAACCTGTATTGACTACCGCGCATTGAACCAGATCACTGTGAAGAACCGCTACCCCGTGCCACTTATCCCTGAGATCTTAGACCAAGTTAAAGATGCCCAGATTTATACCAAATGGGACCTTCGAGGAGCGTACCACCTGGTCCGAGTCAGAAAAGGAGATGGATGGAAAACCGCCTTCCGTACTAAGTACGGCTTGTTTCAAAATCAAGTCATGCCCTTCGGGTTATGCAACGCTCCTGCAGCATTCCAATATTTCATGAATGATGTCTTAAGGGAGTTAATTGATGTGTGCGCCTTAGTGTACATAGACAACATCTTAGTATACTCAGCCTCAGAACAAGATCATGTCAGGCACGTTTGTTCAGTCCTCACCCAGCTCCGTCAACATCGCTTGTTTGCAAAGCTTGAAAAATGCTTTTTTCACGTCACCGACGTAGAATTTCTTGGCTTTATCCTTACTGCTGGAGGCATCAGAATGGACGTGCACAAGATAGATGCCATTCTGAAATGGCCTTCACCGACATCTCTGAAAGGGGTACAAAGCATGCTGGCCATTGTGAACTTCTACCGCCGGTTCTTCCCAGACTTCTCTCAGGTTGTGCACCCAATCACAGTACTATTACGAAAAAACAATAAAAAGTTTGCTTGGACCGAAGAAGCAGAAGAAGCCTTTCAGGAACTTAAACAAAGGTCTACCTCTGCTCCAATCCTGCGACATCCTCGTCCAGACCTCCCTTATGTCGCTGAAACTGATGCATCCAGTCTCGCAATGGGGGCTGTCCTTTCACAGAGAGACCTGGAAACCCGTCAGCTACATCCTGTGGCCTTCTGGTCGAAAAAGTTCTCACCTCCAGAGATTAATTATGCCATCACAGACAAGGAACTCCTGGCTATCAAATCCGCCTTTAAAGCCTGAAGGCACTACCTTCTGGGGGCCAGACACACCATTACAGTCATCACAGACCACCAAAACCTGCAATATCTCAAAACAGCCAAGGCCCAGTCCTCGTGCCAATTACGTTGGGCCCTTTTCTTCGCCGAATATGATTATGTAATCACATTTCGACCAGGAGTCAGAAACAGAAAGGCGGATGCCTTATCTCTCATGGGCATAGATGAAATAGTATATACAACTCCAGACCCAGTACCTATTATACCTGAAGACAAACTCTTGGGTATCACGACAGCCTTAACACAAGCAGAACTACGAAAAGAAATCCAACGGACAATGAATCCTGATGCCTACCTCGCATGGCTAGCTCAAGGAGAACAATATACCATCAAGGACCACTTACCCTTTTTTAGGGATCGCCTATTAGTACCCAAGAAGGAATTACAACAGCATATTATTTCAAACTATCACGATTCACTGATCGAAGGGCATCCTGGGATCGCCAAAACCTTAGCTAAGGTGAAAGAGAACTTTTGGTGGCCTATCTGGCGTAAGGACATCATTCAGTATATTCAGTCCTGCGGTGTCTGCGCACAAAATAAATCACAGAAACAAAAACCATCTGGTCTCCTACAACCATTGGACATTCCTCCAGTTTCATGGCACACTCTTTCCCTTGACTTCATCACTGATCTACGGCCAAGCCAAGGGTTCAACACCATCCTTGTAGTTGTGGACTTATTCTCGAAGATGGCCCATTTTATTCCTCTCAAAGGCCTCCCAGATGCAGCCACTTTAGCAAAAGTGTTCCTGGAGGGCGTGGTTAAGCTACATGGCTTCCCTTCGGTTCTGGTCTCTGATCGAGGCAGCCAGTTTGTTTCAAACTTCTGGAAAAAAATGCTGTGCAATGGCACAGATCGACGTTCAGCTATCTACCAGTCACCATCCCCAAACGGACGGCCAAACCTAGAGAACCAATCAGACACTCGAGCAATATTTACGGTGCATGCTGCACCACAAAGGAATTGGAAAGACCTACTATGGATAGCCGAATATGCATATAACAATTCTTTGCATTCAAGCACAGGACAAACGCCCTTCTATACCCTTTATGGCAGACATCCACGTACCTCTGAACTAGACCTTCCAGCCAGCTTGGAAATGCCAGCGGTAAAGACTCTACACACAACCATTACTCAGGCTTTCAAAAGGGCAAAGGAACACCTTATTCAAGCCAAAGAAAAACAAAAGAGATTCGCCGACCAACACCGGAAAAAGGCCCCTTTTTATCAAGTAGGAGACAAAGTTTGGTTAGCCGCTAAATTCGTACCCATCAAGGGAACCCGGACCTTTCATCCCAGATTCTGAGGACCCTATACCATTAAGGCAATTATCGACCCAGCAGCCGTGAAACTGAATTTACCACCTAATCTACACATCCACCCGGTATTCCATGTGTCCCTCCTGAAACCAATGCAACCCGGCACACGGATTGGGACACCACCTAAACCCATACTTGTTGACGGAGAACCAGAATTCGAAGTCAAAGATATCTTGGACTCTAAATACTCTACGACCAAGCTATATTATCTTGTTGATTGGAAAGGATTTGGACCACAAGATAGATCCTGGGAGCTCAGTGAGAATATCCACGCACCACGTCTAATCAGGAAATTCCATCGGAACTTCCCAACCAAACCTGGGCCAGACAGGAGGAACACCATGGGAGGGGCCTTAGGGGGGAGTGCTGTCATGACCCTTGCCCAAAACCCCCTCTGGCAAACCCATTGGCCAGGTGGAGTCAGGACTGGGGCCTCTAGAGCCTGGCATCCTCTTCAAAGCCCTCATGGGGCCAGTCCTGGCGCCTATGGCGCCAGGCTCATACACCATGAACAACAATGTGCTTGGGAACTACTTTATTGTATTGTCAGCCAACATGGAGGCATCGACATAGCTTGGTTCCTAAGAACCAAGCTATGCGGTCTAGCGTTTTGGGTGTGGCAGGCCTAGAACTACTTTCCCTGGTACTACTTTACCTGGGCTATATAAACCACATCCTGACTGCAGAACATGCTTCGTGTTACTTTGCAGCTTGCAACGTGACGCTCACCCTGTCCAGCTATTGCCTCGAACCTCGGAGAAGCAGGACCTGCAAGGAGACAAAAGGAACATCATTAGCAGCAGCATCTTACCCGCAGTCTTCCTCTTTAAACACTCGCAGCTACTGAGAACAGCTTCCTCGAATCTGCACGCCTCCCGGACAGAATGACCTGAAAGAGGAAGCTAGAGGCAACATTAAAGAAAGCCGTAGAGACATTTACAAATTCCGAACTGCTCAAAAGGCTTACCTGGCTGGTCGCCTCCCTGCTGGCACCACTCCGGACATTCCACTCGCGCTGAAGAACACTGCAATCTACAAGGAAGGAAAACACAGGTTAGCAAAGGCAAGACTTTGTAGCGCTGCGCATAGCGCTTACTTACTGCATCATAGCGCTCTTAATGCGCCATCATTTACCAGCGGGGCTCAATCAAGCCAGTTCGCTGCGCTCAACCTCCGCATACCTAAGGGAGAAAAAAGAGACATTTTAAACAAAGAAAGGCATGCAGGATAGCAACAAAACTAAAGAACAGCAATAAGACCTACCGGAACAATATCAAACGGGCTGGTGTCAGTGAAGTAACTGGACCGCACTCGCCCATGGAAGACAACGCACCCCTGCAAAGAAGGCAGGATGGAGAGCACGGCTAATTCTACCACAAGGCAGAACCTTCCCCGCAGACCACATCAGGGCAAAGCTGTGAAGCATACCAGCGAGTAACCCAGCTGGGTGGCGTCCCTGTGGATACCAGGTGAGCGTAACACGGCTGGATGACCTCTACCGGGCTAATTACACCCCACTCTGGTCGGCTATACTGGCAGACGTCGAGCGCTGGAGCAAACTCAATCTTTCCTGGGCAGGTAGATTTACCTCCATAAAAATGAACGTGTTTCTGCGCCTCCTGTTTCTTTTCCAATCACTGCCGGTCCTGCTTCCAGACGCTTTCTTAGCAATGGCTAAAAGAACGCTCCTGGCTTTTTTATGGGACAAGAAAAGACCCTGCATCGCGTACCGTATGCTGGTCCTACCAAAGGAAGAAGGGGGTCTTGCCTATCCTGACCTTGGGGAATATTACAGAGCAGCCCAGCTCCGGGTCCTAGAGGACCACGTCCGGGAGACGCCTTCCAAGCAGTGGGTCCGCCTAGAAAACTGTTCGCCTCTGTTACCCTGAGCGAATGGTTATGGGTTCCAGTCTGGTCTATGCCGCGCCAGATTCGTGAGCCCCCTGTGCTAAAGGTCCTGTGGACAATATGGAGGGCTGATAGCTCCAGTATGGTTGGGGTCACCACATGGCCCTCGCCCCTTAGCTGTATTTGGGCCCCCCCCATAAGGGATGCGATAATAGACCCCATCCGCTTTCAGCCGCAATATGAGCAGGGGCTGGTCAGGGCGGGCCAGACATGGAAGAAGGCGGTGTTCCTGTCTAAAGCAGACCTGGATGCAGCTCAACAGGGATTGGCGATCAACCCTCTCCCATATTTACAGCTTAAAGGAGTGCTTACGGACACGAGATGGAAGGGTCAAATGCAACGTCCGCTTATGGCACGCTAAAATGGAAGAAGAATCTAAAGGTACCAAGAAGGATGGAAGCTGGTTTTCGTACATTTGGTCCTGGATGCCATCCTGGCTCTCGGATGGCCTGAAGGTACTCACAGGCGGACTGATTATGGTTGCGGCCTCCTTGTTTGGGGTGAAAGCATGCTTGACAAAATACAAGACGTCAGCAGAGGAGGTGGTCGGAATGAAGCTACTCATGCCCACTAATGACGAACACCAGAACAACGTAATATTAAGAGAACGAGAGAGACTGCATCAAAAGCTGACAGAATCAGACATGTATCCACCTTCGATGAAATTAGAGAACCCGCAGAATCCAAAGAAGTATGTTTGAAAGTGGGCTTACTGCTAGCCCGGAGGGGGATGCGTATACATGTAATGGTCATTTGAAGAACATGTCAACCACTATGGACACTTATCTGGGATCATTAAGGTGTGGCGCCTGAGAGACGACAGAAGAAGTAACAATTTTGTGGTTGACAAGTTAACCAGAGTGGGGACTGAAGAGGGAAAGTCTGAATATACTTTTCCTTCCCGATGGATGCCCCCAACAGCAAGAAGCATCTGTGACAAAACGACCACCGATCGTATGAGCTTGCACCGATTCCCACTGCTCCCACCATAGGTACGCACCATGAAAGATACCCGGACAGCCGCCCATACAACCCTGCGGTGGTATGAACCCTACCCAAAGTGAACAAGGAGAGACAAGACCGAGCTGGAGACGACCACATGGACCAAATCAACTAACAACACAAAGCCACACTGCAAGTTATTAGAGACGTCATGACGACATAACTACGTTAGACTGGAGGCACACGTTAGATTGGATGCCAATATGTTGATTATGCACTCGGCATATTCGGGACATTCACACACCAACCTACACGAAGAATACATGCATACAGTTCTATGGGATAGAGGACAGTGATATATACATACTGTCTGCACGTTTATTATTTTGCCACTTAGGCCTGCTACAGCAACGCAGAAACGCAATATTCCAGAAGAGCTTATGTACATGCTTGCAGATGCTACTTGCTATTAACCCTATGGAAGGACAGGATCACTCGAGGGACCTGTCCGACCATGACACATCTTAACCTATGGACATTATGCAGATGACAGATTCAGAGCCAGAGTAGGCCTTAGGAAAATCCAGCAAGCCAGGATTGTCTCACAGAAATCTCAAGAAGTAAGATGCTGTGCAAGCAGAATAGCCGTGGCAGGAGCAACGGCAGCCAAGGCCAAAATGTTGCGAACAACATTCCACACACAGAGCCAAGGTGACACCGGCTGCAGCAAAGAATACTTCCTGCAAAATACAAGCTAATTCGAAGCAATTGAGCCCACGAGAGTGGTCTCCAGCCACATGACTCGGCCGAGTTGTCATTGGGCCACGGTTCAGAGGCTGGGAACGAGCAGCCATTCCACAACTAGACAGCGGTTGGCAACATACTCACTACTCTCTAGCTACCTTGTACAACGGGAATGGAACGCTCTCATAGCATTAGTCTTCAACACACTATTGTATAATGGAGACACATAGTTGCACCTCGCTGACACATAGTATACATGTAGCACAAACAGGTGGCTTGCAGGCTGGGAACAGAGTTTGTCCCAGGCTTGGGGGCCCGTGGCCTGACTAATCAGGACCCTGGGGTCTAGGGGCAGATGGCGGGGGCTACTTTGAACCTGCAGCCATATTTTTAGGAGGTTCTGATAGAACATTTAGAGCAGGGCTATGCAACCTGCAGCATGCCAAATGTTTTGGACTTCTGCTCCCATCATCCCTCACAAATGCCTTTGCTGGAAAGTGCCTAGGGAAGTTATAATTCAAGGCATCCAGAGCCAAACGATTGCAGACGCCTGATTTTAAAGATGCAGCAAGATTAAATGTGTGGTACTAAACCTTCTGCTGTTGTAAATATGACCTGCTGAATCATTTTACCATTTCACTGATGTGAAGCATATTATGCAGATTTAACAAACAAAACATTTAGGTCAAACAAACTTCAAAGGAAAATGTACAGTGCTGCCAACAACATAACGATTTTCATACATCTGTGTGCATGTTGAAAAGAACATTAAGTAAGCTGAAGCAAACAAATATATTTCTTCAATGTAAAAAATTGCTATTGTATATCACCCTTCTTGCAGGAGTCCGTTTTATGCCACTGCATATACGTGTGAGTGGGTCTCTGTAACCATCAACGTGAGGCTTTCCATGTCATAAATTTCTTTACCAACCAGTCACCTTGTGTGGGGGTGGGGTGACTTGCCTTCCATTTTATCGGAACGC
This sequence comes from Ambystoma mexicanum, assembly GCF_040938575.1. NCBI lineage: Eukaryota > Metazoa > Chordata > Amphibia > Caudata > Ambystomatidae > Ambystoma > Ambystoma mexicanum. The sequence goes on along the minus strand of NC_090927.1, from coordinate 990,819,114 downwards.
ACACCCGTGCTGCCAAGAGCAGATTCCTGGCCATATGTAGAAGAACCCTGTATTGATCATCTATGTGTTCTACCCCGAACAGAACCAGGAGTGGAGCCAGCGGTCTGTGTATTCCCTCTTTCTGATGGATGCACCCAAGGACCTTCTTACATATGAGCGCAATCCCACCACTGATGCCAATATGTTGATATTTGTGTGCAACCTCTCCAGCAATGCGGTCAGACATTGGGGAACATCTTGGCCAGGTGCTGGGGTGTTAGGTGCCACTGAACAAGGAGCCTGCAGTTATGCATCTTATACCGCATAGCCATGGAGGACTTCCACACCGCCCTATATATGGCCTCCCATCCCTTTTGGTTCTCGACCCAACCCAATGCCTCGTCCCACTTTGCTTTGGAGCCCGGCGGCGGCGGTTTGCCCCTTCCCAGGAGAGCACTGTACATTTACGCTATGAGACCCCTTGTACCGTTGTGGGTGTCCAATATGGACTCAAACGCTGTAAGCATCCGTCTTATAAGCACTGGGCCAGGAACTAAACCCATGGTGCTCTGCATGTTCTTGTTTCCAAGACAAGTGTGCTGCGCCTGAGCTACCCTACCATTGTATTATATGTTCTATGGCACAGGGACAGGTCAACCTGCAGAAATGAAGAAAAAAGACAGCAAATAAAAATAAAAAGTATTTAATAATATTGGCCATGTCACCTTTTGTTCAATATATTTCGTTTTAGCTGTTTGGGGCTGTAGGGGAAAATGTTTTGTGTGCGGTTTGGGGTCAGCTGTTGTGGTTTGACAAAGGTGTAAAACAAAAGAGAACAATACAAATATTCTGGTTTGGAAATATGGATTTTATTTTAAGTATGCAACCTTTGCAATGGTTCCAAATAGAAAAGGAAATTGGCATTTATTGTTGGGAATGGTCATGGTTAACCTGAAGAGCAGAGCACAAGGATTTATTTTCTTTCTTTCTTTTCCCTTCAGTCGGTTTTACTGGCCTGCGTGCAAATCTACTTTACTTACCATGTTTTGCAGTAGGGGTCGGAGCTAAACGTGACATATGACATGTGCCACATCATGACACAGCATGGCAGGTCTCCTTGGCACATGTATCCCCATGTCTTCTCTTTTTTAGGCTGGCCTTCCATCTTATACAAAGTTAGCAATTAACTTTGCAACTACATTATGAAAATGATATCCTACTTAACTATCCCTTGAAGATCTACTACAAAAGAAAAAAAGAAGGGTTAATTCTACTGCACCATGTGAGATGAGTGTATGGGTCCTTTTTTGAGACTAATATACAGTGAGAAAATGAGCAACTACGGTTCTGATAAACATTTGGTGTATTTTCCATAGGTGGAAGCAAGTCTTTTTGAATTCTACTGTGATTAATACACAGCTCTGAAAAGTGAACAGCCAAACCAATCCCGAGAGGTAATTATAAAACTTTTGTAGGAGAATGAGGTAGGGTTCGCTCTATCTGCCCCACAGATTAAGTATAGCACCAATGGCTATTTTGTATGTCTGTCTTTTTGCAGTTTCGAGTGATATACACTTTTGGAGGGGAATGCAAAGAAAGACCCTAATTTGGGGTCCTAGATCCAAAATCAATTTAAAAATTAAAAAATGTAAAGTAATTGATCACACTTTTGTATTAGAGATTAGTGACTGGTAGTAAAGATCCTGAAGAATGTTCACCAACTTTATGACATGAGAACAGAAACATGTTGAGCAGAATAAGGGACCCTTGATTTATTCTCGTGTCCAACATCTAATAGAGTTGATTTGATCTGCTACTATTAGCAGACCAATATAATACAAGATTGAGTATAGTCACAACAGCACTTTATAGTTTTTAGTGTGTCTTTGGAATTGTGTTGTTTGAATGTGTTTTTAACTTTGTGTATATGTGATTAATTCATGTCATTTTGGTTGATGACTGAATACATTGAAGATTTTTTTTAATCATTTTAGGGCATTTATATCTGTATAAATCCTCTGCCCTGTATTTTTCACTTCATTATCGTGTATATTCTTTTGAAGCTGCAATCTGGCAACCTCACGTCCAATCTTCTTTTTTCCTATTCAAGTCTCCATGCCATGCATGAGAGCAGATTTTGTGCTGTAAGACACTGGAACATTATTAAAACAAAACAAAACAGCAGAAGTGTGGACTATGAAAAATAATTGTACCATAATAAAAGAATAAAATAGGGGTGGAATTGAACCCTTCGTTCTGAGACACATTGGTTATATTGGACATGCCTCTTGAAATGTCTCCAAATACTTCTTAAAAGCCTCAGTCTGGGTGTTTTTTGATGCAAGCTTATGCGTTATGCCTTATAATACATGTGTGCGTTGTTCGTTCCAGTAGCATTATGGAGCATAACCCAGGAATTGAGAACACAACAATCACCAAGGGCTGCAGTTATAAATGGAATATTCACCTCCTATGCTTTGCATGATAATTCAGAGTCACTAGACCTCTGGAATGATGGCTCTGACATGCGCATCAACACTCAGACCACCAAGTATTGTACATGCAGGATTGGTCATAGCCAAATTGGTGCCCAAAAGAAATCAAGGGTGTCTGGGGTGATGGAGGGGTAAAATGGTGTATTTTATAGCACACCTGCGATCATACCAACATTCCCCATTCCATTTGGGAAATGCAGTCTACTCCTGGTTTTAACTGGGCATTCTTGGACTTACAGTCATTGATTTCCCCATTATACATGCAGTCTACAAGTCCTAGAATGCAAACGTACACCACTTTTTGTTAAATATTGGGTACAAAGCCATACGATTTACAATAGTGTGGCACCAGTGCACTGCTTTTATGTGTGGTGAGAATTCATGGGGGTTCCCTAACAATGGACCCTGTCCTATAGCGGGGAGCAGGCAGCTTAGTCAAAGACAGCTAGATACATACCAACAATGTGCATTTGATTAAAAAGACACAATTCCAGTCTTGGCTTTAACTTTGCATTGTGGTACTTGGAGTCCTGGTTTCCCCATTATAAATCAAGGACTACAATCCCAGAATGCAAAGTTAAAACCTGGAATTGGCTAATGTCTCCCAAATAGAATGGCTAATTTTTTTGTTGTTGGTGATATTGGGTTTTCATACCCAAACTTACACATATAAAAGTAGTAAAACGTTTACATTTCAAGATTAAAAACAATCGTAATCATAAATCAAATCAATCAGAATCATAAGTCATAAACAAGGGAAAGAAAGAGAATAAAACACAATGGGTATAATTTCGGCTTTAGTACGAATGTAGCCGCTAGCAATAGGAAATGTCACAGTTGTCACCACCTAATTCCGACCATGCTGCGTATTGTAAGATTTGTACCACTGTGATAGTCATTGCTGTTTCTTCCTTGCTCGAAATTCGACTAAAGAAGTTCCCTGAGACTAAGTAATCTGTATTGTGCACAAACTCTCCCAACCACAACGTTCTCTGATGTTGCAATAAAAGTCAACCCACCAGGATATGCTCCCTGGTATGTTCCAGCTCGTTATTCTGGCCTAGACTACAGCCTCCCAGGTCTCCATCAATTGGTGACCTCATTGAGCAAATTTAGACTATATCTCAGAAAGTGCAGATGCCAATACCCATTGGGAATTCTAGGTAAATACTTTGGGATTAGCCCAACGGCTTATCATGAGGGGTCAGGCTCTTATACAGTTTGGCAGGCAAAGTGTAAGCATCCAGTCATGGTCAATTAGGTGTTTTTTCAGGTATTGGATTGCGGATCAGGTCATCCACTGTCAAGTCGCAACTACCCAGCATTTGGTCAGCACATCATCTGAAGTTATTCAAAGGTCTCAACATTAGTTGTTTCATTATCTCTGCAAGGTCGGAATACAACAATCCCACCTAAGGGACCAACTATTTCCTGTGCAGCATCAGGATCCTCCATTCCAACTGGGAACCCAACGATGTGAAGCCTAACTCAAACCATAGAGCTACCATCGGAACGCAGTTTGGCAAATTCAGGGCCCTCTTCCAAACTCTAGGCTCCACCTTGTCATAATTCAGAGTCCTTGTGTTTTGGCCTGTTTCCATACCACACAACAGTTTTGGAGCGACCTTCATTTTATAATAGTTTAGCAGAGGACATATTGAAAACGCAACAGAGATTAATGTTGAGTTTCTTCATTTGGGCTGCTAATCACATCGCCTTGGACTGATTACGCTGCATTAAAATACCAACATTATCCACAGTGACCAATCCGAAGCCAAAATAAATTAAACCATTAGACGGAATCACCGTCAAACTTCCGATATTCAAGATATAGCCCATGGGCTTTTTGATATTATTATCGAACTTGATGATACATGTTTTGTTCCCATTAACACTATGTTCATTTTGAGTGGAGTTGTCCAAAATTAGGTCCAACGGCCTCTGTAAGCCCACAGGGGCTCTGTCAAAGAGGATCATGTCATCTGTGTAGGTAAGATAAGGTACAGACAAGGTGGATATCCTAGGTGGTGCAAAAAAGGATTTTGAATAAATGGTCCCAGGTTTGACAGGTAAAGGTAGGACAGGCAGGGAGCCAACACGCAGGCCTGATGGAGTCCCCTTCGACTTCTGAAATGCTCCGTCAGGGCACCTTCCTCGTTAAACCGGACCAGGAGAAAAGTAGAGTCATGTAAGTGGACGAAAATCAAAAGAAGGGCAGGAGGATTCTGTCATTCCTTCATTTCTGCCACAGAGGATTATGATTAATGCAGCTGACCGCTTCAGAATAGTCAATCCCCTCAATATAAATGGGTGAGCTACCTGACCTCATTAACTCTTCCTTGAAGCAGTTGACAGCAAAACCTTTTAAATCGGTGCCCAACCCCCTCCGGAGGCCAATTTGGAATTTTTGCCCAGCAACCATGGAGGGTGGCCAACTCTCCAGTTCCCTAAGCACCAAACCTACAAAGATTTGACTTTCTCAGTAAAGAAGGGAGATAGGACGATAGTTAGAGGGACTGTTCCTATCGCCCTTCTTGTATATGGGAACTATCACTGTGAGGTTCCTGGAGGGAGGAGTTATTCCCGTCACTGTCATTTCTCAGAACAGAATAAATCAGATCTTTGCTCCTAAACAGAGGATCCTCCTTTAAAACAGGCCGTTAGGGCCTGATGCCCTTGAATTAGAGGCTTCCCTAATTATAACCTCGATTTCCTCTACCGATATTGACAGAGCCCAGGGAGAATCCTGGTGGTCAAAAGGAATAATATTCTCTGACTCCCTGTAGAGATACAAAACATGTTTTACGCAGATGTATTCAGGAATTCACTTACTTAATATTCATTCTGGGGTGTGTTCATCCTGTTAATAACCTCCCAAAAATTGCAGCCATTGTTCTTAGTCACTATTTCAAGCATTTTTTCCCCTTCAATTTGAAATAAGATGAATGTGTATCCTTTAACACCAGTCATGTTTCTTTGCCTTAATTCCCTAATGTTTTCCTTATATTGCAGGACATCCAGGCCCCTCCACACTAAGCCTGTTATCTGTCTTCTAAGGGGTTTCTTCATATCCTGCATTACAGGGTCAAAGTGGTGAGTCAATGATCGTGCTACGGGCCCATTACCCGCAGATACCTTCTTGAATCTGTCGATAAATGCCTGGAAGAACTCTGGTGTCATCACCTCCTTTTTTTCATCTAGGGAAGTTGATGAGACGAAACTTGGTGATATCTTACCCTACTCTCTTGTCGAAAACCATGCATTCTGCCACCTCATGGGTAAACCAAATAACTGCTGGGAAGTTCTTGGCTGACATTTTATCTCTGTGAAAGCGGTACTGGAATTTGACAATGATCTAATGGCTATTGCAGGGCGGATGCTACAGCATTCCCTGGGGCAAAAAATACACTTCAACATGGATATGTGTCAAGGTATAGACTCTATCATAACACATTGGGCGGGGGGGGGGGGGGTCCTTCTTCCAACAGCCAAGTGAGGTCCCAGAGTAATTTAAGGGGGCAGCAGGTGTATGAAATGCAGCACCAGGCATGATTGCACATACAAGGCACATGAGAGTTGGCCTCTAGGCGAATGTGGAGGAGGTGAAAGCACAGTGGTTTAGGCCTCAAAGTGTTCATTTTGGATTTGTTGTAGCAAACAATGGATGAAATGTCCATGCCACCTTACAAATTGGCAACAAAAAGCACGTTCCCGGCTTGCGCATGTCCTTCATTATCTGGTCACATGTCTGACGTGCAATTGCGTAGTTGTGAGCCTGCGAAAGACATGATTGCTGTGCCTCAGAAGGTCCCGTTTCATCTGGGCTTACCACACCAAAAATGCACCTGTGCCTCAAAAGGCCACTGCAGAACCAAACCAAAAGACCTCGCTGGTAACCCGCTGAAACTCCACTTTGCAATGCACTCCTGGGGGCTTGCTGCCACCGAATGAGCATGGCTGACAAGGTAGCCTGAAGGGAAAAACCTGCGATAGAGTAAAAGCATTGAAGTGCAACAAAAACCTCTGCGGATAAAAGAATGAGGAAGCAGAAGAGAAAAATAGCAGATGGGTGGCAGGAAATCAACGATAAAAACATGGAGAGGAAGGAGGCTTTTAAGGCCTTGCACCTAACACCCAACTGTGAAAAAGAAAGTAGCGTTGCAACACACAGGTCCTTCCACGGCCACTTGTTTATGCAATGTTTTGAGGTCTCCAGAACCACTGTGATGGATTGTAAGACCAAGTGCAGGATTTTCACAGCTGCCATGTTGGCGTAGGAGTTATAAATGCACTGATAGCAGTTTCCCCGAGCATGCAGTGTCCATGCTCACTCTAGATGATTGTGACCACACCAGTGAAGAGCTCCAACCGGCCACCAAACTGCAAACGCACCCGTGCAACAACCAAGCAATGGGCCTGCAAAGTAAAGGGCCACCAGTGCACGGATTACTGAGCGGAAGCACGCTGAACTTTGAGGCAAGTAAGCGCATGGGAGTGCTAAGGTAAGAACAAGCACAAAAAGCCTTAACACCTAACGCCAAACATTATGTGGATAGAGAAGGATAGTGGAACACCACAACCAACAGAAGCATACATGCCATCCTGCCTAGGCATACCTACTGCCAGAATGAAAAACGATGCCAAAGGCAGACTCATTCTCTAGTATAGAAAGGGGACACCTCCATGGGGATTTCAATAGAACAACTCACTTGACTGGAGTTGTCAATAAACTAGGGTCTTTCATGCAACCAAACAGCAGTTATATTTACTCACAAATTAGGCTTTTTGGCTGGCAAAGTACCTCAGTTCTTAATAATGGAGATGACTACTACTACATAGATTTCTTGGTCTGACAGTTCCAGCAGAGGCGCTGTCATGTTATCATTCAGACAGAGCCACTTTATTGACATTTAAGTCTGGTCCATACCAAGGCACTTTGCCAAATGTGAAAGAACTACAATTCCCAGGAAGAGCTGCATCTTATCTGAACTGTACTTCCAAGGAAAGGTATAGGATAGTCCAGAAGCCCCATCACAGGTGCGGATTTATAATTTTTTATTTATTTATTTGTAATGCGCCTCAGCCCCGCAGGTATCAGGGCACATAGACATTAACACGCTCATACAAACACAGAAGATCCAGGATAGAATGACTCCAGGGGTCAGAGTGCGCTCAGAGCAGGAATGAACAAGTTGCCCCCTTCTCGTTCTCTCTGCTCCTCTCGCTCTCTCTAATTCTCTCTCTGCTTGATTTTGTTGACAGCAGCTCAGAATTAACTTATCAACTGCCCATGCCCACTCTCTAACATCACCCTCTGGAAAGGGCGGACTAGTTAATGATGTCAAATGATACAGAGAGTTAAACAGGATGAACAAAGCCACCCACCAATGGCATGTATTAGCAAAAAGGCCACCTGCGAAAATGCATGCATGGTCTCCGAGCAGGAAATGAGGCAGAACACAGCCTTCTGACTACCCGATAGGCTGTCCCCAAGAAATATTGATGCATAAAGTTGACTTTTTACTACCGATGTCTTGCCCATCTTCAATAGATCAGGTTTTTCAATATGCATTCACTGTACCAAAACCTTGTGTGTATATTAACATACCTCCCTATTAGGCTTCGTCCGCCTGATTCTTTCTGTAGCTGGTTCTGTCGACCCTGAGTTTCGCCCCTGGTATTTCCCTTTTCGCATTGTTACTAATACAATTTGCTCTGGTTGTCTGTCCTGTGTGCACACTCTGAGGCCCTTGGGCATGTGGCGCGTTGGTATAAGAACTTTGAATAAATAAATAAAGAAAGAAAGAAATATCCATAGGACACATTTTAGAATTTAAAAAAACAACGTTTGCCATATCTTTATGTGAGACCCAGAAAGAAATATGATAATACTGTTGACGAGGAGAGGAAATTACTAACGGGCCCATTGGTCAGTACTCCCCCTCGAAAACTAGTAATGCATGATAGCTGCACCATGTGAGGACAAAGTGCAGGATTCATATACTCCAGCAGGATTCAATAATCAGGACTCAGTAAATTGGAAAAGGGAAGTCCGTTTAATGATACATACATCAGCAGATGGTAATCAGCAGCATCACGAACACCTGCCTCATCCCGACTTCCTCGAACTTCAGTCAAACAGTCATTGTTATAGGCAAAATTCCGTCATCATTGACGTCTAATTCTACATAAAATCATCATGCAATATAATTGGTTGGGAAAGGTAACTTAAGCATAAGTGCTATATCTGTATATGGAAATAACTCAAGTGGATTGGATAACTCTTATCGGGTGGGCGTCTATGCCCTTCCCTCTATAACACATGTGATTGAAGTCACTATACATACAACGTCTCATTGGTTACAATGTCTATAGGACCCTAAATTACATGGTCCCTTGTGATTGGGCAAGTTACACCCCTAAACATAAATCTCCATTTTAATTAGTAGCATGCAGGGTAGACACCAAGGTGCCTAGTGCCCAAGATTCACCCTTCCTCCCTTCCATCAATCAGTGTTTTAGGGCTATGTGTCAATTAGTTGGCTGGGTATGGCCTCGGATCTGTAGTCTCTTATCAGGAAAAGTTATGGCACCCTCGGGTTCTGGATGACATCAGGCGGTGGTACATCTTCGTGCCTGTCTGGTCACGTGCTGGTCCACTGTGAATATGCTTCAGTTTCCAACCTTTTGTGCATTTTAATTCTGTGTGCGCTTGGCCACCTGCCTGGGCCTCCCTTATCTTGACCTTCACGGGCGGGCTGGTATGCTCTGAAGCTGGAGCCTCGTGGGCTCATGCTCACCTTCCCTTCTCTGGTTGACCTCAATTTACCCGGCATGAGCCTCTCTTTGTTAAATTTCGATCCCGCTCCTTTCCTCAGCTCGGACCTGGATATGAAGCTTGGCCAGTCAGGCCTTGGCCACCTGAGTGTACTTCTGCTTTTACAAAATGGAGTCGCACGTGTACATTGTGCTGTGTTGAGGTAGATATATGGTTGGCGCTTGCCGCTCTATTCTTCTACTAAGCATTGCAGGCAGTATCAATTTCTTAGCATCTTGCATTTCAAGCTTATTTACATACGTTGAACAGGGTGGTTGCTTCCATCTCGTCTCATGGCATCATTCCCTTATATTTTAACAGTGTCTTTCCCCTGTATCTGTTATAATTATCCTTGTAGTTACTAGTACTGACGTACGTGCTATCAGTAGCCAATTCTGTTTGTTCTCGGGGCTGTTCGGGCCCTTGGTTTATTTCCATTGGCCTTCCATTAAGGCTTTAGGGGTCTCCTCGTGGACCGTATGCAGGCATTCCTCATTTCGTATCAGTGGCTGGTATGGCTGTCTGATAGGGTACTCGCTGCCCAGGGTTCCCGTGTTATGGCTGCTTCAACCGGTACTGATCTCCTTACGTACAAGAAGCAGAGTCCCAGTGCGGCTCTCTGTTGGTTCATTTGCTCCTCATACGTCACGTACCACGACCAGTACCTTACTGGCAACTCGCAATGGGGGGCAGGGGTGCAGGGCATATCTGGGACCTCCTCTACACTCCCCCCTCTGGTCGGTTCATCGACCACTCCTACTTCCTCCTTTATATTCAGTTTCTTTGATTCCTCAGCTTCTTGCTTATCGTCTCTCGGGTTTACACAAAAAGGCGTGAAAGTGTGCACTCTTGGCGTCCATATCTTTATCACTCCTTTCAAGCTTCCTTCTGTTCTCACATGCTCATCTTTGTTCCAGGTCATCAACTGGCATTGTCCATTTGGACTGCAGTAAATCCATTTGCCGTCGTACCTTCTTCGTTTCTTGGGGTGAGTGAATTCTGTTCCTTCTGTTGCAAATTCACTGGCCTTCACAAAGTCCTTTATCTCCTCATCTGTCAGGTCTCTGGGCTTCCAGCCTGACTCGACATCGACCATGATTTTCATCCCAATGGCCTTCTTTGCCGTTTTCTGGCACTGTGTGATGATTATCTTGATAACACAGACTCCTAGCAACACCATTGCTAGCAAAGCTCCCAGAAACCTGAATATATCTGCCGTCCATTGCGGGACCCATGAGAATAGGTTCCCAAACCAGCTGTCGTCCACTTCATCTGTCTCATCGGTCATCTGGTTTTTCAGGGTTGTTAACATGTCTATGGCCTCTGTGAGGGTTCCATTTTCTTCGTCATGTAATGGTATAAATGTGCAAAATGATTCTCCAATTTTTGCGCTAACACCTCCATCCATTGCAGTGATCATGTCAAGCACATATCTGTTCTGGAGGGTCATCAGTCTGACTGCTCTCAGTTCTTCCTTGATTGCGTTGAACCCTTTTATGGTGGTATTAATGTTCTGCAGTAGCTCCCATCTCGTTATCTGCAACTACTTGGCATTTGCACCAACCTGGATGTGCGGCAAAAGTATTGTTGTAAATACGAATGAAGTTAGGCTAAACAGCCTGTGTTCGTAGGGAATGGCATAAAATGCATCCTCTGATTTGGCGGAGAAGTAACTCTCTCTCTTCATCCTTAACATTAGTTCCACAGACCTCCTTTTCCTCAGGTGAGCGTCTGCTTTCGGGAAACTGTCCAAATTCAGTTCATTTTTTGGGATCACTAGTGCAGGAACGTGGACGTTCACCAGTGTGCATATGTCTCCCCAGTTCCACGGTAGTCTTATGTAGGCTTTGGATCCACATGCCCAATAGTGGTCCATCAAGACTGCGGTCCCTTGCGACATCCCTGGGGCTTCGTATATTCGCCCGCAGTTTTGATTCTCCCCCATTTTCCTCGTGCCATTACTTCTAAAGCACAGTTTCGGGTTTTCCAGCGGTACTATTTGCAGGGGGCCTCCTCTGTCTTCGACCCACGTTAACCGCTTTACCAATTTTGGCCAGAGTGTTTTACATAGTCTTTGAGAGTTTTCTATGGCTTCTTGGCAGGCACCAAGGACCATCCAAGCTCGGCAGATTACAACTCCTTCTTCCCAACCGTCGGGAAAACTACTGATCCCCAGATCTGCAGTTGGCCTCGGTTCTTCCATATTTGAGCTTCTTCCGCCATTTTCCCTTGGACGTTCAGTCTTGAGTTTATTTCCCACCTTTTTCCTGATCATTTCACATCAGGGTTCTCATATCTAATTACATGATTCTTGGTGTGCGCCCTGTTTCTTGTTTTGATGTCCTGGACATATCCGTCTTCATCAGGGTAGTCCTTTTCGTTGACCCATATCAACGAGGCGTCTCTCCCCATGAATTGTCCTCTGGTGTTGCACATTGCCACATGTGACATGCAGTGTGCTGTGGGGACATCTATTTCTACAGCCACAAAGATTAGGACTTGCCCATGCTATGCCGCATGAGTGCACAGACGAAACCTTCTGATTACCTTCGTCCAACTTCCTTCATGTGCTGATACCATATGTTATTTCCAAGATGGGCTGTGCTGTCCAAGTAATCGTTTAACTCATTATCGGTTTCATATGGACTTCTCTTGATCTTTAGCGTTTTTGTGTAGTTGGCTATCACTATGTCTCTGAAGTCATTTGTGCTGCTCTTCAGTTCAGGCAGACTCACGGGTGTTATCCTTGGAGGGGCAGGTTTCATTTCCTGCCCTGCAGTAATAGGGGGAGGTTTTATGCTTCTTTTCCTTCCCCCCTGCATTCTTTTGCAGACCTCCTCCCAACACATTTGACTTACCGTCCTTCCAACACGTGGCTGTGTCGTAGGCTCGGTAGTTACTCCTGGCATTGGAGCTGGCGTACTCGTTATCCCAGTTGTGGTGGTTGTCTTGCTCAGCTCCTCATGTAGCTTATTTGCTCTAAGTATGAGTGGAAACACATACTCAACTACCGCATGTGTTTTCTCAGAGAGTTCTGTAGTTGCTTCCTCTGTTCTATTGAGTGATTTTGCTCTTTCACTTCGGTTCGGTTTCTCACGTTGCTCCCTGCCTTCCGGAGCTGCTTGTTCCACAGGTGATTTCTCTCTTTCAGTTGGTTTGGCCTGCGGTTTCGTAGCCTTTGACACTTGCCCTTGTTCGTTTTCACTCAGTGTATGGGTGCGTGCCGTGGACAGTGCTATGCTATCATTCATTCTCTGCTGACCCTGTCTACAGCCTTTCTCACCATTCATTACTTCAAGTGCATACGTATTACTACAAATTACATTCAACTGTAAATTGTTTGCTTTACCATCAATTTTTCTTGGAACAGGGATGACATATAAGGTATGGGTGCTTTTGTGGGCCCCAGACGTTCATTACCTGGTGGATGCACAGACATTGGGACACTTCTTGCACCAATAAAAAATGCAGTTCTAATAGTTAACAATAAAAATACTACAATCATCACAATGCATATACATGTGACGGCCTTGAAAGACAGCTTGCAGCATCTCCTTCCAGGGAACCGTGGGCGCCCTTCCGCTGGCGGTACAACTAGGTTACTGTTTTGTGCCCCCATTTCAACCAAGTCCATAGTCAATAGTTTATTTTTCTCCTTATTCTGATCTCGTCGCTCAAAAGTTCAGTAAACACTAAAGTGACAAGTGCAGTTCAGTGTCCCCGCTCTTGCAGTGATTATGATGATAGTCTCTGAGTATGGAGTACAGTTCCTTTGCTAGGCTATGGAAAAAGTTTAGAGTATTGTTTTCAGCACATCATAATTATCCTGTATTTGTATGGCCAACATATTCCCAGGGCACTCTTCCAACTCGCCTTGGCCCTGGGGACATACTGGAATTTGTTCGCAGTGACACCATGAAAGGATGGATTCGTTACACATCACGCAAAAATAAAATAAAGAAAAAATAAAAATAAAAATAAAAATAAAAGTGAACATATGAGAAGGTAGGAAAAAATAAGAAAAAAGTTGAAAAAAGGTAAACATGGCAGTGAAGTTCATGTCTCTGTTCTTTTCACTTGGTCTTTCGAGGTCGAGTTGGTGAACAGTCTCTCTCTCCCCCATTTACTCCACTACGGAAAGATGATGCAAAAAATAGAAAAAATAAGAAAAATAGGAAAAGAAGTTCAAGATGTCGTTGTCATTGTTTCCGCCTATTCGGTCCGTACTACATTGGAAGCATGAAGAACTGTGTCTTTAGTTCCTTGCTCTGTCCCCGGCTTGGGGATTGTGGAAATTTTTATCTTGGATCTCCCCCTTCTAAGGCTCTTCTTAGCAGTGGATGTGTCAAGGGGTACCCCCCTTCTCACCGGGGTCCATTCTTGCTGGAGTCCTTGGTCGCTGCCTTCTTGTGGACGGACCTGGTTTTGAACAAGGCTGCCCGAGTCTCTTCCGACTCCAGAGTGTGTTCAGTTTCCGGGACGCGGATCCAGGAATCCGGGGAACTAGGAAAGGTGCAACTAGCTCACGAGCCCAGGAAATAGGAGGAAAGGAAAGGGCAAGGAACGCGTATATAGATAGGTACAAGGAAACAATACCGCGAGCTGCGGGACACACGTCGGATCGCTACTTTGCAATAGCATTTAGACGCGCGGAGCCGCGGAAGGCATGGTCTATTAATAGAATACGTTACGTCTAGCGCGTGGAGCGAGAAAGGGGTTTCATGCTGGGCAAGCATGTTGGGAGTATTATGGAGTGCACACCCCATTGTGACAAGGACCAGGAAGTCCAAAAGGGACGTGTTCTGTAGTTCATGACAGGATGTCCATAATTGCTTCTTAGTTGTGATTCAATAGCCCTCAGGAGCCAATTCAATAGTTTTTTTTTTGCTGGATCATTAAGAAAAGCGGGCACATCAATGTTGTGGGGTCTGCCCACTAGTTCTGGAAAGTTTTCAATGAGATGAAAGAAAACACGAAACGCATACCGACTGTCTTCGGGTGTTAATGACATTTGCTTCGACTCTTTGGCTCTTAGGTCACAGGCCTTTCATGCAGTGTGATCAGTCTTCACCTCCTTGATCTGTCCCTTGCCGAATAGTCTCACAGGAATCTCCTTAGGAACTCTCGTTGGAAGTTGGAGAGCTCCACTTGGAGCATGATGTAATGGAGAAGAGTCATCATGTGTGGGAAATTGACTGGATCTCTAAGGAAGGTAGCAACATCGACATCAGCAGGCCTTCCCACCATTTCTGGATAGTCTGTGACTAGCCTGATCAGGATGTTGTGGGCTAGCTGCGTGTCTGCAGGGGACAGGGACATTTGCTTTGTTTTGCTGGGTCCCGATCACAAGTCTTTTTGTTGTCGTGAACAGGTCTTGCACTTTCCTGCTGCGTGGTCTGCTACCACATTGTTCAGTTTACCCCATATTTGATTCAGGATGTGATTATTTCGGGGATCTCTGATGAAGGTCAGGGTGTCTGTGGTCCTCCCAACAAGTTCTGGGCACTCCTTAATGATTCGAAAGAATAAAATGTAGGTAACTTCGTCAATAGCTGCTTGAGGCGGGAGCATTAGTCTTTTGTTCACTGTCCCCGGGCAACTCGGCGAAGACCTCTGCGATGACAGTCAGTAGTTGCCTGATTGCCTTCTTATTTTCTGGATCTTGAATATATTCTGTGACACTTGTTTCTCTCCCTATGAGTGACGGATAGGGCAGTACTACTAGCTGAAAATAGGTGAGCACATCCCAATTTAGACTTCTGCTGGGGTGAACCATATGTCGGTGCACAGAGTCTTGATACTGGATTCTTCAGGATACCATTTTTAGTTTACAAGAGTGTCCTGTTTTTACAGTTTATCAGAGTCTGAGAGTTCGTGTTCAATGCTTTGTGGCTCAACGTGATCAAGCTATCAGTGTCACTGCAGGTTCAGAGTATGCGACTTTTTCCTTTACCCCGCAAGTTCAGCTGCACTTTGCGTTCGTTTGAAGGTCTTGTACCTCATTCAGTGTCTGGAGGAGAAGTTCAGTGTACAGCCACAGTTTTCACAGCGAGTTCCTTAGTTTATGTTTTCTGCTCGTGCATCCTTCTTCCTCGCCATAGACCTTCTCTGCACGTGCTGCGGTCCTTCCGCGTTGTCTGTGGATTCCCCAGCAGTAGATGCAGTAGGAGTGCTCTCTCCTATAAAAGGTTTTATGTCGTTCAGGAAGATCCAGGCTCTTCTGCCCACAAGCTTGACAGCGGACGGGGTGCAGTCCTCTACGATGAAGGGGCCGTTAAACCTCAGCTCGTCCCATTTCTTTCTCGCAAAGTTTTTTACCAGAACTCTGTCTCCAGGGAAGACAAGGGGTGCGCCAAGGCTGAGAGCTGCGCCTGCATCAGCACTATCTGCAGTGGTTCGTGCTGTGCTGTCCCCTTTCTGCCATCGCTGTAGCTGGCCTGTAATGACAGTGGCACTGGATGTGAGACAGTCCAGATAAGCTTTCATTTCTTCTCCTAGAACCTCCCTAGTTGTCTGGGCATCATATCTAGCTCTGTCTCGGGGGGTAAGGGGAGTCCTCATCCTTCTCCCAGTAACTATTTTGTGCAGCGTGAGATGATGGTCAGAGCCCGGTTGGTTCCGAAGCGCATACAATGCCAGTGGTAGGCAGTGCATCCATCCCTTTCTTAATGTGAGTTTCAACTTGGCTATCCTATCCTTAAGCAAGCCGTTGATTCGCTCACATATCCCATTTCCCTCTGGATGATACGCCGACGAGAACTTGTGCTTTATAACAAGCAACAAGCTAATCTGTTCGAATACTGCGTTCCCGAAATGAGGCCCATTGTCTGATCTCATAACCTCACACACACCCCATCTAGGAAAGACCTCCTTCACCAGGAATTTAGCAGCACAGGCGGCATCGTGGTGTGTACAGGGACCGGCTTCCACCCATCTGGAAAAGGGACACACCACCACAATTAAATACCTGTACCCATTACACACTTGAATCATATCGACATAATCGGTATGCAGGTGCTGGAAGGGACCACTTGGTCTGGAGATGACTCCTCTCATTACTTTTTATGTGTGCCCAGAGGTGAATTGTTGGCATACAATGCAATTTACCATAAAGAATGCAGCATGCTCTGCTAAATTCGGTGTAAACCAGTCTTTGGCAAGCGTTGCAGCAAGATTTTCTCTTGTCATGTGAATAGGGTAATGAAGCTGTTCTAGCGCTACTTTTAGAAGGGCGACAGGCATTACTGTTTTACCAGTGATGTCTTGCCTCCGCAATCCGTCCGAGGGGTTTAAAGAACACCCTCGACGCTTCCACATATTTTTCTCCTCCTGAGGTGCCTCCCCCTGGATCTCCATTAACTGAGACTGCCCCATATCACTACAGGCTTCTGGTGTGGCTCGCGCCACCATCATACATTCAGGGGTACGTGCCTCATCCACGTCCATGATTGTTTCAGCTTTGGGTGCCATGCGCTTGGCTTCCATGTCCACTTCATGGTTTCCACGTGACACAAAATCTGTCCCTTTGGTATGAGCGGCGCTTTTTACAACCGCTAGGCCCACTGGGAGCTGCAATGCTTTTATCAGCCTGTCCAGTAAGGCCGCGTGCTGCACTGGCGTGCTGTCCGCTCTGAGGTAGCCCCTCCTATTCCAGCGTGCCAGTCCTGCATGCACTATACTTCCTGGTCCGCGTGATTCTCAATGGCGAGCATCAATGACACTAGCTCTGTGGCCTGTGCTGAATAATTAGATGGTATTCGTGCACTGACAAGTACTTGGAACTCTCCATTCGCCATGGGTTTGATCATGGCCACGCCTGTATACCTTTGCCCGTCCTCTTGGTCAATCCTGAAAGACCCATCAATAAAGACGATCTCTCCACTTGGCAGGGCATTTTCTTTGACCCTGGGGATCTCATCATAGTATTCTTTATAGTTTGCACACTCATGCACAGGTTCTCCCTCTGTGACTGGCTCAGCAATAAACCTAGCATGGTTCACCGTTTTGCATCGCACTATTTTGATTGATGGATTGGAGATAATCACCTCGTAGGCTGATGCTCTCTGAGAAGTCAGCGTGCCCTTTGGCTTCTCTAGTATGGCGAATAATGAGTGCTCAACATATAATGTCATGGAGCACCCCATCACAATGGATGATGCCTTCTCAATGTCGAATGAAGAGGCAGCTAAATTTTGTTTGCACGGGAAGTGGCCTTTCATAACCCGGTCCAAACTTCCACTGTAATATGCTAGGGGTTTATATCCCAGTGAGGTGCGCTGCACGAGTACTGCCGTCATAAAATCGCCATCAGTATGAGAAAACAGATAGAATTCCTCAGCATAATTAGGAATCCCGAGGAATGGGGCCTTACAAATTGCCCCCTTGAGTTCTGTAAACCCTTTCTCCATTGCTTCATTCCATTCAATTTCTTCTCTCGTTGCCTGGGCCTTTTTAAGGGCCTGCAACAAGGGCTTGGTATACGAGCTATAGTCAAAGATCCATGCTCTGACATAGTTGCACAGGCCAAGGAAGCTTTGCATTTGCTCTACTGTGCGCGGCTTGGCCGTGTTCATGATAGCCTCAGCCCTTTCTGGGGTTACCTTTTTCCCCTCATGTGAGATCAGTTGCCCTATGTACAGCACCTCCTGTTGGCAGTATTGCAACTTGGCCTTGACCACTTAGTACCGCTTCTCAGCCAATATAGTCAATAGCTGGACAGAGTCGTGTCGGCATTGCTCTTCAGTGATGCTGCAGATTAGAATATCATCTACATACTGCAAAACAACACTGTCCACTGCAATATTGCTTAGGTCCATTTGCAGGACTCTGTTGAAAATAGATGGAGACTCGTAATACCCCTGTGGCAGCCTCGTACTTTTCAGGCGCATTTGTCCGAAAGTAAATGACGTCAGGTCTTGAGAATCACGGTGTAATGGAATAGAGAAGAATGCATTCTTCAAATCGATCACCATGAAGTATCTCGCTTCAGTGGGTATAATGCACAAAATTGTGGATGGATTAGGGACTAGAGGGAACACGGCTTCGACTATGTCGTTCAATGCTCGTAAATCCTGGATTAAATGCCAGGACCCTCCCTTAGATTTCTTGACAGGGTAAATCACTGTGTTGCATGGTGATTCTGACGTCACCAGGATGCCCTTTTCCATCATGGCAGAGATTGTCTTTGCGATCCCTTCATCTGCTTCCCTGGACATGGGATACTGTTGTGCCAGTGGCAGAATTGCTCATGGTTTCAATTTAATTTTTACTTTGCCAGCCCCCCTCAGGTGACCCCCATCATAGGGCCCTCTAGTCCATACCTTGGCTGGCACTAGGGCCATAACGTCATTGAAATATTCCGGGCGTACCATCGCTAACATCATCCTCTGCTCACCTCCCGCTTGATCATTTTGACCCAAAATATGAGACTCACTTCCACCCGTGTCTCTTCTAGGTCAGGGTGTTCTTCGAACAGATCGTCATTGGTGACGTCAGTCACTCGATACTCTTCTTCGATGGCGACAATCGCACACCAAGGTCTGCCCTCGTCGTCACATCCTTCGACTAATACTACCTTTCCTTGCACCAGGGCAGATTGTATCATTAAGGGAAATACTTGTCCCTCCTCTTCGTGCATGGGTATTCTTGGCCTGAATAGAAACTCATCCGGGGTTCTCAGAGTTTTGTCTGCAAGGCCAGGCAGTCCTGCCATAAGCACTTGCATGCCATATGCGAACGCTTCTGGTTCCAGTGGTATAGCTCTCATGGCTGCACATCCAGAGTATGCTCTGATCATTTTGCACACGTTTGAATAATGCATTCCTGGAGTGGAGCATACTATGCCATCCTCAGTGAACGAGATGGTCATATTCAACTTTGTCATCAAGTCCCGACCCATGATATTCACCGGGGACTGACGAGAATACAATAAGGGTACATTCATGTCGCACTCTCCCACTGAGACTGGGAATGCATCAGTAAAGGGAACTCTGCTATGAGCTCCAGTAAAAGTCTGGGTATCTATGGCCTCGCTGGACAAGGAGAACTTGCCTTCTTGTATGCACGAGCGCGTTGCACCCGTGTCAACTAAGAAGGAATATTCTTTCCCCCTATGGTAACATTTACCCTAGACTCCCTGCTAGGGTCTGGTGTCACTGATAGGATAGAGCACATCAGAGTTCCCTGTGAGCCGTCCTATTTCATATATAGGTTTGGTCCACTGTATACCTGTGGGTTTCCCCCGCCGGAATTAGTGCACTGATCCACTTGCGGCAGTGTCTTCTGGGGTTGTCCCTGTGGTACATTCCCCATGTTCAGTGGCTGAACCATTTGCTGTGCACCTTGCTGCAAGCCAACCGCCTGCTGCTGCACGGTATAGTTTTGTGCACTGCCATGTTGTGGGTAGCAGGTTGATTCACCATGCCTGCCCCCAACCCTTGGTTGATCTGCCACATGCTTTGGCTTCTGCACATGTGCGCCACGTGTCCTGTTACTCCACACAACCAACACACTGGCGGCGGTCGGGCCATCTGCATCTGGCATAGTCGGACTGGCCATCAGTGCGTTCTGGATACCGTTTTGAACATATGTGAGAATACAGGGATAGATTTCGTCCAAGACTCATGCGTTTCGAGCACCCATGCGTCTTGAAAATTCTGGATGTAAAGCAAAGGATCCTCTGACTCCTTCATTTATTTTTTGAGTCATTTTTTGAGTCATTATAGCTCCCATATCAGATGTGTCTGGATATAGCGTAAGCAGCGCTTTCCACACTGCTGCTCTACAGTTGTTAAATGGCGCCCCGTCATGAGAGGTGTTAGTTATGGTTACCCTGGGGTATCCTGCCCTTTTCCACACGTCGTCTGCTCTTTCACCAAGTATAGCAATTAGAAGACCCTTGATGTCCCTTATGGCTAGAATGACTCCCCCGTCATTTTCTCTAGCTCATGTATCCACTTCCAGCTCCCGAGTTCAGCATTGGAAGCTTATTTTTAAGATTCTCTCGGTCCATGTGTGGCCATGGAATATATTGCGGTCTTGCTCCCCCCTTTTCTAGCAGTGGGAATTGTAATGCGCAATCCTCCTTTTCCTTCTCTATACCTCCTCGGTCTCCTGCCGAAGGGCCGCGTTCCCGCCTTGCCTTCTACCTGGCAATGCCCTTAACCTATCTGTATAGGCAGGTACTGATGCCCCCCTCTGACCATGGGGTGTCTCTTCATGTCGGCTGGACTGTCCAGTGGACTTCGGTGTCCTATCTATGGACCCGCTAGCATTTGACCATCGTATCTCTCGGTTCCCTGGGAGTCGCTTTTCGCACCGCCTCCATTCATCATACGCCACTTCCTCCGCTTCCCCATCAGAGTCTGATTCCGAGTACTCCCAATTTACACAACTTCTCATATCATCTTCGTTCTGCCCAACTTCTAGTCTATCTAGGGAACGTCCCCTACTCCCACTACTTTGGGTGACATCCTCAGTGTCATATAGCTGAGTGCTCTCTAATCGCTCATCTTCCCTTCTCCCTTGGGAGATTCTTTCCAGTCCCATCTCATCGTAAATTTGATCAAATGCTTCCCCGATGCTTCTGGTGTCGAAGCCATCATCAATAACTGTCCCGCTTGTACCTGGTACCGCATCGCGTGCAGGGAAGAACTCTTCTATGTCTTCCCAGTCTACAACAGGATTGGGTTTTTTCACTTCCCGTTGCAAGAATTCTAAATCTTGCGCCCTTTGCCTGCATTTACGTTCTGCTTCCTCATCCATTTCTCTTTGCTTCTTCGCTTCCTCTCTAGCCTTATCTACTTCCCTCATCCGTTCATTCCTACACTCCCTTGCCCTTCTACTTTCCTCCTCTTCTTTCTTCTTCACTTTCCTTTTGTGCACCCTCCTTTTTTCCTCCAACTTTAGCATGCTCTGCCTGTACTTTTCATAGGCTGTATATTGCGTGCGACTGAGCGGTATACCTTGCTCTTCGCGATATAGTTGTTCTCTCCTCAACCTATCCTTCTTTCTTGCACTCTCGTTTCTTATGTCCACTTCATTTTCCCTTTCGTTTCTTCGCGCCTCATCAGACCGTTCACTCGGCCTTGCACCATCACTTCCTTTTCCATCTAACGTCAACAGTATCTGCCCTCCCATCTATTTGTCCTTTGTAAATGTTAACTCATCAGTTCCTTTCCGCTTCTTTCCCTCTCTCTCTCTATAGAGAGGTGCACTCGTTTGTGCCTGGTCCTTCCTTTCCTCACCTCACCTCTCTTTTCCCCCTGGGACTGTGGAGGCCGAGTCAATTTCCTGTTCCTTTTCTTTCATCTCGTCACTGCTACACGCAGGTGACTCATATGCAGGGTTGCTATAACCTGTGGCTGCCTTAAGTTCTCTTAGTGGGTAAAGGCCCTCCGACTTACTTCCCTCAAGAACTGGTTCCGGCGGGGCAGGTGGCGCGGTAGGCGTCTCACCCCCCTCCGTACATACATTTAATATCCAGTCTGCGGGAGGTTCTTCTTTTACTTGTTCAAACATTTTCCAAAGCTCGAGAACAGCAAGGTGTTTTTCGAGCATCTTCCCGCTATATGTGGCATGTACATGTAAGAAGGTGGTCATGTGCTGTAAAACAGCCTTAGACAATGACCCATTTCGGGGCCACGGCGTAAACATTTTATTTGTGGTGCCCTTAACCCACTGCTGGCTATATTTCTTCAATTTTGTTGCGTGCTTTGGCAACTGCTTGCACAAATGTGCAAGTGGGGTAACTTCTTCCATTCTTAATTTTGTCACCAACAATGTTCATACAGTTTTTCAACTTTACGCTATTATGAGCAAGCACCACATACGTGAGCTCCAATCCAATTTTCCTGCAAAATTTTATACCAACAGTTTTACTCAAAACACATCAATTCAGTGGCGATTCCCTCTCATTTACAGAATCGCGTAAAGAAAAAATACATTGCCATCAATTAATAACACAATAATTCCACATTCAGCATACACAGGACATATAGGACAGACGCTTGACAGACTAGACGGACACCAGCTGGTCATATGTATACCTGCCTTCTAATTATTACCCCGTCATGGGATTTGAACGAACCCCATTCTTACGTCTTTAGACGTAAGCGTAGCCTAATGTCCCCTCTCTGTGGGCTATGGGTTCACGTTCCTTCTGACCACTCTTTAAAGCGCAGGAACAAGGCGAATTTTACAGTTTTCTCTCGGGTGCCACGCTGGTATTCCTTACAGTTTTTTTCTCGGGTGCCCCCCCCCCCCTGGTATTCCTTTCAGTTTTTTTTTCTCTCGGGTACCCCCCCGGTATTACTTACAGTTTTTTTTTCGGGTGCCCCCCACCGGTATTCCTTACAGTTTTTTTTCTCTCGGGTGCCCCCTGGTATTCATTACAGTTTTTTCTCGGGTGCCCCCCGGTAATCCTTACAGTTTTTTTCTCGGGTGCCCCCCGGTATTCCTTACAGTTTTTTTCTCTCGGGTGCCCCTCCCCCAGTATTTTTCCCAATTACTTCAGGTGCCCGGGTTTTTACTCTCTATATCTTTACAGTCTTTCATACTTTTAACTGTATTACTCTTCTCCACCACCCTCCGTTACCTTTCCCCTTCTTACTCTAAGGCCTATAAGACATTTGCCAAGGTAACGAGTTTTGTTGTTTTCACTCACTGATTGCCTCTTTTCCTCTCTGGAACTTCAGGATCACCGCCCCTTCCTCTTCCTGCTTTTATGGTTTTCGTCCGATCCGCCGCCCGTGGGAATGAGAAGGGTTATGCTTGGAAAGGTGGGTTCCTTGAGACCCACTGCAGATTTTTGGGGAATAATTACACTATCATTGTCCACGGGGAGCTTCTCAGCCTACTCATCCGGAATAGCGAAAGGACTCGTGATGTAACCGAAGGCCCATAGTTACTTTGTGCCGTCGGTCTAAAGGTGTCTTACACTATATCAATCGATAATCTATAATTGATGGCCGAAACCATCGTCACGCTACCAAGTGTTGGCGAAGGAGAGGAAATTACTGACGGGCCCATTGGTTAGTACTCACCCTCGAAAACTAGTAATGCATGATAGCAGCACCATTTGAGGACAGTGTGCAGGAATCACATACTCCAGCAGGATTCAATAATCAGGACACAGTAAATTGGCAAAGGGAAATCTGTTTAATGATACATACATCAGCAGATGGAAATCAGCAGCATCACGAACACCTGCCTCACCCCGACTTCCTCGAACTTCAGTCAAACAGTCATTGTTATAGGCAGAATTCCATCATCATTGACGTCTAATTCTACAAAAAATCATCATGCAATATAATTGGTTGGGAAAGGAAACCTAAGTATAGGTGCTATATCTGTATATGGAAATAACGCAAGTGGATTGGATAACTCTTATCGGGTGGGCGTCTACACCCTTCCCTCTACAACACACGTGATTGATGTCACTACACGTACGATGTCTCATTGGTTACAGTGTCCATAGGACCCTAGATTACATGGTCCCTTTTGATTGGGCAAGTTAAACCCCTAAACATAAATCTTCATTTTAATTAGCAGCATGCAGAATAGACACCCTGGTGCCTGGTGTCCCAAGATCAAGATTCACCCTGCCTCCCTTCCATCAATCAGTGGCTTAGGGCTATGTGTCAATAAGTTGGCTGGGTATGGCCTCGGATCTGTAGTCTCTTATCAGGAAACGTTATGGCACCCTCGGGTTCTGGATGACATCAGGCGGTGGTACATCTTCGCGCCTGTCTGGTCACGTGCTGGTCCACCGTGAATCTGCTTCAGTTTCCAACATTTTGTGCATTTTAATTCTGTGTGCGCTTGGCCACCTGCCTGGGCCTCCCTTATCTTGACCTTCACGGGCTGGCTGGTATGCTCTGAAGCTGGAGCCTCGTGGGCTTATGCTCACCTCCCCTTCTCTGGTTGACCTCGATTTCCCCGGCGTGAGCCTCTCTTTGTTAAGTTTCGATCCCGCTCCTTTCCTCAGCTTGGACCTGGATATGGAGCTTGGCCAGTCAGGCCTTGGCCGCCTGAGTGTACTTCTGCTTTTACAAAATAGAGTTGCACGTGTACATTGTGCTGTGTTGAGGTAGATATATGGTTGGCGCTTGCCGCTCTATTCTTCTACTAAGCATTGCAGGCAGTATCGATTTCTTAGCATCTTGCATTTCAAGCTTATTTACATACGTTCAACAGGGTGGTTGCTTCCATCTCATCTCGTGGCACCATTCCCTTATATTTTAACAGTGTCTTTCCCCTGTATCCGTTATAATTATCCTTGTAGTTACTAGTACTGACATACGTGCTATCAGTAGCCACTTCTGTTTGTTCTCGGGGCTGTTCGGGCCCTTGGTTTATTTCCATTGGCCTTCCATTAAGGCTTTAGGGGTCTCCTCGTGGACCGTATACAGGCATTCCTCATTTCATATCAGTGGCTGGTATGGCTGTCTGATAGGGTACCGTGCTGCCCAGGTTTGCCGCGTTATGGCTGCTTCAACCGGTACTGATCTCCTTACGTACAAGGGGCAGAGTCCCAGTGCGGCTCTCTGTTGGTTCATTTGCTCCTCATGCGTCACGTACCACGGCGAGTACCTTACTGGCAACTCGCAATGGGGGGCAGGGGTGCAGGTCATATCTGGGACCTCCTCTACAATACCCTACTGTCAGTCCTGGCAGGACGGATTTGACCAGTGATTACCCCTCTGCATTGGATTTAGAATTTCCCAGGCATGCAACCTATCCGTTGGCCTGCCAGCGCAAGTGGACTGCTAGGCACCTGGAAGCCTATGAACTTGAAAGCACTTCTACATCACACAGTAAATGTAGCAGGCACATTGATTCTGGAGGTATAAAAACTCAACCGCTTCAGTGGTTCAGGTGTTAAATGTACTGTACACTGAACACATTAACTGCAATGGAGCCACGTGCCTATATTCTGTTAGGTGGCAGGAGTTGAGTCACAATAAAAGAAAGTGAGAAAGTATTTCAATATACAAAAAACCCACATTGAAATACTATTTGACATGTTTTTTGTGTGGTTAGGGCTAACAAATTGACACAAGAAAAATAACAGCAGACATAAATGGGAATATGCCAAGTCCTGTCTATGCTGTATACTGGGAAATATTACCGAGGTGGAGCGGATAAAACCCTGATTCTGAATTGGCTGAAGGGTGTGACGGATTGCCAAGGTTGGTTGTGAAAGCCCTGGCTTTTTGGATTTTTTTTAATACTTAAATAATGCAGGCAATTCCATCTCCAAAACGGTAACCTGCCAACCAGTTTCCCCTTTTCACCAACTCCATGCCAAAAGCGTAGTGTACTTGTGCCCTGCTGCATTAGTAGTCTGATCCGCAGCACATGCTCTGTCATTGCATAGAGCAGAGGTCACATGAGGCCTAGTTGACAGACACAGAAACAGCCAAGTCGCTGTAGTGGAGGGGCAGAATTTAAGTTATGCCCCCATACCAAAACTATGATGATCGAAGGTACTCCATGCTGGTGGCTCGGTATACTCTAAAGTAAAGCTATGTCTGAGCTTTGGCACAGTGCATGGCACTACCTGTGATCATGGGCACCACATGCAAATTGATATTGAAGATGTGTCAGCCCCTGGGAGTCAGCTCTGCTGTGGAAGGTGAACTGTATTCGGGTCAGATGGCCAACTGACAGGACAGAAACACAGAGGACCAAGCCTCTCTTTGATCCCCTTTGGGAGGGCCGGTAACACCCTCCTCCTGTGACTGCCACACAGCATGTGGCGGCCTTGGCCCAGGAATCAAAGGAGCACACCCCTTCAAAAGGAGTAGACTGACACAGGCTGCTGCATGTCTAAAGGTCGAAGTGCCTTTTTTTCTCGGTGAGAAGGAAAAGGGGTAGGATTAGGATAGGCAGAAGGGCTCAGGTCACTGGAAGAAGACTTTCACCATATTGTTTCCCACTGTCTCTCTTTCCCTTTCCTGTCCCCTCCACTTCCTCTGGAGTAAATCACTTTGGGTGTGACATCAATAGGGCAAACTCCACTCCAGCCAGGAGCAGGGATTGGACAGCTACGACAGGTAAGCTTTAGAGCAATCACCTGGGGACTTGTGCCCTTAAAATAAGGGGTCTCCCAACCCTTCAGCAGATTCCTTTCAGATCATCTCAGATCCTTTAAGGCTGCAGATTCGTTCTGAAGATCTCAATGGACTTTATTTTGGAAAATTGTACTTTCCAAATCCTTCAGCCTGAGGTGAAGAAGGAGCCGTCTAAGACAGAAGGAAGATTTGTCCCCCAACCACTCCCATGGAACATCGGGAGTGACCAGTACTGTGGACCAGGACCAACCACTCTGCAATGAATCTCCTAAGCTGGGAGAGCAGACCCTGAACCAAAGAACCTGTCCTCAAGACTTCTGCGGAGGCCTCATAGCAACCGGAGGGTCAGAACAGCCGAAGACCCATGTTCTACCACACTGAACTGAACGCTCTGTGTTCACCCTACATTGAACAAGAGAGAAGGAAATATTACTGGGCATCTCAACTGGCGGCTGTGAATGAGTGGGTGTAGGATGACCAGAGGGCCTCTCATATCAAGCAGGAAAGACATATGATGGGGAACTACCCACCGGCAATAACAGTTTACAGGCACCCGCATAAAGTAGCAGAATATTGGTTCTGTGTGAATCAGTCAGTTGGGCAACACTGGCTGCTCCTCAGCCATCCTGAAGCTTTCAGTCTTGTCCCTTCCACAGCTCGTGTGTAAGTGCTAGCAGTTCTGTGTGCTGTCGGCATGTTTGTTTTGTGCTCTTTTTGATATGTGGCATCTCTCAAACTCTCTATTCTTTTCCCTCTTTCTGACCACTCATCTTCCTGTTTTTTCCCAGTGCCCGCTCTTGCTTCTGTGACATAAAGGTTCCGATCATGCCACATGCAATTTAGGGATTTTAGGTGTTCAGCCCTCTGGACATTCTGTTTGTGAGGCCTGTCCGCACCCACTTTCATTGGTCAAAGATGTTGACGTCAAACTTGATGTGTCCCTTGCCTTACCAGCCATATTACTAGTGTCTTTCAGTTTTGCTTTTTTAAGCTGCACACGTTGTGCCAAATTCTTCACTTTTTCAGCTAATGTTAAATAATTATAATTTCATTTCGAGCAGATTGGGCTATTGCAATCCACTTTTTCTTGGGCTCCCAAAATATCTGATTGCACATCTTGAATGCAGTCAGAGTGCACTATGAGCATCTTGATGGGCGTAGACACCATGACCATGTATCCCCTGCAGTCTGCTCCCTGCACGTGCTGCCTGTCAAGCAGCATAATAGGTTCAAGTCTCTGGGCCCGATTCATGGAGTATTTGGCCGGTTCAAAGTGAATTTGCACTGCTGCAAAGTGTCTTTGCACTACCTACACAAGCCCTGATTCATGGAACCGTGCAAAGTGTATTGTTGCCATGCAAAGTCGGGCAAAGTCATTTTGTACTACAGAAATGACGATGGGGGTCATTATGAGTGGGGCGGTACGGGATACCGGGCACCTGTAAGGTGACCGGTGCCGGTAATCCCTTACCACCCTACTACAAGGTCCCTTAGTGGGTCCCTCCAGTAACGCCTGGTCTGACCAGGCGTTATGGACGTGACCCGTTAAGGGACCAGGGTGCACATAACGGCCATGACATATGCGAACCCGTTATTTGCGCCCTCCCCATTCCCATTGAGCCCTATGAGGGCTCAATGGGAATGGGGAATGGCATTTTCAATGGGGACTTACCGGTCCTGCAAAGGTCGGACTACGCCGGTAAGTCCCCATTGAATTGGACCGGTGCCGGACCCGTTATTGGTGGCAGCCATGGCGCAAATAACGCCATGACTACCACCAATCTTGGAATGAGGCCCTATGGGCTGACTTTTCCCGGACTTTTCACTGCAAAAATACAATTTGCACGGTTCCATGAATCAGGGCTTGTGTAGGCAGTGCAAAGTCACTTTTCAGCAGCACAAAGTCACTTTGCACCGGGTACATATTCCATGAATTGGGCCGTTTGTGTCTTGAGTTTAGGACCTGTCATGCTCAGCAGCCTATATTTCTTATTAAATGTTGAAAGAATGTATTTCCTGTATTTCCTGCAACAATGTTTTATTTTTTTATTTTTTGTAGATTCGTTTATATGGAATACTTTTTCTGAAGTAAACACGAAATTAATGAATGTAGTCGATATGGCTCTTGCTAGTTCCCTTCTGATAAGTAGGGGGTGGGGAATGTCACAGTTTACACAGTCATTACAGGCTCGCAACCCTAATCTAAAGAGAATT
This sequence comes from Ambystoma mexicanum, assembly GCF_040938575.1. NCBI lineage: Eukaryota > Metazoa > Chordata > Amphibia > Caudata > Ambystomatidae > Ambystoma > Ambystoma mexicanum. The sequence continues at coordinate 990,790,534 of NC_090927.1, read as the reverse complement.
GGTGCTGTCTCGAGAGCATGCTTGTAGTGCTGTTTGCATTTGGTGGACCCTAGGTGGGGATGTCCCAAATGGTATCTTCTTCTCCCAGAAAATCATTCATTTCATTTAAGGGCTCGTACTGTTAATTGAAATAACCAACTATAATTATATTAGCCGCTTTTCGCATTACAACATACCCAATTATTTAGCAGCATCTCAAGGTACACATTTAGGTCTGTTTTGTCCAGGTAACTCAACACCCCCCTCCCCATTCGAGCGTCCCTTTGTCCCCTTACCTTTTTGAGGCGAAATGTTCATGTTGGCCTCTATAGTCACAGGGTTGTGCTCTCCCAGGTCTCTTGAAAAACAAACATGTCAAATTTGCAGATCAGGTTAAGCCACTCAATATCGTTCACATTTTTGGCTAGAGCTTGACATTAGCCAGTTCATGTTCTGTAAACGTAGTAGGCCTCAACTGCCTGTAAACTCAACAGGCTGCCTTGAACGATATTCTCCCTCACCGATGGAGCATGACTGTCCCGAAGATGGGCATGTAGATTTGTGTGGCAAATCATACCCATGCATACAGCAGATTTGTCCAGAGTGTTTCATTTTAGAAGGTACGGATGGCATGTGATGAAGTGGTGCTGGGATCGAAGGCATCAAAATAAGCTTGTCCAGGGCTTCCAACTGCAAGTCGAAGATAATGGCAGATCATGGCAGTTCGAGCTGCTATTCGAGCTGCTATAGGTAGCTCGTGTAGGGTGTGAACGGTTAAGTACCCCCAGGGAGAGGGGTTTAGGGATGTGATTTGTGTGGTGTTATTTGTCTCGACCGCATATGATAGCAATGAACATGATGATGGTAAATGAGAAATATGGGAGAAGTCAATTGCCATATGAATAAGCTTGAGCGTTTATTATTATTCTTTCAATCCAAGTGGACATTGGATAGGGAACTCCCACATAGTGAATTTGGTAATACTTTCCCAACCCCGGGAGTTCCTTAGTTCGAGCATGCTCTGTAGAGCTATTTAGTCAGCATTTTCGGAGCTCTCGGGGGCATTGGTTAAAAGCCACTACGGCCTCCAAATTGGATCCGGCTGGTTAGGACTGGACAAGATAATGGGTTCTTATTCATAGCCAGAAATAAGATGGGGCGGTTGCCCAATGCCCATCCTCTGAGGAGGTGATCACCAGATATCGTCAAGACCAGAGACGATCGACCCGGTAGGAAACAATCACGTGGGGGGGGGAGATCCAGATGGAAACAGAGAACGGGCAACCATGATAAACAATAAGGTTGATTGTGATGTCATGGGGGATGGAAAAGGTCAAATTGAAGTGATGCCAAATGAAAGTGGCCAGACAACGAGGGGACATGAGGGGAAGGCAAGTTGGAGGTGGGTTTTGTTAGATTGGGTGGCGGGCTACTGGCGTGTTGTCCATTTATTCAGATTGCAAACTTCTTTTTCAATAAAAGTTTTACCTTCTCCATTCCTTTCCAGACTACTGAGTCTCTTATTTTTTCTTGCGTTGACAAGGGTATGTGACTTTTTTAGCATTTTCTTGCAAAGTACCAATGATTCACGCCCTGTCTGACCTGGAACTTGAGAGCTTCTTTATCTGAATAGTACTGAAAATCACAGTGCTTTATTGAGGTGATAAAATGTTGTCATGTTATGTTATGTTACATTTGTAAAGTGCCTTATGTATCATTGGCATGATCTCAAAGTGCTGTAGGTTGGACGCCCTTGGGGACCGTGGTGCGTGTCAGTGGAGAGAGTAAAGTAGCATATTAGTACTTGGGTGCACTTGGTATGTGTGTGGCAAGAGTGATTTGCGTGGGTTGCCTGCATTCTATCACTAGGTACGGTGTGGTGGATGTGAGAGGTCAGTGTAACTCTGTGCAGCGAGCAGGGTGGACTCCGAGTCTGCATTCTGGCTGCCGTGGGGCTTGTGTAGGAGATTATGTGAGCAGATAGGCCATTTATTGTGAGGTATAGCTGCGTTCTACTAGGCTGTTGAGGTGTTTTTGGAAGCAATGTAGGTATGTGTGCAGCTAGGCCGAATTGATCGAGGGGTCTAGCTGCGTTCTACTGTTTGTTGATGCAAAGTGGAGAGTGATCATATTGGTAGGAGTGAGTGTCTGTGGTTACCGGTCGGAGGCCCCCATTGCTGGCTTGCTTTTGGAGCTAAATGCAACGGCCATATCTGTTCTGGTGGTTCGTGGTATTTGATTTCCGAGAGAGACAGTCTGGCCAGTGAGAGTATAAAGTGGTAGGGTGGACTTTTTCCAGACGCTCCGTAGTAAGACTCAGAGGGCCCATATTTCGGGTCCCTGGTGGTAGTTTATGGTGAGGGGTTGGGTGCTTTCTGGGTAATCCCATTATTCTCCGGACAGTCCAGCTGAGCATAGTCAATTCTGTGCCTCCGGTGTGCAGTGTTTGACTCTTATTTCTAGGTTGGCCTGTTAGCCTCTATTTTGATTATATAACACCTGCTATGTCTTGGTGGTTAAGCCAGGGCATGCAGTCCCCCACTGCTTGGGCCAGGATCCCTCTGGTCTATGCATTCAGTTGTCACTTAAATTAGTCAACTTCCATGGCCTTAGCCGTTGCTGTGTTTCGAGTAATGTAAATTCTGTCAGACATTTGCCCATTGATGGATGGAATTGTGGCCTTAGACGGCCCCTTTCACTGATTTGGGAAAAGCCATGTTTTGAATGCTTTACGGAAGGCCATATAGTCCTGATTGTCGAATATAGGCAGGCAGTGAATTCCACAGCGTTTGTGCCAAGGTGGAGTAGGCTGACTTTCCAAACGTGGCTGAACTGGAGTCTGGGATCACTAATAGGAGGGCTGTGCTTAACCTTAGGGTGCGCATTGCCGGGTAGGGCATAATCATCTCTCGGAGGTATGTTGGGCCGGCCTTATGCACTGCTCAGTGGGTGATGCACATGATTTTGACTAATTCAGATGCAATATGTTATAACACACCATTTCATTTTCATCAAAGTTTTGCCTTTACAATGAATGGCCCAAAAAATCTGGGTTTTTAACCAGCATTTTCCGACCTTTGTGAATCAACTTGTCAATACAATTTGCTTCACAACTAAAGCATTAATATGTGACATTCTAAAGTCACTGTCCTGAAATGGACACATTCTGCTGACGAAACACGACATGAAGCTTGTGAAGCCTGTGATGTCACTGGGAAATTGGGAAATTGTTCAAAATTAATGTTAAAATATGAACATACTTGACGACAAGTAGCTAGCGTGTATTCTTCTTTTTTTGAGTCCACAGACATGTCGATCAGAATAATAGCATCTTCTTGGATCTTCTGGCTTGATATTTCCAGTAACCAGTTACTAAAAGAGATATGCTTCTTTTATTGATCATGTAAGTGTGCATATATAATATAAAGGGATTCAGAGATGTGATATATGATAACAGTCTGGAAGGAATGTGCCCGTATCCTGCCATAGAGAATGCCCTTGTGATGCATAGAGCAGAAGATCAGTTGTTTCTGTGTAAAGCAAATGCTATCGCTGGGTGGAATATCAATGGGAAGCCGCCGCTGAGGAGCGGCTGACCAGAGCAACAATTAGGCTCCTCATTTCTATTCAGAAAGCACTTTTAGGAGGCAATTAATTTATCTTTGCTGGATGCAGAGAATCCCACTGGGAACCGCTACCATGATGATACCTCATAAATTAAGGCAGTGTTCTGCTTCATGAATACCAATGGATCCATGCGCTCGCTTCCCCGCGAACTGAGTTGAACACTGGCACTGGCACAATTACTTCCCTGCTCTGATTTGCAAAAATCAGTGCTTCTTTCTTTGAAAGTCAATAAATGGTTGAACTGTTTTACGATGAATAAAAGACCATGGGTCTCATTACAATTTCAGTGGTATCTCAGTGGTAAATCCACGAGATGCCACCAAATGGATTTACTGCTACTGCCACTTGGTCCGGCGGAATGACTGCCAGATTTCAAGTGGCGGTATGGCAGTGTTAGGAGTGCATAGGAATCCATGTAGATTTTGGCAGAATTACCACCAGTGGCACTTCCACTGAAATTGCAGTTTTTTTGGAGGCAAAGTGCCGGAATTACCTCCAGTATTTTGTTGGATGCTTTTCCTCCACCTTATCTCAGAACCTATATTTCAGCGCTGCAGTAATACGGCGGTAACGCAGTGGGAACTCCATTATCACTGCATTACCACCGTTTTAGCCACAAGGCTGAATTCATAATGAGTCCCCATATCATCTACGGGTCCCAAATTCATATGCACTTCCACTGCGACTAAGCAAATTAATCTGCCCGCTTACTTGGAACTGCTCAGTCTGAGCCGGGTTCATAGTGGGCAGCATTAAAGCTAGTTCATAACTTCTTTTTTTTAATTTAAAATGTTATAGTTTACATATTAAACTTTTCATTCATAGTGTGTCACATATGAAATGTAAGCAAAATACATTCAAAAGGAACATAAAGATGTGCGGGACTGTTTGTCTTCAATGCTTGCTTATTCTTGATTTTGGGTCAGTTCATTGATGCTGTTTAAAAATTGTATAATAGTATATATCAGTTTTTTGTCTTTTCGCAAGAGAATCTGTGCGCATCTAGTTTCTCGGTCCATTTGCTGAATAGAGATCTTGAAGTGTTCTCTAAAGATGTTTCTCTTTTCTGCTTGGGCAGGACATTCCATGTGATATGTTCGATTGTCTCTACTGCTTGGTTGTTAAGGCAGAATCGAGGGATTATTCTCATTTTTGCGAGTTCAAGTATGGTCCTTAAGTCGATGTCACATTGTAGATTCATATGGTATGCTGTTTTTTCTCGCTTGGTTTTGATCCAGTCATTCCGCTGTATGTTTGTTTTGCATGCTCGGGCGTAGCGATAGCATTTCCAATGAAATTTCCTCACTCATCAGTTGTGTTTCCATGTCACATTTCCATGCATTCAAAACTTTGTTGTTCATTCCAGTTAGATTTGATTTCAGAATTTGAATTGCCAGAATGTTGTCGTAGTTCAACATATTACAGAATATATCTATTTTTTTCCACAAGACAATTGAAGCGAGGGACTGAGTTGCTATTTCAAATCTGATTCTGGGCTAGACTTTCCTCCAAAAGATCGCTTCATATTTTTACCACATGGTGTGTGGAAAATGAATCAGAGTTTCGCTTCCATAAGCTAGGATTGGGACAACTTTTTGTCTGTATAAAGCAATGATGAGTTGGAGTGAGAAATTTCTGAATTTGCAATGAAGAAATCTGCCTTGCCTGGCTAACGATTGTGCTTTGATTGTCAAAGTGTCCGACCATTCTTTTTCAGTTCTTGATTGATTTATGAGCAGGCCTAGATATTTGATCGTTGTCACAACAGTGAGATCTTTGTCATCCAAGATTAGAGTCAGTAGTTTTTTTTTCATTAGTGGTGGTTTGATCAAATACATGATTTTAGTTTTTGCTGTGCTGATTTGTAGTTCATTTTTCCTCATATATATATATATCCATCATCTTGAGGCTTTCTTGGAGACCACTGGTTGTTTTGTCAATCAAGACGATGTCATCGGCGTACATCATGATCGGGACTGGCACTGAGTTGATCTTTGGAGGGTTTATGCTGGTTGATCGCTTATGGTTTTCAAAGACAGCTGTGAAGAAGTTAAAAGGGTCGCCGCGAGAGGGCAACCCTGTTTAAAGCCATTCCATGTCTTTATGGGTGATAATAATACACTGTCTTTAGATAACCTGATCATGATAGTTGTGTTTGAGTATAAGAGCTTTATTGGTGCAATGATCTCTGTCGGGGAATTCCAGGATGCTAGTTTGTCCCAGAGCAGTTGTCTGTTTATTGCATCAAATGCCATATACAGGTCTACAAATGCTGCAAGGACTTTCATTTTGTTTGTGATCGCTTCATGTTTGCTGAGATTTAAGATCATCAAATTTATATTTGTGCCCACATTTGGAGTAAAGTCAGTCTGTCGAACCGCAAATCTATTTTCTGCTTTTGCCCAGGTGGTCAATTTTTTCAGCAGGAAGGTGGCAAAGAGTTTCCCCAAGGGGTCCAATAAGGCAATGGGTCTATAATTGATCGGGTCCTCCCTGTCTCCTTGTTTGAATATCGGAATTAAGATTGCTATCTTCCATGTGGCTGGAATCTGATTGAGTTTGGCAATAAGTCAGAATATTTGCTCAATGATTTCTGACCACAACTCCGGTTCTTGTTTAATAGCCGTATTGGATAGTCCATCTCGGCCTGGTGCACGAGACTGGTTAAGCTTGTTGATCATTGTCAGAATATCTTCTTTTTCCCATGTAAAGTTCCATTTCTCCAAGGTTCGTTTTCCCGTAGATGCCTTATCTAAGAGCCGTGGTTTGTATAGGCTGGTAAAATGTACCAAATTTATCTTCTGATACATTCGATGTTAATTGCTCTTGGCAATGTTTGTTAGAATTTGACAGGTTCCACAGCTCTCGTACGTTTCTATTTTTAAAGGTAGCTAAGATGTTCTCCGCGTCTGTTTGTTGAAGTGAAATTCTTTTGGTTTTCAACCAGTTGTGGTAGGTCTGTTTGAAGAGTTTAATCTTTTTGGTATTTTCTTCGTTGTTCTTTTTTCGCAGAATTCTCAGTTTTTTCTGCATCTCTTTCTTTTTTTGGACAATTTCACTATTGTAGTGATGTTTATGATTCTTTGTGTTAATTTCCTTGTGTTTAATTTTTTGTTGGAAGGGGAGAAGGAGCTATTCGTAATTCAATTTTGTGGTTTCTTCCATATTTGACTGTTCAAAGCGTTTTGGTAGGACGTTCATTTGTGCCTGGGGTATTCTTAATCTAGTTTTTGGCAGCGTTTAATTCTAAAATCAGGAACTGTACTTTCTTTTTCAGTTGGCAAAGTCCCAGCCATGAGATTGTAAGTTTATGATGATCGCTATAGGGCACTGCGATGTTGTCAGTATTTTGTGTTGAGTCCATTATTCCAGTGGATACATAATTGTAGTCTAATATAGCTTTCGAATTTCCTCGAGTCCAAGTTGGCATAAATTGTTTGTGAGGATTAAGAGGTGATCCTGTTAAATTCAGATTTCTGATCATGATTTCTTTGTGCATTCTCCGGGCTCTATCACTGAGTTCACTTGGTTCGCGGAGGCGTCATTTTGGGTAATATAGGTGAATGTTTAAGTCTCCACAGAGGATGAATTTGATGTTGTAAAATTTGTCTACTGCTTCATCAATGGCCATGAATACGGAGTCGATGAAATTCTCGTTGTTGATGTCCATCGGATTCCAATAGAGATTTAGTATCGCCAGGAATTTGGGTTGTAATGGTCTCAAGTGAACTTGATCCGTGTGTTGGTTGTCTTTTGGTATTTGTAGAATCAGACATTGAGCACACGGATTCACATTGATCATGTGCACTTCGGAACAGTTCAGTTACATTTTTATCATAATCAGCATACCGGTTGATGGTCTACCTTGTTTTTCTTGTGTAGCCTGATTCATATAGGTGATGTATCCCTCACAGAACAGGGTTTGACTAATCCAAGTTTCCTGCAAGCATATTATATGGAAATTGTCAAAATCAGGAATGGGTTGTTCACATAGTTGGCTGTGACCTCTCGTGTTCCAAGAGCATAGGGTCCATGGGGTGGTTTGGCTAGTAGCTGATGGTTATGAATGTCTATGTTCTGGATATGACTCTTTCTCAAGGTTGTCATTTATTTTTCTCCATATGAAGTGTTTGGTTATGTTGGATCTTGCTCTGTTCGTTACGTTCCAGGTTTTCTGTTTATGTCGTGGAATACATGGACGTCTTCGTCTAATGATGATAAATGGCTTTTCTTTTGCACCCGATTTGTCATTTCTGTCTTGAGGTTCATGCTTCGGATAGCAATATTTTTCTGTGTCAGTTTTTGTCAAATTTGGGACTTCTGAGCAACGAAATCCCAATCGGTATAAAGTCTGATTCATCGTTAATATTAGGTTCATCATTTGCTTACTATAGAGCGCAATCTGAACAGTGTCTAGTGTATTTCCATCAAGGAATTCTACAATCTTGATGTCTTCCGTTCGTATGTATTGTTTCCAGGTTTGGTATTACATGGAATAACCGCAGGACGTTTGTTCTCTTGAGTATCAGGCAGTCTTTCCTTGACTTGAATCGTGCTAGTTTGATGATGCATTAGTCCCTCAGGTGCCGTGGATTAATAAATGATGGTCATTAACACTCCCATTTATGCTTTCGGGGAAGTTTCTTGCTTTTAGATGTTTTAGTATAGTGAATGGTGTGATCCATATTGGATCGGTCATTCGGAGTTGTGCTCTAGTTTCCCGATGATTTTGGAGTTGGTGGGGTGGGACAGTATCTTCTTCAGAGGAAGTCTCAGTTGCTGATCTCTGGGTCTTTATCGAATAATCTGAGGTTACATCCATAATATCTTCACAGGAAAAATCTGTTGACACTGATTGTAAATAGAGATCTTCATTGTATCGATCTATAATTATCAGTGATGCATTGTTCAGATCTGTGGAATCGTCGGTGCTGAAGGTTCGTCTGTGTAGATCATTAAGTTTAATAGGTCTTTCTGCTGTATTGTTTGTTCGTGTAGCTTTAATGCCTGGGGAAGTGTACTGAGTTGGATAATCAGGGGTACCATTGGTTCCGTAGACACTTTATTCCTACCAGATCTGTGAGATTCTTCTTCTTTAGGTGGTTTTTCTGTCATCCTCTGAGGTAATGATATGTTCCTTAAAAAGGCTCTGGAGCCTGTCTGTTTTTTATTAGACTTTCTCCCTTTTTCTTTTCTCACTTTATTGTTTGTATTGTTCTTTGCTTGTGTGAATATTTGAAATATCTCTGTCTGTTTTGCCGTGTCTTTGTGGTCCGGTAGATCAAGGATTGTTAGACTCTGTGTGGCTCGAGTCCTAGATGGGGCTGTTAGGGTTGTATTCTTCCGTGTTCCTGTCTTTAAGTTCAGTGTCTCTACTTGGATCTGCGTCGAAGATCCCTTAGTATCGGTTGTGCTTGCTTTCTCGTTCATTGGGATCGTCTGTTTCTGCGGTCGGTCTTTCAGCAATGCCATCAAGGCTGCTGTCATTTTTGTTTTGTCAGTGCGGTCGGCCCTTGCCATGTAAAACCACCGTGATTGCCACTTTATTCTGGTTTCAGGTTTCTTCTGCTTCTATAGCTAATCTCTTCTCTACAGTAGAAATGATGTTAGAAAGTATTTGTTTAGCATGAATCATGGCAAGAACTGTGGCTTGATCTTTAATTGTGTCATTGTTGGTTTCCTGTAGTTTTAAAAAGGGGATCATTGTCTGAGAGGTGATCGTAATCAGCATATTTTGAAGATCTATCATGTTGGTCGGAATCCTCTGAGGTTGGCAAGTTTCTGTTTCTTCACATTGGCATCTATTTTCTTTACTTTCAGAAATTCGTTTCTGGGATATGTTTGTGTCCTTTGGTTTCTCTCGGTGATCTACTAGAGAGGTTTTTGGATGGTCTATGTTGTATTTGAAATTTTTCTGAGCCATGGTCTGTCGAGAATCATACTGTTTTCTCCCTAAATTGCCAATATGTCATATCTGTTCCTCTCGTTGTGGTCTCTTGTCTAGTGGCTTTGATGTGATTTGTGTGTCTATTTTCCTTATGTCATAGATATCTTCCAAGACCTTTCTCCTTTTTCCATGGCAGCTCATCAGGGTCTCTATTTCTGTAATGTCCAGAGGCAGGTGAGCTGCTCTTGTATTATGAGGGTGTTGTAATTGTAGTGTGTTTTCTTCATTTTCGCCAATTGTGCTTTTTCTTACATGGTTATTTCCTTTCTACTTGGCGAGTAGGCATATCGTTCATTCGATTTGTTGGAAGGTTGCTCAGATCTAGAAAATGTGTCTATATTATGTAGAATTTCTAGATCGGTTTGGCAGCTCAATGGGTTTGTTTCATTCTCTTTAGGTATTGAGTTGAGAAAAAGCATTTCGTGCTGCTGTGGCTGATAAACTTCAGTTTCAGGTTTATCGCCTATGTGATCCGGTATTCTTTGCTTTACATTCAGATTTTCTTGAATTCGAAGATTGTCATTTCGCTTGCCTATGTGTGGCATTGCCATTGTCGAATATGAAGTGGGAGGATTCCTTGGTGGGCTATTTTCAGCATCTTCGTTTTGGCTTTGTCTTGTTTTATTTGGGTCAGATGTTGATGCACAGTGAGTTCCCTTCCAAATAATTAAGGGATACATGTGGTTCGTGTTATCACTCCAGTCTCTCCCATTTTTAAGTTGTTGCAGATAGTGGTCATGGGAACTGACACCAGTGGCAGGCTCTTGTGGGAGTCAAGAGCAGGTGTGTCATCTTGGTGGTGTTTGTCTGCCGCAGCAGTAATTACTTTGGCTGCAGGGCTGTCATATAGTGTGGAGGTTGCCCTCGTTGCTACAAGGTCATCAGGATAATCAGTTTTCAAAATAATCGGAGAAGCTGGTATTCCCCTAATATCTGCCATTGCTTCTGTCAGTATAGTTGCAAGCAGTTTCGCATTCGAAAGTTGATTGTTTGTTGAATTTTCAAGCCTCTCGTGTTTGAGTTTGGGAAACGTCTGTTCTAAAGTAAGTTGCGTTGCAGAATGAGGTTGGGTGATGTTAGCGGTGGGAGAAGCTTTCCCACGTAGCCTAGTTCTCGGGACAGATGTATTAGGCATCATTGTTTATCACTGTAAGGAAAGGGTAAGTGATTCAATTTCCGTTTTTTTTGCTGCCTAAGCGCAATTTGGTGTAAACTCCATTATCCGCTAGGCGGCAAGTGGCTAAAGCACTTGGGTCCAGCAAGTGCAGAGACTCCAGTGCTTCTACATTCAAGGGCAGCGTTCTGATGAGGGTGCAAATTTGGGAGAGTGCGGTGCAGCGGGTCATTATAGCACCGAAGATCAGAAAGTGAGTTTTATATGGATAGATTGGCGGGTGGGATCAAAGAGCGAAATCTCTGCAGTCTCCCGCACGCGTTTAAATCAGGTCAGATCAGAGTGCAGGTTGAAACAGGGGTAAGGAGCAATGAGCAAAGATCAGGGTTTGAGTGGTAGGCGGGATCAAAGGGGCGTGCCCCCGCAGTTCCCCGCTCGCACAGCCGCTAGCAGGTTCGGCAATGCAGTTCTCGCAATTTGTACAAAGTGATTAGGTGCACGCTATGCTTACCCGAGCTATAGCGTGGGTTCTCACTGAAGCTCTCAGGTCTCTCACAATGTTAGGGGCAACATCTGCTTCTTTCACAGAGCTCTTTGTTTGCGGCAGATAGGCTGTGGCTGCAGAGCCTGCAAAGTCCAAAGACCAAAAGACTCCGCAGTCTTCTGGGGTTTTTGAGAGGCAGGTACAATGAACAGCAAAAGAGGACTAAGATCCTCAGCTCCTCAGAGCACTCGATTCAGTCAGAAGGTGAGAGTCTGCAGCTACCAAAAGACTCTGCAGCCAGACTCTGCTAGCTCATAACTGGTGCTGGCCATGGATAAAATGGTGCGGGACATTGACACACCGGTTTGTTCCCTCTGAACTGCTATTCAGAACTTTCTGTTGCTGCCACCCGAAAATTTGCCATTGAAACAATTGGTAGTCATACAAAATATATGGTTACAGGTGGCTTGTTGGTAAATTCCCATGAGTGATGGAAATACTGTTAAAATCAGCACACTACCTCTGCAGTGGAAATGCTACGTGTGCAAACACGATTATCAGTATTAGTTCTGGAAATACTACCATGGACGCAGAGGAACACAGCACAGACCTGTACAAGACACATCAATGCAAGGGTATGCAAGCTTTTGGTCTCCAGATGTTTTGGACAACAACTCCCATCAGCCCTAGTCAGAACAATGAACAGGGAAGGATCATGACAGTTGGTGTCCAAAACATCTGGAGAGTCGCAGGTTGCAAACCCCTGCTCTAAAGAATTTGAAGATGATGTGATCTTGCTACACCCATGGACAACTAACAAGGGATCATGTCTGAAGGATACAGAAGCTGAAGATCTTGCAGTTGGGGGTTGAAGCCGAAGTGCTGAAGGAGACCTTTGCATGCTTGGCTGATGAGTAAGCACCCAAACATCACACCCGTCTCCAGATCAAAATAAGACTGAGGCCAATCATACAGAATAGAATGAAACTCTTAATGTATTTATGATCCAATAACCTGGTGGTATGACCTTTAATCCAGAGGATCTTGACACGGGGGCAAAACCATAGGTGATGTGTCACCTCCAGCTCTTATTCGCGGGGTGCTGATCCATCTGGACAGCTTATAGTGAGTAGCTGGGATGGAGCCTGGTGGAGTCATGGGAGCATGTGACTTGATCTACACCTTAATTATATGCCTTGTCATATAGCCTTAGGGTCACAAACATAGAAGTATTATGACTGAAGTCAACCACAAAATACTAAATGCCTGATGTGTGCCACAGTGGGTCTTCTTTGCCCCCACATTACAAAGTCGGTAAGGCAGGTCATGATGAATGCTAGAAGAGACTTGAACCTAATAGCCAGTTTTCAGGTGTAACACTGCATCAACCTACCCTGTCCTGTTAAACAAAGAAATAATTAATCCAGCACATCTAATGAATGTAACATAAGTATCTCACAGCAGATTTGTGGACAACCCTGAGAATAATGAGAAAAAGCTCTGATCTTCAGGCACAGTAAGTTCGGAACCTATGTTTACCTAAGCACTGGCAATTTCCTCAGGTAACCCTCCAGACCAATATTTTTCAGCTGGCCATTTCATTACAGAAAGGGAAAGACTATGTGCAAATGAAGCTTAGTCAATGTTTCAGCTTTATAGGGTGTCATATGATAGGTGTACTTTGGGTCTATAGGTATAGCAAGCTCGGGACCCACATCTTGACATACCAATCCCACTGAGGGTAACAATTATGAAAAAGAAAAGTGAAGGCTGAAAGGGTTTGAATGAATCTTAACCATTGGCAATTGCAGTGGGCAAGTCTCCAGAGTGCCATTATTCAGCCTGCAATGCTGTTACAAAAGGGGAAAAACCATATGCAAATCAGCATTGGTCCAAATCCAAAACAGGAAGTCCAGCCCAAACTGTTAGATCACATCCCTTGTGTGAGAGTCTACAAGCAACTCTCTGTTATTACCTAGATATGATTCTAAACATGAAATTATAGATGTACTTTAACGAAAATCCACAGTCATACTTCTGGAGCAGATTAGTATAGATTTTAAGAATTTGCAAATAAGAATAAACTCAGCCAATTACCTATATTCTGAAATTGTTTCACTTATCACTATTGAGGGACTTAAAGCAAGTTTAATATGAACAAAATGAGCCTGCGATCGTGCTTGAAAATCAACAATCGACAATTGATGAAAGAACTTTTTGGGAAGGAAGCCATTACTGTCAAACCAGCGTAGAAGGGAGAAGTACTTGTGGTCTTAAACAGTACTGATTACCATTCAGAATGCATACAACAACTACAGGAGATGCTGCAAGTGAATACAAACATTACATCAACAAATAATGGATTTCATGCAATATTAAAACATTTCTTTTTAACCAGCACAATATGTGACTGTCATAGCACAATTTTACACAATTTGTAAAAGATTCACAAGAGTTTAGAGCATACACCTTGGCAGTTGTTGGTGCTGGGACAAATAGTTTATTGCAATCATTGTGGTGGAAAGCAGTAAATCCTTTGAAAGTCTTGGGATGGTCGGGAACGGACTCCGCAAGCATGAGGGGTGTGCACGCCATATTGATGACTCGGGGTGCGGTGAACTGGGGGAGATGTTGCAATTTCATATGTATCAAGTGTAGTTAATAATGAATGGGATACTTTTTTGATGGGAACTGATACATATTAGATTTGCACACATGCAGAAAGATAACATGTTAAAACTGCCAAATTAAATATAAACTCAATTCAGACATAATGTACTTTGGAATACCCAGAAGCAGGCAATTATTTTTTTTATAATGTGCTTGCAAGAAAGGGGACATGTCCTGCAAGAATCCTTTGTAAACGCAGATGCTATTTACCAGACATGCATGCACACTGAGAAAACATGTAATGGGGATTCATGAATCTACATGTAGTGGGCTTTCTATAAACAGATTCAAACACAGCAGTCAGGGTTGACGTTCAGAAACAAGTTCTGCAGAGTTTCAAAGGCCAGAGGATGGGTGAATAAGTAACTACGATCCTTAGAGATGGTCAATTCAGCTGAAGGAGCCGGCCATAGTTTTTATGGTTTGATAAGTGTCACAGCAGATTAAATCTCCTGAATGCATGGGAGCTTGACAGAGGGTTTTCCTATTTGTTTTTGACCAGCAGTAAAACATGGAGTAAGTCAATGCTCAGGGTTAAAGTAATTGAAACCCAGGAGTTTCAATTTTATTTTCAGATGTGCTGTGTGCCATGAAAATGGTGGTTATATAGATTAGAATGTTCCACTGGCGACGGGGGATAATATAGTATCACTAGTTCAAAGAAGTACTGGTTTACTCAGCCTTCTTCATATTGCTTGAAGTATTTATGTGAACCATGTGCAATTAAGAATTATGGTTAAAAGGGCTTAGGCCAGTTATAACTAGTAATGAATTATGTTTGCATACAAAGGTTTAACTGATTGATGATGTTGTGAACTACCACAGACAAATCCTTAAAGGAGGTGTGTTATACACATGAGTTAAGATGTTAGTTAAGAAAACAGCTACCAATGAGAGTGTAGGAATTGGAAAAAGATGGGATTTCTTTGAAGAGGTTTTGTCCAATCACATGTGGGTGGTGGATTGTAATAAAGTATCTGGGAGTGTTTTAACGGTTGCAAAATTGTATATGATTTGTCAACTGATGTGGTTCGTTGAAACTCTGGTTAGAGTGGTCCTGCGGTACCATCTAACTTCTCCCCAGACAATTGTACAATAAACTTGCTTTAAGTACAAAACGTGCACTCGTTCCTCAGGTGGTGGACCCGGTTTGGGCTGAGGTAATTAGGGGTCCACCCCCACGAAAATTGTGGATGCAAAAGGTGAGTGGAAAAGTGCCTTCCCCTTCTGCAGTAACAACTACCTGTCTGAATGTCCCTTCATTATCAACTTGGACATGCCTGCCAAAGGATGGAACGTCTGTAGGAGGAAAGGACTCAAAGCCAGTGCCTTAATACTAATACAAGCATAGGGTCCATTGCCTGCACTTTCAATGCATTGGTTACTTGCCTGCACTCATTTGGTTGAGGGGCTGTGATTAGGGGTGAATAGTGACACATTTACTGAGATTAGCATTGTAGAGCTCTTCACAAAACAACTTCAAAAATGCATCTAGAAAAGATATTTCAGATTAACCAAATCAGTGAGCATCATTGGCTAGCTGCACACTTCAACATATGATTTTTTGCATAAGTACTAAATTGGAAGAGAAACTGATAAAGCAAAAAAACACTAAAAGTACAGACCTAACATAAAGGAGAATTACCATGTGTCAGCCACAATGAGTGTACTGATATTTAATGGGATGTTATCAAATCATCTAAACATTGGAAAAATAACTTTCTGTAAGATATGTGATTCTTCTAATGTTTCAAATGTTAGCTTCTGGTAAATACTACCTCGCGAAGATGCAGTGTATCGTAAAACAATGAAGGTATAAAAGAAATCTGGCATACCAGAAACAAATATCACGTTTCCTATAGCTGGGTATATTCAAGGAAATTGATATATGATCAAGCGATGAAGAATTAATGTGCTGGATAGATTTAAGCAAAGCAAATCCATACAAACAACAGGCATATATTCATGTGTAGATGTTTTTGTAAAATTTGCGAAGAATGCTTGCAGGAAGCTGTTATGAGATATGTTCGCTGTGGCTAAGTTGATGTTGGAGAATCATTTTTATTTTTGGCTCATAGGTGTCACAACATGATACCTTGTGAGGCAAAAGAATTGTCAGTATAGGAGGGATGGATATTAGGGGGGACACATAGCCTGTGGGTGCTTTTACTGGCTTTACCTATAGCAAATGTAGGTGCTATGTGCAAATGGGGACTTTCCAGGATAACAAATGAAAGCTACTCTATAGTGATGCATCTATCTCAGATTATTATTCAGAACACATTGGGCCTCATTACAGGTTGGCGGTAGCCATACCTGTAACAAAGGCATGGCTGCCACCGGTCCCGTGATTTTACTGGCACCCGCGAGTGGGCAATTACCGGGTGATGCAGAGTTTGGTGGACCTGGTAATTGCCCATTCGCGGGTGCCGGCAATAAGGGACTCCCTATTGGGCCGAATGGGAATGGGGAGCTCGGATGCACTGGCACCATTTATAACGGTGTCGGTGCATCCACCAGTTGTGCTTGCGGGTACCAGCGAGACCCGCAAGCACAACTCGTAGTATGGCGGTACGGTAGCAACGGTGTCGGTAGCGATTCCGACGCCATTGTTGTTTTACCGCCATACTTATAATGAGGCCCATTGTTGCTTTAATCCTCATTTCATAAAGTGATATCATGTAATGAGCCTGGTTGATTTCCTAGCTATTTTTGTTTTTCAATGTCTGCACCTTTATTTATTATATATGCATTCAAAACACTGCAAAGATGGTTAAAGGACTATACCCTTTCCTACTGTGAAGTATGGTTTGCAAATTGGTGAGAGCTATATGACTTTCTGAGCATGCTCGATAGAGTCAAGTTGTGAAAAACTCAGAGAACAGACACTACGCGCAAGTGCAACCAGGGTAGGCTCACTATGAGAACGTGCCCACCCCATTCAAGGGAACATCAATGGTATGATTTATAAATCGCCGATGTGTTCCTGTAGATGCTGGAACATACTACTTCCTACTCTAAAGTATGTTTTACATATTAGTGATCGGCCTATCACTCTCTAAGTATGCTCAGTACAGAAAATATGTTCAGTTGGCAGCTTTTCCACGTCGCTCCATGGTATAAACTTATAGGCATTCCTTGCCTGTCCTGTAGTGTAGTGTCTTGTCTCACACGGCATGTGTAGCGTTTTAGATCTTGAACTGTCTGAAAATGTTATTCCTCTTAGTTTTGAGGACAGGAACCTGTCGTTCAGGGCTCAGATGCTTTGGCTGCAAACAACTCATCCGGCCGATGTTCCACTAGTACTCAGAAAAGGTGGATAGAATCATGTACAGTTGCATAGCTTGACACAGATGCATTATTTTAGGTCATACACGCAGGGCACACAACAATGCACACAACCACCAATTTGGCATGAGTTCGTTATCAGTTTGCTAATGAAATCGTGATTCCATCCCATTATAAAATGTGGGTTTCTCAATGTTCGTGATTATATTATGTGTTTGTGAAAACACTGGCTCCCCCAGCAACCTCACACCATGCCTGCCTCAATTAAGTAAACCCTAGCCTTCCTATATTTATCATCACAATAACTGTGAAAAGCATCCTAGCACCCTGCAGCTAAGCTCAACCCTGCATAGCAAAAACCCTATCCCACCCCAGAAATAACCCTGGCCCTTTGTTCACATAGCGCACTCCGTTAGCAACATAGCTCACCTCATCAGCAACCCACAAACTACCAATCCTAGATCGACACACCAACCATAATGCGACCCAGCTCACGTCACCTACCCAACTTCACCCAACTTCACCTCTGCAACTCTTCCACATATCCAAGAAACTCCCTCCACCCACCCATCCTAGCTGGCAAATGGCTGAAGTGCAAAATCAAAGATGCTATACACTGCACTCCTATGTAATGAAAGTTAAGAAAACCAAATATCCGAAAAGTTAAAAATGATGTTGAATGAAGACATAAGGTGCTGGAGAGAAACCACAATCCGTACATAGATTGTATCACTATGGGAAAAGATAGGTATCCTCATAGCAATTATACTTCTGTTCTCTGCACCCTATCACTGCCTAGAAAGGCCAACTATTCAAGACTTGTTGTAATGTGTAATGAAGGACTCTTTGTTACTATATGTAGACATAACTTGTAGTAGTAGATTCAAACAGAATTATAGAAAACAACCAATATCCTAGAATTACATTTTGATTTCTTTTCTTCTTCTTCCAATTCATTTATTTAAAAAAATAAATAATAATACCAAATGTGTTTCGGGACACACAAGTCCCTTCTTCAGGATCAAACCATTTCAAATCTGCAAGTACCTTTAAGTTACTGGTTAATACTTTCTGGATTGTGGTTGCAGATTTAAAATGATTTGCTCCAGAAGAAGCGACGTGTTGGTCCTGAAACGCATTGGGCAGTATTTGTTTTTTTAAATAAATTACTTGGATGAAGAAGAAAATAAATGAAGATGTTTGTCTTGGATATTGGGTGTTTTCCATAATTCGTTTTGAAACTACTACTACAAGTTATAAAGTTTGTCTACATATAGTAACAAAGATTCCCTCATAACACATTATAACATGTTTTGAATGGTTGGACTTCCTAGGCAGTGCTAGAGTGCAGGGGAATGGGAAAATGGCTTAAGTACCTCAGCACGTGATTGCAGTGGTTGCCAAATGTCTTACCCGCGTCCAGCTTACAGAAACTTTGCACCGGTGCAAGTGCAAAGTCGCACCACATTGACTAGGGCAAAGTTTGTAGCAGTTCAAAAAACATTGGGGTCATATTCCCAGTGACAAGTGCAATTTCTCATGGTATAAGCAGCAGAGCAAAGATTTATCCAATGCAAAAAGCAAGCCCTTTCAATGCATTTTTGCAACAGGGCAAAGTTTGCACTAGTGGTAATAAGGAATGTTATTAGCACTATGGGAAACTTTGACGGTGCAAAGTTTCTGTAATTCTGTAATCTGACCCCATATGTGCAGAAAAAGGGGCAAGTATTTTAACTTTGCCAATATTTGTTCTAAATGCTACAGGTCATGGATTTGTGAGGCACCATCTTTAAAATACCATGTACCTGATGATGTGTTCTTTCTGGACAGCTATTTTAGACAGATATGTGGAGTAATTCTTTGGGTTTATTTATACGTTTAACTGAATTTCATATATTTCTTGAATATGGGTTTAGCTGGCATTTGTGAAGATGAATTGTGAAGGGTTGGATTCCTCGAGGTAAGACGTTTGCCCTCTATTTTATGATCTTTCTAGTCCATCATGATTCGATTCATAGTAATACTACAAAGATGCCCTCACAATTGAGGTTCCACGTTGTTTGGAGGGAACTTTGGGAACTCCCATGTGTGGCTTTCATCCCATTTCCATTGGTTGAGGGGGACAACGGAGAAGAACCTACCCCACTACCTTTACTTGTTATAAACGTACAGCACAACAAATTAAACTGTATCAACATTATAATAAACACATTTCATGGAATATATCATTGGTGATATCAGAAAATGGGACGCAAACAATATTTGACTTCATCAGTTTACCAGGGTCCCCTTTCCCCCACCCTGCTTCTACCATAATCTGGAACTAGCTCCTTTTCCCCCTCTAAATCTCGTTTTGAGCCTTTTTCCTTTTCAGCTTCCCACGGGATTACTGTGTTAATCGCTTGCATCGAATGGCAGCTTTCATTTCACTGCTGAATGCATCATATGAGATTCATAAAAGATCTTTTGCTTTTTGAAACAGGGGCACCCACTTCTGTGTCCGATTTTTAAAAAGCTAGTGGACATAATGAGACCACACTGAAAAAAAGAATATCTCCAATGCTTTAGGCCCAACTTGTTTCTTATTTGATGTAAATCCAGCCAGTGTTTTTGGCGCTCCGGTTCGTCAACTGAGGAACCTTTTTCTCTTTGGGAAACTGAATTTGAGTAGGCCGAAAATAGATTTTTAAAATGTTGTTAATAACTTTTGAACCGTTTAATGAATTATCTGCAAATTGTCTAGTTTGGAGAGGCCTACACCAAATAATTGTGTTGGAAAATGTCCTCCATATGCCTCCAGTGAGTCAAAAGTGATTAGCAATCGAATTTTTGGAAAAGTCAATGCAAAATGGTTTTATCTTAACTATAGGCTTCAGAGTGAAAATTGAGGGACACAGGTCTGATTATGTACCGCAATAAACAACTGTTTGGGAGAGGTTCCTGGGGGCTTAGCCTTGCTCCAGGATATATATGTTCTTAAATATTTTCAGCGTGGGATGTGTTCATTATATTTAGAGATGGTATTGGAATGTTAGTTGTTATGTTAGGTCTCTCACTTTATGTTAGCAGTTAATGCGAATGTTTTGTAGCAGCTCATTCTAATAAAAGACTTTCTACTAGCACCTGTGAGTGGAGGTTAGGGGGCCAGGTTCAAATCTCCTCAGATGCAGGATACTGTCAACTTCCTTGATCGGCAGGTAAGTTGTCTCTGTCTGTTGCCCATCCCCTCCCCACTTTCCTCCACCCCACTCCACCCCATCACCTTTCCCACCTCCCCACTCACTTCACTCACCACCCAAAGCATAGCCCCACTTACCTGCGGTGTCCTTGTCCCTCACAAGTTCTGGAACACTCTATGTTCTGAGCCTTCCTCTCTGTCTCAATCATTGACATGGAAAGGAAGAAGGGACAAGATGAAGTTCCATTCTTCCTATGTCCCTGACAGCCCTTTGTGTTTGTAGATCTTTTCAAATAAAGAAACAGCACTGCGTTGTTACTCGATTAAAAAAACCCACTAAGAACACCCCGGAAGGCGTCCGTGGGAGTTAATTACCAACCAAGTAATGGCCCAGGTCCTGGGTTTCAGGGCTGAGTGATTATTGCTTAAATACAGCAATTTTATTATATGTGACTCATGATATGATAGGTTATTTATATTGCGCTTAATACCCAGACCCATGGATCAAACCTGTGGTGCTCCGTGTCGTCTTGCTTCCAAGGCGAGCACGTTTCCCCTGAGCTATCCTCCCGAGACAAACGCAACATATTTACATATGTACAAATGATTTTATTGGTTTTCATTTCCATCATTCATTAAATTTACATTGTAAACACATTCATATACATAGGGTGATAAAGCCACAGGCCTCATTACGACCCAGGTGCTAAGTGGTTAACGGCGCCGTAAAAGGCTGCGGCACCGTTAACCACTTAGCGCCTTACTACGAGGTCCCTTTGAGGGACCCGACCTGAACGGCTGGTCTGGACCAGCCGTTAAAGTAGGGACCCGCAAAGGGACCTCGCAGGCAATTACGGTACCGCAATTTGCGGTACCGTAATTGCTGCCTTCCCCAGTCCCATTGAGCCCTATGGGGCAAAAATAGGAATGGGGAAGAGCCATGGGGAAATGGGGAAATACCGCCCGCCAACCTTGGAATGGGGCGGTATTTCCCCATTTCACCATGGCAGACTCGTTACAACACCGGCACTAACCATGGTGCTAATAGCGCCATGGTTTAGCGCCGGTGTTGTAATGAGGGTCATGGTCTCCAAATAAAGA
This sequence comes from Ambystoma mexicanum, assembly GCF_040938575.1. NCBI lineage: Eukaryota > Metazoa > Chordata > Amphibia > Caudata > Ambystomatidae > Ambystoma > Ambystoma mexicanum. The sequence continues at coordinate 990,769,146 of NC_090927.1, read as the reverse complement.
TTGTCTGAAACACGATCACATGTATTTGCTGTGCACTATCACAAGCCACGTATGTGACAGGAGCATTTCAATCGGTATCACCCCAAAAAATGGCAAATGCACATTTACTGCGCATTCAGCTGGGACAAAAAAAATGAATCCTATAATGCTGAATATAGGGAGCGGGGGTGTCCCCTGCTTACTTGGTTCAGCATTATGGGCTTCCTAGGTTGCAGGGGGTGTCCCCCGTTTCCATGACATTGAAAGCAGGGGACGATAAAGTAAAAGAAAAACAAAAGAAAAAAACAGAAGAAAGGTCCCTGTGGCACCAGCTCTGACCCAAGTTAGTGGGAAGGAGCTGATGCCGCAGGAAAACAGGGGAGTCGGCGGCACACACTGAAGTGTGCCATCAAAAAGTTAAGCCGGGGGCAAGTAGTAGGGGATTTGCGCGATGCCAGGGAAAGTGATCACTGCGTGGTGAGATTTTGGAATTCGATATTTTCGAATTTGCAATTTTGCGCCACATGGTAAACACGTAGATCCATTTCACTCATGGAGCTAACCTTTTTGAATTCAGAGCATACAGTAGGAAACTTTATAAGTATGAATAATTTTTTTATTTTTTCTTCCCTTCTGTTCCTTGCTTATTTGTTTTTTGCAATGATCAAACAGGTAAAAAACACAGATACTTGTTCAAATAAAATGGTCTTCATGGAATACACTGTAGAACACAAATTAGTATTGTCGGAATAGAAACAATATTATGCCTCCTATTGTAACAATTGTATGTGTATTGGCCTACGCCAAGTTGTCTAAACATCATGTGCGAACAAACTCCACGGCAAGGTCTTGACCTTAGAGAAAACCAATGTAAGCCACCATCTTGGATTGAGCCGTCATTTTAGGTTCTCTTGTTATGTAGAAGTCACCCTGAACATCAAAATGGAGGCCAAATGACATTCTGAGTAAGATTCTGGCCGTTGTGACCTCCGTACAACTGAATAATTAATATGCCTGCAGGCCACTTGTCGGGGTCGCGAACAGAGACCTTGTCCTACTGTTGACCTATATGTAAATGTACTACTCATATCAGCGAAACTAATCGAAATGCATATATTAAAGGATTGACCTGGCAAGGAACCCTAAGACCATAATTAAATATTTCGCAGAATGGTTAACCCGCAAGAGGGTTGGCTAAGGGCTGGACTAATTGTATAAAAGGCCCGGGTATTCCAATATGCGGTCTCTCACTAACACATCGAACCCTCGTTGAAGTTCATTATGTTATACTGAGAGCCGAATAGCTATCCGTTTGTCAATTGACTTGGTAACTGTTGTAGCTTGAAATAAAGCACTTGTATGTTTCTTTGTAACCTGTGTTGGTGTGTTTCTTTTTGGGCTTCCCGGCCTCATAATATTTCTTTGTTTTCACAGTTGGCGCCCGAATAGGGACCCTCAAGATTGATGCCGGATCATTGAAGGATTGACGCAGACTATCGAACCAGGATCGGACGGTGTGATACTGCGGGCCCGACCGAACGAGACGCGTTACCTCAGCAGCGCTGCACGATCCGATCCTTGGATGATAGTCGTGTGGTCTGACACAGCATCTTGACGAGGGTCCATTTTTGAGGCGGGCAGATTTGTCGAAACCACCAAACACAAGGTAAAATTTGTTAGGTAAGTTCTTTGGTAAACCGTATGGTCCTCCTTAGGTTTGGTCAGGTGTAGTCGTGACCCGACTCTTAATTTAACCCTGACAATTTGAATTTGGCGTATTGTATCTGCAGACACAATTATTGACCAGGTAACACCAATTTTTTGTGAAATGCCTGGGAAATTGTCTAGCTGCTTTAGGGCTCTGTTCCGCAGCGATCGACAATCTTTGGAATTTAGCCGCCCGGCACCACAGGAGGGGTCGCCGGTGTGTACTATGTACTGTAAGCATGGCATTGGAAGTATAGTATTTAATGATATTTGGCACAGACAAACCAGACATGCCTCCGAATTTCAGTGGCCAATCAATGGTAGTTTCGAGATCTCCCGTATTGAATACCTAGAATCGGTCTTGCTAAAGAAGAAGGCCAGGCCTGCAGCATTTGATGTTTTGCAGAATTGGAAAAAAGAAGCGTTGCAGCAGCTTAAAAATAGGGATAAACATGCACGCCGTCATAAAACGAATGCTGAAAAGGCGTTGTTATATGATAAGGAAAAACATTCAGAGTCAGTCAAGAATATGGATAGGGCTTTCTCACTCGGTATCCAGAAAATCTATCCCTCTAAAGATTTTCATGTTTCCGAAGAATTTATTGATAAATTGTTAAACGAACGCAGGCCTGGTGCCTCTGCGCCACCTCCGTATGATCCTCTCCCTGGTGCTCTGCCCATTCCTGCTGTTATTCCTGCTGTTAGTCCTGTTCCCCATGTACAACCTATTGTTCCTATTCCTCTAGTTGTTGTTCCTCCACCTGCTCTACCACCCCTTCCCCTTGCACCGATAGTCGCACCTCCATTGAATTTGCCCGCACCTCCGCTCCCGAGTGGTTCTGTACTGACTGAAGTTGATCAGGGTGCGGGGTCAAAGATTGTTACTCGAAATGCTGTCTCTGCAGAAAAGAAACAGGAATTATTTACATGGGCTAAGCATTGTATGGAGAGAGGTGATCAAGCTGACGTTTTCTCCACATTATCAAATATGGGCAATTTTCCCGAGAACATTTTTTTTATTGAAGGTTTGGGGACTCATTTATGTGTAATGTGGGGTAGATTACATAATACGGATCTCCCACAAGGGTTGAGGGATCTAAATACTTTAGTGCTTTCAAGGGACACTGAGGAGAAAGTACATGGTCATGTTGAAAGGGCATTTGATTATAAGAGGGACTTAGAAAGATTACGGGATGAGGATGGTGAAGGCGACAGTATGTATGTACAGAAACGGTTCCTTCCGTGTCGTAAATCGGCATCTGAGGAAGTACGAATTTGTACCAAAGATGCGATTCGATGGATCTCGGATTCATCGATACCCCGGATGAAGTATATGACACGTATAGTCAGTATACAGTAGAAATGCAGAGGAAGGTGATTCAGGTAATGGTACAGTACCTGCAGGATGAATGTGTAAGGAAGAAGGTTAGTTGTCCTATAGAGTTATTGGGTATTTGTAAGAGGGCTTTTTCGCCCGACACTTCTTCGGCTGCCTTAGCGCTCGACCTGGCTCTGTTGCTTAGTAAGCGAACGGAATTACCTATATCTCAGTTGCCAATGAGAGAGGTTCCTCCGACATTTGTCCCAAAGGTTGAGATTCCCGCTAACGTTGGGACAGGTGCACCCGCTGTGGACATCCCTGCACATTATGTATCGCAATTTGTTCACGTTCCGTTTTCGCGACAGGAAGTGAACACTATTAGACAATCAATTCCCGGTATTAGGAAAAATCTGACAGGATTCTACAAAGAGATAGAGTCCGTTTTACAATCCTCTGTGTTCACCCTAAGTGATATTGACTTGCTATTCCTTGTACTCCTGCCCGTAGATTTATGGAAGCAGGTTCGAACAATAGACGATGTGCCAGGGTTGGGAGATACGTGGGCTAACATAACTAGGTTTGATGGGGAAAGACCAGCTGGTGAGAAACCACCTCAGGTACTACTCACTTTGCCTGATAGAATTGTCGCAAAATTGAAAACCATAATTCCTGAGAAAAGAATTATTTGGGACAAGCTTACGGCCTGTGTTCAAGGAAAATCCGAAGGTGCCACCGAATTCTTTAATCGATTCGAACAGGTATTCTCTGACTTCAGTGGACAGTACTTGGGCACAGAGTCTGGGAAAAGGTTGTTTGTGGACAAATTTGTACGTGGATTGCTGCCTGACATCCAGTCACAGATTATGTCCTCTGAGAGCGCTTGGCAGGCAAAGTCCCAATCTGAAGTTTTGCACATGGCTCAGTATTATGAGAACCGTGTTAATAATGAAAAAGAGAGAATAGAGAAGAGGAAAGGAGATTTGAAGACTAAAGTATTGTTACAGAAAATTGTTAGAAATCCCAGAGGAGGTAATTCACAGACCAGAGGTCAGTATGTTCCAAAAGGGAACGTCCCCTTGGGTCCTGTGAATATTAATCAATGTGCCTATTGCCACCAGGAAGGTCATTGGCGTGCACAGTGCCCCGTCCTTCGACAGAGGTCAAACAACACATTTGGGAGTATGGGTAGACGACCTAGAGGTCGCCCCGGAGTGGGGGGGCCCTTATAGAGGTCAGTTCTCGCAAGATCCTCAGCAACCTTTTTCATGGGATAATCAGACTTCGAGTGTGGACACGAGAAACATATTTGATCACCCTTCTGCTGCCTATCTTTCTGAAGAGCTTCCTTCCAACGACATTTTATTTCGTTAGGATTGCCCGAAGCAGGGTTTGGAACCTTCACCTATTCCCGTTAGTCAAAAGGTCCCTACGTTGAATTGTTAGTGGGGAATAGGAAACATCAGTTCTTGATAGACACTGGAGCACAGAAGTGCTCCATTGATCATTCTCGGGTTCCAAACAGTCCACTGTCAGGGAAAACTAATGTTTCCGTAGGGTTTTCTGGCATACCAGCTGCTTGTCCGGTTTCTTCGCTGGTGCCTGTTTCTTTGGGTCCCTTTACGGACCACTGTCCATTCCTCTTGACTTCAAACTGTGGAGAGAATTTGCTGGGGTTGAATCTGTTGAAAAAACTAAATGCAGTAATTCATTGTTCCTCTGACGGAGTGCGACTGACGGTTTCTCCACAGCAACTTCCCAGTTCTCAGTTTTTGACTCGACTATTGCCTCCTGAGTTTAGCGTTGTCCCGGAATGTTTGTGGGCGGTTGACGACAGTGATGTTGGGTTACTACAGGTTGAACCCGTTAAAATAGTTTTGAAACATGGAGTTAAACTACCACGCATTCCGCAATATAAAATATCAGTTGAGGGCGAGCGTGCTTTGAAGTGCGTTGTCTCTGATTTTGTGCATCGTGGAGTGATCGAAGAGATTGCAGGTAGTTTATGTAATTGCCCGATTTTACCCGTGTACAAGAAAGGCGACAATGCAATCCCATTTCGTTTCATAATTGATCTATGCGCTATTAATAAAGTTCTCGCCCCACAATTTCCAATTGTGCCTGATGTGACAACGATGATCCCTGCTACAGCTACGCACTTTAGTGTTGTGGATCTGAAGAATGCTTTCTTCAGTATTCCTATACACAAGGAGAGTAGATATTTGTTCGCTTTCACCTTGGGGGGACGTTCATTTACATTTACTCGTGCACCTCAAGGTTATACTGAAAGTCTGAGCATTTATAGTAGGGCTTTGAAAGAGCAGCTTGACACCCTTGAATTGCCATCTACTTGTACACTGCTTCAGTATGTCGATGACTTGCTTTTAGCGGCAGATTCTGAAAGTGCTTGTAAAGAAGGCACTATATTGTTGCTTATTCATTTGGCTGAACATGGTCATAAAGCTTCGCTTAAGAAATTTCAATACTGTTGTCAGGAGGTCGCCTATTTAGGCTATCTCCTGTCAAAGGAGGGGAGAAGATTGACACCTGAAAGAATAAAACACATTTCTGGCATGTCTGTTCCAAATACACAGAAGGAAGTCAGAACCTTAATAGGTATGGCTTCTTACTGTAGGCTGTGGATCCCGAACTTCTCACTAGTGATAAAACCGATGTTAGTCTTGACGAAGAAGGGCATTTCTTCGCCGCTGCCATGGAAGTCGGAACATCAACGATCATTTGAGCTTCCCAAAGCCGCGTTATGCTCTGCACCGGTTCTGGGTACTCCAAATTACAATAAGGCCTTTGTGTTGTTTGTGCATGAATGTGATGGATGTGCTTTGGCTGTGTTAACACAGGAACACGGAGGGAAGAATAGACCGTGCGGCTACTACTCTTCCGCCCTTGATCCTGTCGCATGCGCTTTGCCAAGATGTTTGCGAGCTGTCGCTGCTGCTGCCGCATCTGTAAAACAGAGTGAGGGAATGGTCCTAGGCCATGATTTAACCCTGATGGTACCTCACTCTGTAGATGTCCTATTGAATAAAACCCAAACACAGCACCTCACCTCTGCACGGCTGACGAGGTATGAATTAACTCTGTTTGCCCCTCACATCCAAATTAAGAGGTGTTGTGTTCTTAATCCAGCTAACTCCTACCTTTCCCGCAAAATACTGTTTGCGGTGATGAAGAATCACATGACTGCCTGTATACTACTGAACAGGAAACGAAGGGCAGGATAGACATTATAGATACTCCTTTGGATAATGCGGAAGGGGAGCTGTTTTGTGATGGCTCCTGCTTCAAACTCCCGGATGGTACATCTACAGCTGCCTATGCAGTTACTACATTGAGTACGGTTGTTGAAACTAAGAGAATCCCGCATAAATCCGCCCAGGCCGCAGAGATTATAGCGTTGACTCGAGCTTGTGAACTCCCCGAAGGGCATACAGTAAACATATATACTGATAGCCAGTACGCATTTGTGGTGGCTCACAACTTTGGGAGGCTCTGGTCGGAAAGAGGGTTCCTAACCTCAAATGGGACCAAGATTCAGCATGGCCCCCTGATAGTGCAATTGCTCTCGGCACTCGCGCTCCCTAGTCAGTTAGCGATCATGAAATGTGCAGCGCATCGTAAGGTCATAGATGATGTGGGAAAAGGGAATGCTTTTGCTGACCAGATAGCCAGGCAAACGGCCACAGACCTTAGCGCAGACATGTATGCTCTAAGAGAAACAAAAGATGCCTATGTAATGGATGAGGGTATTGGGTCTGTACGAGATATCCAAGCTGATGCCACGATAGAAGAGTCTAAAAAGTGGGCCGAAGGGATGGGGAAACTAGATGAAGATGGGTGTTGGGTGGATACATCTGAAGGGAAATGGTTGCTCCCTGATTCATATGTGCTGGCGATGGTTACGATGGCACACGGTCCTACGCATGTGTGTGCTCAGCAGATCACGAAAATGTTAGAACAAGTCTGGGTAAATGATAAAATTTTGAAGATCGCGCAGTGCTATGTCCGAAGTTGTATGATATGCTTACAGCACAATTTGGGGAACAGGACAGTAACTCCAAGGGGTAGTTTTGGGCCTCCTTCTGTTCCCTTCGAGGTCATCCACTTTGATTTTATTGAGATGGAACGTTGTAACAATCTAAAATATGTCCTTGTGATCATTTGTGCTTTTAGTAAATGGGTTGAGGCTTTCCCCGTTAAGGATGCTACTGCCATGACCACTGCGAAAACTATGGTAAAGGAATTCTTTCCACGATTTGGGCTGCCAAGAGTAATTTGGTCGGACAACGGTCCCCATTTCGTTGCAGCAGTAATTTTGCAGATATGCACAGCGTTACACATTGAAAAGCGATTTCACTCAGCTAGACATCCTCAAAGTGCTGGATTGGTAGAGAGACATAACGGTATCCTAAAGAATAAGCTTGCTAAAACATGCACCGGCACCAAACTGAAATGGCCGGACGCCTTACCTATTGTATTGTTAGCAATGCGTGCCACACCTCAAACTAAGACTGGGCTCTCTCCATTTGAGGTATTGATGGGGAGACCTGCTAATATTTGGGGTCTTCCGAAGCCTAAAGCATTGAGGGAGGTTGAACATGTATTGCTTGTAGACTACTGTAACCGGTTGACTAAAAATCTGTATCTTATTTATCATCAGGTTCAATCAGCTTTACCTGTACGGTTTACGGGCCCAGGACACAATATTCAGCCTGGAAGTTGGGTCCTGGTGAAGGCCTACGAAAGGTCTTCCTGCCTCGCGCCTCGCTGGTGGGGACCCTACCAGGTGCTGTTGGTCACCCAGACCGCAGTGCGGGTGGCTGGAAAGAAGCATTGGATCCACGCGACGCATGTCAAGAAACTTCCTCACCCGACGCCACACGTTACAGAAGAAGCAGGACCCCTCGCTGATGCTACAATCTCAGATCCTGGAGTAGCAAATAGCGCTGTGAGTGTGTCAGAGAATCTCTCTGAGCCCGTGGAGCTTGGGGAACAGTCCATTTTGTCTCCACACTCTTTGGAAAGGTCACTTCCGGAAAACGTTGTTTCAAGTTCTGCGACTTCCGTCGCCTCGTTGCTTCCCTCAGGAAGTGACGTTGCCTTATTTCCGGATCAAACAGTACCGGGAATCACCAGGTACGACCTTCGACGGAGAAAATAGAACTGCGGCATGGGTTTTGCCTGTGCATCTGGAAAAGAAAAGAGTCATTGAGAGTTTTGTTCTTGCAAAAGAAAGTTTTTGAAAAGAAAGGGATTCTGCTGGCTAGGGTTGGGGAAGGACTAAGAAGTCGCGCGACCGTAGTGTCGCTAGCAACGAACATTGGGGTCGTCGATTGAGAAACTACGATGCCTGCCACCTCCACCGCTGCTGCTCGCATTGGACTTGTAAATAAGGGGGTGACCAACTCGGACAATGAACAATGTACCTGGGCCCCGAAAACCTATTGCTGTGTTGTCATAATAGTAATTGGAATTTGTATATTTACTGCCGTGGGACTCTGGTACTTTGAAGAAATGTATCCTCTAGAGCCTCTTCTGCCAATTGAAATTGTACCTACTGCTTTGACTCCCTCTGTACACCTTCATACTTTGTCACCTAGGGACTCCCAGCATAGACGAAAGTACCATAATAACACTTTAATGGTAATAAAGAATTCAACGCATGCCATTTTTAATAAGAGTAATTGCTTGATCTGCACCCATTTACCGCAACATGGGAACAAGGGGCTAGGATGGTATATTCACCCTTTACCTTTAACGACTGCTTGCTATGCCTCTCTTAGAGCACTATTCTTTGGCCGTTGGAATGACAGCATCTCAGGGAATTTTGATGGAACTAATTTAAATAATTTTGAGAAACGTGAATTGACTCCCCTGGGATGCTCGCTTTTTGCAAATAGAAGTAAGCCTAATGTTGCTTCTATTAGGCCATCTGATAAACTGTCTCTTCCTTTCCAAACTCTAATTTCCTTTAAAATGGCTCCGATATGCAATAAGGACGCTGTGCCTCCTTCCTACTCCATTAACCATAGCCCCGATTCAGTCCCCTTCTGTGTACAAAGAAATGGCACTTGGTCAATGGGAGATTTTGAAGGTTGTGTGAACATTGTAAATTTGACCGCAGAGAACAGGCCTCTGTATGTAGGGGGGCCTGTCTATTTTGTTTGCGGTAGTACAGCATTTCCCTGGTTGCCCAAGGATTGGCAGGGAACCTGTTATTTAGGAATCCTGTTACCTGGGGTATTCATAGCTAGTACATTGGAAGTTTCTAAGGCTCGCCCACGGCGGGACGAGAATGGAGATACCCCTGGGCAAATATTGGGAGATATAACAAAATCAGTTGTGCCATTTTGGGGACAGATAGCAAATTCTGAAAATATTATGGGGCTAGCAAGAGTACTGAAGAGAACCATCAACCGGACCACGGATATATTCTACAATATGACACTGGAACAGAAAGCAATAAGATAAAACCGGATGGCATTAGATGTCATTCTGGCAGAACGTGGTGGAGTATGTAAATTAGTGGGGTCCGCTTGTTGTGTTTTCGTACCAGATTCCTCACCGATAATTTTCAAAGCAATACAGAACTTGCACATCCTTAGTTCAGAAGTGCATGTTCCTGTGGGAAATTGGAGTATAAGTGCTTGGTTCTGGGATTCTCTACGATCCTGGGGTTGGAAGGTGCTTTCTGTCATACTGGTTATTTTGGAAATCCTACTACTCCTTTGTTGCTGTATCCAATGTCTACTTAGTATATGTGTATTGGCCTACGCCAAGTTGTCTAAACATCATGTGCGAACAAACTCCACGGCAAGGTCTTGACCTTAGAGAAAACCAATGTAAGCAGCCATCTTGGATTGAGTCGCCATTTTAGGTTCTCTTGTTATGTAGAAGTCACCCTGAACATCAAAATGGAGGCCAAATGACATTCTGAGTAAGATTCTGGGCGTTGTGACCTCCGTACAACTGAATAATTAATATGCCTGCAGGCCACTTGTCGGGGTCGCAAACAGAGACCTTGTCCTACTGTTGACCTATATGTAAATGTACTACTCATATCAGCGAAACTAATCGAAATGCATATATTAAAGGATTGACCTGGCAAGGAACCCTAAGACCATAATTAAATTTTTCGCAGAATGGTTAACCCGCAAGAGGGTTGGCCAAGGGCTGGACAAATTGTATAAAATGTATTCCAATATGCGGTCTCTCACTAACACATCAAACCCTCGTTGAAGTTCGATATGTTATACTGAGAGCCGAATAGCTATCCGTTTGTCAATTGACTTGGTAATTGTTGTAGCTTGAAATAAAGCACTTGTATGTTTCTTTGTAACCTGTGTTGGTGTGTTTCTTTTTGGGCTTCCCGGCCTCATAATATTTCTTTGTTTTCACAGTATGTCCAATTTCCTGACCTGCATTTAACTTTACTGAATACTGTCTTTGTTTGTGCTATGCTTCAGGCTGTTTTATTTCTTTGTCATATTTTCCTTTCATGTGCTTAATTGAAATATCTTTTGTTCGTTTTTGTGTTCCCCTAATTTTTGTTCTCTCTCTACTCTTCTTGCTGTCTTGTGCTTTATGCGTCCACTATATTATGGGTACAGCATGAGAACATCAAGTTCATAGTGTCTGCAAACAGGACAAAGAAAATATACACATCTTTGTGGCCAACAAGATTTTTCAGCAGTGCGTGCCCCTTGAGGTTGTGAATACCGTTTGTAGTGACCATTGTTTACTGATCATGATTTGGCGCATGTACAGTAGGCAGACTGGAGCTCAGAAGTACACTACGGCCGTGACTGTTAATAACAGTGGAAACAGATTGACTTGAGGTTGGCAAACATTTTCTAAGTTTAATAAAGCTTTGGATGTTGCATCACAAATCAAAGATCTGGATGCTTATTTTAGGGCATATGATTATACGCAGCTCCTAATACCCCGTTTTCAATAAGTTGCAAGTAATATATCGGCTTAGTAGCAACAAAAGACATGCACTTGATAACGATGTCCAGGATAAGAAGCAGGACTTGCGTTGTAAACAGCACCTCATGCCCACTGGTTCTTTCAGGGGCAGTGAGGTTTCCTGTAAACTGCTGAGGCAGCAGGGCAGGAATTGGGTTCAACAGCGAGCTTCTCCTATTGCTAAGAGCTACTGAACATATGTTGAGTGCTGTGGCAGATAGAAACGAAGCAGAATGTTGGAAGGTGATTAATTTATACATGGACAGTGAACAGGCTGCATTGGTCAATTCTATTGCTGGGTTTATGTGGGTTGCCCACTTTACAAAGATACACTCTGTGGGAGAATCGGTAATCTATAGCCCTATTTGCCCGGTGGTTAACACATGGACCCTGAGTTGCAAAGCTGAACCTATTTACACACTAATAATGAAAAGTAAAAACACTTGCGCCGCCGGGTTCTGATGGGCTCTTGATTTGCGACTCCGAAACAAAATCTGCTGTTGTGGGCCAATATATTATCACTATCTTTAGGTATGCGATTAGATCCTACAGTATTCCAAACTCATGGCACTCCTCGATTATTGTCCCAATATAAAAGAAAGGGGAGATGGACGATCCCTTAAATTACCACCCAATTGCATTACTAGATGTTCCTGGTAAACCTTTTGCTAAATTGTTAGAACAATGATTTCTTTCTTGTGCGATTGAAACTGGCAGATTCGACCCATTTCAAACTGGCTTTATGCCTCGCACTGGGATGGTTCTTAAAGGATTTATCCAAGACCTAATTAAAGAAAATGTTTTGTGAGAAATATGGGAGTGTTTGTTTCTTTTGTACACTACTCCATGGCTTTTGATATCATTATTCGTAGCCTTTTATAGCAAAAGTTGTGGAATTAATGTCCCATTGATTTAAATGACATTATTAGAACGTTGTATATGAATACGCCCATCCCTGTACGGCTGAATGGTGATAGCCTCTTTTCCTCTTCTATTATAACAGAACGGCGTTTGAAACAGGGATGTGTCCTGGCTCCATACGTTTTAATCTATTCATATCTGATATTGAAGTGTCTCTTAGGAGGGTGTGTGCTTTTCCTCCTCAGCTGGGCCAGGCTAAAATAAATTGGCTTCTTTATGACTTGGCCCTTTTAGACTTAACACATATTGGGTTGCAACGACAAATTAAAGACCTCCAGTATTATTCCACGTCTAATTAACTTAATATTAACATAAATAAAACCAAAGTTCTTATTTTTAGATCACGGAAGCAGAAAGCGTATGCTTCTTTTAAGAGGTACCTGAAGCATATTGTGCTGTAAGTGGTAAACGCCTTCACTTATTTAGGTTTCACCTTCAATGATTGTCGAAGCAACACAATTATGATTTCCACCTTGAAACAAAAGGCAGTGAGATTGGCCTGCCAAGGTAGCATCAACCATACATTTGGGCGTTTTTTGTTGTTGTTGTTGCCGGTGCTGAGATTTCACAAGTCAAAAGTATTAACTACCTTGACATCTGGCACTCAAATTTGGTTAAGAAATAATATGACCCACTGGCCCAAGGTACAAGGTCTCATATGGAAGTGAGTCCCTCACCTTCCATTGGCAACCCCAATTTTCGTTGTTCGATTTGAATTGGGCTTGCCATCCTTAGAAACTATTGTTGAGTGGAAAATGTGGTGAATGCTAAATCATCTGGCCTCAGACCCAAAAGAGATTACTTTTCATTTTTGGATTACTTACTGTAGGAATCTCTTATTGACACTTGAAACCATGCCTGCAGTGTTGGTGGCCAACCTCATGAATGTTCAAACCAAACTACGGAGTGCTGACTGGATTCAAACTATACCCGAATGTAAAAAGTATAATCTATTTACTCAAATTACAGCTTTTGAGAAGAAACGTAATGTCTTACCTGACTATCTGTAGGAATTCCCGAATGGGAGGAGGAGAATGCAATTTCTCAGGCTTTGCTAAATCTCTATCCTACTAATGAGATACTGGGGTCATGTAGTCACATAGAAAGAGATAAGAGATTCTGTGGAGTGTGTAAAGCCTCTAATGTACTTGAAACGTTGTCCCACTTGCTGACAGAGTGCTCACATTTGAGGAATCTAAGACTTAAAGATTTAGAACATCATCCAAATATTTAGATCAGTTTCTTCTGATGACCTTTGGATTAAAATCATAACTGGCTTCCAAACTGGTTGGAAACTTGAGGCTATAAGGTTTTTAAATACAATGGGCCTCATTCCGACCCAGGCGGTAAGGGGTTTACGGCAGCGTAAACAGCGCCGACCCTTACCGCCTGATTCCGAGGTCCTTTAGCGCCATGGAGGATTTAACACCTGCTTTTAGCAGGTGTTAAAATCCATGGCGCTAAGGGACCTTGTTGTTAATTACGCCACCGTAATTTACGGTGGCGTAATTAACGCCTTCCCCACTCCCATTATGCCCTATGGGGCAAAAATGGGAATGGGGAAGGGTAAATGGGGATTGGGGACTTACCGCCCCGCCAACCTCGGAATGGGGCGGTAAGTCCGCCAACCACCATGGCGTAAACGTAGTTTACGCCATGGTGGTAAAGGTACGACCCAGGCGGTAACTTACCGCCTGGGTCGGAATGAGGCCCAATGTTTTGGACACTGATTTCTCTATGAACTAATACTTTGTTTTATCTCATGCCGTGTGTCAAATATAATATGTTTTGTGATATTTGTTATTCTCTTTGAGGGTTCTAATTCTATTATATTCTGTATTAAATTGTGTAAGGTTCTTTTGAGCCAATTTCACAAATAAATACAACATATAGATGTTCACTAATTATGAATTATTACTTACCTTGCCATTTATTAATGTACCTTAGAGAATGTGATATATTCCTGTAAATTTAATGCAGGTAAGCAAGGCATCTCAGCTCTTTGGAAAACTAAATAAATAGAAAGAAAGGGAAGGGCTTTAGCTGAAGGATTCAAACCCAAGCTACCAATGCTCTGGTTAGGATGTACTTACAACAGTGTATGAACTTAAACTCAAAGCTGTGCAGGTCAGTTCATGTCCAGTACCGCCTTCAGCTTGGCATTTCATGCCTATGGTGCAGGGCAGATACTATGGAGACATTTTGGGTCTGGGAAAACCTGCTCACGGGCAATGTGTTTAGCATCTAATGCCACATCATGGAAACAGTTGAAATGTAGAGAATGCTTGCTTGCGGCCTATCAGTGACATGAAAAAAGAAATAAATGTCTGTGAGTCACTGAGATACATGCGATTGTATCCCCTCAGATGTCACGACGCATGCCACCATAGTTTACAAATGTCTATAAAAAGTACTGTAGCTTATACTTAATAAAACGTACCCCTCTGTTGTTTACTAATGTTGCAGAAATGCATTTTTGTGCGTTTGTCTGAAGATATTTTATTTCTATTACTGAAATATTTTTAGTTCAAAATATGAGGAAAACCTTTGTAAAATGAATGTCAAGGTGAAAACAACAAACCTACAAAATGGGCAATGGTGTATGCTTATTTTTTATTAATACTTCTTATTGAGAAAAGGCATATATACAAAGGAAATTAACTGAACACTTATAAAAAAAATAATTGGTGATTGTCTCCCAAATTCAAAGCATGGTGGAGACAAATAACTTGTTGGGCACCGCTCAGTTAGACTTTAGAACCTCGTGCAGAACAGAATTGGTGTCAATAATGAAGGCTGATCAGAACAAAATGGGGGCCCTGATCCTCTTGGATTTATGGCGGCCTTTGATACTGTCACGCATCAGATCTTGATGGACAGGAACTATAATATGGGTATCCAGGGCGTGGTATGGTGGTGGATTACATCTTTGCTACAAAAACATATCCAGCAGATGTCTCCTCCACTTCCGCCCTTGACTGTGGAGTGCCCCAAGGATCATCCTTCTGCCCCCTTTTGTTTAATCTTTACCTCTAACCCAGGGGTGCACAACTGATTTTGATAGAGAGCCCAAAGTATCTTGCATGATGTCTATAGTGGGCCGAAATGTAAATGTGGGTGGGGCTGTAGGCACAGCGGGGCATGGCGTGGCAGGAGGCTTTTTCAACCCCCCCCCACTTTTCATTAAACACCTGGAAAAAGAATACGTGTTTGAAGTGTAACAGTGTTTATTTGTATTTCAAACTTACATTTTGTACTACACATTTTCCATTGTTATCATTTATTTCTATTTAGTTATTGCATATTGTCTCTTTAATTAAAGTATATATATTTTATTGACCCTTGATTGGACATACTGCTATACTTTGCTGTTTGGGTTGGCTTCGTTGAGTCAGGTTTCCACAAAAAGAAAAGGATGTACATCTCCTAACTGTGGCTGTTTTAGCTTTATTATTGGGTTCACTCTTGGAGTGCAACACTATGCCCCATGGACCCCAACAAAACACTATGCCCCATGGCCCCCACCCTCAACCAAACACTATGCCCCATCACCCCTTACCAAACACTATGCCCCATGCTCCCCACCCCTCAACCAATCACTATGCCGCACAGCGCCCAACCAAACACTATGCCCCATGGCCCCCACTTCCCAACCAAACACTATGGCCCATTGCCCCCACCATCAACCAAACACTGTACCCCATGTCCACCACCCCCCAACCAAACACTATGCCCCATGGCCCACACCCTTCAACCAAACACTATGCCCCATGGCCCCCAACCAAACACTATGCCCCATGGACCCCACTCCCCAACCAAACACTATGGCCCCCACGCCCAACCAAACACTATGCCCCATGGCCCCACCCCTCAACCAAACACTATGCCCCATGACCCTCAATCAAACACTATGCCTGCCCATGGCCCCCAACCAAACACTATGCTCCATGTCCCCCATTCCCCAACCAAACACTACGCCCCATGGCCCCCACCCCCAACCAAACACTATGCCCCACGGCCCCCACCCCCTCAACCAAACAGTATGCCCCATGTCCCCCAACCAAACACTATGCCTGCCCATGGCCCCCAACCAAACACTGTGCCCCATGCCTCCCACCCCTCAACCAAACAATATGCCCCATGGCCCCCACCCCTCAACCAAACACTATGCCCCAGCCCCCAACCAAACACTAATAGATGTTTTCTGTTGGTGATTGGGAGAGGCTGTGCAGGGTGCGGTGGATGACCAGCAATAGATGTTTTGTGTTTGGTGATGGGGAGAGCCCGGCCAGGGCACAGTGAATCACTGGCAAAGGATACTGTTTTTCATTGAGCAGAACATTAAGGAAAGAAAGGCCACGCAGGGTCAAATAGACACGAGGCATCATATAATAGGTTTTGCACTGGTGGTACGGTGTGGAAAAAGAAATGAAAAGGAAATGTCTGTGCCTCTATCTCGGAGGCATTTTCGCATAGCTGCACGCCATGGAGCTGGGAGCAGTCATCAGGACTCCTTTGTCCGAGATAACCCCTCGATAGTTTCTCAGGTAGGATGCGTGGGCCATTTATAGAGTTATTATTTTTATTGAGAAACATGATTGTTAAAACATTACATCACTAGGTTTTGCACCAGATTAAGTAATTGCTGTCGTGGGTAAGTGATGTATTTATACAGAGCAGTGAGAGGATCTGACTAATCAGGAGGCCAGGAATGTGGGCTTGAGTCCACGATCAACATCTGTGCTGCCTCCCGGTTCCTCACCAGCAGGTCTGACTTTTGTACTCCACTGGGCGGTACACACCTAGACCCCTTCCCCTCTGATCCCGAATGCACAATCTCGCCCTCTACCCCCTACAGTCCCGAACCCCCCCCACCCCAGCACGCAGACTAACAAGCATACACCATGCATAAATACCCATACAGACCCGAACACCCCCACCCCATCTCCGCATACAGACTACCAAGCATGCACCATGCATACATACCGATACAGAACCGAAACCCCCCACCCCCACCTCAGCATACAACTAACAAGCATACACCATGCACCCATACAGACCCGAATCCCCCACATCCAACTCAGCATACAACTAACAAGCATACACCATGCACCTATACAGACCCGAACCCCCGACCCCCACTTCAGCATACATCTAAGAAGCATACATCATGTACCCATAGAGACCCAAATCCCCACCCCCAACTCAGAATACAACTAACAAGCATACACCATGCACCCATTCAGACCCGAACCCCCACCCCATCTCAGTATACACTGCCCATACACACAAAAACAAACATACAGCCAGACCCTACACCCCTCCACCCCTGCATCTCAACATACACACAAAAACAAACATACAGGCAGACCTGACACACACCCCCACCCTGCATCTCAACATACACACAAAAGCAAACATACAGGCAGATCCGACACAAGCCCCCACCCCTGCATCTGAACATGCACTCAGACTAACATACATGCAGGCAAACCCGACACATCCCCCTCACCCCGCATCTCAACATGCACACAAAAACAAACATACAGGCAGACCCGACACATCCCCCCACCACTGCATCTCAAGATACACACGCAGATATATATGCAGGGAGGCATACCCGACACTTCCCCCAGCCCCCGCCTCTCAACATACACACACACACACACATACACACAGAAACAGGTAGGACAGATGTCCCCCCCCTGATAGGTACTTACCGCGGACGTGCTGCGACATTGGCAAGGTCTCTGTTACTACGGCTGGTGCGGCAAGGCTGAAATGCCTTCCGGCATCAAGCCTTATTGACCACGCCGGCTGTAGTGCAGCACACACGCACTACGTGACTCGTAGGAGCTACGTGGTGCGTGTGCTATGAGCAAATGATGGTCAGTGTTTTGTCCGGCCCGGAAGAGTTACAAAGACTATTCCTAAGCCAATGCTTATTGCGGTGCTTGTTGCGGGCCGTCCTCCATTAGGAAAGTCTTTGTTCCTGGCAGGCCGGACAAAACAGCGCGGCAGGCCGTAACTGGCCCGCAGGCTGTAAATTGTGCACACGTGCTCTAACCCAATGGTTCAGCAGGCAGAGGTAAACTTTTTCAATTACACAGATGATACTGCGAGAGAATAGTCGCTCATTGTGCAACATCAAGAACTGTTTGCTATTGATTAAGGCCTGAATAGACCTGAACGTTTTGAAAATCAACCCAGATAAAACTGAAGTCTTGGTTATAAACAAGAATTACAACCTCTGGTCCCCAGCATGCAATAAAGCTTAATTCCTTCGCTAAGGCACAAACGGCCAGACTAAGCCTGGACAAAAGACAGACCCCACCCTCTTACAGGAAAGAGAGATCTGGTGGCCATTCATTTTTGGTACAGGCCATCAGATACTGGAACGCTCTACCTGCTGATTTGCAGAATGAACCAACCCTCCTAGCCTTAAAGAAAAAGCTAAAAACCTACCTTTTTAACTTATAATTTACTGCCGTCTTGGCCTCTAATACTTGGCCCAGTGTTTCTGGGCTTTCTTCAACATTGGACAGCGCCAAGATACCCATTGGATGATTCTATGACAAGACCGGAGGCGAGCATTATGCTTATTCTTTTTTATTACGGCTCAACAACAGCACTTTAAAACTTCACTTTATTACGCTTTTATTTTTTATTTTTTTTAATAGTTGAACATGCCCAACTGGCTTGAAAAACAAAGTTAAACAAAAAACGTGATAGAACCAGAGCAGTTCCAAACTACAGCTCCAATGTGTCCCTGCAGGCCAGTAGTCCCTAGCCTCAGTCCTGTCCTCCAATGAGGACTCCTCAGCAGATGTAAGTCCTGGTAGCTCTAGGTGCTTTCCTCTTCTTTTTTGCTGCTTACAACAGCTAAGTACACATTTGCCTTTCTATCACATTTGCTTTGTGAAATATTATATATCCTATGTTCTAGTGTTATATAATATTAAGAAGTTATTTATGGGTTATGGAGAATAACATAACAGTTTATTGAATTGCCGCGTAATAGTACTTACTTTCTGAGCGTTTGTTCGTTCGCGCATCGGATTACACCTTGAGTTATATTTTTAGATTCGTTAAGCATCACGGAGATGACTGGCCTGCGAGCGACCTCTCTCGCATTAGGGCAGGTAATATTCCGTGCACCGTAAACGATATCTACTGTGTTTCACTCCAGCGTCACACACGCCTGACAGGAACTGTGACGTGACACTCAGAGGGTCCACGCATGTGCAGTACACCATTTCCTCCTTCTACGTTCCGTATTCCAACGAGAAGTTTCTGAGCAGTGCTCCGGAGCTCGTAAGCCTTCATTCACCACAGCAACTTGGCGTTTCAAAACACAGAGGCATATTTTATACTGCCAAAAACAAAATCAAAACAAATATACTAATTACTGAAACGCTCTGCCAGCTTACTAGTGGCAAATAGGTCAGATTCAGACCTTGAGAGTTTATGGTCACACCGCCCCACACAGCTTAGCATAATAATGGCCTGTGACAGAGGGAAAGAGTACTGGGAAGAATTTAGTGACCAGGAGCATGAGCTGCAAGAGGAGGAAATAGACCTCTGCCAAAGCTTTAAAAGGGTTTTGGGAGACTCCCTAGTGAGAGCTGTGGCACAGGGAGTTCAGCCAATACAGGACAGACTACAGGTCCTGGAGAACATTTTGGGCATTAGTGATTAGAGCTGGCCTGTAGGATGACCCAGGTGAGGGGACCTCAACCATTAAGCCTCTGCAAGAATCATATAGGGGGAGTAAGGTCCCCCGGAAGAGGAAACACTCTTCTACCCACCCCTTGTACAGATATGGGGAAGAGAGAGAAGCCCCAGGAGGCAGCTGATGCCTTCAACAGGCTTAAGGACACTTTCTTAGAGAAATCAGCAGTGCCCAGCCTCGTACCCCCTACCGCAGGAGCGAAAAACATAAGGGAAGCACAAGAAAAAGACATATCGTCTGACAAGAAAGCCAGCTTGGTGGAGAGTACCCCAGAAGAAGATTACATTTTTGATATGTTTGAGCCGGATGCTATTAGGCACCCTAGTTCCACAGAGTGGACGCCGTCCCCGAGAGTAGCTCTCTACATGGCTCAAAAAATTAGGAAGCCTTTGGAGAAAGAGACCAGGTTTCGGCTCAGAGCTGAATGCCCCAGAGCAGAGCATACTGGTAAAGTGACGGATACTCTGGAGCTGGACCCTAAAATGTTCACGTTTGTCACGAAGGCCGGTAAGGATGCCAGGAAGCGTTTGAACCGCGCATGGAGGTCTTGCCAGGACAAGATCCTGGACCTCACAGGCCCCATAGCAAAAATGATCAACCTGGCGGAGAGATCTAAGGACACTGGAGAGCCAGTGGATCCTTTCATTTTAGCAGGCTGGACCCAGTGAGCCGTGTGCCTGCTTGGGAACGCGAACACTGCAATTTCGGCAGAGAGACAAAAGTCAATGTTATTGGAGATAGATAATAAACTAGGCGATCCTAGCCTCCTATGAAGCAGGGGAGGGGGCCCAGGGCCTGCTTTTCGGAGACACGTTTGTTAAAGAAATGAATACGTTTGTGGGGACTTTTACAGCGCTTGAGAAGGCTCAAGCGTCGATTAGGAAGGTTTTCCATAGTCATGTTTTTTGCAGGGGCCGGTCGATACAAGGGCCACTCGACTGGCCGCTTCAATTCAAACAAAAGACCCCAAGGGCCCAGAGCCCAATATTGGGAATCACGCCGGCAGGACGCATTCTTCCTGAACAGAAGCAGAGGCTTCAGGGGCCACAGAGGCAGAGGATACTTCAGGCACCAGAACAACTCCACAGGTGAGAGAGTGCGCAGTGTTGTACCCCCCAGTAGGAGGGAGAACCTTGCTTTTTATGAACAGTTGGCGCAAGCTATCAGCAGACGCATGGGTGTTACAGACAGCGCAGGGTTTTCATCTAGATTTTTTACAAACTCCAGTTCAGCTGAGCCCCCCACAGCGCATGCACATCTCGCAAGCAGAAGTTATGCATCTAGACATCTAGACATGGAGATAGAGGCACTAGCGCGCAAACAAGCAATAGAGAGGTTGCAACCTCATACAGAGGGATTCTTGAGCAACATGTTTCTGGTCCACCGCAAGGGAAAAGTACGACCAATTATCAATCTGAAGGAGCTAAACGGCTGGTTAGTTTACAGACACGTCAAGATGGAGGGAATCCATCTGCGAGCAGACCTTCTCAGGAAAGACGATTGGCTAGCACAGTTCATTCTAAAAGATGCATATCTGACGGTACGCATAGCACCGCACCACCGTCGTTTCCTACGATTTGCATGGAAGGGAGAGATATGGCAGTTCAAGACACTACCTTTCAGCCTAGGTTCAGCACCAGGGGCCTTTACCAAGCTTATGAGGCCCCTGGCGACCGTGATGCGGGAGCAGGGAATCAGGATGATCATCTATCTAGACGACATCCTGCTTATGTTGGAAGAAAAGGAGAGATTGCAGAAGCAAGTGCAATGGGCAACGTCCTTGATATCGGGACTGGGTTTTCTGATCAGCACAGAGAAATCGGCTCTGACTCCATGCAGGAGGCTGGAGTTTATAGGATTCACCATAGATACGAAGAAAGCCACACTCGAGCTCCCGCTCACCAACATAAAATCCATCAAGAAGGATCTGAGGACAGCCCTGGGGAAATCAGATATATCGCTTCGTAATCTAGCCAGGATAGTTGGTCTGATAGCAGCCTGTATCCATGCGATTTTTCCCGGCCCTTTACACTATTGAGCCCTTCAGATGCTCAAGATCAAATACCTACAGAAGGGGTGGAGATACCATCACCAGGTACCTCTGGACGAAGACAGCAAGACAGAGCTTCGCTGGTGGCTTCACAAAATGCAAGCATGGAACGGCCGAGCCATCTTCGGAGACCTGCCGTAACTCATTGTAGAATCAGACGCCAGCAGATCAGGCTGGGGAGCCAGATGCGGACACACAGAGATGGGGGAAATGGTCTGAAAAGGAGCTAGAGTTGCACATCAACTGTTTAGAGCTCCTTGTGGGTTCACTCGCAGTCAGAGCCTTTTCCAAGGACAGAGAGCAATGTTGCATCCTCCTGCGGATGGACAATATCTCTGCCATGAGATATATCAACAAGCTGGAAGGAACAAGATCCAAGATGCCAGCAGAAATTGGCAAGGACTTCTGGCACTTCTGTCTAGATAGGAACATTTCGGTCAAAGCGGAGTATCTACCGGGAGTGAAGACAACAGACTGGAACTCCCGATATCTGATAGACTCAAGCAACTGGAGGATACATAAGTCAGTCTTCGACAAATTACAGCACAGGTGGGGTCCTTTACATACAGATCTCTTTGCCTCAAGACTAAATACCCACCTGCCGAGATACTTCAGCTGGAGGCTGGAGGCTGGATCCAGGAGCGATAGGGACAGATGCGTTTCTACACAATTGGAAGGATCACATCCACTATGCCTTTCCCCCCTTCGTGATGCTGGCTATGGCTCTAGCAAAAGTATGCAGAGAAAGGGCGGAACTGGTCACGGTGACTCCGGAATGGAGGTCGGAAACCTGGTTTCCGATTCTGATGGAACTTTCCACAGATTTCCCTCAGAGGATTTCTTACAGAGCGGATCTCCTCACAGATCCAGCAGGAGCCCCTCATCCTCTAGTGCAGAATCAGACGCTAACCCTCCTGGCCTGCAGAATTACAGACACAGGTGGTGCTTGCTGGGACTTTCAGAGGAGGCTACACAGCTCATCAGAGTATCATGGGCGCCATCCACAATTAGGAGCTATAATTCCGCTTGGCAGGCCTGGGAGCTATGGTGCAGGGGGAGGAGTGTTTCTCCCATTTCAGCTCCTATAACACAGGTTATACATTTTCTAGCGTCCCTTTTCACAGGAGGGAAAGCATTCAGAATAGTGGGGGTATACAGTTCAGCCATGTCTGCAGGCCACAATCTGGTAGACGGTGTGTCAGTAGGAGAGCATCCCGCAGTGGCTTGACTTCTGAAAGGAATTAAGGTGAGCAAGCCCCCGTTACCTAGATACTCGGTCCTGTGGGATGTTAAGAAGGTCCTGCGTTTGTTCGAACAGTGGCCAGGAAACGACATTCTATCAGGGAAGCAGCTATCCGGGAAGTTAGCCACTTTGCTCTGTTTGGTATCTTGCAGAAGAGTCTCGGATGTTAAAGCTCTAAAGATAGACCAAAAGATTTTTTATCCTGAGGGAGTGGCGTTCAACATTGCGCAACGTACTAAAACCAACTCTAGAGTCATTATGTAACCATATTTTCCTGATAACAATAACCTCTGCGTAGCATAGTGTATAAAGTGATACGAGGCAGCGACCGCAGCGATAAGGCCACAGGGTGTGACTCAGCTACTACTAGCTCGCAGGAAGCCCCATAAAGCAGTAGCCCCGGCTACCATAGCGAGATTGGTGAAGGAGATAATGGAGCTAGCGGGAATAAACATTTCTGTCTTTGGAGCCAACTCCAACATGGGAGCTATGGCTTCCGGAGCTTTTGCAGCTGGAGTTCTGCTGCAGGAGATCATGAAGGCAGCAGACTGGTCCAGTGACTCAGTTTTCAGAACCTTCTATTTCAAGTAAGTCTCTAACATTGCTTCAGCAGTAGTGCAAAGCTTTGAACGAGCATAATGCTCGCCTCCGGTCTTGTCATAGAATGAAGATTGCCCATGCACTGAGCGCAGGAAGTCTTGATTCTATTAAAGACACGGAGGCGAGCATTATCCGTCCCTCTGGGAATTCTGTTATTTGAATAAAATGTTTCTGCATTTATGTTGTAATAAAGAGGATTGCAACAAATTCCCCACCCTAACATTCTCGGTTTCTCTTTTTGCGTAGTAGAGGAACAAAAGACCTCTCGAGATTGATTTCTAGCAGCTCAGCGGAGAGGTTTCAGGACCACACAGATTAGTGGAGCTAGACCAAGTTGCTAAAAGGCCGATCATTGAGACTGTTGCAGGAGTTAAAGCAGCTTGAGGAAAAAAGAAGAGGAAAGCACCTAGAGCTACAGGGATTTATACCTGCTTAGGAGTCCTCATTGAAGGACAGGACGGAGGCTAGGGACTACTGGCCTGCAGGGACACATGGGAGCTGTAGTTTGGAAATGCTCTGGTTCTATCAGTTATGTTTAACTTTGTTTTTCAAGCAGTTGGGCATGTTCAACTATTTAAAAAAACAACAAAAAAACAGTAATAAAGTGAAGTTTTAAAGTGCTGTTGTTGAGCAGTAATAAAGAAGAATAAGCATAATGCTTGCCTACGTGTCCTTAATAGAATCAAGACTTCCTGCGCTTAGCGCATTGGCAATCTTCATTGTTGTGCTTAATAAAAACCACAAATAGCATAACATAACTGATCATTATAAATATATAGATTCACAGCTATTTGCTTGTAAGAGGCCAATATATCAAAGAAAATACTAAATGTAGAAACAATGTTCATACAGATTAAAATCAAGTCATAAAATACATAAGGAAAGAGAAAAGGGAATATGATAAAAACAGAATGGAAGGGGGAAGGAAACAACCTAAAAGCCAAAGCACAACAGAGTAATTCAGTGAAACAATCTAACATATGTCTTCAACATCCTTGCAAATTAATTCAAATCAATTCCCACTTCTCTATGGAGAAATAAGGGTGTTTTGCATTGAAGGGAATCTGCATAGGGGTTGCATCTAGTTATCAATGATCAGAGTAAACTAGATTCCCAAAGTAATTCTCTGATATGGATTGGGGCCCCCCATTGGGCGGCGGGACGTTACCGACAGGGTCGGTCCGCTGCCTCTGTTTATATTGCCTCATTACCACACGCAAGCATAAATGCTTTTACAAAAGGCCCCAACGGAGCATCTGAACCTTACTAGAATATTTAATAAAATAGCAACTTTTATTGAGGGAATTTAAGATCATGCAAATCCATAGAATTAATTGCACTTATTTTATACTATTGAGGTCCACATATCCATCACTTGTTCTTTAAGCTGATGTAAAGTTTGAGAATTCAGCAAAACGTTGAAGCAGATACGATGAAAGGCACAGCCTGTGATTTGAGACAGGGCATTACAGTCCTAGATGACACATAGATGATAGGGCAAGACAAAGACTGATATGTTTTGGATATTTCTCCTCTGTGAAAGATAGTGAGCTAAAGAATCTACGTAAGTCTCTCGTAACCAAGATTAATGTCTGGCAGAGAGACTCCCAGGACCCCCCTTGTTAATTTGCACATATTGAAGGGCTACATCTTAGTTATGGTTACCAAAAAGAGATTGCAAAATTGTACAGCTTGAGTTTTTTCCGATTTTAGTTAGAAATAAAAAAAAAACTAAAAACAAATGTACTTTTACCACAAACTTTATTCTTATAATGAATGGGTGTGAGTATCTATGAAGTCATAGATACCCACAGTCATTCATTATAAGTTAAATATAGTCAATGAGTTGGTGTAAATGAAGTCTATTGTAATTATTAATGTATCATTTTCTGCTGATACTGTAATTTAGTAATATCCCTTAATTAACAGTTGGTATCAAGACATTTTGACAAATCCAATTGACTTGACATGCTATACCAAACATTGATAATTAGAATAGACTTGCGATCGATTGCCACCAACTCATTGACTAAATATAACAATTGATTGGAATTTAACATACTATTTTAATGTTAAGATATTGTCAGGATTGAATTACCGTTCACTATTAACACCAGCAATATTACCAACGCTGCTGTCCCCATCAATGATAGGTTTGCCAGCAATACCTCCCATGAGGCTTCGCCCATCATTAACCCGAGGCCAGTGGTCGAAGTCAGTGGGAACGGTCGGGAACGGTGTTCCACAACTTTTATTTTTTACTCTTAACAGCTCCACTACTTTTTGCAACCATTTTTACCATTCTGGAACTGTTCTTTGTGAAGTTAAAGCATACTTATCCACTTTACCACCTAATATCAATCACAGCTAAACTAAAATCTGTTTCAACTCAATTGGCTGTGACCAGCATGACTGCAACACTTGAAAAAATGTGTTGCCCGTTGCTCCCTTCCTTCTTACTTTGTCCCCCGCCAGAGTCAAAGTTCCACTACTTTTTTGGTATACTTCTATCACTGCCTGAGGCTGAAGCTTCTGGACCCTTTTAACATCCCAAGGCTTGATCAGTATTTCCCAACTTCTTTCTGCTCATGATATCAGACGTTCATGGAGGTGATAGGTTTGGGTCTTCAAGTCTCTAAGAGCAACACAGGAGAGGAAAGAACGGGCAACATCATTTATCATATAAAACTGCCTTGCTTGTGATATTGC
Organism: Ambystoma mexicanum; assembly: GCF_040938575.1. Classification (NCBI taxonomy): domain Eukaryota; kingdom Metazoa; phylum Chordata; class Amphibia; order Caudata; family Ambystomatidae; genus Ambystoma; species Ambystoma mexicanum. Next base: position 990,742,901 of record NC_090927.1, on the reverse strand, counting down.
AGCTTCCTATTTAGAAATTCCCATATTATATGATGTGCTCCTCTCTACCTCAGCCTGCAGCCGCTGCAACATCTCTCCTGATGCAGAAGAAATCCTGTAACAGTTATGCACTCACAGGTGGGCAATTAGCCCTAACCCTCGCCCTTTAAAGATAGATCACATTCTCTGAGTCCCGCATGCTGAATTTGATGGCATGTATTTATCAACAACATGCTTAAACACAATTATTGTGTGACAATTTAATCTGATCAAAAGCTTAGCATGGATACATCAAAGTACTGTTCGTTTTAACAGCAAATTTCTGGTTAGGTAACCTGTGCCATAGGATATCGACGTAATATCTAATTTCTTGGTATCACTTTGGTAAAGCATTTGAAACTCTTTTGGCTCTTTCTTAATTACATCAGCATGAATGGCATTTAAAGCCACTGATTCCAACCGGATTGGAACTGACATTCACAATGCAGTAGAAGACCCTAGAATTCTAGCCAAAGAACTAAAAGTGAATCCAAGAGTTACTGAGCATGATGTATGGTTACAGAATACCACCAAAATCTTTATGCAACCTTTATTACTGGTATAAATCCCTGAATGTCTGAGACCCTGACATGTAACAGGCCTTAACATATGTAATAGATAACCAAGCTGATATGTGAGGATAGTTAGTTTAGAATTTGATATAGATGGGATGGTGTCTACTTCATATGAGGGTTTTTCAGTTGTTTTATAATAAGTTTAAAATGTTAATTTGTTTATAGGAGAGGCGTCCAGGACACTGGACTGGTTGAAATGTTATATTTAGTTTGTAAAATATATCTGTTGTTGGTGACTTGCTTCTATTTCAGAGGGGGGAGTCAGGTTCATATCTGTAAATCGCTTGTTAGGATCAATACGTTTGGCTGAGGTTCCTTTGTTTGGACATTTGGACACTTCAGATGGGGTGGTGAAGATGGCAGATGACCTACATGTGATTACATGGAATGTCAATGGACTAAATCATTTTAAAAAAGCCTGAAGGTTATGACCTATTTTAAAGAATTAAAAGGTGCTATTTGTTTAATTCAAGAAACTCATCTTCTTAAAGATGAAATTGAAACCTTCAAGAAAGGTTGGGTTGGGAGTTTTTATGTCTCCTCCTTTTCCACACACTCAAGGGGAGTTGCAATTCTGATTCAGAGAAATGTCCCAATAAAAGTATTGAGAGAATTGTCAGACCGAGAGGGGAGGATGGTGGCATTACTAGATAATATTCAGGGATGTAATGTGGCATTATGTAATATATATGCCCGTCTTTGGAGGATGAGTCATTTTATAGGAAAGTGGCTCAATCATTACAAGACTTGGGTACAGATAATATTATTCTAGGTGGTGAATTTAACACTATTTTGGACAAGAATTTGGATAGAAGTGTGTCTGTGACTAATAGGCAGACTGATCATCATTATCTGTCTCTGAAAAACCTACTTGAGGAACACGCCCTGCAGGATTGTTGGAGGATGCACCATCCATTTGCTAAAGAATATAGTTTTTACTCGTGTGCACACTCGGTTTATTCTAGACTTGACATGTTACTGACAGCCGGGAAAATGACAGAGAACCATAAAACTAGTGAAATAGGCAACATTCTACTAACAGACCATGCCCATGTAACAATGAGCATTAAATTGGTTTGTGAGAAAGAAAGACAATATACTTGGAGAATGAACAATATGATCTTACATGTGGAAGAGGAATTAGAGAAATTGAAGACCGAAATTGACTTTTTTTGTGTCAGAAAATCACAAGGGTGAATTGCGTTCACAGATTGTATAGGAGGCTTTCAAATGTACTATGCAAGGTTATTTGATTAATCTAACATGCGGTTTAAATAGGAAGCATGTTACTAGACAAAAAGAACTGGAGATGAAAATTGATCTAAGAGAACAATGGCAGATCCAAGTGACTCGGATGGTACTGCAGAGTTGCTGAAACTGAAAAGAGAACTGAAAAATATCATTGATGAACGGACGGAACGGAAATATCATAGCCAGAAATGTGTGTATTTTGAGAAAGGAGAGAAATGTGACTGATGGCTGGCCTAAAGGCTGAAGAAGAGGAAGTCAGAGCGATCTCTCACATGTATTCAAGACAAGGATGGATGGGTCACCTTTCATCCAGAAGAGATCAACAAAGTCTTTCGAGACTATTATGTAAATTTATACCGCAATGAATCTGGCACATCCATCGGGGGAGGTCATTTTCTTGAGAAGGCAAAGCTTTCCAAACTCGCAGATTATGATTCACAATTACTAGAGAAGGAATTAACTTTGGATGAGATCAAAGGGGCAATTAACAGATTAAATGTAGGGAAATCGCCAGGGCCCGATGGTTTTCTAGTTGAGTTCTACAAGTTGTTGCCAGATTCGGCCCTCAAAGTACTAAAGGATATGTACGTGGCTTCTCTGGCGAATGGCCTATTGCCATCATCTACAAGACATGCAATGATATCTGTCTTTCCTAAGAAGGGGAAAGATAATACTTTTTCCTCTTCGTCTTGTTAGGATGACTCCATAAATCTGAAGCCAGCGATTTCCATCTATTAAGATGAGATAATATGCTTCCTGCGAGCTATAGGCCGATCAGTTATTAACACAGACAATAAAATACTGGCAAAAGTCTTGGCTATTAGACTAGAAAATCTTCTCCCAACGTTGATCAATGGGAACCAATAATGTTTTGTGAAAGGAAGGAAGACATTGAGTAACATTAGGAGGCTATTTCATACGATTGCTAAGGTGACTGATCCATTAGACGGCGCTGCTGTTTTTTCACTGGATGCAGAGAAGGCATTCGATCGAGTGGAATGGGACTTCCTCTTTTTAGTCCTTGAAAAAATGGGATTCGGGGGAAAAAATTTCAGGTCCTGGATTAAACTGCTTCATTCAGAACCGACAGCTGATGAAAACACCAACGGTAGACATTCGATTCGTTCAAGCTGAAAAGAGGGACAAGACAACGGTGTCCTCTTTCTCCATTGTTGTTTGTTATTGCGATCGAGCCACTGGCGGCTGTGATTAGAGATGACCCAAATATACACGGAATGTCATGTTGGGGGATACAACACAATCTGTGGCTGTTTGCTGATGACTTCTGATTCTCAGGGACTTGGAACAGTCATTACCGACTCTCATGGAAGTCTTGACATCATTTCACACTTCATCTGGCTATAAAATAAACTGGACAAAGTCAGAGGTGATGCCCCTGGCACCTTGCTGTAGTAAACGATATATAATGGGTCTGGGGTTCAGGTGGTGCCCAGATAAAATGTCTTATCTTGGGATTTGGATTACTCCGAAGGTTATTGATTTGGTGAAGGTTTACATGAATTTGATTTGTACGGTCTTCAAAAACGATTTGGAATGATGGAGTTTACCGAATCTTTCGCTATGGGGAAAGAGTAATGCTTTAAAGATGGTATCGACCCCTAAGATCAATTATATCTTGAATATGATCCCATTAAATGTTGATACTCATTACTGGAACTAATTGGACATACTTATCCAAGGTTTTCTATGGGATAGGAAACCACCAAGATTAAGTTTGTGGAAACTACAATTACCTCTGGAGAAAGTTGGACTAGGAGTGCCAAACTTTAGGGCCTATCATCTTGTCTTTATTTGTGATTTTATAGTTAAATTCTTGGCACAGGATCCTGATGAGTGGGTTATGGCAGAGGCAAGTTATTGTGGTCCTTTGTCACCAAGGGCATTATTGATCACAGAATCAAGGGTAAGAGGTGTGAAAGATCCGTTGACTGTCTGTCTGAGAAACTCTTGGAAGAAATTGTCCAGTTTGTTGGGTGTGGATGCTTATAAAGATCCTGGTGCATCATTACGGATGAATCCTTCTATTAAATTAGAAAACAAAACTTTATTCTGGCCAGAATGGTTTTTGGGAGGTGTCAGTTGAATTGATGATCTATTTAAAGAGGGAAAATGGATGAGTGCTAGAGAATTACAGCAACAGTTTAATATTGAAAATGTCAGGTTTTCAGATTACAGGAAATTAAAGATTACCATTGGTGAGATTGGCCCTCATTACGACCCAGGGGGTAAGGGGTTTACGCCGGCGTAAACTTCGCCGACCCTTACCGCCTGAGTACGAGTTCCCGTAGCGCCATGGTGATTTTACCGCCTGCTTTTTGCAGGCGTTAAAATCCATGGCGCTAAGGGACCTTGTTGTTAATTACGCCACCGTAATTTACGGTGGCGTAATTAACGCCTTCCCCACTCCCATTATGCCCTATGGGGCAAAAATGGGAATGGGGAAGGGTAAATGGGGATTGGGGACTTACCGCCCTGCCAAGGTCGGAATGGGGCGGTAAGTCCGCCAACCACCATGGCGGAGTTGGCAACTTAGCGCCATGGACCATGGTGCTAATAGCACCATGGTTCTCCGCCAAGGTCGTAATGAGGGCCATTGACTTTCAGGCTAGATTGGATCTGGATTTTCTTACAAGAGAGTCATTGGTTGGAGAAGGTGGCCTAGCTAGCCAAGTATACAAACAGATGGTGAATGAGTATAAAGGCAATGATTTGCTGAGAGGTGAATGGAGTCGAAGGATTGGCTCCGACATTACAGTGGAGACATGGACAAGGATGTATGCAAATGTCAGACTTTGTGCCTTGGGCTTGACTGAAAGATCGAGACAAATTAAGATACTAAACTGGGTTTATTGGACACCTGATAGATTATGGAAGAGATGTTTGAAGGATGATCCGGAATGTTGGGCCTGTGTTCATGAAACCAGTACACTGCAACATATGATGTGGGATTGCAGAAAGGTGCGAGGATTTTGGAAAGAAATAGGAGTCATTTTGGACAAGGTCTTGAAAGAACAGATTGGTTTTGACTTTGAAACATTGATATTGGGAAATGCTGAAACCTTGGATGTACTCAATCAATGTCAATAGAAGTGGCTGTTTAGAGGTGCCATGGTTGGAAAAAAAGTCATCCTAAAGAATTGGAAATCTAATATTAATCTAGAAAAAGAAGTGTGGTTGAATGAAATGCATAACCTGGACGATATGGAACGTTTTTTTATATAGGAAATAAGGCAAGAGTGGATTATTTACGAAGATTTGGGGAACATTTCTAGCATTGTATTGAATCTGACATTTGTATATTATATGATGTGAACCAAGTGACTACGGGGTTGGGGGGGTTGTTTATATACTGTTTTGTACTTATGTATATAATTTTTATACTTTTGTTGGTATTTCATGTAATGATGTAATATTTAAACTGAAAATAAAGTTTTTAAAAAAAACAACAATGTGTTTCCTAAACTTTGCCTACCTACCCACCTTCTTTTAAAAAAAAAAGCCATGTCTGGTTTTCCAAATATTATATTGCTATCCACCCTATGCGATCACTGCCCTCTTTCCCTCCTATGCGCCATATCAGCCCTCTTTTTCAATCAACTGGTCACGTACAAGACGGAATGCAGTGATGTTAATGAAAAAAAAACAAATGAAAAAATAACAACAAAAAAACGAAAAATAAATGTAAGGGGGGTAGGGAAAAGGGTTAAAAGGTGTGTGGGGGTTCTGGGGTGGGGTAAGACGCTTAGTTAAACAGTGGTTTGGGGGGCAGGCCCCCAAGTTACAAAAAAGAAAAGCAACATTTTCTTTCATTCGTTATTATTTCATTCGTTAGGATTTCGTTTGTTAAAATCACATGTAACCGTACAAGACTGGTGGAGGCAGCAGGGCACTTTCGGTCTCTGCATAAATTGTGTTTTCCAGTCTGATAGATATTTACTATACGTAGTACATAAATTAGCATACACATTTTAGACAACATGCTCACACTGCTCTTGAGACAATAGATTAAAATATTTCCCCCTCTTCTTCTCTCCTGACTACCTTCCTTACTCTGCTTCCACTCGTAACTTTGATGTCATCTTTATCTCACAACTTCTCGCTCTTCATCTCCAAATCTGGCAGTGCAGCCAGCCTCATCCGCCTCAATATCAGAGAAATCTGTCATCTCCTTCCTTTCAAAGTATCCAGTGATACAGTCGTGAAGATTATCCCATGGTAATAAATGCCGATTTTTTTTAAATGCACTTATTTCACATATATATGTGGGGGTGGGTAATGGTAAGTATTTATGTTATGGGGAGTGTTGGGGGCTGCAGAGGGTCTACCCCGCATATATATGTGAAAAACGTTTTTTTTAAATGAAAGAAATTCAGCATTGTTTACCACCAGATTTATTATGCCGACTTTATTACATGGAACCCCTTTCAATACTGCTAAACAGCTAAAGTCCTCCATAGTCCTTTCTAGATCTGACTACTGTGCCAGTCTCCTCTATGGCCTTCCGAACTATGCTTTTTCACCTCTGGACAAAGTCCTCAACTTAACAATCTGCACCCTTTTCAATCTTTCTCACTTTACCTCTACCCGTCGCCAGATTGGCTGGCTAACTCTTTAGACAATAGTCATATGTATTACTCAATTTGAAAAAATGTCTCCAAAGTGGAAGATGGTTTAGAAAGGACCGGGACTATATTAACAGCAGAGACACACATTTCTGTTCATGTGCTAAAAGAGCAACCCCTGTGATACAGCAACCTAGTCCAGATCTATGAGCCAAGGGTTTCAACAACAGGTCACAAAAGAGCCAAAGAGGACCACCCTGATATGTCCATCACTAAAGTAAAAGTACTTTAGAAAAGCCAACACCTGGGAATCTACCTGAGAGGTACAGACAGATGATGAAAAACCTCATTTACTTTGAGGCCGTGTACCATTAAATGTATTGAAGGTATCATGCAGTAGAAGCCGAGGAGAAGACCCATGCAATGTGCCGTTGTGGGCATGATATTTTATGCTCAAAGAACCACGCATATTAAAAAGGGAAATAAGCCTATTGGTGGCATACCTGCTACTGATGACAAAAACTGCCAGTGTAAATGCTGAGAAAGAAGCTTTGAACACAGCCAGCAAACCATCGACATTGCAAATGGCTTCCTTTAAAAATTAACAAAACTACCTCTTCCATTCTGCCTCGTTCTGGAAAACAATATGCTTCAGCAGCCATCTTTGTCTTATGCAAACATACTATTAATGGTCTAGGCAAACAGCACTGTTGCTGTGGCCATAATTGTTCTTGGCAGTGGTCAGAGTTTTTCCTCTTTTCGCTGGGTCTGGCGATGCACACTTCTCTTATTGGGACTGCTGGTGATTGAGAGAAATGTTTACTTTCTACAGTGATACACACTGTGGTTGCTTGACTGTCATTCTCTCGAGCAGCAACCGGGCTCTGAACATATTGCTGACCACCAATTTAATTAGCTACCAGGGGACTTGATTTAATTATTGACACATCATTTTAATTCACTCTTTCTGTGCATATTGCACATTTGTGAAGCACTCCAATGAAATGGGATGGGGAGGAGAGATTATGCTATTAATAAACCCGTCAAAGACACAATAGTAAAATGGTCAGTGCGCTCTCTCCATTGGAAATGTGCCTACCATCTAGCTGTGGCACAATGTGACATTAGAAATCCATCTCTGTATTGGACCACGGTACCACACAACAGTGCAGTGTGTGGGAAGATATATATGTTTAGGTGATAATGGCGACAGGGCTGAGCTGTAAATGCTGGTAATGGCCCGCTAGCGCGAGTTCACAAGCCCATAGGCCTTCACTGCGGGATGAAGGTACGCTGAAGGTAGGTTTTTAGTTGTTTGTTAAATGTGAGTCAGTGGTGTGGGATGCAAACAGGATGGGCAGCCATCTGACTGTGCAGAATACGCTCTCGTATCACCACATACAGCGCACATTCGAAGCAATCTGATTGGCTAATACATTTGACCTGAATTCTAATTGGTTTTAAACCATCATGAGACATGCTGGTGATGTGGATTCATGAACAAAGCAAGTGGTCTTGATACAGTTTGAAGAAGCAGAGCGGCAGATGTCATGCTGAGCAGTGTTCTACATTTTTTGAGTGGGTGACTTGACTCAACCCCAGGCCAACCAATCCACCAAATTCTGGGTCAGCTCTCCTTCATTTCTTCATGCACAAATCCCATGTCCCAGGTAAAACTAGAAGCTAAAGCATTTACTCATCAACTGGATTGCAACCAGAGGTTTACATGTTCACATGCTGTGCTTGGCGTTCAACCTACTGTTGACGGAACGTAGCATAGGACGTTCAGCCCCGTGCTGTGCGTATGCTAATGTTCGTTCCTTTGATTTTGGGAGCAGTGGCTTCTTCCCAATAATAATCTCTTTTTAAACTCTTCTCAAGTTCTGGCACAAGGTCCCAGTCTTGCAAGAGAAGAGTGAGAGCACTCTCTAAAGTAGTTCCAGGGCAGTGCAGTTACCAGGTGGGTGCTTGTCAGGTAGCTCAAGATAATCTTGCCATTTAAGATGAAATGTTTTATTTGGGCACCCGCAGTATCCTCTTGAAGTGAAAGACTTCCAGGAGTCAAGGTACGTTTTCCGGTAAGTAGTTGATTTCCTTATAAAGAAGGGCCTCCTGTCTGTGTGGGTTTGTTGGTACACTTTTTTTGTTTTTTTAAAAACTTTATTTATACCAGCTCACATAAACAAAATATCAGCCACAACAATTACATATTACCAAACTTTTAAAAAATAATATCAAGGACAGGCAGGTGCTATCATAGTCCGAGGACTATGCCACTATGTTTGGCGAGCCATAAGGACATCCTCATCTGCCTTTTGAGTTGGGGAGTTCAGATATTGCCTTAGAGGGGCCCATATGTCTCTTGGTCGGCTCCTGGGGATTATGCCTCTTGCATATGATTATTCACATTCATATGTGTCAATTAGGTTGCCTAGGCAAGCCTGAGTCGTGGGGGCCGCCTTCGCTTTCCATAGTCTGAGATATTGCACTTGGCCACCGCAGTTACAATCGCAAACAGCCTACGCTTCGTGCTAGGGGCCTTGGCAATGTCACCCAGGAGGTACTTTAGCAGTGAGGCTGGTATTCTCATCTCTAGTATGTCACTGATGCTAGTTGCCACCTCACCCCAAAATTGCCTGACCGGTGGACATTCCCAATACATATGGATGAATTAGCTCCAGGTAGATTGCATTTGGGGCAATGGGATTGCTTAGAGGAGTCATACTTGGCAATCTTAGCCTGCGTTATATGTAGGTGATTAAAAAATGTGTATTGGACCAGCCTGAAATTCGCCACACCGATTTTGTACACTGGCACTATCGGGACTATTGCGTCAATTACTGTTTCCAAGTCTCTTTCCGATTTGGATTTCATGGTGTTTTGCGAGGGAGTGTGAGATTGGACTTTGCTATATAGTTGTGAGACGCCCCCTTTGAAGCCATCCTGCCCCATTATTTCAAGGAGGAAAGGGTGTGAGTGCGGTTCCGTGGGAAATGATGGCCAGGCGCGTTTGAGCCCCGCCTTTAGGCGGTGGTATTGCAGCGTGACCATGAGGCCCTGACCATGTCTACTCCGTGCTTCATCTAAGTGTAGGAATTCCCAGTTCGGAAACAGGTCCCCCAGTGTCAGTGCTTTGGCCGGGTCCTAAATCACCTGCATCGAGGTATCCTGTGTGGGGATCAAGTCTGCATGATGCCATAGAGGGGTATTTGCCCAGTACGGATGTGTGCAACCCACCCTGTGATATTGCTCAGCCCAAGCGTGAACAGTACAGGTCACCAGATTGAAGCCCACAGGTTTTACATACGATTTGGAGAATGTCATAGATTGTATATCGTTAGGGGCAACTAATTGTTTTTCACTTTGTATAAGGGAATACGCTTCCATGTCATGTAACCAGTATCGGGTATATTGTGCCTGTGCTGCATACTAATATAGGGCGAAGTCTGGGGCAGACAAGCCACCAGTATCAAATTTCACGCATAGTTTAACCCAAGAGTGTCTGGCCAGACCACCCACCCCCAAACAAATTTTGATGCCATTTTCTGCAATTTAACAAAAAGGGCCTTACCCGGCCATATCGGGACGTTACTGAATAAGTAGAGTAGCTTGGGGAACACTACCATCTTGAACAGCGCTATACGTCCGTATATTGAAATGGGTAGCTTACTCTAATGTTAGCTTGGTTTCTAATTGTGAGATGTATGGGTCATAATTAGTTTCATATAATTTTTTTCTATCCGTAGCTATAATGATACCCAGGTATCGGGCTGAGTCAGGTGAGCACTGGAACTGCAACATGACAGGCGAATATTTGGCGCAGGGGGTAAGAGGTATAACTTCAGATTTTGCTTGATTAATCTTATATCCTGAAAATCTGGAAAATGATGTGACGTCTTGTATGACTGGTCCCAGGTTAGTGTGGGGTTCTACCAGGTACAGCAGAGTATCATCTGCGTAAAGTGAGATGAGTTGGGACTGCCCACGGATTTGAATACCCCGGTGTATATGTTTATGGCGTAGGTATGCTGCCAGCCCCACTATCGTGAGAGCAAAGATTGAGACCATATACTGGTCCGGTTCTGGAGCAGACATTTGGTCGCTATTCCCGTACAGTTTGGAGTAAAAAGCAGCAAAGATTTTGTTGATTTCGTCAGGCTTCGTGTGTATTGATTCGTCCGTACCCATAATGGATGTGATTGCTGTGAACCCCCGCTCCAGTTTTATTAGAGACGCCAGCAGCTTCCCGGCTTTGTTGCCCGCCCCATAACACCTGGCTCTGGCAGGTTGCGATATATACTTAATCTCCCTCTCAGCTAAGGTCCTGTATTTCTCCATCTGTTCCTGTAGTGGTCTTAGGGTCTCTGCCAGGCAATCGTGTGTGTGCTATTTCTAACGAGTGGAGAGTGATTTCAGTTTGATTGAGGTTGTTTCTGATGGCTTTAAGGGTACCAACAGTTTTGGATAGAAACTGCCCTCTTGTCCACACTTTGAAAGTTACCCATATTATGGCCGGCAAAGAGACAGATCCTTCATTATGCTCAAAGAACTCATTCATTTCCTCCCTAAGTGGTTCTATGACTGTGTCGTCTCGCAGGAGAGCTGGCGGCATTCGCCAGCTCCGTTGTGACCATACCTCGTCAGGATTGCGCAGCTCGATGAGTACCGGCGAATGATCTGATAGTGTTCGTGGGAGGATAAAACAGTCATATACCTGTGGGAGGTAAGAGGTATAATTTCAGATTTTGCTTGATTAATCTTATATCCCGAAAATCTGGAAAATTCTGTGATGTCTTGTATGACTGGTCCCAGGTTAGTTTCGGGTTCTACCAGGTACAGCAGAGTATCGTCTGCGTAAAGTGAGATGAGTTTGGACTGCCCACGGATTTGAATACCCTGGTGTATATGTTTATGTCGTAGATATGCTGCCAGCCCCTCTATCGTGAGAGCAAAGATTAGGGCGAGAGGGGACACCCCTGTCGCATGCCTCTATGTAGGGTGAAGGCCGGGGATATATTACCATTGATACGTACTCTGGCTTTAGGGTCTTTATATAACAACTGAATACATTAGAGATGCCACCAGCTTCCCGGCTTTGTTGCCCTCCCCATATCGCCTGGCTCTGGCAGGTTGCGATACATACTTAATCTCCCTCTCAGCTAAGGTCCTGTATTTCTCCATCTGTTCCTGTAGTGGTTTTAGGGTCTCTGCAGGCAATCATGCGTGTGCTATTTCTAATGAGTGGAGAGTGATTTCAGTTTGATTGAGGTTGTTTCTGATGGCTTTAAGGGTACCAACACTTTTGGATAGAAGCTGCCCTCTTGTCCACACTTTGAAAGTTATCCATATTATGGCCGGCGAAGAGACCGATCCTTCATTATGGTCAAAGAATTCATTGATTTCCGCCCTAAGTGGTTCTATGACTGTGTCGTCTCACAGGAGAGGTGGCGGCATTCGCCAGCTCCATTGTGACCATTGTGACCATTGTGACCATCCCTCGTCAGGATTGCGCAGCTCGATGAGTACCAGCGAATGATCTGATAGTGTTCATGGGAGGATAGAACAGTCATATACCTGTGGGACCAGATCGGGTGACAATAACTAGAAGTCTATTTGTGAGCTTGACAAGTGCACTGCAGAGTGGAATGTGAATTCCTCTGTTTCTGGGTGAAGCGTACGCCATACATCCACCAGCGACATCTCCGTCATGTCGTATATTATTGCCCTGGTGGCCTTGGGCAGGGGCCTGGGGGATTTGGTTGACTGGGGGGTGCCATCAGCGACATGACTTGTATGTAGAATTCCGGTGTGTCAATATTGGAGCCATATGTGTTTATTAGGATTATGTCTTGGTTCCATAGGGTGCCCCAGATGATCACATATCTCCCATCAGGATCAGTAATCGATTTCGACAGTTAGAAACCCGTCCTGGAGTGAACGATGGTTAACACCCCTCTGCATTGTGATGAATATCTGTCCCCAGCCTCAGGTGACCGCAGTCCCGGGAAAACAAGTCGACCACTTTGGCTGTTGCATGCGTTTCTTGTAGAAACAGGCTATCTATTCTGTGCCTTTTAGCGTAAGCCAGTATTTTCCTGCCCTTTATCGGATTTGCTAAGCATCTAACACGATAGGAGATTCAGCCCACTAGATGTATCTTTCGGTGTCATACGTGTTTGGTGAATAATGAGACGCTGTAGCTGTAGATTTCTTTGTCTGTATCCTGCATCAACTTATTGTCAACTTTTTCTATTATACCCCACTTCCCGTCCCCCCTGCCATCCCACCCTCACCAACCCTCCCTCACCATCCCTCCAACTGGACAGTGTAGCCCCTTTATTTAACATAACCAACTTTCGTAGTGGGTGGCTTTGTGTGCCTGATATGGACCGCCTTAAACCTCAGCGCTCCTTGAGGTCACAACCCCCACTCTTGATGGAACCAGTGCTGGGTGTTTTACTTGTGGTGTGCAGGCTTTATATGCGCTTGCATGGATTTGCCTCCCAGCCAGTTGGTGTACCTTAGCCGTTGTTGGCGGCAACCAGGATATGCAGTTCTATATAGGCAATGGCCTCTTCAGCTGCCTCAAAAAAGTGGGATCTGCCCACGTGTTGGATCCACATTTTTTCCAGGAACATCATTGCGTACACTATTTTCCTTTCCATTAGCGCCTTCTTCGCTTGCTCAAATGATCTTCTGGCTGCTTGTACTCTGCTGGAAAAGTCAGGATATATATGTATACAATTTGAGTCGTAGCTTAGAGAGACCTTCTCCTGTGCCAAGTGAAGGATCAGGTCACGGTCACGGTAATTGAGTAGACGGGCTATTATTGTATGAGGTGGTGCCCCTGGTTTCGGGGGTGAGGCTAGGGATCTGTGTGCTCTCTCCACCAAGAAATGCCTCGAGAATTGGGCGTCGGGGAAAAGCGAGTGGAGGACTTCTTCCACAAATTGCTCCATCGGCACGTTGACAGATTTTTCAGCCACTCCTACCACCCTGATATTATTGTGGCGTGATCGGGATTTGAGATCTTTGCACTTATCCCAGACAGACTTCAGGTTCTTCTGGATTTCATCTATTGCTTTGCCATGTGTAGTTGTTGTTTCCTCCAGAGTACTCACTCTGTCCACAGCCACCGAAACCCTAGTGTTCACTTTTTGGATATCAGATCTAATGGAGGAGATGGCATTTCCAATGTCACCCAATGTGGGCTTCAGAGTCAGAGCGCAGATCTATCTGTAGGGCGGGAGCCGAGGAGCGGGTCCGTCCTGGTGCCGCAATCGCACCCGGGAAGCCTAACAGCCCACTGCCACTCGGTGCCGCAGACATTGACCACTGCCGGGGATGACCTCTGCAGTGTTCGTGTTGACTCTCCACCAGCTCTCCTGTGTTGCCACCTCTGTCTGGCAAGCCCACGGCACTTCCTCTCCACGCTCGCCTCTCACCTCGGCTGCGGGCAGCACCATATGAAGTCACCCGCTCCAGTCAGCAGTGGGCCGGGCGTGGCAGGATATTGGTGTGCAAGTTGCCGGTGGTTTCCCCAGCCGAGCAGCACTTTGCTGCTCCAAATCCAGTGTTCAGCCACTCGCTTCACTGCCAATCTCGCTCCACGGGTGCCTGGAGGATTCCTGCACACCACACTTCGTTCGAATTCAGCACTGTATGATATTCAAAACAGTATTTGATTTTGAGGGTTACAGTGCCCGAATGTCAGGCGGCCATTTTCATCGCCACACCACAGCGCCCCCTGGTACACATTTATCTACAGGCTTATAGAACCCCGAGAAGGTTCTTCGTTTCCTCAGAGATCACACATGTTGATCAAAGTTTGGCACATGAATAGCAATAACAGACATTTACAAGATTATTTTAATGTGGCATGCATTCATAACATGTTTATAAATAGAGTTACTCTGCTACCACAACATGTTTATTTTTATAGCTGTCACAATGCTTATGCCCTTAGATGGCATCCATAATAAAAACGTGTTTTATTACTTACATGTGGTTACTAATGCCTCTAAAGATGCACTTTGTTGTCACAGATTATAATTTCCTAATAAGGTAACACATATAATACATATTTGCAAGCCTTGATATTGCACTGAATAAGAAGATTACATCTCACTAAGGTTTCAGCTAATACTTAAGCAATAAGCCCCAAGAAGGGGGGACATTACCACTTCAGGTTACATAGTTACAGGGCCCTCGGGAATTACCTGAAGTTTTAATGCCACCCTGCGAGGGGCTTATTGCTATTAGTATCCCGGCCCGCAAGACCGGGGAACTAAAAGTATTATTTTTTCTGCATTTTCTGCAATTTATTTTCTGTTTTTTTAAATGCTGTGGCATTTTGCCACAGAAAAAAAGTTTAAAAAATGGCCTCCGGGGAAGGGAAAACATAGTGCGTTTTCGCTTTCCAGGGTGGCCATTGAAAACAATAGAAAACAAAAAAAATGGCCACCACGGAAAGGGAGAAGGGACTACACGTGGTCCCTTCTCTCTTACCATGGCGACCATTAAAAGAAAAAGGAAGAGTACACACAAAAAATGCCCACCATGTAAAGGAAAGAAGGGACTAGTGTAGCCTGTCACAGTTCAGGAGTGGACGCGCTGGAGACGGAAGTGTTTCCAAGGTGTCCGATCCTGAAAAGCAAGTAAGTATGGAGGGGAGAGAAGGAAGGAAATGTGGAGAACGGTGGAGGGGGAGTTGGGTTTAGAAGCACTTGCCTCCTTCCCTGGCGAGGGGAGATGGGAGCTGCCAGGCTTCAGGAGGCTCAGGGTGGTGGGATTAGCATCTGGTAATGCTCGTGTACTTAGACTCCCCATTGGCTGGGAGGATGCCACACCCCCTCTCCTGGGTACTAATCCAATATATATCACACCTTCCTTCCTATCACCAGGAGAATATCTTTTCGTACTCAGGATGCACAGCAATCCTACACTTATTACATGTATGACCATCATTCAACACAACTGCATCATCTAGAACTTTATCCACTTTGAAAGGACCACTAAATTTGCTTTCACATTTTAATATTCCTATTGGCTGTTGCACCCATACTTGATCACCTTGATTTACTCTTGATTGTCTAGTATTGCATTTCTTTGTCATATAACTCTTTTGCTGTTTAATTTTGTATTCTTTCTCTCTTAATTCCTTTTCATTCCACTCAATGAACTTCATTCTCCCCAAACAAGGAGGACATACATGAGTAGCAGCTTTCCTTCTTCTTAATATTTCAAAAGAAATCAAACTTGTCATAGCATGAGGTGTCAATCGGTATGTTAACGGATGTTTTGCTATGTCATCTTCCCAATTAATCCCAGCTTGGATAGACATTTGAATTTTATACGTTAAAGTATATTGAACCTCTCAAATAATCCATTGGTGGAGGGGTGCAAAACTGATGATTTATGATGTTCAATGGCCATATTCACACACAAAATTCATTAAATTAGAAGTGACCTGGACATCATTATCTGTTCATATTTTCTTTGGAATGACCTCTCCCTGAAATATATCATCCATGAATGTAATTACCACTCTTGAATCTGCCTCAAACATAACACAGATCTTACTTCTACCCATTTGGAATACATATCAGCCATCACAATTACATATTTTTCCTACCTTCCCTGGAGTGCAAGGGACCTAATATGTCCAAAGCAATGTATTCCCACAGAATATTTGGAATTTCAATGGGCTTTTTAGGAAAAAAGAGCCTCTGAATCTAGCCCAGTCAGCATTTCACCAAAAACTGAGAACTGATCCCATTTGCCAACAAGAGTGTGAGACTTGGGTGTGAGACTCTGTACTGAATCTGGTGTGAGTCAGTATTGTGAATGTATAGGAACACACAAGGTTAAATGGGAATTTTGAATTTGTCATTACATAAAAGCTGGTATTTTCTGTTAGGACCACACCATGGGAGTGTTGCAATGAAGCATAAGACTAATAGTTTACTTACTCTACTAATACCCCTAAACTAGTAACCTATCCCCTGACTAATGTTCAAGGCAGCTCAGTCCATAGCTCTGAGGTGCAAAATATTGGTGCAGGATAAGCCAGCTCATTTTAAAAGAGAATAAATGTGCAGAATGAAAGTTGCTTTCTTGCAAGGAACAGCTGAGGAATATGAAATCTGTTTTGCTCAAAACAAGCATATTGTTTAAAAGACTTGCAGAACAGGAACCAGTGCAGAAATGTAGATATTTGCATCCGTTGGCTGAACACATGCTCTCTGGAACTTTCTAGTGGGTTGGCTGGCTTGACAAAGGGAGGTGGTTTTGATTGGCACCGGACATCACGGTGAAAGGCGGGCATTTTCTTAGACTTTGTGTAGGACAACATACATTTGTGTCCACATCACTGAGAGAGGATTTAAAAAGGGCTGTCTATCAGAGGGGAGGGGCTCTTTCTGTCTCTGGGTCGGAGTGTGCTGCACTTGCTGACAGTGAGCAGGCTGGCTGGCTCTATCGGAAAAGTGTGATGAGCTGTTCTGTCAAAAAGGGAGAAGCAGATAGAGAAACTTTCCAAGCGGGCTCTGTCCAGGCAGATGGGGAAAAGAGATCCTCACCAGTCCGAGTGGAGGGGGTCCTGGCTTTGCAGTCTGATGGCACACAGAACCAAGAATTATTTAGGTAAGATCCCAGTACAAGTGAGGTGTATAATGTGTTGATTGTGAGTGCATTTTACAGGCAATTGCAGACTGCGGAATTCTGTGTTATGTTATGTTATGTTATGTTATGCTATTATATGTTATGTTAATGTTATGTTATGTTATGTTACTTGGCATTTATATAGCACCTTATATATCATTGGTATGACCTCAAAGCGCTGGTAGGTTGAACACCCTCGGGAACCGTAGTTCAACTCAGTAGAGAGAGGTAGTGTCATAGGTGCATGGGTGCACCGGATATGTGGGCAGCTGGTGTAGTTGTTGGATGAAAGCTGCTTTCTAGCGATAGGTGTGGTGCTGAAGATATCAGTTGGATGTGTGCAGTTTGGGGGGTGGACACTCAGACTGGGTTCTGGCTGCGTTAGGCCTGAGGAACGCCTATGTGAACAGCTAGGCTGGAAAGTGCTCAGCTAGCTGCGTTTTATTAGGGTGATGAGGTGTTCATGGGGTCATATTCATAAGTGAACAGCCAGGCCAAATTATCAGGGGTATAGCTGTGTTCTCGTTGAATGATGGCGTATAGTAGAGATTAAGCATAGTGGTGTGATATGGTGGTTATCTGTAGAAGCGCCTGAGACAAGGCACGTGGACACGACGGCGGGGACATACATATCGACATACTAATAAATAGTGACAGGGGTCGATAAAGGCATATATGGGGATACAGATATATATGGGGATACAAATATATAGCGTATATAGGGGGATACAGATATATGGCAATAGTTCCATCCACTCTCTCCAGTTCCATTCACTCTGTCCAGTTCCATCTCTTCCGTCCAGGGTTATCTACTCTGTCCAGTTTCATCAATGTATCTGATTCTATTCACTCCATCCATTAGGTCATTCAATTCACTCCATCCGTTCTGTTCGTTTCATCCAGTTCCATCCAGTACCACCTATTTCCCTCCAATCGTCCAGTTCCATCCATGTCATCCCGTTCCATTCAAGACATCCAATTCGATCCACTCCGTCACTCTATCCACTTCATTTCATCTGCTCCATCCGTTCCATCTGTTTCATCTACTTTCTCTGTTTCATCTGTTCCATCCGTACTGTCTGCTCCATCCGTACCGTCCACTCCAGCCGTACCGTCCACTCCATCTGTTCCGTCCATTCCATCCATTTCATCTGTTCCATCCACTCCATCCACTCCGTCCGTTCCGTCGACTCCATCCGTTCCGTCCATTCCTTCCTCTCCATCCGTTCCGTCCACTCCGTCCGTTCCATCCACTCCGTCCATTCCATCCACTCCGTCTGTTACCATCCACTCCATCTGTTTCCATCCACTCCGTCCGTTCCATCCACTCCGTCCGTTCCATCCACTCCGTCTGTACCATTGTTACATTAACAAACATGGGTAATTCATTTTATGTGTATTATTCACTGTCCTAGAAGTAGGTTTCAAATAGTTAGGACTCTTGGCATCTATTGCAAAAAAGGTGTGTGAAAATGTTATTTACTGTGGGGGACACTTTACAAATGGAATGTGTTTGTGGCTATGTTCATTTTAATTTTTGAATCACAGGGATGTCATGTAAAAGCTCAGTACATTGTATATGTGATGTGTACTTTTCATAAATCCTAATTACTGATAAAGCACAAAAAAGAACTAAGACAGCCTTGGTCTGTTAATTATGTGTCCTAGTTACTGGTGATAGCATACAGACAGGCGGGTAGGTATTGAGGTATTTTCATGTTATCGCACGTTGTAAAATGTAAGGTGAAACAGGTCACTGTGAATAGGCTCACATCATAAGGGGCTGATTACATTAGTGAAAGTGCAGTATCCATGTGTATTGGTAAGTATATTCTGAGATACTGCCAGAAAGGCATAAAGCACAAACTACCACATGATAATGAAATTGTGACTTAGTGCGCACCAGGTCCGGTTTTGGCTTATCGCTTATGATCCCGATATAAGAATAGTATCAGGTAGACTGGTGTATTTGGGGGTCATCAAAATACCACTAAATACCTTAACAGCTTCAAAGGCTGGGTATGTGTCTTCAGTGCCTTATCCGATGAGGAGCACGTACAACAATTTTTATAATTTCTTCCTCTTCAATATTTAAACTTGCCCACCAGTAGTCTTAGCGAAGAAACCCTTTTGTTCTTTTGTTCTTTTGTTCTAGAAATTCCCATGTGCTAGTTGCAAAGGGTGTTCCTTATGGCAGCTGGAGGAATGATTTGACCAGATCTCAGCACATGCAAACCTTCAATGCTCAATTCAGCTCTTACCTTATAAAAGGCACCTAACCCCAGATCAGGGGTCCACTCAGCCCAATTTATTAAGACAAAGGGCCTCATCATGATTTGGGAGGGTATACCGAGAGTAATTGTGCCAGGATACCACCCAGCACAATTAGCGTTACCACAACTTAGTCTGGCACAATTTGCGCCAGATCCCGAGTTGCGGTGGAGCTGTTATTCCCCTTTTGTTATGAGTCCATAGAACTCTATGGGTTTTTTGGTGCTATTACCACCGGCGGTAATAATGCCAGTGGTGAAAGTGCCAAAAATGGGAGTAAATCTGGAGATTTACCTCCAATTCAAAGCTGGAGCTAAATCTCCAGCTTTCCGCCCAAACTCGGGATTGGACGGAGCAGTAATGCAGTGAAAATAGCATTACCGCAAGATTTTTGCTGCTCCGCCCAACCATTGAAGTTTGGTGGTATCCCAGCGGTAATTGCACCAGCATACCACCCAACGCAATTATCAATGCCGCAACTTGGTCCGGCACAATTTGTACTGGATCCCGAGTTGTGGTGGGACTGTTAGTCCCCATTTGTTATGCGTCCATGGGACTCTATGGTGTTTCAGGCACTATTACTGTTGGCGGTAATAGCGCCAGCGGAAATAGAGCCAGAAATGGGCGGAAAGTTTGAGATTTACCTTGAGCTCAGAGCTGGAGGTAAATATCCATCTTTCCGCCCAAACTCGGGATTGGACGGAGCAGTAATGCAGTGAAAATAGCATTACCGCAAGATTTTTGCTGCTCCGCCCAACCATTGATGAGGCCCATTGGGCCTCATCATAAGTTTGGTGGTATCCCAGCGGTAATTGCACCAGCATACCACCCAACGCAATTATCAATGCCGCAACTTGGTCCGGCACAATTTGTACTGGATCCCGAGTTGTGGTGGGACTGTTAGTCCCCATTTGTTATGAGTCCATGGGACTCTATGGTGTTTCAGGCACTATTACTGTTGGCGGTAATAGCGCCAGCGGAAATAGAGCCAGAAATGGGCGGAAAGTTTGAGATTTACCTTGAGCTCAGAGCTGGAGGTAAATATCCATCTTTCCGCCCAAACTCCGGATTGGGCAGAGCGGTAATGCAGCAGTAATATCATTACTGCCACATTTCTGCTGCTTCGCTCCAACCCTGATGAGGCCATTGTCTTTAACTGAAACATGTTGAATATTAAAATCATGACTATCTATAGGCATCACCCAGTTCATGATCCCCCTTGAAACACCATCTAATCTTTTTGACATGAACACTGCTACTAAGGGTTTATGGTCAGCGATGATGGAAAATGTTTTCCCCCACAAGAAGGTTTTGAATATATTTGCTGCCCATGTTACTGACAGAGCCTCCTTTTCAATGACTGAATATTGTTGATCCACCTCTTTTAGTGACCTTGAGGCAAAGACCACCAACCTGTCACCTTGTTTATCCGATTGTAAGAGCACCATGCCCACACCAATACCGCTAGCATCAGTTATTATACAGACATCTTTGCTTGTATCAGTGGGAGAAAGAATAGGAGCTTTAGCAATGGCTTCCTTTGTCTCACGGAATTCAGTTTGACAGGCACAGTTCCAATCAGATTCTTGACCTTTTTTTTACACAGATTTCTAATATTTGTACATCTATATGAGAGATGTGCTACTAATCTTGAATAATACTCCACCAAACCTAGGAAAGACATAACCTCTTGTCGATTCTTGGGAGGTGAAGGTTGTAGTATAGCAGAAGCCAATCTCTCCTTGGGTGATATACCATTTTCTGATAAATAATGGCCCAGATAATCAATGTTTAAGGCCCTAATACAGCACTTGGATTTTGTAATGTGAGGCCCGCAGCACACTAAAACTAACACAATTTTCGATTTTGCATGATGGTCTTTGATCGATGCAAAAATGTCATCCTGGTAGTACAATACGCCAGGGTTGGCAGTCACCACTTCTCCCCAAATCCTCTGAAAGAAAGCAGCTGCTGAGAGTAATCCATATGGCATCCTTTTAAACCTAAGGATGCCATCTTGCATGATAAAAGTGGCAAGACCTCTGGATTGAGGATGTAATTTGATCTGGTTGTAGGCTGACACTAGATCAAGTGTAGAAAACACTTTGACTCCAGCACTGAGGCTTACCAACTCACCAATGTTTGGGAGTGGAAAGCGATCCATCACCACACATTTGTTTAAAGACCTAAGGTCCATGCATAGACAAGCAGTTCCATTTGGCTTCCTAACCACTACCACTGGGGAACACCATTGAGAGCCTTCTGTTGGTTCTATAATATCTTCCTTGATTAATCTAGCAATTTCTTTTGTGACTTCTTCTCCGAGAGCCAGTGGGACACACCCCAATTTTGCAACTAGTGGGCTAGCTCCTTTCTTTAAACTAATTTTATGGTATTTACCTGCAAATGAAGCCAAATATTCTCTAAATACATCAGTGGTATTATTTTCTGGGGAAGAAATTATGGTAGACATACTGCCAGTAATTTTTGGATTGATTGGCAATCCCATGTCACGTTGCTGATTCCATCCCGGCAGACATCCACCTTTGTCAGAGACATAAACTTTATCCTTGGGTAGTTTACCTTTGTATGTTAGAGTTGCATGAAAACATCCTAGCATTGTTATTCTTGAGTCACCATATGCACTAGCTTTTATGGGTAACGGTCTAAAATTAACCGTTGAAAATTTTGATTGCCAGGTTTCTCTATTAATGATGGTGAAGTATGACCCTGAATCGATAAACATTTTAATAGGGGCACCATTTACTTCCAATGAAGCATGAGGCTGTTTTTATCAGTTCCCCTGGTCATACCCACATTGCATATGGACCAGCTGACACCAGATGCCTCGTCTTCAGGAGTGGGATCTTCAGAACCTTTCTTTTCAGTATTCTCATGGATTTCTTTGACACGCTTCTTGTACGTATTATGACAGCATTTGGTGAAGTGTCCTTTTTTTCCACATTTACCACACTGAGCATTGTGTGCTAGACAAGAAGGGTTGTGTGTTCAGTGAGAGGAGCTGCCTCAACTGTAAAATGTGTTGCCATTTGAAACAGTAGACTTGTCATAGTGAACTTTCTGGTCATCTTTTTTATGCAGTAGTTTATTTTTCTTTTATTTTACATGTGTATTAACTGCTTGATTGGATACAACATTAACAGAATCTTTGGATTATTTAGCATCCAATTGTTTGACACATGCCAACATGTGTTCAACTCTCTTTGCAATATCCAGGACCTCCTCTAAGGAGGGGACACCCTTTGCCAAAATCTCCTCCCTTATTTTGATTTCTTTAACTTTTAACATGAATTGATCGTGAAGCCGCTCATCATAGGATGGGCCAAAGTTGCAGATGTTGGCTAATTCTCTAAGGGCTGTAAAGAAAGCCTCAATAGATTTGTCTTTAGAGTGTTCCCTAGTGCTGAAGGCATAATGTTGTAGTATGATCCTAACCTCTTTTTCATAATGTTTATCGAGTTTCTTTATGATAACATCATATGCAGAGGCTAGATCTATCCCCTCACCATCTGCCTGGATGTTCCAAATTAAATCCGGGAGACTTTTTAATATTCTACAACCCTCATAACCTAAACAGTGCATGAGGCAGGCTCTGTCCCTCTCCATGTTGAATTCTGGGCCATGTGTGGCTGTTACATAATCAATAAAGTCCTCTTTCCACGTTTCCCATGGTATTGCTGGTTCACCCAGGGTTTGGAGAAAATGCAGAGGTGAGTTAGCCATAAGTGTGGCAAGTGTAAGGGCACTGAGTACAAAAATGTGTGTTGATCTCAATAAACAACAATAAAGCACAAGTGTTACAAGAGGGTTAATACTGCACACAAGGTAAGTACACAGTGCAAGGGTAAAAGTAATAACTACCAGCCATTGGTATGAGAAGGCTAATAAGTAGAAAGTATATTCTTCTACACAAGACAGGTTCAAAGTTGTATACCAACCTAGAACATGAAAGAATAGCCATTGTCATAAAGCCATTTAGAGATGCATGCAGCGGCAGCCCACGACAAAATGTTGTGAAACACAATCTCAAATATTCTTGTATGCAAGGTAGGATCCCGAAGGTGAATAACAACCTAGAAGGTGAAAATGAATGTTGTGCACAGCAATTATCATAAAGGCCTTTAAAGGTGCGACCTAGAATGTGGAAAATAATTTTGTGCACCGTAAATGTCATGAAGGTCTTTACCACTATATGAAGTGTGGGAAAATGCAGAGGAAACAATCACCAAGTAGATATGTGTGAAACAATAAGCAAAGCAGCGTAAGCAAATTATTTGAAATTTATTGAATATACATATAGCACAAAGCTTTGTATAACATTTGATTTAAAAAAACACATGCTCATTACAATTAACCAATAAATAGTACAAATGATTGCTGACAGCTTGGGATACATTGCGTCGTTTTACAGCTAATCTCATTATAAACATTTAAAAATCTCAACAATGTGCATATAAAATCTAACAATAGAATAGATCAAATTAATGTCATTGCCTTGTAGAAATTAATACCATAATCGAGGAAAATCAGATATGCTGACAGCATTGGTGTATGATTTAAAATATTGCAGACGGAGACAGTTTAAGCTTTCACATGTAATTAATAGGTGAAACAGTGATTCTTCTATTTATTTATATTATTGCTTGAGTAGCTGCAGTATATGTAATGCCGTAATTGAGAACAATAAGTCAAGCCTAGAGCATGTCCTTTATAGCTATGATGGTAAGTACTCAGAAGTATGAAGAGGAGAAGGAGATCGCTAGGACCATCACACCCTACTGAAGAGGTTGCCTGTAGATCTAGTTTAAGTGGGAGACAGCAACCAGATTCCCTTTTGTTACCGGCACCAACAATAAGAAAACTAACATAAGCAAATAATTGCTTGAGAAGCTGCAGTACATGTAATGCCGTAATTCAGAACAATAAGTCTAGATCATGTCCTTTATAGCTATGATGATAAGTACTGAGAAGTATGAAGAGGAGAAGGAGATTGCTAGGACCATCACACCCTACTGAAGAAGTTGCCTGTAGATTTAGCTTAAGTGGAGAAAGCAACCAGATTCCCTTTCGTTTCCGGCACCAAAACAGAAGGCGAATGCGTAAAGGCAGGTCCGGGGCGTAGCTGCAGATGGAAGCAGGTCCACCAACTTGAAGGCAGCAAGAGCGGGTCAGTGGGGAAGCAGGCAGCTTCTTTGCAGACAAGTGAATAGTGACCGACACTGCTCGGCTGAAAGGAAGCAGGAACGCACTTTCTGGTTGGCACGCAGGAAGTGGTTGGCAACGTGTGTGTGTAACATTGTACACGTTGCCCTGCACGGAAGGATATCAGGTGATCTAGGAGGATGCCGGGAACTTTCCAGAACGTGAAGGCACCATTTTCCCTCAGGGAGGACGAGATTGGGACTGCAGGCAAAGGAAATGTCTTCAGCAATGGAGAGAATAATGAAGATCCAACTCCAGGATTGAAGAAGTGAAGAAAGGAAGAAGACATTCAATAGGAAGAAAGAAGATCGCAGCAGGGTCTCCAGGGGTTCAGTGTATCGCCATTCTGAGGTGAAGGACTTCCAGGAGTCAAGGTAAGTTTCTGGTAAGTAGTATATTTCCTTGTAAAGAAGACCCATCCGATTTAGGTCACATGCTCTGTGGGGGTTTGTTGGTACACATACATACAGACTTATGGAACCCTGAGAAGCATGCATTCATAACATGTTTATAATTACAGTTACTCTGCTACCACAACATGTATATTGTTTTATAGTTGTCACTATGTTTATGCTCTTAGATGGCATCCATAACAAAAACATGTTTATTTCTTACTGTTGGTTACTAATGCCTCTAAAGATGCACTTAGTTGTAACTGGTATAATTTCCTAATAAGGTAACAAATATAATACATATTTGCAAACCTAAATAGTGCACTGAATATGAAGATTAAATCTCACTAACGTTTTAGCTAACACTCCAATATATAACACCTCTCTAAAGAGAGCTCTTTCCATGTCCAAAAAGCTACCTTCATTGGTCACAAAGTTCTTTACAAGTGTTCTTTATCTTTGCTG
This sequence comes from Ambystoma mexicanum, assembly GCF_040938575.1. Lineage (NCBI taxonomy): Eukaryota > Metazoa > Chordata > Amphibia > Caudata > Ambystomatidae > Ambystoma > Ambystoma mexicanum. The sequence goes on along the minus strand of NC_090927.1, from coordinate 990,717,461 downwards.
ACAAATTAAGGTATTGGCTTGATGTTTCTCACCTGCCAGAACGTTCCCACATTTCTTTTCAATTTCATTTTATTCTGACATGGGTCTAGAAGTCAGCTAATGTTAGTTGCACCCTCCAAACCCCATATATCACTTTGGCCCTTTAATTCTGCAATCTTTCTTTGACATTATGCTAGGAATCCCATTCAGCTATCCATGTAGAAGAGCCTTGCAGGAATCCCAAACTACTGTCTGTGGTACTGTTCTAGAATTCACTTCACAATATTCTGGTGCCCAGAAGTTTATTTTCTCTTCCACACTATTTTCTGTGAGTACATTCTGGTTGAAGCCCAGCTCTTGTTTTTCACTTTCTAGCTACATGGCATTTGTAGCAACGTGGCAGAGTGGTCTTGTATGGCCTTGGGTCGCTGTTAAATACTGTCTTCTTCTTCTCCCATGTCAGTTTTTCCTCTAGCCTGTCTGTGCTTCAAAGATTAGAGTGTTAAGGCCAGAATGGACTTGGGTCCAATTTGGAAAATAGCTTGCAATTTCAAGGAATTCATTAGATAGTCAATGGTTTTCTTTTCTTCCATGGGGTCCCTTCTAAAACAGGATAACTGGGCATATTAAAGTCGTTGGCCACCAGATAAGGAGCTTGAAATTCAAAATGTGCTTGCATCCATTTTATAAAGATATTCACCCACCAGTGTTAGAGCCCCTAGGTCTATCTCATGCACACATCTTTCGGACTACACCAACCGACCCGCAAATGAGTCTATTTTTACTCCTTGCATTGCTGACTATGATTTCTCAGCTGCACCTCATCAACTTATCTTTAACAATCCTTCAGCATCCCTGCAAGGTAAATGTTCTTCCTGCATGAGACATAGGTTTAAATTATTGTTTTTAAATATCTGTAGGATCTCCAAACATGTATAAGTCTTTAGTGTTCGATGCCATCAGTGTAAAGTCCTTGTTCATTTTTACATTATAAATCCTATCATGCTTCCTAGCCTAACTAAAGCAATCTCAGTATCACAAATATCTCTTAGTTCAAACCACACTTGTATTATTTTGTTCTTTTCTTTTCTCATAGCCTATCTATTTCAATATGAATATTTTGTTTCCTTACCTTCACGTATAACATAGTAAGCCTCTGACTCGTCACCAGTAGAACACATCTTCATGAATGAATTTTATCTACTGCTGCCATCCTTCCCTTCCTGCCCTTATCCTCCCTGATCATTTAAAAACTCCTAATGCTAGTGCTCTGAAGGCGCTATAAAATATCCCCACTGCTTGGAGATATGGTGAGCCAGTCATCTAGTAGTGTCAAGACATCTTGCTCCCAGTTTTACAATTTCTTTGGCTAGCCAGCAGCTGATATTATTTTATATATTTTGAGAATGTGTTGACTTTTTGCACCATGGTAAAATGGCCACTTAGTTATTTAAACTCTCATGAGAAAATGATTTTAGAGGTTGCTGCATATTAATTATCAATATTGAAAATCGATGGCTTGATCACATGAAACTTCAATTTGTTATCCATGGTCTGTGGGAGAGAATATTCACTGTTTAAGGGAACATGATAACAAATATACTAATATATTTCTAGACGTCTCTATCCCATAAAACAGCCAAAAGAGGTCTTGATGTGCTCTGTTAATGTATTAAACAGAACAGACTCACAAGCTTAATAAAGATACTGATCTGTTATTTGATATTTCTAGCCTTTCCAGGACACATTATGAACTCATACTCTTCCACCACTTTCAATTTTGCAGTGTATCAAATCACTTAATTATCTCTCTTTTTAGGGATTGCCTTTCTGCTGTCATTTCTCAGCGCAGTGAACCGAATTTGATGGTTTCGCTTCCAATGTGTTTGTCCATAGGCCCTCAACCTGCAAAGTTTCTCCTAAATTAGGCCTGATTTATGTGTTTTCCTTGCCGCCTATACCTGAATTTTCTTGCAAGTGTCTGAAGGCATTCCATTGTATACATGGGTAAATCCGATTTCTTTGTGGCTACCAGATTAGCTGTATGGTTAGAGGGTTTTTGCAATGTCTGTCAATCTTTTCATAAATGTTGCCTCAATCAGTTGCCTTTTTGAGTAAGATGTCAGGATCTTGATTCATATTTTGAGGGACTATAATTACTTTGTTAGCAATAAGAACTTCCGTGTCCTTTCCTTTACCCTTATTGTCAACTGCTACTTTGCCTGACTCAAATTCTGAGTCATGCATAGATGCAGAACTAAACAATTTGACCTCACCAGGGAGTGTTTTGTCTCTAGTGTTCCTATTTTCTCCAATTCAGAATGACCGATGTGTAATCATTCTCTGCCCCACTTAATTTACATTTTTGAGCATATGTGGTATAAACACACCTGCATTATGTTAATGTTAATGTTAAAGGTCATTTGTAACGCGCACTATCACCACCGGAGTGGTCCCCTGGCGCACTGGCAGCTCTGAAAGAGGGAGGGAGGGGTGGGTTAGTGGGTGGAGGCTGGAAAAGTGCAAGAGAGCAGTGATGTGCTGTTGGCAGCCTCAGCCCGGTGGTTCCGTCGGCTGGGCCTGGGGTGTATGAGGCCGGTAGTCGTCGTGTGCTGATGTGCGAGTCTGTGTGTGTTTTGTTTTGTTGTTGCAGTGTAGTGAAGTTCTTGCGGTTTGCTGCGCTAGAGGTTTGTGGTTGTGTTTGATTTGGAGTTTGAGAGGTGTATGCAGAGAAGGAAATTGTTAGTGGTATTGGTTAGTTGGTATCTCTATCCTGGATTGAGTCAGTTGGGCTCTTGTAATCCTACACGACGGAATGCTTGTACACCCTGTGCCTCAGGAGGTATGTGCCCGTTTTTGCATTCGAGGCCGTTTGAGGATTTAGCTGTCCCCTCCGCCCGCTCCCTTAATAACTTTGCATGCTCCTCACCCCCCTACATGATTAGTGTAGCTGCTAGTGTCCATACCTCCGATTGTGGGGTGATTGGTGGTATCTCGTCCGTTCCACAGCCCTGTGGTACCTAGTTGTGGCTGTACGGGCGGTGGGGGATGTTAAGGGGTGGCTGGAGTTGTTGCCTCCGTCTCCCTGGGTCTCGCGGGTGACCCTTGATATTCATTATCTATATGTGTCCTCTCTTACATCTCTTGACCTGCCAATGAAAACAGTTCCAAGTTTTCAAAGTGTGCTCAGGTCCTCTGACACCAATATTTCCTCCTCATCTGGTAGGTACATAGCCTTTGGATGGGACGGCCCTAGAATTTATTTTAAAAAAGATGGTCATGGCCTTTATCTACTGCTTTATTCACTAGAGAAATTCATCCTCTTGATCCTCTCAAACCAGAGACAGTTGTGTCTGCTTTGACACCTTTATGGTTCCCTTGTCTGCTTTTATAAAAGACACAATACAAAGTGTTGATGTCAGATCGCCACACCCCCTTAGTTCTTATGGCTGTGCACATCACACTCTCTTTTTTCATTTGGCTTATGGCTGTGTGATTGAGTGTGTTTTCACAAAGAGGAGGGGAACCTGAATGATTGTCCATATCCCTAACGTTTACTTGGGAATGAGCTGCTGCCAAGGTGTTTTCCCAGACACAGGTTGGAGTGACTGAGGAACACTCAACTGCTGTTAATCTTTATAAAAAATGTGGTTGTCAGACTGTCAAGTAGGATGGGTTCACCAGGGATTTAAATGGCGCGTTCTATCATCTCTGTACCATCTCTTTCTTCTCTCAGAAACCCATCACAAGGAGGTCAGGTGAACTCAGGACATTGATTACCAGGATGTTTATGTGCGTATACGTCTTCTCTTGGGACCCTGCTCCTGCTACAATGTCCCAAAATGATAAGTGGGATTGATTGAGGTTGATGTCAAAAGTGAGATATGCACCAGCCACCGTCACCATGCTTAAATCTTCTCCTAGATTTCACAGCATGGAGAAGAAGCACCATTCTCCCTATAAACTGGCACATCCTCTTCTCTCCAAAGGACCCTGCTCATCCACCTGCTGACCAATCAAATGTCTTAGGCTAAAGCCACATCAGAAGCAGGGCTGCAAACATTGTCCAGTGCTCCTCCCTCTATAATTTTGATTCATTAACAAAATTCCATGCATCAGTCAAGCTGCACAACAAATAGAGGTCTTGAATAATTCATCCCCATTGATGTAAAAAGGCTGGAACATGAAAAATTCAAGAAATATTGAACAATATTAATGCATAATAACATGAAACAGCAATTAATCCATCTGGACCCTGTGAGCCACCTTTCACAGCTGCCAATCTCTTATCTGTGTGCTATAAACCCTATTGTTTAATCCTGTAGCTGTGGCATTTTTCATTAAAGTTATCAAAGGATGCGTATTGAAAACGTTGTTCTGAGGATTTAACATCCCTGTTCCCAGTACTAAATTCTGCAAATTTCCCAAAGACATCTGCATTCTCCATTCACTCACTCGATCAGAGATTCTGGAGCCATCTCACTTTTATCATCACATCAGGATCACATTCGTAGACCAGCAATGACATGATATTTAAGGCAGGGAGAAAACATATAATAACAAGAGATTTGAAGACTTAAGAAAGGTAAAAAAAATGTTCTTCCACTTTAAACTGGGCCTGGTCTTAGATGAAAAGTTTTGGGACAGGATTTTGGGTATCTGCTGTTCCGAAATCGGGAATGGTAGAAATGAGGTGAAGGACTTGCATTATGTTTATTCTTGTTGGTTTGGAGTCTACACATTTTAAATGGAAGCACATTTTCCCGGCAACTCAGGAAAGGTTACATTTGAGAAGAGAACTGGGGGCTCCATGATAGGCTTTTTATTTACGATACCAAGAGGCATAGATGGAACGGCATGGCAATTTATCCTGGTTTAGAAAGTGATGCTCTTCCAGTGCTTTCAAATTTGGGCAAATAAAAAAAAAAGCAGTTCAGAAGTGAAACATACAGAATTGGGACAAATAGTGGTGGCAAATAATATTAAAATAATTAAATGGGACACGATTGACTATTTGACTATTATATACAGAATTATAACTAAAGGGTATTACGATCTCGAGCTCTGCTTGGGATACGAGGTAAATCCAGAGGAGGTTTTCAATGCCTTGGGTAGGCTTATAAAACATAAACATATCTTTGAGACTAAAACACATGGCTCTGGCTATTCTGCTTCTACAAGCTGGTTTACTCTCTCCAACAAAAAATGAATGCAAGAGCTTATGCAGGCCATCAGAATTCCTGTGGATAATATTTCTGATATAGCTAAACTGAGACGGGATTATAAACAAAAATGCAAGAAAGCGAAAGCTGCAGTTTGCGAAAAGGCATGGGAAGAATTGGAATGATATGTCTCTTCCAAAGATAGACAAATGCTTTGGAAGCTTAACAGCAAGTACCCTGTACTAGCTAAAAGGCCCTGTACTTGGCACGGGTTCTGTAGACAGACCTGATAAAACTTATCAATTGTTGACAATCACAGAGCCGTCGTGAAGGGGAGGTGAGAATTGGCATGCTGCAGCATAATAGGACCTTCTGTGCGCTGGCTCCACCTGTCACCTCACCCTGGCATGCTGCAGTATGTTGCGGTTCATTGCGGTGTAGATATCCTTGAAACGTGTTTTTTGTGGTCCCATAGAAACATCAAGTTCTGTTCCTTGCATCAAGATGATTAAAATGAGCTTTATCCGGTCCTTGTATGGTCACATTGATGTTTTGCATGTTGCAGTGCACATTTCTCAGAAACAGAGCGTCCTACGGCCTTCAAACGTGTCTTCTGTTCTGTGCGTCCAGATGCTTGAAATTAACTCTGTCCGGTCCTTCTATGACCACCTTGATGTTTTGCCGCTTCCAGGTAACTGTCTCATGTGTGCAGGGGCTTAAATCCGGAGACTGGGGTTGGGTGTGCACAATTAATGTAGCCAGTGACATCCAGAGTGTCCTAACAGGTAACTATGCAAATTGTGGTGCAGATTGGTGGTACACTGTGGAATTGTATGAGGAACACACAAACAGATTTTTTGTTTTATATATATATATATATATATATATATATATATATATATATATATATATTTTGAGACTGGATTTTCACAGTCCGAGTGAGAGGCACTCCCCCGTTCCTTAAAAAATCACCAGGCAGACAGTTTTCTTCGTGAAAAAATGTCCTCTTTATTTTTCAGACCATGCACAGCACATGACTGTTTAGTAAAAACCACCTAAAATGTGGTGCTCCATAATGTATGGCTTAATCTGATACGTTTCGCGGTTACCTCACCGCTTGCTCACAACAAGTGATCCATACAATGAACACAGATTATATATATATATTCACACAAAAAACATTGTTAAGGAGACGTTATGGTTAAGCTGCGCAACTAAAAACCTGTACAATTCACTAAAAAACCTTTACAAACGTGACATAATACAAACGTGACATTATGGTTCAAAGTAAAATCGAAAAAACCCTGAAATTCACCAAACAACCATAACTCGCATCAGCACCGTGCACTGCTAAGGCTAACACCCAGGACATCAAAGATGACATCACAAATATCATTGTGATAGGACAATTTAAGTATAAGGTCTTATCGGTAGCAAAAGTTGTACTTATCTGAAAACACATCAGCGAAAGGCATCCTTCCCCCCCTAAGAAACAGCAGCACTGGTGTAATGTGAAATCATAAGAAACAGTGGCGCTACCTTGTACATAACAAACAGACAAAATTTGTCGCTGTACATCTACCGACCCATATTACCGTTTGTTGCCTTTTTGCTCATTGCTGTTCGCAAATTGCCTTATTGCCTGCCGTGCCAAAAAATAAAGCTACCCGTACACAAAGGAAATAATGCGTTAATAATGACCTTTCACAGTGTAATGAAAAATAAAAAAAATGTGCATACACTCCAAGTACTGCATATTTCTCAGTAAAGTACATAGGGGCAATAATCTTTGCCAGTAATAGTCTAAATTAGCAAAGCAGTAACGTGTGCTACTGAAAAGGATGATTACTTGTTGTAATCCGGGGCGGCTTTGGCAGTTCGGATTACAAAACAAAATCCTCTTTCAAGATGGCTGCCATAGAAATGGAATGCGGTTATTGCATACATAGCCCCTCTTCCCTTTCCATGGTAGGCTGCTCAAAGCACAAGTATGTGACGTAACGCAAAACTTGGAAATAAACATACAGCGACGTACAACCTAATAACTTACATTTAGAAATAATGCAGTAAAATGTAAAAGAAAACATGAACATTTTAGAGTTTGCAAAGTAGGTTTATTTAACAACAAACTGGCAGAGACCATCGGAGTAAGCCCATTTCCAATACAATCATAACAATGCTTGTAAGGGCGGCATTGGAAATGTTGAAGATGAGGAACACGTTGTTTTTTTGGCATACAAAAATGTTGAGGTCTTCGTTGAAGCAGTCGCTTTGTTTCCACAGTAATTTCCAAGAAGTCGTCATAACCTTGCGGTTACAGCACCATAAATGATGTGACGTTGCTCCGAATAGCGAGTTCAGCATACGGACAAAGCGGGCTTACAGTCACATTCCACATAATTATTATGGACAGGCAATCGCTCACCAGCAGTTGCATTTGCCGTCTGAAGAAGCCCTCACTCGGAATTTGAAAACCATGGCACGCACAGTATGGCAATATATACCTAGGCGGGAAAGGTTACAGAAAGTACGTGTCAATAACCAACCGCTACCAAAACATTTAAAAAAAGACACAAAAAATGTGCAAAGAACCACACAAATGTACGTGTTCAAACATGACATTATAGTAAAATGGTACAAATGTCCATATGTACCTATAGTAGCAAGCTACAAATGCTGAGATTTTGCATGTGCCTTAAGAGAGAAAAAAAAGCAACTACACAGGAAGAGGATAAATCGGTTATTAAATGAAAATGAAAAGACAATTAAAAAATAATTACGTCTCGTGATTTCAAAGAAGACCAAAAAAACGTGCAAAGTCACACACAAAGCTATGTGGACAATGGTACCGTTTCAAATAAGAAATATTAATGCTAAAAAAGGATGAGTGCAGTCATAGGCTACAAAAGTACAACCTGGGCACTCTGCAATATTACAGGAAAAATGTAATAGTGCAGAAAGATATTATGGCAATTATATTGGCACAATTAGATGTGCAGTAATGCAACAATAAAGGGCGGTTCGTTGTAGAGTGGTCAAAATTAAACGTACATAATATTTACTGCCTCCATTCTGTTTGTGCAAGTCAGACACCAACGTGTTCGCTTCGAAGAATCTTTGTATACTGATATTGCATGTCCCTTACAAACTTTTTAAAAGATAACGTTATCAATTGCTATTTTTTTGGACCCTTTCATTCCGTGAATTGCTAGTAAGTTTCCTTTCGCTCAAGGTCAAAAAACAATTGCCCCTTATAAGCAACTCATGTGGCCTTCACTCAGAAACCAAATACATTATTTCTTTGAAGCAACATATTGCAATCCAATTATGAGAACCGCTACTCCCATAAACATCCAGAAGCGCTGTTTCCAATTTCATTCCAAAAACATTTTAACCCACACGCAGTAATTGGTCGTGGTACAGTGACCAGAAACTTCCATTTAAACGTATCACTTTGGTGACAAGAAAACTGCACTATTTCAGTTTGTGATTTCACATCCCATTCCGTCCCCTCGAAGGTCACCTTCTGAAATACTATTACATGAGTGTGACAAGTCCAATGCTGTCTTGTTTTGGATGTGTTTCTGTTGATATCCGCGTACACTAAAACATGAATAGGGCACCGAAGAAAGCTGTCTTACTTCAAGCTGTTCTACAACCAATCAGGGAAAGAGCCACATGTTTGTGGGCACAAACCTTTTCCCCCATTCAATGTAAGGTCAAAAGAGACATTTTGAGAACCCCTGCCCCTTATAACTTTTGCCCCCTGCACCAAACATCACCAACCTTTCCAAAGAAAGTCAGAGTGCTAGATTTTTTTTTGTGTGCAAACTTTGGTGACTAATCGTCCAAAGGTAGCACAGGTATAAGGCTGCCAAAAAGTGTTCTACCAATGGAAACAGCAATTGCACAACAACAACACAGCCACTAACATGCCTGTGTAATATGCTGCAGTGGGTGTGGGCTAGACCTAGAGATTTGGATGTCTGTCCACAGATATTTTAATGTAAACGTGTACATTGGCTTATAACTCCACTGCTTATAAGGTCGCTTCTGGGTGCATGGCCTTTGGCCATGCATCCAAGACTGTACACCCTTCCCAGAACCATCTGACATGCTAACCTATACTACAGGTGTATGCATTGGTGTAATATGATGTGGTGGTTCTGGCCAAGGCCTAGGGTTTTAGAAGAATACTGTATGGGCTACAGCCTGCAGCCATGCAACCAAAACTCTACATCCTGTCCACAACCACCTCAGTGATGTGCAGTGGTACGGGTGTATTCATAGGTGTGGTATACTTTACTTTTTCTTGCCAGAGACTGCACGCCTAGCTGTATGCCCATAGATATTACAATATGTGGGTGTGCACCGGCTTATTCCACCAGGCCTTATAACTTTGTATTTGGGTGCATGCCCTTCGGCCAAGCACCCAACACTGCACACACTCCCCACAACCATGTAATCGATAAACAATACTACAGGTGTACCTATGGTAGTGACATGCTGCGGTGGTTGTGGCCAGGGCCTACAGTCTTGGAAGTATGGCTACTGAATTTCAATGGTCATTGAGGTTTATAGTCATTAAATCGAAAGCAATAATGTCGAAAGTCAACATTTAGAAAAAATAATGTCGAAAAAAAAGTCGAATTTCTTTTTTATTACTTTTTTTTTAAATGGGGGGGTTCCCCCCAGCCCCCCTTTTTATATATTTTTTATTTTACCCCTTTTTTTACTTACTAAACCCAAAAAATACATATAAATAAAAAATAAAACATCAACTTTTTTTTTTCAACATTTTTTTTTCGAGATTTTTGACATTCGACTTTATTGTTTCGACTTTTTGACTGCACACCGGTCATTGACACCACGCGTGTCCTTCGAACATTTTCAAGGTGCCTGCACACAGCACGGACTGAAATAGTGCCCTTATTACACCCCCTCATTTTCTGCATGTACAAATATCCTGAACAAGGCGGCAGTGGAGAATATATCATTAGCAGTTGCTGCCCAAACAAACATAGTACTTCGTCCATCTCTTACTCTCTGAACCTCCCCAAGCACTATAGGAGATCAAAATAATGTCCCAAACACCATTTCGCATGGGGAATACATCATTAACACTTGCCGGCCAAACAAGTACAGTATTTAACCAATCTCTTACTCTGTGATCCTCCCCACGCACTGTAGGAGAGCAAAACAGTTTCTGAAACAGCATTTCGCCTCTGGTAGCGACTGCGCTGTCTTCGGATCCAAGATGTCGAGCGCATACACACATTCTGACGCAAATCACGGCCCGCTGTAGCCAATCGGCGAAGATGTCGCGTGTCCGCGGTCATGACGCCACCCCCCCTGGCCAATCAGTATCTTGTCCGTGGAGCGAAGAGGGAAGTTTGACCGCGGAGGGACATAGATATCACTAATTTTTTGAGACATATTCTTTGGTCATTTTAAAGGAAACTACTGGACGGATTGGCACCAAATTTACAAAAGCACGCTTTCGGGACCAAGCCCCTGCTCCTGCTGCAAACTTGGTGCCAATCCGTCCAACGGTTTCACCTGTAGGCGTGCGCAAAGTGTTTCCCTCATTCAGTGTATGGGAAAAAAAGACGTTTTGGGACCCCCTATAACTTTTCTCCCCCTGGACCAAACATCACCAAACTTTGCAAAATAATTCAGAGTGGCCCATATACTTGCAAAGTTTGGTGAGGATTTGTTCAGGGGGAGAGAAATTATAAGCCGCCCAAAAAGTGTTCTTCCTATGGGATTAGCAACTTAACCATAACTACACGGCCACTACCATATATATCAATGAAAAAACTTTGTTAAAGGGACGTTATGGTTAAGTTGCGCTACTAAAAACCTATGAAATTCAGTGAAAAAACTTTGTCAAAGGAACGTTATGGTTCCAAGTAAAACCGAATAACCCTTGAAATTCCCCAGTTATGGTAAGCTAAGCAACCATAACTCGCGCCACCACCGTGCACTGCTAAGACTAACACCGAGGACATCAAAGATGACATCACAAATGTCATTGATGACATCACTGATGACATCACATGTGTATGTACTTTTCATGAAATATGTGTACAAGGGATTCTTGTTATAATGTTGCGAAACAAGTGTCAAGGATCATTGCAATAAATATCATACCCTAATTAGTGCATTGAACGATGCATTGATATAAATAGCATTCTGTTATGGGGTTCTATCTAGTATAGTAAGCTACTGATACAGAAACATAACATGGTGTGCAGTGTACAAGATGAAGGTATAATATTCGTAATGTTAATATGTTGAATAATGAAATGATAATTGTTTTCTTAATAGATTTTTGTGTACTGTGAAATATGTAATATGTAGCTAATAAAACATTACTATAGACAAAACACAAAGACACAAGAACACATACCAATATGGGTATATACAGGGAAAGTGAAGTTAGCAAAAAAGCACAAGTAGTAGCAGAAACAATTCATAACTTAACTGATTATTTTCATGCAAATAAATGATTGCTCTGTTTCAAAGCTCCTATTCACCCTATGTATATGTATCACTTGATGTGATTGGACCCACAGGGAAAGTACAGCCATAAAAAAAACAACAGAACTATCAGAAAGTGCTCATAAGTCTATTGATTATCTTTATGCACAAAAAGGATTGCTGTCTTTCAAGCTTGTGTCTTCCCGTATGTATATGTTTCATATGATGTGACTGGACTCTAACAGAATTACTGTAAGAACCTACTTGAAGGATACGTCTACAAATAAAATAAAATGTTTAGTTTCTGACTGTTACTGAAGAAAACCATGTGGCCTAGATATGTCAGCAAAAGAAAAAAGAGTGAGCCAGACATGTGATGTCATCAGTGATGTCATCAATGACATTTGTGATGTCATCTTTGATGTCCTGGGTGTTAGTCTTAGCAGTGCACGGTGGTGGCGCGAGTTATGGTTGCTTAGCTTACCATAACTGGTGAATTTCAAGGGTTTTTCGGTTTTACTTGGAACCATAACGTTCCTTTGACAAAGTTTTTTCACTGAATTTCATAGGTTTTTAGTAGCGCAACTTTACCATAACGTCCCTTTAACAAAGTTTTTTCACTGAATTTCATAGGTTTTTAGTAGCGCAACTTAACCATAACGTCCCTTTAACAAAGTTTTTTCATTGAATTTCATAGGTTTTTATTAGTGCAACTTAACCATAACGTCCTTGTAACATTTTTTTTTTACTAAATTTTAAAGGTTTTTATTAGTACAACGTGACCATAACATCCTTTTCAATAGATGAAGACCACTAACATCTTATGTCCTCAAAGTGGGAATGCCGGGTGGTAAAAAAACAAAAAGATTTTCCTTCCTACGCCGGGACGCCTGCGGCGTCTCTGTGTAGGAAGGAAAATCTTTTACCAAGATGGCCACCATGGAAAGGGAAGGCGGGGTGTATAAAGAACACAACGGCGCATGAGCGGGGTTGGGGGGGCACAGGGGAGACACATGGGCATGAGCGGGGGGTGAGAGGGAACAGGGTACAAACGGGGCATGAGCAGGGGGTGGGGGGGAAAAGGAAGGAAACACAGGGCATGAGCGGTGGTCGGTGGTGAGGGGAACACGAGAGAGACACGGGGCATGAGCAGCGGGTGGGGAGGAACATGAGGGAGACACGGGGTATGAGCAGGGGGTGGGGAGGAACACGAGGGAGACACAGGGCATGAGCAGGGGGGTACAGGGCACATACGGGACATAAGCGGGGATGGGGAGGAAAGGAGAGAGACAAGGGGCATGAGCGGGGGTGGGGGGAACACGAGGGAGACACGGAGCATGAGCGGGGGGTGGGGGGTAACACGAGGGAAACACGGGGCATGAGTGGGGGGTGGGGGGAACACGAGGGAGACACGGGGCATGAGCGGGGGTGGGGGGCAACAGAAGACAGACACGGGGCATGAGCAGGGGTCAACAGGAGAGAGACACGGGGCATGAGCGGGGGGTGGGGAGAACAGGAGACAGACACGGGGCATGAGCGGGGGGGTGGGGAGAACAGGAGACAGACACGGGGCATGAGCGGGGGATGGGGAGAACAGGAGACAGATACGGGGCATGAGCGGGGGTGGGGAGAACAGGAGACAGACACGGGGAATGAGCAGGGGGTGGGGGCAAAAGGAGACAGACACGGGGCATGAGCGGGGGGCGTGGTGGGCAACAGGAGAGAGACACGGGGCATGAGCGTGGAGTGGGGGAATGCAGGAGACAGACACGGGGCATGGGTGGGGGCAACAGGAGACAGACACGGGGCATGAGCGGGGGGTGGGGGGAACAGGAGACAGACACGGGGCATGAGCGGGGGGTGGGGGTAACAGAAGACAGACACGGGGCATGAGCGGGGGGGTCGGGGGCAACAGGAAAGAGACACGGGCATGAGCGTGGGGTGGGGGATACAGGAGACAGACACGGGGCATGAGCGGGGGTTGGGGGGCAACAGGAGAGAGACACAGGACATGAGTGGATGGGGAACAGGAGACAGACATGGGGCATGAGTGGGGGGGCAACAGGAGACAGACACGGGGCATGAGCAGGGGGTGGGGGGGTACAGGAGACAGACACGGGGCATGAGCAGGGGTGGGGGTACAGGAGACAGACACGGGGCATGAGCGGGGGGTGGGGGGCAACAGGAGAGAGTCACGGGGCATGAGCGGGGGTGGGGGGAACAGGAGACAGACACTGGGCATGAGCGGGGGTGGGGGAACAACAGAGACAGACACGGGGCATGATCAGGGGGTGGGGGGCAACAGGAGACAGACACAGGGCATGAGCGGGGGGTGGGGGCAACAGGAGACAGACACGGGGCATGAGCGGGGGGCAACAGGAGACAGACAAGGGGCATGAGCGGGGGGTGGGGGGCAACAGGAGACAGACACGGGGCATGAGCGGGGGGTGGGGAGAACAGGAGACAGACACAGGGCATGAGCGGGGGGTGGGGAGCAACAGGAGACAGACACAGGGCATGAGCGGGGGTGGGAGGAACAGGAGACAGACACGGGGCATGAGCGGGGGGTGGGGAGAACAGGAGACAGACACGGGGCATGAACGAGGGGGTGGGGGGCAACAGGAGATAGACACGGGGCATGAGCGGGGGTGTGGGGGGCAACAGGAGAGAGACACTGGCATGAGCACGGAGTGGGGGGGTACAGGAGACAGACACGGGGCATGGGTGGAAGCAAGAGGAGACAGACATGGGGCATGAGCGGGGGTGGGGGGAACAGGAGACAGACACGGGGCATGAGCGGGGGGTGGGGGGTACAGAAGACAGACACGGGCATGAGCGGGGTAGTGGGGGCAACAGGAGAGAGACATGGGGCATGAGCGGGGGTGGGGGGTACAGGAGAAAGACACGGGGCATGAGCAGGGGGTGGGGGGCAACAGGAGAGAGACACAGGGCATGAGCGGGGGGTGGGGGGTACAGGAGACAGACACGGGGCATGAGCGGGGGGTGGGGGGCAACAGGAGAGAGACACAGGACATGAGCGGGTGGGGGGAACAGGAGACAGACACGGGGCATGAGCAGGGGGGGCAAAAGGAGACAGACATGGGGCATGAGCAGGGGGGTGAGGGGATACAGGAGACAGACACGAGCATGAGCAGGGGGTGGGGGGGTACAGGAGACAGACACGGGGCATGAGCAGGAGGTGGGGGGCAACAGGAGAGAGACACGGGGCATGAGCAGGGGGTGGGGGGAACAGGAGACAGACACAGGGCATGAGCGGGGGGTGGGGGGAACAAAAGAGACAGACACGGGGCATGAGCGGGGGGTGGGGGGCAACAGGAGAGAGACACAGGGCAGGAGCAGGGGTGGGGGGCAACAGGAGACAGACACGGGGCATGAGCAGGGGTTAGGGCAACAGGAGACAGACATGGGGCATGAGCAGGGGGTGGGGGAACAGGAGACAGGCACGGAGCATGAGCGGGGGGTGGGGAGAACAGGAGACAGACACGGGGCATGAGAGGGGGGTGGGGGGGAACAGAAGACAGACACGGGCATGAGCGGGGTAGTGGGGGCAACAGGAGAGAGACATGGGGCATGAGCGGGGGTGGGGGGTACAGGAGAAAGACACGGGGCATGAGCAGGGGGTGGGGGGCAACAGGAGAGAGACACAGGGCATGAGCGGGGGGTGGGGGGTACAGGAGACAGACACGGGGCATGAGCGGGGGGTGGGGGGCAACAGGAGAGAGACACAGGACATGAGCGGGTGGGGGGAACAGGAGACAGACACGGGGCATGAGCAGGGGGGGCAAAAGGAGACAGACATGGGGCATGAGCAGGGGGGTGAGGGGATACAGGAGACAGACACGAGCATGAGCAGGGGGTGGGGGGGTACAGGAGACAGACACGGGGCATGAGCAGGAGGTGGGGGGCAACAGGAGAGAGACACGGGGCATGAGCAGGGGGTGGGGGGAACAGGAGACAGACACAGGGCATGAGCGGGGGGTGGGGGGAACAAAAGAGACAGACACGGGGCATGAGCGGGGGGTGGGGGGCAACAGGAGAGAGACACAGGGCAGGAGCAGGGGTGGGGGGCAACAGGAGACAGACACGGGGCATGAGCAGGGGTTAGGGCAACAGGAGACAGACATGGGGCATGAGCAGGGGGTGGGGGAACAGGAGACTGGCACGGAGCATGAGCGGGGGGTGGGGAGAACAGGAGACAGACACGGGGCATGAGAGGGGGGTGGGGGGGAACAGGAGGCAGACACGGGGCATGAGTGGGGGGCAACAGGGGAGAGACACGGGACATGAGCGGGTGGGGGAACCGGAGACAGACACGGGGCATGAGCGGGGGGTGGGGGGGCAACAGGAGAGAGACACGGGCATGAGCGGGGGTAGGGGGAACAGGAGACAGACACGGGGCATGAGCGGGGGGTGGGGGGAACAACAGAGAGAGACACGGGGCATGAGCGGGGGTGGAGGGCAACAGGAGACAGACACGAGGCATGAGCGGGTGGTGGGGGGCAACAGGAGACAGACACGGGGCATGAGCGGGGGTGATGGGCAACAGGAGACAGACACGGGGCATAAGCGGGGGGTGGGGGGCAACAGGAGACAGACACAGGGAATGAGTGGGGGGTGGGGGCAACAGGAGAGACACGGGGCATGAGCGGGGGTGGGGGGCAACAGGAGAGACACGGGACATGAGCGGGGGTGGGGGGAACAGGAGACAGACACGGGGCATGAGCGAGGGGTGGGGGGAACAGGAGACAGACACGGGGCATGAGCAGGGGGTGGGTGGAACAACAGACATGGGCATGAGCGGGGGGTGGGGAGAACAGACACGGGGCATGAGCGGGGCGGTGGGGGGCAACAGGAGACAGACACGGGGAATGAGCGGGGGGTGGGGGGCAACAGGAGACAGACACGGGGCATGAGCGGGGGGTGATGGGCAACAGGAGACAGACACGGGGCATGAGCGGGGGGTGGGGGGCAACAGGAGACAGACACAGGGAATGAGTGGGGGGTGGGGGCAACAGGAGAGACATGGGGCATGAGCGGGGGTGGGGGGCAACAGGAGAGACACGGGACATGAGCGGGGGTGGGGGGAACAGGAGACAGACACGGGGCATGAGCGAGGGGTGGGGGGAACAGGAGACAGACACGGGGCATGAGCAGGGGGTGGGTGGAACAACAGACATGGGCATGAGCGGGGGGTGGGGAGAACAGATACGGGGCATGAGCGGGGCGGTGGGGGGCAACAGGAGACAGACACGGGGCATGAGCGGGGGGTGGGAGGAACAGGAAAAAGACACGGGACATGAGCGGGGGCGTGGGGGCAACAAGAGAGAGACACGGGGCATGAGCGTGTGGGGGGAACAGGAGACAGACATGGGGCATGAGCGGGTGGGGGGAACAGGAGACAGACACGGGACATGAGCGGGAGGGGTGGGGGCAACAGGAGATAGACACGGGGCATGAGCGGGGGGTGGGGGAACAGGACACAGACATGGGGCATGAGCGGGGTGTGGAGAGAACAGGAGACGGACACAGGGCATGAGCGGGGGGAACAGAAGACAGACATGGGGCATGAGCAGGGGGTGGGGGAAGGGGAGAGACGAGCGGGGCACGAGCGGGGCATGAACGGGGCATGAGCGGGGGTGGGCGGGAGGGAGAAAGACACACATACATGAGCGGGGGGTGAGCGGGAGGGAGAAAGACACATGGACATGAGCCGGCGGTGGGCGGGAGGGAGAAAGACACACGGACATGAGCGGGGGGTGGGAGGAACAGGAGACAGACATGGGCATGAGCGGGGGTGGGGGACTTACTGTGCAGGCGGGATACAAAGCCTCTCATGCGAGGAACAAAGATGGCGGGCGTCTCTGAAGCTAGACGCACTGCACGCTTTCACGCATCCAATGAGAGAGCACGTCAGATGTCCGCGGACATCACGCAAGCTGCTTGCCCAATCACCGTCCTGTCCGCAGAGCGAACAGGGAAGTGTGTCCGCGAAGCGAACACAGATATCACTAATTTTTTTCACTTACATTTTTGTCATTTTTTTAAAAACTACTGGACGGATTTACACCAAATAAAGCAAAGCACGCTTTCGGGACCAAGCCGCCGCTCCTGCCGCTAATTTGGTGTAAATCCGTCCAGCGGTTTGGGCTGTAGGCGTGAGCAAATTTTTTCCCGTTATGTCTATGGGAAAAAAAAAAGTTTTGGGACCCCCCCTATAACTTTGCCCCCCCTGGGCGAATCCTCACCAAACTTTGCAAAAAAATTCAGAGTGACCCGAATACTTTTTTTGCAAAGTTTGGTGAGGATCCGTCCAGGGAGAGCGAAGTTATAAGCCACCCAAAAAGTGCTCTTCCTATGGAAACAGCAACTTAACCATAACTACATGGCCACTACATCAAAAGCTTACTGGCCTAATAGTATTCAAGACAGACCTATGTTGATAGAGAATCAAGCAATTCTGATGGTAATTAATTCTCTTGATTTCTTAAAAATACCACAAAACTTTGCTGAAAATTAATTTAAGCCCTTTGAAAAAATAACTGCTCAGAAAGGACAGCCTTTCTAAAGAAATAAACCAATATTTTATCTTTGGTTTCAAAATGCTAGGAACATAGTTAAAAATACAGAAAATTAAGAATGTATTTAGGTTTACAGTGTTGAATTCAAGCCTTACATTCAAATGATTATCTTAAGTTTCAAGTGCTGTACTCCTTTAAAATGAAAAATAGAAATAATAATCAAGAGAAGGTCCCAACACCGTGTATGGGTCCTGGCACCCCGAGATCAGGAAAGGGAGGCTGAAGCACATCTAAACCCTCAGACTGGATTCTCAAAGATATCTGTTTATTCTTTGTAGCAGTGCAAGACACAGCATACAGCATTCTGAAGAAAAATCTGGAACTCCCAACTTTCTCTGTCTCTCAACCCCTTTTATACAATCTAGAAAGGTGAGGTAATGCCATGAACAATGTACAGCCCCTTTTCCTGCATGTGAATAGTTGGCCTATCTGTGACTCAGATCCAGTCTGAACAGGTTTCATCTAACTCATTCTACACCAGTAGCCTCTTCATGAACTTCTATGAAAAAAGTTATCCACTGACCTCATCATGATTAGCATAAATCAACCATTTTGTCTATGCTCAAGCATCCAACTTAGAGTTGCCTGACTTGTCTAAACAAAAATGGGCGACTAAATTACAAAATGCCTGACCTGCCCATTTTCTTACTTGCCATTTTTTCTACTGTGCACAACATTCCAACCCCACAAAATAGGTCACCCTTAAAGTGCTTTTCTGAAAGGCACTATATTTCTGATTTTCGCAGTGGTAAAGTCATTGATCATCCCGATAAGTTATCTACATCTGGTTTGAGGGGGGTAGGACCTATTTTTTATACCTTCAGTTTGAGGGGGAGAGGGGACTCGTCTCTGTACACTCCCCCCTCTTTATTGTATTTAGTCATCTACTCAATACATACCACTACACCCATGTCCACCCTCCTCAATTTTCGGTGTACCTACACATCTCTGTCCTACTCACCCTTCTCTTATAAAACAATGTATTTCAATCTAAAAGATATCCTAAAAACATTTCTCCAACGTCAGTACTAACACATTGCACTCTCCTAATATAAACATGTATGTGTCTCAAAAGAATACCTTTGTTTACTTTTATCTGAGTCCCACCTCCATTACCTAGTTTATATTTACACTAACTATATGCCTCAGATAATTGTACAGCCACTATGAGACTTAAAAGATGGTCACACTTTGAGGTAACCCACTAGCAAATTTCCTGTACAAATTGTTCACATTGTGGCACATACTCCACATTCTTTCCGCCACACCCATTTCACAAAATGCCCTTGTTCCCCATTCACATTTTTCTTGTCCTTATCATCTGTCATGGATGAACATCTCTTCCATCTGACTCATCTTGGTTTGGCATCCAGGGACTGTCTTTGTCCATTTGAATTTGTCCTTTCTTGGTCTGCATTACAGCATGTCTCCCAG
This sequence comes from Ambystoma mexicanum, assembly GCF_040938575.1. NCBI lineage: Eukaryota > Metazoa > Chordata > Amphibia > Caudata > Ambystomatidae > Ambystoma > Ambystoma mexicanum. Next base: position 990,697,804 of record NC_090927.1, on the reverse strand, counting down.
GCCTATTTGATGCTTTGGCCAGGAGTCCATTGTTTTTTTTACACCGAAAGTTTAACTTTATCACAAAGAATGATTTGCAAGGGGACACAAGACAGGGGAGTTTTGCTGGTAGTGTCTGTGATTGGGCATTTTAGTTGGGTTCTTTGACCCTTCTCTCTGCTCATAGGTTCGTGTGCTGCCAATTTTCTGAGTTATATAGGTCCCTCGTTGTCCACCTGTAATAGAAAGCTGAATGAGTTCCCTTTGAAAAATAAATATGTCTCTTTCATCACACTTTTTCACCCAACCCTTAAAAATCTACTCTTTTGTGTCTGTCACACACTCCTGCCCTCTAAACAACCTCCAGTGTCTCACTTTTTGAACATCCCTGCCTCCTAGACTCCTAGAAAAAACTTCAAAAAATATTTTGGTTCTTTATATACCAAATCTACTAATCCTCTCCCTTTTTGATACATATTTACTTTTCTCTTATTGTATGCTATCTGATTGCTGAGACCTGGCTTGTTTACAATAAACATATTTAGCTGAGTCTATTTTTTAGGCAACAAATACATCTGACTGTCTTATTCTGCCCTTATGTCTCATGGGCTTCTTTGTATACACATTATTTGTCCCTTCAGGGGACTTTTTCATGTTCCCTCTCGATCAACATTCTCAGATGTAGAGGTGCTCAAAATATCAAATGACAAACAACAAATTTTAAAAACATTTAAAAAAGTCATGTCGTCGTCTTCTCCATCTACTAGGTGCATCCGTAGCATAAGAGGACATTGTTGGCAGGGATCCCTGTTGTTTGTAGAAAATCAAAATAGAGACAAAAGTCATTTGGTGACTGGCAAGGAGGTCACATTTCTTCCTGACCTAAATTCTTTCTCCTTGCTGCTAACCAAAAATGTTTTTCTTACTTTAATTTCTCACTATTTTCAGCCCATTTAACTCATAGGCTCATAGGCTCAGCTGAACATTCTTCATCTGCTCTGCTATAAATACTTAATTCTGCTTTGCTCTATGTGCTTCCTGCTTTGCTGCATGTGCTTCCTGCTTTGCTGCAAGTGGTTCCTACTTGTCCATCGCCATCTTCCTTCCAATCACGTTGAACCATGGTCATTTTTCTTCTGTGCTGTATTTTTAGTCTGTTTGAGGCACAATAAACATCTCGCTCCACATTATCTCCCCCTTACCACACGACACTAATTTAGCCTACCCCTGTTTTTCTAGATTATGGCACCAAATTCTTCCACATTCTTTTCTGGCGATCTCACCAGCACCCCGACTTGTTCCCAAAAATGCTTTCATGTCAACTTCAAACAGTCTTTTCTTATTACCGCAGTAAAATATAATTACTGTTCCTGTTCTCGCATTTTTAAAAATAAAACCATCCTGGGTATGGGTGTGGGTGTGGGTGTTCATGCGTACAAGGATGCATTTGTCTGTAATATACTGATTGCTTATACCTTTTTAAAATCATGTGTGCACATGTGCATATATGTTTGCGTGCTTGCATGTGTGCATGAGTGTGTGCAGACATATTTACATCCTCTCCCATGTCAGTGCATCTACATGAATGCCTTGCCCATGTTGGCATGACTTGCAAGCACTTCCTTCAATGCTTTACCGCTTCTTCTAGCTAAAATTCAATATTTTACCAGTTTTTTGTCATGTATCTCAAAACATTTTCAAAAGACAGCTTTTTTCCTCATTTGTTTCTGTCATTTCCCATAACTATTTACTGTGCCTGGTTCAAACACTGTCCACTGGCACAATGGTCTGCCTTTTGTCGCATTTGTGCACTAAAACTCACATTTTGAATCTCAGCTACCCGTGTCCTCTTGGACAAATTATTTTCTGATTTTGTCTCCAAATGTCCTCAAATTTTTCAGACATAATATACACCACTGCAAATATCGCTCCCTTGCTTGACACCTGTCTACTGTATTTCAAATGTATTTAGTGCATATTTATAGATTTGCATACATTTGCACTTCATGCTATCATTGCATTGCAATACTTCTCTATCCTCAACTCCCAGTCATGGCGCAACAAAAAGCCATTTTATTTAAAAGAATAAATACCTCATTGTCTTCTTATTTGCACAGTTATTTGCCACACATAAAACCAAATAATTTATGGGAATTTCTCAAAATGCACTCATCAAAAGGTATTCATTGCCCGTTAGATAACATGACCAAAACACTGCCCTCACAATGAGACACAGTTCATGCAAAAAGTGTTCCAATAATACTTCCATTTAACCTGAGACTTCCATCATTATTTTACCACATGATCAGTCAACCTCTTACAATTTAAGAACAGCTCCTGTAATTCCTAAACAATGTGTCGGCATGGCATTTCCCAACCTACACATGGCTTCATTGCCGTGAATATCCTTAAATCACAAGGCAACAACTTCAATTTATTCAATTCTCCTTCAGTTTAAAAACATCAGCTCCTTTCAACATACCAATCACTAAGGAGTTAATTTGCTCCATACACAGAGAAGGGCCTTCCTCCCATAACTTTTACTGTTGATCACAAATCACCTCATTTAACTGTGTCGTCTGTTATCTGTTTAAACAAACACTGTCCTTTAGCAGTGCACGGTCTTATCTTGGCCATCTGCCAAGGCAAGCACTTCCAAAATAAATCTCTTTTTCTGTACAAGTGTTACTTTTAAGCCCGGTATTTATCTCAGCTCTATTGTCCAAGCAAGAAAGAAATGCACTGACACATTTACAACTCTCTCTTCTGTGGGCTACACAGTCAGCTGCAAAGAAAGACGTAATTTTTTCACATTCTGTCAAGTTTGTATCTGGCCCTCGTTTCTATCAAGACTAATGTGGGTTTATGTCGTGTGAAGTTAATTGAATAGTGTAACTTGTCTAATTTTGGCAAATACAAGAATTAACCCCGTATTTACTGTATTTTGGTTTTTACAGGGTTCATAGATGGACCATTTTTTCTAACCTTTTCTACATGTTCTCACTAAATATTACATTTACCATAATTTTTAAACAGAGCACATGTGTATTTTTATCCATAGCTCATATTTATATCCTATTTTTTCCATAATTGATCACTTTAATTTCTGGCTTAGTGCCAATTCTCCCTCACCTGAATAAACATCTCTTTTGCTTTACTTTTTTCTCACATAATGCACGCAAACATAACATATAACCCGAAATACAATTTTTGACAAACATAACAGACCGGCCGGCACATAATCTTAGTCTACGATCCTCGAGACTAATCCTGCCCCTAATTTAAATATATCCCAATTGGGATTTAAGATGATCTCTTTGGATTGTCTTTAAACAAATCTGTAGTCTGCATCTCCCATAAATGGGCTTTAGATGCGTCTTCTTCTGTTACGTTATTTAAAATTCAGGACAGTGAGCTTACTTCTATTGTGGCTCCTATCCTCACGATTTACTCAATTGCTTGGCTCCTCTCATCAAGTCTATTTCTTAATAACCCAACGCTCATCGTCTCAAATCACTTACCCCAAACCTATTACTCTGTCTAAATTACTCTATTTACACTCTTAAAACTTCAATTTCCCCAAAATAATAAAAACAAATAAAAAACATTGTTCTAAAAGTTTCACCAAAAATAATCCTTCAAAAAAAAAATCTAAAAGGGGTCCCCAAAAATAAAACAATTAATCAATTAATTTTCTGGAAAATCCCCCCCAAAAATTACCTGAAATAATGTTTCTTGGAATTTTTACAAAAACAACTTAAAATCATTTTTCTTGGAGGACTTCCAAAAATAGTCCCATCCAATCCCCAGGTGCCAAGGTTCCCTCCCATGCTATCAGGCCTGTGAGTCCCCTCTCCTTTAGTGATGTGTGGGCACCTGCAGTGTGCCCACCCATCTCTCTCTCTCTCTCTCTCTCTCTCTCTCTCTCTCTCTCTCTCTCTCTCTCTCTCTCTATCTCTCTCTCAGTCCTGATTGCATGTAAGCACATACCTGTATTTCCAAGATTCTTAGTCCTGAGGCTTAGGACTCCTGAAGCATAGGACTGCTATCTGGTTCGCCAAATGGTGAGAATGTCCCAAAACCTTCTATAAATCCTGGCACCCCAGGATCAGGAAAGGGAGGCTGAAGCACATCAAAATACTCAGACTAGTTTCTCAAAGACATCTGTTTATTCTTTGCAGCAGAACAGGACACAGCATACAGCATTCTGAAGAAAAATCTGGAACTCCCACCTTTCTCTATCTCTCAGCCCCCTTTATACAATCTAGAGAGGTGAGGTAATGCAATGAACAATGTGCAACCCCCCCTTTTCCTGCCTGTGATTAGTAAGCCTATCTGTCACTCAGATCCAGTCTGAACAGGTTTCATCTAACTCATTCTACACCAGTGGCCTCATCATGATTAGCAGAAATCCACCATTTTGTCTTTGCTCAAGCATCCATCAGAGAGTTGCCTGACTTGTCTTAACAAGAATGACCGACTAAATTCCAAAATGCCTGACCTACCTATTTACACTCAAAACTTGATACCTGCTCAGTTTCTAATCTAGATTTTTAATAACTTACAATAAACATGTAATACTTGACATTTTTTCTACTGTGCATGACATTATAACCCCACAAAATAGATCGACCTTAAAGTGTTTTTCAGTGTTAAAGTCATTGATCAACCCGATAAGTTATCTGCATTCGGTTTTAGGGGGGTAGGGCCTATTTTTTATACCTTCAGTTTGAGGGGGAGGTCGGACTCATCTCTGTACAACATTAATATTAAGCCCCATGTGGCATTGGAGGCTCAGCAAAAGTTATATTGTTCTACATTAGGGTGTTATTAAAGATGTTAGATAGTTGGAATGGCCTGTTCACATGGTGCCTTTAATGTACATATCAGAATACAAGATGTTTTAGAAGAATTAATTATTAAGACCAATGCGTGAGTAAAACCAAATTATATCCTAGGTTTGATCAGAGAACTGTGTGTAGAGATGTTATTATATTGCAGCAATTAGGTGTGATCAAAAATTGTTTATTATGTAACCATGCGGCCTAAAGTACCTATATAATATATATGTTTGCTAATATGCCTTTATTACTAGAACTTGTCCATTTTGGTATGCGAGTCAAACATTGTTGTTCCGCTGTTAACACCCTTAATATGAAAATCTAGGCGAAGAAAGAATGATCCTCATCAAACTATAATCAGTACGGATAGATTTTTGATGTTTGGCCTTACTTTTAATACATTCCAATAGAATGGCACAATTTCTATTCTTATAGACCTGATTCAGTTCAAGAAAGATATGAACGACTTTTGTCTTGATTTTTTAGCTGATGACATATAACCGAGGGTTTGTATATAATTTAATCCGATCAGTGTATTCATTAATGTCTGCTGCGCGCTGCAAGTTGCTTTTAATTTGAGTGTCTCTGGTATGTGAGAAGTCTATGTGGCCTGGAGGCAGTGGGAGAGGTGAAACAAGACCTCTTTATGGTACTGCGGGTTCTATGTGTGGTAGGTTATCTGAGCATAAGACTTAAATGAATGAATTAAAAACACAATAGTAATATGTTAAATGCGTGCAATCATAGTCAGAAAAAAGCTAAAATTCCACAAGCAGGATAAAACTAGCAGCATATATTCAATATGGTGTTAAAACCCCGTTCCACGGGCTGTAACAGAGGTTAATGACCCAGCAGGCCAAATTATCATCCTGAGCGAAGCAAGGGCTGATAACCAGGACTCTCGGCCATTAACCCTTGTTCCAGCCCTTCGAACGGGGGCTGAAGACTATTAGCACCCCGGGTTGCCAAAGCAGTAACCCTGGGTGGTAAAAAAAAGAATTGTCCTTTGTACAACGGGACATGCGCAGCCTCCCTTTGTATGAAGGAAAATCCTTTACAAAGATGGCCGCTCTGGAAAGGCAAGGTGGCCATTGTGAGCAGAGCGGAAGGTGCGGCTGCGGCGCAAGTGCCAAAATGAGGTAAGTTAGAGGAATTTAAAAAAATGGGGGCGGTATGTGGGGGGAAGATGGTGGCGGGGGTTTCAGCCGTCCAGCAGCATGGAACATGGGCTTTCACTGGCAGTACAAGCTCATGTTCATAGCCACCTGATTAGCTGGCTTCCCCCACAAGGGGGCTAATAAGAATTTATGAGGAAAGCTCTAGCTGATACTGTAAGATGGGGCAGGGTTTAAACAATTCCTGACACATCGGTACCCCACGTACGGGACAGTTTGGAATCCGACTTAAATTCCTTTGTGGTCAATGCAATGCCTAAAGTGAGTTGGAGGGCAGTAATATCTGAATAATGCTACAAAATGGTCGAACTGCGGTGGCACTCAATATAGGATGTAGTAGAAATGTGCTAAAGGAAACGTCTAAATCTTATAATCATTGCCTTCAGTGTGGCACGGTTTAAAGGATAGGCTGCACCTAGAGCATTGTCAAAACCCATATAATCAAGATGAGCAGCCCTCAGGAAGGCAGAAAGACTTTTCTTCTTACAGCATAGCTGGGAAAGCAAAACTACTCCAGACTCGAGGCTGGTAGTAGAATGAAAAGGAGGGTGGAATGCCACAGGACTCTCTCCCTGCTTGAATAAAGCAGACACTATTACCAGCTTAGCAATAAGGTCAAACAAGCGCATAATATACACTTATTCTGCAATCCATCCCCACAATCCCATCTCTCTAACTGCATATTTCTCCCTGTTGAAGTTCAAGAGTCTATTGGACAGGAATGTAGAATCTGATAAAATGAGGAGCCTGGATTTGTTATCATTAGAGAATCATTACTCTTTGTTACAGAACCATTACCCAATCATTACTCTTTGCTATGGAATCATTCCATTATTGCATCCTGTTTAAGCTATCCATTGTACATTGCTGAAGTAGACACTATCCACATTATTAGACGGCCACTTTGTATGCATTTGCAATTTGCATTTAGAATAACACACTGTCATATTTGAAATATCATGTAGAGCCATTTAGAATGACACATTGTTATGTTTTGTAGTTACATGTACACATGTATGCATTGCAGAGACACCATGCATTGAGTGTGCACTTAGAATATGCTTTGAGCATATAGATAGCGCTTGGGTTTGCGAGAAGAAAGCGTAAACGCTAGAAAGCATTTAGCTGGCATTATGAATCCATTCTGAATGGAGACACAGAAGCGCCACTGTGCTCGGTGCGAAGTTGTTATGGTACACTGTGAAAGAAAGGAATTTGTAAACAGTTTGGTTGATAAGAGGTCATCTTTGCCTTAGTAGAGACGGCCTGGCCTAATCAGCATAGCATGGCTTGTGTGCTTCGCGGAGACAGAAAAGGATGGAGGCAGCGCCACATGGGGAGATGGGAGAGGAGCCTTTGCAGGAGGGAGAGGTCTTGCATACAGGCACGGAAAGAGGATTTCGTGAAGCCAATAGTGGAGTGAATGAGTATGAATGGAGAAATAGGAGGCAGGCACCGCAGACAGATAGGCCATGAATGAGATATGATGTCCAATGTCACATTGACACAGAGCACGACAAGAACACGGAGTGAAGTACACAGACATTCAGGCACTACCTGAATATAGAATGCTGACACACAGAGAAACGAAGGAATGCTTAAGGTAACCATAGGGATTTGAGTGTGTCATGGAATAGTATAACCAGAGGTGAAGAGAAGGGAGTTTGCTAGTTGTTGTTGGAGATGGTGCTAAATGTTGATCGAGTTCGATGATGGAGAGGTGTCTTGTTGCAGCAGAATCCGATGGCTTTGGGAGATTGAGGGCTTGGCAAAGGCATGAGGCAGTTCGAGAGAGGGGCCTGCCACTGACTGACTGATTGGAGAGTAGCAGGAGAGGAGAGACCTGGCCCTGGCAAACAGAGCTGGAGACCAAGGGAAGCAAATGGGAAGTATGGTTTATGGCCTAAACTGATTGATTAGAACAGACACTCACACAAAGAGCTTTGGGTTTGGGAGAAGGGGAAATCAGACAGGGATTGTCTGAGAGAGAGTGAGTGTGAAGTATGGTGTGGATTGGAGAGGAATGCTGATGCTTGCATTAGACTGCATTAGAATCATAGGCTTGCATTAGAAACCTGTAAGGCTTATAGTTATTGCATGGTAGATTTGCACCAGAAGCATAAAAGGTGCAAAGTTGAGATTTGCATAGTTTTGGTAATGCTTGCATCATGCCTTGTTATGCATAAATAAATGTATTCTATTGTTATAATTGAATCGATTCTTGTGTTTTCTTTGTGTCTTGTGTCCATAGGCGTACGATAGGTGTATGTTGTTAGGCATAAGATAGGAGTAACACAGTGCACATAGGCCCTGAGATACGAAAGCAGGGGGGTATAGCGATCCACACCCTCCTAAGAGATTGTCTACGGTTGGCTAGAGTTGTCTAAGACCGGTGCATGGTTGCCCAACGGGGGCTAGACCGTGATAGGATTTGTTTTACGGTCTCACAAAATGGCGCCCGAATAAGGACTTCACTAATGCTGACTGATAACATGCCATTTATCGGTTTTGCAGCAGTCGAAGTTTGAACATTGTGTGTAGCTGTGTTTTGTTTTGTTTTCTGTTAGGTTGTGGGAATAGAGATTTTTATGTTTCATGTTTTTTCTGTTTTGGGGATGTTATGAATTACAGCATGCTTTGTCCACAATTTTATTCACCGTAGGAAGGGGAACGCAATTGTCTGACTGACTTTTTGAATCCGGAATTGAATTTTGGCATTGATCCAGTGCAGTATTTCATGACTGGCCATTTTTAAAGGGGAATAAATGTACATTTATTTAGCCGAGCGAGAGAAACAGTTTTTTTCTTGAAGATGCTTGTGGTGTTTTGTTTGTTTGGAAATCTGCAGAGACTGACAATTTTTGGGGAAATCTGACGTTTGTTTTGGATTTCTATTGGTTGAAAATTTGTGTGCACATTTTTTGGCAAGAGCCAACGACTGTATCTGCTTGTTTGGAGAAGTCTTGGAACTTGTTTTTTGAAACTCACTTGAGTGTCATGAGGCTTGTAAATTGAAACTGCAGAACGAGCACATTTCTTAATGATTTGAAAGCAATAAGAAATCGGCTTAGAAAAATTCTTGACGCCTGGGGAGTAGTTTCACCGGCTCCAACCATATTGAAAGTGAATAGTGAAATAGAAATGACAGACTTGAGCCCGTATATTGGTGACTTGCAAGCAGTAATATGTCGTCTCAGAAATGTAATTAGTAATTGGGAAAATATGCCAGCAGTTTTGAAATTAGACCCATTGAAAACAGCAGTGATGGGCGGGAACAGAGTTCCTAGAGATTTGAATATTGTTCATGGGGAGAAAGAGTTACCTCAGAATAATACGAGAGATAGTGCATTTCTGACAGACATGAAGAAAATGCATAGAGGGATTGCCTATGAAGATTTGAGGCATTGTGAAACTGCATCATTGGAGACATATGTGCATAAAGGTATTTATGTGTAGATCTTTGATTTGAATAGAAATGACAATTGTGATGACATTTTTGGCAGTACCAGTATTGTGCCTATGTTATCGAGTGAGAAAAATATTTTGTCTAATGACATTGAAACTGGCATACCATTGAAGGAGAACGTGAATCGTGCTAATCGTGCTATATTTGGATGTTTTGAGACTTTGCATTCCATTATTTTTTTTAGTTTGAATGAGTGCATGAAGAGGAAGTTTGTTGACGTTTTGCAGAAAGATCACGCGGGACTGGAAGACTGTTTATCTGAAGCAGGAGTTAGCAGTGAAGTGAAGGAATGTTGTTTGAATCTGAATCGCATTGCACATGAGAGAGTCTGTTTGAATGAAATAGATTTGATTTTTCAACTTGGAGTAATTCAGCTTTGTGAATACTTAATGGTGTAAAAAGGGGGATGGGTGGCTAGAACACATGGAAGTGACACAGAAGGAAATACAGGATATGGAATGCAATTGAATGAGAGATATGCAGTGGTGCAGCATTTGAATGTGCAATTTTTGAATGTGCATTATTTTTTGGAATATATGAAATTGGCTGTTCTGTTTTGTTTAGCTAGACAGATGCACTGACACATTGATACACTAGAATTGCATACACGGAGAAACTAGCATTGATGTCTTTTGAGAGACAATGAGAAATGCTGTTTTGCTTTTTCCCTTGATTACATCAGAATCTGCTTGAAGACTGATACTTGCACTATTGTTTTCTTTGCATGACATCTGGAGAAACACCTTGACCAGACCGAGATTGCATTGATGACTGACCAGATTTCATCGCATGAATTGACCAGACCATGATTGGCAGCAGCATGATGGCTGAAAGCAGCATGACCAGAATGAGTGACTGACCAGACCAGATTGACCAGACCTTGATGACCGTCTGTTCGAGATCCATAATGGCTGACACCTTATGACTTTGCATCATGGATGTTTGTTTGCAGCAATGATGAGACATTGGCATCTGACCTTTTGCTACGCTTTGCAGAACCACTTTTGGGGAATGCCGACCGACAGATTTGAGGCCTTAGGGTGTGGCTGTGCCAATGGCTGCGCTCTGATAATGTACCCAGAAAACCTGCTTGCTACCCAGACTTCGTGGCATGACACCTATTGCCATGGAAAGCGAAGATCATGACTGACTGTACAGAGAAACTGACACCTTGCAGCATTCTGTGCCAAGAGAGAGAGAGAACGAGCAGTGAAGATTGTTCAGCAAAGAAGAGATAAATTTGTTTTGTGAGCTGTGTTGTAATATACAGTGAGACGAGAATCCAATTGGAATGCCTTACCTTGTGAACCAGAACCAGACACAAGTTTGGGCCTGAGGAGAAAGAGAGAAATACAGGAATGAGCAGGAAGACACACTCTGAAAACATTTGAATTCCTGTCTACGTTTGAACAGCAGTGAAGCTTTGTCTCTTGAGTGAAAGAGATTGAGCATTGATCCATGGTGCTTTGAAATTTGCACTTGCATTCAACGTTGGCTGGTCCCTTATTTGAAGAGCAGGGACTGGCACGGCAGGAACTGGCATGGCATGGCAACAACTGGCAACAGCATGACCTGACAAAGGAGGAGAGAATTTGAAAGCTGGAGTTGGGCCTATGGAGAAGGGCCACTGTGCATGGAATTGCACTGTGCATACAATTGCCACTGGAAAGTTACCATCTGTGTTGTCTTGCAAACACTCTGAATGAGTGCATCAGTGCTTTGTTTTGCCTTTGTCCCACTTCTCCATGTTGGGAATGAGAGGCCTAGGGAAAAGGGAGCGTATGAGCTGTGTTCACCACAGTTTCTGACACGCGGTTTCCCGGTGCTAGCTTTGAAAAGTGAAGGACATATGTTGATCACTCCATGGGGACAAATGGGGTGCATATCGTATGGACACACTTGATGCTTGCTCCTGCCTTTTTGGAGCTCTGTGAAAAATCTCATTACCTTGCTGCCATTTATTAAGAAGGCCAGCCTGAACTGGCTTGAACACTTTTCTGCTACCTGAACATTGAAAACCTTTGCTGAACACACTGATATGCTCGCTGTGACACATTTGTGAACACTTGCTTCATTGACACTGCATCTTTGTTGACATTCCTTGGCTAAAACTATTGCATTAGAACTGGATTTGTACTGACTTGGAATTGTGCGCATATGAGAGGGCACACATACCTCATGAGTGACCTGGAAATATCTTGGACTGGAATATAACTGAATTGGCCTATATGACCAATACACTGGATGTATACACTGATATGTATGCATTGATCTGTAATTAAATGATTTGGCCTGTTTGGCTAATGACATCTGAAATGAGCTTTGACACCTGAGAAAGTGACATTGTCATATTTTGTGCTTGACACATTGAAAAATGGAAACACCTGAATCCACAGTACACGTGAATTGATCTATGCATTGCATTTTGCTATCTGCTTATAGAGACACTTTGACTTTTTTTGCTTGTAGACACTTTTGACTTTTGACTTTTTGACTTGACTTTTGCTATGATTTGACTTGACTTTTTGCTATGCTATTCTGAATTTTGACACATTTGCAGCTATGCATTTGAATTTTAGCTTGCCACTGATAGAGTGAAATGCTTGCATTTAAAAGGGTTTTTTTTGCATCCTAAATAGAATGTTTTTTCCCCTTTGCAATTTCACTTGGTATAGCATACCACATTGCTATGAGATGTTATGACATATAGGTAGTAAGATTATGTAATGGTAAGAGGAGAGATTGTAGAATCTGATAAAATGAGGAGCCTGGATTTGTTATCATTAGAGAATTATTATTCTTTGTTACAGAACCATTACCCAATCATTACTCTTTGCTATGGAATCATTCCATTATTGCATCCTGTTTAAGCTATCCATTGTACATTGCTGAAGTAGACACTATCCACATTATTAGACGGCCACTTTGTATGCATTTGCAATTTGCATTTAGAATGACACACTGTCATATTTGAAATATCATGCAGAGCCATTTAGAATGACACATTGTTATGTTTTGTAGTTACATGTACACATGTATGCATTGTAGAGACACGATGCATTGAGTGTGCACTTAGAATATGCTTTGAGCATATAGATAACACTTGGGTTTGTGAGAAGAAAGTGTTAACGCTAGAAAGCATTTTGCAGGAGCGCCACTGGGCTCTGTGCAAAGTTGTTATGGTACACTGTGAAAAGATAGGAATTCGTAAACAGTTTGGTTGATAAGAGGTCGCCTTTGCCTTAGTAGAGACGGCCTGGCCTAATCAGCATAGCATGGCTTGTGTGCTTCGCAGAGACAGAAAAGGATGGAGGCAGCACCATATGGGGAGATTGGAGAGGAGCCTTTGCAGGAGGGAGAGGTCTTGCACACAGGCACGGAAAGAGGATTTTGTGAAGCCAACAGTGGAGTGAATGAGTATGAATGGAGAAATAGGAGGCAGGCACCACAGACAGATAGGCCATGAAGGAGATATGATGTCCAATGTCACATTGACACAGAACATGACAAGAACACGGAGTGAAAGTATACAGACATTCAGGCACTGCCTGAATATAGAATGCTGACACACAGAGAAACGAAGGAAAGCTTAAAGTAACCATAGGGATTTGAGTGCGTCATGGAATAGTATAACCACAGGTGAAGAGAAGGGAGTTTGCTAGTTGTTGTTGGAGATGGTGCTAGATGTTGATCGAGTTCGGTGAGGGAGAGGTGTCTTGGTGCAGCAGAATCCGATGGCTTTGGGAGATTGAGGGCTTGGCAAAGGCATGAGGCAGTTCCAGAGAGGGGCCTGCCACTGACTGACTGATTGCAGAGTAGCGGGAGAGGAGAGACCTGGCCCTGGCAAACAGAGCTGGAGACCAAGGGAAGCAAATGGGAAGTATGGTTTATGGCCTAAACTGATTGATTAGAACAGACACTCACACAAAGAGCTTGGGGTTTGGGAGAAGGGGAAATCAGACAGGCATTGTCTGAGAGAGAGTGAGTGTGAAGTATGGTGTGGATAGGAGAGGAATGCTGATGCTTGCATTAGACTGCATTAGAATCACAGGCTTGCATTAGAAACCTGTAAGGCTTATAGTTATTGCATGGTAGATTTGCACCAGAAGCATAAAAGGTGCAAAGTTGAGATTTGCATAGTTTTGGTAATGCTTGCATCATGCCTTGTTATGCATAAATAAATGTATTCTATTTATTATAATTGAATCGATTCTTGTGTTTTCTTTGTGTCTTGTGTTTTGTGTCCATAGGAGTACGATAGGTGTATGTTGTTAGGCGTAACATAGTAGTAACACAGTGCACATATGCCCTGAGATACGAAAGCAGCGGGGCTATAGCGATCCACACCCCCCTAGGTGATTGTCTATAGTTGGCTAGAGTTGTCTAAGACCGGTGCATGGTTGCCCAAGGGGGTTAGACTGTGATAGGATATGTTTTACGGTCTCACAGGAAGACTAGCCTGATGAGGTTGCCAGAGGGCAGAAATGTTATGAATCAGTCAGCTTTGGGAGCTGACTTGGGTAGCACAAGGCCGGCATTCTAAGGGAAGAGAAGAGTCAGCACCACAGTCACAGGGTTCCAAGGGTCCCGTAAGTACAACGAAAGGTAGGAGATCGCACTCAATGAATCTAGAAAAAATAAATGTGTCGACGTAAAGGACGGACAATAGATTTAGGTCTTGCTGAACGAAAAGGCAAACATTTATTATTAGCATTTTTTGCTTGCAAGCCAAATTCAAATCATCCCATCATAACCCAAAAACCCAACCAACCAGATCCATTATCCAGCTCTGCTCCCCTTATACTCCTCTAGAAGCTCTACCCCATATCTTTGTATAGGCCTAGATAGGCCTTGCAGTATGCAGTTCCTGCCTAGCAAAGGAATATTGTTTACATGGTTCTCGAGTCTCACATGGTAGTCTGCTTTCTGGTCATGATGACAAATATGACAGATTCCAGTTTCGTTCTCCTTAGATGAAGGGTGTACGTCCTCCATCCTCTGACGTATTTCTGGTCGCCTATGAGGGGGTCGTTGTTCGATCTTGCTTGAACCGGTGTAGTCCACAAATGGTGGGCAAATGGCCTTGGGACACTAACCTTGCAGAAATCTAAAAGTCCTAAGCTCAGCAGTTCCTAGTGCACGCATACCCAGTCTCTCAGATCACCTACAAGCACTATCATCAGCCAATCAAAACAAGAAAAAACTCTCAACAATGTCTGCTGCGATTTAAAGTAAAATAATAAATACTAAGGTCTGCACACATGGGCAGGGCAAAGGCATCACAAGGAGAAAGAGACTTTCATATAGAATGAAAACTAATTATCATCCCCCTAATTTCATCACCACTCTGACACCCAATCGTTTTGCGCTAATTGCATTATTTCAATGCATTAGTACACCAGCAGAGGGTTAGGGGGGAGGTGGCCTCCCAGTCAGGCAGGAGGCTCAATACAGGGGCTTTACCAGCTGTTAAAACCCCTGATCCTTGCCCCCTCAGAAGCAGGTGGCTGCCATCTTCCCCACCGGGACAAAGGTAAATGTGTCCCGCGCTCCCCCTGCCTCCCTTTCCCCCAGCTCTAATTTCCACATCCCTAACCCACCCCCTCTCCACTTACCTGATGCTTCCTTGTCCCTCCCCTGTTGTGGCAATGTCCGCCATGGAAAGAAAGAAGAGACTAAATGTAGTTCCCTTCTCTCGTCCATGGAGGCCATTTTGGATTGTAGTATTTCTCAAGTTGAGAAACGGCAAAGACGATGTTTCTCAACATGGAAAAAACCTATTAGCATTCCAGAAAAAAAACACCCCAAGACACTTAAAGCCATAAACCCCATGCAGGTGGGTAATTATAACTTCTAAGACTAAGGTCTCTGTGTTCACAAATGTTCAGCAACAGCCCAATTCCACAAGAATGCTCAGCACCACAGAGTAAGGCTGAAAAGTGTAGTAAAAGCTGCATCCAAAATATTTTTTGGGTAGTGTAAAGGTATACACGGTTGGAAAATTCCTAGTTTTAGCATTTGATGTGCAATAGCAAGACCCCATCATCCAGGAAGATACCAAGAATCCCAACAAAAGGAGGAGGCCAAAAAGAAATATAGGAAGTCAGTTCAAAGTTGGGTACCTGTTTGGAATGTGAAGCTATGAGGGAATCCAGAAAGAAAGGCCAAGACAGAAGGTGTGGGTCGAACAAAAGAAGCTAAATCACAATGCAGGTCACGGATGGATCCAGAAAAAGCGTACTCAAGACACGTGGCCTCATCTAGATGGGGTAACAGGCTATGCTGCCATGTGTGAGGACCTGACCAGACAAGCACAAACCTGCATGTTTGTTTGATCCAAAGTAATTGTATATTTTCCATTTTTTGCTGAACCCGGAGGAAGGGTATAATTTATGTTGCATTCTTAGAGAAATACAACCCTTTAATATCCTATGTTTGTGTTCAGCCTCGTCTGTGCAATCCTGCTTTCCACCAACATTTTGACAGGAGCTACTTAGTCCTCAAGAGAACTTGAGGTTTATACACTAGAACTGGCACACACTGATATTGCCATTATGTTGTCAGGGTGTCCAAAACACATGCTTTTATCATTAAAGGCTGACCCTGGTATTTCCATCATTCACCATGATACTCTCACCACATGCCATGTATGTTGCCATCAAATGCCCCGTCATGCCTACAACATGCCAGAAATATCTACCATCTACCCAGGTACTTCCACCCATACCAAATATGGCCATCACATGCTCAGGTACCATCTTTTTTTGCATGCTATATTGTGCCATTTTATGGTTAGGTACTCTCTCCAAATGCAAGGTATTGCCATCATATCATATATGTCCATGTGTGCCCAGGTATCCTGCCGGCATTTTAGTGATTACACTTATATGCTCAAATACTCAGGTCATATGCCAGGTATTGCCATGATATGCTTCAGTAATCGCTTCACATGTTACTTCTGCCATTACTCGTAATCCTTGTTCGATATAAGAGCAGTAAATGCTTTAAATCCATAACCACTTTTGAAAATGTTACCAATAACAAATGTGAATATTAAATGCTTGGATAATGCAGATTCATACCTGGTGGTCAAAACTGAGGAGATTAATAACACTGCAAATGGAGATATGATTTGGGTAATATAGAAACGTTCTCTGCTAACTATTTGCAAACAGTGGAATCTCAAGACATTTTCCAGGAAATGGTAGGCTTGCTTGACTAAACAGGTACACATCATTTATATTAGCACATGGAGATCATTATTGACCGCTTCTCAGCCACTCAGAATGTTTAGAGTGCATTCAATAACAACTGGTATTGGCTGCTTTCTGAACGTCTTCAGAAACAGACAAGTTCAGCTCGTATGGTGAACTAGATGTTTTTTCGTCAAAACTAAGCGAAATGGAAATTTATATTGAAGAGTTTACTAATTATTGTTTTTTCCTCTGTAACTACCTTTAGTTGACGAATATTGAGAATAGGTTCTGTTTGCACTTTAGATGAATAAATAATTGTTTTGTTTAATTTATCACAATGTGTGTACTATAATTAGTTGCACATTTAAGTCCTAATTTGAAGACTGGTGGCAAATGTGATTTGTGTATTTGCACAATTTATATTGCAGATTTGCACTAGTTATTGTGCTAATTTGCACAGTGTACTGATTTGCGGATTTGACCATTTATGTTGCAGGAATTGCCCAAGTCATATTGCTTCTTTGCACACTACGCTGAGTTTTGTGATTTGCACACATTGTTGAAGATTTTATATGAATTGTGTCTTGTCTAATTGTATTTTGTAATCTTAGTTTTAATAAAACATAGCGATAAATGATTTGTACTGATATACTTGCTTTCCACAATCCCTTGACTTTCCTTGAGCCCCATTTATAATAATAATAATTGTTATTTTTTCGTGAGGTATCAACTTTTCTTTATTTACTAACTCAATTTGTCTATTTAGTTTGCTCATTCTTGCAGTAACCATTTCTTTATTCACTACTGAAACTCAAAAACTTGTATTCCTGCTACCTTCTTGTGCTAATAGCCACATTGACCTGGGGAGGGGTCATTATTGCTTGGGATAATTACCCTTCCCCAGTTTATGGCCCTTGATTTAGCCTTGGGCCATAACTTGGATCTTTTGTCAGCAATAATGACCACCCATCAGTCAATAAGGGATATTATGCTGTTTATAGTTGTAATGATTTGAACACCTAGATGGGATCAAAGTCTTGGAAACTACGATTATGAAGAAATCAAGGAAACCGTAATAAACAATGCCAAGTCAGCAGCAGAAAACACATTGAATACACACGCTGCGCGCGTTCATGGAAACTGGGAAGGGACTTCCTGTTTAGCCAGCACACATGTGTACAGTACAGAGGAGCTTGATTGCGTGCTCGGTTTGAGTAAGAGGATGTGCTTTTTTGAATGGTGCTATAGTTTCATTAAACTATGATGGATAATTAAAAATAATTATGAGTGGAGTTAAGCAGCGGTGCCTCACCGTGATTAAAGGACACCTCAGATACACTGAAAAAAGGGGGAATAACAGGACATAGTCCTTACAGATGCCCATAAGATTAGTAATAAGTGCTTTGCAGAACAGGATGGAAGGTATATACAGTGATGGGATATATCCCTGTTTTTGCTTCTTACAAACTTGGTATGCATTGAGTGCAAGGTGTGCATTGAGTGCAAGGTGACCGGCGAGAACGGAAATCCTGAAGGTCATTTTCAAATTACAATATGGTCTGCATCAATGAGTAAAGTGCAGCATTGCACAGTACAAATGGGGAAATGACCAGGCTATCCTAACACTTGATGGTGCAATTAGTTCCAGAACTTGAAAATAAAAAGAGCCACAAACCAGTAGGCTGCGTGGGAGTGGGAGAAGCAGTGGGAGAGAGCAGACAGCGGCCACGCCAATTATACAACATTGGGGGAGAGTTAAGGAAGCGTAAGTGGCTAAACCAAATAGGCCTTGCTATAAGCGAGGTTGGGCTTAAAAGAAAGGCTACATTAAGAAGCCTGTCGGGTGGATTTACTCTGAAGCTAGCTGGATACCGAGGGCATTGAAGACAAACAGAAGGAGAATAGGTTGCTGGGTCCCAGGCCCTCGTGGCACCTAAAGCCACCAGGATTGAAAGGAATGCTACCTCCTGGGAATCTGTGAAGTGACTATGAATTGGGACCAGGAGCACGACCCTTGAATGGGGAGATTATAATTACTGTAGCCCAGGGTTGTCCAACTCCAGGCCTCAAGGGCGGGAATCCTGATGGGTTTTCAGGATATCCCTCATTAATATTCATGAGAACAAATTTTAAAACATTTAGAATAGTTGTATGCAAATTTATCCCATGAATATTAAAGGTGGGTATCCTGAAAATCCAACATGTTTCCTGCCCTCACGGCCTGGAGTTAGACAACCCTGGTGTAGCCCAACAAGGAAACAGGGTCCTAACAGGATATAGTCCTACCCAACGAGACCCCCTACTGCAAATTCTTGCTCGGAAGAGTCAAAAGAGAGTGCTAGGGCAAGAGGGGAGAAACTGCACGTCTTTTAACATTTTATTTTACAGTTTTATGCAGCTGGTTCACTGTACAGATTATACACATATAAAATACAATGAAATGATGAAAGTGATACTACACAATAATAACACATTAAAATAATGAGTCTCAAAGCAAAAAAAACCAACCAGATAAAAAACAAATTTAGAATGAACAGAATACATCCCAAATTAGGAAGAGGGATAGGCAAGCTGAAAGAAATAACTCTTTAGTGCATTTTTGAACTCCAAAAGAGATGGCAAAAGATGGATTGCATAGGAGGGAGCACTGCAATAATGAAGCACAGCAGCTGAAAAGGATTGAGTAGAGAAGTGAGAAGGGCGAATTCGTAGAATTTCAAGATGAAGAAGATTTGCAATTCTTATTGACTGAGACCCTCCAGACACAGACAGCTTTCCGCAAGGTCAGAGGAAGACTTGAGGACCACTGGCTTGTATGTCATGGAAGACTTAATGGAACTTAAATAAAATACAAAAATTAAAAAGAAGCCAATGAAGATAAATGGAAATAGGAGTGATATGCAGGGACGTCATTTCACCAAAATGCCAGGGGTAGCGGAAATGACATCACACTGATGTGCATACACATGGACGCAGGAGGATGTGGGGCGTGTAGCTATCCTGCGGCTCCAATCCCAAAGCTTCCATGGAAGGTGCCTCCCACAATGATCTGATGCAGTCACGCTCATTTCCTAACACCCGGGTGAACACATTGAGTGGTATTTCTTTCGTAGGCCAAACCGTGTGAAATCGTCCATGGCAAGAGATACGGGTGCCGTGAGAGAATACCTTATTAGGGAGTCCAGGAGGAGTTTCAAGAAAGATGAATGAGGTATGGTGCAATCCACAATCAGCTTCAGGAAGCTCCAGAAACAATCCTGCATGCCCAGGAAGCAGTAATCATGAGATATTTTTTTTCACTAGAAGAATGCTATGAAATGTCTGCTTTGTTAATGTGTCTGTTACCCTTCACTATGGTATTCATAGCATAATTACCATCCATACTCATAATGTCCCAGCTTGCAACAATGGTACTGCTGTCTTAAATAAAATAGATAAATAGAGAGTGTAGGTGGTGACTACATTTTATAAAACAACGTTTTGCATATTTTATGAGGATGACACCATCACTATATGTTCTTATATTGGGATTTAGTTTTCGGTTCTGTTGATATGCGGCATCTAACAATTCAGACAAACTCTTTAAAATCTGCGAGGAACTAGCCAATCCTGCCGCAGTCTCTACATCTCCTGCCCCTTCCCATGACCTCTGTACGGCCCTTGTCTCTCACTTCATCTCTAAAACCCAGGACATCCTGTCCTCCCTCTCGGCTTCTCCAACCTCTCCCCCTACACTCCCCTCTTCCTCCGTACCCCCAGCAACAAACCCCACCCCCATCCGCTCGCTGCCTTTCCTCTTTTCTCTCCTGATGAGGTTTCAAGACAAGTCCGATCTATGGAAACCTCTTCTAAACAGGTACTTCCCTGTTCTTCCAAAACCATCAAGGTCCACATTGACACCCTCGCCCAAGCCCTGGCTGATTTCTGCAACCACTCGTTCACCTCCGGGACCTTCCCCTCCCCCGTGAAACACCCTCTTGTGCACCCCCTTCTCAAGAAACCCTCTGCCGACCCCTCCCTTTGGCTAACTATCGCCCAATCTATATCACTCCTTTCCTGGGCAAACTCTGGGAAAAGCTGGCAATCTCCCAGCTTAATCTTCACAATGAATCTGTTGGCTTTCTCCATGACCATCAGTCTGGCTTTAGAGCAGCCAGAAGCATGGAAACTTCTCTCCTGAACATCCTTGAAGACCTGCTCTCTAACCTTGATTCTAATCTCCCCTCTGTCCTCATCCTCCTTGATCTCTCCTCTGCCTTTTATATGGTCAACCATGCCATCCTGCTCAACCGGTTCTGTTATAACCTGGGTATCACTGATCAGGCTCTGGCCGGGCTGACTTCTTTCCTCTCTGACAGACCTTCCCAGGTCCAACTTGGGTCCTTCCTTTCCTCTATCTCACTCTCCACCTGTGGTGTTCCCCAGGGGTCTAACCTCTCTCCCTGGCTCTTCAACCATACCTGGCACCTCTCACCCACCACATTGCTGCTCTTTGCAACTTTCTGTGATATGTGAATGACACTCAGCTCGTTTTCAGGCTCCCCTCTGTCACCTCCTCTCCCTCTCTCATCTCTGACTATCTGTCTGCAATCCAGGAGTGGTGTGCTGCCAACGACCTCTGCCTTAATGCCAGTAATACAGAGATCCTCCTCATCAGCACTCCTGCACCTTCCTTTTCTGTCACCCTCTAGCCAGCCTCCCTTGGCCCTCTCGCTGCTCCCACCTGTGAGGCTAAGAACCTTGGAGTCATCTTCGACTCCACACTTTCCTTTTCTCCACACATCTCTGACATCTACAAGAAGTTAAACTACCAATTGCACCTCCTCAGAGGTATTTTTCCTCTCCTCTCCTTCCACCAGAAGCTCACTGTCTCCAGAGCTCTGGTTGTCTCTAGGCTGGACTACTGCAACAGCCTCTTTCTAAATCTGTCTGCTACTACTCTCTGCCCTCTGCAACTCATCCAGAACAGGACTGCAAGACTTGTCCTTGGCCTCAAGCCCAGGGATCGTAGCTCTCCAGCCCTGAAATCTCTTCATTGGCTCCCAGTCCTGCAAGGATTAAGTTCAAGACCCTTTGCATTGTCCACATGGCCTTCTGAGGCCTGGGTCCGCAATACCTTCAATTCTCCCTTCGGAAATACCTTCCTATTCGAGCTATTTGCTCCTCCACCTCCAACTCCCTCAGGGTCAGTCGCTTCTCCAAGCAAAGAGTTGGTGATAGATCTCTTTCTTCGGCTGGGCCTCCCTCTGGAACAGCCTCCCTGCCTCCCAGAAACTTAAGGAGAATCATCTCAATCAACTTCGGTTCAAGAAGCACCTCAAGACTTTGGTCTTTGCCTCTGCCTTCTCTCTTCCACTCCCATGCTGACCTCTTTCTGTTTCTGCACTGGGCATCTGGCCACCCTCTAACTTCAGGCTCTGATCCCTGCCCACCCATCTGTATACCTGCACTGCCTCCGGGCAACCCTTGCACTTGGGTCTGTATGTGCACCCCTACAGTCCCCATACGTGCATTTATGGACACCCGTTGTCTACACTAAATTCTTGCACTTGTCACCTGCCTTATGCACTACCTGTTGTTGTTTCTGATCATGTGTTTAGCACTTTCCACCCCTCCCTTGTCCCTTGCACTTTCCCCCTTCCCTCTCCCCTGCACTTGCGCGTTCTCAGTGTCACTGGGCCCAGTAAGATCATTGTTTTGTCCTCCACAGTACCCGTCCCTTACCACGTTGCTCCCTGAAACACTTGTGTATGGGCGCGATATAAATAAAATATCATATCATATGTAAGCTGCCAGGAGACGGCCGACGGACAAGGCCTCCAGTCCTCTTTGCAGCTCTGCTGCCAGCTGCTCTCCGACACCAGGATCAGCTGATGCTGAGAGAAACAGCTGAATCCTTCAGCTTTGGAACCGCTGAGAGTTCCAATTCCATCTCCGTAACAGCTGCATGGTGCGTGGCGCCAAGAAAGACTAAGAAGGCTGCCTCGGTTGCCGTGACAACACAAATCAACATGCCCCTGATGTCGATCACCGCCGCAGGCCCGCAGTCCCATTTGCTGCCCTGCCAGCCCCTCCGTCCTCACCTTAAAGGGAGTGGGCCTTAAAGGGAGTGGGATGACAGGCGAAGCTGCCAGGAGAAGGCCGACAGACAAGGCCTCCAGTCCTCTTTGCAGTTCTTCACTGCTCGCAGCCTGCCATCTACCCTACATCCTCGCATGTACCACAAGATAAGCGGCCTGCTGCTCCCCTAAGTCTCTCGTCCTTAGCCCTCATCTCTAGGCTAGTACGGCTAGGCTCCCGCACGTATATGGCCCCACCTACCTCTCAACCACCGCCTACGCACATCCGAAATGCACGACTACAAGCAAGGTCTTGTGAGCCAGCTCACGCCGGCAGGTCACCATGGCCCACGCCCGCATGGCTATCATCCGCGCCGGCCTCACTTAGACACTCAAAGCCTGCCTCTACCCGCATCCAGAGACTATGGATATTGAAAACGCAATGCGACCACTGCTCACTGCCAGATCTACTGACTCTGATACCACTACAAATGATGCCAGAAAGACCAACCCCACTGCTACTACCATTAAGAACATGCAACCACATTTAACCACCCCCATTTTTACCAGTATTGAGATTAATTGTACTGTACTTGATGCACATACCCCTGAAAATGTGACCCCCAACTGCTACTACCGCAAATGTTGCATTGCCACTTTTATCTGCCCTCAATTTGACCTGTATTGAGATCACTGCTACTGTACTTGATGTACTTGAAAATGTGACCCCAACTGCTACTACCGCAAATTCTTCATTGCCACTTTTATCCACCCTCAATTTGACCAGTATTGAGGTGAATGCTACTGTACTTGATGCACATATCCCTGAAAATGTGACCCCAACTGCTACTTCCGCAAATGCTGCACTGCCACTTTTATTTACCTTCACCTTGACCAGTATTGAGATGAATGCTACTGTATTTCATGCACATACCCCTGAAAATGTGACCTCAACTGCTACTACCGCAAATGCTGCACTGCCACTTTTATTTACCTTCAACTTGACCAGTATTGAGATGAATGCTACTGTACTTGATGCACATACCCCTGAAAATGTGACCTCAACTGCTACTACCGCTTATGCTATATTGCCACACTCAACTACCCCCAATTCTACCAGCAATGAAATGAATAACGCAGGTAAGGATTCTCACGCTACTGGAAAGGCTTCACCTAAAGCTGCCGATGTTAACGCCACCCAAGCCGTTACGCCTAGCCTACCTAGACCACAACCCCTAGCCATCTCTGCCCACCCTCAGCCCCATTTTAGGTGTGCCTTGGTTAATGCCCGCTCCATTAACGCCCACGCACTAGATATCCATGACCTCATCACAACCCACAACCTGGACCTCCTCAAGGTTACGGAAATGTGGCTGCATGAAGCCTCAAGCCCTGCACTATCCCTAGCACTCCCCACATTATCCTATATTTTATCTTGATAAGGTTTGCTAAAGGATCAATCACTAAAGTAAAAAGTCAAGGGGAAAGTGGGAAGCCTTTTCGGTTCCCCCTGCCCAAAGGTAATTTCAAAGAATAAGCCACTGGTTTGTAATTTTGTAATTTGATACTTGATATAAAATAAGGGCCGAAACCATTGCACTCCATCACATCGATCAAAACGTCCATGATCGCGTGTCAAAAGCTTTTTTAGCATCCAATGCCGCTGCAGTCGTTGAGACGTTAAAATCCTGCATCCCACAACATACACAAAGAAAAAACAATTACATTAATGAAATTAAGCTTCAAATTTCAAATATCTTTGCAGGCTTCCTATACCGGGAGTGAGCGTGCTAAGCCGATCATAGGGGCATGTTTCCGCACAGTGTAACTAGGTTGGATATAAGGCACATCAATGCGCCTGACGCCTATTACTTGTTTGGCTACTGTTTATCCAATAAGTTATTTTGGACTCCACATGATCACTGTATGCAATGACAAGCTGGCCAAGGTTTCATCTGCTGAAGAGGACTCATTGTGAGGAATAGGAATGTTCTCTTCACTAAATGATAGAGCCGCCTCCAATACTGTGAGAAATATGTTTGCCTTTCTGCTGAAAAAACAGTTACACTGGGAACAGCATTGTGTATTGGATTTTCCTTTCACATAACAGTTTCTTCACACTCAGGGAGCTTCTGCGCTGCGGGCTGCAGTCGAAATATCTGCATGAATACACATTCTGCTAGAACCAAGGTGTAGATCTCTTTACTCCCTGGCATATTTCCGTAGTAGATCCTGATTGCTCTGATTTAGAATATGGCCAATGATTGGTCAGTGGGTGAACACCGAGTTTAGGCTTTGTGGCCAGCGAGCAGTGAGCGCGTCCAACTGTGAAATGTGGAGACAAGGCAGGATTGTCCAAATGTTAGCCATTAAATCCTTCCCAAATGTCTCCATATTTCTTTAACCACGGCTTTGCGACCCCAACTGTGTGCATGTAGTTGAATCTAGAACGGTATTCAGGATTCTGGCATTTCGCCTTCATCCTCGTTTAGGCTCTATCTGTGTTCGAGAATGAGGAACATAGTCCTTAGCTTGACTGATCCATGTTCCAGTTTCAGTTATTTGTGCACTTTCCTTTTCCAATTTACTCTTCGGTGATTGGCTGCTGGAGGTCATTTCATCCAATTTGTTTTTCACTGAAGCAAATCTTTCCTGCATGCCCAAATATATTCCTGCATGTGCATACCTTCACCAGCTGTGGGTACCGTGGAATGTTCCGGTCATTCTTGAGATTTCGCAGGAATGTGATTCCAGTGGCTTAGACATTGTTTTTTTCAATTGACACCAAATTACTAACGTTTACCCTGTGCAAGAGGTCATGACTCCGGCTGCAACAAATCTACCCTCTGCAGCACTATGTTTGTGGACCAGCTGCCACTCAGCGTGGAGTCTCTGTGTGTAGCCTCGCTATGGTTTAGGCACAAATATGGAAGACTGAGGTCCCAATAATATAGAACAAGTCTGTTTCTGTGCAGAAGTGCGGGACTGCAACCAGAAGTGATTATGTGTCAAGAGCAGTGGTATCATCACATTCCATCCACGCCAGCAGCAGAGGGTGTAATAGACAGGAAGGGCCCAACAGCTCTGGCATCTGTGAGATCCACTCATCGCACATCAGCAACACCTGCCACAATCACAGGGCCACCAGAAGTTATTTAGGTAAGCACTAGCAGCAGCAATGCAGCACCCCTCATGCCTGCACACCACCCTCTCATGTGCAGGGCCCGCCAGGGAAGCAATTGATCCAAAAGACCACCTCAACACAGGTAACCGCCATGAGGTTTGCGGCAGCAATGAAGGGATCCTACACAGAAGCCGTTACCAGATGACATACAGGGTCGCTGCCTAACACCACCAACCCGCCTCTTCAGAAGGATCCTTCCAGAGTCCACGGCTACGGAGGGAACCGGCGCAGCAGTGGCAGCCTGAAGTCACATGTGGCCGATGGGTTACGCCGTGACTCAGACCGTTCACATTAACAGCAGCACAACGGCACAGACAAAGATGGCAAGAGGAACCACCAGGCATCAACTGCGACTTTAGTACCACACAACCATGGTAAACTGATCTGCAAATGGTTAAGTTCTACAGACACATGATAACGAATCAAGGAAACATGAGCATGCTGTGGAGCGCTTGGATTATGCAGCCGCCATGTTCGGCTGCTCAAAAGCGCCCCCATCCTCCCTGTTTTCTCATATATTTATAAGCTGGCTGTAGTGGGATTTGGCCCTTAAATACATCATTAAACATGCTGAGGTACTGCACTTGATCTGCTTGTCGTCGCATTTATACCATCAAGTGTTCTACTATTTACTATTATTACTTCATATTAAGAATGTCTAGGTTTTGCTTTAATTATTTATCAAAAGATTTGTATCTGGATTTGCAAAATAAAAAAAAATAGTAAGTATCCAGGAGACGTGCTCTCAGTAATTTGCAATTGTTATTTTCCTTCTCAAGTTGAAAAGGAGACTTCCCAGATGTTATACATTATTCAATTTTGTTACACTCTAGCGGGCCTTGCCCAACAATACATCAAACTGCTGATCATACAATCTCTTCGTGTGCTGAGTTTTCCTTCGCAGGTTTTATCGTTCACAAAGTACAATTCTGAAGCCTTTCGCACTCACTCTAATTCGTCTGATCATTTGAATGGAAGCGGCGCCCTTTTATCACTTTCACTGAAAGCTAAGAGGGCGGAAGTGGAAAAGGCTTGAAACTCAATCAGCAACGGCTGCCAATCAGAAATGCAAGGCGCCTGCGCGGTGCGCGCCCGCCCCCTGCCGTGTCTTTTACACCAGGACCTCTTTTACCCATTGCTTTCTCCAGGCTTTGTGGGTCCGTGTGAAGCATAAGACCTACCTCGCCCTTTCCCGCTGATACATCGAAGTACAGCCCATATTACTCAATGCCAGGGATGCCCAGAGGCTTTATGGAAACAGACTCTTAGGGATGCTATTTTGTATGTGCCTCCAAACCATCTGACAAAGTAAGCTGCCTTTCGTTCAGTTACATGTAATGGGGCGCCCGCAGAAAAATAAACGCGGCGGTTGTTGAAAGGTGAAGAACGCATTTTTGCTGATGGTAGGGAGTAAGAATCTTCACAATCCTTTTTCACCAGATACAGCGAAGGTCTATCCGGTTAGTGAAGAATTACTTGCAGTCTCCCCGGGAACTCTCAGGTCAGTTAATAATGGTCACACAGGATAACCTTCTCTTCATAACGAATATGATTATTTACACACTATCACTTTAATCCACCGGAGATAGATAGAGCCACAGACATCACTTACCCGAGGATGGGCATTATTGCCCCAAACGCGTCGTAGCAAATGGGGGGAGACACGCCGAGTCATACCATCTTTTCGCAGCGGAGAACTCTTCCCGCTGAGATATCTGTCCTCATGAATTCTTCAATTGTGAATGTTACTAGGGAAAATTATCTTTTCGTACTCAAATGCACTTATCAGACTTGCTAAATGCCAAAAATGTGCACAAGTAGTGCAAATTGTGTCAAAATTTAAGCTTTCTCTTGGAATTAAATGTTAATTTCTTTTGTTCTGTAACCATTGAATTGTCCCAATTTTCAATTGTTGTATTAATTCTTCTCTGAGTAAATAACTGCACACTATTGAATATTGCGGACTGCAATCTAATTTATCCAGGCAATTGATTTTGCCATATTGTGCCCAAGTCATGTCCCCGAACCACCCAAGGGACCTCTTTCTGTACAGGGAGTAAGAATTTAAAATCACCATGACCGAGGTCTGCTTTCATGTGTTGGGATGGGGATAGCCTGATAGCAGGGTGATCTCGTCAAATGTATTTATTTATTGGTGTCTTACAAAGCTCCAACCACAGAGGGAGGCACTTTGTAGCGCTTCCTAAACAAATGGGCGAGAGCTGATCTTAGAGGAATAAGGAGACCTTCAGATCAGTAAAGTGATAACAGAATAAGAGCCAAGGAAGGACGCATGGAGATAAGTGTACTGTCGATGATAGGTTCATGGAATGGTTAACAGCAAAAAATAGCACTAAATGGGACAGGGTGCATGGCCGTAATTTTAGGGGGGACAGGGGTGTTTGTCCCGCCCCCCTGATTTTCATGGCACACCATTTTGTCTCCGTTTATTTGGCTGCGGCACCTTTTCTTCAGATGTCAATTCCCCTCCCCCCCAACATTTTCAGCAAAGTTACTCCACTGACAGGGTGTGTCATTCGAGGGAGGTAAGCAGACATGCTGGGAACAAAGGCAATTCCTGCAAATGGCAGCAACCCATTCAAACAGTAGAAAACCCCTCCAGTGAATTAGGAGTCCAAGGATTTCCTGAAAAGGAAAGTTTTATGGATTTTGCACCCGATTTTGTAAAGTGTTGATGATGATGGGGGGATGATTTCAAAGCGATGCACCTGCAACCATGGCGGTTTCTAGTCCATTTGGTGCCCAGGGCAAAACACTAGAATGCGCCCGTCCCTGCCCCACGCACTCAGCATGCATGCCACTCCCCAACTACACTCCATGGTTAAGTAACTCCTACCCAACATCAATAAATCACTGCTATACAAATGAAACAGGTTTCATTACATCGTGATTCAAGAACTTTGCAGTAATTCCTCCGAAAATCATCAAATGCTCTTGGTCTTGTTAGAATATGTTAGAAGGTGACACTGCATGTAGGAGGTATGTTCTTCAATAGTGGTTACATCCAGTTTCACAGCACTATAATATTGCACAGTTTGACCCGGTCAGTAGCAGGACGACTGAAAGGAAAAACAATTGAGATTAGACCTCTGACCTATGGTTATTTTCACATAACTTTTAGCAGGACATGAATTAACCCACTGAGTTATCTGACAGGGCGTATAAAGGTAGAAAGGTGAATATTAGAACACTTTCTCCATGGCTGTCATTATTATGGCTTCACAGCACTGTAACCTTGTCTGAAGGTGCATTCGCTGCACAGCGCAGGTATCCAGTCAAATGATGGCAACATTCAATTTGATAATGGAATAAATGCAGAACATAAAGCAGTGGTCCCCAAACTGGAGGGTGCGACCTGATGCCGGGAGGAGAGGGGCGTGACCACAGCGTGAAAATAGCGTGTTGCTGAAAAAAGAAACCAAGAAAGAAAAGGCTGGCGTGGGATGGAATATGCATGTTTGTGCAAATCGTATCCCAACATGTCCCCCGTCGCACATGCTCAGTGTGGCGGGGGCCAAGCTTAGGATCAGTGGGCATGGCCGACCCAGGACATAAAAGCCCTGGAAGCACAATCTCTGTCTCGCTCCAGAGAGCACACTTACAAGTATTTTGAAATCCACTGATTGCAGTTGGAGGAACGCAACGAAACGGGACCGGGATTGTACATGGTAAGGAGGGGGCCCTGGATTGTTTTTGGAGTGGGTGGGCCCGGGGGTTGCTATTGGTGTAGGTGAGGGCCCTGTGGTTGTTTTAGGAGCTGATGGGGATCACCGGGGTTGTTTTTGGTCGGGCAGGGATCCCTGGGGTTGTTTTTGTAGTGGGTAGGAGGGCCTATGAGGTTGTTTTAGGAGTGGATGGGGGTACTTGGAATTGTTGTTAGCGTGGGTCGTGCCAAGGGGTTGTTTTAGCGTGGATAGGGAGCCTTGGGGTTGTTTTCGGAGTGGTGGGAGCATTCCTGGGGTCATACTTCGACAAAGCCCGATTATTATTGGCGCTTGAGACTTGCGCACACCAATTGGCACTTTGGAGGGGCCTCAGCCTGCTAAACATTTGCTCAGGCGGGGTTTGGGGTGAAAAGGTTTGATGACCACTGACATAAACCAAGTGCTTCCAATGGACGTTGGCTCACTTGACTAGATGCTAAGCTTCCTTTAAGCTTCACTTGCTGGTTCTGTTTTCTGGATCCGGGCTAGAGGGCATTTTTCCCTGGTGAAGAGGAGAGGAAAAAAACAGAGAGGAGGAGGGAAGAAATATTAATATAACGAGGACGGGGAGAGAAAAGGTAGATGAGAGAGAGGAAGAGAGACAGAGAAAAAGGGTAAGAAATAAGAAGGGAGGGATGGGGCATATAGCGGGAAACTGGGAAAGTAGGGAAGACATACATATGCACAAGAGAAAAAAAATTGTTACAGGGCCTGCGGTAGTGGCCATGTAGTTATGGTTATGTTGCTCAACTCATAGAAAGAGCACTTTTTGGGTGGCATATAACTTTGAACCTCCTGGACGAATCCTCAAAAAATAGGTGGCCCACTCAAAATGATTCTGCAAAGTTTAGTGCGCTTTCGTCAAGAGGGGGCAAAGTTCCAGGGGGCGTGCCCAAATGTTTGAAATCCTCATATACACAATGGAAAACATATTTTACTCATGCCTACAGCCCAAACTGCTGGATGGATTTTCACCAAACTTTTTCCAGGGGCAGAGTATTGGTTCCAAAAGGGTGCTTTCCATCCAGTAGTTTTTAAAAATATGGCCAAAAGTAGGTACAAAAAAATGAGTGCTATGTGTGTCCGGTCCGTGGACTCATTTAATAATTCGGAGTCCGCGGATACCTTTGAACCAATCAGACCACAGCAGTGTGACATTTGTGGACATCATGTGCACCCTCTGATTGGTCAATTAAAAAACACGAGGTGCATCAAAACTTTTGAAACGGTGGCCATGTTGGATTTGCAAACTGTATGCATAGTCCGCCAACATTGCAGTAAAAACATAAGAAGGGCGGGATGGGGGTCATATAGCGGGAAATTGGGAAAGTAGGGAAGACATACATATAAGCAAGAGAGAAATATTAATTATTAGAGGGCCTGCGGTAGAGGGCATGCAGTTATGATTAAGTTGCCCAACTCATAGAAAGAGCACTTTTTGGGTGGCTTATAACTTGGTTCCCCCTGGACGAATCCTCACCAAACTTTGCAAATAAATGTATATGGCCCCCCTCGGAATGATTCTGCGAAGTTTGTTGCAGTATCGTCAAGAGGGGGTTAGTTATAAAATACCAAAAGGTTTCAAATGCTCATGATCACAATGAAAACAATATTTTGCTCGCACTTACAGCCCAAACTGCTGGGTGGAGTTTCACCAAACTTGTTCCAGGGGCAGCAGCTTAGTCTCAAAAGCGTGCTTTTGTAAATTTAGTGTAAATCCGTCCAGTAGTTTTGTAAAAAAGGCCAAAAAGTTGGTAACAAATAATTAGTGATATCTGGGTCCGGTCCGCTGACTCATTTCCTAATTCAGAGTCCGTGGACACCTCTGAACCAATCAGATAGCAGCGTGACATATGCAGACATCATATGATTGGTCAATTAAAAACGTGAGGTGTGTCAAAACCTTTGAAACGGTCGCCATGTTGGATTAGTCCGCGGACATCGCACTAAAAACTAATGAAACTATTTCTGGGGAGGTGAGGGGTGATGAGGATGGGATGGGATATGGCCATAAAAAGCCAAAAATAGCTTGATTTTCTTCTACGAAGTCCGCAAAAATCTCAGGTGTTCCGGGTCATCCATGCTTATTTCTGCATTATAGGGTTGACGAAACAACATTTTTGGATGGCTTATACCTTTGGCGCCATTCAATGAAACTGCATGTAATTTGGCAATATCCTTTTAGATCTGACCCTAAATGGTTCTGCAAAGTTTGCTGCTGTTTCACCAAGAGGGGGCACAATTAGAGAGGGATTCCCAAAATATTTGGAAGGATTATACATTTGGTTCCATTTGATGAATATTCATGAATGTTTGCAAGAAGACATTAGACCCAGATTTGAATGTTTCAACAAAGTTTGGTGGGATTTTGTAAAAAGGCGAAACAATTTGAAGGGGGTCCCACCATATCTAGATGGTTTATAACTTTGTTGCCATTTGACTCATCTGCAGAAAAGATTGCAGAAAGATCATAGACACAACCTTGAATGTTTGTGCAAAGTCTGAATGGATTTTGTCAATTAGTGATATAACTTTGGTGACTGAGGAATAGCCACAATCTGGCTGAAGGCCATGACCATGAGGGACTGGCAATGGGGTTAAAGTGAGCATGGCCAACCAGGACCGGCTATGCAGTAAAGTTTTTCGAAATCAGGATAGGTTTGACTGGCAAAACAAAATCTGCTCATGGCTACAGTCCGAAGTGCTGGACGGGATTACAGTAAGCATGCGCGAAGAGCATTAACAAGGACCTCAAAGCATGGTTTTGGCAAATCTGTCCTGTGTTTTATTTTTTCCAAAATGTGAAAATGTCATTTGTGACATCATCTTTGTTGTTCTGGGCGTTAGTGTTAGCAGTGCATGCCAGTGCACTGCCGAACATAACTCAACTAGTACTCTGGCTACATGGAGCCAAAGTCTTCATGAAGTAGTAGATCCCCAGTGCGTACCACAAGGTCAAACTACACCCTGACTGCAATTCACTACTGGCATGTGCAGCCCCCTTTGGAGTTTACCAACACACTTGCAGAGTTTTAGGTTTTGCTTAACAGCGAAAGGCCCTATAAGGAAAGTTAAATGAAATGTATTCACTAACGTGGTGCAAAAACTGCATATCCCTGGCAGAGAAGAGCTTCCTTGCTCTTGGTAGCACAGCTGAAGGCAAGCAAAGGAGAGCATTGTCCAGATATATGCTTCAGGGCACTAAATGGTTGAATAGCTTACCATAACTGGTGAATCTCTTGGGCTTTTCGGTTATACTTGTAACCACAGCGTCCCTTTAACAAATTTTTATTAGTACAACTTAACCATAACGAAAGGTGGTTTCACTGAATATAGATATATAAACCCACAGAGGTGTATAGAGGGAGTGCAGGGGACATTTATTAACACATACAGAAAAATACAGGAGATTGGAGAGAAGGGAAACGTTAGGAAGAGGGGGTAGATACGACAACGGATAGGGAGGGGCAGGCAGTGAACAAGTCTAGGTTTCCAATGACTGGACTGCATATATGAGAGACAGGAGACCATCATCTATAGAGGATAGAGGGGTGGCACGGGAACAAGATTGAAAATCTAGTAATGCAACAGGGGAGTGAAAGGGGCCTGTTAATGTATACGAGACAGGGGGCATAAAAGATAGGCGATAAGTGTTGACAGCCGTAGAGTGGAGTGGAGTGGTATCGAGAAAGGACACATGTTAATATATGCACAAAGAGACAGGAAAAAAACTAGAGGGGAGAAAGGGAGCTACATTAATGCATACATGAGAGGTGGGGGAAACGGGGAGAGTGGGTGACAGAAAGAGTAGGGAAGAAATAGGCAGGAAGGTGGATAAAGAGAAATAGTAATACACACACAGGGGAGCAAAGGGAAAATATAGGGAGATCAGGGAGAAAGGGTGGGTATGGAGGGATATATTATTGTAAGCAGAAAAGTTACTTCATGAATAGAAACAGATGAAGGAAGAGGAGTCGGGAACTCTATACAGGCAATAGAAGCAGAGGCGGGCCGAGGAGCTCCGAGAGCAGAGCGAACCTGGCCCTCACCAAGAGGAAGAGGGGGGCCGGGAGTGGGCAGAGCCTGCTGGGAGGAGGAGGAGGGTGCAATCAGCTGCAGGAGGATAAGCAGCAGTGAGGTCAGAGCAGTAGCCTGGCCGGGCCCAGGCACCATTCAGCCATCCCGGGGAAGTCACAAGTAGGTGCTGGGTACACCCGGGTTGGAAATGGGAGCTGCGATCATGGGGGTGGCGGGTGGCGGGGGTGGGGAGTTCTCAGTCCAGCACCCCACCTCCATTCAGCTCCCTTGCCTTCAGGACACACAGGTGGGTAGAGGGTGCGGAGGCTACATTCTTTCGTTCCTCCTGAGATCGGAATCCTGCTGGACGGCTCACGGTTGGCTGGATTCCAAAAGCAGATTATCAATCCTGCTGCTGGATGGCTCACCGCTGGAATACAAAAGCAGTCACCGACAGTGAGAGGCACCCTTTTATGTCCCCAAGCGGTAGTGTGAAACTTCAGAAAATGGTGGCCCGGGCATGTAATATGACATAAAGTAAGTACGTAAGAGGCAGCACCTGCTGCCTCTAGTCGCCCGAGTCTAGCCGAGTTGCCCCTGAGGAAATTGCACCCATTGGGCAATTGCGCCCCCTTGCCAGCCACCCGCTGCACCTGGCCAAGAAATGAGCCTGCTTGCAGCAAGGTTCTGATGCCGAATTTCCTTTTTTTGTAGGAGGCAGTTATAGCCAGGAAAGTACCCGCGGATCTAAGCAATCTCACAGAGATGATTTCTTGAGATCTTATGCCTGAGGATACCTCAGACTTGTTTTCATAAGACCATGTGTATTTGACAGTCAGCTTTGAAAATAATGGCTGATCTGACCATAAACCAGTGCAAAGGGTGCAGGGATGGGGTGATATGATCCCAGGTGTTCAGACCAAAAATGTATCTATCAGCATTCTTTTGGATGTACTGTACTGTTTACCCTAACCACCTAGTTTAGGTGGTTAGGGTAAACAAACAAGAGACTATTACACCAGTCGATGCGGAAAGTTCACAAATGTAATAAAGCCGTAGGTACCATCTCCCCCAATCTCTGCTTTGAAAAAGCTCCCACAGCCTCACTGACCAATGGCTGACTGAGTTTTCGGGAGCATGACTTGCATTTATGGTATCTAATCCCTTACTGAGTCATCCCTGAGCAAGGTGCTCCTCAAGATGAGGAGTTAAAGTGGGAGAAAAGAAAGGAACACGCACATGGCACAAAGAAAAAGGCAATGACAACAGCTCCGACAGGTTCATGAGAATACATTGCAGGTAGAAAAGTCCACAAAGATTCAAAGAGGCTTGCCACCTCTGTTTCATGTCTCGCGACTGAAATCCCCACAATGGCAAAAGGGGATGACTAACTGAAGATCCAGCGGGCAGGACATAGACAAAGAAGACTAAAACCTGAATCTTGACTCCAGGTGCAGGAGATTCAGTGGAAGAGAGGAAACCCCAAAGTATACCATAATTCAGCCTGTGGCAGCACCAATTGCGAGTTGGCACAGACCTGGTACACCAGCCATACCATTATATGAACGGAGCAGCAGTTTTG
Source organism: Ambystoma mexicanum (assembly GCF_040938575.1). NCBI lineage: Eukaryota > Metazoa > Chordata > Amphibia > Caudata > Ambystomatidae > Ambystoma > Ambystoma mexicanum. The sequence goes on along the minus strand of NC_090927.1, from coordinate 990,662,580 downwards.
ATGCATAATTAATTCCTTTTACTCAAAACTGTTTTGATTTGCTTTAGAAGTGGTTGAGGCTGCATTTACTTTCAATAAGGTTCGATATTGATGAGTAATAAAATATTGATGAGTATTAAAAGGGACCATAGGAAAGTCCTTAATTTTAGCTGCTTGTTAATTGGTTGCTTCTATTTTTTTTTAATTGTATTTGTATTCCTGTTAATTGATATGTTTTATCTAGGTTTATTATGGTTTTGTATTAAGGTAATGGAGAAATCCAAATTAAGTATTAAACTTGCTTAATAGAAAGAAAAAAAATTGGACCTGGTTAATATGGTCTATTTAGCAGTTTGATGTTATTTTTGGTGGAAATATGTCAAAGTCATTTATCATTACCACCAATAGGTCTGGTGAAATTACTGTAAGATTAGCAGTGCAGTGAAGCCTACGGGTTTTGCTGAGTCTGAGAGTTGTCGATCAAATCCTTCTAGGCGCATATCATTGAGCCATTGTAGGACAAGTTGTTTATTAGATGGCAGAGCGATGAAGACTAATTCAGTCTTGGATGGGATTAGTTTGAGTTAGGCAGTCAACATCCAGGACTGGATGATGGCTAGGTAATCGTGGAGATGTGCACTATTTACTCTCATGCACAACTGAGTATCGTCTGTGTATTGGTGGATGGCTATATTGGGATCTTTGAGGAGTGTGCCCAGAGGCTCCATGTAAAGGTTAAAAAGGATTGGTGAAAGGATGGAGCCTTGGGGGACTCCGTAGGCCACCTGGAGTCGGTTAGAATGCAACAAGTTCATCTGGACAGCCTGGTGTCTGCCTGAGAGTTAGGAGATAAACCAATTCAGGACAGTGCCAAAGAATCCCATCCTGTCAGTCAGGAGGGAGAGTAGGATATGGTGGTCGATAGTGTTGAATGTAGCTGAGAGGTCATAGAGGATGAGGAGACCACACCCTCCTGACACCACCCCCAGCTGTGAAGTTCTTTGCTATCCTGCAAGTGTGGCACGACAAACGTCTATGTTTCATTCTCAGCACAGTAAAGACTTGCCACCTGAGAACGGAGGAGAGGTAAGAGTGGTGTTCAGATGTAAAAGAATTGGTGACGTGGATGAACATAGACTGTGTAGATAGTGCAGAGGTGAATTCGGCAAAGGTGAGTTCAATGGACTGTGCATAGAGAGCTTGGAATGATACATTGAATTGGTCGAGGTGGGGTACGATATAGTTGTGCATACATTTATATTTGGTGATAGATGGAGGAGATCAATGGGAGAGTGGAGGATGAATAGAGAGACTGAAGTGAATTAGAGAGTGGCCAGAGAGGGATAGGTTAATTGTGGGATCAGAAGAGACAAGGGTGGAAGATATAAATATTAGGTTGAGAGGGTTGCCTGGGGTGTGGGTTGAAAGGTTATGTAGGTTGACCAGAGGCTTGTCAGAGAAAGTGGAGTCAAGTTGGATCTGTTGAGCCCCAGTCTTATTGGATAGGTTGAGGTCACCCATTATGTCAACCAGAGAAATCGAAAGCAGTATATTCTTTTTTAGATCGAATCCGACACGACGAAGCAAAAAGAAAAAATCCACCAAGGAAAGTGAACTTCCCCCCAAAGAAAACTTAGTGGTAAATATCTCTAAATATAAACTGTCCAAATTTGAGATACAAACACTACAGAAAGGCATATCATTTGTCCCACATTATAGTAGTAAAATTGCATTCTTCAAATTGACTAGGAAAATGAAGCTGAAAATATTTTTTGATACCGTGGAAATATCAGACAAACAACAACATTCAGACTTCTTGGAGTTGAAACCCAAAAGCACCTTCTCACCACCTATACAGAATACAGCGCTGGAGATTTTCCAGAAGTCATTGTTAAAGGATATGAAGAAGATCAAATTTACAAACAGAGCGAGAGGTAATCTCACCTTAAGAGAAAAACAGGCATTGGATCGCTTATGGGAGAACCCAGAGACTATTTTTAAACCAGCTGATAAAGGGGGGGCCCTAGTCATAATGGACACTAGTAAATACGAAGCTGAGGTAATCAAACAACTCAATGATCAAGATACATACTTAGAAATTTTCCAAGACCCCACTGAAAAAGTACGCAAAATCATTAAGAAGACATTGGAAGAAGCTGAAAATGAAGAGTTCATTACTCATAAAACCAAAAATGTCCTCATGAATACACACCCATTGATACCAGTTATCTATGTCTTACCAAAAATTCACAAAAATTTGATGGAACCCCCAGGACAACCAATAATTGCAGCTAATAACAGTTTATTGGAATCGATTGCTCAATATATTGACAAGATTATTCAACCACTTGCGCAAAAATGTGCAACATATATAAAAGATGCTAATCAATTCCTGAAGAAATTGGGAGAAGTAACCTTTAATACTGACTCCGATATTCTATTTTCTATGGACATAACAAGTTTATATACGAACATCACGCACCAAGCCGGGCTGGAAGCTGTGGACTCAATACAACAGAACCAGTAAAAAAGTGACCATCTTTTTATTTTGAAACTCCTGACGATTGTACTCAACAACAATTTTTTCTCTTTCGAAGATAGATATTTTGTTCAGATATCAGGCACGTCAGTGGGGGCCGTGATGGCCCCAAGTTAATGCAAATATCTAGATGTCCTACTTGGAAGAAACACGAGTAATCAACAACCCAAGATGGAAAGACAAACTTAAATTCCTTACAAGATTTATTGATGACCTATTTGGAGTTTGGAGTGGAGAGGAAGTAGAGCTTTTAGAGTTCTTTGATTTCATGAACAACTTAGCCCCACGCATTAAATTCACACACAAATATAGCCGGACCACTATGGAGTTTTTAGATGTCCAAATATACTTGAAAAACAACAAATTGGAAACAACGATTTTCACAAAAGAAACAGACAGGAACAGCCTCCTTTTGGCCACAAGCTTTCATCCCAGGAATACAGTGTCCAGTATCCCATTAAGTCAGTTTTTGAGGTACAGACCTATCATCTCGGAGGAAGATGAGTACGAATCGAAATCAAAGGAACTAAGACAAAAATTTATCAAGAGAGGATATAATGAGGAAACACTGAACAAACATGCAACAACAGTTAAGAATATCACGAGACAAGAATCACTTACCACGAAAGATAAGAATACAAAGACAGATTTGATATATGTGACCACGTACTCTCAGCAAAGTAGTACGATAAAGAAAATAATCAAGAAGAATTGGGAAACATTATCCCAGGATGCCACATTGGCTAAATTATTTCCATCTCCTCCACTATTTGCCTACAGCAAAAGTAGATTGTTGAAAGATCATTTGATCAAATCTGACTTCAGCCAGAGACACAGTACAATGAAAGAAATATACAGAGGGACTATACCTTGCAACAATTGTAGTTCCTGCAACAATGTGTTGAAAGGCAAGTCGATAAAACATCCTCACACCGGTCAGAGCATTTTACTGAAACACACCTCTACTTGTGACACTAAGAATGTCATATATGGCATAAAATGCCCATGCGGACTATATTATATTGGATTATAAACCAGAAAAGCAAAAACACGTTGGGGTGACCACAAATCCAATATTCTGAATCATTTGGTGAAATCTCCAGTAGCACAACACTTCGATGCTGCCAAGCACTCTATCGCACAAATACAGTTTGTTATTCTAGAACATGTAAAATTACCCAAAAGAGGAGGTAAAATCACCAAGTTGTTACAACAGAGGGAAATATTCTGGATCGAGAAATTTGATACAATGAACCCCAGAGGGATGAATTTAGAATGTAATTTGAATTGCTATCTATAGTCATTTTCTGATATTGTGTAATTGACAGTGATTGTTTGCCAAATGAAATGTGACGTAATCTTTATACGTAGATTTCTTGTGAGCCATGAACTAGAGACCACATAAGTGTTCTCACAATAGTACTATGAGTATTTTGATTGCATAATGATACACTTGCCATTAATCAGTATTGGGAATGCGGTAAAAGCGGTATATGTATCCTAAAGACGAGAGAGTCATGTGAAGTATCTAAAATAAGTTCACACATCTGCTTCAAGCAATATAACCAATAATTCGATTCATAATGGGTGAACGAATAAAGAACTAAATAGTTAGGTCAGTTATATATTACCTTTTCTCATAATTTGAAATCCAAATTGAGAATACAATAGCGCCTCAATATTTGACAGCATTACTTTACCTGGAGTCACAGACCATCGTTGATAAGTTATATCTGGACTGGTTTAAATCTATTGAAAAGTTTCTAGCGTACATGCTAGGTGTTATACTTATTGACAGATAGGTAATACCAATGTAAACAACACCACAGTTCTTCCAACATGGCGCCCAAATTGGCCCGAGTTGGAATTGATTTAACTTACTCTATGACAAGCAGCCGCGGTTGCCAGCCGACACGCTCTGCAGCGCGTCGAACGAGGAAGTCACAGGGAGCGAAGTTCAGTAGCACGAACTCCGGCTCTGAGCAGGTAAGAATAATCCCTTGCGTATTATCACGCCTACAATATTGAACGTAGATGCCCAACGTAGCATTTTTAGTTTAGCACTAACCCAAAATTCATTATTATAGATTGACGAGAGAAGTATAAATTTGTAAGGAACCAGTAAAAGCCGTTCGAAAAAAAGCTTGTCATTTACCAACTTCGGTTATCTTGAAGCAAGCAAACAACTGCCTGCATACGATCAAGGTAGGAAACATGAGAAAAGGTGAATAGTCATTTGAATCCCTTATAACCGCATCCAGCACGTTTCCTAAGATCTACCCCTGATGTTCTTTGCAGGGTTTCCCGATATGTAAACAACAGACGAGACAGGGGCCGTGTCCCACAGACTCGACTACTTTAACAGTGGTGAGTGAAAGATGCAATTCTGGAAAACATGTATCACTTTTGAGACTCGTATAAATCAGGTGATGAGCAGGGGGACCCAGTGCTTACCACAGCGACTGTTCCCTCTGCACACCACCGCCCCATTTACTGATGATCGCTTTATGGTGACACACATTTTATTTTTCATTATTACAGCTTTGGAAATTTAACCTGTCTGGGCAGCAAGCTTTTCTCTTGACACGAATTCTAAAGGTTAGTTCATTAGTTTTGAGCTAGTAAAAGTGTAATTTTTAGTTTTCAGAAAAATATAATACTAAAATAATTTGAATATATTTTAATTTATGTCTTACAGAAAAGAATCCAATACTCTTTAAAACCTGAAGAAGGGCATTAATTGCCCGAAACGCGTAGTTTAGAAGATAGGCAACTAGATTTTGAAACCTATCAAGATTATTGGATCACGTAAAAAATTAACAGTTTGTAACACATGAGAAAAATATGTGAAAGAAATATGTATTGTCAGAAAAAATGTATATATATGAGTGAATAACATTTTTGTTTGTGAAGTATAACTTGAATCTATGAAACACTAATGTTCATATGAAAATAAATGTCTTTTATGACTATAAAGATGATTAATTTGAATTAACATGCACCAAATGAAAAATTAACCACTAAGTTTTTGGTAATTGCAAAAGAACCCAGAGCAAAATTTGTTTTGCCTTATGCTGTGCCTCAGTTTGTACAACAAGGTTTTCGTTGTACCATTTCTTCACCCATTATGATGACTGAAACATCAGCTTGGAGCATTTCAACTAAGAGTTCAGTAAGAGTTCTAGAAAGATGTTGAGTGTGCCCATTGAGCAGTAAATGATAGCCTGAGGAGAATAGTAAGGGGGTTGGGAATGAGAAGTTGGGCAGAGATATGCTCAAAGGAGGAGGGTATAATTCCGATAGAGGAAGTAGTACCAATGGTATGTCCATGCTAATCACGAGACCAACACAGCTTCCTTTTTTTGAGAGACAAGGGGAGTGAGAGAGGAAGGTAAAGTGGATGGATGCCTGGGTGGAGGTGTCATGCGAAGGAATAGGATTTGTTGTTGCCCATCACTAGGTCTTTGAGGTGATTGAAAATAAAAGGATTCGAGAGAAAACACTTGTTTGCAGAGGGATTTGGCATTCCAGAGACCCATGGTGAGGTTCATGTGGGAAAAATAAGGAGAAAAGGTAGTTGCTTGAGTAGATGAAAGGATGTGGGTGGGATGGATGAGGTTGGAGTTTTCGAAGGATGGGAAACAGAAGAGTGGCTTGAGTGGCCTTTGAGAGGTGAGTGAATAATTGGGATGGGGAGGGTGGGGAAGATGCTCTTTGGGAGTGAAGAGAGGTAGTGGGTATAGTCCATAGAAGAGAGAGGGGGAAAGAAACTTAAGGCGGGGGAGCAGGATTGGCAGGATCGTGGCATGCAGGGAGTATTGTGGAGGGTGTAGAAGTGACCACAGGGTGCTAGGTGGCCAGGAAATTACATTTAAGAAAGCACATGGTATGGGGGCGCTGTTGCGCACGACGAAGAGGGCCGCCTGAGGGGAGAGCTCTGGCCCGTAACATATCCTATTATAAATCAATCCTGTTCGGGGCCGCCTATATGCCAATAAAAACCTGCATTTGGCTGTGGAGAACCTGCGGCAGCACTCCACTGATTTTCACGAAGGAACGCTGGATCAATCCTGAGATATCGGACTGTAAACTTATACCGTGAACGCGACAGAGGCATATCCGGCCCACGGCTCCAGAAGAAATCACGCGACGGCCGGGGGTGTTGGCTCGTGCGCAGGCCTGAAGGGGGAGGGGCCGCACTCCGCGCCTTTCTGAGTTGCCGTCGGATATATCCTGCTGGCCCTTGATCCTTACTACCCCGCGCCTTGCTCCGATACTGCCCTGTGGATTGACCATTGACTGACAGCAGGGTCGAGCCTTGTCGACGGAGGTGGACCGGGTGCGTTCACCCACCGGGGCCCACCGGAAACACCATAAACTGGGTTCCCTGGTGCCTTTTTCTTATACACTCATCAGCGAGGTGCGCCACACTCCCGAGGGCCAACGAGTGCCGACCACTACCGATCACGGGGCGCCGGAGCGTGGGCACATCCAGCGCAACCCAATAGGGCTGACACATGGGCCGCAGCGAGAAAAAAAGTATGGTCTCCAAGAAAACTGGTCCGATGGACTCCTTTGCCAGCTCCCAGCCGCATGGGCCTGCCGAGACACCCGCTGAGCCCTCGGGTAGCCAGCTGGAGTCCCCAATGGATGTGAGAGTGGACAAACTACTACGATGGTCCAGAGTGGATTCCTGGCGGTGAACAGCAAACTGGATGACATAGGGGCCACGATCAGCTCTTTGAAGGCCAGGGTTGATAAGGAAAGTGCCTGCACTACGGAGGCGGAGAACAAGATTGGAGTTAACGAGGACACGATAGCACAACATGGCCGTGATATCGCCCAGCTGAAGGGAGACCTGCAGAAAACCCTGAACAAGTGCGAGGACTTAGAATCTCGCTCCAGGCGAAACAATATCCGTCTGGTAGGGGTAGCCGAATCCTTTGGTAAGGGCTCCATGGAGCGCCAAGTGGAAGATCTCCTGAAATCCCTCCTGGGCCCCGATGCTTTCTCTGATCATTTCCTCGTGGAGCGGGCCCATCGTACTCTGGCCTCCCCCCCCACGGCCTGGAGCGCCGCCCTGCACGATCATTGCCCGGCTTCTGAATTATAGAGATAGAGACGCTATCCTGAGGCTTTCCAGAGAAAAAGGATCCCTGTATTACGAAGAAAACAGGATACACATATATCCAGACTTTTCAACCAATGTGCAGACAATGTGAAGATCCTACGAACCGGTCATGAGACAGCTGAGACTACGCCAGATCCCATATGCGCTTGTCTTCCCGGCTAAAATGCGCATCCAACACGGAGGCCGCGCACACTTTTTCGACAATCCTGGCGGATGCCATGATGTATGTCAAGGCCTCAAACCCTCTTCCCCCGGGGGACCGGGAGGCTAACCGCAATCTGCCGCCCCGGCGTGTGCCGGAACAGGAGGACCACGCTGGCTGAAGAGACTTGCTCTACACTACCTTATCACAAGCTCGATAACCCGTCGACGGCGAGGTGGCCCTGTCCACCATATATTGATACAGGTCCGTGAGCCCCCCCACATGGTGTCCGGTAGCTTGAGTACAGCTCACACCCCCAGGAGACTTCCCAAGTTATGGTTGATGGGATACATCATCGGGTTGGGGTTGATGATGCGGTTGGGGGTTGGAAGGGAAAACGGGTAAGAGTTTGTCCTGGTGTTCTACAGGGCATGGTTGGGGATGTTATAAAGTTAAAATCAGCGGACTGTTCTTCAGCAAGACTCTTCCAGACTTAAGACAGTGGCGTCTTGCTTGGCAAATGCCCTCTTTGATAGACAGTTAAAGGCTAAAGGTGGATTGAACATTCGACTGCTCTCTTGGAACATTCAGGGTCTCAACAACCCAGTCAAGGCAAGGAAAATTGCTGCATACATTACACGCCATGATCCCCATATCTTTCTGATACAGGAGAGACATGCGATGGGGAGCATCAACAATAAATTCCTTCCACCGTGGGGCCCTCATAGATACTTCACGGAATATTCGACACAATCCAGGAGAGTCCTGACACTTATACACCCTAAGATGTGCTTCAGGTACCTTGCCAGTAAGATAGATCCTCTGGGTAGGTACGTGCTGGTATGGGGGGAGGTGGCGGGACGACAAATCCTGTTGATAAATACATATGCCCTAATATCGATGACCCGCTATTTTATCGCGCGATCCTTGACGCGTCGACTGAGGCGCAAATAATATGGGGTGGGGATTTCAATATGATCCTTGATCACTCCTTGGACCGCTCATCCTCGTCCCCCAGGGCTCCGTCCAAAGCGGCTCTTGCCGTTAAACAGATAATGCAACAGGCCAACATAATTGATGCATGGCGCACGTTGTATCCACTTGAAAAGAAATTCACATTCTACTCATCTGTCCACGACTCCCACTCCCGTATAGATTATTGGCTTATTAGCTCGTCCCTCTCCGCTGAGATCGATGACTGTGCAATACACCCCCGCACGCTCTCAGACCACTCGCCAATAACACTGAACATCAGCCTGGGTGACTCCCCACCTCCGGCTAGAAGGTGGAGGATGCCCTCTACAATCCTTAGGGACCCCAATATCTGTGAGGCTTTACATACTGAAATCGAGGAGTTTTTGGAGTTGAATGAGGGCTCTGTGAGCACCTATGCTACCTTGTGGGAGGCCTTTAAGGTTTGGGTCCGGGGCACTATATTGGGTAAATCTACAGGCATGCTAAGAGCGGTGAGGAGGGAACTGGGTGCGACTGAAGCCGTGATAGATACACTACAGACAGAATGTAGTGCCACATTGAACAAAGAAACCCTGTCCAGGATACACGCTTCCATCAAGGACTTCCACGAACTGGCCAATAGGGAAGTTCTATACATGGCTGCCCCGGCAAAGGCCCGCAGATACGAAGAGATCAATAGGGCGGGGAGATTTCTTGCCAACATGCTTAAAACAGATAGGCACCCTAACCCAATCGCTAGTGTTCAGAATCCAGCTGGGATCACGGTCCACAGGGAATGCGATATCAACGCTACTTTTGCTGATTTCTACTCCGCTTTATACTCTGATCACGATGTTAAAACTAAGGATGACACGCTCAGATATCTAGACTCCCTCGATCTCCCAACACTCACTGGAACCACACAGAATATATTAGATCAACCCGTGAGTATTGAAGAACTAAACGAGGCCATAAAATCTTTATCTGGTGGTCGGGCCCCTGGATCGAATGGTCTGCCTGCCGAACTGTACAAGGAATTCCAAGGTGAACTGGCCCCACTGTTACTGAAAGTATGGGAGGAGGCCATGAATTGTGGTGTCCTTCCAGGCTTGATGCGTGAGGCCATTATTACGGTCCTTTTGAAGCCACGTAGACCAGCTCAGGAAATGGCCTCTTATAGACCCCTCTCCCTAATCAATACCGACGCGAAAATCTTCGCTAAAGTACTGGCCACCAGGACCCTTCCATACATGCCGATCCTGGTCCACCCTGATCAGGCCGGCTTCATACCAACTAGATCCTCGGCCTTAAACCTTCGACGGTTGTTCAGTGTGCTTGCACAAATTGACCCGGAGGCTAACGAGGCCGTAGTGGCCCTTGATGCCGAAAAGCCCTTTGATTCTGTCTCCTGGACATACCTTTTCCTTGTACTTGAGAGGTTTGGACTCGGACCGTATTTTATCAAATGCGTTTGGCTGCTATATTCTCAACCAACCGCCAACGTCCTAACCAACAATACCCTGTCCCCTTCTTTCCACCTGCACAGAGGGACCAGGCAGGGCTGCCCATTTTCCCCTATTCTGGTTGCCCTCACTATTGAACCAATGGCGGAATACATTCGGCGACACCACTCAGGATGACTGGCCCTCCCCAAATCATATCTCTGTACGCGGACGATACCCTGTTGTATGTCCGGGACCCACATGAGAATGTGCAACACATTATGGCTGACATACACAAGTTCTCGGAATACTCGGATACAAAATCAATGTCCCCAAATCCGAAATCTTTCCTTTGACCCCTAATACAGGTGACCTATCTTTCATCACAGGGTTTAGGCCTGCCCCCACACTGATGAGATACCTAGGCATAATGGTGGCTAGAGATAGACAGCTGCTGCACTCACATAATCATGGCGATCTGCTTCTCACCCTTTCGACCAAGCTCCACTTGTGGGCTAACCTCCCTCTGTCCCTATACGGCCGAGTGGCCCTAGTTAAAATGGTTGTATTACCCAAATTCCTGTACCTCTTCAATAACATCCCGGTATGGCCCGGTAAATCCTTTTTTGTTAAACTTAGGTCACTGGCATCTTCCTTTATTTGGAATGGAAAAACTGCTAGGTTGGGGTGGGATAAAATGGTGGAGCCTTTTTCAACGGGTGGTATTGCGGCCCTGATTTCGAATTGTATTGCATAGCAGCTCAGGCACAGTTTGTAAAACATTGGTTTGACCCGGGGACACTGCCCCACACATTCTTCTCGAGAAAGATGCAGTCCACCCCAATGATATACGCTCAGTCCTTTTGAACCCAACCTATAGCAACAACTGCCCCTTTGACCCGGTATATGTCACGATATGGTCTAGGATCTATAAAAGGATTGGCCTGGAAGTCCCCTATGACCCAGATATACCCCTGTGGAATTTCTACAGTGTTTCCCCGACCTTCGACAGAGCCCTTCAGTGGTCCGGGAACCCGAATAGACTCTTTAGGTTGCGTGATATGTTCCCTGATGGCACGTTCTGTGAACTTGCAGATTTCACGAGGGCGGTTGGAGGTGGTCAGCTTAAACGCCTCCAATACTATTGTATGAGGACCGCCTTTGCCGCCAAATGGCCCTCCTTCCCGGTAGAACCCCAGGCACATGAGTGTATCAGAGCCGTGGTGATGACGGACGGTCATGGCAGGGGAATCTCGTCACTATACACCCTGGTGCAATCACACTCCCCCTCACGAAACACTATCAAAGAAACCTGGGAGCGGGATGTGGGTACTCAGATAGATGATGTACGATGGGCCCGATATTGTCAACTCACCAAATCGGTCTCCATGAACTCTGGACTCCGACTGATCCAGTTTAAAATACTGAACCAGTTACATTACTTCACGGCTAGGCTGGCTAAGTTTGTGGAGGGTTGCACAGGAACATTTTTGAAGTGCGGTGCTCCTGATGCTGGGGCATATCATATGTACTGGTCGTGCCCTGTTATCGCGAACTTTTGGCGTGAAGTGGCCGAGCTCCTCGAGGACACAACGGCAATCCCAGCCGCCCTATCCCCCCTAAAATACCTGCTTGGTGACATTGGGAAGGTGAAGGAGACCACGAGGAGACTATTCAACATCTCATGTGTTATTGCCAAACGCTGCATCCTTAAATGCTGGAAATCCAATGCAGGGCCTACCCGATCCAATTTCCTGAAAGACTTGTGTATGGTGAATGATAACGAGGAATTCTTTGTTTTATCTGTGCCGACACCCTGTCGTACTAAAGATATATGGTCCCTACTACATTTGTATTTATGTGATTTGACGTCCGATTCCGATGTAACACCTACCCCGTCGCCTTAGGTGACGATACCTGTCTTACTGCTACTGATATATGCCACTGTTGATACTATATATATGCTATACTGTACTGTTTATGAGAACTGTCTTGTTGTGAATTGCTCCCCTCAATAAACAAAGTTTTAAAAAAAAAAGAAAGCACATGGTATTAGGCAATATGAATGAAGTGGATAATAGAGCAAAATGGTTGTCGCAGAGATCAAATAAGCCCTAACAGGACAAACCAGGACAAACCAGCACCTGCACATGCCTGTGCAGCACTTCACTGTGGACACGTCTGGAGAGGGATTTAATGGATGCACATAGATTGACAGGACCAATGAGGGAGCTGCCTGCTTCTAAAAAAAGGCCTTCGGGATAAAGGTCATGCAAAATGGTGGTTAAAGTGGAGCTATCTTCTGCTGAGCTCCAACTCCACAAGGAACTAAGCATGCTTTGTTGGTGCTCATTACAGGCTTCTAGCTTCAGTGATGCACTTTGAAGCTCACTTCTTCACAGGGACATGCTGGTAAAAGCCAGATCTGTAGGCTTGGAATAATACCGACTGGAAGAGCCAATGAGGAAGCTGCATTCTTTCAAATTGGTACAGATCTATTTTGACTGTGAATTGAGAAGAGAGATCTTTACTGAATTACAACCTACCTCATTCGCAGTGACTTCAATGTCAAATATTCCTGAAAATAATTAAATAATATCGCAAGCAAAGGCAATGGCTTTCAAATTTAGAAACGTTTTTTGTTAAACATTCTTTATTAGCACACTTGGCATTTTACATCATTACACAGTATGACATGATTCACAACAGGTGAGACAAATAATCAGGGTCGGGGTCAGGACCTAGTACATACTGGGGGGGCTACCTTACAATAGCAAGAGAGGTTTATCGATCGTGGCTATCAGCAGTTCAGGTTCGAGTCCATCTGGGGTTCAGGGCTAGGCCGACTGTGAGTCGGCAGGAGCATCCAATGGAGGTGACGTACGTAAAATATATAGGGCCTCATCATGAGTTTGGCGGTAACCCTTAAATCCGGCAGTCGCGCTATTACCGCCGAATTTAAGGGTCCGCCAAATCAGGGCTTCAGCGGATTTCTCCCCAACCCTAGCTTGTCTGGCATGTAATGATATCAGTGCAGTATTTTCAATTGTATTCATTGGAACCTTGAATTGCATGACACTTTACATGTCTGTACTCACATGTCTGCCCAAAGGTTGTCAGTGATGTCCACCTGCAGATCCCTTCCCCATTTAGAGCAATTATTGGGCTGCGGCCCTATTGAGCGGTTCTGAATCCGGTTATATATAGAAGACACCAGGTCCCAGCTTTCGCTGGATGTACCCCAATATTTTGGTTGTCTCAGGTTCCACAGGAAAACCATCCCACTGCTCTTTGCATGCCTTGCACAGGCCCGCATATTGCAACTATAGTGATGATTTGCGGTGTATGGGCGTAATTACGTCATTGCCAGGGATAACATTACCTTCCGAGTACATGGCCCCCAATGTATGAAGACCATGTTGTGCCCATATCCTTTGTGAACTGATGCCTGTAAAAGGCAAGGAGGGTACACAGTTCCAAAGGGGGATAACCCTGTGATTTGGGGCGTATGCACCAGTCTCTTTCCATAGTCTATGGCAGGCCACTGCTGTTATGCTAGCTGGGTCAAATTCACAGCTATTTGCAAATCTAGCAGGGAAGATTAGTGACCTCAGTTCCCTGTCACCAACAGAGCGCTTTTCTAGTCGAGTATGTGGGAGAAGAGGGCCCTGCAAGAACCAAAAGGCTTCAAACTGTGATTGCGCCGCTACCCAATACAGATGGAAATTAGGGCCTACAAAACCTCCACATATAGTTGTGATAGGGTGGCACACTAGAGTCGTACCGCACCCGAGTGCCACACAAACCTGCACATTTCTGCTCCAGGTCTTCCAAGAAGGTATGTCTTGGACACAGTGGGATATTAAGAAAAAGGTAGAGGAGTTTAGGGAGTACTGTCATCTTGATGAGCGCATTCTTACCAGCAATGGTAATAGGTAGTCTGGTCCAACTCTTAAGTTTAATTGCCAGCTGCGCCAAATACTCAGCCTAATTGCGGTCATATAACGTGGTGCCATTTCGAGCAGCTACTACTCCCAAGTACCAGATGGTGGAGGGGGGCCACACGTACCCCTGTAGGTTGCGAGGCTCAGCAGTGGCATCTGCTATGGGGTAGAGTTCAGACTTGTTGCAATTAACTTTGAGGCTGGATACCTCCCCTAAATCTAGGATATCTTTCATGATAAGCTCCATATCGGTGTGTGGGTCCCTGATATACAGCAACGCATCATCAGCGTAGAGGGAAAAAATGTCAGGCTAGCCGGTCATTCTGATTCCCCAGTGTCTATGCTTATGAGGTCCGCTAACAGTTCAATAATAATAGTGAATATTAGGGGAGGCAGGGGGCAGCCTTGGCGGGTGCCCCTGGTTACCGCAAATTTAGAGGACAATGTTCCATTAGTGTTGACCCTGGCTGTCGGGGACGTATATAAGAGCTATAATTGTGAGAGGAACCCCAGGCAGAACCCCCATTTGTCCAACACTGTGTACAAATCCTTTTTGAATGTCGAGAGTGGCCACCACTGCTTGGTGTCCTGGGTCTCTCTGCACCAATATGTTGAAGAGGCACCATAAGTTTAGTCTGGTGGCCTCCCCACGGATGAACCCCGATTGCTCCAGGTGAATGATGTGCGGCATAAATCGCATCAGGTGGGAGGCCAGTATCTTACTGAATATTTTGATATCTGTATTGATAAAAGAAAGGGGTCTGTAGGAGCCACATAATTCTGCAGGTTTAAACGGCTTCAGGAGGACCATAATAACAGCCTCCCGCATGGTAGCAGGGAGTGCACGTACTTCAAGAGCCTCCTGCCATAGTTGAAGCAGCTACTGGGCCAGTAGCATCTTGTAATGTTTATGAAATTCGGCCTTAAGGCCGTCTGTGCCTGGCGCCTTCCCTGATGGAAGTCATCAATCGCCCGAGCGATGTCAGCAAGGGAGATCTGGAGGTCAAGGAGGGTCCTGGCTTCTTGAGATAGGTGACTGATCGGCAAGTTTTCAAGAAACGTATCAATGTCCTCTAAGGTGTGAGTATCAATGTTAGAGTAAGGGTCAGTGTAAAGGTTAGTGAACACCCCATTTACAGCCACTTGTGTGTGCACTAAGTTGCTTGCTTCATCTGTTATAAGTGGAATGCATCTGCTACCTCGTTCCTGACGTGCCATTTGGGCCAACAGCCTACCCAACCATTTGCCCTCCCAATACCGTCTAGCGGCCAGTGGGGCATCGAAGAACCGGAGTTCCTGCTCAGCGTGTGTCCTAAAGACATCTATAGCCTATTATCTATTATCTGTGAAAGTCTGGAAGTGGGAGGATCAGCCGCAACTCCCTGTTCCAGTTTACCTAAGTGATCCTCGCAACTTGCTATATCTCGCTGAATCATTTTAAGTACGCTAAACTCGACAGCTACGAAAATCCCACTTATATAAACCTTGATGGCTTCCCAGAGTGTGCTGTTCAAGGGTACTGAGCCCACATTAATTTCAAAGTATAGTTTCACATGGGGGTCCATAATGGCAGCAAATGCTACAACTTGTAATGCCAGTTACGGCAGGGTCTAGGAAGTACAGTCAGCACTAAGGAGATGCAAACAGGGGAATGATCAATATAAGTTCTAGGGAGCATGCAGGTCTCACAACCGCCCCCCTCCCCCCACAGTACTTTGTCAGAAACCAGTCACATGTGGATGTGGGAGAAAGAGTAATAGACTGATGAATAAAAGGAGTAGGATCGGTCAAATGCATGCATGCATTGCTCTCCAGGCATTTACCAGTCCTAGGGTAGCCATTCCCTCTCTAATAGTGCAATCTGCTTTTGATAGGGGTTAATGGGTGTGGGTAGATCGATCAAGTTATAAATCAAGAATAGTATTGGAGTCTCCTACGCATATAACAGGAATCAACAGGTACAGGGCCAGCTTATCTATGATGTCATCATAAAATTGGGGGTCATCAATCCTTGGACCATATTCAATAACAGCATTTCTGTCCTTGCCAGGGATCCATAAACAAAAATGTACCTACCCAAGGGGTTGATATCTACTTTCTTATGCTAAAATGGGAGTGATTTGTGTATGAGGATCATCACACCTCTCCATTGTGCTGAGTATATAGTACAGAATCTGTTTCTGCCTCAGTTTTTCTGGCAAATCCCTCACAACCCACAGCTAGAGCATGAGTCTCCAGTAAATATAGGATGTTGGCATTATGCCTTGCTATGTGGAGGAGTAGTTACCGCCACTTGACTGGGTGGTTTCCCAAACCACGTACATTCCAGCTAAGGCATGTCACTTCATCCACTGTGGCAACAGCAGTATCATGTCACCACCCCTCACTGCCGACCCCCACCACGCCCCACCACATACTCGCACCTAGACCTCTGCCAGCGCTTTCCATCCACCCGTTGATTGTCAAAATGCTTGCCAAGTGTTGTTTGTTTTAAAGACCCCAATTCCCTCTAAACCGCCTCCCACATCCCCCTTAAAACTGGGGTGATGACATCCCACCCATAACATACCCAACTATCAATGCAACATTGCATGGGGAGGTCAGTGCACTAGTTCATACCCGGGCCAAGTAACAGATTTAAACACAGTAAAACACAAGTATTCACATACTTCTTAAATCATCACATATCCGGAGAGCTGTATGCCCGTCATGATGTGCATCACTGCCTGTAGTTTTCAACTTTTCATGCTATAAGAAGATAGGGATACGTGGAGTGCCAAGGGCAATAACTAGGAAGATGAGAGAAATGAAGAGAACAAGCAGACAGGACAGAGGTCTCACAAGCCATCGATCCAAGGGTTCACATTGTCGATAATTTCTCATCTAGGAATTTCATGGCTTCACCAGGTAGACTGAAAACATTATTTTTGGTGTTCCATTCTGTGCGTAGTTGTTGCGGGACACAACATTGCGTACTTCAGGGCTCTATCGCGCAAATATTTCTTAACTGCCAAGAAAGTCTTTCTCTCCTGTTGCACGGCCACCAAGAAATCTTGGTAGATGGGCACCTAACATGAGGTCCCCTTGTTCCCAGGCCACTCGAAGAATGGCACCGCGGTCTCGGTAGTTGAGCATGCGGGCAATGATCGGCCATGGTGGTGCACCAAGTTTAGGTTTAGGTGCCAGGAATCTGTGGGCGCACTCAAATGTGAATTTCGGTGACATTGTGGAGTTCCACAGGAGTGATAGGAGGGTGTTTTATATAAACAGTTCCAGCGAGGTTTCAGTATTACTCTCAGGCACACCTATGATGTGGATGTTATTGCGACAAGATCGTGATTCCAAATCGGCGTTCTTCTTTGCCACCAGGTGTACTTGCTTGGAAAGTGTTGCCACCTCCGCTTTCAGTGTCTGTCAACCACTTCTCTATTTTTTCCAGGCATGTCTTAAAGGAGCCGATTGCACTGGTAATATCATCAAGCTTGCTGTGCACTGCAGAGAACCCTTCCTGCATGCACGCCATCACACTGGTTGCTTCAGCATTCTCAGGAAGTTTTGGGGTGGTCTTGGCATAAAGGTTCATGGAGCATTGCTTTTTCCAACCCCTTTTGTCATCTTCCTTAGTATATGAGGGTCCCTGCCAGCAACGCTGGATGTACTAAAGTAGGCAGTTGCACAAACGGAATTGCCCACAGCGGATGGAACGCTATCAACCCAGCAGTCTTGCTATGCCACAGGAGGGTAGTCAGGATAGGTACCCACGCAATCGGGGGGAGCGGGGTCACATACAGTTGTGAGTGTCGACAGCCGATTTGCCCAACAACCACCTAGGATAGAGTTTCTGTTCCCTTCCAAGCCATGCAGTTTTTGGGTCGTGGATTCAGAATGCCCCCGTGCTATGGGGCCCACGCAGTGGAGTCAAGGCTGGAACACCCCCAGTGTGCAGATTAGTGGCGTCCCGGTGGACCCAGCATGTGCCAAGGGAGAAGTTGTGGTCTGCACCCCTGTGGCCTGGGGGCACCAATAGCAAAGGTGGTGCACGGGGGAAGTGCACATAAGTTGTATAGGCCAGCAGGGTGCAATTTTAGTAGTGTGTAGAGCTTGCACTCACTGCACTGGTTCACCATCGTACAGTGGGTTCAACAGGCCCCAACATTGTCTTAAGGGCGGTTGTCCAAAGTTCCCACAGGCGAGCTCGCTGTCAATGATAATGGTCCATGGACAAAAAAGTGTATGAGTTACATGTGCAAGCTTCATCGTTGCCACAGTCCCCAGGATGTATTCAGGCCACTGTGGGCCAAAGTGTAAGAACAAGTAGAAATGCAGATAACACAATGCAAATTAATGAGCTGCTGAAGCGCCAGGAACAGCTACATGTTTCACAGATGAGAAGGGTCGGAGTTAGTGTTGTAAGTGTCTATGCTTCTTCCTAGACCCCCGGTCAATTTGATTGTAATCATACCCACTGCAGTTGTCAGAAAAGAGACCAATGGCGTCGGGGTTTCCTCTATAGAGAGTTCTGACAGACTGGGAGCCTTCTGGAGACGTTGTAGCTTTCATTCAGGTAGGTGTATTAGGAGAAACCAACACTCCTTGTTGGGGCCGAGCGGCCTCAGCAGCCGGTGATGCAGCCGCCGTACTGCTTGGAGAGTGCCTCTCACTGTGTGCATGTTGCCATTCAAGGAGGGGGCCCACGGAGTGCAGCCGGCACCTGTTGGGGCTCACCTCAGGCTTTCAGTAGTCTCCCTAGCGAGAGGGGCCTCACGGCACTCCAGTCGGCGCAGGCGATTCCCAGCCTTCACGCGCAGCTGCGCAGCTGCTTACAGCCTTCCATCTTCCCTCACAGCTGCAGCCCTGATCGCTCGCTCCGCGGCTTCTAGTCCTTCAATCAGGATGAAATCAGGATCAATGCACAACCCATGCAGTCTGAAACCGCTTGCCTGCAAATTTAGCTCATGCAGCCCAGTGCAGAAATTGATTTACACCCGTTTGTGGCACCGGGAGCTCTAGGTGAGAGCCGCTATCTTGGTCGCCATGCAACAGCACCCACCCAAATTGAGAAACATAGTTATTGCAAACATTACAGGGAAAGGTTGTGCTGTATAACAAGACGGATAACTCATGACAATCATCCAGTAATAATTTGGAAAATATTGTAATATTCTATGTTGGCACGAATGAGTTGTAAGCACCACATGAAGAAAACAGGACCAGCAGATAGATCTACAGGTGCGGTAGTTGCATGCATGTGGACAGTAGCAGAGATTGGACCAGCAATGGGAAGAAGTGCACAAATTGATGATCAATGATTGATGGTGAAGCAAGTGGCAGGAAGCAGCAGAAAAGAAAATGGCTTGTAAGTGAGAGACAAATTGCCAGAAAGAAGAGAGATGAGTGTTCAGTAGGCTAAAGTCAAAAGCAAGAAAATAAACCATGCTCTGATATCAGAGTAGACAGACTTTATTTACACATGGTAGCTGACTCAGGGGCACAGCTATACATTATTTCGGATAACACTGTCAAAAGCCTCTGGGAATAGGAGAAGCTGGAACAGCTCTGCTTAAATTCCCATTGAGACTAAGGTAATATACAATAATAGCTGGGGTACATGAAATGTTAACTTTAAATCAAGAATGGTAAAATAACAAGGAGTTCTACTCCACAAACAAAGATGATCCATACAATGAGGACCTCAGCAAAACAAACTGATCAGCAACTTAGACTCAAATGCCCAAGAACAAGTAATGGTGCTAACCAGTTATCACCTAGAAAATATATCACAGAAGCATGAAGAAGTATTTAAACCGCCCGTATTGCACTTCACTGAGACAGTTACAAGAACAAGGTCACAAAATGGCACCTACTAGTGAAGCGAAAGGCAGAGGCATTGCTAGGGGGGGTCCTGAGGGGGCTATAGCCCCGGGTCTTTGGGTTGTAGCCCCAGATAGAAGCTCAGAGGCTACAACCAAAAGGCTAGCTAGCCCAAATCCCGACAGACCCGACATTAGCGTAGCCCCAGATCTTTTTCAGACCTAACAACACCCCTGGCGAAAGGTGAGACCAGTTCCATTAACATCCAGGGAGGAACTGGGGATCCTGTTGGTAGAAAGTATGAAAGTGGCTTTACGGAGCCCCTAGAGGAATGGTCAAAATGAGAGTTGAAAAACAGACTTAGATCATGCAGGGACCTACACAGCCTCAACTAAGAGTTTATTTGTGCACTACCTGACATAACTCATCTTGTATTCTGACTACATGGAGCCAAAGTCTTCATGAAGTAGTAGATCCCCAGTGCGTACCACACGGTCAAACTACACCCTGACTCCAATTCACTACTGGCATGTGCAGCTCCCTTTGGAGTTTTCCAACACACTTGCAGAGTTTTATGTTTTGCTCATCAGCGAATGGCCCTATAAGGAAAGTTAAATGTATTCACTAACACGGTGCAAGGACTGCATATCCCTGGCTGAGAAGAGCCTCCTTGCTCTCGGTAGCACAGCTGAAGGCAAGCAAAGGGGAGCATTGTCCAGATATATGCTTCAGGGCACTTAATCATACCAAAGCATCAGGAAATAGCTGAAGGATAGTTAGCCTTCTAGTGAGTGCTGACCAACTGCGAGCACATGTTCACAAGCTCTTCAGAAACCCCCCCCTAAAGAACAAACATAGGGTTCAAAAGCCTTGTATTGCCCAGGACTTGATTCTCATTCACCATTAACGAAAAGCCTGTGCAGCATCATTATAGCAACGGAACAAGCTCTTGGTCTGCTCACGTGAGTGGTCATTTATAGGCCTGAGAAATTGACAAGGCCAAGCCTTGAACTCTTTCACAGCTTGTGATGACGCCCCATTCACTTGGGCCGTGGGACAGTCACCGGATGGCTCCCCACACCGTAACTGGGCCTTTGGGATCCCCAAGAACTCTAGGTGCAGGGGAGGCTTAAGCAAATAATGCTATAGTATGGAGATTGGCTGAGGCTAACCCCAGGCAGGCCCAATCTGCTTGCATTCAGAAAGGGCAATTCCCCTTTAAGTGAATGGATTTGCAGACTTCATTTTGCACTGGTGAGTTCTGTGATACTTTGCTTCATTCAGCACCAAATGCAAGCGAGGAAAACACATTGGGACTCATCATGAGCTGGGCGGTAGTCCTTAAATTCGGCGGTTAACACTATTACCGCTGCATTTAAGGGTCCGCCCAATCACAAGTCTGGCAGCCTTTACCCCCAGCTCTAAACTAAGGGGGTAAATGCGCCAACTTAACGCCCATTTTCGTGTGCAATTAGCGTGGCGCTATTAGCGCAGGCAAATTGCGCCGAAAATGCCCCATTGGGTCCAATAGACCAAAGGGGGAATGGGGAATACCCATTACCGCCCAACCCTTGATCCGGCGCTAATAGCGCCGGATCGATTGGCGGTAACGCTATTAGCTGGGGCGGTACCCCGTCGGTAATACCCCCGGGATAACGCCCAACTCGTGATGAGGCCCATTGTTCTTTCCTTCAGCAGAGGTACTTGCGCAGAACTAGTGGATACAAAGTATCACTCAGTGAATGCAATACACAAAGTAACGCTTTTGTGCATTGAACACAGAAGCTGGGCAATACAGGATACAGCAGGCATTGGCAGCAGGCTTTATGGAGAAAGGAAGGATACTCTTCTACGTGTCAAGGGCAGCTATGGAATTCAAATGATGGCAGGCCTTCATGTACGCTTCCACCAGGACCTATCCATCCCAACCGGCGATAGCAGGTGGCCCAGTTGCAAGACTGCCCAGCCCACACAGTCCAAGTGCAACCACGGTTCCTCAGCACCACCCAACTGAGGGAGAGACCAGGCTTTAGAAGCCAACCATTTGAGTCAGCCAGTGTCAATTCCTGGCAAAGCTGACAGGAGGCAAGTAGCAAACTGTCTGGGAACCCTGTCCACGAGACCCCATGTGCAGAGTGAAAGATGGCAGAGACTTCCCAAACAAATAAGACAAGTCATGTACATTTACGCTTTTATTACCGTGGCACAAAAGCTTTATTTGCTCGAAACAGAGCCGTTGTCATACTGAGTGACTCCAGAAGCAAATGCATAATCCAGCGATAAAGCAGAATGCTTAGAAACTTACAGCATTGTTTTTGAAATAGGCAAAAAGGTGTTTGCAAAGAGTAATTATGCAAACAAATAGATCATGTATATCATGTTTGCAGTTAACAGGGGTTGGCATTTGGGAAGATGAGATTGACAGTCTATAGAAAGCTATCCCTGTGGAGTTGAGACTTGGACCAGGCCATCTAAAATGGAAGCAAGATCTGAACACATTTTTATTCAGGTATGCCCTCCCTGAAAGGGGCTGATCTTCAACCATTGAACATCATTATGCATGTATAACACACTTATTGTTATTGTTTTACTTACATTTCAAATGATATGTGGTCTGGAATGGGCTGTATCTGCAGCACTTTAAATGCCTTGAAGTTATGCAATGATCTTTGCATTCGAACCTATGGTTTTAACACCTTCAATCTCTCTCCCTCCTTCCTTCCCCATACTCCTTATTCCGCCCATTTTCTGTGCAATCTGAAGTATTATGTATGCATGCAGCACGTTATCTATATAAAATTGTTTTATTTTAGTATTCATCAAACTTATAAAGCATCTCCAGACCCTGGGGTATCAGAGCTCTGTACAATACGAACTAATGTTCGGGTTTGGTACGCTATACAAATATACAAAATATATAAATAATAAATGCAAATTTAAAACAAAAGCAATAACGTAAAATAAGTAAGCTAAAGCAACTATGCCAAATGAGGATATTCAAAAACAAATAGAAATTACTCAAAATACACATACAAAACAAGTCAGGATAAGGAACAGAAAACAAATGAGTTTTAAGACCTTTCCTAGAAACTAGCAGAGAAGAAGAAATACAAATTGCAGAGAAGAATAGCAATAGCAATAGAAAAAGCCTAAGAAGAATACCAATCGTGTTTCAGATAGACGATGGTCGATCTCAAAATATCAGAACTGCGATTTGACTGCTGAGTACTGCAGTTGGCCTAAAGTTATCGCCTTGTAGGTAATGCAGTGGATCTTGACAAGTGCTTGAAAGTAATTAAATCAAATTCCAAGTGCCCAAGTTCAGCTAGTTTGAGGAATGTAATACTGTTGCCGTGGCCGAAGCAGATAAGTCAACAAAGATGGCAATAGTGCAGTGCAGTGAGATAAAAACAAGGGTCTTTGTGGTGGAACGGAAATCAGATGCAATTATGAAAAGTTTGATCTTCTGGACAAGAGTTAGGACCTCATTGTAGTTTGGCCGTATTTCCTCAGGAAAAACCGGCAAGCTCAAATACCATCGCTGCATGTGGTACGCATTTGCTAATGGGAAGAGTCATCATGACTTAGGGCCTCATTACACGGTAGGCGGTAAGGGTTTACCGATACCGGTATTTTACCGGTACCGGTAAATCCTTACCACCTTACTACGAGGTCCCTTTGCGGGTTGGGGATTTTAACGCCTGCTTTTTGCAGGAGTTAAAAACCAACCCGCAAAGGGACCCAGGGAGCTAATTACGGTACCGCAATTTGCGGTGCCGTAATTAGCGCCTTCACCATTCCCATTATGCCCTATGGGGCAAAAATGGGAATGGGGAAGGGCAATGGTGGAAGGGGGAATTACCGCCCTGCCAACCTTGGAATGGGGCGGTAATTCCCCTTTCCACCAAGGCGGTGCCGGTATTTTAACGGCACGAACCATGGCGCTAATTGCGCCATGGTTCACCGCCTACCGTGTAATGAGGCCCTTAGAGTCAAGTGGACCCTTCAGCTATTCCCCATTTTGGAGTCTCATTGGACCCCATTGTGATTTTATAATACCATATTAATCACGCAGATGCCCTCGGGTTTGGCGCGCTATATAAATGCCAAAAATAAATAATTAAATATGCAGTGATGGTTTTGTGTCAAGGAAAATTCGAACACACACCGTCAGGTGTTTTTACAGAGTTTCATTTTGAAACTCTAAATATGGCTGTGCAGTAAATGTGGCAGTAATTGCAATACCACCACTATCTTACAACACTGTTTAAAGGATAGTTCCGGGACTTTTTTTTTATTGTCCCTACGGGTCGGCCATGTCTTTGTAAGCATAAATCGGTAGATCGTAGGAAACTTTCCTATGGACCTTACCCGACTTTTCGCCCATTATCGCACTCGAAATCAGCCTCCATTTTGTGATAATCCTATCATTTCGCCCCATCGACCTGGCTCACCTGCCTTTGCGGCACTAAATCAAATCCCCCGCCCCTGAAACAGACTTTATCAAAACATTCATATTCCCCGCCTCTATCCGTGACGTGACTGAGCTGCGTAGGCAAACGCGCCCAGGCGTCTTCTACGCGACTCCACACAGATCCCGGAAATCAACACAGATCAGCTCACAATACAGCGCACCACAATTCGGAATATGAAACTGTACTTTGAAATCAAACCGCAAGATTGTAAATGTGGTAAAGTACATTTATTTGACATCAAATGTTTAGAGAATATTCAGCGATTTGCATTTTTATTTGCTCATGTTCCAAAAAGTTCGTATTGAGGAACGCGATGGTCCTTTGCTGTACACAGGGTCTTAGAGCATCTCACAATACAGCGTCACAATTCGGAATGTGAAACCGTGGTTTAAAAGCAAACGGCAAGATTGTACATTTGGCAAAGTACATTTATTGGACATCAAATGTTTAGAGAATATTCAGCGATTTGCATTTTTCTTTGCTCTCGATCCAAATTAGTTCGTCTTGAGGGAAGCGATGTTCGTGTGCAGTACACAGGGTGTTGGTTTACGATAAAAATAAGCTCTTCGGTCGCACTGATAATCGCATGGCTGTTCCAACAACGAGGCACTAGGCCACCACAACGGTAGGTATGTTGCATCTAACCGTTAGTACCGCGTAAGGGCATACTTGTACTTGGCGATCGTCCCATAAAATGGTCAGGGTGGTAACGTTGTTCACGCGGAGAAGCAACTGGCGGCTGTAGAAGCCGTCCGCCGGTGTCTGGTACTCGTGACACAGACAGTAGTGAATGATGTACCTAAAAACATAAAAAATGAAATTAGTCTCACCATCAGATCCTTATTAAAATCATAGCGAGGACAGCGCTACTGGGTGTACACAAGTGTTTAAAGGCGTGGCGAGGCTGGGAGGGGGGGGGAGTGGAGTACAAGGTAAGTAGCATAAAATAATAAATAAATAGGGCCAGCTGGTGGCAAGTGCAAGGTAAGTGCAGAACAAGTGCTGGGAAGGGGGGGCTGTAGGATACTGAGACAGTCCCCCAGTGCAGGGGTTGACAGGGAGGCAGTGCAGGTGGAGAGTGGAAGGGCCCAGGACCGAGGTCGCAGACAGTGGACCAGTTGTAGCAGGGGAGAGGGAGAGAGAAAGCAGAAGCAAAGAGGAAGGTTTTGAGGTGCTTCAGTAAAAGCAGATGTTTCTCCTCAAGATAGTGCGCGGTAGAAAACAATATGCCACATAGAACGAACAAGTACAACTGAACCCGTCTTTAAAGCCACTGTATAGTAATGAAATTGCGGTATAAACTCATCAAAAGTTACTTACATTATATTTGCATTTTCCATTCTGTCTCTGTGTAGGGCAGACCCGAAACACCACTCCTTCTTTGCCGACGTTACTTCTTCTAATGAACGTGGCTCATCGTTTCGTTTCTGAAATTTTATTCATTATCTTTTCTTAGTCTTTCGGGATGGTCCCGGCCTGTCAAGGTCAAATCACAATAGAACCTTATACTGGGTCGTGGGCCGTTCCGCCACCCGAGCAAAACATCAAAGCAGCTGACCTTCACTTTGAGCGAGCACACATTTCTAGTTTGGGCCTGCAACATGAGGAGACTCGAGAGAACAGACAATCAAATTACAATCATTTAAACCGTGATGTGTATTTCTCAATGAGCTCTGCTTTAGGTGGACATGGAACAGAGGCAATGTTGGGTGGCAATGCAGTTGTCCCCTGCATAGGTTCGTTCACCACTCCATGTATGTGCCTATCGAGGACATCTACGATAAGTCTCTCAATAAACTCATATTGCATATCCTCAAACACTGGTTTGATCACCCATTGTTTACTTCTTTTAGTGAAGGCCTTATTGTAGCGAAGCGTCCCTAAAGTTCCGGTCGTCCTACTTTGTTGACGGCCAACATTATGGTTATGTGCCAAGACCGCTAGAAGAGTCCGATTTATCATGCCTTCCATGCCAAAATGCAATCTTTTGGGCCTGTACTTTAGGCACATATTGTGGAACACCTCCAAATCTCCTGTGTGGCAGAATTCCGTGAGTCCCCTCAAATCTCTTGTTATAGTTTTATCAAATACAATCTTTTCAATGGCCTTGTGAGTGGGTGATGAAGGAATCAACCACTTCTTCTTCCGTGCCACCTCTGTGGACAAATGGCCATGTTCACATTTGTGGAAATGTTCATTTGTCGACCATCGATGTACGTTGCTACAGTGCAACATTACTGACCGCCATTTTTCCAGTAGAATTTCCAACGACCCTTCACATGTTTTTTAGCTCCACCAAAGATGGTTGCTGATTGACTTGGACCACTGTGAAATACCTTGCATATTTTTTTTTTTTCCTGCAGCCGACAATTTTTTATTGATTGTTTTTGCAAGATGCCATACGTCAAATTGGTGATTTATATTTTTGTACTCTTCTCTCATTGTCTTGGCAATTGAAACGTGTCTGTCCGTGGCTATCAGGTCGATCACCATTCCCCGCGATTGTAGTTCTTGCAATGATGCTACAAAGCCAACTTTCTCCATGGCCACTGAGGATGTACTTTGTGACACCTGCACGACCACCGAACTCACAATTTTCTTACTTTCCATGTCCTGAAAGTGGTAGGTGCAGTACTTGGCTGAAAATCCTGGGCTGTCGCACTGTCCATCACCGGCTAGCCTGAAGCGTTTGCCCGCGAATGTACTTTCCATTGACATTTTTTCCATTCTCCAAGCTTCGCTGATGGCTGGAAATAGATAATCGGTTTGGTATTTGTAGAACTGAGTTTTCGCAATGAAATGGATTCCCACAAACTGAAAGAAATACTGTAACTTTTTAAAACTTGAACCACTAAAAAGTGCGGCCGCTGCACAAAGTAGATTGCCTGCTGGCAGTTGCCCCAGCATGGGTTGTGCAGACCATGCGAACGGATGATATTGTGTACAGGTGGCATGTATTTTAAGGTTAGTGCCTCGAATTGCACGAGTCACATTAATCAATGGCTCCCCACATACTTCCCCACCAACCCAATGCCCACATTTCATCATCATAATAATATCCATCAAACAGCTATCGAATACAATGAATTTGGCCTCTTTCCTTATACTGTCACTCTGCATCCCAGCTGGTTCGGCCTGTAACGTTGAGGACATGTCACTCGCATGAAAGGTACAATCTCTGATATCGTCTTCCGCTATGCTGAGTGATATTGATGGTGTTTCATTGTCGTCCATGTCATTCTCTTCCACTGCAACAACTGTTCCTTGTCCGGAGATGGGAGAAAAAAACAATGTCTTCAACTTTCGCGCGCTCTTATTTTTTGCGGGTGTGGATTCTGTGAATTGATCTCCGACTGCATCCAAACTACCAGGAGGACATTCACTATCAATGGCTGGTGGTGGTATAGCTCCGTTGTCAATCACTTCATATTCTTCCCATTGGCACGATGCATCTCCAGTCTCAAGTCCCTGCCAAAAGGTTTGACAAGCAACATCTCTCGTTCGCTTCACTGTCTGTGTAGATCTAGTTCTTACACCCACTCGCAACTAGAGGACAGATTAGAAAAGGGATGTTCAGTTTAAACACAACTTACAGTATTGAACTATTGACAGTGAAAGACAACATAATATAGTGAACAGGACACTAACCTTCTTTTGCTTTCTTTTCTTTGAAACTTTCTTGCCTCGAACTTCAACATCTGGACGCTGTTGCTCCGACTCGTGTGTGCATGTCTCCACTTCCTCTCGCGCTGCAACGACTATATTTTCATGATAAGCACATCCATCACTCACTGAGGCTCCATCGACTCCCTGAAACATAGAACTTTCATTAGTATGTATAATAATATTGAAAACACAAAATGTACTTGGGGACCAATACCCATACGTACATCTCAATAGCAAAACACGAATGAACGCATTGTGTAGAACATTCAAACGACAATAGTTCACGCATTGTTGATCTAGTTAGATTGAACTGTCAAGATCCATACCTCGGGCTCCGCATAGACTTCCATTGATGATATTATTGAAGATGACGCTTCAGCAACTCCCTGAAACACAGTAATTGCATTAGTATGGTTTTCTATTTTGTTTAAAAGAACATAAACTTTCTGCAGGCGTCAACGGCTCATCTAAATAGACCTGCACAAATGATCAGTTGTCTAAAATAAATAATGGATATGTAAATATGATTCAATTTGCTCCATCGTTGGAAGTGTCACCACCCAGAGATCTGCATCAACTACTAGGGGTGATGTTCTTGTTGAAGAAGCTCCGTCAGCTCCCTGAAACATAGTACTTGCGTTAATAAAGAAGGAAGTATAGCGGATGTAATCACGTCATTTGATCTCGCATGATTGATCTGTCAGTATCCATACCTCGAAATGCATAAGAACATCAAGGGACGCTGTAACTGCGGTGCACACTTCTGCAAGCTGTTGCGCCGACCCGTAACTGCATGCTCCCCCTTCTTCTTGGACTAATGCTCCATCGACTCCCTGAAACATAGGACTTTCATTAGTAATGAACACAATATTGAAAAAAGAAGACACATAGGAGGGCGACGACAGAAGGACATACCAATGGCTAAAAACGAAAGAAACATTGTGTGTAACAATCACGCTACAAGAATGCAAGATCTGATGATCTCCATCGATGGAACTGTCCGGAAACGTACCTCGAGCATCTGAGTGACATCTACGGTTGTCGTCAATGCGTTGGACTCCTCAGCATCTCCCTGAAAGACAGTACTTGCATTATTTTGGATAACAATAATTATAACTGAAAACAAAGACTAGAGGACGAGTACTGTGGTGTACCATTAGGTAAAATAATTACACGATCAATTAAAACTATTGATTTACATGCCTAAAACAAGTCAGTGGCAGAATAGCTAAGTAAGATTACCCGATAGGCGCTTGAAGTGGCTGATGACTGCAATAACGACACGGATGGAGAATCTTCCGCCTTCATATTGAGTGGATACATAAATGGGGAAATTATTGTTAGCTAATGCTACACACTACCGCAAGGCCGAGAGATAAATACGTAAACTTGACTCACCAGTGGAGGGATGTGGACGAATAGAGTGGGAATAGCGGTTGAG
Source organism: Ambystoma mexicanum (assembly GCF_040938575.1). Taxonomy (NCBI): domain Eukaryota; kingdom Metazoa; phylum Chordata; class Amphibia; order Caudata; family Ambystomatidae; genus Ambystoma; species Ambystoma mexicanum. The sequence continues at coordinate 990,633,056 of NC_090927.1, read as the reverse complement.
AGCAATTTTCGCCTCGCTCGCGGTGTTTTCTTCTTTATTAGCAATGATGTGGAGTACATGTCTGGGCTAAAGTGCCTGCTGCAGATGCGGTATCGATCACCCCTCTTGTCCGCAAAGACTTCTAGGACTCTACTTTCTAGCTCAGAGGCTGGATATCCGCAATATCGGATCCATTCTCTTATCTGATCTATTGTCTTAGGGAAAACATGCATTATAGTACCTTCAGATTTGTTATGGGTCTTCGAAGGGCAACCGCCAATGGAACAGGCAGGCATTATGGAAAGTTCTGAAAAGTAAAGATCAACAATTCTCTATGAATACCAATGTGTTAAAACATTAAATGACACATAAAAGGTTCAATGCAAGGTCCGTTTTGGTTCTTGGAACTATACACGTTATTCACATGCGGATAAGTATTTCAATAACTTTCAAAAAATAGAAAAAGTAATTTGACTAAACTCAGAACATGTGACTAGTTCCTTGCATGTACTGTCGTGAACGAAAAGAAAACATGGATGCAATTTGATGACTACTAGCAAATAGATATAAATTAAAAAATTGGACGCAAAATGATTATGGTACATGGACTTACCTTGACGAACAAACAGTTAGATGCAGGGATCAGAGTAGTTTCTTGTCGTAGAACAGGGAGCAGTTCACAGGTTGCAAACTGACGAGTTTGCTCAAAGTGGTCACGGAAGTTCACAGAGACGAAGAGCAGATAACCAGCACCTTCACGGGTTGACTAGCAAAGCGCAAAGAAGTTCTCATTAGAAATATGAAGTGGGTTATAAAGAATTCGAAACAGGGGTGTGTTTGTGAATGAATGACGTGTATATGTCGTGGCACTATGCGGATTGCAGGGGGGCGTCCAGCGTGAGGGGGGATGATTGGCAGGAGACACGGGGTCTGGAGGTAGACATGGGAACAACAACCCATGCTCTATAGACCACTTTGAAGTGTACATGGTCTTTGGCACCTCTTGGCCTTTATCGCTCCCTGACAGCTCCACTTGCCAGCAGCACAAGTACCCTGGTGCGAACTGCCTTTGATAGGGCGGGGGGGTGGATCGGGGCGGTGGTCGTGCAGACAAGACACAGGAAGACTCGTGAATGGAGACACACTTATGTGGATTGCAGGGGGGCGTCCAGCGTGAGGGGGGATGATTGGCAGGAGACACGGGGTCTGGGGGTAGACATGGGAACAACAACCCATCCTCTATAGACCACTTTGAAGTGTACATGGTCTTTGGCACCTCTTGGCCTTTATCGCTCCCTGACAGCTCCACTTGCCAGCAGCACAAGTACCCTGGTGCGAACTGCCTTTGATAGGGCGGGGGGGTGGATCGGGGCGGTGGTCGTGCAGACAAGACACAGGAAGACTCGTGAATGGAGACACACTTATGTGGATTGCAGGGGGGCGTCCAGCGTGAGGGGGGATGATTGGCAGGAGACACGGGGTCTGGGGTAGACATGGGAACAACAACCCATGCTCTATAGACCACTTTGAAGTGTACATGGTCTTTGGCACCTCTTGGCCTTTATCGCTCCCTGACAGCTCCACTTGCCAGCAGCACAAGTACCCTGGTGCGAACTGCCTTTGATAGGGCGGGGGGGTGGATCGGGGCGGTGGTCGTGCAGACAAGACACAGGAAGACTCGTGAATGGAGACACACTTATGTGGATTGCAGGGGGGCGTCCAGCGTGAGGGGGGATGATTGGCAGGAGACACGGGGTCTGGGGGTAGACATGGGAACAACAACCCATGCTCTATAGACCACTTTGAAGTGTACATGGTCTTTGGCACCTCTTGGCCTTTATCGCTCCCTGACAGCTCCACTTGCCAGCAGCACAAGTACCCTGGTGCGAACTGCCTTTGATAGGGCGGGGGTCGTGCAGACAAGACCCGTTTGCCGCAGGGCCTCACCAAGGAGAGGCCATCTAACTGAATGTAAGAGGATGGCTGCAGGATCTACTACATGGAAGGCAGGGGGGTGAGTTTATAAATACCTCACCCTCCCAGGAGAATATATGGGGGTCATCTCTGTACCCGGTGCCCAAAAAGAGGATTTATTATGATCAACCATATTTATTATTTACCTATAACCATGTTTTGTATCAATAAAATCCAACGGCTTTTTATTGCCAACGCTTGATGCCAACCCACAAAATAATATATGTATGACTGCTGCATATATGGGTTCAACGGTTATGTGGATTGAAGGTGTGCGGCCAGCGTGAGGGAGGATGCTGGCCGGAGACATGTGGTGTGACAAGACAAGGCACTGGAAGGCTATTCAACGGAGACACACTAGATTCATTTAAAAAATCAAAACAACCATTGTTAAAATATATGTTGGGCTTTATTTTAGATTTTAATTAAACATAAATAATAAACATTACACATTGTAAAGTTGAGGTTGCAGCACATCGAGGGAAAATCCGCGGTATTGTCCACTGTCACTGGGGAAATGTTGTCTAATGGCAAGTACCGCACAGGCAGGTATTACTCTCCGAACGCGGTGTCCGAGCCTCCCGTGAAGCCACCAAGTGAAGCAACGATAGGCCACCAGCCTGTACCACCTGTGAAAAAAAAAGATGCAAACTGTATCAAACTGACAAAACTTTCTTATCAATGTCGATTCAGGTAACACATGTCATTTTTCTTAGAAAAAAATTATATCTAGAAAATGCACTATATGGAACCAATTTACATGCGTTCGAATGATATGTAAATGTAATTTTATATGTGGGAGACGACCATGAAATAGTAGTGGCATCACTGACATCACAAACAGAGTATACTTACTCGTTACTCGGATTACGCGGACGAACAGTGCCACGAAGTTCGTGCATAAGCACCATCATCATCCTCAACACGGTCCGTGAGAGGCAGGCTTCCCTGAACTCTGGCAGCTCGGTGATGCATTGCGGACTTTGCTCGCCTTCCTGCAGACTTTGGTCGCTTTCCGAAATGTAGGCCAAGCACCCGGAATTTTCACGGCAGCAGCAGTTCTCCTCCTCAGTTGGCATTAGCTCGCACCGAATGCTCGTGCACCAGGTGGAGACGCCGTCCATGCGACATGGTCCAGGCTCTTCATCCGTTGACTGGTCCTCCCAACTGCCGTCCGAATCCCCATCGTTTTCGCGTGCTTGCCTTTCCAGTAGTTCCTCCTCGGTGTACTCGGGCTCGTACATATACGGCATTATTGTGGCCATTGTGCGGTAAAGATAGTAAAATAATTTACAGAGATGGTACAGGTGTTCACACGGGCTACAAGCGGCGAAGGTAGCTGACCAGAGCACTGAAACGAGTCACAGAATACTCAAAGTAACACAGAGAGAGGAATGGAATCGAAAATCTGCTGCTGTGTGTTGTGAAACGGTCTGTTTATACTTATTGGGGAAAGAGGCGTCCTGCCATTTCCATGGCAACACGTCAATAGCTGAGGCGCAGCGATTGTTGACACGAGACGTGCTTGAAATGGGCAGTACGCGTCTGCTGATGTCAGGCTCAGGGGCGGGGGATTTGATTTAGTGCCGCAAAGGCAGGTGAGCCAGGTCGATGGGGCGAAATGATAGGATTATCACAAAATGGAGGCTGATTTCGAGTGCGATAATGGGCGAAAAGTCGGGTAAGGTCCATAGGAAAGTTTCCTACGATCTATCGATTTATGCTTACAAACACATGGCCGACCCGTAGGGACAATAAAAAAAAAGTCCCGGAACTATCCTTTAACTATAAACGAGGCACTGAGCTGAAAAAAACAAGAAGGAGACAAATCAGAAATGTGACTTTTAAAGTTAAGATTAGAGTCAAGAATAACAACCAAATGATTTGACAGAGGGCACCAGGGTAGGAGTGATCCTGAGCAATCGAAGAGATTGATGCAAGCCACTCTTGAAAATGTGCATTGGAGAACAAAGATAATGAAAGCAAAAGAAATTCCATCTTAGAAGGAGTATGCTTCAGAGAGAGCAAAGCCACCCAGCTCTGCGTGACTCGAAGGTGGAGGACGTCAGCTGAACACGACGCCTGAAGATACATGTGGGTGTCATCAGCATTCTGTGCCCCTCAAGGCCAGACTCCCAGATCAGATGCCACAGGGATGCAATGAAGATCTTAAATAACATGGGGCCCCGGATCAATCCCTGGGGAGCTCCACACCACATTTGTAGGGGGGTCTGACATAACTGTTCCCACCTGCATAAACTGGGAGCGATTCCAAGGAAGGATGGGAACAAGGACAGAATGGGGCCACCAAAAACCCATACAAGAGGTCAAGATATCATTCAATACCTCAAGGTTGACTGTCACTAAATGAATTAATTAATAAATAAATTAATTAATTAAATATGCACATAACAGTACGAGGTTGGAGGTAGCCTTGCCGGTAAAACCGGCAAAGCTACCTCCAAATGCGCAATTGGGTCGGGCACCCGCGAATAGGCAATTATCGGGCTATTCCGGCCCAGCCAGACAAGGTAATTGCCCATTCCCATTTGATCCCCATAGGCCTCAATGGGGATGGTGGTAGCCATGGTACCGTTAATGACGGTACTGGTGCTACCATTATGTTCTGCTCGCGGGTGCCGGTACGGCCACCAGGTCAGACCTGGTGGCTGCAAGGGCACCCACGAGCAGAACTCCTAGTATGGCGGTACGGTAGCAACGGTGCCGTTAGGGATACCGGTGCCGTTGTTGCCTTACCGCCATACTTGTAATGAGGCCCAATGTAAATAACAGTCACTGCTTTAGCAATAAGACCCTTGCTCCTGTAGTTGGGCAGGTCAAGGGTCCATCTCGTCATTCACATTTTTACAAATCATTGAAAACACCTTTTTTGTCCAAGGAGTAACTAACTGTTTAAGACCATCTCCTGGGGAAGGAGGCAGTCCTTCACCAGATAGGCGCTTTTTCTGACATCTTCTTTTCTGATTCTTCCTTGTCGGAAATCATTTCCATCCTTAATATTTTTATGAATTCTTTAAGCTCCATGCTGAGTTGTAGAAAGCAACCGCTGTAGGCATAAGCAAATATTAAAGCATACAACTCGGCAAGCCGCCTTTCCGGTCCTTGCCTGCGCAATGATTTTGGCGCTCGTTCACCAAAGACCAAATCATAATTAAAATCAGCACTTAAGGGCAGTGTGAACGCCCTGTTTGCAAACGGAGGCTGCCCGAAACTCCACCGAGATGTCTCCGAGGAACAGGGTAGAGTGACATAGACACGCCAAATGAAATGGCTGAAACAAGCAGGTCATTGTTTTTCAAACAATAGTCTACTCAAGGAGAAATAAAAGTCAGTTTCAGTACACAGTTGACTCTGCTAATACCTCAAGCTTCCTCTTTCTGCTCAACCCAGAACAGCAAACGTCAAAAAAAGAATGCTTTCGGAAGGCAGTGACTGTTTTGAGAACCACACTTTTCTTTAACCAAAGGCCCTTTTTGCTATTATATCAGTCAGCAAGATTTTACCATTTGTAGCAGACCTTAGCGTGCCTATTTCTGTCTCTTAAGCTTTGCTAAAAGTAGCATGTCTGCATTTGTAAAGGTACATGCATGATTTAGTGCTTTTAAATGTGTGCTCTTTCCCGAGGAGATTAAAAAAGGATATTTGACCTCACATGACTTCTGGCCTTAGAGGTAACTATTGTCAACTGTTTATGTTCGGCTAAAAAGAGCGTTCCCTTCTACACTGATGCAATGGTTATCTGAAGAAAAAAAAACACCTCAATAGAGTCTCGGTGTGCCAAAAGGCAGACGGTGAATGCCAAATGTAGGCGTAGTGGTGGCTGGGAAAGTTTTTAATTGGAGGGGTGTAAATATTTGCCAAACATATGAGTAAGTGACCAGGCGTATCGAAGGAGGCCAAAGTAACTAAGCAGGGTTCTGGGGTGCTCTCCCCCAGAGAATGTTTTTTGAATAATGGGTTAAAAGGGTGCATTATACAGCACATTATTTTATCGGAAAACAAAGGATGAAAAGCCGGACAGTTTGCAGTCAGTTTTGTTTGTAGCGCATAAAAGAATCCAGTAGATAGATGCAGGTCATCAACAAAAAACAGGAGCATTTTCCAATGCATTTTTATTATGCCTTTTCCCACAATATATGCCAGTATAAAACACATTTTCTCTTTGGCTGTGCCCATACATTTGCATGCTGGCTACATCTACTCATACCAACATTCCCATATAAGAACATACTCATGTTTGCTTTGTGCATAATGCCAGTGATGATACTGTAGGAAACATGCCCAATGTGTCTCTGCTCATAAATGCCAAGACCTGCATGTAAGAACATACTCCTATTGATTTTGCCATTAGAAATGCCATGCTTCAATAAGAAAACATGTTCAATACGTTATAACATTTATCAGGCTTGCTTTATTGTAGATGTTCAGTAAAAAAAAATGTCATGCCACAGTAAGAAATGGCTAGACTGGCTGCAACCAAATGCCTGTCTAGCCACTTAACAACATTTAGCATGCTTGATAAGAGCTGTTACATTGCTAGACGGCACTGCATTGCTGCATACAGTCCAGTTTTCTGACTCTGGCATGGCATTTTTCACTGGGCATCATGCTTAAAGCAAACATAAGAAGTGTTATTATGTGGCTAGAGTGGCTTGCATTTATGCAGACAGTATTTATGGTTATGTTTTCTGAGTGGCATAGAATTTTTAACTGGGAATCAAGGTTAAAGCAAACATAAGCAAATAGTGTTTACTATAAATTTGATGCCCGGTAAAATCTGCCATGCCAGAGTCAGAAAACATAACAAGACTGGCTGTAGCAACATAGGCTAATCTCATAGGCTAATCTAGCCACATAGCAACTCTTATCATGTTTACTTTAACCATAATGCCCAGCAAAAAATGCCATGCCAGAAGCATAAAACGATTCTAGACTGGCTGCAGCAATGCAATTCATTCTAGTCACGTAACAGCACTTATACATGCATACATGATAAGTGTTGTTACTTGGCTAGCCTGGACGTGTTATGCATTTGGCATGGCATATTTTTACTATGCATCATGGCTAAAGCAAACATGAAAACATGTTTGCTTTAACATTGATGCACAGTAAAATATGCGTGGCCTCCTTCAACACCCACAAATGAGAGGCCTGCTTACTGTGCTGGTGGGCAGGCCCCTGACTTCGGGCCCCCGGGAGGAGGGATTGCATTTGTCACTCATTTATACACACTCACTCACGCACACATACACAATAACAGCATTCATAACTCTTTCACCCATGCACACATAACATACACTCTCCCATTCATGAACGCACCCAATCACACACTCATTCCTACACACGCAGCCACTCATACGTTCACATACACATTATTTTTCTTACATGCAGCCTCAGACGAGAATCTGTTTGCCTCCATAATGGCTCTCCGGGTCTCGTGCAACATGATCAGGAAGCAGTGAGCAGGAGCCCGGGCATCCTCTTGAGGAAGGATGCCCTAGCAACTCTGAATGGGCAGGGAGGCACAGGACCACCCCGTCGTACATTCGGGGCTGCAGTACCCCAGCTTGCATGCCCAATGTGCCATAGAAGGCTGGGAAAGAAAAGCACCCCAGACCTTGAATTACCCATTGGAAATGCACCCTGGTGTATGAACTATCAAAGGGAAACAGAGTTTTCCTCTGACAGTTTAAGCCATCCCAGGAGCGCTCCCTCGGCTGATTGTTGCAGCTGGGGGAGCTCTTAGTGTTTTCACTTGGCTGGCTTGGGTGCTCGTCCAAAATTGGTGGGTCAATGCCTTGTTGCCCATCACGGATGAGCCGCACCTGGTTAGGTGAACAAGATTCCATTGGTAGTTCAGTGCACAGCACTGGTTCAGCGCAAGCTTAGATGTTCATCCATTCGCAATGCATGTTGTAAAGGCCTTACCAGTCTGAGGTAGCTACTCTTTGTCCTCTAACACTTGCCTCTAGGCCTACCTCTATTTCGCCAACACTAGCATTCTCACTTTAGAAGCATGACTGCAAATGCTGTGTGGCGGTTACTCCGTTGATTGCCTGCCACTAAGTTATTTCCAGGTGTGCGGCCCCCAGACATGGCGGGGTTAGAAAGCATTATGGGAGCAGGTTAGTGGTCTCTTCTGTATTGGCTTCACCATCGGTAAGTTTGCACCTTAAAACACCAAAGTTAAATAAAACACAAGTGCACCCGGAGGTCTCTTTGTACTCACAGATGTGTATTGTTACCGATCCCAATAGTTCTCATTTTATCCATCTCAGGAGCTTGAAGGGCTATGTCGAGAGGCCAGGATTCGAACCTGTGACCATCAGATCTCTGAAGGGGATGCATTATTCCACTGAGCCAGAGATACAACTGAATATGCCTGCAGCAAGTGAAAGCCTGGGGATTTGTTGGAATGTCAAAGATAGCTCAGTAAGTCACAACCTCCAACCTGTCTCGTGTGGGAAATCTACACTTAGTACTAATCCCCCCAAAAATATGCCGAAGGCTTCACGAGAGCTCCTGCATTAGAAGATTGTGACGATTAAAGGGGGTGGGCATGAAGAAGGCTGCCATGCTTAGTGTATTCCCTTGTGCCTCCAAAGAACTGAAAAACAAAATGCAATATTGGTATAGCAAATAGAAGTCTTTTATTCGCATCATACTTAATGCTGCAAATCCAATAGAGAAAGTTGGGCCCAAAATAGTTAACAACATAAGCAAAAGAACATGGTCCACTTTCAACCAGTAGAAACCAATGTGAGTTGATATAAGTACCTCCTTAGGGGACATTTTTAGGTCATGTTGCTTCAGTCTACATAGTGGTCTTTTAAATGTGTGGTCTTCAATGGTATTGATGTTGTCTTGATTGTGACCTTGAGTAAGCGTGGCTGGAGTAGACAAGGATCCGCGATGCAAATGTAATGAAAACACTTGACCTCTCTGCAGTGACTTTTCAATGGTCCAGAGTGATACATCTTTTCACCCCACCCAAATCCACTGTATTCTTTCCCTCGCCATCTCTCATAACTCTATGTCAATTGAGGTACTCAGAAAAAAGGGATAATGCACCCTCTGGGTTTTGTGTCTGGGGATAATCTTAAATTGGTAATCGAAGATAGTGAGTTCTCAGAATTGAAGTAAGAGTTATGTGTCCCCATATTCAATAGTCGTTTCCATCCATCCCTGAGAGAGACTGTAAATATTTAGATAATTAAAATGTCTGGCATTTCCCAAATCTTCCCAATGCTTCTCAAATCTTGCATTTTCTCTTTTCAGCATCCAACTCTTGTCCCCAAATGTTACACAGCTCTGAAGTCCTGTTCCAGCTCTGCGCGTTCTTTCAGTATAGCTCCCCACAAGGTTATCCGCGATTTTCACATGTCTTCCAGCATCACATCCATCAAAGAATGGGTAGGGTATTAATGGGGAAGCCGAAACACTGTTGACCCTTTTTAGCTCCAAAACTGTGGCATTGGAGTAAACTGGGGGGAGTAGGGTTGAGACCCCTGATCTAGGGTCTAGATCGATGTTTGTGGGAGGTGATATTGAGTAACTGGCAGTGTTGTTTCGTGGCATTGCGGGTGTTGCTAGAAAAGATTTTATTTTAGATGACTTTCTAAGAGCTCCAGGTTATCTGCATTTGCTGATTCGGCATGTGTGCCTTTCTGTTTGAGGGGTAAGTAACACATTAAACCAGTTGGTGTCTTGGTTGTAGCCTCAGTAGGGAAAGGGGGAAAATAGTCTAAGATTTGAATTTTTGTGTTGTCATCTGAGGAGTGGCTGTATTGCAGGCCTGAGTGTTGCATGTCGAGATAGTCTTGGGAAAGTGGTACGCTGAGTTTCTTTAGGATGTGCTCCCATGTGTGTCGGATGTGTCTGTCTTGCTTGTCGTTAACGGTCGGGGAGGGCGACCATGAAGAGAAGTAAGAATGATATGTCCAGGCAAGAGCTATGCAGTTCAGGGCATCGAATGCAAAGTTCTGTCGAAAAGAGTAGATCTTAAGCAAGCGTCTGCAACCTGCGGCTCTCCAGATGTTTTGCACTACTTCTTCAAGGATCCTTGACCATTGGCTACACTAGCTATGACTAATGGGAGTGGTAGTCCAAAACATCTGGAGAGCCACAGGTTGCAGACCCTTGTTCTAGATTATGGTTACAAGTACAAGTTGCCAGTTAGTGCAGAACCAGCACTTTAAGTTGTTTAATGCTGAACGTGGGAACGGGATCAGAGAGGGAGTTACCGATCAGTGGAAGATTTCCCGCAGAATTCAGTGTGCCTGTGGAGAGAACATTGATGAATAGCAAAACAATTAGGATTTGGTTTGCAGCAAAGGACAAAGGAATATGGAGATGGGTCCAGTTGGATAGGTTGGGGTTTGTCAGCTGAGGGTTTGCTTGCAGGGTCGGTTCGATGCTGTGGGCATGTGATGAGATGGAGATGCAGCGTGTATACGGCAGCCAGTATTCATTCCCTCCAGCTGAGTTTGTGCTCCATCAGGCACATGCAATACCCTGCACCAAGATCATCTATGATTGTTGTAGGAGGTCGTGGCTTGGCAGCCATGGAATAGGCTGGGAACCCTGTGAGCTCTGTGATCCGACTACTTGATCCGACCAAGAAACGCATATTTTCTTGATCAGCAGCAGCCCAAAAAGTATGTACAGGCGTGGGAAGGCACAGAGCAGAGCATGAGCAGGATGGCTACACATTTATAGCGGAGGAACAGTCGGATTAATACTTTGTACTGAGAGGCCGCCGCAAAAGGGACATCAAAATGGCCGCGGCCGAGAACAAAGAGATTCCGAGGGGCGCACCTCTGTGATGGAGGAGCTGTCTCCGTTTGACAACAGCAGAGGCGGATCGCTAGCGGTACGAAACAATTATCACATTGCCCAATCCGGGTGGCTGCAGCGAAAGAGGGTCCCCGACCTGCACAGCCGAGGATCTTGACGAACGGAGGAGGCCCGTGCGCACTATTGAGGCGGTGAGCGGCTCCCCAACGGCTGGGTACAGCAGTGACAATAATCCCAGTGAAGCAAAGGGGAGAGACGCTGGTGGAGTGCCCTGGGAGCGGAGCGCGGACGATCAAGGGATCCAGCAGATACCATCGGCCCTTCGGGGATAGCAGCAACCCACCCTGAAGACCACTGGTGAAGGTGCTGACCCACGACTCATAGACACAGCGCTGTCTAATAAACCCCTAAGACTGAAGGGTAAGCAATACACATTAGACGAATACACCAAGACGTTGCACAGAGGGAGCCAGGAGCAATGACAGAGCCCAAGTTGGGAGCAGTGCCACCATGGGCACGAACCAGGAGGTCCTTGATGCGATTGCAGATCTGAAGGTGGCTTGGGAGACCAAGCTTGAACTGGCAGTGTCAGAACTAAAAACAGCGATGGAGCTCCAGGTTGGGGCAGTGCAAGAGGACGTGAATCTACTACGGCAAGACGTAAGGTCTCTGGCGGAGCGCACAGAGAACCTCGAGAAGGAGATGGGTCCGAACACGGCGGACTGTGCTTCCCACCGGTCGGAGCTTCACGCCCTGGCACAGCGAGTGGGTAATTTGGAGAGCAGAGCAGAGGAGGCGGAAGGACGAGCCCGGAGAAATAATATCCGTATTGTTGGACTGCCGGAAGGAACAGAAGGCCATAACCCCACAGAGTTCATTGAAACAGGAATGCTGTCTCAGGGGTTTGCGGTGGAAAGGGCGCATAGGGCCCTAACGAGAAAACCACCGCCAGGGAGCCCACCTAGGCCGGTGACGCCAAGATACTTAACTACAGGGATCGAGAAAAGATCCTGGAACACTTTCGCAAAGGTGGGACAATACAAAGAGGGTCAGCAAACATAACAGCTTACCCGGATTATACCCTGATGGTGTAGCGGAGCAGAATGAACTTTGGGGCAGTCAAGAGAAGATTGCGAGACGCGGGACATAAGTACATGTTGCTGTACCCAGCTAAGCTAAAAGTTTTTCACAAGCACAGAACTTTGTTTTTTGAAACTCCGGAAGAAGCTATGGGATGGCTCGACACGCAGGGTTGCCCCCAGGAGTCGGACATTTGGAAGGGAGAAGGAGGTGATGCGGATAAGTAACGAGCGCGAGGGCCACTGGGGGTGTCAGAATTTAAGACTATGGGACTTGATTATAGTCACTGAAGCAGCTTGCTAAACGGTGTGATCAGGCTGGGGGAAACACATGATCCGTGAATATTGCGATCATGACTTTGTCAAGGAGCTTTGCAGGACCAACCTTTACATCCCCCATTTAGAGTTTAGTTGGGTCGCCGATGGTGCAGTGACACCCTGCTGGGGTCTTGCCCGGGATACCAGGGTAGGCCCAAACGCGGGGGAGCCTGAAATCCAGGGATGGAGCTGGGCAACTGTTGGGGTTGGGGTAGGGTGAGGAGGGGGGAGGGAAGCGGTTGTGTGCTGTGGTGTGTTATGGTTGGGGAAGAGTTATGGGGTGAGCCTTCACCTCAGGGAAACACAAGACGAACCATGGGAGACCTTTAGATAGTCACTTGGAACGTCAGGGGGCTCAATAGTTATCTGAAGCAGAACAAGGTAATGATGTACCTGCGCAGACAGAATGTGGATATAGCCCTGTTACAAGAAACTCATTTAACGCAAGATAAATTGGAAGTGATACAGAAAAAGTGGAGAGGGACAGTGGTGGGGGCAACATACTCTGCCTATGCAAGAGGGGTAATCACATCGGTGGCCCCACATGTTCCGTTCCAGTTGCTGAGCTCGCTGGTAGAGGCGGATGGTAGGATGGTGATCATGAAGGGATGGTGGAAAATAGAGAGATCTGCATCGTAAATACTTATGCCCCGAACCAAGATACAGCTGTGTATTTTAGGACCCTGTATAGTAAACTCAGTGACAGCGTGGGGGGAGCTATATTTTGGGGGGGAGATTTCAATTGTGTGTTGAACCCCAACATAGATAGATCAGACACTAAAATAGTTAGGCCCACCCCGGCTGCAAAGGCACTGCATGCACCGCTGGCGGATTTTGGGGTGACAGATGTATGGAGAACACGTAATCCGCATGATAGACAATATTAACACTATGCAGCCCCACAGGGCCTATATACAAGACTGGACTATGTATTTGTCACGCAGGAGTTACTGACCGAAATACCGCAGGCGGAATATAAAGCTAGAGTCCTCTCAGACCATTCGCCACTGCTGCTAGTGTGGCAATACCGACACCCAAGGGGGAGGATACCCTCATGGCGATTGCGTGCTGAAGCGCTTAAAGACAGCGTATTCAGGGAGGATATGCGAGAGGAAATAATAAGTTATTTCGAGATAAATACTGGCAGTGTTAAGACAGCGGGCACACTCTGGGAAGCCTTTAAAGTAGTAGTGAGGGGAATTGCCATAGCAAAGTCTAAAGGACTGCAGAGTGGGATTCTGACCAAATTGCAGGACTCTGAAAAGGAACTGGAGAGGGTATTGGAACGGGACAGCAACATTAAGGCAGATTCAGAAATGGCACTGGGCCTGCAGCAGAAATGTGCAGGATACTGGGAGCGATTATGTAATCTTAACTATAAAAAATACATAGAAAGACAACATGCTGAAGGCGACAAACCAGGAAGACTCCATGCGTGGCTCTAGAAAAACAAGACTCCTAGGCCCCCAAGCAGAACAATAGTGAAAGACAATGGCGACAAAGTTGATACGCAAGAGGGGGTTAATCAAGAATTTGCAGAATATTATAGACGCTTGTACGTGGATGAGACGGGGAGCAACAGGGGGGAAATAGGAGACATACTGGAAGATATTGGACTACCCCAAATTAGTGTAGAGGAGAGGGAGGAGCTAGATGCCCCGATCACCCTAGAGGAGCTAGAAGAAGTGGTGAGGCAGCTGCCCACGTGTAAAACCCTGGGAACCGACGGACTCCCAAGCAAATTTTATAAGACATATAACGCTGAGATTCTCCCTCCACTGCTGGAAATGCCTAATGAAGCATATGAAGTTGGGAGATTACTGGAATCACTGCGCGAAGCGGTTATCATACCACTCACCAAGCCCAATAGGCCTGGTAGTGACTGTGGATCCTATAGGCCCCTATCGATATTGAACCAAGATAGTAAGATTTTAACAGCGGTTCTAGCAAGCAGACTAAAGAAGGTCATCAATAAATTAATACACCCTGATCAAACAGGATATGTCCCAAATAGGAATATCTCGAATAATTTGAGGCGACTCCATCAAGTGGTCGAACATACTATAGGAGACACTAGCGAAATGGCGATAGTATCACTGGATGCAATCAAGGCATTTGACTCTGTCAAGTGGCCCTGGCTGAAGGCGGCCCTAGCTAATTATGGTATGGGGCCGGGATATCTTCACTGGGTAGAACTTCTATATAGTGCGCCATTAGCGAGAGTGAAGACAGGAACTGTGATCTCTGAAAGGTGGCAACTTGGTAGAGGAACCAGACAGGGATGCCCCTGGTCCCCCATGTTGTATATTCTGGTTTTGGAGCCACAGGCGATTTATTTAAGGCAGCAATATGACGCAATAGGCATTGTCGTCGGGGAAACATCACATTTAATTTCACTATACGCAGATGATATGTTGTTGTATTTGCGCTACCTAGAGGAGAATCTGCAGTATGTGTTAGAAGTGGTGGAGAGGTTTGCAGAACTGTCAGGTATAGCTGTGAACCCCAATAAATCCTGTGTGTTCCCGCTGGGCAGATATAGGGGGCTCTTGGTGGAGAAGCTGCCGGTACTACAGATACCGTGGGAGGCCACAACCTTTAGATATCTTGGGATAGACATATACCATACAGTAGAAGCCGAACATAGGCATAATACAGAAAGAACGGTTCAGAAACTGGAAAACAGCATGAAGTTCTGGGCGAAACTCCCCTTGGCAATGATGGGGCGAGGGGCGATGCTCAAGATGGTGGCATTGCCCAGGCTGTTGCATTGCTTCACGAACATCCCATACTCCATACCCCGGCAATTCTTTATTAGGTTGGATAGCATATGCAGGGAATTCCTATGGCACGGGATGAGGAACAGGGTAGCCCTGTGGAAACTTCAAAATCCGCATGAGAAAGGGGGCATTAAATTACCAAACTGGGAAGTATATTATGTAGCGAGCCAATTGCAACATGTAGCCAAATGGCTCTCTGCGGAGCATACCTTAGAGCATAGGCTGCACCAAGGAGACTGCACCCCATATTTTCTGAGAGAAATTATATGGTTACCAAAGCGGGAGCTGAGAGGTCGTCTGGGGATGTTGGGTCTTGGGTGGGGGATGTGGCAGAGGGCGTGCCGGTTGATGGACAAGCCGGCCCTGTGCTCTTCGCAAATCCCATTGGTCACAATGATGGGAACAGAAAAGCAACTAAGGTTAATGATTAGGAAGTATTGGGAACCGGTAGGAATAGCAACGTTGGGGGATGTGTGGCAAGAAGGGAAAATATTGGAATTTGAGGAGCTGGTGGAACAAACGGGGTTGAGTGCTGGGCAATATATTACGTATCATGGGATGGTGCAACGAATCAAAGATACCTGGTCCGAGGTGGAACTAGCAGAGGAACCAGACACCACACTAGATACGATATATGATATAGCGGAAGGGGGGCATGAAACGTCTAGAGTATATGAGATGATGATGACTCAAGTGGGCAAGGAAGTGGTGCAACTTAGACTGGACTGGGAGGAAGAAGTAGGGGACCTGATGAGTGATGGGATGTGGCAAAGGGCTCAGGGGTATCATAAAAAAGTATCGAGAAATGCTAGGCTGCAACAAATACAGTTGTATATAACTCACAGAGCATATCTGACGCCACTAAAGATAGCCAAATTTAAGAACGCCGGAAGCCAAGTGTGTCCCAAATGTAATGAGGAAAACGCAGAAATGGTACATATGTTCTGGGCATGCCCACTGATAGCGAAATATTGGAGAGACATAGCACAGAAAATGGAAGACAAGGGAATTTGAATGAAGGTGG
Source organism: Ambystoma mexicanum (assembly GCF_040938575.1). Taxonomy (NCBI): domain Eukaryota; kingdom Metazoa; phylum Chordata; class Amphibia; order Caudata; family Ambystomatidae; genus Ambystoma; species Ambystoma mexicanum. The sequence continues at coordinate 990,617,085 of NC_090927.1, read as the reverse complement.
ATACTGTGTGGGCTTGTTTGCTGGGAGGGTTCCCCAGACCGCGGAAGCTTAAACATGTGAGTAAATTGAAAGATCTGGCGTATGTTCTGGCGAAGAGAAGGATTGTGATGGGATGGAAAGCGTGTTACAAGCCCAAAATGGAGACGTGGTGGAGGTACTTGCAGAAGTGGGCGGAGGCAGAAACAGTGGCATGGCAGGAAGCGTGCAGTGGGGACGTAGAGGGTGAAGCTGGAGCCCTAGCGGGTTGGAGACAACTAATAGCAGAACTATTTGGGCCTTCGTATGATGGACCAAGTGATGGTGACTCAATAAGCGTGGCGGAAGAGGACTCCCCACCACAAGAGGTGGAGACTAACAATGGGAGAAAGTAGGCTCGGGAGGGTGGAGGGACGGGAAATACAGTGGGCGAAAATGTAACAATGTATGTGTATTTATGAGCAAGTTATGTATCCACTGTAAGTTGAGTGTGGTTTGTTATTTGTTGTTTGAATAAAATTAATAAAAATATTTTTAAATAAAAAATCTATGATTGTTGTATTTCAGAGTGAGCCATGAGTCTTTGATGAAGAGACAGTCAGGCATTGTTGTGCAGTAGGCATTAGAATGAGTAGGATGAATAAATAGAGTGTTCTGGATGTGAGTGGAGGGAAAGGGATCGTCAGGGTGCTGCAGTAACTGAGGTTTGTGCTAATGTGAGTATAAAGTGTGGGTTGTTTGAGCGGGGTGAGTATTTGTCAGTAGGCTGAGTGGAGTCGCCGGGGTGTTTGTTAAAGTGAAGCCGTATGTATGGTAGGTACAGCTGGTCAGGGGTGGCGCTTGCGATTATAACACATAGCAGACTGCACAAGACCACTTATTTATGCATGTTTTGCCCAAGAGGTTCATGTATGTGTTGTTTAAGATAAATCTGGATGTTCTCAAAAATCTATGTGAATACATGAATATTAATTTATTGTATCTTCTACATAGGCTGTTTCTCAGACATCATTGTGCACATTGAGATTGACGAGGTTCTTCCCAATCTTCTGCACGCTATTTTACCTATTCCCCCTTATGCCCATGGGCTTCAATGATTGCATCAGAAACACGTTTTTGCCTTGGGGTGTAGCAGAGCCCGATTATCCACTAGGCCAAGTAGGCACCAGCCTATGGGCCCCACTGCTTTTAAACTACCTAGGGGCCCCCACATGGTTTAATCTGGTATTGGGGTGTGGTTCAGCAACCAAGATAACTGAAGTGAATGAACACATTGTTAAGAGTGAATTGATCCTGGTAAGACTGGGCAGAGTGGATGTAAATGCTGCTACGCCCTCTGGAGGAAAACAAATAGGCCCAGCTCTGGAGATATGTGAGGCTCAAGCCAGGCCAGCAGCATTACCTGGGACTGAGATAATGCTAATGCTTAACAGCAAAGGAAAACTACATCCTTGAAAACATCTGAGCTTGCCTTGTAGTACCCTTCATTTCTATGTTTACTTTGAAATTTACTCTATGGAAATTGTGTGTAATGTGCACTGAAAGGTCCTCATGTACTACAACAACGTTTGGTCCTCTCCCAGCGTATGAATGCACACAGGGGCTTTAGTGGATGTGCTCACTCGCCCCTAGGCCGCCTCTTTTACTTGGTTCCATTATGTAAGAGCCACATCTTGCTGCTCTGTGGACAAGTCTTGGGAGGATAGCTCAGGGGAAACACACTCTCCTTGAAAGGAGCAACACAGGTTCGATCCTCGGGTCCCTGCTTAGAAAACTCTGCGTATTAAGCGCGTTATGAATAACCAATTATATATATATATATATATATATATATATATATATATATATATATATATATCGAAAAACACAGCAGAGGAAAAGAAACCGCACTCCAGACATGAGGTACTGCTGGTCCCAAAAAATGACGAACTTGAATCAGTGTAAAGAAACGTGTTTTAATGATGGTAAGAAAAAAGGCAACACACACACAACCAACAAAGCAGGACGCCACGGATGGGGCCTGAACGACGCGTTTCGCACTTCCCTGAGCGCTTGGTCACGTTATATATTGATACCCATCATGCTTTCTTGGTAACTATTCAGATTGCTTATGGCAGTTTCACAGGGTTTGGTTTCGAGAGTAGTTGACCTTCGCTGTTGACATTAAGAAGGTGGATTCTGAAAAATACCAATGACAGGGGACATCCATGTGAGATCCCACACAAGATTTAACAGGAGTTGGAGAGGTAGGGAGAACAGCCATTGAGAGAGCATGCAGCCAGGCTAGTGAGGAATAGGCAATTGAAGAAGATGTCAAATTGTACAGAGTCAAGAGCAGTCTCGGGGCCTGGAGGGATTAGCAGCCATGTATTTCCTTCATCCTCTAAATATAGGCACAGCATTAGCAGCGCTTGTAGTGTGTACTTCTACCCCATTGTCTTCTGAGCTTTAAGAAGTAGCTAATTATATCAGACAAGGCACTAAGTGGCTGAAGTGGAAATAACTGGCTTTCTTTTAAACAAAGGGTGCAGAGGACAACACATGTAAGTTACAGTAACTAATAACGCGGGGATCCAATGTGTATTGGAAGCAAGGTATGGTGAATAATATCTTACATGAAATGGATTTTATTTGATTTCAACCGGACAGAATGGTTTTCTTTTAATGATTATGTCCATTGAATGTCCTGTCCTTCTATAGGCCTCACTGTTTAACAGAGTATTGACGAGCAATCATTGTTTATGATGAGGTTGATGAATGGCAGGCATTTTCTGTCGAGGAAAGTTTTTGCTCGGCTAAGTTTGATGTGTTTGTTCTTGTGAATGTAGTACCCTGCAACAGCACGGTGAGGGGTTACTGCACGATATGACATTTTAGGAGCCTGCAATGACACGTTGAGTAGTTATTGTGGTACGACGTCCATTCATCGCTCGTTTTTATTTTGAGGCACTTTTTGCCTTAAATCATCTTTGAAAAATATGGGGGGGGCATATAAGATGCAGGGTGCGGTTTTGTATAGGGAATAAATAATTGGGTAGGGGAGAATAAGTGGGGACCCGACCAAATAAAAAAAATGCAAAAAGGAATTTTACCAAAAATTTGTCAGGAAATGTGCAGCGAAAATAAAACTGCTGAGGAATGTACATAGAACCGTTATGGCAATTAATTGTTGAAGCTGTTCTATGTCGACATTACTCAGTGATTGTTTTATACTGATGTTATATTGCATGAGGAATGCATCTAGTATTTGATTTTAGTGGTCTCTGACGTACAATGAACACAAACTTAACAAAAAAACTTTTTTTCAAGTATCTCAGTAGTATTTTGTGGTTTCAGAACTAAAAGGATAACGTTACTCAGATACTTTTATCTATAATTTTACGTTTTATCCTGCATATTACAAATCCTTCATTCTTAACATGGCCATGTGGCATGGCTTCGGTGGTCAAGGGGACCCGCCAGATCGAGCTGTGGTTGAAGTGTACAAAAATAAGTAGTGGAACTATGTTCCCTACTGGCCAGCCCCCGCTCCCGACTAACTCCATTGCCACACCCCTGTCACGCACAATACAAACCCCCAAACACATGCGCCTGTTGTTTAAGGGAACATTCGGGGCCTCATTAAGAGTTTGACGGCAAACACAATTACCTAGTAACAATAGAATCTTTATGGTATATCCTTGTGAATTGTACAGGCGTTTCTATGCAATTAGCGGTTTTAAACTTTTTAAGAATGATTAACTTGACAGAGGATCCACAAAGTATTAGCTTACAATAACCTCATCAAAGGAAATTATGGTGTGATATTGCTCACTTCTTTTTATGTATTTTCTTCTGCAACATGAAATAGAATTGTCATTAAGGGAACATTTCATATTGTATATTGAATTTTCTCTTCGATTGTACAATTGAAGTTTGTAAATAATTGATCTGCTATAATTTGAAAAGTTGACTTGTTCAGCTGTATCAAATAAAAAATTAAATACATAAAAAAAACATTTTATGGGTGTCATTTTGAAGACTGTCCATAGTATCTTTTTAATTTTATCCTCTTTGACAACTTTTGGCACATACTGCCTATTGTTGCTGGGCTGCCCTTGGGGCTCCCCTTTTAATGTTCTCTGGCCAACCTCTTGAAAACTATAGTTCCCAAGGGTAGAAAGGATCTTTGAATCCTTTTTAAATATTATTAGGTGAGACCAGCACCCCCAATCTTATGGGGAGTGCTGGGGAGATACAATGTATCCCCTTTCTCATTCTAACTGTAACATATCTGTTACAGGAACAAGCTTACCTTTAATGGGTGATGGCAGTGTACCTTTTTACTAATTCGGTAAACCTTAAGTGTGGGCTGTTTCCACAGTCCCGGTAAATGCACATATGGGTGCTCACTTTACCAAAATCGTCCCTGTGTTCTTTTGTTGACATTTCAATGTTCCTTTTCCTTTCTTGTTCCTTCCCCTGACCTCCAAAGTGGAAAGTCCTTTGTGTCTATTTTATCTTCGGCAGCAGACCTCTGTCAAGCCCGCCCAGGCTACTGAGTGTCTGTGAAGTCCAAAACTCTGCACTCCTTTGTCTTCCAGTCTGACTGCGAGAATCAAGTTCAAACTGGGAGGCTGACTATCCTGAAAGGACTGCCAACCCAACAAGTTTGAATGTTGCATGGCCGTTTGATTGGCTGTGTTCCTGCATAAAAGTCTGATCCTGGAACCTGAAGATGTAGTCGACCACTAGAACTAAATCCAAAGAGGGAGATGAAGAAACCGCGTCTGAGATGATTTCCAGCGACTGGAGAGTCACTGGAGCCTGCTGTTACCCTTCCTTCCAATAGACCTGGAGACTCTGAAAACAATGACCCCAACCCAGAGCCTAGTGCGACCCACTAACCTCAAGAAGACCTGCATTTTGAGCCATCCCGCGTTGTGCTGCAACCTTGCGGGCTGCAATACCTCAATAGCCTAGGAGCTCAAGCCATTTTGCGATGCATAGTTTTCCGAATCCCGAATCTTGCTGAAACTTTGTAGGCATCCTGCTGGACCTCCAGAGATATGAATCGAGACCAAAATATCCCCTCACCAGAGTGCTGAACCTTGCAAATGACAAGAGTCCGACTAGCAATGTTCAGTCATCTTCTGGCTTCTGAAAAGGGCGCCAAAACCACAGAACCGCATCCAGCCACAAAGAAACTCTTACCTAGAGCCTTCCCCATGATCCTTGCTGCAAAAGTCCGTCCAGTGTCCTGTCTTCTTAATAAAGGAATTCAACGACCAGGTGTTTGGCTGCAGATCCTGAAGTCCTCATGCTGCAAACTCTTCTTCTGGGCTAAGGTTCTGTGTTGGCTTGGGTATTACTTAAGTCTCTTGTGATTCCTGTGTAGCTTGGGGGTGTTTCCTGTGATTGGGAGTCTTTCACGTCCAGTTCACCTAGGCCCCTGCTGGAATCCTCCCAGGCTGCATAGGGAAGGGCTGGATACTTAAAAGGGTCTACCTTGGAAAGTAAAACAAGTGTTGGAAAGTTTACTTACTTGTAAAAGAGTTAGTTGGTAACTGTAGCTCTTAGAGTGAAAAGTAACAAAAGTTCTTATTTAGCTTGAACGTGTTCTGCCACTTCTAAAAGTATTTGCAAGGTAATTTTACTTACCTTGGAAAGGTTCTGCCATTCTGAAAGGTTTATGTAGAGTCTTACTTTCCTTAGAAACTGTTTCACCATTCTAATAGAAAGTAGCTGTGGGGTTAAGTTACCTGTGAATTGGATGTGCCTCTTCTCTAAAAGTAATGCTGTTGGTTCCACTTTACTATTCTGGTTTGGATAAATGTATGAGTGTCACCACTTGAGTCTTGCTTCCCCTGACTTGCTGTTAGCCTGTCCAGAATAAATCTGCCTTAGGTTATACTTGCCTTTTAAGTTGCTGATTGCTCCTTTAAAAAGTATTCAGGTTTTACATACCTTGTGTTAGCTGTGTTCCATCCTAAAAAAAAGTCAAAGAGTTACTGCTTACCTCAATCTGTGTTGCACTGATCTAAACAGCAACTGTAATAGTATATTACAACATTAGGTTTTGCCTGCCTAGAATAGTTATCTGCCATTCTTGAAAAGTGTTCCCTTAAATTATAGTTGACCTTTGTCTGCCTGGTGCATCCAAAATTAGTGTAAAGAGTTCTTGCTTATCTTAGACTATGGGCCTCATTACACGGAAGGCGGTAAGGGTTAACGGTCACCGGTAATGGTACCGGTGACCGTTAACCCTTACCGCCTTACTACGAGGTCCCTTAGCGGGTTGGTACTTTAACGCCGTTAAAAACCAACCCGCTAAGGGACCTTGGTGCTAATTACGGCACCGCAAATTTGCGGTACCGTAATTAGCACCTTCCCCATTCCCATTATGCCCTATGGGGCAAAAATGGGAATGGGGAAGGGCAATGGTGGAAGGGGGAATTACCGCCCCACCAAACTTGGAATAGGGCGGTAATTCCCCTTTCCACCAAGGCGGTGCCGGTATTTTACCGGCATGGACCAAGGTGCTATTTTCACCTTGGTCCACCGCCTACCGTGTAATGAGGCCCTATGTTCCACTGAGCTGAAAAGCAACTGTTATTGTATATTACACCAGCAAGGTCTTACTCACCTAGTATAACTGCATGTAATCACAAAAGTAGTAGAGGTATATACTGTTCCTTGAATCTGTGTTCCATTATTCAGAAAGGTATATTGGCAAGTTGGTTTACTATGTTATTGTTACGGTAGGCGGTGAGCCATGGTAAAATACCGGCACCGCCTTGGCGGAAAGGGGATTTACCGTCCCATTCCAAGGTTGGAGGGGCGGTAAATCCCCCTTCCACCATTGCCCTTCCCCGTTCCCATTTCTGCCCCATAGGGCTCTATGGGAATGGGGAAGGCGCTAATTACGGCACCACAATTTTGCGGTGACGTAATTAGCTCCGAGGTCCCTTAGCGGGTTGGTTTTTAACGCCTGCAAAAAGCAGGCGTTAAATCCCCCAACCCGCAAAGGGACCTCGTAGTAAGGCGGTAAGGATTTACCGGTACCGGTATTTTACCGGTACCGGTAAATCCCTACCGCCATCCGTGTAATGAGGCCCTGAGTGTCACTGCAGAACGGACAGGGTTTACTACCCCTGAATTACTCTAAAGTAATCTGAAAGTAATTTATGGTTTTACTCCCCATGAATATGTGTGGCCTATACCAAATGTGTATGATAATACTTGACTTACCTAAAATACTGTTAGTTATGTAAATAAGGTCAATGCTTTGGTCTGTGTACTTTAATGCATAGTGCTGTGTTTTTTTATAATGTGTTTATATGATCTGTGATAGTACTTATTCCCCCCAAGATTTGTCTGGCCTACTTGGAGTTAAATAAACCATTTATTTTTTACAATACATATAGCCTCATTACACGGATGGCGGTAGGGATTTACCGGTACCGGTAAAATACTGGTACCGGTAAATCCCTACCGCCTTACTACGAGGTCCCTTTGCGGGTTGGGGGATTTAACGCCTGCTTTTTGCAGGCGTTAAAATCCAACCCGCAAAGGGACCTCGGAGCTAATTATGGCACCGCAAAATTGCGGTGCCGTAATTAGCGCCTTCCCCATTCCCATAGAGCCCTATGGGGCAGAAAAGGGAATGGGGAAGGGCAATGGCGGAAGGGGGATTTACCGCCCCTCCAACCTTGGAATGGGGCGGTAAATCCCCTTTCCGCCAAGGCGGTGCCGGTATTTTACCGGCATGAGCCATGGCGCTAATAGCGCCATGGCTCACCGCCTACCGGGTAATGAGGCCCATAGTGTTTCAGTGTTTCTTTGGACCATTTGTGTATTACATTTTCTTTGTACTGATTCTACAGCCCTTTCTCCCTCCTAACATAAGCCTGGCCACTCTGGCTATGCTACCATATACCCAGGCGGTACAGCCTTACACTAAGAGTGGAGTCTTGTACTGTCTCAGTTCAGCGGATTTACTAAACCCTTAGTTGGACTTCAGAAAAACTGTCCTAGCTAATGGCTGTATATTGCTTGCATCAAAATCTCTTCCTTTGTTTCCTCCCAATAGCTCTGTGAAAAAGAAGGGGAAAATCACAGAGCAATTCATGTAGGAATGGGAATTTCAGCCAGATCTTTTCCCTCATGTGTCTCACCATTGATTCAGCATCCCTAGATGGGTGGAACCCTAATTGGCAGTCATGGAGTACGATGTTCTCATCGCTGTTGCTCTGTTCTTGGAATGTTCACTCTTTGGAATGCCAGCTCTTTGAAGAATGTCCACTTCCAGATTAAGGTTAGCGACCCGGTGGCAGCCGGTGAGGGTTGAAGGGCTTGCCCCAGAACTGTTTCTGATGGGGATTATGATTGCATGCTTCTGTGACGGAGAAATGCAGTTAGAGAGTAATGAGGTGTTACAGCGGGGGTGGATGGTGACAGAACCCACAGACATGGCAGTACCCGAAATGGGGAAGGGGGTAAGGACAGAGGGAATGTCGCATTAGGATCTGATGGGGCAGTAACAGCCACGTACGAGGTGAGAAGCAAGAAAGGGCGGTGAGTACGGTGCAGAACACGCAGGTGGAAAAAGCAATGTCTATTGGGAAAAGTCAATAGATCTGCACTGGGGCAGAGGAAGGAGGTGGGGCCTGTGGTTTCAAAGGGGAGCCATCCCAGAAATGACAAAAGCACAAAGATCCAAACAGGGGAAGTTCTAGGGAAACCTGCTAATGGAGAATCGTTGAAACCTCAGCACCGGGTGAAAAAGAACGGGTCACAGGAGCAAGGGGGTCACTCGGCACTGTCGTGGTGCGGGGTGGAAAGAGGGAGAGCAAAGAAGGAAGGGTTAGAGAGCAATAGGTGATCTGGTGTTAGGGGGTGTGAACTTCCAGTAAATGGCAACTCTCACCAAGAAGATGGAAGAAGGGACATGTGAAAAGGCCTTCAGCGCTCACCCAGAAACCATGCCACTCAGAGGATTTTGGAAAGGGTGTTATGCATTCATCGTAGCTGGAACTTAAGAGATCGATTGGCCGACGCTGACTTGGAACAATTTACTATCCAGAAAACCCCCACTTAGACAGAAATGTGGGGGTTTACCACGACCAGTTGGACATGGTCTAGGTGGAGGGTGCACTGTTTGCCCACAGCCCAAATGTAGCGCTGAAACTGACTTAGGTTTACAAGAATTGGGAAAACTAAAACAACAAACAAAGTGTACCACCAGTAAAATGGTATATACAGTGCATAATTCGTAAAATAAAAAGCGCCAGGGCCCAAAAAATCTTGGCCCCCTAATGCTGGGCCCAGGGCTGGCGTGCGCCACCCGCATTTTGGGCGGCCGGGCCTGTTCAGTGCTAGACCTAGATGGGCCCACCACCAGCCCATCACACTGCTGCTGCTCCATGTCACATGTTTGGCGCTGCAGCAACTGCTGGCTCAGGCTAGTAGTGCGATGGATGGGGAAGGGCACACATGGGTTGAGGAAGTATTATGCTTTAAATTTGAAAAACAATTGTAATGGTAGGTGTAGTGTTTCCGGCACTCCGAGAGGCAAAAGAGTGCATTTGAATACACTTCTAGACCAAACTTGTTAGATGTATGGACCATACTTGCTGTCCTCAAAGTGATAATGCATTTCATAAAATGGTTGCGAACCTACGGACGTCAATTTTACAATCAGTTAACTCTCTCCTTTAAGTGTGAAAGCACCCTCTTCTTGCACATCCTGAGGTCCTAGAAAGTGTGAAAAGGGCAGATGGTGTGCAATGAAAGACTCAATATCATAGCATAACAGGACATTTTAGAGTCTGGGGCAGTACTCTGGATGGCCCAAGCAACTTCAGTGGGTGCGAGCAACAGGGGAGAAAATGTAATGTTGGTTCTACCACAGTTAGTCCGCTATACATACTAGAATCTTTGGTGCACTGACTGGCGGGTGAGACTATGTCTGCCTGTCAAATCAAGTGTTATGACTCCAAGACTGGGGGAGGGGGCCAGTGCAGCAACAATGCAATTCTATGTGACAGTATTGGAGCCACTAGCAGAGGAAGACCAGGGTACATCGGTGTGTCCCTACACTTATTAAAGTGTCCTATTGTAACGGTATAAACGTAATCACTTATAAGCACTCCAATTTTTGCAGTTGAAGTCAGGGTGAGATTACAATATTCGTCTGGGATCACACACTTATGCTAAACAGCAAAGCAGGGATTTTAACCCACTTTGCAATTTGGGAACGGGCGAACGGCCACCTTCTTCCATGCTTGGTATGGAACAAATATTTACGTTTTGGGTATCAAGACCTACAATAATACTGTCCTATAGAGTTTACTTGCAAAATACACAAATTGCATAAAAGCATCATAACAACATGTAAATCCTTATAGCAGCATGTTGAGCCAAAATAATATGAGTGTACTTTACTTTCCACATCCTGAATGCAAAACTATAAGATGCAAAAAGCAAAATACCTATATACCCACTTTATTTTCAGCGCTTTTAAGACGCACAATAAAATAAGTTGTGTCATAAACTCACTTAGGTTTGGAGATTCGTCACAATCCTCCAGCGTGTTGTTATGTATGCTTTTAAGAACATTCAACTAAGGACATCAAAGCAAACTTTTTAGCATATCGAGCTATTAGACATTATAATTTATGGGAATGACAACATTTTCAAAGGATGCTTTATTGGTTTGCTCAATTTAACTGTCACAGATTCGCAAGGTGACTGGTGGTCTATTAGTTGGAAATTCACCATCATGCAGCAGAAGAAAGGCTAATTATGCTGCCTGCTGATGACAAAAGAAAGGTGTTGAATTGTGGAACTCCCTTGATAAGAAAGGTGTTGTTGCCGAGTTCATTATGGCACTGGGTGCAGAGCCAGGGATGCAGCCTGTGTGTCTGAGGGGGCTGTGACTCAGGGAAACAGGCATTGCTTCATTATCGAAATAAAATGCGCCCACCCCAGAAGCATGTTCCAATCCTGATCCTTTGACCTGTTAAAGGACATGGAAAACGTCCTCCGCCACCTCCCCAGCTAACATTCCAGCACGGGGCTTCAGCCCTGTCAGCTAAATGATGTTGCACGCCTGCAGTAGCCAAAGATATTGACGCGCTCAGGATGTGACCAGCCATGAGCCAGGGATAATCTGGAGACTGGCTGACTTTGTCTCCTTTCCAAGTGATGGGCGCCCGGCCCTGCCACTTAAAACCTAACCTCCCGTGAGGCCGCCACCACGCTGATGACAATAAATACTCTGTGGGGTCAGCGTTTCAGCCCCACTGGGTATTGACATCAGCGTGGCGACGGCCCCACGGAAGGTTAGGTTTTAAAAGAAATAACTTATTTTTGGGCCAATCACTTTCCAAGTGATGGACCCTGGCACTTACAAGCCGCATACCGTCAGTCTGGTGGGCACAAGGGGACCCGACCCCTACCTTCACTTACCTGTACCGTTGGAGTCGGGGACTGTCCTGTCGGGACTCGGGAGACTGAGGTCGGGGGTGGGCCTGGCTGGGCCATGCAAATGACGGAACTGACAGCAAGGGCCCGGCTGAGGGCAGAAACTAGGCTGCAGCGCGCACCACACATGGCTGGGCAGGCTCTGCTAATGACGAGTCGACCACGCCACGCCCTAACAACTTGTGACTGAAGTGAAGGTGGCGCTGTGCCCATCACCCACCCCCACACGTGACCTTATTTAATTTGATTGGCTCAGAAGAACATCCAATGAAAACTGTACATTCTGTGTTACTATACAAAATGTATCAAATACTGCATAGTAACACAGAATGTTAGTTTTCATTGGCTGTTTCACTGCGCTGTAGTCCCAGGCCCAGCCAGCCATGCACCTGCAAGCAGAGCGCGAGATGAAGATCACAATCCATTATCCATTATCCAACACAAACAAACAAACCAACCAATTACATGCTATGCGCCGGCCCGCATAAATTAGTGCCAGTGCCAAAAAAAGATTTCTGGTGTTGCCCACCAGCAAACACTGGCACAAATTAGGCACTGGTATATGTAATTATATGTCCGTGCAAAAAACGGTGTATTGGAATGTACATGAGAAGGGGGAAGATTAGAATCTGAGAACAGAGGAGCTGCATAAAGTCTAGCAATGTGTCAGTCCGCTGGTGAATCACTTCATAAAAATGGGTCACAAAGAGACTGGCTTCATGTGGTCAGTATTAGCATTCATGACAGGAGGACGACAAATTGAAAGAAACCGATTTTAACTGGAACTAAGACTGATTTTCAAAACAGGTTCCCACATAGTGGGTTTGAATGAGAGCTTAGTGTGGGTTTGAAATGTTGAGTGGTCATCCTGCTCCATTTTCTCTTTGTAATTAGAGTGTTTATTCATCACCCAGTGTACTTTATTGTATGTGATATGTTAATTCATCAACAATACGATTCACTTTGAATGCATTGTTGTCTGTTAGCTTGCTGCTAAATTATAACACACTATACTTGACTGATTGTGATATTATGGCTTTCATGCCCTGGTAGAACGGCAGACATCGGCAGTAACGGCCCGCCAGCCCGAGCTATGGCAGGGTCGAGCAAAGCGAGTACATCGGCTCGGTCCATGGGCCATTAATGTCCATGTCCGCCCTCCCACCAGGACATGAAAGCCATTTGCACCGCAGGGGTGCAAATGGCTTTCTTTTTTATTCCTCCAGGTATTGGCGCCACCAGCAACGCCAATCTCTGAAGGAAAAAAAAGAAAGAAAATAAACAAAGATGGCTGCCACCATAGGGAATAGGGACTCAATCCCTTTTCCATTTCTATAACGGCGGCTGGAGCCGGAGGTGTGACGGACCAGAGCTCTAAGTTCTGGTCTATCATTTACATGGGGAGGGAGAGGGTGGAGCAGAGGTTATGTTTGGTTGGGGGGCATGGGTGTGGGGAGGCAACAGGGGGAATCTCCCTGTTGCCTCCCTCATAAAAAAAAATGACACCACGCGAGGAAGGGCCTTGGGTGGCTGGAACAGGGGCAGAGAATGCATATTCTCACCTGATGTTCCAACCACCCGATTGGTCAATGGCTCTTCCCCGGGTGCATATAATGCCATCTTATAACTACATCACTAATTATAGAAAGTCATGTACGTTAGAACTGTTTTATTACCTTTTGCAGACATGTCATAGACATTCACTAATCTCTTAGCAAGCCATTCCAATATGCCTTCCACATTTATACCATGCTAATATTAACAGCATAGTATGAACCTGTATCCATTCTGGTTATCCAATACACACACGTCCTGATCAGTGTGGTATCTTTCACACTTAATTTTTTCGGATAGGTTGCCCAATGTAATTCTTTAAGCACCATATCTTCTTACAATGGGCAACCCTCCCAGTTAGTTCTTGCAACATGGCAGCCGTATTCTGGCCACACTAATTAATGATCTATACTGTGGCGCGGTTAACACATAAATATTCGGTGACCATGATGCCTTTCCAGTAGTGCTGCACTCTTCACGTCGCATCAACTTGATGGAGGTCCAGGTAGCCTTAATTTATTAACCACAACCAGTAAGTACTCCACAGTCGTTTTTGTTACATTGTTAAAACGTATGCAGCCTGATTCATGGAATTATTTGCGTAAAAAACGCAGATTAGCGTGCCTTTCTGCCCGAAAATCCCTGTTTGAAGTATGGGGATTTTCGGGCAGAAAGGCGCGCAAATCTGCGTTTTTGACGCAAATAATTCCATGAATCAGGCTGATAGGCACTACATAGTAATCTGTGCTGAAACATATTTTCTGTGTTTTATCTGCTACAGCGTGTCTGCCATGGTGGTATGGCAAACCTCACACCATGCACTGGTGCAGTTATTTCCTGTATTAGGTGAGCAAGTCTTATGTTTTTAGCTCTATTCTATTCTTTGTATTGGTTTTTTGTGCCAAGCCTTTTGATCTTACACACATCTGTCTTCAGTTTTCCTTCTGTTCTCTTTCCAGGTGAATCACCAACTTTTGAGGCCATCTTTGTTGGCTGAATGCTGCCTAAAAAGTGTTCTGGCACTTGGTGAATGCTATCCCTCAATTATAGAGACTGGCAACACACAATGTATTGGTCTTTACTTTGAATTAATAATTATCTGATGGTATTCCTGGGCACACCGAGTTAACTGTACTCTTTACAAATTGTCTTTTCACCACATACTACCTATCTTGTGTTGCCCCTGATGCCTTATATTGCTGAGGGATTGAAACACGTTGGGCGTTTATTGCAGGTCTGATAACTTGTATATTACACTTGTTGACCTTTTGCTGGTATCTAGGACAAAGATGTTTTCAAATAATACACATATTGTGGTGTTTTGAGAATATGCGCATAGTCACTTTGTTTGCATATGTATACATGTTCCTATATAGTATCAAATGTCTTTTTATCCCAGATTGAATGTGTGTTTTTGTCTCATGAATACATTTGTAAATAAATTGCTATAAACTGTATATTGATTTAACATTGATACCCACCTCAGGAGTATGTTTGGTAGAGAAACAATATCTAGAGAAACTTAATCAAAATAGATGTATTTGCTGTTCCCACTAAAAGATTTTTACCGTATCTGAAAAGGGTTCTTTATGTGTACTACATTATTTAAAAACATTCAGGTACTGATGAAGGCAGGGTGCAGTCGACCTGTGGAAAATGGTGAAACATGACACTGACCACAGTCCATTGGTAATGGTATTTTTAACCTAATTATTTTCTTTCTTGTGTTTGATTCACTTGCTTCATTTATCCAAAATTGTGATTATATGAATATCTCTTTATTTACTTTCCTGTGTGATTAATTTGGACATTTGATTTGAAGAGAGTGTTGTTATAACCTGAGCTATCTCAGTCATTTCTTGTTCTACTGTTCAGCTAAAGCAATTGAGGATTTCCCAATACTACAAATTATGTCTGTATGCAAATATTTGGTTTTTCAATTGAAAATCCCTGTACATGGCACATTTTTCAAGCTTATCTGGTTGGATTATAAATATGATTTATTTGATTAACACAAAACATATTCATATCTACTTTTTAAGGATTGCCTATATTTACAAATGTTCTCTTCGAAACATTTGGACTGGAACATGTGCAACCCATGTTAGTGTACATTAGTAAATAACTGTTTTTTAAACATTATTTTATTTATAATAATGTCATGTCCAATACATTGAGGAACAACGATAATAACAAGGTCCAGTAAACAGTGAGAATACCCCAAAACCAGTAAATCAACATATTATCCCCTGCTACTAAATATTGTTATATAAAACAGTTTTCTTTGGATACTTGATCTGTGGACATACTCTATAGAACAAAAGACATACACAAAAAGAAAAAGAAAAAAAGAAAAACACGGCTCATTATTTGCTGTCAACTCACTCCCTTGTCTTGACCAACCAGCAAAATAATCTCCCCCAACACATCCTAATGCTAATCTCATTCAGGCAAGCCATTTGAATACATGTTAAATGGACTCCACAGTGTGACGTATAGGTCCTCACATTCCTTATTTAACATCAATACCTTTTCAAATGTAGATAGTGTTTGCATTTCCATTACCCATTCATCAGCAGCAGGCTTTTAGCTGGTCTTCAAGACTTTTAGTATACGTTTTTCTGCGACTAGCAACGCTTTGTTTAACCAATCATTGTTATCCCTTGCAATCGAGCATCGCCCATCCCATAACAGTAAAATCATTTGTTCAGGTGATCTAGGGAATGAGATAATAGGTATAGTATCTCTTCTATTTAGAACTTCTCTCCAAAAACCACATATACACAATGACAACTCCAAAAGAGATGTAACAAGGTCCCCCGTAACCCGAACATAATTCATTGTCTATCAGGTTTAGCTGATACATTTTACCAGTGTCGAGTAGAGTTGTACAATAAATTTTTGACGTATCATCCTCATATTCATGTCCATCCTAGCTTTAGAATCTATTCTGAGCAAAACTTCCCATTCATTCTCTGATAGTTCCAGATCTAATTCCCAGAACCACATCGCCTTCAACTTCTCCCAGGATTCGACATGATTTGGGTCTGCCAGACATCAAATTCATATATGTAGACACTCTTACAAAGTGTATTAATTCTTTGAATTAATAGAGTCCGTTATTTCTGATAATGGATTAACTCTCTCCTTTCTAGTCCAAATTTCCGTTGTATTTCCACAAAACTTAAAACTCTGTCTACCTTTATAATGCAAGTGTCTTATTGCTATTAGTACCCCGGCTGATAAGATTGGGGTACTAAAAACACTTCTTATGTTGCAAAACAGTTTCGCAAAAGAAACAAAAAGTAAAACAAATGGTCGCCGGGGAAGAGAAAACAAAGTCCATTTTCCCTTTCCCTTTCCATGGTGGCCATTGAAAACAATAAGAAAAGTTAACAAACAAAATGGCCACCATGGAAAGGGAGAAAGGACTACATACACACAGTTCCTTCTCCCTTTCCATGGTGGCCATAAAAAAAGGAAAAAAGTTTAAAAAATGGCCACCGTGGAAAGGATCTTCCTTTCCATGGCGGCCTGTCGCAGCTTGGGAGCGGACATGCTGGAGACAGGAGTGTTTCCAGCGTGTCCGCTCCCGCAAATAAGGTAAGTGTGGGGGTTGGGAGGGAAGGAAGGAAGGGAAATGTGGGGAAGGGGGAAAGGGTGGAAGCAGGGAGGGGTTAGAAGCCCTTACTGAGGAGGCTCAGGGCAGCGAGATTACCGTCTGGTAACGTCTGCCTTCAGAGCCTCCCAATTGGCTGGGATGCCACCCCACCCCCCTCGCCGGGCACTAATAGATCTTATTATTTGGCCAATCTGTACACTATAGAAAAATTAACAAGAGTAAAAATTAGGTTGCAAACCATAGTCATTACAAAAATAGCCTAAGAGACTTGGTTCATGGAGAATGAACAGTCCATGAAGCTACATTATAGTAAATAATTGGTTTTTGATTAATCCTCCCAGAAATCACTCACTTTGCAATATTCTTGTTTGTTTTTAAGAGCGGTTTCATGAATGCTGTCTTAAGGAAGGTGAGGAGGAGGTAGACAAATTCATGTTGTTGCACAGTGTTTTTGTTGATGTTTCATGGACATGGGACCTCTGGTGATCTAGCATGATTGTGGCATTGACTAGTGCCAATAATTCCTATTTTGTGAATGGGCAAAAATGAACTAGGTGGGGTGCGTCTGAAAATGTCAGGATGGGATTGGGTCTAACCTAATGGTCCAAGGATGTCTTGTGGTCCAGGTGATTGTGCATATGTGTCGCTTTACTGATGAAGTGGGATGAGATGGCAGCACAGGGATATTGTTTTAGTATGGGCTGGTGGTGCCAGACCTTGACGCATACCTAATTAGTTCATGAATTTGAAAATGTCCTTCCCTTCTGTGGTTACCATGCTCACTCCCTTAGGCCTGCATAATGGGTTTTCTTGCCTTTCAAGGTTTCAGTGAGTTTGCCTATGTTACAATAGTTTTCCATTCATATGTATTTTCCTGCTCTGTTACTTTGGGCTGTTAATGTTATGAGTGCATTTCTGGCTGTATGTTTCTCTGAGTGTTTGAATGGATTCCTTGGGGCAACTTGTCAAGGGTGTGAATTATCCATACATGAACTGTGTAGAGTCTTTCACCCAGGGTTTGTGGGATATCATGTGTAGCTCTGTGGCATGAAGTTGCCTATGCTGTGAGAATATGCTCTAGCTTGTTGCATTTATGTGCTATTTAGCCATAGGTGGGACCTTGATACGCTTAGACAGCATGCTGACGGAGGTGAAGATTGTTAATGGTATTGTATGATGACCTGACCACAAGAGTCGAAAGAGGGCAGCTACTGTTGAAAACTTGTCATTGTAGTCATTAGCTGTGTGGGTGAGTTCTCCCAAAAGTTAACTTGAAGTGCATGGCTTCAAAGGGTACATAGATGGTTTGTTTGCAGTGTTATATTTATTCTGCAACCCTAGAATAAAATCTCCCAAAGGTGGCAGATAATACTGGTATAGAGTGGGGCTTGAAATTGCTTTGAGAATTTGTTCATGAACAATGTATTGTTGGACAAAGTGTTGTAGATCATTGGCAAGATGAGTCATGCGGCTGTTGTTGCGGTGCAACTTTTGAGATTCATTGCAATGCATAGATGCCATTGACAGTATGTTTGTATGGTCTCTGTGATAATAATACGGCTAGATATGTTATAAACATGTTTGGACATTGATTGGGTGTTGATGAGAAGGAAGGTGCTTGTCCTGCAACTTAGCTGCTCCACCCACCACCAGTTTTCCTGCCTTCCAGAAGGTTGCATAAGGACTCAAGGCCATCTCCAGGCGTACAGCATCCTGATACTTGTCTGCTCTACCCACTAACTATTTCACCAGTCCTCCCTAGGTGTCCTCATTACTGTCGTCCTCAGAAAAGGACAGATAAAGACAATGACCTCACATGTTTATGCCAAGGGTCAGAACCATTTCCCTGCATTTCACCTATAAAGTGGTCACCACACAATTATTTGTCAAAAGACATCTTCATGTGTCTCCTCCCTCCACCGCACATCCCTGCACATGCTAGGGTTCGAATGGCCAAGTGCCTTTGGCCGCCACTGCAAGCTACCCTAATGAACCTCATCAATATGGGCCTTGTACCATCCACAACCCATGGATCACAAGCACACATCCCTGCATGATGATCAATGTTTGCTCAGCAGCCGCTCGTACTGCAGGGATCATTGACCTCATCTTGTACAACAACTTTGATGCCCTTGTCATCACGAACCATGGTTTGGCCCATCATCTGTCATGTTTCTGATACCTTGTTCCCCCCTGGATAGTGCATCCAACATGCTGACTAGTTAGGGAGGGCAGGAGGTGGAGTGTAAATCATCCACAGGAGCGATTGTCCATGTTCCATCAACCGCTCTTGCACTATAAGCTTGTTCAAATAACTCTCCCATTCTCTCACAAAAGAGTCCATCGCCTCCCACCTCATCTACAAATCACTGCACAAGAGTGACTTTTTCATTGACAACATCTCCAACTTACTGTTCTCTGACAAATTAGCACACATTTATATCTTTATCAGAGATTTTAATGTCCTTGAGTCTCATGCCGACAATCACACCCAAAGAGCATGCTGCCATTCCCATCACGGCCCACAAAAGTTAAGCTATTCGCCCCCCACTCAGCGCTTTTCATTAAAGAAATTCCGGGACAATGAGTTAGAAGCAAACTTCATAGACTTCCCTGACACAAGGAATGCCTCTGCCCTCGTAAAATTATTCAACAACTGTGCTATGAAAATGTTGGATACTAATGCCCACCTAAAACCTAGTCATGCTGAGATGAAACTATCTATCCTTTGGTACACCATAAAGCTCACCTCCAGCAAACGTTCATTCAGAGCCCTAGAGAAACAGTGGTGCAAAAAAACCATAACACTGGAGATCTCACAAACATCTTGTCCGTCCACACCAACCATAGGATTCTGATCACCAAGGCCAAAGCTGCTTGCTACTTCACCACCATCGCGGCAGCAATATCAAACAGGAGCAAAGGCCATTTCAAAGTAGTAAAGCATTGTAGCAAACCCTCGCCCAACCCCAGGGTGCCAACAACTCAGGAAAAATGTGATAGAATCAACAACTATTTCAATGAGAAAATGGAGCAGAATCTGACATATCATTAAATCAACTTCCCTCGGCATTAGCACCTCTCCCCCATACTTCAGCATGGGCACTGCCCCTATGGATCAAATTCTCTCCTCTCTCTCTCCCCAGGACCTCCTACAATTGCTTGCCTCCCTCAAACCTACCTCCTACTCTGACAATATCATCCCAGCCTCCATCATTAAACAATTGATGAGCCCAGTGCTCAATGCACTCTTCACCCTCATTAATGTCCTCCTCATGATGTGGGCAGCTACTGGCCCATTACAAACTTCCTGTTTAGCGACAAAATCTTGGCTACACAACTACTCACCAAAATCAAACAGCAACACCTCCTAAATCAGTCGGGTTCTGCCCCAAATCTTGGGTAAGGGTGACTTGACCCTCCTTGACTTCATTGACCTATTAGCTGTATTCAACACTGTCGACCACCACATCTTCCTCTCTCTCCTTGCTGACAGGATGGATTCTCGGGCACTGTCCTGAATTGGTTTACTTCCTACTCTCGGATAGTCACCAGGGTGTCCAGATGAACACATTGCATTTTAACTGACTCCCAATCTCCTGGAGACTACCTCAGGGTCTCCAACCTCTCACTGATACTTTTTTTTAACATTTACATGGAGCTTCTGGGTACCATCCTCAAAGATCCTGATGTAGCCATCCACCAATATGCAGATGCTACTCAGGTGTACATGAGAGTAAAAAGCCCACAGGACATCAGTCAATTCGGGGTTACCTAGCCATAATCCATTCCTGGATGTCGTCTGCCTACTACAAATGTAACCCCTCCAAAGCCAAATTTGTCCTCCTCAGCCTCCCCACAAAACAATTGCTCGTCCAACAATGGCTCAATGATATGAGACTAAAATGATTTGATCCACAACTCTCAGATTCAGCAAAATTCTTAGGTTTTACAATCGACAGCAAACTGTACTTCCAAAAACATATAGACAAGAAGGCCCAAATGGGCTGGCTCTAACTCTCCACCCTTTGCAAAATTGCACCCTTTATCCTGCCGCAGGATGTCCGGACCATGGTGCGGGCCCTTGTGGTCTCACACATTGATGGGGGAAACACCATCCTAATGGGGGTCCCAGCCGCTCACTTGGCTCCCCTAACCAGTTCACCATGCACAGAATGCCCTAATAATGGTGTGTTTGGTATTTTACCTAATCATCCCATTCCTACATGAACTACATTAGCTTCCACTCCCATCCAGGATACAGCACAAGACTGCATGTATCATCTACAAAGCAGTTACAAGTAGCACAGCAGAGTACCTGGTGGCAAAGCTCCACCTACCTGTTGGCACACACTCCTTGCGCAGAGAACTGGCCAACCAGCTCGAATCACAGCTCGGGAGCAAAGAGAGGACCAGCAAACAATCCTTCTCTTTTCACGCATCAACCCTCTCGAACTCGATCCCAGTATCTGCCCCTACAATTCTCCAATTTCACAAACTTCTCAAAAACGGCTTTTTCAACAACCTTTGACTAAGGACTAATCCCAACATATGCATTGACCACAGCACACCGTATTGCGCTACTGTTAAAAGGAGCTAGCCCAAAGGCTGCCTCCCCACACCATGAATTTTGCTCTTCAGCTCCTTTTGAAATGGAGAAAAATTTGAATGCTGCACTGGACTGGGAATGTATGTTTAATGGGACATGTTTATTGGCCCAGACACAGTTTTGTTTGATTTTTCTTGAATGCTATAGAAATAAGGAAAAGAGAGGGATATACTATGTGCATTAATAAAATTATACATTTTCGTCACTCAGCTTGGTGATACAAAGGCGAACTTGGAAAAGTGGTGAACAGCAGAATATTGCAGTGCAAAGCAGCCATATAATTGTATGTATCTAATTAGCAAAATATAATGTAGACACAGTAAAAATCTGCAACCATATTAGCTTCAATAAAATGAAAAATAAAATATAACTTTTGGCACATCAAGTCGCAACATTGAGAAAAAATACTTCTCTTATTTTATTTCAAACGATTGGCAGAGAATCGTATCATAAATTCTGTCTGCAAATGTTCAGCCCAGTGCATATTAATTCAGTTTTTATTCATAATTCCCCCAGGAGAAGCTTGCTTTGCTAATTGCTAACTTAAATATGGAATTATGCTGCGGCTTTTTTTAAGATAGTAATATTTCTTTTGGAAATATGGAGTTGAGAACCAGTGGCCTGACATTGACCAGCATGTGAGTCCTTATGCTAATTCAAGAAAATCCTTTCTCTGAAGCTGAGAACTGTAACTTTAAAGACTTCTTCTTGCCCTTGGGCTTGTTTTTCTTGATAAGTTAATGAGGCGAGTGGGCACAGCTGAGACTGGTCACGATAGTCATACTTTCACAAGACTCTGATTTCAGTCGTTCTCTAACTCTCTTTTATTTCATTAACAAAACCAACCATCTGCTTCAGATGTCTACACATTTTTTTATGGAATTCGTCCCTTCTCCTGAAGGGGAGCCTCCCCGCCCGTGAGGCTAGGCAGGTGAGGCCGCTCCGCAACACCCTCCCGAGGGGTCAAGGCATGTGGGACCTCACCAGGAGGGACTCCCTCTTGGGTACAAGAACTACTGTTCTCCTGAGGGACTCCTAAATGCCCACATAGAGATGGTCTATATGGATGTGTCTAACAGAATGGAACATTATCAATTCTGTAAAGATAAAGTAAACTCATGCTATCCACGTTACGGATGCGGCCGAGAATGTGATAAACAAGAGCCATAGAACAGCAAATTGTCTGGATCATGAGATATCCAGTACAAATTAATAAATGTTGTTGTTAACAACGAGACGTGTCATAGAGAGTGGAAGCCTTTGCTGACATAATTCCCCTTTCAATTCTCTAGGCACGTCATTCTTCGTAGAACAATTTTGGGCAACGCACTCATGACCTGCGAAATATGACAAAAAAATAGGACATGTTAACAAATATCCAGTATTGATACAAACAAGTGGATAAGAAGGGTAAGTGCTTTACTACATTCTAGGCACTCAAAATACAGTGACATAAAAATATAGAATGCAGGATAATATCTGACCTTAGATCACTTGTTTAATAGATACCCAAGACCACCTGCAGAAAGAGTACAGAGACCAAACCGATGATCTACAAGCATTAGGCAACGGGAGTCGGTAAGACTGATTAAGAAAATAAGCACACAGATAATAGTAGTGACATGCCTTTGAGGTCCCTGATATGATGTATTTTCCCTTTTAGGGAGCTGATGTACTGAAGAGACGTCCCATTAATGTGGAAGATGCCCGCTCCAGACAAAGCAATTGGAAAAAGTGGAATAATGCGACTGCCCTTTTTATGTATATATAAAGTGCCCCATTAGGCACCATCTAGAGTCCTGAAGAAAGCGGTAAACTATTTTTCCCCGCTGAAACCGGTTGAAAAAGATTGGCTCAGGGTGATGACCTGATCACCTTGCCTCATAGTAATAACTATTTGAGCTTGGCTATAGGACATCCTTTCTTTTAGAAAAGATAGCAGAAACAAGACCAATGGGTACTGGACCGCATATGTGATTTTATGACAAGTCACACTAAGTGGCAGCAACACAATTCAAGAGAATTGTTGACTCCCACATGGTGTGCACTATTTTAGATTATTAGGAAAGTGGTGAGCTAGGATAGGGCGAGCTCTCTACTGTCCCCTCACCTTGACAGGCGACACAACAGCGCCCAACAAGGGTCAGCTAACTCCAGGGACAAAGAGATTCTCTTTGTAGGGACATGTAAGTAGCGTTGAAGACTAAAGTTGTAGGTATAACTTATTTAAATAGAATTGATTCTGCTTGAGATGTGTTAACACTCATGCTATGCACAACAGGAAAGTAAGATTATGCCTTTAAATCAGTCCCTCCAATGGACTGTGCCGAGCAATGTGAAAAGGGATGATATGACAAGAGAGAGTAAGGTAAGAGATGGCGAGTGAGGGTGAGAAGCAGAGAGAAGCCGGAAAGCAGAGAGAACCAGGGGAAGCCCCCTCTGCATCACATAGCAAAGCAAAAGGAGGCAGAGGTATCGCAGAACGCAAAGCCTGTGCAAGCCAGTCAAGCTCTGACACAAAGCCAAAGA
Organism: Ambystoma mexicanum; assembly: GCF_040938575.1. Classification (NCBI taxonomy): domain Eukaryota; kingdom Metazoa; phylum Chordata; class Amphibia; order Caudata; family Ambystomatidae; genus Ambystoma; species Ambystoma mexicanum. The sequence goes on along the minus strand of NC_090927.1, from coordinate 990,593,329 downwards.
CGCTGGAAGACTGGCGTATGAAAACGGAAGAAGACACACCACGATTGGAAAAGAGAGTTCAGTGGTGGCATGACTATATAGCAACAGTGGTGGGCAGTCTGCCCGCAGACCAGCACCGATACCACTGATGGGAGAAACCCACTCCCAAGCCGAGAAACAGCACAAGTTCGAGTCGGAAGGCGAGAACAAAATGCATGTGAAAAAGAAGACGCGACAAGTGGGCCGTATAGCCAAGAAGAAGCAGAAAGAAAGTCCAAGACCATACCAGTACTGGTAACATTACCCACCGGGAATAGAAGGTAATAAGGGGATTGGATTACTAGTCAGTTAAGAGGGACTCGTTATAACTCAGACAAAACTCGTCCCAATGTTAATGAGAAAAGTATTGGAAATAGGCTGAGGAATAAGAGCCATGTTCATAAAAGGCAGAGCTACATGAAATACACAAGGTGGGAGAGGAGTAGAGTTTAAAACTCATTGCCTTGGGAAAGGGGATAAGTCAACCCAGGTCCCGAAGATGAGAAAGAGAACAATGGACTGTACAATGGAATGCACAATAAAGACATTTGGGAAATACACACCCAGGAGACCAGGAAGACAAAGCTCATACTTGATACAGCACTCCGAGGAGAGAGGCTAGAACATGATAAGAATGCGCAGTTTGAAGTGGGCAGGAGCAGTTGGGAGCAGTGATCCTCTACATTAAAAATAAAAGTTTTACAGTTTCTACACTTTTAATTTAAAAATTAACCGTTCCACAATTGTTTACTTTTAAAATAAGTGTTGGAAGAATTTTAAACTTACACTCCAGTGCACTGCACTGAACATTCCCTTAAACAGCAGGTGTGTTTGTTTGGGGGTTTGGTTTGCATGTGGGAGGGGACGTGGTAATGGGGTTTGTGCCGAGCAGGGGCAGGTCAGCAGGGAACATAGTTCTACTATTTCCTTTCGTACACTTCGACCACTGGAAGTTCCACATAATCAAATCCTTCTGCAGTTTCTAAAAATCCATCTGAATGAGGTAGACCAATTCATGGTGTATTTGTCTGTTGGGGGAGGAGGCATGGGAGGCTGGAGCCAGAATAGAGCTGTGAGAGTGTGGGAGGCTTTCAAGTAGAAAGGCAGATTGAGCTGGCAGTGATAGCCTTCATGTACATATTAATAAGCGCAGAATGATATAATCATTCAATGTGCGTACAGCTAAAGCACTTCAGCTGTTTACACTAAGGTGCTAAAACCAAGGCACTTTTTTATAGAGCGAGTTCAGAAGCACCTCGCAGGGTTGTTCAACTAGAGGCCTTAAGGGCCGGATTCATGTCGGGTTATGAGGATACCCCTTATTAATATACATGAGATACATTTGCATACAATGATTCTAAATGCATGCACATTTTTCCTCATGAATTTAAACAAGAGATATCCTGAAAACCCATCAGGATCCTGGCGCTTGAGGACTGGAGTTGGACAGCTACAGAGGTGTCTAGCTAAACCTTTTTCACTTTAATCAAATGCTCAATGAGGCTGTAGTGTGACTCAAGATCACTACATTCTTCTCCACAGGTGAACGAGAAAGAGTCTGCGGACCTCTGGGAGCATTCATCTCTGCTGGGTGGGGATAGGATGTCAAGCAGACACCCTCACCCCCAGACAGAGTGAGATATTCCTTTCCCATGTGTTTTGTTTACTCATGACGAGGATGTGGGTGGTGGCTAGAAGGCAGATCTCAGCGGTTCCTGGCTCTGGTCACTCGGCTCATACACTCTAAACTAGACTCAGGCTGGATCAAGCCACTTTTCCAGGGCTGGCCAAAGCCCTGGCTGGCTCGTCCACCTGTCTGTGTATTATCTCATTGACGGCAAGACTCAGGGTGGCTTAGAGGTTCCTCCGACCAGGATTGTCTGATCTCACAATTTCTAAGGAAATAGAAGACACATAGTGGAATGCGATTGTACGTGACGTCAGACCAAAGAAATCTGGTCAGACCTCAGAACATACTTTCTGAAAGAGATGTCAACTCATTATGAGCTGTTCGGACGCTAGGTACTCACCATACATATTGATGTTGTGCCATGATTGCATGTTCATATTTAATTTTTGCCGCTAGCGTGTTGTTATCTCTTTTTTCTTAGCTTATTATTTGATGTAGACTGTACCTGCACTTTAAAATATTTATCCATAACGTTGTAAAAAAAATAGAGCGCCAAGGCACCAACTTTGCCCAGCCCACTAGTTTAATTGATGCCAGTAATACAGCTCAGTGGGTTAAGTTCTGATAACACAAACCTGTGTGAAACCTCCAGTCACAGTTTCGAATCCCAAACGGGGCTAACTCAGCCTTTTGGGGGGGAGGGGCAAATTGAGTGCCATTAAATTGGGTAAAGAAGAACATCTATAATTACAGCACTTGGAAGCGGGGGCATCTGGAATTAAATGCTATGGAGAAATTTGCTATATTAGAGACCATCTGCTGTACATAAGGTTAGTATCTTGACCACAGACACTGAGCCTCATTACGACCCTGTCGTTAACGGTTTAACGCCGCCGTAAAAGGTGTTGGTGCCATTAAACCCTTAACGCCTGATTACGAGGTCACTTTGCGGGAGCCGACCTTAACGGCTGGTTTTTCCAGCCGTTAAAGTAGGGACCCGCTAAGGGACTTTGGTGCTAATAACGGTACAGCAATTAGCGGTACCGTTATTAGGCCTTCCCCATTCCCATTGAGCCCTATGGGGCAAAAATGGGAATGGGCCATGGTGCCATGGGGAATTACCGCCCCACCAACCTCGGAATGGGGTGGTAATTCCCCATTCCACCATGGCGGACACCGGCATGGACCATGGTGCAAATAGCACCATGGTCCTCCGCTTGGTTCGTAATAAGGCCCACTGTTGGCTTCAATTCGTAACCTTCTATTTCCCATACCTATAGAGCTTGCTCTGGCTGGGCAGTGGGTAACTCAATGAAATCCATGAATGGAATGTCACTCCGCTGCAGAGGGCGCTGTCATTCCGGAACATTCTCATGCTCACAGAGGAAGTCTTCTCTAGTGCTTGAAATGCTTGACGGTGGAAGTGGTGCACTGCAACGGAAGGGCAGAAGATCTCACTACAAATGGCTGCACTCTGATATACATGTAATAACGTAGTGTAGCCTTTTCCAAGATACGCAGCATGCAAACACAGGAATTATCCCTAATAACGCGTTTGTATGTTTTTCTCATGAGACACTTTGACACTAATTACACTAAATCAGCATAATCAATATTCACCATATTTAAAAGGTACTCAGATCCTGCTGCCAAATAGCGCGGGTTTCAAAAATGGCAACAAGAGGCGCATCGACTTCAGAGAAACATATTTGAAAATCAAGAAAATCTACACTTCAAACAATCAATTCACACAACTATATCACACAGGAAACCACAAGAGTATAGAGACTGGGCCTAATGCAGAGCCTGTGCTAAACATAGCGTGTAAAGCCGACATTCTCCCCTCCAGTTTCCAGCACCATCATTCTGAGGTAGGTGGAAATAATGGAGGGCAAATGACGTGCTTTCCAGCAGCAAAAGCCGCTAAAATCTCTCTTTGCTGAGGAAACATGTGCTCCAGTGGCTTAGTGAGCATTTCTCAAAAGACTTCCACTTTTCTAATTAAAGAACGTTTCCTTAAACCTTCATTGAACTAGAAAGTAAGTGGTGCTGCAGTCTGAGAAATACTATGTACTGAATAGGAGAAAGTGTGCTGTGGAGGTTAGCGGCACCTCCCAGGACACCGTTAATGGTCGACTCTTTTGGCTGCTGCAGGAAGGGTGTTCTGGCCATCGGAATGCAAGTCTTCATGGAAAAGCGTCTCACAGCACTGTTCCATCATAACATGCACTCTGAATCAGGCCCTCTGTGTATACCTACACACACACAACACGCGGACACAAGGACGAACCAAAGCACACTTTCAGGATGTGAACATACAACTTTACACCCCGTACACAGTGGCGTCGCTAGGGAGAGGTCTGGGGGGGCCGAGCCCCCCCCCTGTCAATCCCTGTGCCCTCCTTGGGCCCCCCTCTACCTAAAACGAGCAGTTACCATGTTCTCCCCCTACTTTTGTCTGTTGCCCCCCCCCTACTTTTGTCTTTGGCCCCCTCTGTGCCCCTCCTAAATTTGATTCCTGGCGACGCCACTGCCCGTACACAACCCCACACTGTTATGAAACAAGCTCAGAGGCACTCACCCGCACACATAGATACTTTAACGATAGCAAAGTAACCACTCACAGTCAGAGGACACAGCCAGTGTAACAAAACACTCTGTACACAAACGCACTGTAAGGAAATAAAACAAACCCCATCTCAGCATAGAATATTTTCCTCTTCTTCCACCCTTCAGACTATACACTCTCTGTACTCAATTGATGAACATAACATTAACTTTACACAGAGGGCTTTGGGGACAAAAGAACATTATTAATTCTTTGCAAAGGGAATTATGCTTAAACATAAAACGCTCTAAATTGTCATCAACTGAGAACATTTTACGAGCCAATATGACTGGTACTACTGAAAAAATGTTCTCAAGTCAAATTGCATGCCATTCCCATGTTAAAGAATATAGATGCAAGAAAGATATTATCACGAAAAGCATTTACAATTCAACCTAGCACATTCTCTTGTAATTGTGAGTCTTCTTCATTTTAGATTCTAATTTCAGGTGGAATTGTGCATTTCTTTGGCTTCATTCTTGTCTCTGCCACTTGGTATGAGGCAGAAGCCAATTCTTTTTGTTGACAGGGCAATCAAAGTGTTTACTCGGCTTCTGACACAGGCAGCAATAACCGATTATTTATGTAATAGGGAGCATTGTTATTTCTCCAAGCATGCACAGGAAGCGGCAGCAAGGGACCGCTAAACCAACACTGTGGTTTCATGGTCTGCTTGAAAATGCGGCATTGGCGCCGCCATGCTCGTGTCGCACACTTGCAAGACTACATTAACTATTTGTTTTGGAGAATCTGCATGCATTTTTCATGTAAATCATGCAGATGCTGGCATCTGTTTGAATACAAGCGCTTCCGTGAAATGAGCAGCAGACAGGATGCCATTTTGTTTTTTAATGATTCTGGAGCAGTCTAGCATTTTTAGCTTTGCTGTAACCATTCTCATCCTTCCATGATCTGAAAAAAAGCACATTCAAAATATGATTGACCTAATTGCTGTGAGCTGATAGGGGCAGTTGTTTCCCCCAAATGTTTCAGTCGGCTGGATTACCTACCCTGACCGTTGGCAACGGTTTGTTTTGCCGTAAAATTGATCATGAAGAACGCCAAATACATTGTAACCACTTTTTAAAAACATTTCCCACTGCATCCATGCGGGGATGGTTCACACGCATTTGCAATACACTTCCATGTAACTACCTTGCATAGAATCTGGGTAGGGAAATGATTTTGCCTCTTTTTTGGCTATTCAGAAATAAAATGTGCACCGTTTTTTCTCGATGTCTGGGTTGGAAAATTCGTCCACCATGTTGAATAGGATTCACAAGGTAAAGTATTAGGGCGGGTGGCAGAGATTCACTCTAGTCGGCTTGGGTCTGCAACCTGCTGCTCTCCAGATGTTTTGGACTACGACTCCCATGATCCCTCAGCATTGTTTAGGCTGGAGAGGACTGGTTGGATGTGTGGTCCAAATCATCTGGAGAGCCAAAGGTTGAAGACCCCTGTGGGATTCGTTTTTGATGACATCAATCTTTGGGAGTCATTTTTTTTTCTGCAAAGTAAATTGCATGGCGGGTGCCACTTCTGTTTGCAAGTAAGTGCAACATTTCCCCTCCATGAAATTGTTATTTTTTCCTAGCTACAGTATGAAAGCAAGGTGCAAAACACAGGCACAAATGCCACTAAACTTAACTTTTTCCCTACGTTCGTGGAGAAATGTGAATGCCTCTCTTAAATAAGCGTGGGACATTCCTTTGGCTTCTATAGCATTTCATTGCATTACCTCCAGTGAGAAAATCGGATTCTGGTGGTAAGGCAGCAGCATTGGTCAGGCAGAAGAGGAAAAGCTGGCAGACATGTTTACATCAGTCCTGTTGCCCAACACTGCTTGACAAATTGAAGATAATTCTGTGGTTGGTTAAAATAGTAATACAAGCGTACTGCCACGTGTGCTGATATTTGCATCAATCTATGGCACTCAAAAGATGACTCCCAGTGAAGGTCTCCCCCACAATATGTACTAAATACACTCCTTCAAATCTTTCAAGCCACAGCCAACGCACAGCATATCTAATCCCAGTTTACTCACTGGGTAACGTATGAAACCCCACTACATAACACGCCTTCATAAAGCCAATGGGTTTGGCTTTGCAAGTTGCCTTTGGCAATGCTAATTTTAAAAAATCGGCTCAGCAATAATGACAACCATGACTTCAAGCGCTCCCCTCAGCTAAAGAGTGCTGGTGAATAGATCCGCCGGTACAGTACACCACTAGTGAGTATTTCATTTGACTACAGCACACATGGTATCTGTACCAAGAGTTCTTCTTGAAGTTCATATATTTCCTTCCTGAAATTCACAAATGACATTGAGGTAGGGGCATAGCAGAGAGAACACGGGGGGATTATCCGCCACTTTTCACAGTGGGGGGGGGGCAAGAGAAGGACATACCTTCCTGCCTTTCCTGAGTAGGGGGTGCACGGCAAAAGGGATCCCAGGGTCTGCCTTAATCACCAGCTGTTCCAAAAACAAGGATATATGGCAACAGTTGAAATCGGCTCGAGAAGCCAATTACATTAAAATGCAAAGGCTGTCCATGTGCTGCCGTGACAATTATCAGATATCAAGTTACACATGAGAGGAACACCGGATGGTTCTTTGGAGTTTGCAAATTGGCCTTAGCACAATTTCCTGTTAAATACTTGCATTGAAACTGAGCAGGTAAGAACCTCTCTAAAGTCAGCCACATGCTCCTCACTTTCTGTTTGGTTGAGGATAGTATTAATAACCATAGTCTTTAATGATAGTGGCTGTGCTGTTATGAGTAAAAGAAAACTGTCCAGCTGCAAATAAACTTTTATAGAACATTTTAATTACAGATTGCACAACATTTGAATAATTGGCAATTCAGAGACTAATTATGATACTTTGGCATTTTCCCCAATAAACATAGTATTTCACATGGGCTTCAAAGGGACTAAAAATAGTACAAATGGTGTGGGCGAATATGGTGTGGGTGAATATGGGATGTGTCTGTAGCAAGTTTTCTGGCTTTCGCTCGTCCCCACCCCCAGAACGATAGTGCCTCTTATACTCCTGCTTTGTAATTATCATTGCTAAAATTCATTGGAAAAATGTGTGCAGTAACACAAGTGTTTAATGATTCCCTTTTTGTGTGTTCCGTGATATAAATCTGTGTGTAGTAACCAGGGCATGTGAAGCGACACTTGAGTAACATGACAGGTGTTTGAATGGGTGCAAATAAAAGGATGATTATGCGTGCATTAGCAAATTCACATAGGAACGTGTATATGTGCTTTCCAAATCTGTTCTTGTGCAGCAACACAAAGAGGACATCCATTCCACACCCGGTCAATGAATAAAAACTGCCCCCATGCTAATGAAAAAGCCTGGGATGAATAAGGAAGCAAAGATTCACCACCTGATGTGTCATCATGCTAAGCGGAGCCGGGGCCCACTGGCTTGGTTGCATTCCCAATACTTGTGACTGATTGCACATCGCCACCTATTAGCAACTTATGGTACTGCATTCCCATGCATCCAGTATTTGTGCCTAGGTGCTCAGTGCTGCCCACTTGAGTCTTGCAGTGGTGTAAAAGCCTGTCACATTTAAAGAAGCACATATTCATAGGGTATCACCCCAAAATATTGTGGCTGAAAATCCAGGGAAGAAAATGCTGAATTTCGAAATACCCCAGCAACAGGCCAGGGACATAGAAGTAAGACTACAGTTTATCGGAGTCCTATTTGTGTTTATTGTAGTCCTACTTCTATGTCATTTGTCTGTCCCCTTTTTTTTTTATCCCGTCACCCTAATGTATATGTGGTGGGTGAGTTAGGGTAATAAAAATTGTAAGGGGAGTATGGGAGGGCCGCGTGGTGTCTCCCCGCATCTAAGTGCATTGAAATGTGTGCAAAAACAAATTCAGTATTTTTGGCCGCAGGATTCTTTTCCTGAAAATATCACATAGCTCCGTTTCATAACCCTATCCTTTACCTAGACGAAAGTGAGATATGGTTATCTTATCTGCAGGGACATTGATTGCGTGAAACTGCACAGTCCTCGATTCATGTAGGCATGTGTCAGTGCCAGGTGGCACTGCACCACTAATTATTGACCTACAGTACTGCAACCTTGCACATTTAATATTGCACAATGCTGCATATTAACGCCTGGGCTAAAGCACTCCTGTATACGACTTGCTGGTGCCTGGCACTACAGTACTGCACAATGCCACAATACACACATCAAAAAGGTGGCTTGGCCACGCCCATCGGAGTACCCCCCTTGCCAAATATCTGTCAGTGATTAGCAATGCATCATGCAGCAGCCGGCTCCCATTACAAAGCAGTAGGTAAGATGAATAGGAATGTAGTGCAGGCCCCCACTGACACTAGCCCCGGGTTCCACAAAATGGCTGACCATATATACTCACAAGCCGTTTTGCTCCTTTTTCAGGCAGACTGTCTGTTTCTCCTTTGCTTTGTAGGTCTCTCTCTTCATCTTCATCATTTGTTCCAGCCTGGGTGGACAGAGGTTAAAGTTGCATTGTTTATGTGGTCATAAACAATGTATATCCGTTTTTAGCCATGCATCACAGAGCAGCCTGCTCTCTATGCAAAGCAGCAAGTAGAATACATATGAATATGGCACATAAGTGAACAAACATATCAATGCAAAGCAAAAGCTTGGAACATACAAAGAAGCACAGATTCATAACTATCTCCCTGTTTCATCTTGACATCAGTGATAAAAGGCTAGTGTGGGCGCAGATACTTTACTTGTGCCACACTGCACAGCGCCACCTAGTAAACATCTTTGATAGTGGAATGTTGCAGGCACATGTCAGTACCAGATTGCAGAGCATCCCCAATGAATGGCTTAGGGCACTGCAAACACGCGCATCAAATGTTTAAAGCTTGTGTTAATGCACTCCTTTAAGCCATGTGTTTGTGCCCGGCTCTATAGAATTGCCCAATGAAATGTACATGGATTAAAATGGCAGCATACCACCGCACAGCAAAATTACCCACATCTTTGCCAGTGTTTGTGGCCATGGACAACAGCCTGATTCCTTTACAAAAGAATAAGAATATGTATAAATACAGAAAATAGGTGGAACACAGGAACAGATATCGATGCACCAGGCGGGTAAGTCTAAAGCAGCTCTTACAGGCAACCTTCTACAATTCAAGTGCCAACTCAGGAATCCCAGGCTTTGAACCATGTGTGGTACTGGTTTGTCTAAGCATCATGAACATAAAACGCCAAAGGAGCTCTCACAAGAAGCATTCCACAACTCTAGCCCCAACGTCTAAGGTAGCCCGGGCTTTTACAAAAGTGGCAGGCCCTTTGTACGCAAAAGCCATTCTTCCCATTTTTCAGGGAGTTGCAAGCTTCTTTTTGATTTGCATATCGTCCTCATTAACTTTCATTAGCTGTTTTAGCTTAGTGTTGAGAGAGGGCAATGTTGCATCGTGTTTGTGATACAAACATATATTTGTCAGCGTTTATTCATGCATTACTAATGTCAGACTGCACAGTGCCACCTTTTAATTACATGTGGCACTAGACTTTACAAACTATATAGAAACAAACAATGCACTTAAAAGCACACACCAGGCAGAATTCAACAGATCTTTTCGTTAATGTAGACAGCTGCACTAACAGCACATAAGTGAAAAAAACATCACTCTAGCAGACAACAGATAAACAAAACGTAAACCCTATAAAGCAACTTTTAGAACCTTTCCAAAACAAATGGCATGTAAATGCCGCATGTAGGTGGACAAATGTTAATGAACTAGGCAAAGTAGACTGGAGGAGCTCTTACAGGGAGCATTCTAGCCCCAATGTAGACAGTAATCCAGGCTTTTACAAAATGACTGATCCGATGAGCCCAGAAGCATATTTTTTGTGGTTACAAACATATTTGTAAATGTACATCCATGCATTAATGGTGCCAGGCAGCACAGTTCCATTTAATAACCATCTAATGTGGTACTAGACTGTACAAGAAACATCTAAACAAAAAGAAAGACCGGACTACATCCCGTTCCTAATGCTCTACAAGAAACCCTGGCGAAAAACCCAAAAATCAGCCCAGCCACTCCACGCCTTTAACGAAGAATTGGTTAAACAAAGAAAACTGAGCCGCTGCCTGAAAAGAAGAGCAAAAAAATCTAACACCCCGTCGGATTGGGAGCTCTGGCACCTGGAGAGGAAAAGGTATTCCAATTGGCAAAAACACAAGGCACTCCAATACCAACTTGACAACGAGGCGATGATGAAAAGTCTGGCGTCCAAAAAATCTAGCGAATTTTGGTCACAGCTAAACAAGTCTGCCCTTCCTCAGCCTACGCCATTGTGTAACGCGGCCGCGGAGCTGAAATGGATAACCTACATAACGTCGGAATTCGAAGAGGCCAAAAATCCACCACCACTGAAACCAGCAAATACGAACTTAAGGTGGGTAAATTTAACAAACCGAAAAGACATAGAATCAAAAATCATGAAGCTAAAGTCTTCGAGAGCTCCCGGCCCCGACGGTCTAACAAACGCAATTCTAAAACAATTTCCCACCCAGTGGTCGGAGGTGATAAGTAAAATCTTTGAAGAATTTGAAAACACAAAGAAAATCCCTGAATCGTGGCTGAAAGCCGTAATCGTCCCAGTATACAAAAAGGGCTGTCGCGAAGACCCGGCGAACTACAGACCTATCGCCTTACTAGACGTCATTGGCAAACTTTACGCGTCCCTGCTCTTGGATCACTTCCGAGTGTGGGAAAAAAGTGCCCTATTCAGAGATAACCTCCAAACGGGTTTTCAAAAAAAAGGATCCACCGCGGTAAACATCATGATCACCAACATCTTAGCGGCCAAGGTAAAGGAAGGGGCTCCAAAGATCCACTTAGCCTTCATCGACCTATCCAAGGCTTTTGACAAAATCGATCGCAATTCATTGTGGGCTAAACTACAGGCTTGGAATTGCCCCCAACCAGTTCTGGATCCGATCAAAGCACTTCACACAGATAATACCGTAAGAGTTAAACTCAGCCAAGAAGGAATCTTGTCTGAAGAGATCAAGATTGCATGTGGGGTCAAACAAGGCTGCCCCCTAGCACCAACCCTTTCCACCTTGTTCCTAAGTGACTGCCAACACTCTGAAACCGAAATCAGGTGCTTTCCGCTAAAACTAGGAAAAACAACCATACCTAGACTGTTATATGCTGACGATAATATCTTAATCGACCAGACTACAATTGGCCTCCAGCGTAAACTAAATAACCTGGCTAAATATATCGCCCAAAACGACCTTGTCATCAACAAAAACAAAACCAAAGTCTTGACGATAGAGAAAGTGCCGAACAAAAAATCGAAGCAACCAGTCTGGTTCCTGGAAAATGAAAAAATTGAATCAGTTAAATCGATCAGAGACTGGTAGTTGACTTGGACAGCACAAACACATCCCTGGCAATGCAACGGATCCTTTGGGACAAAGCTAAAAGGTTAACAGCGCAAATGCGCCTGGTCGATAAAAAGTTCGGCAAATTCTCCTTGACACCCGCGATAAACTTCTACAAGGGCAAAGCCACACCCACATTGATCTATGGAATGGAAGTCTTGCTCTCAATTCCAACTAATATTTGGACTAAACTAGAAGGCCTAATCTGGAAATCAGTTTTGGGAGTCACTAAATCAACCTCGATGGCGGCAATTAGAAGGGAGCTGGGCCTAGTATCTCTCGAATCCATGGTAGATCAAGCAACCACGAATTTCTTCAGAAATTCCATCTTGGATGAGCCCCTGCCAGCCTTTTCCATTATCAAAGACGAAATGGACAACGCCAAATGTGCAGCCCTGAAAAAATGGAAAGAAAAAAGGAGAGAGAAACTGCAGGAAATAGTGTGCTCAGCTGAAGAGCTCAAACAAAATCCCGACAGAATCAAGAAAAAAATAGTAATGACGGATTGGATACGAACACTCGATCTGGCAACAAATAACAAACTACTTACCCACCTCCCCCCGACCTTTAATAAAGTACTGCAAAAAATTTCCCGACAAAAGAAAAAGAAACTTGCTCTTGAAAGCAAGACTAAATTTGTTACCGACTCAAGAAATACTCACGATCAGATCCGCCTCAAACAAGATGAAATGCCGATTATGCAAAAAGCCGGCAACGAAAGAAACTCTAAAGCACTTAATACTTAATTGCGAAAACAACAAACACAACAGAACAACTTACCTACTACCCTTGATGGAGAAGCCATGGATGTTCGAAGAAAACGAGCTGTGGAACAGATTGATATCAGGGGAATCCACTAGGTGGTCGGTGGCTATGGTGAACATAATTGAGGCAACTTTCAAACAGTTGGGAAATAGCACTCCCTCTCCCACAGAAGAACCCAATAGGGTTCAGGCAACAGTGACAGTTGCAGAGTCTTGACGGCTTCTCCCCACTTACATTTACATTTTCAGGAAACTCTAAAACTCTAAAGCTCTTCTTACCTGGAAAGCAAGACTACATAGTTAAACACGAAGCTTTAGACCATTTAACGAAGGATGGAAGCATTCGATACATTTTTCAGGGTTCCCTGAACAAAATAAATTAAAAAAAAAAAGTGCACTTGTCACCTAACTTGAGACTGGGCAATCTGCTCCCCCTGTTACTTTGCCTCGTTCCTTGTAGATCCTTGCTGCCATATTGCCTCCACCCACACCCCCTTGTATTTCTGCATGTCTCACTTTGCACTTCCCCCTATGACTTGTAAAGTACTCTGTTGCCTCCCAAAACTAGGTTGGCGCTCAATAAATACCCTCATTATAATAATTATATTAATTATAATATATTATATTATAAATATTAATAATATTAATTTAGCAAACGGTCTCCTCAAAATAGACAGTTTCTCTAGCATCACAAAAGTTAAAAACGTTACTGTACCAAGCAACACATAAACAAAACATAAACACATTGAAATACATATAAAAGGAGAAAAATAACAATACATATGAACGTGGAAAAACATTCAAGGCAGGCTAGACTTAAGAAGCTCTAACAGGCAGCCTTCTATAAATCTACCCCCAAATAACACAGTAGTCCAGGCTTTCAGAAAATGGCTGATCTTATGCACTCAAAAGCAGTTTTGCTCATTTGTCAGGGAGTAGCAAACGTGTTGTTTGTATTGCACATCCGCCTCTTTAACATTAACAGATGTTTTAACATGGGGTCAAAAAAATATTTGAAAATGTTAAGCCATGGACTACTCATGCCCAACTCCACAGCATCAAGCATTGACCACATGTGGAACTGAACTATACAAGCAGCATTGAAATAGAAAATGCACTTAAACCATTATGCAACAAATTTAGATCTATCCCCATCGCAGTCACACTAACAACACAAACGAGAAAAAACCTCACTGTTCCAGGTAGCATTAAAACAAAACCGAGGCCTTGTAAAGCATCATTGAGCAAATCTGTCATCAGGTTAAAATGCTCAAGTAGCCCTTGCAAAATGGCTTCTACTGTAACATATATTTTGGCAGGATGTACTGGTCAAGCATGACGAAGGAGCTTACTGGCCCTCCCTTTATTTATCTTCATTTGCTCTTCCTGGTAGTGAGTATAGCTCACTCCAGCCAGGCCTCAAAAACAGATAAGAGCAAACATGCTAACTTTAGATTAATAGCGTTGCTAGCCATTAGGTCAACAATTTTTCCAAATTACTCCTACTCAAACTGACAGCATTGAGAGATGTTTGCTACCTAATTACACCAGCGGTCATTTTAATTTGGCATCTACATTGCATGGAGGGGACCACTTCCATTTTGACTTACGTGTAAAAGCTCCTTTCCATCTTAACTTTCCACCATATAGTTTTTCTTTATACTCAATGTAGAGAGTTCTGTACCAAATTATTGGCAATAATTTAGGAAGAAGAGAAATCGATTCACGAATTGAAGGAGTAATAACGTGCACGATAATGCTAATTCACAGTGTATAAAGGGGGTAGATTTTTAAAATAATTTATCACAGTACTTTGGGCCTCATCACGAGTATGGCGGTATTCAAGCAGATTTCCTGCCGAGCGCTATTTGCACTAACGCCATGCTCCCTGGTGGAAAGACCGCCAGTTCACAAGTAAGCATGCACGCACACAGGGACATGGCGTTAACACAAATACCGTCTGGTGTAGAAATTGGTCAGGAGCCCATAAATCCATCACACTCTGCGGTAAATAAAGTGGTGGCCATTTTGGAAATCACAATCCACCGAATATCACAGCCCCTGCAAGCCATCCACACCTGTGAAGACTGAAAAATGTTTCAGGAGCGCACCAGGGGCAAGTCAGCCCTGGACAGGGTCGGGAAACCTAAATTCAATGACAAGGAGCTGGCCATACTTGTGGAGGAGCCAGTAACCCACCAGGAAGAGCTATACAGGGCACTGCAGCGCAAGACGGTTATAGGTTAAAGGATAAAAAAAAAAGGGTCTAATGGTCAAAGGATCGACTCAAAAGTACCGAAAACAAAAGGATCGAAATGTTTTGTTTTTTTTACATTTTTCTTTTTTGGGGGGTCCCCCCCAACCCCTGTTTTTTTGGTAAAAAACATTTTTTACCTATACGAAAAACAAAAAAAAAATATAATAAAAAAAAATTAAATCCTTTTGTTTTCGGCCCTATTGTGTCGATCCTTTTGCATTCGATCCTTTTTCATTCGATGCTTTAACTGGACAGCGCAAGACAAGTGGGCAGCGTTGAGCGCAGATCTGGCGGGAAATCAGCCAGAGGGTGTCTGCAGTTGGGCTTATGCCCCGGGATGGGGAGGACTGCCGCAAGCGGCTAAAGAACTTGGAGGTCCGAGTACGTGGGCTACTCTCCCAGCACAGGAGTGCAAGCATGGGGACTGGAGGAGGGCCTCCACCACCTGAGCTCACACCCTGGGAGGAAAAGATGACTATGCTCATCGATATGGGCACCATAGAGGGAGTGGGATAAGTGGAGGCTGGCAACGGTACGCATCAGGCTGCAGGTGAGCCTCCCCTAAAAATGCATGAACCTGTAAGGGCCACACATGAAGACCCTGAGTGAATGAATGTGCATAAGGCACTGCAGACACCCATAACAGACCCCTTCTACCACTGTACCATAGCGCCCCCTAGACTCCCCTGTATGTGCACTGCATCAATACAAGGGCCAGGGGACAGACATCCATGGCCATGGCACTGCTACGTGATGTGTGAGTGTGCATGAAAAAAAAACCAGTAGCATGGGCGCCTTGCATCCCCAGCAAGCCATATGTCATGCAAGCATGTCTGTGCAGTGTCCCTCCACAGTGACACGTTCCACCAATCACAACATGGGGAGTGAACAAAATGCAACTGCAATGCATGATTGATACTGTGTGAAAACCCACTTGAAGGTATGTTATGCATGATACCAATCTGGGCTGCCCTGAACTCATACCACACTCTATGTACCCAACAGGGACACAGCGATTAACGCAGGCCGACGATGACAGTGAGGAGGCTACAACACCACGGCGCCCGAGGCAGTGCGCTTCTACCAGCACCACCACCCTGCAAAGGGGCCACCCAGAAACAACACAACACCGGACCCATCCCACGTCACCACACCGTAGCCGAACCAGACGGGTTCAGCACCCACAAGGCCACAGGGGGACAGTGACTCATTCACCACAAGCCACCATGCAAACACTGGATGTAGAGGGAGCCACCTGTGGATCTGAGCCTGATGAGGGACAGACAGCAACAGCTGCACGACATCCTGAACTGTTGACCTCACCCAGCCGCAGTGACACACAAGGTATGGCCACACCTCAGGTAAGCCCAGAGCCAGTTGCAAAGGATGCACACACCCCAGGTGTGCGTTGTGTACACACACCAGAGCCAGACGTCGATACACCATCCTATGGTACCCCAGAGGATAGGCACTCGGACCGCAGAAGCCCCATCCAAGGTGGCAACATGTTCCCCTACAGCCCCCCCTTCCAGGCAGTGCATAGCTGTCAGCCCGGTCCCCGTGACACCCAAAGTACCATTGATCACGGGAGCTGCCGTGATGGCACGTCTGGATGTTATTGAGGCCAAACAGGCAGAAATCGAGTCCATGGCCAAAGTGCACAGCTGCCACATCAAGGCCATCAGCTGTGCCTTAAGGGATGCCACTAAGTCCAAAAGTTCAAAATTCATACAAAGCATGGACATTCATGATTGTGAACATATGCTCTTTAATGTACAAGTGATATTTGTTACATGTACCCATCAACCGTATCTGAGACAATTATCAATCAAGCCCTTTTGGCCTACCTCCCCTCCCTTACCCCATCCCTGTGTACACATGCACCAGCTTCGGTCACATCATCATCTTGACTTCCATCCCCAGGTGGCTGCACATCGGCATCGGGGGGCAGTGGCACATTCCTGCAACAGCAAATGTTGTGCAGCATGGCACATGTTAGAACGAGTTGCAGATTTTTCAAGGTGCATATGTCAATGCCCCTCTCATACGGCATAGGCACGAATAGCGTGCCTTCAGCAGTCCAAATGCCCTCTCAATGCAGATATGTGTACGTCCATGCACAATGTTGGATGCCCGCTCAGCTTGAGTGTGTGGCTGACGCACAGGGGTCATGAGCCATGTGTACTGGGGACATCATGAATCACCTGCAGGGGAAGGAATGCAGGTATGAGGACAAGGTTGGTTCAGTGGGTGCACAAGGCTCAGTCATCAGTGTCATTGGCAGCAGAATCAAGTTTGTGTTGAAGAGGTCCTGCTATCTCATTGCTATGTTGCCATGCCCACTGTGTCTTGCAGGACATGCATGGTCTGAGGTTGACATGCAGCTGTGTTTCGATGTATGTGTGAGTCTTCATGTGTATCACACCCATGTGGTACATGTGCACTACTTTTCATATGGTCACTTCCATTGTGGTGTGTGCTGTGCAAGGGGCAGCATCGGATCGATGGACTACTTACTGCTAGCACCACGCCTGTGTCTAGATGTATCAGGTCTGTCCCTTGTCGCTGGATGAGGGGACCCTTGTATCTGCATGTGCATGTGACATGTTGTTCGGCCATGTGTCATTGGCATTCCCTTTGGGTGGTGTTGCGTTTGCCGATTGACACTATTATGTACACTTATCCAGGCATGTGATTGGCCAATCAGAACTCATTGTTTCAGGGATGTACATTGTCGTAGATCGAGCAACTTGTGTGTTGTATTGTTGTGGATGTGCCTACTTTTGGGCATCATTGCCATGACTGTCGGGCGACACCAGGGCTTTAAGTGGGCCGGGGCCTGCCGGGGCTGGGCCCCGGCAGTCTCCAAAAAGTGAGACTGAGCCGGGGCCCTGCCGGGGCCCCCCGATGCCACCAAGCCACGGCGGGTGCATCTCCCGCCACAGACGCGTGACGGGAGATGAGCCTGCCGGTCGGCGCCGGTCGCCCATCAAGAAGTCAGGCGCCGGCGCCGCACAGCAGAGTCAGGCAACACTGCAGGCAAAGCTGTGACTGACAGACTTGCCAGCCAGTCACAGCTTGAGCGACGCTGTGACTGGCTGACACCTCTGCCAGTCACAGCTGCCTGGAATGTCGTTGGAAATGGTGCACTTTCACTCCTCTTGAGCCTCGGTAACGTGACTTCCTCAGGCTCACTCACGAGGAGTGAAAGTGCGCCATTAGATGTGTTTGGGAGTGGTGGACTGAACCGACTGTCCGTCGGTTTCCTTACCTGCTTGCTTCTTCTTGGAAAGTAAGTCTGCCACTGTCTGCCTGCTTTAATGTTCCTTGCTGTTGCAGTTTCAGCTGGTCAAGGCGAACTTCGCACTTCAATGTGTACGTGTTCGCCTTGGAAAGCTGAAACTGCAACAGACAATTCTGTTACGTTTAAAAATAAACGTTATTTATTTTTCAAATCAATGTTCCCCTTTACATGTTTTACTTTTCTGTTCCCTCGCATGCACTTTCTGCATTTTCTTTAGTTTCTTTCCCGTTTTCAAACATTTGGAATGCGGAAAAGAAACTAAAGGAAATACATGCGAGGGAACAGCCTGTGTTCCCATCATAGTTTCTTCATTTATTATACCTCCTGCCAGGGCCGTCACGAAGAGGGGGTGGGGGGGCAAACTGCCCCAGGCCTCGGGCCCTCGCGGCCGTCTGGATGGCAGAGATAAAAAAAAAAGATTAAAAAAAAAAAGTTAAACACAGCATGGATACATGATATGATATAGGATTTATTTTATTTATGTCGCGCTCATGCACAGGTGTTTCAGAGCGTGACCAGGCAAAGGGAAGGGGAACAAACAGGGAAGAAAACATAAAAAACGATCTTACTAGGCCCAGTGACATTGAGAACGCCAAGTGCATGGGGAAGGGAAAAATGGGGACAGTACATGGGAGGGGGGAGAAAGTGGAAAGTGCAGAGCATAGGAGAGAAACAAGATAAATAATAAGTTAATGAATAAATGGTGGGGGAGCGGGGCGGACAATACTTTGGCACATGCCCTGTTGTTCACACTAAAACATACACATGAATGTGGTGTGCGAGCGGAGTGGGAAGCATATTCCATCCTGAGTGCATCCCTTATTCATAAAATAATGTTGCATGGGATACCCTACATCTGCGGCTCCTTCTACTGGATAGGGTCTGCCCTGGTGGAGGCCAGGCCCAGCAGAAAGCACGATTCAGAAACGGGTCTTTTCATACCCCGGCTTGCATGGCCATGCCTAGAGCGGAAATGCTCATGGCAATCATGAGCCTTACCCTTCGTTTTTGCCTTTCAACGCCTGTAATATATTGTTTGCACTGAGTGTCAAAAATGCAAGTTGTTGCACCTCATTTACGCTACACGTACGTGCTTAACCTAGAAATCTAGACAGGCACAG
Source organism: Ambystoma mexicanum (assembly GCF_040938575.1). Classification (NCBI taxonomy): domain Eukaryota; kingdom Metazoa; phylum Chordata; class Amphibia; order Caudata; family Ambystomatidae; genus Ambystoma; species Ambystoma mexicanum. The sequence continues at coordinate 990,574,184 of NC_090927.1, read as the reverse complement.
TGGGATTCATTAAACTTACACTGGTGCAAGTGCAGTTATGCGCTATGGCAAAATCCGCCCCAGTACAATAAAAGTGTTCTTTTAATGCATTGTGGCCCCCAGGGCCATATTTGTCCTATTGATAATAAGGCATGGCGTTTTCCATGGGCAATTAATTGCCCTGATGCGAAAATGCATTGAAAGTATGAATGTTAGCCCTAGTGCCAATACCATAACTTGCAACGTTGCACCTTTCTGTACCAAGACTTATGCAGGGCCTTCAATGGGGCTTGAAATTAGTGCTTTGAAATGCTTGCCTTATAAGTTGCCTTTTGACACTGGTTCCTCCACATCAACCACTTGCTGACAAAGGAGGATTTAAAGATTTTCAGTGGGCATTGTGTTTCAGCTCCCTGCTGGCTGGCCGTCTTGTGATAATCAGCGGCTATTAACTCCTAGCTGTATTTCTTTGTCTGCATTATAATGTATGTACCAAACGGGTGCCTTAGACTGTTTTCCGCTCTAAGTAATCATCTTCAGCCATGCCTAGGTAAAGAAAACATAAGTGTTATCAGGTGGCTAGACTGGCCTGCATTGAATATTGGGCAGTCTAGCCAGTAATAACACTTATGGTGCACAGCTAGTCTGGATATACATTCCGTGGCATGTTTCTTTTTTTTTTAGTGGCTGTGAGTCCTTATATGGTAATACTGGCCCAGATGCCTTTGGGTTTGGCGCGCTTTACATATGCTGAATAAATAAATAAAATAGATTGATTGCAGTCTCCATGGACATTCTTCAGTTCAAAAATTAATCAGCCACCACTGAACATCATCTACCTGTCACTGTGTATGATGTGTGTTTTAATGTGCACAAAGGGGCAGGGCAGTCCTCCCTAAAGCTGGCGTCACGCCACCCGCCGTCATGCCATCCTATATATATTTATGCATAAAAATGTTAGTCTGGAGTGAACTTGTCTTCAGTAGAGAAACATAACTTAGCTGTAGTTGATTTGCTGTCATAATAAAGAACCATATTTGGGATCCTCCACACACACGAAGGAGAGTTATCGCATCTCCTGTTTGCGGCGGCGCCGCTGGTGGCCCAATACAAAAAATCATTAGGGGGCCTCACCAAACATTTTGCCCCGGCCTCGCCACACTTTGTGACAGCCCTGCCTCCTGCTCTTGTCTTCATGATTACACACAGCTGCTTTCTTTCAAAGGAGAGAGTCGTCCCTCTTGGCGAATCTCAGCTCTTGGAATTCTCGGCTTTTCCCTGGTGTCGTCATTTTCTTTGTCAAGTGTTTTTCCATTAGGGCTCTGCTTCTGTCTCTCCATGGACCTTCTTATGCGGATTTCTTTACGTCCCGTCTCTCGTCGCCATTTGTAGGGTTCTTACTTCTAATGTATTTAAATAAACTTCTTACAAATTCAGATTTGTGTTCACTTGTGATGTACTGGTTATACAGAGCTCAGCATTGCATTCTCATATTATGGCACATTTAACCAACCGCTTCAAACTGTCTCCACGGCCAGAATGTTCGGGCATATATGGTTCTACCCTAGGGTGTGCTCCTTCATTACATAGCATGTGAGGTCAGCACCTGGCGGCAGCGCCTGGTGTCCCACCTCACTACATAATGCCCCTGTGCCATTGAAGACAATTCCAAGTGCTTCCCCTTCATAGTATCTGCCAAGTTGTGGAGCTGCCTCTTTGCTTTGAATCCTTATTTGTGTATGCTTGCTCCACAAATCAACCATTTATTGGGAAGTGAGAAGTAAACTCACTGAAAGTGAGTGTGTTTGTTTGTTTCCTCATTTATAAGGCGCGCCAAACCCTCGGGTAACTGGGCGCAAAGGTTACAAGGTTACTTTAAGCTTCATGTTACAGACATTGCATGATATATACATAAGGTACAAAATTGGGAGTACAAAGAGTCCAAAACAGATGATACAGTATGGGAGACTATATTGCAAGCATCAAGGTAGATAAAAGGTCAACAGGATAGTCAAGAACAAAGTGAGAACTATAGGTTATAGTGTAAAATTGTGTGGAAAGTGAAAGAACTAAAAGTATATGATTAACTGCAGAGAGGTCCAAGGGAAAACAGTAAAGGGTTAGGCAGCCGACAGTAGCCATGGCCTTTTACCACACTACGCTCTATGCTAAATCTGTCTCTTGGATGCTGCAGTGTGCGCCCCCTGGCTACAGGGTGCATTCAGGAGCTTTGCATCATCACATCGATTCCCAGAAGTAAGATGCGAGGTTGGGGACACTACATACCTCTGTCAACTGAACTCACACTCTTGTGTTGTAAGATATCACATCCCATCCTATAGGAAGGGTCTCATTATTGGAATAGGAAGGATTGAGATTTCACATCTCAGGCTATGGGAAGGGTCTCATGTTTGGAATGGGAAGGAGTTGGATATCACATCTCATGTTATAGGAAGGGTCTCAGGTTTGGTATTAGAAGCATTGAGATATCACATCTCATGTTACCGGATGGATCTCAGGTTAGGAATGGCAAGGTGTTGGATATCACATCTTATGCTACAGGAAGGCTTTGAATCCATTTATTAGTGGTTGTTAGGTTTATTTACCACCCAAATTAGAATACTGCCTTTGTCACTGCAATAAGATGTAGTAATTTATATATAAACTAGGTTCAGAGCAGTAAACCACATTTTCTTTTTTTACAGATAGGAAGCCGAGAGTTTCGGCCGTGCACAGGTTAGAAACAGATCTGCTAGTGATACACCCAAGATTTTGAGCAGCCATTAACGATGTCTGCGGTACTTCCCAAGCGCAAGTCTGTGCAGACTTCATTGTTTGACTACTTGCCATCAGCGAAAAGATGTAAGGTGGAGGAGGCTGCCACCATTCTGAGTGGGGATGAGGAAGCTAGCCCAGTCAATTCGAGAAGTGAGGCACCAGAAATATGCCAGGATTCTTGCGCTAAGGAGGCCAGTAGCTCCAGTGCATCTCCCGCTACACTGCAGCCTGTGCCAGAAGAGCCTCTTCTAACCCCTGATTGCTGGAGCGTGCAGCAATGGTGCTATTTTAAGGGGCAATATGAATGGATTTTTCTGGCTTCAGGCCACATTGGATGCTCTGTGTGTAGGGACGTGAAAGCAACAGGTGGCTTATCCGTGCACTCCTGTGGGCAAGGTTTGCGCATAAGCATGGAATGGGCCGATGGAAAGGTGGGTCCTTCAGGTTTTGGCAAACATGCTAGGCAAAAGCAGCTCCGAAAGAAGATTATGGAGCACAAGTCAAGTGGTGCTCATAAAGCATCACAAGACATTCTAACAGCGCGAAAAAATAACCACTTGACAGAAGTCATGCAGCAAAGCAGTGGCAAACATTTGGAAAGCACATGCAAAGTGTTTCACACTGTTTTCTACTTGACCAAAAAGAATCGGCCATTCACAGATCACCCTGATTTGGTGGACCTCCAGGAGGTGAATGGTGTTGAAATGGGTCGTGTGTTGCGCAGTAATGTTACTGCAACAGAGATAGTGAGACATATTGCATCAGAAATGCAAAAGAAGTTAGTGTGTTATATCAGAGAACACAAGCCAAAGATTTCTGTGTTTGTGGACGAGAGCACTACTGTCAGCAACAAATCAACTTTGATTATTTATCTGCGGGGTCTTTTCGGGGCTCATTGTAAACCAGTCACCATTTTCTTTGGTCTAGTGGATCTCCAAGAGACAAATGCCTTGGCCATAAAGGAAGCTCTGCTGGGGTATTTTGAGAATGTTGGCATCACAAAGACCCTGTTGCATGAGATCTGGATTGCTATTTGTTCGGATGGTGCAGCTGTAATGTTTGGAAGCAAAGGGGGGTGATAACATTATTGCGAGCGGAATTCCCAAATCTTGTGTTATCGTGGCATTGTCCAGCTCACCGCCTTGAACTGGCCGTTGGAGACACTATTGATGATGTTGGTGGGGCCAATCATTTTAAAATGTTCATGGACTCTTTATATGCCACATACAGCATGTCACCAAAAAACACAAGACAGCTACAAATGGCTGCCAGTGATCTGGGTTTGCAGCTGCAGAAGATAGGGAAGATGCTGGACACACGATGGGTTGCATCAAGTTATAGGACGGTTCAAGCTGTTTGGAACTGCTTCCCTGCTTTGTGTAAGCATTTCGGAGAAGCTGCTAAGGATCTCTCAAGACCCACAAGGGACAGAAGCAAATATGACGGTCTGCTTAAGAAGCTTACCTCCAACACTTTTGTGAAAGATTTAGGGCTTATGTGCGATGCCCTTCAAGAACTGAAAGACTTGTCTCTGGCTCTTCAGAGCCGGGATATCACAATTGTGGATGCACACAGACTCTTGGTGGGGCAAGTACGGAGATTCTTTGCGATGAAAGAATCTCCGGGGGAGTTTGCTTCTACTGCTCAGAGTGCAGTTGATTGTGGACACTTCAAGGGCGTTCATATTTCCCAGGGAAGGGCAAACTCTGTGTCTCTGAATGAAAGGCAATTTTATCAAAGCCTTTCAGTTAACCTTGCCAAAAGATGTGCTCCAGACTTGGGATAAAGAACTTGTAGCCAGTTTCAGTGTCTTGGATGCAAAGAATTTACCGAATGATGAAGACATTGTACTTTATGGTGAAAATGAGATTCAGAGACTGTGTACGAAATTTCAACTCCCAATCAGAGACACCATCCATGCCTTCAGGGATTTTAAGGACTTTGGTGGCAAAAGGTGCCCTGAAGCATTTAGGGCTTTGGTTGCTTGCATGGAAACGTTGCCCGCAAGTAATGCAGATTGCGAAAGGGGCTTCAGCGCCATGAATTTAACTGCTTCGCCAAGCCGAGCATCCCTCCATGTGGCCACTATTTCCTCATGTTTATGGCTGAAACTTAATGGCCCTCCAGTAAAAGCATTTAAGCCATTGTCCTTTGTAAAAAGCTGGCTGGCAAAAGGGAGACGAACAGCTGAGGAAACACACTGCGAGCAAGCTCATGCAAAGAAGGACTCCCTTGAAGATTATTATGTGGGGTTCTGGGAAATCGTCAATTAATTGTTTACACATTTGAATGCACCTGTTAATGTACTTCAACACCTATCCTTTTGTCAACGGCCCAGTTAAGGGTCCAATACATAATCAACTTGAGCTTTGATTTGTTATACTTTAAGCCACGTAGCAAGCAGTCTGCTACACAATATGTACTTAGTAATGTGGGCCCAACCAGTTTTACCATGTTGCATTTAGGCCCCGCCCACCAATTGGGCCACGCCCATCATGTCTTAGGCCACGCTCCCAAATGAGGGCCCCCCCTCAGTTTCTTCCCCCACTTAAAGCACTGGGCGACACACACAGAATGCATTGTGGTAGTTGGTCTTCCATATCTGACTGTGCTCCCACATGTCTTTGCCATACAGACTGGCTGTGTTCTGATGCATTCCACATGTCCAAGGGTTCTCGTGCAAGGGACATGCATGGGAAAGTTGCAGCGCTAGTGCTGCCTATGTCTTCTGCTGGCATGCATGGATTTCACTGTGTGTCTCCACCCCCCATCAGATGTCATTTGACATGCATTTCGGACTTCATTTGTACTCACCCAGCATCCATGTGTTGAGGCCTCGGTGCCTTTACATGTATGCTGGCAGGGTACTATTGTGCAGGTTCATGGAGTTGTAGGTGTATCCTGGATAGCGGGCATAGCAGTGGCTGAGGGTTAAGTCAGGTCTACATGTCATCTGCACATTTATGGAATGGTAATTCTTACGGTTTCTGTAAGCCGCATCATGTACCATGGGTGCTACTAGTGGTACATGTGTGAAGTCCACGGGTGCTGTGAGGTTCATGACTTGTCCAATGGCATGGCACTGGCTCTTCAGCTGGTTCACCTGTGCTTGTGTGGCTGCCAATGCAATGTACTCATTGACATGGAGCAGCAGTGCATCCAGCACCTGTCCCAGCACGGCACTTAGGGTGGACTGGGCCATGGCATGCATCATGGCAACGGTGTGTTGGTAGCTACCAGTCCCAAGGTATTGTGGCACGGACACAAGCTTCACAAGCGGGGGCACTGCAGTCTGATAGCCATACGGCTGCCTATGTCAGCCTGGATTGTGTCCAGCAACTGTGTGATGGTTGCCATGACCAGCATATTCTCCGTCACCAACTGCCCATCAGTCAGGGCCCAGGGTGGTGGCCTGACCCTGGGGATGGCTGTCTGCCTTGCTGGTGATACTCTCCTCCTCCTTCTCCTCATCCCCACCACCCCCTGTGCTCCCAGGACCCTGGCCTGGTTGGCAGGCCTCTGTAGCTCCAGGCGCAGCATGTAGATGCCCATATCAAGGCTCCCGGCTCCAAATGGCAGCATGGCGTTTGGAAGTGTGTGTCGTGCATGGGTGGGTCCTTTGTAGGCCTCTGATTTGCATTGGTTTCACCTGTGCACTTTTTGCTGTCTCCTGTGTTCTTTTACCTCCAGCATTTGGCTAGGGGTATTTTTTGGCGGTTTTCCGCTGGTTTTCTGGCACTAATAGCACCTTCGTCGGACTTGTGATGGCTGTGTAATAGCGCAAATGGGTGCCGGCGTTATTACAGCTGGCTGTACTTGCGCCGGCTGTAATAGCACCAGCGGTATTTGTACTCGTGATCCGGCGGAGCAGTTGGCGGCGCTAATGCCTTTATCGCCGGATTTAATGGTTACCACCCAACTCGTGATGAGTCCCTTTGTGTCATAGCATGCCCCATGGTGAGCTATGTAAATAATATAAGTATTTCAGGTGGATAATTAAGATTGTAAAATGAATTTCATTTAAGGAGCGTATGGATACAGAGGTATATTAGAAAATTGTTCAGCGAGTATTACAAACTAGTAGAATTGATTCAGATGAGGTTGACAACAAGAGAGTGTGGACATAGGGGCATGTTTGTAAATTGTTTATTGAGACCCATGATATATTAAAAATGAATCAGAGGAATTAACAATGAGAAAGAAAATGTGAAAATGTTTACTAGCCCATTATTTTATTTGCTTTTGTCCTATTGGCTTTCTTTCCTTTTACTATTAGGTCTATATTTTTGATCAATTTATGTTGCTTTTGATTTATTATTATTCATGGTGAAAATTGCACTGTTTTGGTGGAAATGACAGTAACTGCTAATCCAAGATTAATATCCTAATTGGCCCTAGGCACAAGGCAAAGAACAATTATTTAAAATAAATAACTATCATTATTATAATTATAACTATTATTATTATAATCATTATAGGCTACACGATTCAAGGGTTAAAAAAGGAGATCCTCATTCTTAGGGCTAATCTGCCTAGCCATGGTGGCCACCAGATTCTGCCATGGTACTTTCTGAATGTGGGTGTCTCTCATCGGCCATTTTTCCTTGGATAGCGGGTCACTATTTCTATCTGTTTGCATGCTGAGTTGAGGTTTTCTGGATATATGCGGAACAGCTCCTGAATGATGCACACTCTTTGTCGCCGTGGATGAATCTTGGGAACACTGTCACAAATTCCATGTGAGAGCAGTGAATCCTTAACACTGCACACATCTGATTCAGCCTATGTAAAATAGAGCCTATTAGTAGTTATGAGCGTGAGGTTGGAAATAGGGCAAAGGCCCTGGAGAATCTTCCATATAATAAATCCAGGATTAACCTCACAGAGTTGGTAGCCTCCCCTTATTCTCAAGGTCTTCTCATCCCATCTTCATTAATGGGATTTCATCTCACTATGTAACTAACTCCCATTTAAAATGGCTGTTTTCTGCTGGTTTTGTGTTATATCCTGTAAATATTGGCTATGCAGGAACAGACTAGGAGAGGAGGGTAAGAAAGAGCTACTGTGGGCCTTGCAAGTCCATCTCCATCTTTCTGACCTGGCAACATGGATATCTGTGGCTCTAGAAGATGTGGTTGACAGAAGTACAGAAGGGTATATTGAAGGTGTATGTAGAGTTAAATTTAGCTCTTGATGCCAGCATAAACCTGCTGAATGTTTCAGCCCTCTTGAAATACTTTCACGTTTTTCTTTAGGCTCTACCAGCAGTTTCTGATATCACCACAGATAGCTTTTTTATCAGACGGGAGCATTTGGCACTTAACGGACCACCTGCTTATCATATTTTGTTATTGGGTCATATATTGCACAAGCTCTGTCATTAAATGGCCTCTTGGCATTCGGGGACCTGCAAGAGATGGGGTGGGAAGTGAGGAGAGAGGGGTAGCTGTTGCTGCATTTCTGAAGTGTGCAGAACGGGGGAGCACAAGCTCTCTTTGTGGGTAGACTTCTAGGTTGAACATGGCAGCACTTCCCCTACCAGTACCTCTCGGAATGGTATTGCTCTGATTTCAATATGCCAGGTTGCGATTTGCCTGCCTGTGATGTGGTGTGTGGGCTGCTTTGTCATTGACTGGTGCATGTTGTGTGTTCAGTCACGTTGTATCATCCACAGCTGAGTGGTGCTGTAGTTGGAGTATCTGAGAGGTGTCACAGGGCAGTTGGAAGGGTAGCTCCGCCAAACTAACTACCATATGTGGGCCCTGAGTTTGCACCTGCCATAGTGTAACATACCTTACTATTTCACAGCGTAGACTAAAAGGGCGCACTGAGGCCTGAAAAGGCATGTCAAGGGATATTGATGCCAAATAAGGCATAGCAAGGCATGAAAAGGGATAACAAGGCAAAAAGGATACATCATGACTTCAGTTGCACCACTCACCTCGACAAACAGTTCCCATGTTCACTTGCTCATTCTACTCATGTCAACCACTCTCTATCTCTCTCTCTCTCTCTCTCTCTCTCTCTCTGCCTCTCTCTAGTCACTCAGCCAGAAGAATTATGAGGGAATTTAGCTGTGCTTGGAATATACCCAGAGACCACCTGCTACACTACAGAAACACAAGAAAGACAGAATGAATACCTTTGGTTTTCACCTACCACCCAGCATTAACCCAAATAAATAGAATTGTTACAGACCTACAACCAATTTTTAGCCGGGATGATGAACTGAGAAATCATTCAAAGAAGCTCCCTTAATTGCATGCAAGCAATCAAGAAAGCTAGCACAGTCTTTGATGAGGAGCGCATTTCCACTAGGTCAAGAACAAGGAAGGCCAGAAACGTACCCTTGCAACATCAGGACTTGCAAAACGTGGCAGCACATCTGCACCAGATCTGCCGTAGCAATCCCGCTAAACCAAACAATATAGATACAAGGAATTTACAAATGCAGATTATCCAATGTTGTATAGCTCATCGAATGCAAAAAATGCATTCAGGAGAATTACATCAGTGAGACCTGCAAAGATCTGCTTGAAAGGATGAACCTACATAGATACACTGTCTCCAACCACAAAACAGAAACACCAACTGGTTGCCAGAGCACACAGGATGGGCCTTTATTGCAGGATGTATCAGTGATGGTTTTAAAAGGTGGCCTTTCAAAAATCACACAAAGAAGGATATAGGAGCCCAAGTACCTGAAGATGCTTAACCTAAAAGACAGTGGCCTTAACATTGATATTAGACTTATGACACACCATGGCCAACGTTGAGACCAGGTCCAGAAGTGCAATCACATCAACAAAGTCAGTAGACTCTCCTCCAACTCTGTTTCTCACCAACAGATGCCAGGCACTACTGTTCAGGATCTCTAATGTGTGAGGGGCACAGGACACCCACAAACGGAAATCTTGGGCTCTAAAGTTTGGAAATGTGAAATGCCTACGTAAAGGCAGTAAGACTGAAATGAACAATGTGGAAAACCTCAGAGAAGGCAGTATAATTGATACCTATTTGAACTTTGTGATATGCCTAAATGAAGGCAGTAGGAGTGATATGAACTTTGTGAAAAGCTTACGTAAAGACAGTATGAGTGATACAGACATTGTGGAATGCCCAAGTGAAGACAATAGAATTGATAAAGAAATAAACACTGTTGAAAATCCAAGTAAAGACAGTGAAATTGATAATAAGAGTGTGAAAAAAAGATCAGTGACCCAATACTGGAGAAGTATTATTTTGTGGCTACAAAAGGTAGTAAAAAGAAAGCAAAGAATCCCTGGCAGGATAGTGGACCAGGCCAACAGTGCATCTGGGACTCACACCCAAACAAGAAAGTGATAACACCCTGACAGGATAGTAAACCAGGGATAACAGAAGTAAAAGGAGAAGCCAAAAGAGACAAGGGGTTAAAAAAACACCCTGAAAGCATGGAACAGTAATCCAAGGGAAGATCTGTACCCTTATTTGAGGATAAAACACAACAACCTGGCAGAAGAATATACCAGGGAGAGGAGAAGGAAGAAGAAAGCCCAGGGTTCAAAATCCCTTTGTGAAAGTAAGAAATCATAACAGTCGATGCAAAAAGGAAAGAGCCATACCCCTTTGAGTAATAAAGGAAACAAGAGAAATAAGAAAACAGCTAAACCCTGGCAGGAGAGTAAACCAGGGGTAAGAAGATAACTGAATAAACCTGGAATTATTGAATAGGGACAAAAGGGGAAACCATATCCCTTTAAAGACAGAGTAACATTAAATATCTCTGGTAAGATAGCTCAGCAGGTTGAGCGCTCTCTGCTGCAATCTGGGCGTGACCTGCAGGTCGCAGGTTCGAAATCCCGGCGAGGTTGATAAATGAGTACCAATTTCGGTTGGGTGATATTGTATGTAAATATTTGTCATGTCATCTTTGATGTCCTGGGTGTTCGTTTTAGCAATGCACGTAGGTGGAGCGAGTTATGGTTGCTTGGCTTACCATAATTGTCGGTTTTACTGTCAAGTATAACGTCCCTTTAACAACAAAGTTTTTTTACTGAATATACATATATATATAGAGAGAGATTCAACATAGTTAATCATTCGATTATGGACACCACCATGCCATTTCCATAAGATCTAGTAGATATCAGATTATGCACAGAATAGGTATAAAAAGAACGGACAACTGATACATTGGTAATGCTGCTAGCCCTTGCGTAGACCCTAGCCCCATGAAGTAAATCGTGGATGGGATACCAGTACAATATGATCATGCATCGGGGGTGAGTCATGGAGACCTAGAAGTTGTGGTTTTTTAACACACCTTTGTATTTTAACAAGGTGGAGAAGATGTTTTAAGCATTGACTTGTCACTTTAAAATTACATAACAACCAAAGCTGCTAAATGCACTATGCACTTTAAAATCCCGACCCAGTACGATTAACAGACGTACGAGGTAAGGGTAGAAAAGCAACTAGGTCGAATGGGTTTTAATGAATTTTGTTTCAGCAAATTTTCACCCGCACTAGCTGGAAAATTGCATGAGCATTTTGGTAAACAAAAAATGTAAATCCAGAGGGTATGAGCACTGAGCTAACAGAAACAATAGACAAACGTTTATCCAATGAGAAAACTATATATCCAGAAATGCCCGTTAAATAATGCATTACCGAAGGGAAACCACACTAGGCAAAGATGTCTGACATGGAATTGGCTTGAAATGCTGATCTAAAATGTGGTCATTTGTTGGTTTTTACTTTTGCTGCTACCACTCCCCCTTTCTCCCTCTCTTCCCACTTGCCTAATGTTTTAAATCAGTACATGGTGAAGAGGGCTAACTGTTGTGAGCAAGCGACGAGTCAGTCGCGAAACGCGTTAACGCTTCGAAATAGGAGGAGTGTTGCACTTGGGAGGACCCATACTGGGGTCATTTTTCTATTTTGTGGAAACGAATTTCCATTGTTTTTTCCCAGTGTAAATCAATAAAGGAAGATAACAAGAAAACGAGAAAGTGTTGGTGTGGACTTTAAATCCCCCCCCCCCTTTTTTTGTGGAAACTGGGCGAACATGGCATTGTGGAGAGTGCAGCTCGATTTTGCTACCTGAAGGTAGAATTTGCCAATATATATATACGTATATATATATATATATATGGTAGGGAACAAAAACAAAGGGGCTAAACATGTGATGTCGTCAGTGATGTCATCAATGACATTTGTGATGCCATCTTTCATGTCCTGGATGTTAGTGTTAGTAGTGCAGAGTGGTGATGGCAGGTGTGGATGCTTAGGCAACCATAACTGGCGAATTTCAGTAGTTTTTCGGTTTTACTTTGAACCAGAATGGCACGGTTGAAAAAGTTTTTTAGTGAAGTGTACCAGTTTTTTGCAGTGCAACTTAACCATAACGTCCCGTTAACAAGGTTTTTTTTTAGTGAGATATATATATATATGTGTGTATTTGACTATGTGCAAGGATGTTTGTCTGTGAATTATAGTGAGATTTGAACAGGCCGTTTATTTCATTTCTTTGTCGGCAAGCTGCCTGCGATTGCGTAATGTTCTGCAGACTTCATTTATTTAAACCCAGAATTGTGGAGTGGGTCTGTATACCAGATGGCCTTAGATTAGGGTTCCACTTAATGAAGCAACTATACATTATCCAAATATATCGTTCACTGTGTATTTTCCCCAGTCTCCCATCTTTAGTGGTAGCCTTCTCTGGGGATTCAGGATAGAGCAGAAGTGACATAACATGCATGGTGATGGAGCATGATCTTTAGTCTGGTGAAATGACAGAAGTAACATCATGGATGTAATCACAGGAAGTGACATCACATGACCTCTGGCTTGGTGAAATGACAGAAGTGACATCATGGATGTAAAACGTAAGTATGCTCTGATTCATTAAATTGCAAGTAACTACTAAACCCAATAAAGTCTAGTTAAGTTATCAGCTGTGGTTTTGCATTGATATAAAATGGATGTTGTCTCGGCATGCCTGGGGTTGAGCCAGCAGACCCAACATTGGCTAGGGGCACTGCTTTCATCTTTCAGTAGGGTTGTATTTGGGCAGTTCCTGTTTAATGATTCCAACACACACCAGGCGTATTACATGCTAAATACAGACACATTTTCCCACTTGGTGCTCTAATATGCCCAGTGTAGTCTCCTAAACGAGGATACTGGCCAGTTATACCATCAAATGACAGTTATTGTCTTTATCTGTCAGGTACAGGCTTACGTATTCAGTTGCTGCCATTTTCCAGCAAGGGCAGCCACAAAAGCCACAGTACTCCCATGTTACACCAGTTAATCCGTCATACGCCTTCGACAGTGATAATATGGCAGGCAGCGCTTCACATTTACAAGTGCTCCCATCATACACAAGTGCAGTCTAAAGTGCCTCAGTAAAGCCATCTCATGGTACCTATGGCCGCGTGTGTCGCGTATAGTAGTTATTTGTAAGGCACAACCGCACATGCCCAGCTACTGCCAACACATACCAAGCGCACCGTCAAAACTCTCTGTCATTTAATCCAAGGAAGGGTTTGCATGATATGACTGATATAGTCATGATATGTAAGGTACAGGCTCACATGTCCAGGTGCTGCTTTAATATGCCAAGTGCAGCATCGAAAGCCCACAGGCTGCAATTACGAAACAAGCATAGACATTGTATGTATCATTCACAAATTAAGTAGGCGCCCCCCAAGATAAGGATAGCCACACAACATGTCATCTCAAATAATGTCCAGCCACCAAATTCCCCTATTCAAACGAAAATGAGCCCAGATCAGCAGGTAGCAAGAAAACATGTGTATGACAAGACCATATCAGATTCAGCAAACAATGGTAGATTGGCGTGTAATCAAGTCACAAGTTCCCATCAGAAGGTCATGACGACTCGAATGAAACCACACATGTGTCACAATACAGAATGCAAACCACAAAGAATGTTAGCAACCGGAATGTGCTCAGACGGAACACGAAGGCTGGGCCACAAGATCCAGCTGCAGGAACGTGTTGACCCTCAAGTAAATTAACTATGTTAACGCCTCCAAGCTTTCACCAGATCAAGATAAGGCACTGGGCCAGTCACACTCTGTTGTGTTATTTGTTTCCTGCTCTGTCGCTTTAAGTGCTGGGTGGTGATACAACTGCCATATCCTTACATCGCTTTGATTTGCAATCTGCCCAGGGCAGAGAGACTCTGCAGCGCCTTGACCCTCTAAAACCTAGTTGGTGGAAAACATGCCTCAAGGGTATGTTCCTGTGCACCTCAGAATCCAGTGTTCAGATGAGCGTGTACTTGGTCTCTTGAAACTACTGGATATTCTTGTGGGATAACGGGTTGTCATTAAAAGAGCAATTTGATTGACACAGTCCAGGTGTAGGCATGAGGAGAAAGATAAGGATGACTGACAGGTGTGCATAGTTGTGGTGTCAGGTATGCTGATGACATGTCTGGGGACATTTGAGGGGCGGAATGGAGACAACTGGCTGTTTGTATGTTGGGAACAGCAGAGGACAGACATGGGTTAACAGCAGACGGTAGTTTTGGGTTTTCACCTGAGGGCAGGCTTGAGATCACAGCTGAATTCGGGCATAGGGTGACAGCGGAGGGTAGGTGTAGAATAATAGTTCAAGGAAGGTGTGCTGGGGATATGTTGAGACACAAGAGTGTTCTGCAGTTAAGCAAAGGGCCCCTTCTATTCACCGTTCTCTGCTGGGCTGCCCTCATTCTAACTCCTGCTTCAAGTCCCCCATGGTGATATCCTGGTTTCTGCAACAGTTGACGGGGACTATTCCTTCCAAGAGGGGATGTTAGCTCTGCAGAGCAGTGTGAGCGATGGTTACTTGGCAGATCACTGTCAGTCTTCAGGCTCCCTCCTCTCCTCTGACTTCTTTCTGTTAATAGTCACTTGCTTTTATATAGCAACTAGCAAAAAGTACCCGTACTCCACAAGGGTTCTGTAGACAGAGATGATAACACTCTCATCAATTGTTGAAAATCAATGATCCTGTAGGTCGCTGTATCGCTTGATGTGCTTTGCACTCTGAAGTAAACTGCACTGAGAATGGGCGCATGTGGCTCGATGACGTATCCCAGAGCAGACGTGGAATGGAGGCGAGAGTTGGTGTGCTGCAGCATACTGGGACCTTCTGCGCGCTCTCCCCACCTCTTGCCTCACCCTGGCGTGGTGCAATGCGTTGTGTTGCAAATATCTCAGAAACAGTGTGTCCTAGGGCTTTGAAATTTGGTTTGTTTTCAAGGTCCAGTAGGGACCTATGAGATTTGTTCCTCGCGTTGAGTTGCTTAAAATTAGCTTTGTCCGTTGCTTCTACGACCACATTGATCTTTCACCGAGTTCAGGCAACTGTCTCATGTGTAAAGGGGCTGGTATCCAGGGAAAGGTTGGGGTGTCCCAATGTCATATAGCCAGTAATGTCCGAGGGCCCTAACAGGTAACTATGCAAATGTTGGTGTAGATTGGTGAAACAGTGTGGAATTGTATAAGGAAAAACTAACTGTTGTTCTTCTTTATACACATATAAAAGTTAATAGATAATAATTATATTATTCCTATACAATGCATGCCCAGATGCTGTAATGAATTGGTGTGAATAAGACAAATATATCAGGTCCTTCTCTCTTTATTGTTCACGTAACATCCACACATTGATTCAGTGACCCAGAGGTTTGACATCAACCCCTGTATGCCTTCTCATGCGTGGCAGTCTCTCAAAGGCTTGGCCAGCTTGGCTGCATATGCTTTCAGGATTGTTAGTCTATCAGAGCCCTTTGTAATCGATGTCTGCATTTCATTTCAGGACTTGCAGTCCCACAGAGGCTTTTCCAGCAATATATGCATTTCTTCTCAGAATTGGCAGATTATCAGAGGCTTTGTCATCAACCTCTGCATTGCTTCACAAGAATGGCAATCTTTCAGAGGCGTGGTCAGCAACCTCTGCTTCCTTTTCAGAAATGGCAATCTCTCTGCAGCTCTGTCACCGCTTCTGTGTTCATTTCACAGAATATGAAGTCTCTTCAAGCTTGATCATCAACCTGTATAGACCGTGTCAGGAATGGACGTGTCTCAGGGCCTTTATCATTAACATCTGTATTGGCAGTGTTTCTGTTCAGTCATCAGCCTGTGCATTCCTTTCTCACGACTGGCAGTCCGTTGAAGGTTTGCTCAACTACCTCCATATTCCTTCTCACGATTAGCAGTCTCTCAGAGGCATTTCCATCAGTCTTTCTATTCTACCTCACTCTTCCTGCTGGGAAACTGCCCAAGTCCTGTCTGCAATTATTGTCTTCTCAGAATCAGCAGACTGTCAGGGCCTTATTACAAGGTTGGTGTTGCAGGAAAAAAGTGGCAGGAATTTCGTTAACGCCACTTTTGCTGCAACACCAAACTACAAGCCAGTGGGGTGGCCAGATTTAGCTCCAGCCAAGAGCAGCTCAGGCACCCCAGTTACAAAAAAACTGCTGGTTTTTCTGGCACTGGTATTACCGGTGCTGGTAATACTGGCAATCCCCCCATGGAGTCCTACAGGACTCCATGAAATGGGGATTTACATGTCCTTACTTCCACCTGTAAGCTGCCGGTAAAAAAACGTTGTGCCTCTCCTACTGTATTGCTTTCCTGATATATTGGATAATGTATTTTTGTCAGTGTGCGATTGTTTTTGGAAAGGTTTTTTCTGTATTGATGATATACGATTAATTCCTATAGGCTCAGTTTACCAGACTTTTGGCATCAGCATCTTTGTTCCTTCCCAGGATTGGCAGCCTCTTAGAGGTTTTGTCATTGACCTCTGACCTTTGATAACACCAGGGTGGAGCCATGTAAGTGCAAGCACAAGTTGGCGAGATACAAAACCTGTATTTTATAGAGGGACAATGTTGGAAAAACTCCTTCAGGATGTATCGGGAGAATAACCATATAGCACAAGGCAAGAGCGAATTGTCAAAGCAATACCAGTTAATGTACTTGAAATATCAAGCAAAGTTGGCCTAATGTAGAAAGGACCTAATGTCCTGTGTCCATGTTTCCTTAAGCTAACACAGCATCTATCTGGCATTTATATGCCCACGTGATGTTGTCATGCCCACGCCGCTGGCACACGCATTGGCAACCATCATGGACTACTTGGTACTCATTTATCCTCCTAATACTCTTTGAACAACTCCTATTCACGCCTTGGTCTTTAATTTCCATTTGCTCGACTTTGGTTCTTTCTTATTTTATTCAACTAACTACATTTACCACAATGCACCCTATTACAGTCCTCTGCAGCCCTCTACAATCAGCGGCCCTGCTCCTCTGGGCTCACTCCTTGCTGCCCTGCTCTTCTGGGCTCCTTGCCTTGCAGCCTGCCTCACTCCGGCTGCCTACAGTCCTTGTCCTCTGGGCTCCCTGCCCTGCAGCCTGCCTCACTCCGGCTGCCTACAGTCCTTGTCCTCTGGGCTCCCTGCCCTGCAGCCTGCCTCACTCCGGCTGCCTACAGTCCTTGTCCTCTGGGCTCCTTGCCCTTCAGCCTGCCTCACTCCGGCTGCCTACAGCTCTTGTCCTCTGGGCTCCCTACCTTGCAGCTTGCAACCCTATGCTGTCTCCAAGCCCTTGTCCTCTGGGCTCCCTACCTTGCAGCCTGCACCTCTTCGCTGCCTACAGCCCTTGTCCTCTGGGCTCCTTCCTTGCAGCCTGCTCCCTCCGCTGCCTACAGCCTGTGTCCTCTGGGCTCCTTCCTTGTAGCCTGTCTCCCTCCGCTGCCTACAGCCCTTGTCCTCTGGGCTCCCTGCCTTGCGGCTTGCTACACTCCTTTGTCTTACAGCCTGTTTTACACTTAGCTGCCTACAGCCCTGCTCCTCTGGGCTCCCTACCTCGCGGCCCTGTTCTTTTGGGCTCTCTGTCTGTCGCCTACTACTAATCTCTCTCTGTCCTGTTCTTCTGGACTCCCTGCCTTGCAGCCTACTACTGTCCTCAGCAGTCCACTACAGTTTGCCTGCACCTAGTCCCACTCTTTACTGCAGACCTGCTCCCTACTTTGCAGCCCTTCTGTTTTCCTGACTGCTGCTCCCTTGTTCTCTTCCTTGAGTCCTCTGTACTCCACCTTAGGTTATCTACTTCAGTCTAACTGCGTTTCCTTCATTTCCTTCTGCTAGATTGCTCTTTGACTTCCTTTTCGCTGGATATATCTGTTCTTGTCTTCTCATGTGTCTTATGTAATCCCTTTGTACAAAGCTTGCCTGTTGGTTTCCAGCAGGCAACCTCTGCCCCTTCCCTTGTCGCGTTTTCAGTGTTACAGACACCCACTGCTGTTGTTCCCAGCCATGAGCATACAGCGTGGGCCCCTGTTATAGCATCTCTGCAGAAGGCTGGAGTTTCCTAAGGTTCGTGGAATACTCTTTCCCATTTCAGCATACACCCCAAGAAAGAATCCAGTTTGTTTGTACCTTTGTATCATTTGCCCCTTTTGGCTCACAGCTACAGTTTCCTACTCTTTTTTCTTGTTGAACTTCCTGCTGTGTGTGCTTATCTGCTACCTTACTTCAGCACAGCCACCCAAAACCTACCTGGGTACCCTGTGCCACTCTTGACAGAGTGCCATTCCTGACAGAATGCAAGACCCAAAAGATTCTTGTTCCATAAGCAGGAAAGGCACACACAGACCAAAGATGCTTTCTTTTCGGTTCAAGAAACCGCTACAAAAATCTAAACTTTTCCTAAGGACAGCAACCAAAAACCCTAGTTTAAAAGACAGACTCGCCCTAGTAAACAAAGGTTTACAAGCACAGTACTACACTCACTGGCTCTCTGACCCGTCTATGTATAACTACTATGACATTTGCAACTATGATCCACAGTCTCTATCTGTAGAACTACAGCAAGATAACGAATTCTTGCAGATTTTGTTAGCCCGACCAGTGGAAAACACTCATGCGCTTTCTGGCATTACTTTTGACACTGCTTCATCCAAAGATGTTGCACTCATTGTGGCAAACTCTCAACCAGAGTACAGTATTGCCAAAGTGACATCCTCAAGATCAGCTTGGCAAGCTACACAACCTCCCCAGACTACCGATACCACTCATTTAACAGGACAAGTCATTCAGTATCCTGAAGTTAGAGCAGCTGGTCCTGGGTACAAAGGACCAATACTGATCATCGGTTGTCTTAATGCGTCCCCTGTAATTACTAACCACGATAACTCTAAGCTCAGTCTTCAGATTGTAACACCTGGCTTTTCTGCTACACCAGATTCCGAAGTTGTAGAACTGGCTAATGGAACATACCAGTTTCAAGAACAGCTCTTGTGCCTTAAAAGACAAACCCAAGACCTCTATGAAGAATTTGTCTATCTGCATTATAAGAATCTAGCAAAGGGACGCAATTTACCAGACCACCTGACACTATGTCCAATACCCGACATTCTGTCTTTAGCGTTTAACAGATTAAGGCCTGTACTGGTAACACAGAAGAGGATACAGACTTATACTGAACAGTTGGAAGACCTGAACTTGGCATATACATACCAGTTAAAGCTTGACACCGCTCATTCACTTACTAGCCACAGTAACTCAGGCTGTCGTTCAGATAGTGAAGAATGGACTCCTCCAGTGGGCCAGATCGCTCACAAGGCCATTACACCAAAGATCAAGTGTAATCATCTGACTGGAGATTCCGCTGAGTCAAAGGATTGTTCCATTCTTGCCCTTGATGTCGGTCCTTTACTCCCACTTACAGCCTCTACTGAAGTGACCAGATCAGAGATGTACTCTGCTTCTATGAACATTGGTACTCCTGACCATGAGTCAGATCCTGAACCATACCCAGTACCTGTCTTGAATCCAACTTTGCCTACTGTCAATAACCCAGATCCATGTATCAACTTGGGCACACAAGACTTTGCAGGCCAGCCTTCGGAAAGCTTACCCTTTCCTGGTCCTACATCGCCATGCTACTGGTTACAAGATCTGCAAGCCCAATCTCTGCTGCTCCCCCTGCTAGTACTCCTGAATCTACTACTGATGCCGCATCTCAAATCACTCCTACTGCAGTCGAAGCACCCCCTTCCTCTCTGCCTGCAAGGACAGTACCTGTTGCAAAGCCAGTTAACAGATCTCCTATTAAGGCTACAGCTCCGGTAGATCCTGTTGGTGCCTCTGCAGCACCTAAACTACCAGTCACGACGCCATCAGTCTCAGTTGCGTCCCTGTCCGCTGGTGCTCCTGTGACACCTATATTTCCAGCTGTTACAGCATCTGAACTTCCTACTGCCATTCCTGGTCTCCCTGCAACGCATGGAGTTCCTGCAACATTTTTTACTCCTGAAGTCTCTGTCGCAAATCTTAATGTTGCCATTGCTGCTTCTGACTATTTGGACGGCCGTCCTAGAGCAACCAATTCAGCTGAATCTCTGGTTCCACCTTTCAGCACTATACCATTGCCAGTCATAAGGAAGACCACTTCTTTCAAAGCAATATATGCCATGGAGCCTGCAGCACATCTCCACAGTTCCTCAGTCCATGAACGCACTGTTGGGTTTTGGGTCCCTAAGAAGTTGTCTTTTCTGAATTCTACCTCAAAGGTTCGAAACATTGGTAATGTCTCCTCCCTTCAAGACTCTCATCTTGCAGCATTAAACAGTTTTTGGTGCTTCATGATGTGCCTTTTTGGTATAAGACTCTCTCGCGGTGTGACAGGCCTTGTGTTACCACATCACTTACCTGGGTTAGGGGGCGCTCCACTTCACTTACCTGGGGTAGGGAGCACACCTATGGGTCCCGGCGCGCCCCATCCTGGCGCTGCTATCCCCGATACCGGCTGGGGGGACCGCGGTCTTCTGCGGCACTCGGCGCTTCCGGGTTTCCCGTGTCTCGGGATTCGCGCATGCGCGGAAGGCCGCGTTTTGTCCTTCACGCATGCACGGTCCACGAGACGCTTGGGAAGCCACAAGCTTGCTTCCCAAGCCCCGTTCTGGGCACGGTAGCACCCGGGGACAGCACGGCTTGCGTTCCAAGCCTCCCGGGTGCTGCCGGCCCTATTTAAGGGATGGAGTCTTGAGACTCACCGCGTCTCAACGCGGTTTGTTCTTGGATCGCGTTCCTCGCTCCCGCAGCTTCCGCTGCCTTCCATCTTTCTTGTTGGGTTCCAGTTCCCTCCAGTTTTCCCTTCTGTTCCCTTGGGTCTTGGTCTTTGCTTCCCTTGGTTTTCCCATAGGCTGCCTTGGTCCTCTCCTTCCCACTCCTTCCCTCTCAGCCTTGCTTCTGCTCCAGCCAATTGCCTGCTGCTGCCTTCCTGGAGCCTAGCTGCCCTCAGCTGTGGACTATTATCCTCAGGCCAGCCTTTTTGCCTGCTGCCATCTTCCTTGAGCCTTGCAGCCACTGCTTTGGACAATCTTCTCTGCTCTACCATTAGTCCACAGCCATTTCTTGGAAGCTTGCTGACCTCAATTGTGGACATTTGCCTTTATTCATCAGCCTACTTACGGAGTCATCTCAGAAGTTGTCCATCTGCGT
Organism: Ambystoma mexicanum; assembly: GCF_040938575.1. Taxonomy (NCBI): domain Eukaryota; kingdom Metazoa; phylum Chordata; class Amphibia; order Caudata; family Ambystomatidae; genus Ambystoma; species Ambystoma mexicanum. The sequence goes on along the minus strand of NC_090927.1, from coordinate 990,552,916 downwards.
ACAGTCTGCAAGAACCGCCCTCTCTGACAGTGCTTGCACTGTCCCGGCGCCACGAGAATCAGGGAGGTGCACACTTGTGGCATTGGGAGCTGGTCCACCCCTAGCCCTGTTGATACTTGGGAGAGGGCTGCACCGGTTTCTCGCGCTACACCTTCTGCAGCCATCAGTCGGACAGCCTGGCAACCTCACCACGATCAACTACCGGAAGTTCAGGTACTCAGCGCCCAAGAGACGCTTTCCTTAATACCTTGGACGTGCTCTTCTTGTTGGTCAGTCTTCAGGGGGCCTGGAGAGGAGCATGGAGAGGGGCATACTGTCATGCCTGCGCCGCTGGCACACGCATTGGCAACCATCATGGACTACTTGGTACTCATTTATCCTCCTAATACTCTTTGAACAACTCCTATTCACGCCTTGGTCTTTAATTTCCATTTGCTCGACTTTGGTTCTTTCTTATTTTATTCAACTAACTACATTTACCACAATGCACCCTATTACAGTCCTCTGCAGCCCTCTATAGTCAGCGGCCCTGCTCCTCTGGGCTCACTCCTTGCTGCCCTGCTCTTCTGGGCTCCTTGCCTTGCAGCCTGCCTCACTCCGGCTGCCTACAGTCCTTGTCCTCTGGGCTCCCTGCCCTGCAGCCTGCCTCACTCTGGCTGCCTACAGTCCTTGTCCTCTGGGATCCCTGCCCTGCAGCCTGTCTCACTCCGGCTGCCTACAGTCCTTGTCCTCTGGGCTCCCTGCCCTGCAGCCTGCCTCACTCCAGCTGCCTACAGCTCTTGTCCTCTGGGCTCCCTACCTTGCAGCTTGCAACCCTATGCTGTCTCCAAGCCCTTGTCCTCTGGGCTCCCTACCTTGCAGCCTGCACCTCTTCGCTGCCTACAGCCCTTGTCCTCTGGGCTCCTTCCTTGCAGCCTGCTCCCTCCGCGGCCTACAGCCTGTGTCCTCTGGGCTCCTTCCTTGCAGCCTGCCTCCCTCCGCTGCCTACAGCCATTGTCCTCTGGGCTCCCTACCTTGCGGCTTGCTACACTCCTTTGTCTTACAGCCTGTTTTACACTTAGCTGCCTACAGCCCTGCTCCTCTGGGCTCCCTACCTCGCTGCCCTATTCTTTTGGGCTCTCTGTCTGTCGCCTACTACTAATCTCTCTCTGTCCTGTTCTTCTGGACTCCCTGCCTTGCAGCCTACTACTGTCCTCCGCAGTCCACTACAGTTTGCATGCACCTAGTCCCACTCTTTACTGCAGACCTGCTTCCTACATTGCAGCCCTTCTGTTTTCCTGACTGCTGCTCCCTTGTTCCCTTCCTTGAGTCCTCTGTACTCCACCTTAGGTTATCTACTTCAGTCTAACTGCCTTTCCTTCATTTCCTTCTGCTAGATTGCTCTTTGACTTCCTTTTCGCTGGATATATCTGTTCTTGTCTTCTCATGTGTCTTATGTAATCCCTTTGTACAGAGCTTGCCTGTTGGTTTACGGCAGGCAACCTCTGCCCCTTCCCTTGTTGCGTTTTCAGTGTTACAGACACCCACTGCTGTTGTTCCCACCCATGAGCATACAGCGTGGGCCTCTGTTATAGCAATATGTGCAGAAGGCTGGAGTTTCCTAAGGTTCGTGGAACACTCTTTCCCATTTCAGCATACACCCCAAGAGGGAATCCAGTTTGTTTGTACCTTTGTATCTTTTGCCCCTTTTGGCTCACAGCTACAGTTTCCTACTCTTCTTTCTTGTTGAACTTCCTGCTGTGTGTGCTTATCTGCTACCTTACTTTAGCACAGCCACCCAAAACCTACCTGGGTACCCTGTGCCACTCTTGACAGAGTGCCATTCCTGACAGATGTCTCTTACATAAGAGTCTTTGGGGCTTCCTTGCCCGGGAAAGTGCCTTTCAAAACTCATAGTCCTGGAAGTGTTAAGTGCCCCCATCCACTTTGTTGTTCCGATTGTGCAGACTTGGCAGCTTGATCCTGTGGTTGAAATCTTCTGTGGTACTCTTTTGCATTGGATAAGCACACGTTGCCTCCTGAGTGGGGTTGGTAATCATGCTCCTTCACATTGAACCAACACCTGTTATCTTCTGGGATGAGTTGGCCATTGATGTAGCTGCCGGTAGGCTCTCTGGGGACACCTACTGGCTTAGGGTTACCACACTTATACAGGTAGCAACACGATCCACCTACCAAATCCTTATGTGTATATTTTGTCAAACCCCTACCTGGAACTTAAAGTAACACGTGTTCTTTAGCTGGACCGGTGGGATTGCTAGCTCCAGCAGAGTCTGGGTTATGGCTCCAGGCTGGCTTTCACTCTCTCTCCTTCCCTTCCTCCTTCTGTCTGCCTCTCTTGCCCTCTTTCTCTCTCTCTCTCTCTATGGCTCTTTGGATTCCTTAGGCTTTGGGCCCTATCGATCTCTAAGCAGAGTTGAACAAGGCTCTCCACCTGCTCTTGCCATGTGACCTGGCTTCTCTCCAATGCTTGGATCACTGTGCTCACCACCTGCTCCTTTGCACCCTCTCTCCTTTACGTTAGCCCTGTTGGCTTGGCCAATGGTGGTAATCTACTTTTGACTGCTCTGTCCTCCTCCTTCCTCTTTCCTCATCTTTCTGCACTTGCACGCTGTGATGAATCCTATGGAGACATCACTAATTCCCTGACAATGATCTCCTCACATGTGGCCTCGGAACAGCAGCCGCTACCTGATTCTTCCCTGGGGTTGGTAGTATGAGGGAGGATCGCTTTTGAGGGGATGGTTGTCGGGGAGAGTTGGTGACTCCATCGGGTGAGACATAGAACTCTCCCCCTCCTGATGAGGGAGATCTTTTAGTACCTGAGTTCTTGATGGCTTGTTGTCATCCTAAAAATCCTTCTTTTTGTAGAACTCAGAAACCCCTTGCTTTAAGACACTCTAAACAAAAAACCCTTTATACCTCCAACATACACCACACATACATGGCATCTCCTGTTTCTGTTGTTTTCCCAAATGCCATTCCTAAACAACACTCTTTTAGAAATCCCCTAAACTTTGGGGACTTAAACTCCCATAAAGCCTCAAGTACTGAGAAGAGGAAGAGGAGGAAGGAGGTAATGCAGATTGAGAGAAGCCCAAAGTTGAATGTGCAGACTAGTTGTTTGGTTAAATCACAAGTGTGCGCAGAACATTTAGAAATAGCATTTGCACTTCAAGTAGAAGCAGAAAGAGAGGGGACCGTGCCGGAAGAAGTCGGAAACCAGACACATCCATGAGGCAGCTCGCAAGTGTGAGAATCACTTACCGGCGTGTCAGGAAAGAAATAGAGATGCCGCTTGCACCTTTGGAGGACCATCGGAGTGCTGGGAGCAGCAGAGAAGCTCTCGCAGATACGGGTGTGCCAAAAAGCAGCATTCTCCATTCCAGGTCACAGTGAGACGCCCGGCGGGAGATCGCAAAGCTGACAGGAACGCTGGAGGAAGGTCTTCAGTACACTAGAGACTGTCTCAGCGAGGAAACATCTTTGCAGAGACCCTCCTCAGGTTGGGAATGCTATGAAGTACCAGTCAGTCTGCCCAGAGTCATTGAGGACCATGGGGCGTACCGACAGGCATGTACACCACTGAAAACATTAAGAACATTTGAGTACCGAGCAGATACCGTGCAATGCCAAAACTTGAACGAGTCCCAATATATGAGACTTCAGTGTGGGGAAAGTCAGAGCAAGTGTTACCTTGAGCAAGTAAATACCAATGAGATAAAAAGCACGACAAAACTTGACAAATCCCCATATATGAGACGTCAATGTGAAGAGAGTTGGAACAAGCATTACCTGAAGCAAATACATTGAAATACAGTGAAGTGCTATAACTGTGGCCTAGTTAAAGAACAATGAAATTGAAGAGAGATCTTGGTGAAAGAAGCACACCAAGCAATTGACATTGACAAGATACCTGGCAGGGAAGTATACCAGGGGATCTGAAGAGCCCACCAAAGGTTTTCTGGCAGGTGAGAATGCCAGGATGGCCACTCAAGTTGTAAAAGGCAATGTAGTTATGTTGCACACTATCTTGCAGAGAAGTAGACCAGCACTGCTGGAAAACATGTCTTGGTAAGTAGGGAACCCAAGGGTTTGAAGTAGTGAAAGCAAATAAATAAATACTTTTTGGTGCAGTTATATCTGCTTTGCTGTGCACTGGAAGTGAAAAAACATCAAATCGTGTATTTCTTCGCCAGTGCTTAAAAACGAAACAAAACTCTGGCGCCTTTTGGTTGGAACTGACGGCATTTGCTGAAAGGAGAAGTGTCTGGAGGCTTCTCAGCACTGAGCATTATTTCTTATTTATGATGAGCCCCTCCCATTTGCTCTGTCATGTGACTGCACTGTTGTGGCACACGCTCTCAGTCCCTCGCCCGCATTGCATGTTCCATGACGGCAACAAGTACCGCGGACCTTGCAATCATATGTCTCCTTCTGTGCCTAGTAATCACCTACGATAAACAGGTATTGAGCTGAGTTCACTACCCTGCGATTCGATCTCCCGAGCGGACCCGGCTCCTTAAAGGCCCACGTTTGTGTTTGTTCTAGAAGTTAGGGCACACAATGCATGCACTGTGCTGTTTGGTAAATGTCACTGAACAGAAACTGGCACAATCGCGGACAAAGCAGCGGGATTCCTTTTCATTTAGTTGCGTGTGAAGTCTCTGTTTGCGTATAAACCAAATATACGATGAGACTTCAGTTCATTAGAAAAAGTCACAGCGGTGCTAGACTTTTTTGCATCCTCAACTCGAAGGTAAAACTACAAGCATTGCCACGTTGCAAAATGGCGGTCTGTAATTTTCTATAGAGTTGTTTTTTAATAATGCGATGTTTATGTTGGGCGTGTTCTTAATTACTAGTGTGATTTATGAACTGTTTTGTGGAGGAGTCAATTACAATAAAATGCTCTGTGAGCTGCTGCAAACTTAACGCATGGCATGCAAAGTGTATATCTATACCTTTAGAAAAGGAGGTGTTAGGTCAAATATTATGATTGGTCAGGCAGATTCATGTGACCATGCATCACAATTCTCCCGCCACTTTATCATAACTGTTAGCCAATCCTCAAAGATGTGTAGGTGCAGAGATGCCAGTGTGCGTCCTTCAAGGGGATGCAGGGGTAGGGTGTGGGTGCAAGGGACCCACAGCCTGCACTTCCATGCAAATTCAACTGGCAGGTGCATCGGCAACGCTTGCATGGACTCTCCGTCCCCACATTGGCGCTGGGTTGGAGTCATGAAGCCCACAACCCACGTGGGGTTTAGTGAACACCTTTACATTGAGGGCATTAAAGGGCCCATCTCTGGAAATGCATTATTTATATTTCCACCTCTGCTTGGGAGGTGGAAATGCAAAAAAATAAATAAACTACTGCTCATGGACAGCACGAGTGCTTCTATTTTGGGCAAAATATTCCTGCCTGCTATCTTTAAAAATACCGGCCATTCTTTGCATCTTCCTTGTGCAAAGAGACCAGGCGCAGTGGAAAGAGCCATAACGCATCAGGTTGCTAATCGGAAAGACATTGAATCTGTGCACTTGGCCAGAGGTTTTCTCCACCTGCCTGCTTCTGCCTACACACGCCAAAATGGAGAATGCTCTTTTATCAATCTGCTGCTATCATATCTCTGCACCGGGCTTGTGTGCTCTTGTAGAATACAAACGGGCACTGTAAACTATATATCGGTCCAAAGTACATCCTCATATCATGCCGGCCCTCTCCGACAGTATCCCACCTCAACCTCTCAGGATCTAAGCATTTAAGTCGGTCTCTTCCTGAGGCAGCTTTGTGGGGGAGTTATAATAATATCAGATGTGATGTCATAGGTTATTTATAACACCCTTAATACCCAGAGATTTCTAAGCAGGGACCCGGGGATCGAACCTGTGTTGCTCTGTGTCGTCTTGCTGCCACGGCAAGCACGTTGCCCCTGAGCTATCCTCCCTAGACAAATCAAGAATCCATGATCCTGGTCTAGATGGGGAACAATCTCTTGTTTGCTGCATTTATTCATTGAGCGAAAAAGAGGTCCAGAATTTTGGAAGTTACGTAGTAACAAAAGAGGATCGGCAACAGTGTCAGGTGAATAGGTGGGATGATCGGTCCACATTTCACATATGGTGTTTCTCGGCGCTTGTTGAGGCAGAGCCAGCAACACCACATCCAATGTTTGGATTCCTTTATTGCGCTTGGATCCTGGGTTCACACTCCAGAATCCTCTTCCAGTTTGCAGTAGATGTGGATATCATCTGTGTGCATGTGGCCCTCAAAGTTGTTGGTTACGAAGATACAGGACATTGGGGCTCATTACAAGTTTGCTGGTAAAATGGCAGTAATACCGGTCTGGCAGTGTTACCGGCGGGGTGACTGGCGAAGTTAGTACTGTATTGGGAGTCATCAGGAGTGCGCACACACACCCCTGCTGGAAATGGCAATTCCGGCTGGTGGTATCAACGGCCCTTGGCCCGTAATACCGGCAAAGTATTGCCAGTAATCCCGTTTCCACCACCATACTGGCCGGTATTATCATCATCGGAAATAGTGTCATCGACGGAATGGGAAGCTCGGTGGCGGACATCTGTAAAAACTCAATCCACCCCGATCACCCATTTCCTGCTGGCATCCAGTCCCCAAAATTGTGGCAACATAATATCACAGGAAGAAAGGCCTGTCTGCCAGATCCCTGTCCCTGGAAGCCAAAATGTATGGAGCCATAGCTAATGGCATTGGCAGGTGCAGGTCTGAAGCATGCTAATGCCCTATTCAGCGTCAGGCACAGAAAAACCTCTCCCCAGAGTAACACAGCCAAATGGGCCGACATACAGACAAGGGTAACAGCAGTGGGAACTGTACCCCGCAGCATCAGGGACTGTCAGAAGCACTGGGACGACCTTAAGGTGAGGGTCCTCAGCCTCATAACCAGACACAGGAGGGAAAGTGCTGGCACAGGAGGAGACACAGTGACTCTATCCTCCTCATGAAGGGCATCGAGGGGCTAGGGATGTGTGGAGGCTGGAGCAGGTACCCATGGCGATGTCGGTAAGTATATCTGATAGTACATGTGAATGTAGTATCCAAAAGCATGCATCCCACAGCCAAGATGCAGAAAATGGGCACGGGAATGGTTCAACACATGGCAGTCACAGCAAATGGCCAGTGAGCACACACTTGCCAGGGGAGGCAGGGAAACAGCAATACTGTAGTTGAATCGTGCATTCCAGCACATGGACACATGAGAAGCACCCATGTATGCCAAGACAGTCCATGTCAGTAAGTGAAGCCCCACCCACAACAACACGCCACCAGGCTTGGCAGGTCAACAGGCAATGCGCACATGCATGCACCGTGTATACCATCAAAAGGCACTACCACCATCTGGTAGTAGCAACAATCATTGGAGCGATACCACCCAAGTCAAGCACAGGAAATGTGCATCTCTGGGACACAAACAAGCTCGCATGAGTGTTATGCAAGTACGCAGATATGTCTGCTAGATGACTAACAGCATGTCATTCATTCCCCAACAGGAACACAGTCCATGGACAGTGACAAGGGCTGTCCCTCCAATGCAGGCATATCATTTGCCCCCAGCCCTGCACATGACAGACCCCTTGCCAGCAGGAGCAAACAACAGGGCAGGGCTGCCAGGCCACCACCTCCACCACCACCTCCAACCCCACCACCACCACCTCCACCTACCACTGCCGTGGACACACCGACAAGTCCTGGCGATGACACAATACCCATGTCAGCGCTCAGCGGCCCCTCAACCAGCCAGGCCCGTGACGTGGCAGTTGCTAAAGCCACCACCGTTATGCCGCAGCCAGCACCTGTCAAGGGACACAGTGCTGCCGTCCCATGTGTCCGGAAGATGCAGGGTTCCAGCACTCCCTTCTTGCCATCACAGGCAGTGCAGCCACTGGACCATCATGGCAGGGCCCATGTGGACACCACAGATGAGGATAAGGGGGATGAGGTGGAGCATAGGATGGGAGGTGCATCTCCATGCTTCAGCCCTGTCCCTCCACAAAGCCCACCACCTAAGCCAGTGCCCAATTTGTCGACCATGAGTGCATGCCTGCGTGCGATTGAGGAGCAATATGCTTCCATCAAGGATCTGGTGGGCCAGCAGCAGCATGAGATGCAGGACATGCTTGAGTGCATGTAAGGTTGTATCCACAGGATGGCCCGGTCACTCGGCCATGCCACCGCTGCGATGACTGCAATGGGACAGAGGGTGCGGGAGCACACAAAGGCTAACTCAGCCTCCACCGAGACCCTGTACCAAAGCATGCAGCTCACCCTGCAGTTCATATGGGTCTACGGGTCAGAGGACTCCACCTATGTGACACCCACAGATGGCTCCCTACCTGGTACTCCAAAGCGCCGCTCACAGCGCAACCTCACTGGCAAGGACCCAGTGAAGAGCCTGATGCACAAGAGGCACAGAAAGTGACATTTGGACACTGCCAGGGAGTTTTGAGGGTGTGTGTTTGGGGATGGTGTTTTGAGGGTGTGTTTTTGGGGGATGGCTTTCTGGTGAAGGTTGTTCCACATTCCACTTTGCTGCATAAAAATATTTTTTACTTGAAGCAATGACAGGACATTCCTTATTGTGCACAAGTGTTTAATTTGAGAGAAAATTCTTCACAAAGGTGCAAGGGGAGTGCAATGTGATGTTTTTCTCCCAACAAATGTTTAATCAGTTTCTGGCAAGCCAGCACCTGCCCCAGTCTTCTACCCACAGAATGCATGCATGCATGGCACCCGCAGGCACTGCCTCATCCTTCTCAGGGGCAGGGGAATGTTCAGCTGAATGCAGATGTTGTACAACATTGCACATGCAAGCACAATCTGTCCCATGTTGTCGGACTATACATGAGCGCACCCCCAGACCGGTATAAACAGCAGAAGCAAGCCTTCCACAGGCCAAAGGTGTGCTCAACACACACCCTAGTCCAGACTTGTGCCCAGTTGTATGCCTACTCCTGTGGCATCTGGGGATTGCTCAGAGGAGTCATTAGCCATGTAAGGTGCGGGTATCCAGAGTCACTGCAAGGGGAAGAGACATAGGTGTAAATCATGATGATCTGTGAATGCATTGGCCCTAACTGTAGCATCTCGATAGAAAGTCTGTGCATGCATGTTCCATGTGTCGCTGCACAACACTATTTCACATTCCAGTCCTTGCATGTGGCGTTTACTACTCAGGGTGGGTGTTCAGTCTGTCATGGTACATCATGCACACAGCTCACAGTCAGCACTCGTTGCTTTCATGGTTGATGATTGAGAGGGCAGCGTGTAAAAGCAAGGAAAAATATCGAGGCTGAGTACCCCAAAAGGAAATACACCAAACACGGGCTTATAAAGATTCACAGAGCTTTATTCTATAACTGTACAGTTTTACAAAGAAACAAAGTATCCGATAGCTATCTGGCCCTCAGTACATCACAGCGAATACCAGCCCTTTCGGAGTAAGAAGTGAGAGGTACTGGACGTCTAAACGTTCACATCTTTTATACATTTTCCAATCGTAATGTCCAGCCCCTCTGCAGGTTAATAACTCTCGGTCTAGGGTTCATGCCGAGTTCACTTCTAGTTTGTCCAATTATATGCATGTGGATTATTTTCAGTTTGTACATCAAAAGTCACAATGGCAACAGTGCATCTTCGGAATTAACATTAAGCCTTGGTACATGTCTTATACAATGTAGTTCAACAAGTGTCCATGTTTAGTATTTAAACAACATTGTATTTGATGTATGTCCGCGGATCGGACTTGTTGGCGCGGGTAATCCTCTGTCTACAGGTCAAACGTAGGACAAGGTCTCATTACACGACCCAAACATTCGACCAACTGGCAGTTTAGACATTAACTTATGTGCGAAGGTCAGGACAGCTAAGTTACAAGTGGGAAACACTGTCCACCATTTTAGAACACAGAGTTACTTTGAAATGGAAATCAAAATGGCTGAGGGACCTAAAATGGCAGCTAAGTCGATCTGAGATCAGAACTTCACAACGTGGATTTCTTCGCAGAGCGACTGGGCTTAGGCCAATATATACAATAAGGAGGCACAATATGATATCCCGTTTAACAAACCCTCCTTTTGGCCTAAGCCAAGTGCTAAACTACTTCTAGTCACTTTACGAGTAACTCCACGTTTCAATGTCCATACATCCTGAATCATTATCGGTGATACCAATTGACATGAGGTCAGATACTGAGATTTCTTTCAGCACAAATTCATTGGATATTTTCTCTGGGGCGAATACCTTTGCCCTAGTGTACTCATCGCTTGTGCACAACATCTTCCTAACATCAAACACATACCAGGAAGACATTGTATACAACAGCAAAGAAACAACAGAATACCTAAAATAATCAGGAAGGCCGAAAGTAGCTTCCATCTCCAAGATCGTAGGAGGTCCCAGAACCAAGCACTAACATCCCAGTTTCCCTCGGGAACATGCACTTTTGAACTGAGAACATGCAGATTTTGAATCGCCCTAAAGATTGTTGGGGAGGAATCTGGCACGAAGACACAGCAAGCCGACTCCACTAATTTACATACCCCACCAAGTTCAGCCAGGATGACATCTAATGCCTCCCGGTTCTGAAGTGCCACTAACCTTATTGCTTTCTGTTCTAACGTCATATTATAGAGTATGTCAGTGGTCCGGTTGATGGCCCTCTCCAGTACTCTCGCTAGTCTCCTGATATCTTCTGAGTTCAATATTTGTCCCCAGAATGGCACAAAGGATTTAGCTACATCGCCCAGGACTTGTGCTGGAGTATCGCCATTCTCGTCTCGCCGTGGACAAGCCTTTGAAATGTCTACAGTGCTAGCAATGAATACCCCGGGTAACAGACTCCCCAAATAACATGTTCCCTGCCAATCTCTGGGTAACCATGGAAATGCCTCATTACCGCAAACAAAGTAGACAGGTTCGCGAACATGCAAAGGTCTGTCCTCACTATTCAAATTCGCAACGTTGGCGCAACCCTTGAAATCACCAATTGACTGAGTACCATTCCTCTGTATGCAGAAAGAAACTGAATCGGGGCTGTGGTTGACAGTATAAGAAGATGGAGTGGCATCCCTATTGCCTATAGGAGCCATCTTGAAAGAGATCAAAGATTGAAAAGGACGAGACAGTCTGTCAGAAGGCCGAATAGAAGCAATGTTTGGCTTGCTCCTATTTGCAAAGAGTGAGCATCCCAGGGGCGTTAGAACAAGTTTTTCAAAATCATTTAAGTTAGTCCCATCAAAGTTCCGTGAGATGCTATTGTTCCATCGAACAAAGAATAGTGCTCTAAGAGAAGCATAGCAAGCAGTTGTCAAAGGTAAACGATGAATATACCAACCCAGCCCATTATCCCCATGTTGCGGTAAATGCGAACAGAGCCAACAGTTGGATCTATTAAAAATGGCATGTGTAGCATTCATATTGAGTAATAGAGTGTTGTTGTGGTAACTCTGTCTGTGCTGAGAGCCTCTAGGAGATAGAGTGTGCAGATGCACGAAAGGAGTAGAAACAGTGGGTACATTTTCAGTGGTTAACACAATTTCAAGCGGATGTACTTCTTCCAGATACCAGAATCCCAAGGCAATGATTATTGTGAAACCAGTTAACATTATCACTAAACAACAATACGTTTTCGGGGCCCACACATTTGATTGTTCATTTTCATCGCTGGTCACACAGTCTCTTATCTGTTCCGTACAAGCGGGAGCGGTTGCAGGCATTGTTCTTCAAACGATTTGCATCAATGTTATTTGCTGGCGACCTCCAGGCCGAGCGTCTTCTTAGTCCTTTCACAAACCCTAGCCAACAGAATCCCCTATATGCAAATGATGGGGCCAAAAAGGCAAGCCCTTGGATGATTTTCTTTGATGGCACAGCCGAACCGTGCAGTAGGTCTATTTCCTCAGATGCAGATCGTACCTTGTGACTCCTGGTACTGAGTGATCTGTGAACAATGTGTCGTCACTTCCCGATGGAAGCAACAAATCCAAAGTGAGACCTGATGCAAGATTCGGAACAACTTTTAAAGATGGAACTGTTGGACAGTGTGGAGATGAAATGGCTAGTTCCCCAGGCCCACAGGCCCAGGGAGGGTTTCTGACGCACTCTCGATGCTGTTTACTGCTTCGTGGTCATTGGTTGCAGTACTGGTGAGGAGTTCTGTATCTTCTGTAGCGTGTGGCAAAGGGTGTGGAATTCTCTTGATGTGGGACCCGTGGATCCAGTGTTTGTTGCCTGCTACCCGCACCGCCGTCTGCGTGACCAGGAGGATCTGATGGGGGCCCCGCCAACGAGGTGTGAGACAAGAAGATCGCTCAAATGACTTTGTGAGGACCCATTCTCCCGGCCGTATGCTGTGACCGGGACCCTCGTACCTGACAGGTAAAGCCTCTTGCACCTGGTGATAAATCAAATACAGATTTTTAGTTAACTGGCAACAGTAATCAGAAAGAAGTACATTTTCGACCTTAAGTAAAGAACGGGCTTTGGGACATTCAAAATGTTAGCTGGCCTACCCATAACCACCTCAAAGAGAGAGAGCCCAGTCTTAGTTTGAGGGGTCGTTCTCATAGACAATAACACGATCGGTAAGGCGTCCGGCCATTTTAGTTTGGTGCTGGCACACGTCTTAGCAAGCTTGTTCTTGATGATGCGTTATGTCTTTTTACTAGTCCAGCCCGAATGGAACTGTTTATCGATCTGTAATCCCGCGCATATCTGCAGAATTACAGCAGCGATAAAAAGTGGACCATTGTCCGACCAGATGGCTCTTGGCAGACCAAATCTTGGAAAATATTCCTTCAGCATGGTCTTTGCCGTGGTCATGGCTGTGGCATCTTTGACGGGAAAAGCTTCAACCCATTTACTAAAGGCACAGATGACAACTAATACGTATTTGAAATTATGACAACGCTCCATTTCAATAAAGTCAAAATGAATTACTTCAAAGGGGACAGAAGGTGGACCAAAACTACCCCTAGGAGTTGATGTGCCCTTTCCCACAATGTGCTGGACACAAATCATACACCCCTGAACGAAGCGTTCAGCTACCTTAGAGATTTTGTCATTTACCCACACATTTTGCAACATTTTGGTGACCTTACGTGCACAAATATGGGTGGGACCATGAGCCATAACAACCATCATCATAATATACGCGTCAGGCAATAACCACTTCCCTACTACTTTGTCCACCCAACACCCGTCATCATCCAAATTTTCCAAACCCTAAGCCCATTTCCTAGATTCCTCTAACGTGGCATCAGCTTGAATGTTCTTTATGGACTCAATACCCTCATCCAAAGTACAGGCATTTATGGCTTCCTTTGAAGTATATATTTCTGAAGAGAGATCAGTGGCAGTGTGTTTGGCTATCCGGTCACAAAAAGCATTCCCTTTTCCTACATTATCTATGATTTTCTGATGCACTGCGCATTTCATAATGGCTAGCTGAGTGCAAGCGCTGAGAGTAACCGTACTATCAAGGAGCCATGCTGGATTTTAGTGCCATGTGAGGTCAAGAAACCTCTTTCTGCCCAAAGTCTGCCGAAGTTGTGAACCACCCCAAAGGCATACTGACTGTCAGTATATATATTTATGGTAAGCCCTTCGGAAAGTTCACAAGCTCGGGTCAATGCTATAATCTCTGCTGCCTGCGCGGAATTATACGCAATTCTTTTGGTCTCCACGACCGTGCTCAATGTGGTGATTGCATAAGCAGCTGTGGGTGTACCATTCGGGAGTTTGAAACAGGAGCCATCACAAAACAGCTCCTCTTGTGGATTGTTCAAAGGAGTATCAATTAGATCAATTCTGCCTTTTGTCTCCTGTTCTGTAGTGTAAAGGCAGTCATGTGACTCTTTGTCACTGCAAGCAGTACCTTACGGGAAAGGTAAAAGTTCAGCTGGATTAAGAACACAACACCTCTTTATTCGGATGTGCGGTGCAAACAAGATCAATTCGTATCTCGTTAATCGTGCGGGGGTGAGGTGTTGCGTTTGTGTTCTATTTAATAGAACATCTACAGAGTGAGGTACCATCAGGGTTAAAGCATAGCCTAGGACCATTCCCTCGCTCTGTTTTACGGACACACCAGCAGAAGCGACAGCTCTCCAACATCTTGGCAAAGCACATGCAACTGGATCAAGGGCCGAAGAAAAGTAGCCGCATGGCCTATTCTTCCCTCCATGTTCCTGCGATAATACAGCCAAAGCACATCCATCACATTCATGCACATACAACACAAAGGCCTTTTCATAGTTTGGTGTGCCCAAAACTGGTGCCGAGCACAATGCAGTCTTGAGCAGATCAAATGCTTGCTGGTGTTCCAAGTTCCACGGCAATGGCGAAGAAATGCCCTTCTTCGTCAAAGCCAACATTGGAGAAGTTCGGGATCCACTGCCTACAGTAAGAAGCCATTCCTATCAAGGCTCTAACTTCCTTCTGTGTATTTGGGACAGACATGCTAGAAATTATTTTTATCCGTTCAGGCGTCAACCTTCTTCCCTCCTTTGACAGGAGATAGCCTAAATAGGTGACCTCCTGTCGACAATATTAAAAAATTTTAAGCAAAGCTTTGTGTCCATGTTGTGCTAGGTGGATAAGCAACAACATGGTGCCCTCCTTACAAGCGCTCTCTGAGTCAGCAGCTAAAAGTAAATCATCTACATACTGAAGCAGTGTACAAGTAGTGAGCAACTCGAGTGTGTAGAGCTGCTCTTTCAAAGCCCTACTGTAGATGTTAGGACTTTCTGTGTAACCTTGTGGTGCACGGGTGAAGGTAAACGAGCATCCCCCTAAGGTGAACGCTAACAAGTATCTACTGTCCTTATGTATAGGGATACTAAAGAAGGCGTTCTTTAGATCCACAACAGTAAAGTGAGTAGCTGAAGCCGGAATCATGGTTAATATTGTTGTCACATCAGGCACAATAGGAAATTGTGGAGCAGCGATCTTATTAATGGCATGTGAATCAATAATGAAACAGAAGGGAATTGCATTATCGCCTTTTTTGTACACGGGCAAAATCGGACTATTGCACAAACTACCTGCAATTTCCTCAATCACCCCTCGATGCACAAAATCGGAGACTATGCATTTCAAAGCTTACTCACCATCAACCGAAATCTTATACTGGGGAATACGTGGCAGCTTTACTCCATGTTTCAAAATAATCTTAACGGGCTCAATTTGTAAAACACTGACATCATTATTGTCAATTGCCCAGAAACACTCCGGAACATCACTAAATTCTGGCGGCAAAGGTCTGGTTAAGAATTGAGATACAGAAAGTTGCTGTGGTGAAATCATCAAACACACTCCATCAGAAGAACAATGAATTACCGCATTTAATTCCTTCAACAGATTCAACCCCAACAAATTCTCTCCACAATTTGTGGTCAAAAGGAATGGACAGTGGTCTTTAAATGTAAATGGACCCAAAGTAAAAGGTACCAGCGAAGAAACCGGACAGACAACTGGTGTGCCAGAAAACCCTACAGAAATATTGGTTTGCCCTGACAGTGGAATGTTTGTAACCCGTGAATGGCCAATGGAACACTTCTGTGCCCCTGTATCTATTAAGAATAGATGCTTCCTATTTCCCACTATCATCACAACGTAGGGACCTTTCTGATTAACGGGAATAGGCATTGGTTCCAAACCCTGCTTCGGGCAATCCTAGCGAAACAGAATGTCGTCGAAAGGAAGTTCTTCAGAGAGGTAAGTGGCAGAAGGATGATCAAAAATGTTTCTATTGTCCACACTTGATGCCTGATTGTCCTGTGAAAAAGGTTGCTGGGAATCCTGTGAAAACTGACTTCTACCAGGACTCCCTGCCCCTGGGCGGCCTCTGGATCATCTACCCATATTCCCAAATGCATTATTCGACCTCTGCTGGAGGATCGGGCACTGTGCACACCAATGACCTTCCTGTCTACAATAAGCACACTGGCATCTAACAATTTGTTGCAATAGTACTTGTGTCTTTAAGTCGCCTTTTCTCTTTTCAACTCTTTCCTTTTCTTTATTGACACGATTCTCATAGTACTGAGCCATATGCAGTACTTCTGACTGAGACTTTGTTTGCCAAGCGCTCTCGGAGGACATAATTTGTGACTGGATGTCAGGCAGCAATCCATGCACAAATTTGTCCACGAAGAGTCGTTTCCCAGACTCTGTGCTTAAGTCTTGCCCACTGTAATCTGAAAATACTTGTTCGAACCAATTAAAGAACTCGGTAGCACCCTCAGATTTCCCTTGGACACAGGCCGTAAGATTGTCCCAAATAATCCTTCTCTCAGGAATTATAGCTTTCAATTTTGTAACTATTCTATCAGGCAAAGTTAGTATTACCTGTGGTGGTCTCTCACCAGCTGGCCTCTCTCTATCGAGTCTAATCATATTAACCCATGAATCTCCTAATCCTGGTACATCATCTACAGTCCTAATCTGTTTCCATAAATCAACAAGCAAGAGTACGGGAAATATTAAGTCAATATCACTTAAGGTGAATACTGATGACTCTATTTCTTTGTAGAACCCTGTTGGATTCTTCCTAATATCGGGAATAGATTGTTTGATGGTGTTCACTTCCTGTCTCGAGAACGGGACGTGAATGAACTGCGACACATAATGTGCAGGAATATCCTGAGCAGGTGTACCCATTGCAGCATTAGCGGGAATCTCTACTTTTGGGACAAATGTCGGAGGAACCTCTCTCATAGGCAACTGAGAAGTAGCAACTCCAAACGCTTACTAAGAAACAGAGCTAAATCGAGCGCTAAAGCAGCTGGAGAAGTGTCTAACGAAAAAAGCCCTCTTATAAATACTCAATAACTCTGCGGGACATCAAATCTTTTTTTTACGCATTCATCTTTCAGGTACTCTACCATTACCTGTATCACTTTCCTCTGCATTTCTGGAGCATACTGACCATACGTGTCATATACTTCAACGGGAGTTATCGACGTGCCTGAAAATCACCTAATCACATCTTTCATACAAATTCGTGTTTCCTCATTTATCAATTTATGACAAGGAAATAACTGTTTCTGTACTAACATAGCGTCCAAACTATCACCATCTATATCTTCATTCCTTAGCCTTTCCAACTCCCTTCTATACACAAAAGCCCTCTCGACATGCTCTTGTACTTTCTCTGCAGTATCTCTAGAGAATGCTAAAGTATTCAGATCCCTTAACCCTTGTGGGAGATCTATATCACTTAGCCTGTTCCACATTACACATAAATGAATTCCTAATCCTTCAATAAAAACATTTTTCTCAGGAAAATTTTCTAAATTACAAAGTGTGGCAAGAACATCAGCTTGTTCACCCCTCTCCATGCAGTGCTTAGCCCATGCAGTTATCTCACGCTTTTTCTCTGATGACACAGTATTACGAGTTACAACCCTCGATCCTGCTTCCCGATCTACAAGCGGTGTAGAACCACTTGGAAGAGGGAGAGTAGGCACATTTGGAACATCCGGAAACAGAGGTAGTATCACTGGCGCGGTAGGCAAACCCACCGGACCCGTTACAGCCGGCAAAAGTGGAGGAACAGGTGGAGGAGCAACAACAATAGGAGGAACAATAGCCGGAGGAAGAGGAACATTAAGAGGAGCAATAGGAGGAGCAGGAGTAACAACGGGAGGAGGAATAACAGCAGGGAGAGGAACATACGGAGGTGGCGCAGTGGCACCAGGCCTTTGTTCATTCAAACGTTTGTCAATGAGTTCAAGAGATACATGAAAATCTTTAGAAGGATACATTTTCTGGATACCAAGTGAAAAAGCCCTATCCATATTCCTAACTGACTCAGACTGTTTATTCTGGTCATATAACAACGCTTTTTTGGCGTTTGTCATATGACAGTGTGCATGCTTTTCTCTACTCTTCAGCTGCTGCATAGCTTCTTTCTTCCATCTCTGTAATCCATCAAATGCTGCAGGTCTAGCCTTTTTCTTTAATAATATGGATTCTAAGTATTCAATACGAGGAATTTCAAAACTACCATTGATTGGCCACTGAAGTTCAGAAGCATGCCTAGTTTGTCTGTGCCAAATATCATTAAATACTATACTACCAATGCCGTGCTTACAGTACAGAGTACACGCCGACGACCCCTCCATTGGCGCCGGTCTGCCAAATTCCAAAGATTGTCTGTCACTGCGGAATAACGCCCTGAAGCAGGCAGACAATTTCCCAGGCATATCAGAACACTATTGTTACCTGGTCAATAATTGTACTCACAAGTGCAATGCGCCGAAACAAATTATCAGAATACTTAAGAATTGGGTTACGACTCACCTGATCAAATCCTAAAGAGGTCTGATCGGATTACAAAGTTCTAACTAAGGTCCCACGTGGTTGGTGATATCGGCAAATCTGCCCGTCTCGATATACGGACCCTCGTCAAGATGCTGACTCGGACCGCGTGCTCACCATCCAGGGATCGGGTCGTGCGACACTGCTGAGGTGTCGCTTCTCATGCAAGAAATTGGCCCCCTTTTACACCGTCCAATCCCGGTCCGATAGCCGTGTCAACCTTTAACGAGCTGGCATCAATCTTGAGGGTCCCTATTCGGGCGCCATCTGTAAAAGCAAGGAAAAATATTGAGGCTGAGTACCCCAAAAGGAAATACACCAAACACGGGCTTATAAAGATTCACAGATCTTTATTCTATAACTGTACAGTTTTACAAAGAAACAAAGTATCAGATAGCTATCTGGCCCTCAGTACATCACAGCGAATACCAGCCCTTTCGGTGTGAGAAGTGAGAGGTACTGGACGTCTAAACATTCACATCTTTTATACATCGTAATGTCCAGCCCCTTTGCAGGTTAATAATTCTCAGTCTAGGGTTTGTGCCGAGTTCACTTCTAGTTTGTCCAACTATATGCATGTGGATTATTTTCAGTTTGTACATCAACAAGTCACAATGGCAACAGTGCATCTTCGGATTTAACATTAAGCCTTAGTACATGTCCTATACAATGTAGTTCAACAAGTGTCCACATTTAATATTTAAACAACATTGTATTTGATGTATGTCCGAGGATCGGACTTGTTGGCGCGGGTCTGTCTACAGGTCAAACATAGGACAAGGTCTCATTAAATGACCCAAACATTCGGCCTACGGGCAGTTTAGACATTAACTTAAGTGCGAAGGTCAGGGTGGCTAAGTTACAAGTGGGAAACACTGTCCACCATTTTAGAACACAGAGTTACTTTGAAATGGAAATCAAAATGGCGGATGGACCTAAAATGGTGACTAAGTCGATCTGAGATCGGAACTTTACAAAGCAGATTTCTTCGCAGAGCGACTGGGCTTATGCCAATATATACCATAAGGAGGCACAATATGATATCCCGTTTAACAAGCGTATTTTGGTGGGTGGTTTAGGCCTGTGCATTGCTCCCATGTATGGTTCCAGATGGGGGTCTGGGTTACATGTGCAGGTTGTCTGTGTGGATTCCATGATGGATACTTATACATGGTGACCTGAGTACATGCCATATCATGGAATCACTTTTCTTCGCTCTGCATCTGCTCAACATGGAGTGTGCCTGGGTCCACTGAGCGGGAGTGTGGCATGTCGTTCTGCGCCACTTATATAGGTAAGGCATGAATCGCCTTGCCTTCCTATATTAGATGCAAAGGAGCAGCGACCCCCTCAAAACATGGCCTCTGCATTTGCAGTCAGTCCAAGCTGCACTGGGACTCTCTTTGTCCCGCCTCTAGCCAACTGCTATTGACCTGCGAGAACCTCTAATCCACTTCCTCCCAAGGAGCCGGCAGGCAAAGCCAACCCCTTGCAAGGGCCATGTTCCCTCCCTGTCAGGGCCGGGAAGGCCAACTGTTCTATACACCGGTACTATGTAATTGTGTAATTTTCTGGTCATCTGATTTTCGAATATCTTCTCATATTGACTGCCCACTGAATGTATCTCTTTAGTCATGTACCACATTGCGGAAACCCACTAGTTTATCTCTTACTACTTGAGTGATACATGTATTGTCTGCAGCTGACTCCTGATCGTTAATAGTCCTTGGGCCTCATTACACGGACGGAGGTAAGGGTTAACGGTCACCGTTAATGGTACCGGTGACCGTTAACCCTTAACGCCTGCTTTTTGCAGGTGTGAAAAACCAACCCGCAAAGGGACCAGGGAGCTAATTGCGGTACCGCAATTTGCGGTGCTGTAATTAGCACCTTCCCCATTCCCATTATGCCCTATGGGGCAAAAATGGGAATGGGGAAGGGCAATGGGGGAAGGGGGAATTACCGCCCCACCAACCTTGGAATAGGGCAGTAATTCCCCTTTCCACCAAGGCGCTGCCGGTATTTTACCGGCATGGACTAAGGTGCTAATAGCACCTTGGTCCACCGCCGTCCGTGTAATGAGGCCCCTTGTCAAGTTCCTTACTGTTTAATCACCTCTTTCAATGACTGCAACCTTAAGTAAACCATTGTCTTGGCACCCGTGTGCATGCCGCGCATGTACCCATCGTACACTTCCTTGCCGACCACGCTTTGATCTCGCTCCCTTTTTGTATGCTGGCCAACATCACATGCATACAGCGACCACAACCATCCACATGCATACAGCGACCACAACCATCCACATCAGCTGACTCCTGATCGTTAATAGTCCTTGGGCCTCATTACACAGACGGAGGTAAGGGTTAACGGTCACCGTTAATGGTACCGGTGACCGTTAACCCTTAACGCCTGCTTTTTGCAGGCGTGAAAAACCAACCCGCAAAGGGACCAGGGAGCTAATTACGGTACCGCAATTTGCGGTGCTGTAATTAGCACCTTCCCCATTCCCATTATGCCCTATGGGGCAAAAATGGGAATGGGGAAGGGCAATGGGGGAAGGGGGAATTACCGCCCCACCAACCTTGGAATAGGGCAGTAATTCCCCTTTCCACCAAGGCGCTGCCGGTATTTTACCGGCATGGACTAAGGTGCTAATAGCACCTTGGTCCACCGCCGTCCGTGTAATGAGGCCCCTTGTCAAGTTGCTTACTGTTTAATCACCTCTTTCAATGACTGCAACCTTAAGTAAACCATTGTCTTGGCACCCGTGTGCATGCCGCGCATGTACCCATCGTACTTCCTTGCCGACCACGCTTTGATCTCGCTCCCTTTTTGTATGCTGGCCAACATCACATGCATACAGCGACCACAACCATCCACATGCATACAGCGACCACAACCATCCACATGAGGTTCGCCTGCGACACGGATCTGCTCCACTGCTATATTACATTTCTCAGCCTGTGCTGGGCTGCACGCATCCTAGCAGCAATTTATGCATTGACGTTCTGTATTGACTTCCTCAAGCACTGCGTACCATGAGGCATGGCTCTTCAGAACATGCACACTTACCTATTTTGAGCGTTTTGTTATGATTACTTGTACACCCGATGTAGCCCTCTGTACCATGAGGCGCAGCATTTCCAGTGCATGCTCACTTACCTATTTTGACTGTTTATTTATGATTACCTGTGCACCTGATGTAGCCCTGCGTACCATGAGATGCAGCTTTTCCAGAACGTGCTCACTTACCTATTTTGACTGTTCTGTCTACTTGCTCACCTGACGTAGCCCCCTATACCAGCTGGAGGCATGGCTTTTCAAAGCGTGCACACTTACCTATTTTGACTGTTTTGTTATGCTTACCTGTACGCCTTATGTAGCCCCCTGCGTGAGGCGTGGCTTTCGCACCATGAGGCGTGGCTTTCGCCAGATCATGTTCCAAGACTCACCTGCACCTTGTAACCCTAAGTGTTATCTTGTACTCTCAAGTTGTCCCTTGCACTTTCTGTAACTTTCACCCTGATACCTAAGGGTTTGGCATGCTGCTATAAATACAAACATAAAATAAAACAAATGCCAGTGTCGTGCCCCTCTGTTGCAGGTTAGCAGCATGTCATTCATATATAGCAGTGTTCTTCAGACTTTTACATAACGGAGCTACATTTGTGTTTGTGGTCCCTACACCTAGTCGTTCCCCACCCACCTCAGCTCACACCAGGGGTGACAGGGGGTGGGCAAGCTAGTCAGTATTTCAGAGTATTGTTGGAGAAACTGATCTTCTTGTGTATTGTTGTACTGTGTGTTTTACTTTGAATGGGTGGTAACCTTGGTCATTGGTTGTGTTGCCAACTGTCATCTTCACACTTTTTCCCAGGCTCTTGAGGCACCCCCTGGACATCCCTAGGTGGGCCAGGCCCCCGTTTGCAGTCCATGCATGTTGTGAGATGTGTGATGTTGCATTCTGGTACCTGTAGTCCAGTGTGTGTGGCTGGCATGTTGGGGAAGCATGGTTAGGCCATGTACTGCTACATCGTGAGTCATGTCCTACTCCTATGGGTTGCAGGCTGTCATGTGTGAGGTGTGCAAGTGGGTCCTGCATGCACAGGGCCTTGTCAGTGTGGCAAATATTGTGTGATGGGACATGTACCCACGCAATATCCAGGTCTGCTGGCTCTGTGCCCCTCCATGTATGCCTGCTGCGTGCTGTTCCGCAATACCATGGCATCATGGGCTGATCCTGGAAAGCGGACACAGCAGTGGGTGATGGTGAGGTCTTCATCACAGGCGACCTGGACATTGAGGGAATGGAACTGCTTCTGGTTCCTGTAGACCTCCTCCGATACCTGGGCTGCCACCAACTCTATAAGGGTAGAGTCCAGGGCTGCTACCACATTGGGCATGTGTGCCATGGTGTAAACTCTTGCCTCCATGGCATTCACCTGTGCCAGGGTGATGGGAAGAGAAATGTGCCATCCCACCTGGTACATTAGTGCGTGTAGCACCTGACACAGCACTTTAGTGAAAGCATGCTTCAAGATGCCATGCAGTTGGATTACAGTGTGCTGGAACGTACCCTTGGCAAGGAAGTGCAGGACCAACAACAGCTTTACCAATGGTAGTATCGCTGTCCTGATGGTGATCCTGCTCCCTATGTCGTCCTGGATCTGGTTCAATAGATCTGCAATAGTCTCCCTGTTGAGGTGGTACAGGGTGAGGATCTGGCTGTCAGTGAAGGTCCATGGTTGTGCCTTTACCCGGGATATGGGCACATGCCTTGTTTGGTCTCTCCTCCTCGCCATCATCATCCTTCTCTCCTCTGCCTCATGTACCCTGTGGTGGTTCTCAAGCAACCTGCAGCTCTATGTTGGCCTGGAGCAGCGGCATGTGAATGCTGACAAAAACGAGTAGCAGCATGGTGGTGTAGGGAAGTGTGTTTGAGGAAGGTGTGACAGTTTTGTTCCCTTCCTGTGGGCATTGGGTGCACCTGTGACCTCATTTCCATCACCTGTATGCATTTACCTGCTTTCAGGTGTAGTATCTCTGCCTTGCTTTTGCCGGTATTACCGTAATCAACTTTTATTCCGCCGTCAGATATTCTGTTGCCGGTTATTACCACTGCCGATATTACCAGCACCGGTATTTCTGGAGCTGGAAATACCAGCACCGGAAATACCGGCAACAGAATTGCCACCAACTTGTACTTCGCTGGAACAGTAAAAGTGCCAGTAACCGGATTTAGCGCCACTTCTAACGGCAAACTCATAGAGAGCTCCATTGTGCCATGAAGATAATGCAAGTGATGGGTGAGATGGTTTACACTAATGAGACAACGCAGTCCATGCTCGTGATTATGTAGCAGAGGGATGGTTGCTACATACTTATTGGGAGACAGGTGTAGGCCAGCATAACAAGATACTTTTATGTCACTTACTTTAACACTTAACCCACCCCTCACATATCTCCAACCCCCACTTACCTGAGTTTAAAATCACCTTGGTTCTCCTCTAAGGGAAATGGATGTGAGATGAAGGGAAAAGGTTAAGATTGAACTCTCCAAAACCCCTAAGGAAGAAAACGCTGGGTATAATAACACAAAAGAAAAGGCGGAAAACAACATGCTGGTGTACCATATCTTTAGTTGCTCTTTGGATTTTGTATCTCCTTTCACATGTACATTTTAAAAGTGTTATATAAAAAGGGGAATCACACAACACTATTAACACTCTAACCCACCTAAGAAGCTGCATTCCTAAAAAACATTAAAAAAACAAGAGTCCTTAAAAAATTATAAAAAGTTATTTAAAAATAAAATGTAGTCTTTACGAATTTATGGCCTTTGTAAGCAATAGAAAGGCTGATACTGTGTGTGTGTTATAGAGTTCTGAATCCAGGATGTTAACTATTTAGGTTATTGGTTGATTCCATATAGGCTTGTAACTGAGCACTCACAGCTTGTCCAGGAGCTTTGCCACATAGGGAAGTTGGGAAGAAACATAGCTTGTTGGATCAAAAAGGTTAAAGGAGACAATTCTAAGGAACAATGCTGCCATTACCTATGTCATATGCTGTCAGGATGCGGTTTGGTAGCTACTCTTGGCGACAGTGTAGGCTTGCACCTCAGCCAAGATTGCAGATTTTGCACGTTGCAGCGACCTTACCAAGATTTCCGCTGCAACATGCTGACATCACCAATCTGACATCCTACCTGTGCCGACTTCCCAAGATTAAATACACACAGAATGGGTAAGCTAACGTGTCGCAACTCTCCATCTTCATTGCTACAACGCTAGTTTTTCTCCTTCCTTCCCTCCATTTTGATTCCTCAAGTCCTTCTCTCCTGACCATTATTGCTTATCTTCCCTCGCTAGTGTTTTACTGGCCTATTTAGTAGCCTCTGCCTTACTTGCTATTCTTTTGCTATTGCCTTCATGGATCGATTGTGTTGTCCTTCTCTGCTACTACTCTCCACTGCATTCTGTGGACTCTCCGCTGTTGCTGACTCCTGGTTACTCCTGTGGACTTTCTTCACCTTTACATCAGTCATATACAAGGAATCATTCTACTGCAGGAAGGAGGTTTTTTTTTTCCTTTGGGGTTTTTCCTTCTCAATTGGATCAGGCCCCCTCTTAGCCCTGTTACTTCAGGGTTCGACAGGCTTCCCGAAAGGACAGACCATTCCTTTTCCCTGAACTCGAACAAACCCAGCCCCAAGTAAGGCACTCATCTCAGAGTTTGCGACGCCCTACATCAGAGATAATGGCTCAGTTACCTGAGATTTTGGCAGCCGTTCAAAATCTGACGGCTGAGGTTCAAGCCCTCAAAGACAAAAATGCCTACCTACGACAGGCTTTTGCTACCAAAGACATTTTACCTATGGATTCATCATCCACGTCACCTTTTCTGCCTACTGAAAACATGGAAACAGCTACTCTTCCATCTGAGTCGTCTGAGCCCATGCAGATGGGGGCTGCCAGAGGTCCTTTATCTGTGGAGGAGAGAGCTTGCAGATGTAGCAAGGGCTTTTGTATGTATTGTAGTTCCACAACACATATTTTACGATCCTGTCCTCTGGCTCCTCCCTGACAAAAGGGAGACGCAACCTCCCGCACCTAAAAGGGAGTAAGGTCAGTGAGGTCGATTCAAGTCCCATGCTCCAACACCTTATCGTGGCACAATCTTCTTTAAACAAAGAAACACCTCTTTTAGTCATACAGGTGACCTTGTGGCTTTCCCCAGAACTAGTATGGGAAGTACGAGCAATGCTCGACTCAAGTGCTGCAGGGGTGTTTATGGACATATCCTGGGCTGCAAAAAATAAATGTTGCCCTAAGCCATTTCATCACCTGTTGAAGGTGTGAACGGAAGGCCATTGGAAAGTGGTCTCATAACTGAAAATACTGTGGACTTACAAATGCAAATTGCTCAACATCGTGAGTCCATTCCCTCTGATATGACTAATACTGCTCACAACCCAGTTATATTGGGAATTCCTTGGATTCCACAATGCAACCCCTTCATTAATTGGACAGCTCGGATGCTTTTTCTGGTTTCTGAATCTTGCACATTCTCCTATTTCACTACTCAAGCAGCTCCTGTCTCGATGAATACTGAACCGTCTTCTACTGAGTCTAAAGAGGTCATTAGGATTTGTGCCATTCCCACTAAGTATGTACCTTACCAGCAAGTATTCCAAAAGGAAGCAAACAAAAGCCTACCGCGTCATCATCCTGACGATTGTAGTATTGAACTCTTTCCAGATACAAGTCCATCCATTGGAAGGATGTTTATTCTTTTACCTTCAGAAAAAGAGGCACTCATGCAATATTTGGATGAAAATGTAGCTAATGGCCTAATCTGTGAATCTACATCACCTGCTGGCGCCTCATTGTTTTTTCTTTCTAAGAAAGACACTGTCATGATTTATGAATGTTATGAACGAGCTAAGACAGTTAAGCCACAGATCACCAATGGCAACAGCAAATGACCACTACTGTGCAGTGAATACAAAGTACACGGTTACACAAAAGGCGAGGGCTAGTGTCAACAGACAAAGGTAAGCATTTTCTGTAGATGATACATTGCCGTTGATGAATAACGCTTGTGGGTTCAGCAAAGAGCAAACACATAGCTTGTTCCTTGCAATGAACTCGACATGATCAATTCCTCTTGCTTACCACAGAATACCAGCTTCTTGTCTTTAACGGCTAAGTTTCACACCTGGCAAATCAGATAAGCGGCCAAAGGCAGGAAACGCATGAGTTAGTGGCAACAAACACATGTAGGCACTTGCGGTAGAAAAATATAATGCCGTGAAAATACACGTGGTCTTGACACCATCATAGTAATAAGCTTGGATGCTCTTTGGGCAAAAAACACGCATTCACACACAATGCGAGTGTGCTTTTCAAAAGACAGAATCAGACACTAGCTGTAAACTCACAGAGTCTTGCCGTTAGGGTCACCTAAAGGCAAACAGTTTCCCCTTTCAAACAGAAGAAAGCCAACCACGAGTGGCAGCTTCTTGTCTTAAGATGACCTTGTAGCAGAGTCAAGAGATGCTTCTGCACTGATAAGAAGCCAAAGGCAGGAAACACAATACCAAAATAGAAATACACGGTTAGAGTGGCTGAAGACAAGTATAGCTGTTTCCCTCTGAAGAAAGGCATTCACTAGAATGAGGTTTTAAAGGGGTCAACGAGGGAATGACATGCTTTGCTCTTGCCCCTACAGGACGCACATTCACTGTAAGGGAAAATATCCAAGAGGCAAAGACGGTACCTGTCGATTGAGTTTTCACATGGGTAAATCATGTGTGCAATGCAAACCAAAAGCACAAGAGCAGGTTCAGACTCTAGACTTCCTATCAAGACCGAAGAAATGACGCAAATAGTTTATGTAGATTAAGTCGCGCTTTTAATATAAAAAGCACAACAGACTAGAAAAACCCAGCTGGCAGCAGAGAGCAGACCACGAGATCGTGAGGGGTTGGGAAGCGCCTTCGATAGCAGGTGCTGGAGCAGCAGGCCTCATTGACAGGCAGTCGTGGTAACTTCGCATGCTGCCCGGCAAGGCATGACAAACGTGAGTTTAAGTGTGCTGGTTGAACTGTTTGCATATATGAGAATGAAGGTGTTTTTTATTATGTCACTCCACTCCTGATCGTACCATAGCATAGCTTAGACAACATAACATGAACTCCATGATTGCTCAAGCTGGTATTTTTAAAATGATGAATTGTACTTGATCTTTGTTAAAACGCAAATCACGTTTTTAGCTTATGCAATAACGCTCGTTATATACATGCCAGTATGTTACGTTTTTTTCCGCTCTTATCATAGCAGGTTTAATGATGTTCAAAGCTGGTAGAGAACAGAAGTGATATTAAATATATTGACTTGCTACCTTCAAGTATCAGCTTCATATTTTTGAGTAATGCTTCATAAAAAGGTCTCTTTGAGTCAAAACGAACTACACAACATTTTCTGGTTGTATTTTTGTCAATTGTGACAAGGGGTGGAACACTCAGGGAACTGTCAAAGCGCTATGCCGAACTCCTGAGGCACCTCTTGTCATAACTTAAGACTGTTGATTCTGTGCCCACACCACACAGCCCTACCTAGGGTCGAGGGGGGCGGGCAGCGAATCACGCCCTAAGGGGCAATTAAGTCAACACTGCCGAGCTCCGGCCTTGTATTCACTACCTGGCCTTAATCAAATCACCCGTAAGGACAGGTACCCACTACCACTCATCCCGGATAGTCTAGAAGCGGTTTGTGGCTCTTGGTGTCAATATCTATCACACGCCTGAACTCATGCATGTAAATAACACGGCGGCGGCGCTCCCCCCTTTACGCAGATCGATAGGGTTCTGGGCTCGTCTCCCCCTATCCATGATGGGCAGGGCATCCATCATCAAGATGATTGTTCTCCCCAGATTTCTTTATGGCTTTCAAAATGTGTTTTACTACATCAAGACTCCCTTCTTCCGCCTTTTGGATAAGATACTTAAAGACTTTTTGTGGGGAGGAGGCAGGCACAAATTTGCATTATTCACGCTGACCCTTCCTTACGGGCAGGGCGGCATTCAGCTCCCTGATCTGGAACGGTACTACCTGGCTGCCCAACTCGGCTTCGTAGCTAAATGGCTAGCTGATGATGACACTCCTGAAACAGTGCTTCTGCAACGCCCAATTGCTCCGATCCGGCTGAATGAACTCATCTGGGCCCCTCAACATATTCGCAGGTGGGATCCCCTTCTTGGCCACCCTGGGACGACAGATTTGGCACAGAGTAAAAATGCTTCTTCACTTGAAACATGCATACACTCCGGACATTCCGCTCCTGGCCGATCTGTGCCAGAACACCGTCGACCTTGCTGCCATTAGATACTGGGAAAGGCTAGAAGTATACACCTGAGGGGACCTGTATAACGAGGGCTCCTTCCGTGACTTCTCCTCCTTACAATCTGACGATGGCATGCCTAGTGGCCAATTCCTTTGGTATTTGAAGGTCCGTAAACTTGCGCGAACTAAATGGGACACTTGGCCTGATGAACCCGAATCCGACCCCTTTGTAACACTCCTGTATAGTTTGGGTGATGGATGTAGACCTGTGTCCAGTATATACAGCCACCTAATTGATAGGCCCAATCCCCGTAGTTTGGATCTAAAACTCAAATGGGATGGGGACTTGGGGCGAGAATTGTCTGATGTGGAATGGGGGAGAGCATTGGCGTTTCCTAAAGAGGTATCCAGAAACTCCAGATTTAGATTAATTCAGCTGAATGTGTTGTACCGCTCGTACCTGACACCACTTAAAATAGCAAAGATATATGAGCGACCCCAGCACGACTGCCCTTGGTGTGGTAGAGACGAAGCAGATCTCATACATATGTTCTGGGGATGCGTCGAGGTCCGACAACTTTGGGCGGAAGTGGAACAAAAATGTAGGGGGGCAGGCATGACCAGATATGAGTGGCCCCCGGGGGAGTGCCTTCTTGGAACCTATCCCAGACTAGCCAAGTTCAAGCACTCAGTGAAGCTCATGGATCTAGTATGCATTCTGGTCAAAAGGAACATTGCCATGGCTTGGAAGCGACCAGGGGGCCCACGATATCACGTATGGCGCAAGGAATTAGAGCGATGGATTGGGACAGAAAGTTTGGCCTGGGAGGACGGCATTGCCATATCCCCCGAGGACACGAGTCGAGCACTTGAAGCCTGGAAGACCCTCACATGGGATTTACTCAACCCTCCCAACGACGAAAAACCTCCTTGAATGACTTACCCCTATTTATACAACTTAACCGCCACGGAATACTTGCATTATCCTATGCTTGACCTTATGTGACTCCCTCCCCTCCTTGAATCATTCCCTTTTTTCCCTTTCTTGTTGACCTTCCTAAGAGGAACTACTCATCAACCAACCAGAGACTTGTTATTGTTCACGTCTTATGTTTCTTATCATTTCAGTTTATTTGTTGATATCTGAATGGCTTATTTCGACTAATTCTGATTTATGTCGCAGTTATCACCCAGTGCCATACTGCAGTTGTTCATCATATAAATGCCAATAAAGAAATTTGAAAATAAATAGAAGCGGTTCGTGGTGCAACTATTTTTACCAAGCTTGATCTGCATGGTGCATACCATTTGGTGCGCAAAAAGTCTGAAGATTAATGGAAAACCGCCCTTACAACAAAATTTGGCGATTTTGAATACTGTGTAATGCCGTTTGGTCTTGCCAAGGCTCCAGCGATTTTCCAGCGTTTCATCGATCCTATCCTCTCTGACCTTTTACACCACTCGGTAATAGCATATTACAATGACATCCTGATTTTCTCCAAAACATATGAGGAACATCAAACACATGTTGAGAAAGTTCTGCAACACCTGGAAAAAAAACAAGTTACGTGCTAAACCTGAAAAATAGCTGTTCGATGTAATGACAGTGCCTTATCAAGGTTTCATTCTGTCATCAGCTGGAGTTGCTATGGATGCATGAAAAACAAAGGCCATATTAAATTGGAAGGCTCATACGGGAGGGAAGGAAGTGCAACAATTCCTAGGACTGGCAAATGTATACCGCAAGTTCATTCCGCCCTTTTCCAGAAAGGTTTTACCTCTGACTTCCTTGTTTAAAAAAAGGACAAACCTTCCTTTGGGATTTTGCCACCGAAAAAGCCTTCCAGGCCTTAAAACAAGACTTTATTCAGGCACCAATTCTAGCACAACCAGACACCAGTAAAACCTTTATCCTCGACGCCTCCGATCATGCTGTCCGTACTGTCGTAAAACAACTGCAGGATGATGCAGAAGAATATCATGTTTTGTTATTTTTCAAAAACACTCTTGATTCAGAACAATATTACTCTGTAAGAGAAAAATAATTGCGTGTCACTAAGTTAGCCTGTACTGAATGGGGCTATGCACTATTAGGAGCCCCCGAAACTATTCAAATCCGTACTGATCACAGGAATTTCCAACTGTACAAAGAGTAGACAAGACCGTTGGGCTAACTTCTTTTCTCAATACCGTTTTATTGCTCACCTTCATCCCTGGTACAAAGAATCTTGTAGCTGACCTACTTTCCCATTGGGTTCTGGAACACAAGAACTTTCCTATTCCAAGAGAAAATATGCTTCCCAGAACAACCTTTGTAATGTCAATAGACGCTAGGATACAGCGGATTCATGAAGTGCTGGCTAATAACATACCGACACATGCTTTCTGTGAAAGATGGAACCTTAAGTACAATTCGGATTTATTATATAAAAACAAACAATTGTTTGTTCCGCAACAAGAAATACATTAATTACTTGTGTCACTCTATCATGATTCTCCAGTTGCAAGACACAGAGGAATCAATACCTCCTGTGACCATCTATCTGGTCATTTTTGGTGGCCAAACCTCTACAAGGGTATGAAACTTTTTCTATCTACCTGTTCTGTTTGTGCCCAGAATAAGACTCCCAGAAGGAAACCAGTAGGTTATCTAGAACAACTCACGTTAAGTTCCAGACCATGGCAAGTCATCTCAACAGGTTTTATCATCGACCTTCTGCCTTCAGAAAGTTATACTGCAATCATAGTAGCAATAGATACATACACTAAAATGGCTAATTTCTCTCCCTTGCATAAGATTCTTGCAGCATCCCAGATGACTTTTGTTTTCTTTAAGGATATCTTCCTTTTACATCACCTACCAGAACGTATTATCTCTGAAAGAGGTACCCAATACACCTCAAAATTCAGCACTGAGTTGCGCAGACAGGTGGGCATTCAAAGAAACCTCACCTCAGGGCATCATCATCAACGGACAAACAAAGCCTTTAAATCAGATGCTGGAACAGTATTATAGATGCTTTGTGATAGCCTCACAGGACAACTGTGTGCGTCTACTGCCCACAGCAGAATTCCCCTACAACAATTCTCTGCACACCTCTCTGGGCATGAGGCCGTTTCAGTGCACCTATGGTTTTCATCCTACCTAGTTACCTAGAATTCTCTGTAATGATTCCTCTGCTCTTTCCCTTGATGGATTGTTAGACAACTTGCTTGCCGTACAAAGGTTGCATCAGAAAATCTTACCATGGCTAGAATCGACATCAAGAAATGTGCAGACAGGCAGCGTTAACAAAATGTTCCTTATTTTGTTGGGGACAAGGTGTGGTTATCTGCTCATAACTTGCCTTCTCATCTGACACTTGGCAAGTTTTCTCCCAAATACTTCAGCCCCTTTTCTATAGAAAAGGTTATCAATCCAGTGGCCTTTCGGTTACGTTTACCTCCTTCCTGGATCAGGGTCCATCCTGTTTTTCATTGTTCTAAACTGAAGCCGTTTCGTCATGATACTTCTCTACATTCTACACCTAAGGTACCAACTCCTGTATTGAAAGACCAGCATGTGGTATTTGAAGTCCAACAATTATGTGATTCCAGGATACATTGTGGAATCCAACAGTACCTTGTTGAAGGGAAGGGCTATGCCCCTTGTGAACGCACTTGGGAATGTGCTTCTGATGTTCATGCCCCTCTTTTGGTACATCGCTTTCATCTGCGCCTGGAGGCTCTGAACTTGGGAGGGGCATGATGTCAGGAGTCGGTTCAGTGGCTGCTCTTGGTGATGGTGGAGGCTTGCGCCTCTGCTAAAATGGCAGATTTTACACGTCGCAGTGACCTTAACAAGATGGCCACCCTGATGAGCCGGCATCACTAATGTGACGTCCTGCCTGCGCCGTGTTCCCAGGATTAAATACACAAAGAACGGGTAAGCTAACGCGTCACAACTCTCTATCTTCGTTGCTACAATGCTAATGTTTCTCCTTCCTTCCCTCCATTCTGATTCCTCAAGTCCTTCTCTCCTGACCCTTATTGCTTACCTTCAATCGCTAGTGTTCTACTGGGTTATTCAGTAGCCTCCGTCTTGCCTGTTATTACTCTGCTTTTGCCTTCTTGGATCTCTTGTATTGTTCTTCACTGCTACTACTCTCCACTGCATCCTGTGAACTCTCTGCTGTTGTTGACTCCTGGTCATTCCTGTGGACTTCCATTCTGCTGCAGCATGGAGGTTTTTTCCCCTTTGGAGTTTTTCCTTCTCAATTGGATCGTTCCTTAGGTCAGGCCCCCTCTTAGCCATGTTACTTCAGGGTTCCAGGTAGCGTCCCGAAAGGATAGACCCTACCTCTTACCCGAATGCAATAGAACCCAGCCCCAGGTAAGGTGCACATCTCAGATATGCTTAGACACTGAACCATTTGTTTTTTAGAGAAGATGGGTCGGAGTATCTGATGAATGCCATTAAAAATTCATCGTTAGATAGGAACATCTTTTGAGAGACAAGAGGTGCGCTGTTCAACTACCTGCACACTCATTTGTGCTAAAGAGTGCAATGCCTGGCTGAACATATTTTCATGACACTGAGATGAAAAACAAAACCTGCTAAATCGTCACAAAGCATTTAGAAGCTTTCATGTACAGAGTCAGTCAGGGTGTTGTGTTGGGTCTTTCAAAACACAAAGCATTTTCTACTGAAACGAGATATAAGAAATGAACAACTGATTCTCTAGTTTTTCCAGGTTCTTTTTAGATTTGAAATCCTACTTGTATCTATTTTTTGGAGCTTAACCGCTGACTAATACAATCTGTGTTAGATTTCTCTAGTGTAGGTTGGTTTAGTCACTTGGCTTGAGGTGAGCCCTTTGTCTTGATAACTTTGTGCTGTGATAAATGTTGCATCTCTATATGATGATCATCTACTCCCTAGGACTTAGGGACATTTGGAAGAATGTGGGGCCAAACTGAGATGGGGATCCTTTTCAAAGAATGATTAGTGATGATATGACAAAGAGATTTGATGTTAGTCAACAATGTTAAAAAGTACCGTTATCTGTTCTGGTAACATTACAGTGTATGAGTTTTGTTCTGAGATTTGATTAGTTTTACTGAAGAGATGATTAATAGTGTGGTTCTAGAGAAGGTGTCTGCAACATATGTATCTCTAAATATTTTGGACTACTGCTCCCATAATGCCTGACCATTGACTATGCTGGCTAGGACTGATGAGAGTTGTGGTCTACAACATCTGGAGAGCCAAAAGATGTAGACCATTTTTTTTAGGAATGTTGGTCCTTTTGCTGACTGATAGACATTTTGAAATTGAGTTGTATCATCAGTGGGTTGTAGACATTGCTATAAGCCTGATATTAGGTTTCTAAAATAACCCAATTTTAACTAAACAAATATGTTTGTAAAAATATCAGAAACAGAAGAAACAGAGTGAGTGGTTGAAGTGGATAGAAGGTTATCATGAATCTCAAAGGTCTTTTCAGAAACCATGCAAATCTAGGCCAACAGGGAACATGATTCCTGCAAAAGGATAGTTAAACACCAGAGCAACCTCTAACCCCCAACCAAAGCTGTACTCTTCTTTAATATTAAGAGTCTGGCCCTCATTACGACCCTGGCGGAAATCGCGGTGCAAAATGCACCATGGAGCACGGCGGAAAGCTGCCGATAGCGCCATGGGGGTTGGCGGATTTTCCGGCCCATTCCGACCTTGGTGGGGCGGTAAATCCCCATCCCCCATTTTACCCTTCCCCATTCCCATTTTTGCCCCATAGGGTATAATGGGAGTGGGGAAGGCGTTAATTACGCCACTGTAAAATACGGTGGCGTAATTAACGACAAGGTCCCGTAGCGCCATGGATTTCTCCGCCCGGAAAAACCAGGCGGAAAACGCTCCATGGCGCTACGGAAACTCGTAGTAGGGCGGACGGGTCCGCCGCGAATAACGCTGGCGTAAACCCACTCCGCCAGGGTCGTAATGAGGCCCTCAGAAATGAATGCAAAGAACACTGTGTATGTATTCTGTTGTAGTGGTGGGTGGAAGTTCACTG
Organism: Ambystoma mexicanum; assembly: GCF_040938575.1. Taxonomy (NCBI): domain Eukaryota; kingdom Metazoa; phylum Chordata; class Amphibia; order Caudata; family Ambystomatidae; genus Ambystoma; species Ambystoma mexicanum. The sequence goes on along the minus strand of NC_090927.1, from coordinate 990,518,153 downwards.
CTTTCCTTACACTAGTTATTATAGCTGCCTGTGGTAGTGCATCAATTCTGTGTTGTCCCTATGGCACTGCATCTATTTTCTAAATCCCTGGCATAAACAGTGATTATTATAACCCTCAACGTTTATAGATACAGGATTGATATAAAGGTATGGGACCCCCTCTAATTAGAACAAACATGGCTAAATAACATGTTCTATGGGTAGGTTCCCACTCAGGAGGATCTACAACCACACTTTCGCTCACTGTACCTTTCAGAGAGAAGAAATAGCCATTTGCATATCACCCACAAGGACAGTCCAGCACCGAAATGCTAGGCAATTTTCCTCTGCACAAGAGTACCAACAGCAACCCCAGACCTGTGTTTTGGCCTTGGTGACCCTCTTCAGTGAGGTGGAGCTGTGCCTCTCCAAACATAGTGAGCAAGGGGTCCATCTCTGGATTACCCTGGGTAACATAGGAGGAAACCCCAAGTCACTAAACATTTATACAAAGGGCGGGAGCACCTTTAAGGAGATAGAACATGACAAAACAACCTGTTCTATGGGTGGTTCACACTCAGGAGGGTCTACGCCCATGTTTTAGCTCACTGTACCTTTCGCAGAGGAGAAACATCACATTTGCATATCAGTCTTGTACCAATCACAAGCACAGTCCAGCATCAAAATGCTACAGAGTTCCCCTCTAAACAAGAGTAGCAACAGCAACCCCAGACATGTGTTTTGGCCTCTGTGAAGGATGCAGTTACCTACATTTGGGTTGTAGACCCTCGTAAGTGGAAGAAATTCCATAGAACATGGTATTTGACTAATGTTCGTTCTTAGTTGAGGTGTTCCCCCACTTTTGTTTAATAGAGTTAGGATTGGATTAGGATCGGGCTGTGACAATCATCTGCTGAAACTTGAAGAAAGAGAGGAAGAGGGTTATTGGAAAATTCCAATTTGTAGAAATGCTCCTCTCAGCATGACTGAAAGCAATGTAAGTGGAAGTAGCCAGAGTGGCCAAATACATGGTCAACAGGACATTTAAGAGGCATCGCAAGACCTTCTCAAAAATACTTTCAGCTGGCCGAAATATTTTGAATTCCCAAGAGTGCTATGGTTTAACTTGGTGGAGGGCTGAAGAAGAGGCGATGGCGAGCTGAACCTTTTCAAGATTCCTGAGCCTGCTCGAAAATGTGAACCAGCAGCTTTTGACAAGCAGCCATGCCTCTCACTGGCTGGAGGTGATCTTACGAGAGCTGGAGCCTGATGAGATCACAGCAAAAATGAGATTCACCCGTATTGACGGAGGCACTATGGTGCAGAGCATGCCCACAGGCAGTGGTTGTCCTGGATGCATACCTCCTTACTACAAGAGGGATGTCCTGAACTTGCACAATAGGACTGTCGTTACATTCAGAAACATTAGGGTTGTGGCAATAACATTCTACATGCCATTCATCCCTTATCACGCTACAATCAATGCCAAACAAAGATGCTAGCAAGCATGCATTTTGTAAATCACTTTCTCTTTTGAACTCAGATGTGAAGGTACTAGTCAGAAGTGTTGGCAACCGGATTAGGCAAATATCTACCTATGATAATTCCTCCAGAAAAGAAACATGACCCAATCGTTGTGTGGACTGTACTTAGTTCTTGGACAAGCAAAGAAATAACATTGGACATAGAAAAACCATTTGATCACTGAGCGTTAACTAGTTTCAATGAATACCAGACAAAAAGTGCTTTTGTCCAGGCCTATTGAGATGGTTGTGACCTCTAAATATAGACCCATAGGCAAAGGTCAAGAAAAACAGAAAGCAGGGGCAGGAGGCAGAGGTGCCAGCTTTCTCTGATAGTATTTGTGATGTGGAAGGAATAGAGCTCACAACATTGTTGGTTCAAGATGAGATCCACTAAATAAATATATATTATTTTATAAAGTATGCATCAGTTGACATACAAATGTCACACTATGACATTCACACAAAAATAATTCATATATCATTATTAGACAAACATTTACATATTACATACATACCAAAATATACACATTACCATCACTAAATTATTTAAATAAAACTCTTTTCCTTCACTTATTCATTAGTTAAAATAATAACAACAACAATAGTTATATATAGATTGATTCAGTTATTTGGCTGAAGCAATGAGTAAACCTTCCAATCTTTACCATAGGTTAACTAAGGACAATGAGAGAGATACATGGGGGTTCTTCAAATATAGTCTCCAAAATGCCTCTGTTTTAATGGTACCTAGGGTATCTACAAAGTGACCTAAGTACATTTTGTGTAAGTGAAGGATAGCTGAACATCGTGTCAATACATGCTGAGGGGCGTCCCACCTGACCAATTTTCTTGCAAAGCCTACAAATCGACTTCTCTTTTTGTAAATTCATTCTGGGACCCAATACAGATAATATGAGAAGTACATTCATTCTAAGTAACATAAATAGTTGCAGATATTTCAGCAAGGGAAATTTCAGCAAACAATTTTGAAGTTTCATACAGTTGATTATGTATGCATTGTTTTTCTCTTTCACATAGCATGATTAAAACCACAATCCAACAAAAAATGCTTTTAACTTGAAGGATCATAAAAGAGCTGATCATTCCTCAGACAAGTTGGGGGTACATGAAGCCACACTTTGATATTACCTCAACAATATTAGACCAAATATCAGTAGCCAGCTTCAGTTCAATATCAGCTAGGCCATTAGGCCCCGGAGTGCTGGACATTTTTAACTTGGACATTATAAAATGTATGACATAAGTCTCAATAGTCAACTCTAATTTGCTTCTCTGTTATTATTAGGGGAATTTAAAGTAGCCTTTAGATAATTTTTCCAATCATGTTCACTTATAGGATTAATTTGAGGTGGTTAATTAGATTCCTTAAATATTTGATACAAATCTGTCTGTCCACAGGCCTTATAGTGTTCTACTCTGCTGATATCCTGCAAGTCAAATTGTACATTATGACGAGGAGATATGTGCAAGTTCCTGGCAATGTCAAACCTACTACTGGTGACACAATTGCAGTTAATGGCAAAATGGGAAAAAAAGAAAATGACAGACAACTTTATAGAACAAATAGGAATTGGTCAGTGGGAACCATTGGAAGAGCACAGATTTGCTTTTCTTGGAGTCAGAAAAGCCACATGAGTACTAACAGCAATGGAGGCAGGCCCTTGCATATGAAATTGTTTGAAGAAGAGAAATATAACTGAGAAACCTGTGGTGTCATCAAAGGACACCCAAGACTGCCCAAATGTGCCAAAATAGATTTGCACAAATATTTTCTTTTTTTTTAAATTGTTTAATGCCAAGACCAAGCTCAAGAGCAGTGCAGCGCTGTACAAGGTTTGGGTAGCCAGCGCTTGTGCTGACATCTTAGAAAAGTAGAGCAGCACTTTGAGTTGTGTTCTGCACCTCCGGAAAATTCAACATAAATATTTGCAGACGTGTATGATGGAGACACATTCATGACCATGCAGTTGTTAATGCAACAAATGATCTTTGTACTGATGCAAAGGATCTGAATATATGCAATTAAGGTAGATCATGAAAAGGGTATTACCTGATCAGCAGTTATTGACCTCAGTGATCCAACTGCCCACATGCAAGAAGAAGATAAGAAAATTGTGTACGCCCTGCATAATGAGCACAATCCTAGCGCTGTAACACCCAAGAAGGCCTCGGAGCAGCGCTGATATTAGGTTTACACTAACTCTAATACAGTGACTGCCACACTTTATATTCATCAAAGGTATCTCTGAGGGCAAAATACAAACCTATTGATTTCAACATCCTGTCCAGAACATATATGAACACCATGTGGAAAATGACAAAGCTTAAAGGAACCTGATTGGGTCAACTCCAAACTCCCCAATGGTTGATGAAACAATTAAACATGTGATATGGAACTGGCCTGTTAAACATATAATATTGTGAGGTCGGGAGCAAATGCAGCAGAAGATTGTTGAACATGCATAAAGTCCAATAACTTATAAGATAATCTATTGTATACTGGCCATCATACCAATGTCTAAGAACCAAAAAACAAACGTCTTACTTTGCTAAGTTGAGTTACTCCAGATCACGTGTGGTCTCGCTTAATTTTGATTCATCTCATTTAGTCCATTCATATTTGTATTCATTTTCAAAATCTATAATTTTTCTTTTCTGCCAAGAGGGTTCTCTACAAAGACATATGTTTGTGTTTTTTTTATACCTTCAAGTACAATCTACTCTAGATAGGCATCATTGTGACTTGTGTCCATCTAGTGTGACACCAGAGGTTCTAGCTAAGTGTTTGAATGAATCTTATATTGTCAGTTTTGCAAAGAGAGAACTCCTTAATTTTCCACGCAGCGTTCCTTATACAAGCATTTCGGTCTTTTTTTGTGAATTTAGAGGCTAGGCACATGCTACAAAAACAGTGTCTTAAGATGTTGCGTAATCCCCATTCTATTGTAATATAAGAGGGATGGGAATAGTTCATTGTGCTGAATGGACTAATATGCCTTTCATGTTTGTATGCTCCTGATGGCAAACTGCTTTTTGATTCAAAGACCTACAGTTTTCTAGGACATGTCAGCATTTTAACAGAGTCTGTCTAATAACTATGTTTTGTAATGTTTTGGCACAAACAGCTTAGTCTTGATTTTTACCTGCTGATGTATGAGATGTTGAGATCTTTCCTATCCCTATCCCAGGCTTTCCTTAGTTCCCGGCTTGTTAAGATTTTGGGTTAGCCTCTCTCTACCAGTTCTAATGGTAAGAGTTTAGCATCCTCAAAGTAATCTGATGTATTTTTGCAATTTCACATTCACTTAAAAAATGTATCTATTGGAAGGTTATCGACTGAAGCCTGGACATGTTAAATTCTATATTGCAGTAATGTATTTCTATTAGTGTATTTCCAGTATATAGTTTTTGATCTTCAAACCTAACATAAACATTCAAAATGCCATTTGTTATTTACTCATGAACATAGTGAATTCACATTTCTAATATTCAGCCAGGAATGGAAGGTTTTCAAATCATTAATCGAACCATTCCAAGTTATAATGACATGGGGGTAGTTCAAAGATTTTGGCGCACAAGTGGCGCTTGCGGCTGGCGCACAGATTGCGCGTGTGGCAGTCTGCGCCAGCCGCATGCGCCTAAACCCATTTAGGCGCACAGCGTATTCATGGATTTATACATCCATAAGCAGCCGTGGTGCAGAGTGGGGAGCGACCCTGCAGCAGCGCCAGTTACGACCCCAATCCCGCCATGTGCGCCAAAAACATTGCACAAATCCAGTACATGGCGCAAATGGCCAGTGGACCAGCATACAGCCCCCCAACCATGAAAATGCGTGTAAAACTCCCCACGCAACCCTCGGAATTCACGTACCCAGCTTGCTCTAGGCTAATAGCGTGTAAAACTTCACACGCACCCCTCGGAATACACGTACCCCGCTCGCGCTAGGCCAATAGCGTGTACAACTTCACACGCACCCCTCGGAATACACGTACCCAGCTCGCTCTAGGCCAATACCGTGTAAAACTTCACACGCACCCCTTGGAATACACATACCCCGCTCGCGCTAGGCCAATAGCATGTAAAACTTCACATGCACCCCTCGGAATACACGTACCCCGCTTGCGCTAGGGCACTAGCGTGTAAAACTTTACACGCATCCCTCGGAATACACGTACCCCGCTCGCGCCGGCTAAAACGCGTGGAAGACGTGGAAACAGTCCCCCCTGTTGAGTGGGCTTCCTGCGGGGCTTGCCCAGGGGTGAAGGGCTGCCTGCGGGGCATGCCCAGGGTGGATGGGCTGCCTGCGCGTATTCCGGGGGTACGTGTGAAGTTTTACACTCTTTTGGCCTGGTGCAATCGGGGTACGTGTATCCCGGGGGTGCGTGTGAAGTATCACACGTGATTTGGCAGTGTGTTCCCTCCCAGTGTGCCCACCCCCATCCCCCTCAGGCAGCCAACACCACAGGGGACCACCCCACACCCTTGGGCATGCCCCGCAGGCAGCCCATCACCCCTGGGCATGCTCCACAGGCAGGCCACATGGCAACATGCACTTGGGAGCTCCGACCTATGTCCCCCACCGACCCCCAGTGACGGGCACCTGCCAGCAGGCCCTGACTTATGTCCAAGCACCCAACCAAGCATTCCATCCACTCCAAATTGAAATCCCCGTGTCATGATAGATGCCAAATAACCAGTATGCGCACGAGTACAAGTCCGTCAGACCCACACAATGACGACACATGACTGAGAAAACCCACATTGTGACATGCACAAAACCAATGAGAGAAGACCACACAAATGAAGTAAAAAATAAAAATGTATTAAATACAAAAATGAATGAATGAAATGAAATTACACAAGAATTAAATGATAAATAAAAGGATGTCCAAAATCATGGAAAAATTATTATTGGTGAATTGAATAAAATGGAAAGAAAAATTCCTCCAAAGTGTCCGTCCATAGCACCAAATCCAAAGTAAAAAAAAAAAAAAAACATTCCACCATGGTAAAAAAAAGATGTTAAATCAGGTCCATAACTATATACAATGTAAAAATCAAGGGTCCATGTGCCCAACAATCCAAAGGAAACCTAAGAAAAATCCTACCTAATGAATAACTATTAACAAAAAGGTGGGGCATAGTCCATGCGCCCCAAAGGAAAAAAAAATGAAGGAAAGCTACAACTACATAACTATTTACAAAGGCGACGGGCTAGTCCCACGGCTCACTGTTCGATGTTCCGGCCCAGGGCATCATCGAACTCCATGTCGATGTTCCGGAGGCGGGCCTGTTCCCTGGACTCGAGGTCTCGCAGGGATGCAGCCATGCAATCCCTCAAATCCCTGCAAGTTTCCTCGAGACCCTCCGCCCTCCGCCCTCCGCCCGCCTCAAAGCCTGGTGCATGGAGTTCTCCGCCCTGACCATCCTGAGCCGTGCCCTCAACGCCCTCTGCATCTATTTGCCGGCCCAACCGCTGCCACACGGAAGACACTCCCAGTCCGGGATCCTCCTGCCCCTTGGTCGATGCCTGCCCCCGGGGTGTTGATGGCCCCGAGCCATGATGCCTCCCACGCTGAGCCTGCTGCTTCCTCCGACGCAACTGCCTCTGCCACCACGACGGCATCGGGGCTGATGGAATCCCCTGGCGCCGTCGTGCACGTGCCCTGCCCGATGATGCTGGCACATCCTCCATCCGCTGGGGTCCAGTTGGTGGGGTGGCCACCCCTGCTGGACCTCTGACTCCCGACTGTGGCAGGGATGGGATCTCCAGCTCGCTGGCTGCGTTGGTTGGGGCAGATCCACAGGGGGCCCTGTTGGCATCTGGGCCGGAAGACGGCATGGAGAATGACTGGCGTATAATGTGCACAGAGGAGGAGAGGGCCGCAAGACTGGCCGACACATGGAGGAAACCCCTGACCATGGCCCCTCCCAACTGGGTCACGTTGGCACACAGCTCATCATGATGACATGCATGGTCCCCACAGGAAGCACGCACGTCATCACGAACGACACGTGTGCACAACGCGACACCAATCAGTATGGACTCCATCCGGTCACAGGTCCCCTCGTCCCCAGGTAGAGGAGTGCCAGATAACATGGACCTCCCCCCTACCTGCAGACGGGCCTGGGAAGGGGTATCCCTGCTGGTGCATGGTGATGCAGTCACAGTGTCAGGGACAGAGACATGCAGAGGCACCTCCGTGGCTACCTGTGTTGCCTCCTGCCCCTGGACTGCACCACTTGCACCAGTGGTACCACCCCGCCCAGGACCCATTTGCGGCTCTGTAGCGGCCTCCTCCTCCTCTATACACACCACCAACCTGGATGGCTTCACATCATCTTCCGCCGTAGCAAGCCCCTGTGGGGGCTCATCCGCCCCTTCCGCTGCAGCCGTAGTGGCAGACGCGGCGCCAGTCCCCTCGCTCCCAGATGATGGAATTTCCTGGGAGGGTGACTGGGCCTTGCGTCGCTGGCCGGTGGAGGCATCCTTGCCGCTTTCCTCCACAGCGCTGTCTCCTCCCTCTTCTTCACTCGCTGCTGTGTAAAGGGAGACATTGAACACAAGCATCAGGGTACTGTATAATAGTCAGGCGTTTATACATTGTTTTTACACTGCACTGTACAGAGATCTATTTATATTAATGTTTTTGTGAAGACTTAATTTGGTTTTTAAAGAACTGTTTATATATCTTTAAAATGACTTCATTTTTTACAAATGTTTGCTGTGCAGATGCTTAGGTAGGGAACGATTGTAAATAGTGTCTCAGGATTTCCCCCATTTTGTATAAAAGTGTGTGCTGTCCATCTTTCCATATTTGTGCCAAGTTACTATAACCCAGTGTTTTCTTCCTTAGGGGCTTTGGGGAATACTCTCCTAGCCTTTTTCTTTCCGTCCAACATCAACTTCACAGAGAGGTCCACCAAGGTGATCTTGAGCTTGGCTAAGTGGGGGTGCGAGACAGGCGAGAGGCAGGTCAACTTAAGGTAAGTGGCATAAAAGCATATAGCTTTGCCTTCCTACACCTGTCTCCCAGAGAGCGCATACTAACCAACCCACGCTACATTGGTATATGAAAGCAAATCACCACAGAAGCAACACACATTTACCAAGCCAATAACTGTTGTCCTATTGCCATCACATGCTAAGGTGCTATGCTTATTTTCCAGTTAAGCTCAAGTATGAAAGTCACATGACGAGATATTGCCTGCACATGATATGATATGATATGATAAGGCATTTGTAACGCGCCTTTACACAAGTGTTTCAAGGCGCGACGAGGCAGGGAGGGGGGAACAAGGGGAAGACAGACAACGATCCTACTAGGCCAGGTGTCATTCAGATCGCGCAAGTGCAGGGGTAGGGGGAAGGGAAAAAGTGCTTGGGGAAGGGGAGGGGGGAAGTGCAGTACAAGTAAGTAGAATAAAATCAATAAATAGGGCCAGCTGGTGGCAAGTGCAAGGTAAGTGCAGACAAGTGCTGGGAAGGGGGGGGCTGTGGGGATACAGAGACAGTCCCGCAGTGCAGGGGTTGCCAGGGAGGCAGTGCAAGTAGAGAGTGGCTGGGTCCAGGACCGAGGTCGGTGAGAGAGGCCCAGTTGCAGATTCAGTGCAGTTTCAGTGAAGAATTTAGCAGGGGAGAGGGAGAGAGTAAGCAGAAGCAAAGAGGAAGGTTTTGAGGTGCTTCCGGAACCGGAGATGGTTCTCCTCAAGTTTCAGGGAGGCAGGAAGGCTGTTCCAGAGGGAGGCCCCTGCCGCGGAGAGAGATCTACCCCCAGCTCGTTGCTTCGAGAAGCGGCTGACCCTGAGGGAGTTGGAGGCGGATGAGCGAAGGGCTCGGGAAGGAAGATATTTAGGAAGAGAGAGTTGAAGGTATTTAGGCCCCAGGCCCCAGAAGGCCTTGTGGACAATGCAGAGGGTTTTGAACTTTATCCTCGCAGCCACTGGGAGCCAGTGTAGAGATTTCAGTCCTGGAGAGATACGGTCCCTGGGCTTGAGGCCAAGGACAAGTCTCGCAGTTCTGTTCTCGATGAGTTGCAGAGGACGGAGAGTGGAGGCAGGCAGATTAAGATAGAGGCTGTTACAGTAGTCCAGCTTCGAGAGAACCAGGGCTCGGGAGACAGTGAGCTTCTGGGGGAAGGAGAGGAAGGGAAGAATACCTCTGAGGAGGTGCAGCTGGTAGTGTGATTTCTTAGAGACGTCAGATATATGAGGAGAGAAGGAGAGTGTGGAGTCGAAGATGACCCCGAGGTTTTTTGCCTTGCAGGTAGGAGCAGGAAGAGGGCCAAGAGAGGCCGGCCAGAGAGCTGCAGGGAAGGAGGGAGTGGGTGTGCCGATGAGTAGAATCTCAGTCTTACTGGCATTGAGGCAGAGGTCATTAGCGGCACACCATTCCTGGATAGCAGGCAGACAGTCAGAGATGAGGGAAGGAGAGGAGGAGGCCGAGGGTAGCCTGAAAATGAGCTGGGTATCGTCCGCATAGCACTGGAAGTTGGGGCAGAGAGCAGCGATGCGGTGGGCAAGGAGTGCCAGATACTGGTTGAAAAGCCAGGGAGAGAGATTTGATCCCTTGGGGACACCACAGGTGGAGAAAAAGATGTCAGAGAGGAAAGACCCCAGTTGGACCTGGGAGGGTCGATTGGAAAGGAAAGAGGTCAGCCACGCCAGAGCCTGACCAGTGATACCCAGGTTATCACAGAGACAGTTGAGCAGGATGGCATGGTTGACAGTGTCAAAGGCAGAAGAGAGATCGAGCAGAATGAGAACACACGGAGTGTTGGAGTCGAGGTTCAAGAGCAGGTCCTCAAGGATGTTCAGGAGAGCAGTTTCCGTGCTTCTGGCAGCTCTGAAGCCAGATTGATGGTCATGAAGACTACCAACAGATTCAGCATGGAGGTTAAGCTGGGAGATGGCCAGTTTCTCCAGGAGCTTGCCCAGGAAGGGAGTGATGGAGATTGGGCGATAGTTAGCCGGGCAGGAGGGGTCGGAAGAGGGTTTCTTAAGAAGAGGGTGCACAAGGGAGTGCTTAAGGGGGGATGGGAAGACTCCAGAGGCAAAGGAGTGATTGCAAAAGTCAGCCAGGGCAGGAGCCAGGGAGTCGATGTGGTCCTTGATAGTTTTGGAGGAACAGGGGTGAACCTGTTTAGACGAGACTTTCATAGATCGGACTTGTCTGGAAACCTTGTCAGCAGAAAGAAGGGGAAAGGCAGAGAATGAGGGAGGAGGGGTGGCTGCAGAAGGGCCAGAGGAAGAGCCAGGAAGAGAGGGAGGGAGGTGATAGGAGGAGAGTGAGGACAGGATGTCCTGAGTTTTAGAGATGAAGTGAGAGGCCAGTGCCGTGCAGAGGGTCTGGGAGGGGACAGGAGAGGTAGAGACTGCAGCAGGGTTGGCAAGCTCCTTGCAGATTTTAAAGAGTTCGGCCGAGTTGTTAGATGCCGCAGAGATGTGGGCTTGGATAAGGGCTCTCTTGTTGGTGAGAACGGAGAGACGGTATTGCCTTTGCCTTTGGAGTAGGCGGCAGGCCAGTTTGTCAGAGGATGAACATGAAGCACGCCATTTCCTCTCTGCCACCCTGCACTTGCGTTTTAGGGTGACGAGATCCGAGTCATACCAGGAGTTACATTTGGCTTTGGGCTTCAGGCGGATTCTCATGACGGGGAAAAGGATATCAAGAGTGTCAGATATGGCAGAGTGGAGCATGGAGAGGGCTGTGTCAGGGTGGGAGTCAGCCGAAGGGGGAGAGGGGGGCGAGAAGGTGGCAGCGAAAGCCTCAACTGACACGCACTTCATGGGTCGGATGACCGAGAAGGTGGGTGGCAGTGATGAGGGTGGCTTTGCCTGTGGGGTAGGGAGGATGAGGTGGGAGGATAGGAGAAAGTGATCACTCCAGGAGAGAGGAGTGGAGAGAGGGACGGAGAGGGGAAGGTCAGAAGAGATCAGAGCATCAATAGTGTGCCCTGCAGAATGAGTAGGCCCAGACGGGAAAATAGAGAGTGATAGAGAGTCACAGAGGTCACGAAAGAGTCCAGTGGGGGGACAGGAGGCATCCAAGTGGATGTTGAAGTCACCAAGAAAGAGGAGTTGAGTGGTTCAGGACAGGAGTGAGGAGGAGAGGTCTGCCCACTCAGAGAGGAAGGAGGAGATTTGTCCAGGTGGCCGATAAATAGTAGCCACGGTAAGGGAATGGCTAGGAGAGAGAGAGAGTCAGCAGAAAAGACATTCAAAGGAGGAGTAGGTCTGCGTAGGAGTGACAGCGGCAGGAATCCACTCAGGGAAGATGAGGGCTACACCTCCCCTGCACGGTTGGGCCTGGGCATAGAGAGGATCTTGTAACCGTCAGGTAGGAGTGTGTCAAAGCTGGTGACAGAGCTGGCCGTGAACCATGTCTCGGTGAGACCGAGGACGTCAAGGTCCAGTTCCTCAAGAAGGCGACAGATATCAGAGGAATGCTTGATGGCAGAGTGAGAGTTAAGAGTGGCAATGTGGAGAAGGTTGCCATCCTTGAAGGACTTCCGGGGAGGGGTACAGATCAGAGGTACGCCCTGCGGAGGTGTAGAAGAGGGAGGTGAAGAAGGAGCACGAGAGGGGGCAGGGAGGGAGGGTAGAGGCAAGGTAGCCAAGGACAGAGGAGGGGGGCAGCAGGAGAGGAAAGGAAGTTGATGAGGCATGGGAAGCGTCTATCAAAGAGGTGAAGGTTGGCCTGAGGGCCTTGGACCAAGACGGTCCCATTAGCGTAGACATTAATGATGTCCTTAGAGGAGTGGAAGGAGGCCAGGAGGACATCCCAACGGGTGCCACCATTAATGGGAGAAGAGGAGAAAGGAGAGAGCACAGAGACCATATGAAGGGTCCATAGGTCAGGCGAAGGCACGAAAAAGAGGATGTCAGTGAGAGTTTCCTTGGAGCAGGCACTAGTGTAGGTGTCAGCGATAGGGAGGCCTGGGTTGGAGACCAGGATGTCCTTTTTAAACTTCTTTCTACCAGATTTAGTGAGGAGGGCCGGATAGTCAATAGAGAAGCAGTTAGAGAAGATAGGCGAGATAGAGAGCACCATGGAGTAGGAGGGAGTGGGGGGGGGAGACAGACGATACGAGAGCACGCAGGCAGGAAGTGAGCGGCAAGCCCAAGTTAACCACAATTCAGAACAGTAAATGCGTATTAGGTACAGAGGCCACCTAAGTTTGAGAATCCTGCGAGGGGAGAAAAAACCCTAGTTTACCACATTTCAGAACAGTAATGCGTATTAGGTACAGAGGCCACCTAAGTTTGAGAATCCTGCAGGGGAGAAAAAAAACCTAGTTTACCACAACATGGCAAGAGTATCACATCATTGTGGGGTACTACAGAGGCAGGTATTCGCACTGTTTGCCGCTCGCTGCTTTGAAACGGCCGCTACTCAAACCACTTGCAACATTTTACATTCACTTCCTGACTTGACATGGCAGGTGTTGCTAGCATTTGACAGTTGTTGGCGTTACATGCTCAGATGCATGCACATGTTTCAGCTGTTGCCATCATTTGCTCATGAACACAATGTACTAGGTATCTGCAATTATGCACTAAACTATTGCCATCATATGGCGAGGCACTCCACCGCATATCAGGCAGGATTTGAAATAATATGCCAAAATACTCACATCATTAGTAGGCAACTGGTAAACACATTGAAAAAAATGAAAATAAAATCAGAAAGTAACTTTGTAAATGCTATGCATTATATGTATATTTGCTTTCAATTTTGAGTGAGTGTTTTGGTTTAAAAATGTTATTATAGTTTGAGAGTCTTGGACGGTTGGATTTTCAATGAGGGTCAGCACTGTTAAATGGTAATGAGAGCCCCGGGTCTCCTCCGTAGTTAGGCCCCTTGCCCCCGTACCTGCAATAACACACAGAGACAGGTCTGCTTGCTACGGACTCACGGCTGCAAATGCCGGCACGGGCTCCCTTTATTTCACAGCGCACGCGCGGCCTCTTTGCGGCCCGTGCATGCGCACATTACTACTTAACATCCCTCGTTTTTCATAACAAACAAATAAACTGAAATAGTGAGATAACCAGAGAAATGTCAACGGGACACACACAGTGATAAACATTACACACAACTTGGCTGAGGCCCAGCTTGGGCCCTTACCCTCCCCTCCGGCCCATTAGGTCGCTGGGTCCAGAATAAAGTCCTGGAAACGGGCCGGGCATTGTCAACCTTCCCGGAGGGGATAGCGCCCCTCCTCTCTGCTCACCTCCTGAGGAACTCCCCTGGCACTGGGTCCCTGGGGTCATCTTCCAGCCCAGGAACCGCGTTGGAGGCATGAGTGGACACCCCACTACCACGATATTCGTCGGAGCTGTCTCTGAGGTCAACTTTCTTGAAGAAGCAAGAATTTCTTTTGACTGTTCTGCCGGTCCGACGCCGTCACCATGGAGCCTTTGACGTGGGTCACCCCCATGGGCTTGGGCTCGTAGTTGAGGGACAGCTTCCCCTGTGGATGCCGGGTGCGAATGAGGACGTGTCCCCTACTTTGTTGCTCACCGGCCTGAGATTCCTCTGGACGTTCTTACATTCATTGCGCTCCCTGCTGGCCTCCGGGGTCTCCTGGTTAACGATGACCCCAGCGCTTCGACGTTCCAGCTCTGGCAGTAGGCCACGTGGGCACTGGCTGAACAAGGCTGCAGCTGGAGCCACCCCTATGGACTCGATACAGGGTCCACAGGGGAGGCTTGATACAGTCAGAGGAACTGGTATAGATTTCTCTGCAGTTCCCCCCTTTGACCATGGGTGATCTGAAACACCTTGTTGAGAGTCTGAATAAAACGTTCCACTTCCCTTTAGCTCGCAGCCACCCAGGGGTAACCTTCCGGTGGGTGACACCGCATTCCTCCATGAATGCTGCAAACCTTCAGCCCTGGAACAGGGGACCATTGTCCGAAAACAGTTCTTGCGGACACTCGTGGATGGTAAAGATTTTCTCCAGCGCCTGGATGGTGTGATCGCTGGATGTGGACTCGACCAATTCCACCTCCGGATAGTGGGACCACTGATCCATGACAACCAGGAAGTGCATGCCCCTCCCGGTGGACCCCTAAAGTCTGTGTGCACCGTCCCCCAGGGCTGGCCACTCATGTCCATCGACTCGATGCAGGGCTCCCTCGACACTGGAGCGGCTGCTGGATACCAGACACACTGTTGTACGTGTTCATCCACCCTTCTTTCCAGGTCCGGGAACCAGACCTTGGCTCTCAGACGTGCTTTGGTCTTGGCCGTACCCTGGTGGCCACTATGAGCGAGTTCCACTACACAGCCCACCAACAACCGCAGAACCACAATCTGCCTTCCCCTCAGTAGTAGCCCTTCTTCGGATGCCGATATTTCATGACGCACTCGTCACAGTGCCTGCAGGTCATGCCTCCATTCCCTTTCAGGACAGGTCCGCAAGGAGCCTCTTCCAGTCCCCACTGCCCATGGTGGACTGAACCAGCTGGAAACACTCATCTGCTCACGAGGCTTCCGCCACCTCCTCCATTGTCAGTGCAATGGACATGGCTGCCTCGACCACCTGCCAAACCGCCTCAGCACAGTCCCCTCCAGACTGTCCTGTCTGTGCATCACGGCCCCTTGGATGGCGGGACAGATAGTCCGTTGGGTTGTTCGTGCCAGGCCTGTACTGCAGCTTCAACCCATATTCCATGAGGGTCAGCTTCCACCTCTCAATCCTCGGGGCGATTTGGAGGACGCCCCTGTCATGATGGGAATCAGGGGCTTATGGTCCGTGACCACCGAAACGGGCTTTCCCATTATGTACAGCTGAAAATGCTTGTAGCCCCACAAAATGGCCAGTGCTTCCCTCTCTACCTGGGAATACAGTTGCTCAGTATCTTTAAGAGCCTTGCTGGCATGTGCTATGGGTTGCATCTGCTCTTGAGGTTCCGGCTGAAGAAGTACCACCCCTAGTCCCACCGGGCTGGCATCCACAACCAGTTCTGATCCCTTCTTGGGGTCAAAGAATGCCATGGTCTCCTCCCCAGTGAGCGCCGCTTTGATGGTGTCGAACGCCTTCTGCTCAACCGCTGACCACGTCCAGGCAACGCCTTTTTTGGTGAGGGCCCGTAGTGGTTCCGAGAGGGAGGCAAGGGTCGTGATGAACCTCCTGCAGCAGTTAACCATCCCCAGAAAACTGCGCACCTTGGACGGAGTGTCTGGGGCCCTGGCCTCCTGAATGTCCTAACCTTTTGGGGGTCCGGTGAAATCCCTTCAGCGTGAAAAATGGACCCAAAGAATTCAATACTCTTTTTCAAGAATTCGCATTTCTCACAATGCAAGGTTAGGCCGAGGTTGCAAATCCTGTCCAGCATCTTCTCCAGCCAGGCCAAATGTTCTCTTTCCGTGGAGGCAAATACCAAGATGTCATCACTCAGATTCATCACCCTGGCCAGTCCGGCTAAGGCACCCCTGATCCCATCTTGAAATACTTCTGCGGCTCAGGATATTCCAAAACTCGGCCTCTTGTATTGATACAGACTGTTGTGAGTGGTAAAGGTGGTAATATACCTGGAGTCTGGATGCAGTTCAAGCTGGTGGTAACCTGAACGCAGGTCTAGCTTTGATAACACCTTGGCACCCTGCAGCTCCCCCACCACATTTTCTAGCATTGGCGTCAGGTGTAGCTCCCTTTTGATTGCCAGGCCGGGCATCCTCATGTCCACACAGATGCGCACGGCCCCAGGCTGTTTGGGCTTCGCTGCCACAACTATGGGAGACACCTACATGGTTGGGCCTTCCACCCTTTCAATGATGTTCAGGTCAATGAGATTATGAAGCTCCTGTTCCACCTGCGCACTTAGATGAAAGGGAATGTGTCGGTGTTTGAGCCCCGTCGGCCTCACAGATTCATCGATGTGCAGGCTAATCGGTTCTCCTTTGAGCTTGCCCACACTCTCAAAAAGTCCCGCAAACTACTCAGTGAGGCCTTGGATGTCCGACTGGTACACGGATAATGTGAAATGCACTATATCGAGGGTTTTTGACGCTGCGCAGATCTGCAGCGAGTGCAGGCTTACATCGGTCACAAAGAACTTGGCCTTGATGGATCGGTTGGCATGCCTAACTGACGCTGTGAAAACCCCCCGAAGGTGGAATTGGCTGATCTCCCCCAAATGAGTATATTTTGGCCTTGGATTCTGCCAATGCTGGCGGGCCTGGCAGTGCCTCGTAGTGCCACAAGGCCATCATGCATACTTACGTGCCTGAGTCTATGAGGACTGGTGTAAGAGTCTCACAAATGTCGACCTCACACATGGGCTGTTGGCGCTTCTTTGCGACGGCATCAATGTTCGAGATGAAGAATACCTCCTCTTCTTCTTCTTCGTACTCCGCAATGCCCAGCTCTTTCAGGTCTTGCTCGACAGCGACCACGCTCTTCTACTTGCGCAAGCCCCCAATGTTCGCTCTACTTTGGCCCCTCGAGACAGCCACTGGGTTGGCCACCCAGCACATTCTGGCAAAATGGCTGGTGGCGCTACATCATCAACACACCCTTGTCTTTGCAGGGCATTCGCCGGAATGTGGGAGGTCATATCCATACTTCTGACATTGTTGGGGGACCTCTTCCTTCTGCTGTGGCTCGAATTTCCTTTGAGTCCATCTTGTCTGCTGTGCGCAGAGTTTGCATTGTGCGCGACGGCATACGCCTCCTCACTTCTACCAGTCTTGACCGCTGCGTCCATCCTCGAGCCACGACTGTCCGCTAGCTCATATGCTCTCCCCATGTCCAGAATCTGAGTCAGCTTGAGCCCTGGCTCACAGAGCACTTGGCGATGGAGTTTGCCTGAACTGCAACCTTGAATGAGCTGATTTCTAACCATGCCTTCCTCATTCTCCCACTGGCACGTGCTTGCCTCCCGCAGAAATTATCCAGTGACTCATCCTCATGCTGCTTTTCCCCACAAATCACAAAGCAGTCAAAGTCCTGGTTGGCTAGGGGAAGAAAATATTCTTTGAGGGCATCCTTGGCAGCCTGGTACGTGGCAGCCAGAGGGTTCAGTGATTCGTATATCTGATGGACCTCGGAACCGGCAGCATACAGTAGGGTAGCTACCTTCGCATCATCCTCCATCTCACTGGTAGCCCTAAAGTACATCTCGAGCTTCTTAACCCACAGGAGCCACTTGGGACTTGGGGACCAGCTTCGATGGAGGCCCAGACATGTCAAATTCCGGCATGGGGTGCCAGCGTGCCTTGTTGTCGAGGCACAGGTCTGACAGGGAGCAGCGCCTCAGGAGCAGGCGGTGCTACCACCCCTGTACCATCACCATTGTTGTTCATGGCTGCAGACCACACAGGCACCTCTCACGCTTACAGGGGCCGCAAGTCAGCGCCGGCAACGTAGTTGTCCGCACAGGTCCAGTGCGAGGCGTGCTCACCCTTCAACGGGATGCTCCAGGGCGATGGCGCCACAAACATGTACCCCTGACAGGGTCAGCGAGCCATTACAGGCTTCTGTACAGATCTCCAGCAGAGTTGGGCACTGAACTGTCCACCTCACAGCAGGATGTCCTTGACAATGGCTGTGCAAGTGGACCAAAGCTTCAAAACTGTCCAAAACAGCACACACTCCCGAATAGGAACACAGCCTGTAGTACACAATGTCTGTGAGTGTTCCAAAACTCCCAGAAGTGTCCACCCCACTGCAGGATGTTCTTGATGGTGTCTGTAGAAGTGAACCACAGCATCAAAATTATCCAAAACTGTCCAAAACTGTGAATAGAAACACAGCCATTAGCGAATAACAGCTGCGAAAGTTCCAAAAATTGTAAACTACGCCACACGAGCACCCCGTGAGGGGCCGCTACCGTTTTACACAAAATGGCGGCTGCACATGCACCGCGCGGGTAACACGTCTAGTGAGCGTTTAGAAAATGTTCAGGAATCGGGTGATTGATCCCGAAATTCTCTCCCCACTCAGGCGCGACTTTGTCGCAAGTGTTAAATGGTAATGAGAGCCCCGGGTCTCCTCCGTAGTTTGGCCCCCAGGCCCTGTACCTGCTATAACACACAGAGACAGGTCTGCTCGCTACGGAGTCCTGGCTGCATCTGCTGGCACAGGCTCCCTTCATTTCACAGCGCATGCGCGGCCTCGCTGCGGCCCGCGCATGCGCACATTACTTTGTAACAAGCACATGGCAATGGTGTAGTGAGTGCAGGACGGAGTTACAGAGTTCCCACACACCTAACATGTTATTTAGGTGGCATTGTATGAAACAATAAATCAGACATCTGTTTCCAATTTCATGCATATGTACTCTTCCTTTTTCGCATTAAAAATGGTGTCTATTCTATTTCAATTAAATGGTGTCTATTCTATTTCAATTAAACATTTTCAACATGGCACAATGGCTGTTAGACCAGGCGTGTTTTATTTTTTGACAACAATTTGCCGTGACCAACATTTTTGAAAGAGGAACTATATGGGTTTGACCGTTGGCCATTTTAGTTTGAATTATATGCACAGGATCCCAACACAGGAGGCGGCCTTGGTTGCCATGGAGGGTAAGTCGCTGTGACGCATTTGTTCTTTTTCAGTTGAACTGATCTCTGCGAGGAAAGCTCTGCCAATTAAGGGTGGCTGTATCCTGTTTTAAACATGTACCTGTTATGGAGATTTCTGGTGCCAGACAGTATTAAAGGGCGTTCCTTTTTTCAATAAGCACTGACACAGATAATTCGCTTCAATTTTGTCAGGTTCTGTTCAGTAAAGGACAGATTGATTTATATTACAGACGATGCCCACGACGATATTTTTACAAAGTATGTTTATTCTGTATAACCCATCCAGTAGCTATGTATTATTCAAGTCTGTCCTTATAATTAATAATCATTGACAAAGCCAATAGTATGTGTGTGTCACATGACAAGTGTAGCCTCAAGTGCCACAATATGCGTGTCATAGACGCCATAGATAAGGGATGGCCCCACATCAGCAGCTGCTGCCGTCATGTGCCATGTGCAGTGTCCAATGCTCCAGTAAGGCACTCACTGAAACTTACATTTAGATAAACCGATACATGTGTAATCGTTCCCCCGAGGTATGAGGGCAGTTCCATATCGAAATGCAAGGCAATTCCCCCTGAACAATGGTGCTGTAGTGACTTGAGTGTATGGGCCTCATTCCGAGGTGGGCGCAAATGGATTACCCGTAAGGACCCCGGTGCCGGTAATCCCTTTGCGCCCTATTCCGAGGTCCCTTTGCGGCCCCGTCCATAACACCTGGTTTTACCAGGCGTTATGGACGGGACCCGCAAAGGGACTTCTGAACTAATAACTGTACCGCAATTTGCGGCACCGTTATTAGCGCCTTCCCATTGAGCCCTATGGGGCTGAAATGGGAATGGGGAATGGCTTTTTCAATGGGGACTTACTGGTCCCGCAAAGGTCAGACTAGACCGGTAAGTCCCCATTGAATGAGGGCGGACACGGTACCGGTATTGGTGCTAGTCATGGCGCTAATAGCGCCATGACTAGCACCAACCTTGGAATGAGGCCCTATGTGTCTGTATGAGTGCAGTCAGAGACCTTGTATAATGTGATGAGGTCTGTGGAACTTGGCAGACCTGGAGGTTCCAAGAAAGTCAGTTAGGGACTTGGAGTATAGATGGGAACCAGAGTGGATGCATGTAACCTTCTCTCCCACCTCTAACCTGCTATGCTGTAACCAAGAAGAATAAAGCATCCTGAGTGAAGGAGATTGAAGTGGAGTGTAGTCCGATGCCTGGTTATCCAGCTGGTGACGCTGACGGGTCTGCAGTCAAGATTCCATGTACTGCAAGTCAAAAGCATCCATGTAGTCTAAGATGTCCAGATAAAGGACCAAAGAGTTGTTCCTGGAGCATGGTGAAGAGTGGCTGGGCAGAGATATGTCCATATGTCAGCCAGAGAGGAGCGCATGCTGGCAGTAGCTGTGAAGTAAGTCGATGCAGCTTTGTGCACCGTTGCGCTCGGTGAAGAAGACAGGAGATTGTGGGACATGGAGTCCAGTCCCTCCCTAGTATGCCGCATCACAGGCTGGAACACAGGAGGCTCAACTGTGTTGCTGATATTTAAAAGTGTATTTCGTTGCGGCCACCTTCAGGGTCCTCTCGTTGTCCCTAGTAGCTGAAACTTGACAATAAGTCTTGGGCCAAGTATGGGATCGGAGAGGTGCTTGTGAGGGCGCATTCTAATTCTGAAGCATTTCTCAATATGAATTGGGTCCTCTATTTCCAAAACCAACAAGATTCATATCTTTCCTGATCTCTCACAGAAAAGAGGAGGAAGAAACTTAATTCACTTAAAAAGGGTTTTCTGGCCCGTGGGGTGAGGGGAGGGAGAGGGGTTGGCCAGCGAAGTTGAAAGAAAAGGAATACATCTTCTGGGACACTGAGAGAGCTGAAGACCTGGTGAAATCAATCCCTGAGAAGTCCGCACCTGTGGAGACGAAGATTTGAATCGATTCAAGACTGGCGGTCGCTTACTTAAACACAAAGCACACATATGGTCATGGCCTTAAGCATGCTTCCACGTCGAAATAATTTACTTATCCGAAACATAATATAAATAAGCACTTTTAACCTTGTCCTTCAAAATGCATTTCATAAAAAAACTTAACATTTTAACTACATGCACATTATTTTGATTAAACATGGACAACAGACAACATATTATGAAGCTTGATGATCATCTAATTTGATATCCTTTTGTAGAATGCCTTCAGTGATGCCAGGCCACTTATTATTCCATGTACTCCTCCTTAATAAATCCAATGTTTTTCTTAAACGCCTACTAACATTGCGGCATACAATGATGAGAAAAGGCAATAAAGTTAAGGTTTATAGACACCCAAGAGTGCGATTGGAAATAGCAAGTGGATGAGAGGAATCCAATTCTTCCAGGAGTCCCTCTGTTGGCATACGTCTGGGGTGGGATTGTTCACTTGCACATCAGAATGTTTTTAGGAAACCAACATGGCAGTTATCAATGGGATTGTTAGGGAAAATTAATTCACTCAAATACCACCAGTAGAAGTGACATCACGCAGACTTAAAACTACAAATTGGAACACATAAAGTGGCATTGCATGACCCTGATGGTAACCCAGGAAGTGATCAAATATCAAAAGGGTTCTACCTCAGGATAAATTGAAAGGAATGTATTGAAATTAAAGGAATACATTTAAATTGTTTCTTGACCTAGAATAGTCAACCTAAAACATCACAGGTAATCATGTATGCACTGTGCAAGAAAAAAAACATACTAGCTCAAAATAGTATCTGTGCAGAGTGTGATACAGTAATATAAGTTACAAAATAATGTAAACATTTTTAATATAAATCCCTTCAAGCGATTTTTATCATTCAACAAAAACCAGAATACACCATTTACATTATCATAAGTAGTGAAAAATGTTGAAATAACCAGACTCTGGAAAATTCAAAGTTTAAGATAGAATAAAATGTGAATATTGGGCCGTTACGAGTTTGGTGGAGTGGGAAAAAAGTGGAGGTAATTCCGTTTACCTCCATTTTTTCCCACGGTATTACCTCTGGCGAAATTATCGGATGGTAGTACTGCAGATATTTTGCGGTAAAGTGGAGGAGTTACCTCAAAATGTAACTTCTCCCTTTACCTCCAAAGATCAGCGGTAATTCAACCAGAGGTAATACCACCAAAAATCCCCAACTGGGACTCCTTAAACTGGGGATTTGCACTGCCAAACCTTTACTTGTAATCCACCTGAGATACCACCAAACTCGTAATGAGCCCCACTGGCTGGATTACAAGTTGCAGATTGGTAGCGAAAATCCCCATGTTATAGCATCCGTAGGACTCCATTGGGGATTTTTGGTGGTAAAGTGGACCACCAATTTTTGGAGTTAAATTGTAGGAGTTACCAAAAAATCGGCAGTATTACCACCCAGTAATTCCGCCAGAGGAAATACTTTGGCGGTGCGGGAAAAATGGAGGTAACGGAATTACCTCCACTTTTTTCCCTGCACCACTAAACTCGTAATGAGGCCCATGGTTCAACATTTCATGGCAGAATCTTCATTAGAGTAGCAGTAAAAAACATCTGAGCAAGAAACACAAAATCATGTTAAGGTTTTTTTTGTAGTCGACCACTTGTAGTACGTTATTTCAGCTTAGGGGGTCTCATAAAATCCCTCAACTCATTCAATTAAGTGAATTCCATCAAACAGTATTGCGAGACTTTAAGATCCTGGAAAACATGATTGGGTGAACATCACTCCATCATGTCCACTAATTTCCTTGCCAGGGAAAACAAAAACTGACTGGTATCACCTAGCTGTATACTGAGGACTTTTGGTATTTAAGTGCTCAACAGCTCAGGACCATGTCTTGGGAGGATAGCTCAGTGGTAACGTGCTTGCCTTGGAAGCAGGATGACACAGAGCAACACAGGTTCGATACCCGGGTCCACGCTTAGAAACCTCTGGGTATTAAGCGCGTTATAGTTAACCTATCATATCATGTGGTGGCGGTGAGCCCCCAAATGGTTGTGCTTGATGAGAGGTGAGGGAGGCTGCAAGCCTGGGAACGGTGACCTGCATTGGGCCAAGCTGCGGTGTTTGACTGCATCTGCAGACATTCATGTATTGTCCGTGGAGAGTGATGTGGGCCTTTGCTTTCCATGAGCTGTCCATGAGAGCATGGCCTGATCTTGGCCTGGAGACTCGGGTGAGGAGCATGGAGACTGTGACTTTCTCAAATGATTCCTTCTTTGTGTTACCAAACTGCTGGTTGGTTCTTCTGAAGTAGGGAGGCAGATCCCCACTGGTGAGGTCAGCTGCTGTTTTTGTGAATTGGCTTGAAATGTTATACATTGTCCGAGTGTGGGTGGGTTCTGCTTTAGAGTGGGCTGCCTTATTTTTCTGATTTCCTATGAGGGATATGCGCACACTGAGAGTAGAGAATTTTGGGGACTTGGTGGTTTGGTGGCCTTGCAGTGTGGAGCTGGTGGTGGGGACCCATAGGAGCCTGAAGTATTTAGTCATCTCTGGGTGAAACGTTGTTCAGAATGGAAGCTCCTGGGCCTGATGTAGGCAGAGGGCAATTGCTGCTTTGCTGACTGGGTGAGGTGGAGCTGGTAGGGGGAATGATTCTGGGTCCTGGTCTGGGCATGTGCCCATGACCAGAAATAGCTGCAGACTGGATGTTGAGGCTACTTTCTAGATGTAAGTGAAGAGGCTTTTGCGAAAACGTCCATAGGTTGCCTGTGGTCTCCTCTCCAGGGAGGTGGGGTAGCAGAGAATGGCATCGTCTATCATGGGGACCCTGAGGGAGAGGTGGCCATTCCCCTGACCTCTAGGCCCATGTTCAAAGGGTGAAGAACCCTGCATGTGAGCTCTCTGGTGTTTTGGCGGGAGCAGATGACGTCTCTGTGATTGGGGCCTTGCTTGTTTCTGGGACCTCAATGTTGATGGGCTGTGGTGGTTCCCTCTACTGGGTGAGGCTCTGCACGGTTCCTTCTCTTGTCCTAGGGTACATGTTAGCACTAAGTCAGGATGCAGTGTTTCCTGAAAGAGACAGGCATTGTTGCAAGCCTGACAGTTTTCGCAGCCCTTCCGTTCATCTCCTTCTCAAGCCCAGGATGCCATGGATTGCTCTGGTGGGCGGTTGTGTCATGGCTGTTGCTTGCGAGTTCTTTCTCTTGTGACGACTGAGATTCTTGGGAGACAGGGTGGGGTGATTGCACATTTATCATTGGAAAGATTTATTTTTTTAGACACTTGCTCGGACATGTTCCAAGGCCCATCTCCATTCTTCAAGGATCCTCCAACCAGATCCTTGCCCTTCCGCATTTTCTTTTGCAGCCATTGGCTAGTGGCTGGGGATAGATGCATTGTTGGTAGAGTGAGACTGTTGTCTCCATGGATTGTCTCGCCATTAGATCGCTGCCTACTCTTGTGTGTGGACCGGGTTAAGAATGCATGGAAAGCAGCTTTGTGTGCATGTGGCTGATTATGAAGGCGCTGGGAGTGGGCATTCTAGAGCCAGTTCAACTACATTAATCACCAAATTGCCATTTTGTATCATCCTTCTGGAGGGCAACATAGGTTCTGGTGGCCAAAGCTTAGAAGATATTGTGGCCTAAGTGCTGCACATTCCTTTGGGCGACTTACACACCTGGTCTGGCCAATGATTGCAGTGGGTAGAGAAGCGACTCCTTCCCTGTACCACAGGCCCATTTTTTGTTCTTTCTGTGGGGAGAAGAGAGTGCTGACCTTGGGCCATGTTTTCACTGGAGTCTGGAGTAGGGGTGCTTTCGGACCATTTGGCCATGTTTTGGATTTGGTTTGAAATGTATGCACACAAATGTGTGCACACACGATGGGAATTGGTTTACTTCAGAGCGGGCCGCCTTTTTTTTTGATTTGCATGAAAAAAGTCATGTGCATACTGAGGGCAGTTGTGTAGAGCCAGGATAAGCAGAGAGGACTTTAGGGAGCATGCTGGCTTGAATGCCACAACCACTCTTTTGTGATTTTGAACTGGATATCGGGACCATTTTGAGGTCTGCAGGGGGATGTTCCAATATGCTAGGGAAAGTGTCCATTGATTAGATGTGGAGGCCCATGGCCCTGTTTTAATTATTTATGTATTGAGTATTCATAAAGCTCCTATACAGCAAGTGGTGTTTCAAGGCGCCATAGAACACAGCAGGTCCTTTGGGGGATGGTTGGGTTTTTGGCCTTGTCTATTGCTCTGGGTTTGTTGCAGCCAGTTGGGCCTGAAGTAGAGATAGATACCTGTCTAAGAGAGAAAGGTTGGCCTGCTCATGTGCCATTTCTCTGGTTGTGGGTGGGGGAGGTTTTCTGGTCATGTGGGGCTGATCTTGTTTGCGGTGGGTCACAGGGCTTACATGGCAGTTGCAACCTTCTCTTTGGAATTATAAAATATAGCCCCTCTGCTGCGTGCTCTCTGTCCATTATATTGAGTCCGAGCTGGAAGGATTGTCATTATGAGTTGTGGACCGGGACTATAGGACTGGACAAGGCCTGTCTATAGGGGACTGTCTCTTTAGTTCGCCTCTTTGTTCTTTAGCCCAATACCCAAGTCTGTGGATTTAGCAACAGGATCCAGGAGATAGATGGATGCACACAGCACTCTCTTCATTGGTACGTTTTCACTTGTGACCAGTTTGTTAGGTGAGATTGTTGTTTATGAGGATAAGTATGTACCTTCCCATATTTCCAGTTCAAACAGCGCACTCGTTTCATCTGCCTTTCCACTCTCTCTTTGATGGCAAACTTAAAGAAATAGTGCGCTCAGAAATATTATTGTCCGGAGGGTTCGGGCATGTGTTTTTAAGCAGACGTTGATCGATCGTACAAACATTTGTATGCACCTTACCGTAGTTTTTCACTTTTGTACACATGCGAAATCAGGCAGCAGGGCGCGGCCATTTTGTGATAATCTGATCCGTTGCCGCATCGCCCAAGCAGGACTGCCCTGGCGGCACTAAATCCTATCCCCCGCCCCTAAGCCTTACATCACCAAACCTAGTGATATTCTCCGCCTTTCTCTATGATGTTACTGGGCAGCGTAGCCAAACGCGCCCAGTCATCACCTACGTGACATGATGCAGAACCCGGAAATCAACACACATCGCCTCACAACACAGCGCGTCACAATTTGGAATATAAAACTGTACTTTAAAATGAAATAGCAAGACTGTTCAATTTGTAAAGTACTTTTATTTCACAATAAATGCTCAGAGAATATCTGGCGATTGCAATATTAAATCAAATGTGTACATTTTTTCTTTTTTCTCGGTCCACAAATGTTTATCATGAGTCACGCGGTGTTCCTTTTGGGTACACAAGGGGCCTCATTATGAGGTTGGAGGTAGTCATGGCGATATTAGCGCCATGACTACCTCCAATACCGGTACCAAGTCCGCCCTCGTTCAATGGGGATTAACCGGTCTATTCCGACCTTTGCGGGACCGGTAAATCCCCATTGAAAAAGCCATTCCCCATTCCCATTTCAGCCCCCATAGGGCTTAATGGGAAGGGGGAAGGCACTTATAACGGTACCGCAAATTGCGGTGCCGTTATTAGCTCTGAAGTCCCTTAACGGGCCCCGTCCATAACACCTGGTAAAACCAGATGTTAAGGAAGGGACCTGCTAAGGGACCTCGGAATAGGGCACAAAGGGATTACCGGCACTGATGTCCTTAACGGTGCCTGGTATCCCTTTGCGCCCACCTCATAATGAGGCCCAAGGTGTTTGTTTTGGGTGAACGAAATGCTTTGGTCACATGGTGAACTGCAAGGCTTGTGCATCAACCTGGCGCTAGACCACCTTAAAGGATGTTATGTTGGTCCTAATCGCTGTTACTGCGTAAGGGCATATCGGCCCTTGGCGATCGTCCCAAAAAGAGTCAAAGATATCCAGCTATTGACGTGTATCTGCAGCTGCCGGTTGAAAAAGCCATCAGTTGGTATCTGGAATCGATGACAATCGCAGAAAGGCAGGATGTACCTGTTTGGAAAACATAACAGAAATGTGTCTCAGTAGCCGATCTTTATTACAATTTATCATTTTACTTATTAATTCAGCATCGTGTTAAAACCAACGATTAGCATAGACGTGAAACAATGTGAACAGAGAGAAAACAACGTGGAAAGTACTACACAATTTGCTTCGGAGGATGGTGCGATGGAGTATGTTCAGCTCTAAACAGGATGCGGAAGCTTACGCTACAATTCGAGGTGCACATAGATAGCATTTAAATGAAATATTAGCGTTCACCTGGGGGAACCGAGTGGTGGTCTACATGTATCTCGATGCTGGACTGCCCATGTGCCCGGTAGAAAGACCAGTACACACAAAGGTTGTACTTGCGTTTTATTGCAATATGCCACACAGAACAAACCAGTACAATGTAACCCAGCAATAACGGTCAGCTAATGATAAGTTGACTCGTTCGGGTATAAAATCATCGAAAGTCAAACTTACATTATATTCAGTATTTCCATTCTCTTGACGTAACGCAGACCGTAACGCAGACTCCATTAGGATCAATGATTTTTCATAAACTGAACTCACATGTTCCTTAGTCCAGTTTTGGAATGGAGAACCTTATCATATCTTACGTTATTAGACCCCTCCTTTAATTCAATTCCTTTAGGAATGGTCCCTTCTCTCAAGGTCAAAAAACAATTGAACCTTATACTGTGTACGATGCGTGGGCTTCCTCAGCTCGCAAAGAAAAATTCAAAGCTGGTGACCTTCACTCAGAATTAAGATACATTCTTAGTTTGCAATATCTTGTCTCACCGCATCCATGAGAACTGGAATTTTGAAGCGCAGGCACAAGAGGAAAAATGTGGGGATTGTCATTGCTCGCGGTTCGTGGTGCTGCTGAGGGGTAGGGGAAACTTTGTAATGACAGAATGTGCTGCACTCCAAAATTGGAGTCTAGGGTACACAAAATGGAGTCAAAGTGTGTCTAGCAATAGCCCCACCTCTGCTTATGTCAGGCCCTCCTTCCCTTGGCAGTAGATTGGCAAAGGAGGTGCCCACCGCGAGTGCAAGATCAGGATGCCACTTTCACGTATAATGTATGTTGGCCAGGGGCTCGACCGACCCCGTCCTTACATTAGAAACGACCCCCAACACATGCCCCCCATGAATATATTGGTCAGAGTGCTTCTATTTCTTACCAACAATGCACTTTGATGTGCTGTTTTGTTCACAGTCAGTACTTCTTGCGTGCCGAGTACTTTATGGAGCCTAGGTCTGTAGTTATTCAGCTATTTGGCCAACTGTATGGTAAGGCAACTGCCAGACCCCAAAGTTTATTTCACAGCGTTATCCATCTTACCCTCCGACAATAAGTGAAGGTCCCACAGTAGCTCGACGAAACTGTGAACTGTGAAAGCACAGCGTTACATTGTATGTCAACTGTAAAAATGGTACTAGTTGAAAACAAAATTGGCAAAGAGGATACATTTTAAAAGACAAATTGGATGCTTTATTTGGACACTTCATAAAAACATTGTTGATAAAAAAAAACAGATGGTAATCATTTGAACCAGGAAGTGAACTGATCCACAAGCTCTGCTTTAGGTGGACAGGACACGTTGGCAATGTTTTGTGGAAATGTATGTGTACTCGGAACAAAATCGCGCGCAATTCTGTGATTATGCATCTCCAAAATATTAATAATAAGATCTTTCCCAAAATCGAATTCCATTTCCTCATATACTGGCTTGACCACCCATTTTTTGCTTATTTTCGTAAAGGCCATAGTGTAGCGAAGCATCCCAAAGTTTCCTGCAGTCCTCGATTATTCACGGCCTACATTCTCGTTATGTGCTAATACCGCTAGTAATGTCCTATATTTCATCCCTTCTATGCCGAAATGCAATCTCTTTGTCCTGTTCTTTAGGCACATATTTTGGAACACCTCCAAATCTCCCGTGTGACAGAATTCTGTGAGTCCCTTCAGATCCCTTGATAGAGTTTTATGAAACACAATCTTCTCAAGGGCTTTGTGTGGAGGTGAAGATGGAATCAACCACTTCTTCTTCCGTTCCTGCTCCGGTGGCAAAGGGCCATGTTCACATTGGTGTAAATGTTGGTTTTCTGTCCAAGAGTGAACGTTGGAACAGTGGTGCATTAGTGACCACCATTTTTCTAGTAGAATTTCCACCGACCCATCACAAGTTTTCGAGCTCCACCAAAGATGGTTTCTGAAAGACTGGAACCACTGTGAAATACTTTCAGAACCTTTTTTTTCCCTGCAGCTGAGATTTTATTATTGATGCATCTGGCAATGTGCCATACATCAAATTGATGGCGAATATTTGGAAACTGCTCTCTCATTGTCTTGGCTATTGAAACGTGTCTGTACGTGGCTATGAGGTCGATTTGCATTCCCCTCGATTGTAGATCTTCCAGTGATTTTATAAAAGCAAGTTTCTCCATGGCCACTGAGGATTTACATTCGGACACCTGCACGCCCACCGAACTCACAATTTTTTTACTTTCCATTTCCTGAAAGTGGTATGTGCAGTACTTTGCTGAAAATCTGGGGCTGTCACACTGTCCATCGCCAGCTAGCCTGAACCGTTTTTTGGAGAATGTACTTTGAATAGACAATTGTTTAATTTTCCAAGCTTCACTAATGGCAGGGAATAGATATTGACGTTGATATTTGTAGTACTGCATTTTAGAAATGAAATGGAGTCCCA
This sequence comes from Ambystoma mexicanum, assembly GCF_040938575.1. Classification (NCBI taxonomy): domain Eukaryota; kingdom Metazoa; phylum Chordata; class Amphibia; order Caudata; family Ambystomatidae; genus Ambystoma; species Ambystoma mexicanum. The sequence continues at coordinate 990,488,376 of NC_090927.1, read as the reverse complement.
TAAATGGACAAAAACTGGACAACCTAATGAAACTAGAGCCACTGAAAAGTAAAGCTGCTGTACACAGTAGATTGCCAGCTGGCAGTTTCCCCAGCATCGGTTGAGCAGACCATGAACATTTTTCATGGAACATTTCACAGGTGGCATGTATTTTGAGGTTACTGCCTTGTGATACACGAGTCACTTTCACCAATGGCTTCCCACATATTTCCCCTCTCACTGAATGCACACATTTCAGCATCAATAGAATCTCCATCAAGCTGCTGTCGAATACTTTGTATTTTGCCTCCTTTATTAGACTGTCATCATTAATGTTGTTTCAGACTGAACTGTGGTTGACATATCAGCCAAACTGGACATACTGTAGTCGAGATCCTTGTCTAGTTCCTCGGTTAATGATATTGATGCTTCAGTCTCTGTCATTTCAGCGATTGTTACTTGATCGTGAATCGGAGAAATCATCAATGTCGATTGATTTTTGGGTGGCCCTTTTTTGGTGAGTGCCGATTGTGTCAAGTGGTCTGCGACTAATTCAAAAGCATCTTCAATAAATTCAGTTTCATCTTCATCTGGTGGAGCAGTTGCATTGTAGCAATGGTCCAAAAACACTTTGCTGACTTCTCCGGTCACATTAAATTCATTTTCTGGCCATTGGGCAAAAGCATCTCGAGTCGGCTTACTGATTTGAACACGCTGCGCCTCAAATAATAGTTGCTCCATGGTGAAATCAGTTTGGCAAGCAGCATCTCTGATATCTGTAGCTGTCTGTGTCTGTATAGTTCTTACACCATCGGGCAACTAGAAGACAGGTTAGAAAAAGATGTTCAATGTAAATCCAACATACATTATTGGACAATTTACATTAAAGAAAAGCATGTTATCAAGGCGCCAGCACAAAACACTGTTTAAAAATGAAATTGTTTGCAAATTACCTTATCTTTCTTGCTTTTCTTTGAAACATTCTTTACTGTAACATCAGCAACAGCAAGATGGTCCACCGACTCAGATCCACGTGCCTCCTCTTCTATATCCCGGTCTTGTATACATCACTAGAAAAGAGTATCCATTTAAAATAAGTAATTTGTATTAGAAATCAAATTATTCCTTCGCACACATGGCTTACATAGATAAACTCGTACATCGTGTACATCATTTGGTCAAAATATACATTTCGAATTTCACCTGATTGATGGCTAGTTTACTCGATCAAAGTTGACTGTGCAAAGCACACTACTCGAAATGTTGCACTCAAGCAATTTGCAAAAACTGCTTGTTTCTAATATTGTCACCGTCTACAAGTATCAGATCTAGGACCAACTTCCTTTAATTCGAGGGAACTGTCAGTACGCATACCTCTGGCTCTGGATCAACTACGAGGGATGATGTGATTGTAGTCAAAGCTTCAGCATCTCCCTGTAACAGAGTACTTGTATTAGTATGGATGAAAACATTTGAAATTTAACACACACAATGTGACAGAGACAATGGTACATATCGATAAAAATAACACAAATTAAACATTGTGTAAACTAACAACACGATATGTAAATATGATGAGATTATCTCATTCGAGGGCACTGTCAGTACGCATACATCGGGATCTGGATCAACTACGAGGGATGATGTAATTGTAGTCGAAGCTTCAGCATCTCCCTGTAACACAGCACTTGTATTAGTACGGATGAAAAAATTGAAATTGAACACACATATTGTGACGCAGACATTGGTAGATAGCAATAGCAAACCACGAATGACACATTGTGTAAACAAATGACACAATACATAAATATGATCAAATTATCTGAAATTCCATGCATAAAACAATTCCGGAACTGAATAGCTAAGTAAGACTACCTGATACGCGCTCAAAGTGGTTGTTGACTCCTGGCAAGACATGGATGCAGAATCTTGCTCCTTCATATTCAGTGCATAGTCATGGAGTTGTAAAGGGAAAATTGATTTGATTTAGAAATGCTAATCTTGAAAATTGGCATGTAAGGAGACAGATTACGAAAACATTATGCTTATTTCAAAGGACACTATAGCATAGTTATCTGTGCCCATAAATCATTTTCTAGGATGCTCCTAAAACCAAGGACAGATGTTTAGAAAAATGGTCTTTATTTAAAAAGCAATACAATCTTGTAATTATGAAAAGTATTATAAGGGACATGTACACCTAAGACACAAATCCATCCATTTAGTTACCTGTTCACTACCCCAAGGGCTACAGCTAAATCCGAAACTGTGTCTCACCTGAGGCGGCCTGTCAGTGAATATAGTGGGAATTCAATTTGGGAGCAATTTACGAGTCGTTCTGAGTCGGTTCTTCTTTGTGTACATGGATGGGTCGTACATATTCGGGGTAAAGTGCAGGCTGCAGACGCGGAATCGATCACCCCTCGTGTCTTGCAAGACTTCTTTGACTCTACTTTCAAGCTCTTCCGGCTCAAATCCGCAATATCTGACCCATTCTCTAATTCGATCTAGTCTCTTTGGGAATACATGCATTGTAGTGCCTTCAGATTTCTCATGGGTCTTAGAAGGGCAACCAAAATCGCACATGCAGGCATTGTTGGAAATTCTGCAAAAAAAGGTCAACTTTATTTAAAAATTCCTATGCATAAAAAACGTGAGAAAGAAGGAATTATACTATACATTCTTCTCTGCAAGCTATGGTTTGGTCACCGCAGCAAAACCAGTGTAGCATGGCCGGCTGACTTATAGGATAACTTTCATAAACAATTAATTGATGTGACGAAAATCAGAACATGTTAATCGTCCCTTGAATTTACTATCGTGCATCAAAAGGAAACATGCTTATAGACACGGTCCACGAAGGATGCAATTCGATATCAATTGACACTGATGACAGTTGATATATATCCATAACATAACTAATTAATTTCCAGTCAATGGCAATGAGATGAATGAACATAACACTACTGTGTACGTTCGTTCAAAATAGATTGAAATTTAGAGATCAAGGAGATATGATTAGGTGACCTGCCCAAACCTTGATCAACAAACAGATAGATTCAGCAAGCAGGGTAGTTAGTGGCAGGAGAACAGGGAGATGTTCACAGGTAGCACGACGACGAGCTGAATCGCAGTGGTCACAGAAGTTCTCAGGTAGCAGTTCACGAGTTGACTTACAGTGCTCAAAGATGTTTTCATGAAAAATATCAAATGGTTTATAAAGAATTTGAAAAGTGGGTGTGTATGTGAGTGAATGACGTGTATATGGCGTGGTCTTATGTGGATAGCATGGGCGCAGCCTCCTTCAGGGGATCCTGCCTGGAGACAAAGGGTCTGAGGAGGGCATGTGAACATTGACCCCTGCGCATAAGATACCTTTGAAGTGTACATGGTGTTTTGCACCTTGGCCGTTCCCACCTTGCCAGTCCCCTTGGGAGGGCACATCCACAGGTGTGAACTGCCATTGATAGTGGAGGGGGGGATGGATGGGCATGAGGCGTGCAGACAAGGCCCGGAACACTGCTGAATGGAGACACACTTATGTGGATTGCAGGGGTGTGGCCTCCTTCAGGGGACCTGCCTGGAGACACAGGGTCTGAGGAGGGCATGTGAACATTGACCCCTGCACGTAAGATAACTTCGAAGTGTACATGGTGTTTGGCACATTGGCCGTTCCCACCCCTGCCATCCCCCTTTGGCAGTGCACATCCACTGCTGCCAACTGCCTTTGATAATGGAGGGGGGATGGATGGGCAGGAGGCATGCAGGAAAGGGCTGGAACACTGATGAATGGCGACACACTTGATTCACTGAAAAACTGAAACAACCATTGATAAAAGTTCTGTTGTGTTTTATTTTGTTTCTGATTTTGAAGGCACAAATGTACTACACATTAAAATCTTCCGGTTGCAGCACAGTGTGGGAAAATCCCTTGTACTGACCGCTGTCACTGGGGAAAGTTTATCTGATGGCACCAACGACACAGGCGGGTATTACTCGTCGAACGCGGTGTCCAAGCCTCCCATGAAGCCACCATGTAAACGAATTATAGGCCACCAGCCTGTACCACCTGTGAAAGAGAAATATACAAATTGTTTTGAAATGACCAAGATAAGTGTATTAAACATTAGTTGCAAATGACAATTCTTGTATCCAATGACATTGTTACCAATACAAATGCTACCTAGACACTGTCAATATTGAACGACTATTATACAACTATTACTAGATAATTGCAAGACTAAATTCGTTTGGCATTGATATATTAAAGTTACGACAATATAGGAGACAACCATGAAATAGTAGTGGCCTATGTGACATCACAACTAAAGTACACTTACTCGTTACTTGGATTCCGAAGCAAACTGTTGCATGAAGTTCATGCATAAGCACCATCATAATTCTCAACACAGACCGTGTGAGGCAGGCTGCCCTGAAGTCTGGTAGTTCGGTAATGCATTGCGGCCGTGTCTCACCTTCCGATATGTAGGACAAGCATCCAGAGTTTTCTCAGCAGCAGCAGTTCTCCTTGTCGGTTGGCATTAGCGCGCACTGATTGCAGGTGCACCAGGTGGAAATGCCGTCCATGCGACTAGGCTCAGGCTCTTGATCTGTTGAATTGTCCTCCCAACTGTCGTCCGAAGCCCCATCGTTTCCGCATCTTTCTCTTTCGAGTAATTTTGCCTCGGAATACTCCGGCTCGTACTGGTAGGGCTGTATTGTTGCCATTGTGGGGGAAACTAAAATAATATATAGTAATGCTACCGGTATCTGTTCGCACGGGCCTCAAGCAACAAAGTTAGCTGCCCAGAGCACAGAAACGAGGCACAGAATACTCAAAAAAAGACAATGAGAGGAATGGAAAAGAAAATCTGATGTTGTCTATTGTGAAGCGGTCTGTTTATACTTATTCAGGAAAGAGGCGTCCTGCCATTTCCATGGCAGCACGTCATGAGCTGAAGCACAGAGAACGTTGGCACGAGACATGCTTTGGCGCTGTGAAATGGGCGGTACGTGTCTAGTGATGTCAGATTTAGGGGCGGGGGATATGATTTAGTGACGCCAGGGCAGTCCTGCTTGGGCGATGCGGCAACAGATTAGATTATCACAAAATGACTGCGCCCTGCTGCCTGATTTTGCATGTGTACAAAAGTGAAAAACCACTGTAAGGTGCATAGGAAATGTTTGTACGATCGATCAACGTATGCTTAAAAAGACATGCCCGAAACCTCGGGACAATAATAGTTCTGAGAGCACTACTTCTTTAATGTCCTTACTTCTACCCTTCTTTCCTCTTTGGGACCAGCTCGGCCTCTGCTCTGCTCCTTGCCTGCCCAATTGTATTTACAACTCTAAGCTTCTCCCTGACCTTCAATGTCTCCTCACATTGTGGTCACTGCATGGGGGATACCCCAATCCTCGTTCAACGCATATGGCAGACTATATTGTATCTGGTTTTTCACAGGACTTCTACATGTTGATAAATCCCTCCCTCTCTTTGGCAGTAGACACTGCCTGTCCCCGTTTTCCCGGATCTTCAGTTTGTACACCTTTTACCTGAACTAGGTCACTTATGATAATTCCACCTACCTTTACCACCCAGGTCGCTCGTAGACTACCCGCTTCTAGCAATTGATGCAGGCTCTGCCTGCCAAAGAAATAAAATATTTGTTTCCTGGTTTTAGAGTTCTGGTTTTATTTGAAGCCTTTTCATGTAAACCTAAAATCTGATCCTAAAATCTGATGATAGATCAGATTTGTCAGGGCCTTAAGGCCTGCCCATCTCCTGGGCTCCTTTTGCTGCCCAACACACAGCACAGTTTCCACCTGTGCCCTATGCTGCTCCATTTTGCCAGTCTTTTCCCTGTATTTGTATTCAAATGTGTTCTTTTTTCCGACTTATGGGTAGTTTGCATGCACTCTCTATTACGTTGTTTTCAATGTTGGCCATCTTATTATGGCTCCAAGCTTTTGCAGGAATGGCACTTTGCTGACTTTAGGTCTTGCAGTCTGGGAGCTGGTACTACTTGCATGCCTGTTTTCCCTGCATGTCCCTGACTGCAGGTAGGCCATGCCATCCACTGGGGATGGACACTGCCCATCTGGGGGGTCTTGCAAGGCCTCTTGGAATAGGACAGATCAGGGGGTGGTGTGGCTCTGGATAGGGGTGTTTTGGGCTTAGGGGACTCTGGCGGGTGGAACATTTTTTGCTGACTGCTCAAGCTTGGGATGTGGGCAGGGTGAGGCTGCCGCTGCCTGCACGCGTCCTCCTGGCACTCTAGCAGGTGAGGCACGATATGATGGCGGATGAAGGGTGGTGTGCCGCTGTGTTCTATGGACCCCTGTCTGAGGAGGACAGAGGATGAGGTGAGGCACTAGGGTGAGATAGGCATGGGGGAGTGGTGAGCGCATCAGCACTGGGAAAGGCACCGTCTGTGGCATTGAGTACTTGGGGAACCATGCTTCGCCCAGACCCATCGATTGCTCTTGGTCTAAGTTTCACACATGAATGTCCTCTGTGCATGACTTACATTGTGACATCATCTGGTCCGCAGATGGCTTTGTTCTGGATACCTCAGGTGGGATCATAGCCCATGGGTTGGACTGGGGAAATGGTGTGTTGGGCGGGTTTAGGTCACTATAGAGAGTTACTTGGGATAAATGGGTGAGGTATGGGTGGATTTGTGTGGGGAAGGTTGGTTTTTTGGTCCACCCTGTGAGTTTTCTGTGTCCTTTTGTTGGTGAAATGGTGGTCTTGTTCATTTGGCCTATTCTATGTATCAGATCTGCAATGGTCAAGGGTTGGGTAGCTGAGGGACTCAGGAAGGTTTTTTAAGGGTCATATTATATTGCCGGTATGGCTGTATTTAACCAGCTTGGAGAAGAAAGTGCACCCCGCAGTAACTCGACTAAACAGGTACTTGTAAGGGGGCAGATCAATCAAGATTTAAATAACCAAGCAGAGTTCCTGGGGACTTGGGGACTTCCTTAAACCTTAATTGGGAGGGGCAGGTGAAGGCGCTCACTCCTCACATCACCAACAAAAACTCAGAATAAAGGACAAATCCCAGTAGGGAATGAGACCAAGAGATTGGTATGGAGATTCTGCAAAGGTTTAAATAAGTTTTAGCATCCAGAGAACTCTGCTGCCTTGACAGTGCTCTGGCAAACAAGACAGAAACAATAGGTTTTAAAGGGTTACAGTGTCATCAGTGACGATTTCTATACAGTCTATAAGTAACAGATCCATTAGTTAGGGTGGGGGTGCACATATAGTTCTGTAAAGGCCGGCTCCATGGGATTGGCTGATGACTTGGTGGGAGGTTGGCCATCATGTGGTTCAGCTGGGCCGGTCCGTGCAAAGTGAAGGTTGGGTCAGGTCCATAAAGGCGGCTGGTTCTGGCTAAACTGATCTACACACTTATCCTAGACATGCAGCAAATAATGATCATCACTATACCATTTTAGTATAAATTGAGGCCCATAAATTGTACACGTGTGTTTGCATTATCCCACTATGGCTCACTGGCGTGGTGAAGGATGTGGGGGTCTTGCCCCTGAGGTAACCTGTGGGGGTCGGGATTTATAGCTGTCAGGTCTGGCACATCAGAGCGGGAAAGGGGTGGAGTGAAACATGTTAGTTTAGGACGGAATATATTGTGGCTGGCGTCTGGTTTTATTAGGGGCACTCTAGGGAGGTCAGGAAGGAAGGGTAACACTTCTGGTACATCAAAAGAATAGCTTTTGGAGGGGCACAAGGTTGAACAAGCAGTAACTTTCCAACAACGGGGGTGAGAGGTGCAGGAGCAGGTTTGTTGAGATGGATGAACTACAAGTCATGGTTCAGCTCGGTCACACACAGGACAGTGATCTCAGAGGAAGAGTGAGAAGAATACATTGTTTGTTTGCAACATCGTGTCTCAGAGCATCCGTGAGAAAGGGACTTGGGAGGCGCAGGCGCAGGAGGAAAAAGGTGGGGGCTGTCAGTGCTCACTGTGTGCACGGCGCTGCTGAGGGGAGAGGAGACTTCGCAATGCCAGAATGCGGCCTAGTCCAAAGATGGAGTCTAGTGTACACAAAATGGAGTCCAAGTGTGTCTAGCCCCACCTCTGCTTATACCATGGCCTTATTCCCATTGGCTGCAGAAGTTCAAAGGAGGCGTCCCCCACTAGTGCAAGAGAAAGTGGTCCCTTTCGCGTCGAATGTATGGGGGGCTCAACCGACCCCTTCCTTTCTTACACAGGTGGCATGCAAAGCTATGAGCAATCCATCAGAAGGGACTACCTTCTTATGTGACTGGGTTGTGGGAGGCGATGTTTGAATCAGCTCGTCATGTGGTCACTGGCGTGGCACAAAGGGGCACGACTGGGCAATCTGCGTGCTGTAGTTGTTGCAGCACTAGTCATCTCTGTGGTGGTTCTGTAATTCACTTGATGCTGTGGGTGCAGTTCACATGCAGTCCAGAGAGCTCTTTTGTCTCATGTCTGTTTGGGCTGTGTTCCACCGGGGAGATCCTCATTCCGCAGCATTTTTGGGGCTATAGCCGTGGCTGTGAGGCACTGCACTGGTATCAATTAGCATAATATACATCACTGATTCACATTCAATGACAGCGTGCCATCTAGAGTGGAATTTTGGATTGCTTCTTTGCTACAGGGTATGCTGTGGCAAATCCAGCCATCTCAGTTAAGGCATTGGCACATATAAACCAAATGGGCACTATGCATGCCTACATACCTGAACTAAATAGCAGAGCGAGCACAATTGGCTTTTACCATGTACCTTTACTCTACAATACTCTAGGTACACATGCAATACAGTCTAGAATGGTTTTACATTAACTATTAAGAACTTGGAGAGGTTCCTCTTCTACTGCTGTAGAACAAGAATGATTGCCACAGGGGATGTCTGTGGTCAAGACAGCTTGCAAGCTAACTGCGCTACAAATACAACTAACAAAATAATAAAAGGCCAGATGTATTTGTGTCCGATGCAGTAGCATCACCTGTTGTCATTAGTAAAGGGAGCTGTTGCCTTAGGATATATCAAGACAATGCCAATTGGCAAAGCTTCGCCTGTTGTCACTGCTAGAGGGAGCTGCTGCCTTAGAATATACAGTGGTCCTACTGTGTCAATGAAAACCTGCACTTTGGCCCGTGTACACAGGCTTTCACTCTAGTATTAAATATTCTCCATTGTAGATCATTCATCCCTACAATGGCTCCTTCGGCCTCTTAAATGTGGCTTTTCAGCTGAGTATATTTGCGATGAAATAAGACCACCTGGAGGGTTCATTGCCACCTAGGTTACCTGACTGATACGACATTCGCAGGGTGAAAGTCTATGGACACAGGATTACTTAGTCCCACTGAGATAGAGGTGTGGGAGTGGCAGTTGGAGGTGGTGAAAATAGTTAAATATGTTATAAACCAAGAGGACGAACTATGATGTTTTTGTCAAACATTAAAGCTACTGGCCCAGTCCTTCTGGTGTTTTGGCTCAGTATGGGAATATTGTCACAAAATAACAAAACATATCTCACTCTCTTTGGCAATGCACCTTGACCCCCCCTTAATATGCATCAGATGGATAACATATCAGTGGGGCTGACCCTGACCTTGGCTGCACTGACCTTAGCTGCATCGTTGATTCAGCAACATGGGCTTTTGAAATGTTCCAATATAAGTGAACGATATAAGAAACATTACATAAATAACATACACATATTCACATACACTATCACTTATCTACAAACAATAAGAGAGGGCAGAAATAGGGGGATCGATCTAACCATACAATTCATTAAACACACTCCATATTTCATCATATTTGTCATTTTGTTTCTGTAGTTGCAAAGATACCCTTTCTCTACCAGAAAGGATCGACAGACCATGTAGCCAATCCTCAACAGCGGGCCTACTATCTCTCTTCCAGGGCCTCAGGATATGCTCCCTGGCCATTATAAGCGCTCTCTAGATCCAATAGAGCTTGCCATTGGACACATCACAATTTGTAGGGATTAGACCTAATACACAGGTTGTAGGTGTACATGGGAGGGAAAGACCTAACACAAGATCTATACTTTGAACACAGAGAGGAGTCCTCACAAAGTAAATATGTTTCCCCTTGCACTTCATTTCTCTTCTTTCATTTCTTTATTACATGTCTGACTGTCGGTGGAGTGGTGTTAATTGGGAGTTTCCTTTCCGTATTTAGCAGGCTATCCAGTGGAATTGGGGAAACAGAGTTCCTTTTAATGGGTACCCAGTCTGGAGTAGCTCTATGATCTGCCCTAAGCCAATGGGGTACTGTGCACATTGTGATATTGTTTTATTTTAGGGTAACCAAATCCTTGTACTGACCTCTGGAGTACATCCATTGGATATTTGATTAATTACCGTGTCCACCAAAAATCTACTAAAATGTTTTAAAATTATTTTTAGTACCTGCCTACCAGAAAGAGGGAGGGGCAGCATATTAAATACATACAATAACGTAGGTAGTAAAGTCATTTTAACTGCATTTACCGTACCCCAAAGCATCAGATTACATTTTTCTTTGGCACAATGCAGATATTTCCACAGGTTTAAATTGCATGTTGCTAGTAAGAATCAGATTCATACCCTTGGTAACTTGGATATGATATGATATGATAGTTTATTTATACAGCGCCTATACACAATGTGTTTCAAAGCGCTTCAAGGCAAGGGAGGGAACAAGGGGAAATACAATGACATTCTTACGGGCCATGAACAGTAAGGATGTGAAATTAACTATCATACTCAGCCTGACGACATTTCAGATAGTGCAAGAGCTAAGACATAGATAAGGAAGGGAGGGGGAGAGTAATGGAAACAGACAGGCGATTCCCGTACTAGGCCTGACAACATTTCTGGTAGAGCCGGAGAAAAACAAAAGGTGATGGAGAGGGGTGCAGAAAGGGAGGGGAGGGACAAAACAAGCGACTATCGTACTAGGCCTGATGACATTTCAGATAGTGCAAGAGCTAAAACATAGATAAGGAAGGGAGGGGGAGAGTGGGAAGGAAATAGAAACAGACAGGCGTCTCCCGTACTAGGCCTGACGACATTTCTGGTAGAGCCGGAGAAAAAAAAAAAGGTGATGGAGATGGGTGCAGAAAGGGAGGGGAGGAACAAAACAAGCGACTATCCTACTAGCAACTTCATACCCAAGTATTTAAATCCTTTATTGACCCATGCATTTCGCCTGCTCCAAATAAACCTCTATGGCATGAAGTCGTAATAGGAAAGATAATCGTTTTGGAGGTGTTGACTTTGTAGTCTGATACTCACCCAAACTAAATGAATACCAACATCAGCTCATGAAAGGAATGTTCCGGGCCAGACAACAGTACTCATCTGCATATAAGAGCACCTTTGAGGTGCAATTACAATTCAAAATACCCTTTATGTTGGGATGTAATCTAATTACAGTAGCTAGCGGTTCTATTAACAGGTCAAATAATAAAGGGGACAAAGGACAACCTTGGTGTGCCCCCCTTTTTATGTCAAAAGAGTCTGACAAGAAACCGTTGACGGGCTCCTAAGCTTTTGCTCCATCATATTAAGCCTTAAAAAGCTGCAAAAAATGAGGGCCATAATTAACTTCATGCAAAACCTGTTGTGGGTGTACCTAGTTCACCCTATCAAAAGCCTTTTCAAAATCAATGCTAACAGCTGTGCATGATTTTACAGAATCTCTCCTAGGGTGAATAACAATTATCAACACCTTCATATTAGCGTAACTATCAAAGCCACTTACACAACCTGATTCATTTTTATGAACCAATTTAGGTAGTAGACCATTAAGTATCCTAGCATAGATTTTAGCTAAAAGTTTCACATCCGCGTTTAACAATGAGATCGGGCAGAAGTTTCTGCAGTCTGAGTGATTTTTCTCTACTTTAGGAATAACCGTAATCAACACTGACCACATAGAATCCGTAACTTTCTAATTTACAACAATTTCCATATACAACTGCTTAATGAAACAAGCAAGTACATGACTACAAGTTTTAGAAAACTGAATTGGGAACCTATCAGGGCCTAGAAACTTCCCTGAATTCATAGCCTCCAAAGATTTCACAATTTCCTGAACAGTTTTTCTACATCCAAGCAAATCTTACCCAGCTCTTCCAAACTGGGGGTCTCTACTTGAACTAGGTAATGACGCACCATTGACTCATCAATGTGACCATCATCACTATACAGATTTACATAATATTGCTTAAAGACCCTACAGATATCTTAGTTTCTCCTCAGGATCCTTCCCTCCCCATCTAAAATAAAAACAACATGTCTCTTCCCTCTTTTTAAGGTGACTTGCCAACACCTACTTTTTCTCCACACTCCCAGAATGCTTGCCTAGTGTATTTTTCCACTCTCAACTTTAATTCATAGTAAGGAGAGCGTCTCGTATTCATCATTACATTTCTGTTATCTACAGAAGGCTGTGGAGGGTTAGAAAAAGGCGACTGGCTAGGTTTTTCCATCTCCAACAAGGTTTTATTCAAATAATAACAAAAATGCCCTTCCCTGAGCTATGGGTTTCCCTACCTAACACAACTAACTAGGGTGCTCATCGTCAGTTGCGAAGTCCAAATGATAGTCTGTCCTGCATCCAAAACTAAGCTACTCTAACCCTTCCACTATACAAAACAACTAAAGACCAGGAGAATGACTCCCTTCTCCTGGGGCTGCTTTCTAAGCAAGGTCTTCTCAATATAAGCTTTTTAAATAGTTCTTGGTGAACAACTGCAGCAGTTTCCTCAGTACACTTAAAGGACATTTCCAATTCCCTGGCTTCACCTTCCCCTGGCTTTGTAAGATCCTTGTGGAGTTGCAGAAAGTAAGTGACACCAAACAAGCTTCTTAATTGATGTTTATTGAGTAGGTTCTTATAAAGCCCCTTTCCACTGCTCAGCTGCAACTATTCTAGCTTCACAGAGAGTCCCCCTATATATGCGTACAGCACATTCTACAATGTCACAATGCCCCAGCTGTGCAGGAGCCCTCTTCTCTGATCTAGCTTAAAGATCAAACTAAGAAGTTTAGAACAAAACATACTTGAACATAAACGGACATCAAAATATGATGTATAAAACCATATGACACATCTCCCTTGCTTTCCAAGTAGCCTTTCCCATATAGGATAGGGGAACTAGATGGGAGATGTACCATTGACCACTCCTACCCTACCTTTGCAGAACACTCTTCTGTTCTCCAATGTGATAGCATCACTCAAATCTTTCTTCACCCTTACCAGGCCTTCAAATGTGCTTCCCTCTTTGGCCATAAACCCAGGGTCATGTACCCAAACTGTATCCCCCTCAGCAACTCTCATAAGTCTTGCCCTCTTCTGGGTATCACATGCTCTCTTCATGTCCTCTCACTGTCACGCTGCGCGCACACGCACCACTTACCTGTTCTGGGGTTCCGGTTCCTCGGCCGCGGAGGTCTCCCTCATGGAGACTGTATCCGCGCTGGCGTCTTTCCTCGCGACGTCCCGCGGTCCGGGCCGGCTCCATGGGCGCGGCCATCTTGAATGCTCTGTGCATGCACGGATCGTCAGTATCCGACGTTCTGCGCATGCGCAGTAGCGGGAGCATGCGTTCCATGCCTCGCGTTGGCCCCGGACTATAAAGAGGCTCTGCATACACGGGAACATGCGTCTCAACGTGGTTTCCCGTGTGTGCGCTCCTGGAGCCCTGCTTGTCTCTGCCTCCAGTCCCCTTCCTGTTTCTGCTTGCCAGACCTCGCCCTGCCTACTTGCTTCCTCCCTTGGGTCCCAGTCCTTCCTGCCCTCTGCCCTGCTCCTTAGCCCTTGCCTGCCCCCTGATTCAGTTGCTGGGTTTTGCTGGCCAGCCTGGGCTACTATCTTGCCCTGCTCATACTTCTTGGAGTGATCCTTCCCTGGGTGGGTTGCTCCTCCCTCCTGCTCTCTTCTCTTGTGAACCTGTCCTGCCTCCTCCTGCTTGTGTTGTGCCCTGCCGGTACCCTGCCTCCTCCTGCTTGTGTTGTGCCCTGCCGGTACCTGTGCCAATAATCTCTGTGGGAACACTGAAGACCCGTTTCTGGAACACCATACTGGACTCAGCTTGGCCTTCTCTGTCAGTGGTGACACTGTCCCAACGTCACGTTAATACAGAGAAGAGCTCCTCGTGGCGTTGGGAGCTGATTCAGTTCCATCCTGTCGTTTATCGTCAGGAGGGGGTTGGGTCGGTTCCTAGCGTTGCTCTTTCCTCGGCTGTGATTCATCGACATACTGGCAGCCTCAACTCAGCGCTCTCCAGGAAAGAAAGGTAACTCAAGTTCTCGTGACGCCTCGTATAACAGATTGAGACGCCTATCCACCAGTCTCGACATGGATGACCTGCGGGAAGTACGTGATGAAATGCGAGCCATGCGCCTTGAGATGTCTGCCCTTCGCCAGGAGAGCGACACCCTCCGTCAGGCGATGGAGCGGGGTGTGAATGTTCCTCCACAACCCGAGAATTCCATGGCCTACACAACCCCCATGAAGTTCGATGGTGATCCACGTCGAGTAGCGGAGTTTTGTACCCATTGTAGGATCAATTTTCAGTTTCGATCGAGTCATTTCAACTTGGACAAGGCAAAGATTGGTTACATTCTTGGAAATCTGACCGGCAACGCTCTTGCCTGGGCCGCTCCTCTGGTTTCCTCCAACAGTCCCTTGTTAGGGGATTTTGCTGCCTTTGAGAAAGCCTTCCTGGATGTCTTCAAGCCGCCAAATTTGGCAGCCATGGCCCAGAATCAGCTAATGGATATTAAACAGGGATCTGGAGACATCATAAACTACATTAGTCGGTTCCGGCAGCTAGCAACTGACTCCCAATGGCCTGAAATCACTCAGAAAACGTTGTTCAGCCGTGGATTGCGAGATGAGTACAAAGACGAATTGCTACATATTCCTGAGCCAGAAACATTACCTGCATTGTTGGAACAAGTCCTCCGCATTGATCACAGGTTGGCCGAAAGACGAAGTGAACGTCGCCGAACAGACCGATACCATCCGGGGCCCTCGGTACATCCTCGAGGATCGACTACCGCTACCGACGCGGGACCCGAACCTATGCAACTGGGAGCCATTCGTGGACCATTGTCTGAAGCGGAAAAGAAGAGAAGGCGCCGGCAAAACCTGTGTTTGTACTGTGGAGGTTCTGGCCATTATTTAAGCACCTGTCCTCTACGTCCTTTGAAGAAACAGGAAAACTAGCGGGCCCGCTGTATGGTGAGAAGGCAGCGGCGGGCTGTCCTTTTGGATCAGACCTTCCTCCGATGCCTTCAGTTCCTCTATTGGTCTTAGAAGTAGGTATCGCCTGGCAAGGGAAATGCATGAAGACCCGGGCCCTTTTGGATTGTGGTGCATCAGGTAATTCGATGCCTCGTTTGCAGCGTCTAATGGGATCCAGTTGCACCGCAAGGAACAGCCTGCGGTGGTAGAGGTGATCGATGGTACCCTCTTGTCTTCTGGCCCGGTGTGCCAACATTCCGATCCACTATGGCTATCAGTGGAAGCGCATCTTGAACGGATTTCATTAGACGTCATCAAGTCTCCCTCTTTTCCGGTGGTACTCGGTCTACCATGGCTGCTCTATCACGACCCTCAGGTCAATTGGAATTCCAGAACCCTGGTCTTTACCACTTCCCGTTGTCCTCGGGAATGTCGTCTTCTTGAAACCTTTCCAGCTGCTTTGGGGTCAGTGGGGTCCCCAGCCCTTACGACCACCTTTGATTGTCTATGTGTCACTCAGTCTGTACCGCAGGAATACGCTGGATTCCTTAAAGTGTTTTCTAAACCAGAGGGCATTCCGCTACCGCCGCACAGGCATTTCGACTGCTCCATTGACATTCTACCTGATGCAGTTATTCCCCATGGCAAGATTTACTCCTTGACACAAACAGAAAAGGGGGTCCTACATGAATACATTCAGGAGTGCCTTGGTAAGGGCTACATTGTACCGTCTAAATCCCCTGCGGGTTTTCCGCTGTTCTTTGTCAAGAAGAAGGAAGGTACTTTGCGCCCTTGTATCGATTACCGGCAATTGAATGAGATCACGTGCAAGGACAGGTACCCCCTACCACTCATCCGGAACATCATTGAGTCTCTAAAGTCAGCCCGGATCTTCACCAAGTTGGATTTAAGAGGGGCTTACCACTTGGTGCGGATAAAAGAGGGTGATGAGTGGAAGACGGCCTTCAAGACTCCCTTTGGACACTACGAGTATAGGGTAATGCCCTTTGGACTTTGCAACGCCCCGGCCGTCTTCCAGCGATTCATGGATGTTGTCTTTTCGGACCTTGTTGGAGTTTCAGTGTGGGTATATCTGGACGATATACTGGTTTTTTCCTCTACTCACATGGATCACGTCACGCACGTTCGGGAAGTGCTCCGAAGACTAGCCGCCAACCATCTGTACGCCAAGGTTGAAAAGTGTCAGTTTCATCAGGAAAGCTTGGAGTTTCTGGGCTATGTTATCAACAGCACGGGAGTACGGATGGACCCCACGAAGCTACAAGCCATACAGGAATGGAAGCAGCCCCATGACATAAAGTCACTTCAACGATTCCTGGGCTTCGCAAACTTCTATCGACGCTTCATACCTCATTTCTCTCACCTTACCACCATGCTAACTCGCCTGACTAGCAATAAAGTTCCTTTTTACTGGGATACTCTGGCTGAAGCGGCTTTTCAAGATTTGAAGAAGTCCTTTACTACGGCTCCAATTCTGAAACATCCGTTCCTTGCAATGCAGAACCTCCCGGCATGCTCATTGGGCCTTTTTCTTCTCTCAGTTTGATTTCGTGGTGACATACATACCTTGTTCACAGAATATAAAGGCCGACGCCCTGTCTCGTTCTTTGGAGAATGACATCGAAAGAGCCAAGAGCCCAGAACCCTTGATTGCTTCGAAGCATTTCTTGTCGATGTTGACTCCTTGGCTTCATCAACTACTAGATGCCACTCAGATGGATCCCTCCAGGTCTCAAATACTGCAACGTACTGATGTCAGTGAACGAAACGGTTGCTTGTTCTTTAAGGATCGCCTGTACGTTCCCACATGGAACCTTCAGAGGATTGTCCTACAAAACAGTCACGACTCCGTTGTTTGTGGTCATCGTGGGGTCAAAACCACTCAAGAACTGGTTGCACGGCAATTCTGGTGGCCCGGATGGGCCAAGCAGGTTAAACAATACGTGGATTCCTGCCCGGTATGCGCTCAAACCAAGATACCTCGCAAGAAACCTCTTGGCCTTCTGCAGCCAACACCTACACCACCATACCCATGGCATACTATTGCCACGGACTTTATAGTCGAACTACCACTCTCGGGTGGGCATACTTGCATCATGGTGGTGGTAGACTGTTTCTCCAAGTTGGCTCATTTCGTTCCTTTTCCTAAACTGCCCACTGCCTCTCAGATGGCGCAACGTTTCCTCCATGAAATATACCGTCTTCACGGCCTCCCAGAGAAGATATTGTCAGATCGTGGGTCTCAGTATATTTCTTCTTTTTGGGATCAACTGTGTCGTCATTTGGATATCCAGCGGGCTTTGAGTTCTGGTTATCATCACCAAACCAACGGGCAAACCGAACGTACCAATCAAACCCTTGAGCAGTACCTACGATGTTACGCAAATGCCACTCAAGACAACTGGTCAGGTTGGTTGGACACCGCTGAAGTGGCTTACAACAATGCTGTCCATACTGCTACAGGACTCAGCCCTTTTTTTTGTTCTGTCGGCTTGCACCCCAAGTTGCTACCTGTTCGTCCTACGCCTCCCAGTGCAGTTCCGTCAGCGGATGCCATGGTGTCTCTTATCCACGACCAGCATCGTCTAGCGGCCAGTACCCTAGCAGTGGCACAAGCACGCATGAAGGACCAGGCCGATAAACGGCGGAGGCCTGAGCCCGACCTTCGGGTTGGTGATAAGGTATGGCTCTCCTCCAAGAACTTACCGGTTCGCAATTTGCCCGTGAAACTGGCTCCCCGCTTTTTTGGCCCATTTCGCATCATTGGGCGGATTTCTCCTGTTGCCTTTCGTCTGTCCCTGCCGCCTTCTTGGCGGATCCATCCTGTTTTTCATGTCTTGCTTCTCACTTCCTTACTCTCAATACTTATAAAACTGAAGTTCTTTTCTTCCCTGCATGCACTCTCCATCCTCCCTCTCCTCTCCCTTTCATTCTCTTTCCCCCCTCCAATCTCTCCTTCTCTCTCCACGCACGTAACCTTGGTCTTTATCTTGACCCCCACCTCTCCCTTTCTTACCATATTTCTCTTACTGCTAGATCTTGCCGCTTTCACCTTTACAACATCCGAAAAATTCTATCCTTCCTAACCTTTCACGCTACCAAACCTTTAATCTCCCTCATCTTCTCTAAACTCTTCTACTGTTCTACTTTTTTCTTTGGACTCCCCTCCTCTCACCTCTCCCACTTAAATCTATCTACCACTCTGGCATCCGCTCCCTCTGCCTTCTCTCTCCCCATGACTCCATCTCCTCTACTCTCATCTCTCTAGGTTTGCTCCCATTTCATTCCCAGCTCAAATTCAATTTCCTCTGTCTCATATTCAAATCCTCCATGATCTTGCCCCCCCCTTATCTTTCCTCCCTCCTCACTTTCTACACTCCTTCTCATTCTCTCCGCTCTTCCAATCTCTACCTACTCTCCTCTTCACCTCCACCCTGTGCCCCTTCTGGCTACTGCTCTTTCCAACTCCTTGCCCCTTACCACTATAACCGCCTTCCTCTCTTCATCTGCTCTACTTCTTCCTTCACTTACTTTTTTACCTCCCTAAAATCCTATCTCTTTCATTCACCTCCTTAAAACCCTTTGCTTCCTCTCTTACTTCTATTAGTACTCTCACCCACACCTCATTTTCCTTTTCCTACTTCCCTTCTCCCTCTCCTTTCTCTCCACTCTCTCCTTCCTTATGTCCTGCACGTTTCTAATCCTCTTCTCTTCCTTCCTTCTCCCTTCTCCCTCTGCCCCATCTCTTACTTCTGCTCTCACCTTTCCTCCTACCCACTTTCTCTTCTCTCTTCTTGACCCCTCCATAATGTAAATTGTTTGTGTACTGCTTTCCGGTTTAATTCAATTGTTATATAATGTTTGCTGTATATTGTTGGTTCCTCTTGTAAAGCATTTTGGATTACAACCCTATATCAATTCAATGACATACAAATACAAATCTCAACCTTCTTGCACTCCATTCTATCCCTCAAGGCACATTCATCCCAATCAACAAATCTCGACCTTCCAAGCCAGAAAGGACACACTGCAGTGTAAGTATTCCTCCTACTGAGTACTTCAAATGGCACTAACCCTTACAATGCGTGCAGATCCAACCTATAAACATACACTCTTTTCTTTACCCCTTCCTCCTAAATCTTACCTTCTCTCACTGCCATGCGCACACCCTGCATGATAGTGCCGTTAAATCGTTTGACCATACAGTCGGTCTTTTACTCCATTACTTGTTAGAAACTGTTTCATAATATGTGATGTGAATTTCACACCATTATAAGTAAGGATTATATTGAGAAGACCCTGGCTTCGGAAAACCTGATCCAGGAAGGACGCCAGCGCAGGAATCAGCTTCCTGGACAAACTTGACTTCAGCCCATTTGGAGTACGTGTCCATCAAAACAATAATGTATTTCTTCACTCCCAGTACTCCCATGACTGGTCCTAAAATGTCCATAGCCACGTGTTCCCATGGCACCCTAGAAATTCCAGAGGTCTCAAAGGCTGGACATAACATTTAGCTCTTTATCAGACTCGCTGCATGCTGCACAATTCCTTATTAAATCTTCAACCTGACTATCAAGGCTGGGCCACCAATAGTCAGCCCTAATTCATCATTTAGTCTGTGTCATGCCTAGATGGCCTTCATGTCCAATTTCCAGCAGTTCAGCTCTGACCCCCTGCAGTGGTACAATGCATCCTGAACTTAGAAGATACCCACCTCCTATACTCAACTCATCCCTAACTCTGTGGAATACCCCAACCGTCATCACTAGACCAGCTGGCCCAGTGATTCGCAAACATCTCTTTCACCCTGCTGAGTAGTTGATTCTTTCCCACAGCATTTTTCCATTCATTTTCCTGTAGGGAAGCACCACAGGTAAGAAAAATCTCACTCTGTAACTCGTCCTCAACATCCAAATGATCCTACACACAATAAATGTGCACCCTGGACAAGAAATCAGCATGGGTGTTTTCCTTTCGCACAATGTGTTCCACCCCCGGTGGTGGCACTTGAAGTTTTGTGTGGTACGCATCCTTGTTCCTGAAAATGAAGAAAGGGTGCTTTTTGAAGTGTAAAACACATAGGGTTGCCTTCCTGAAATCCTGATAACGGATAATTTTTTCGGCATATTTCTTTGAAGTCTTCTCTTTTATTTCTGGGCTGGGTCAGACACAAGTGTGAAATGCAGAATGCTAATTGCCCCTTTGCCTGACAAGTCACAGATCACTGGGAAAGGGACATTAGCATTCCAAAGCCCCTCATTCTTTGTGTAAACCACAGTAAATGCCTGGACCACATAAGCCTGATCTTTTTTTCAGCTAATCTGCAATGTGTCTAAATTGACATGAAAACAGTGAGGTAATAATGCATAGACACCTGCACATTTTATTCAGAAGATGCATGTGTGACACAATTCTGTGAATCAAGACAGGTAGGGAAATACACAGAGATGCCTGGATGACTTGTGCAGGTTAGTAAATGTCAAGCATCAGGGTGTTGTAATGGTTTTACAGACTCCTTGATTTCGGGAATAAGGGGTGTTTAAAATTAATGTTCCACAACTCATAAAACTGACAGAACAGCCTGTTTATCTTTTGGTGGCTTTGCCTACTATTGTTGAGACTAGACTCTCCTTCAGCGAAATGCCCTACGTGCTCAATTTGTGTCCCAAATAATCAATCGCAGGCACTATGAACCTGCATTTGATTTTCTACAACATGAAACCCACTTCACTTAGCCTCTTCAAAACTTCTGCCAACATGTCATCATGCTGCTTCTCAGACTTGCCTGTCACCTATATGTCGTCTTGGAAAAACCAGACCCCATTAATTCCGCCAACTATGGTATGCATAATGAGTTGTAAAAAAGGTGTGGCCGACACCAAACCAAAGGGCATTGGCTTGAACCTTAATGTCCTTCTTGCGTTATGAATGTAATGTAGTCACTAGATGTGGGATGTAAAGCAATTTGATGAAAGATAGACGCCAGATCGTAGGTACTAAACCATTTGGACCATGACATCATGCCTACCATTTCTCCAATGTTCGGTACGAGGAATTTGTCTATCACAACACACTTATTCAATGGTCTACGGTCAACACAAAATTTGATACTGCTGTTGCTCTTCCTCACCAAAATTACTGGCGAAACATACTCGGATGCCTCCACTCCTTCAATAATACCCTCAGATAACAGCTTTCAAATTTCTTTGGCAACTTCCTCCCTCAATGCAATAGGTACTCAACATGTCTTGGACGCTTTAAGAATCCAATCATGTTGTCACTGAACACACAGTTGAAACACTGCTCAGGTTTACAGCACAAATTGGAATTGGAAACACTGGCAATGTGACCCAGTACTTTCTGGTTGATTATAATTCCTAAGTGACATTGCTCATACCATACAAGAAGACTACCACCTCTCTTAGACAGATACACATTGGCTACTGTGCCCCTGCCGAGACACTCAATACTACCTTTAAAATATCCAACAAACGTTTTGCACACTCCCCCATACACACTGGCTTTGATCCTGGGAGAGCATAGCAACATCCCCTTAAAGTTTCTCTTCCACACATTGTAGTCTAGCATGGTATAGTCGGAGCCAGAGCCAATGAACGTGTGAACAGTTTCTATCATAACATTACCATGAGGTTTTTTTCTCCTTTCTGGTTCTCACTCCCACCTCACTTACAGACCAAGTAACTCCATTTCCACACTCTCCATTGACATCATCACCAATCTCTCCATCTTGCTCTATTGAAATTTCCGTTAGCAAAACCTGTTCTTAGCAAAATTCCTGCAACACTGAGCAAAGTGCCCCCTCTTGTTACAGTGTAAACAGACCACAGATAAGCCATGACAATCAACAGCATTAGCATAATGTGAAAAGCTGCCACATCTACCAAAATTTCCTGGACTTTGATGGGGAGCGCAAGCTGCCTTCATCTCCTTTCGATACCTCTGACCCAGAGTACTCAGTTTGGCCACCCTTCTTTTTTGCAGGAGCTGATGGTTTCTAATTGCGATGTGTGATATTCTTCCCAGCGCATATGCTGTTCACCATGCTTTAATTTTGTCCTTTTACTTCTTTTGACTCTAGTTCCTTCAAACACACTATAGTATGTTCTATTCTTTTTTCAATGTCCAGGACTACATCAAATGAGGGATCACCTTTATCCCATATCTCCTCCCGTATTTTGTTCTCCCTCACCTTGAGCATAACTTGGTCTCTAAGCCTTTCCTCATAGGTGGGACCAAAATTGCACTTACTTGCAAGTTCTTGGCGGGTCATGATGAAAACTAGCACCGATTCGTCCTCAATCTGATCGCTGATACTAAAATAATAACTCTGCAATATAATGTTCCCTCTCTTTTCATAATGTTTATCTCGTTTCTTGAGTATTGTGTCAAATGCATTGGGAGCGTCTGTTTCCATCTTCCAAACCAGTAGTGGACAATTCCGGCAGGCTGTTAAGGAGAGCAAAATCCCAGGGGTAGCGGAAGTGACATCACACAACTTTTGACCTCTGATGACATCACAAGAAGTGATGACATTTGACCCCAATCTGAAGTAAAATTGTGGGAAGCAATGGAACACGACCTTTGAACCCTTGACAAAACAGGACGTGGCATCAAATTCTTCCTAAGTACACTATGAAAAATATGGTTACGATATCACTATAATGTGATATACATTTCATACAAGAATGGATCACCATATGTATCGTTAAGATCAGTGTGTATAGGCCCATATTACCAAATTACTGTGAATGGATGCAGACATCCATGGCCAAATGATAATGATGTGTTATTATATAGCACTTATATAGAAATATACATACAATATCACCCAACCTGTGTTGGTACTCATTTATCGACCTCAGAAGGAAGAAAGGCTGAGTTGAGGGTTTAAGGACAGACTAAATCAGCGACTCACCCCCTGAAGTGTGCCTGAAATAAACCTTTAATGAGTCTAGCAATTATTGTATAGAATTCCAGAAAGACACATTATTTGTTATTCCTATTCTTTCTTATTTATGGTCACTGCTGAAAGTGTTACACTTGCGGAACCCCATGTTTTTTTTTTCTTTTCTTTTTAAGAGTCCTGAACAAGAAAGAAAGACGCTCCAGAAGCAAAGAGTCAGATGGCGCTGGCCACAGCCCAGGAGCTGCATTAAAAAAATAAAATAAAATAAACATGTTTCCTTTTAAATTTATTTTCTTTTTAGGGGTAGCAAGGGAGACCACAGGGGTAGCAAGGGAGACCCCAGGGGTCGCAGTTGCAACCCCTGGTGACTCCTAAATGATGTACCTGCTCTTAATTATGCTCCTACCCTCAAACCCTGAGCAGTGCATGAGTAATGCACTGCGCCTTTTGATGCTGAAGGTGGAACCATGGATGGTCATTACATAAACCAGAAAGCCCTCCTTCCATATTCCAATTTTTCAGTAGGATTACCAGGATTAGGAAGGAAGTGAGGCGGTAAAGAACTCATGGTGCTGGTTGTAAGACTACACCAGTTGTTCATCCCTCAAATTGGAAGGAAAATTAAGCCAACACTTCCCTGATCAGCAGAGCTGAGGTCATAACAAAACACCAGTCCCCATTACCAATACTTTCAGACTGCGCCTGACTCTTTATGGTTACAAGTAAGCACTCACCAAATAACACACACGAGACTCCCAAAAAACACAAACTCAGACAATCAGTAGCAGCTGTAGGGAGCTGCAAATTTCCAACTCCAAATCAAAACAGCATGAGAGCCCCTTGGCTTTGCCACCACCTGCTCAATCCCCTGTCATTGAGTGAGCAACGTGTTCTCAGTTTCATATCCCCATGTCTGTTGGAGTTCCTCCAGTGAGCCTGATCTGCCACTACTTTCAGGGATGGTGAGATACAGCAACACGGTCCCGGCAGAGCGACCTCGTTGCTAGGATACCACGTCCTCAATTAAACATCAAGGGCCTTTCCTTCAAGGCCGGATAGCTAGGGCGCACTTTGGATGTGTGGTCCACACTCCGATCAATGGTTGTACTCCAAAAACCCAAACACGACACAGGTGCACATTTAATGGTGTCAGATTGAGCACCCACTCCCCTGGCAATCATCCATAATGGGTAAATCCGAGTACATCTGTTGGGCCTGACTCCTTTGAAGACCACAATCCACGGCCAGCCGGAGACAACAGAGGTGCCACCAGCCACTGAGAAGCACACTTACGGCAGGCCACTTTCCCTAACGAAACCCTTCCTCTGCAGACCTGGGAGCGTCAACCGTGATGGTGTATGCAGGGAGAGAGGCAGGCCTCCGCTCATAACCAATTGTGGAGTTGCAGAAAGTAACTGAAACCAAATAAGCTACTTAATTGATGTTTATTGAGTAGGTTCTTTATACACACCTCGCCACTCCTCAGCTGCAACTGCTCTAGCTTTACAGAGAGGCCCCTATATATGCATACAGGACATTCTACAATTTCACAATGCCCCAGCTGTGCAGGAGCTGCATTCTCTCATGTAGCTTGAAGATAAACAAACACAGTTAGAACATAACCAACTTGCACAGAAACTCACATTGAAATATGATGTATAAAACAATATGACAATCCTCTTTAGATGTGCTCCTTTTCCTGGAGGTTCTTTCAATCTGGCTTTCTCGCATATACTTGAGTATGATTGTCCCAATAGTGCTTCTCACTCTTCTTGTTACTTTGTCTCTCACTGAGACAAGTATTATGGGCCCAGTACTGATTCTTATCCTTGTAGTTACTTTGCCTCCCACTGGGACGAATATGATGGGGCCAATAGGGATTCTCACTCTTCTGGTCCCTCCACGTCTTACTGAGACAAGTATGAGTATTGCATTCATTATACTCGCTACCCTACCCGGGTCTCCCATTCTTGCCGTTACCTTTGTGGTCTTGAGACTGCATCACCAGGTCGGTAGTACATCTCACAGACTTTTCTCCGTGTGCTAGGATGGCGATTTTGGTATTCTCTTCCTCTCTCCTTGACACCCTCTGCAGTGTCACTTCCTTTTTGGCTTCTCTCACTGGGACGTGTTCCCCAATGCCTTCTCTCGGCTTGTCAGATCTGGATCTCTCTTCCTCATGGCCTGAACTTGCTTGCTTGACTTTTTATGGCCTTTCTCTGGTTTGGTACAGCTCGGGCACCATTAGGCATATGCTTTCCTTGTTTGTAGGAAGCCTTCTTGCCCTCTCAGCTTCGCTCGTTCTGCTGCCCCCGCGGCCTGGAACTTCCTGGGCTTCTCTCTCTCTCGGTTTGTGCACTTGGGACATCTCTTCCTCATGGCCTAGACTCACCTGCTTGGCTTTACATTGCCTTGCTCCGGTTTGGTACAGCTCGGGCACCATTAGGTATAAGCTTTTCTTGCCCTTGGGAAGTCATGTCGCCTTCTCGGCTTCGCTCGTTCCGCTGCCCCTGTAGCCTTGAACTTCCCAGGCTTCTCTCTCTCAGTTTTCCCCTCGGGATGTCTCTTCCTCACAGCCTTGATTCACCTGCTGGGCTTCACAGGGCCTTGCTCCGGTTTGGTACAGCTCGGCACTGTTAGGAGTAAGCTTGTCTTGCTCGTAGGAAGCTGTGTCACCCTCTCAGCCTTGCTCGTTCCGCTGTCCCTGCAGCCATGAACTTCTTGTGCTTCCCTCGCTCTGTTTGTCTACTCGGGACGACTCTTCCTCATGGCCTGGACTTGCATGCTTGGCTTCCAAGGGCCATGCTCCACTTTGTTACAGCTGAGGCACCTTTAAGCGTAAGCTTTGCTTGCGCATAGGAAGCAGTGTCACCTTCTCAGCTTTGCTCATTTCGCTTGCCCCGCAGCCTTGACCTTCCCAGGCTTCTCTCTCTCTGGAGTCTCCTCCTTCAATGTTTATAACGTTGCACTGGGGCTTCCCCTGCGTAACGTTGCAGTCCTTCTTCTGTGTTGGACTGGTGCTCATTATTATTCCCTTGGTTTTCTTCATCGCAGTACCAGACAGATACTTTTCTTCATATGGCACATCACAGTAGCAGATGTATACGATTCTTCCTGTCTTCTCCCAGATTATATTTTATCAAATTGGGTTCTTGAGTGAGTAGGGGAGGGCATTCTGCATCAGAACGGGAGCCTTTCCTGATGAGGTCACGCTTGCCTCCACCCCTTGGGAGGATTTGCTCTGGCTCACGTACATAGCCTAAGAAGGAAAGGCTCACCACGCCTGCACTCCTCAGGGAGAAGTGACAAAATCCTGTGACTCATCACAAGGTATGATTTGTAGTTTCTTCCAGCTAATTTGTTTTCCATCTCAAGTCTAACAAGCTCAGCCTCTTTTTGTTTTCTCTTATAAGACGCAAAGCTAATTATTTTAAGCATCCCAGACAATTGACAGATTGTTGACTGACTCTAAAGCTTCCTGCAAGTACAGTGAGATCTTGTATTCATTATCAAGCAACAGACACCCCTATAATCTCCAATGCCTTTTTCAACTTAAACCCCCCAAAGATCTATCCAAAGCCAATTCAATAATGGCATGATCAGAGATCATAATATCAGGGGTGCATGCATCTCCACAGATATTTCTACCAACCAGGAAAATATCAATGCATGATGATGTTCCATGAGACATTGAATGGAATGTTTATTGTCTAAATGCTTGGTGTCATTCTCCCAAGATGTCAATAATATCCCATCATTGAACAAGTTCAAGAACCTTTCTTAGCCTTTTACTCTGCATAGGAATTAGTCACTCCTGTCTTATCCACCGCACCACTTAAGATGGTGTTAAAGTCCCCCTATTATAACCTCACTAGCCCTCATAATATTCAGCACCCTATCAATTTTATCAAAAAAAATCTTTTTGGGCCACACTGGGTGCATATATATTTAAAAGGGTTAAATGTCTGTTTTCTGCAAACAAATTTACGGCAACATATCTGCCCTCTAAATCTACCTCTATTTTGTCTACTTAGAATCCCAAGTCTTTCCTAAACAAAATAGCCACTGCCATAGAATTACTGGTAACGGCACTGGAAATCTCCTTAACATATGTTCTGTTCAGTATATAATCACTACGCTCCAACTGTAAACGTGTTTCTTGTAATAATGCTATATCAGGTTGTCTCTTATTTAAAAAAGAAAGGAATTTTCTTCTCTTAACAGGATTGTTAACACCCTTAACATTCTAGCTTAATAAGCATAAGCAGTTACTTATCTTGCACAATACACGCTAACATATCCATATCATCCAACTCTGTGATAGAAGTAAAAACCAGAATACCTCCAGTGTCCATATGCGTATATACTTTGCAACCATAAGGTCCCTTAAAGTTTGTAACCTCAGTAACCAGACTTTTGAAAAACGTAACAATATGCAGCAGTTGAGTTCACATGGAATTAGCAAATCAATAAAAGTAAGGCTGAAATAAAATGGGAAGACAAAACTAAAAATACTAGAACAAAAAGAAACAAACCTGTTATGCAACATGTACTCATTGACTGCACATCTAAACCTAAGTATTACAGCAATCATAACAATTGAAATACAAACAAAAAAATCAGAAACACCTGAACTAATCTTCAGTATGAGAGCGGTCATCACCTCCCACCACATAAACAAGTCATGTATGAATGATTATTCATTTCAATAAGTAATACATATTTAACGGAGACACACATTAAATAACCCAGTTAATAAGGATACTTGCAGGCTATTTAAACAACACAAAACTATCACATGGCAATATTCAAAGAGTTTGTCGGCAATAGAATGGGTTAAACCAAAATAAGCCACTGTTGAAAGTCAGGTGTAGATGTGCATGATGCGTTCGTAATATTTGCCTCCTTCATCCACCCCTCCCCCCATTTATAACCAATAATCCAAGAAAGTTGCAGGCAGATGAAGCGCTACCCGTCCTTACCCTGACAGTTCGATCCATCGTTGCTCCACAAAAACTAGCCTTGGAGCAAGAATGCAATGGATGGCCTGCAGACCTGAGCACCATGATGAAGGCACACCTGGACATTCTATGTGCGTGAGACACGCATCAAATCTCTGACGCCACCGTCTCCAAGCGTAACCCACGCAGTAGGGTAGGAGCCGAATATGGCTTGGGTCACATGGCAGTGACACGTGCCACTGCATGTCACCACTACAAGTGCAACGTGCCACTGGCAGGTGTCACATGCCATGCCCCAAAAAAAGGTTTCACATGCCGTGGTAAAACAAATATCAGATGTGGCGTCTGTCTCTTTGTTTTTCAAATTATAATCCTCCTTTTTAAAAATAAAAATGGGAAGCGTCAATTATAATCCTTTTTTTGTAAAATTAAAACTGAAAGGCTCCACACCGATTCGAACTCAAGACTTCGTGATATCGGGCCCAGCTCGTTAACCGTTTAAATTCTACCTCTAATGTGAACTATCACATGGTTCAATGATGGTCCCTTTTTATTTTAAATTACATCTTAAAACAAACTGCATGTACGTTTCCAAAAGTTTGCAGGATAGAAACAATTTACTTTAAGTATTTGCATCTTGTGCTTTTCTTGCATAATACTAAATTTAAAAAACAGTTCAATCCATAATCTGTTACTGTGTAAGGCTTTAAATGTCAAACATGTATTGTGTACATGTTTTCCAAAACAGTTTGGTTGCAATATTAAAGTGTGTGTGTTTGTACATTAATTCATGCGTTTCACAATGGGCTGTACGAACTGTGATAAATACAGTACAACCATAACCTACTGATAATAGCTATAACTTATATATCAGAGTATATGCACGATCATGAAAACATCATTTACAAATGTTGCTGAATCTTCAGATTTAGTGCCCAATTCATAGACTCCAGCACAGAAACAGCGCAAGTGCCGCACGCCGAGAAGGAGCGTGCGCCACACGTGCGCCAGCTGCGGCGCAAACCAGCAATTGCACAGCACGCCTATTCATGGAGTTTCCGAGGCATCAGTCACCGTGGCGCAATGTGGGATGTTCTGCCCACTGGCTCTTCCCTGCAACATCAGTGTGGGCTGCTTTCATCAAAAACAACAGAATGGCTGCCAAAAAGCCCTATGCGCTAAAAATCTCTGGGAAGTGCGCAGCGAAACCTGAAAAATAGGCTGCCAAATCTATTTTTGCCTATGTCAGTGGTAAAACAGGAGACCACACTGCCAAAACCTATCATTGGGCTGCCCGCAGAGTGAAATGAAACTACTTGAAAAGGCAGTGCTACATTCCAAAGGAAAACCCAGAAGTGCTTTAAAAATCAGTTTTTCCTTGGCTGTTGAAAGTGCAAAATCATGGTTCCCAAATAGCAGAGAAGATCCAACATCCTTGTGGGGTGTTCACCATCACCTTATTTAAGGAATCCCCATAAGCACAATGTCAGGAGAAGCACCTTTCATCATAAAAAAATCCACATTCAAAAGGTGCTTGCCTGGGAAAAATATGTTAGAAATGGGCGTAGTACTGCCGCTCGCCTGTATCCAAGCTGTCATCTACCTATACTGTCAGTTTAAAACTTGTGTCTTAAAATTAAATTGTAGAAAAGAACAGACTTGCCATCAAAAGCAATATGGGTTGCTACAATTCAATTTATATGTTTTAAAAAGACTGGAATGAAGAGATCTGTGTGTATATTTGTAGAAAATGTAAATTGTATTTTAGAAAAGACCATTTTAAACAGTGTTTTAAAAGTGAACTAATATCAGCCACACTGGACTTCAAAGACATTCCACAGCTTCTCCCAAACAAAGGTATCTTCCTCCTGCTCTCTGCTCAGGAAGTGGCATTGAGTTTTTATGGAGGTGGGAGGAGATTTTGGCCTGTTGCTCTGAGTGGAGCCAAAAGACTCCCTTGACTGAAAGGAAATGCAAATTCGGGTGTCAACAGAAACCAACTACCAAAGGAAGTAAAGCCTGGGAGTGCTCTAGCCCAGCCAAACCTTGGAGGCGGGACTAGACAGATATGTGTATCTTAAAATCCAAGGAAATATCTTTTTGGAAAAGGACTCATAGAAAACTGTTTAAAACTTGGAAAAATTTGTATTTTATAGGCTGTTAATATGAAAATGCTGCTCACAGTTTGCAACTACTCTGAACCCTGTGCGATATTTAGAGACCGGATCACTAAAATGTTGATGTTTTAGCAATTGTGATAATGCTAGGAATACGAAAATGTATAGGATTATGATCAGATGTCATGCGCATCTATGTGGAAAAATGTGTACAGATCTGACACTGGGTAACCAACCGAAAGCGCGAAAAACTGTCAATTTTGAACCGAAACTCTTAAGAAGATGGGATTCGGACGGATACGTGCTCTGTTAAATATATGATGTGAATATGCATTATTAGCAAGTTGGTGATATTGTAAATATGCTTTATATGAAAAAGAGATTTTCTGTGTAGAAACAAAGGGGAGGTTTTTCCCTGGATTGTAAATTCCAGCATCACTATGACACTAGATTTCCTTCTCAAATCAGGAGAGGGGAAATACTTTGACCAATCAGATCCCTAGAGGGTGGGCTTAGTATAATCAGCCTACCCACCCCTTTGGGAAATACATAAAAAGGGACTGTTTAGGACCTAGACACACACATTCACCCATCAACTGATTTACTGGCGAAGCGTTCTGCAGGAGAACCCAGATCCAAGACTCCAGAACTCTGAAAGCAGAAGGCCCAATTCCAAAGCTGAACCCTTCTCAACTTGGCCTTTAAAATCTTGCAACCTGATTTTAACCCCAGCCTTCCAAGGGGAACCCCACAAAATTTGAACAGCCTGGCTGTGCTGTTTTCTGCTTTCTTGCCAAGAACTCTTGCCAGAACCCAGAGATCCAAATCAGAGAGCTGTAACCCAGAACCAACCCGTAAGATCCAGAACCAGAGGCCATGCAGTGTCCAGAGTGCTGTGCTGAGTGCAGAACCAAACGCCTGAATCCTGTCCGGTGGGCTAGCAGAATTCCAGTCCAAAACCATTGATCAGATCATTGACGGGCCTATTCCAAACCATAGTTATGAGTATCTAGCATAGAATTGTCCATAGCCAATCTCTTAGCCTTAAGTAATCCAATCCAGCCCATTCTAACATATCCAGAACTGCATTGTAGAATCTATTTTGTCTTTTCTTGAATCTTTCCCTCACCCATATAGTCCATTGTTAATTGTAGTGATAATATCATCTTTGCGCTAATATATTTACTGAAGAAAAGCAAGCGTCTCGGCAGATAGAAACCATCCGGGGGCATCACTGGATTGGTGACTGTGCTGTCGTGTAGCTTGTGGCTTCACAGTCTCCCTAGTGTAAAAAATCTTTGTTTGTAATATTCAAAAGCCCATCTTTCATTTGAAAATCTTGACTCTGAAATTTAAGTGTCAGATTGAAGCTAACATCCTCAGCTTTCAAACGAACCTAAAACCGCATTCCAACTCCTTACAGGTTTTCTGTAATTGCGTTTGTCACGCGCTGAAAAGTTTGCAGCGGATTTGCATTTGGCTCAATATCATCATATGTAAAATAGCTATTCTTTGCATCCGACCTCAGAATTCAGTTTCCAATCCGCTAGTCATTCAATTCTCATTGCTAGTGTTTACCTGAAGCTATCCAAAGCAGCTTCCACTAGTTTTGAATACAATTTAGAGAATTCAATCCATTTTAGCATTCTTACTATTCATTCAAATTCACATTCAAAAGCATTTGACCTGTTTTGAAATCATTCCTGATCCCCTTTAAGCTTGCTGGCGGGAATCTGGATTGAAACTGCTTTTGTAGAGTGTTTATTCCAGAAACCTGTTTTCTCTCCTTCCATCTCTATATTGCATATTAGGGCGGATTGAGTAGTATCAGGGGGAAAGAGTGATTACATTGCACTTGATTGAACACACAAAAGTATTATTTCTGTGCTGCATTAATTTCCTATCATTGCATTTGACTGAACCCACACAAAGTTTTACTCTATGCTACATTATTATTCGAATCCATACTCCTACTGATTAAAAAGATTGTTGATTGTAATATTACCCATTGGTGATCATTGTATAAATATTAATAGGTGGACAGCAGCAGTGAAGAGCTTGGAGAGAGGCACAGCCTGCAGATCAGGCACTCAAAGGATGAGTAGGCCTGAGTGGGAATGACAGACACAGGGATACACTCATGGAAGATCAATGCTACTCCCGCACCTGGTCTGTTTGGTCTAGGAAGATTGAGTATTGTGTAGCCTTCTGGGAGAAGTGTGTCAAACTTGTGACAGAGCAATCCTTGAACCAGGTTTCAGTGATGGCAAGAACATCACAATCCAGGAGTTCAAGGAGGTTGCAGATGTCAGAGGAGGGTTTGACATCTGAGCGAGTGCTTACCATGGCAATGTGGAGCAGATTGCAATCAGTGAAAGACTTACGGGGGAGCAGGGCACAGTGGGCCCCCCTAAGTGATTATAGTTCCTGAGGGACAGAGGTAGAAGGGGGCAGAGGAGCCAAGGCCAGTAAGGGAGCCGGGACCATAATGGGCGAGGAGGGAACCAGTGCGGGAGGCACCACAGGGGGCAAGGGAGCCCCAGATACAGTGTTAGTGGGTGATTGGTTCACCCAAGAGGAGAAGGCAGACGGGGTTGTCAATGTGTGGGGTGGTGGCAAGAAAGCCATGGCGAGGGTTGAAGGGTGGTAAGGAGGTGGCAAGGGAGCCAAAGTGGGCACAGCTGGCATGGGAGCCAGGACAGCTGATGGAGCTGGTGCAAAAGGCGGAGGGAGGTTGATAAGGCGTGGGAGGAGCCTATCAAAGAGTAGAAGGTTGGGTTGAGGACCCAGGACCATGATGGTACCATTGCAGTAGACATTGATGATGACCCTGGAGGTGGCGAGGGCAAGAAAGACCTCCCAGCGGGTGCCACCATTGATGGGCGAAGAAGAGAAAGGAGATAGAAGAGCAATCATATGGAGAGTCCATAGGACGGGTGAGGGAAAGACATAGAGTATGTCTGTGAGAGTCTCTCTGGCAGAGGTAATGACGTAGGTGCCTGCAATTGGAAGGCATGGGTTAGAGCTCAGTATGTCCTTCTTGAGGTTCTTCCTGACAGACTTAGTAAGGGGTGAAGGATAAGAGATAGAGAAGCAGTTTGAGAAGATAGGAGAGATAGATAGCACCATAGCAAACTGCAGAGAGTGAGGTACACTTAACCAGTCTGAGGCCACAGAGGCGCAGCAAGAGCAGAAGGTAAAGGGGGGAGACAGGGAACAAGACAGGGAGAAAAACAATGGGAGCTGGGGGAAGTAATATGCACAGAAAAACAGTGAACACGCAGAGGAAGGGGAGGTAGCGGGTGTATGGCTGAGGGGAATAACAGCACAGAGGGACAATGGGACTGAGGAAGGGTGTGGGAACTGGTAGCAGACTAGACAGAGTACAGAGGGGTGGACTTGTTAACACATTCTCATGAAAAACAGGTTATGGACACAGCTAAAAAAAATGTAAACAGGAGCAGGACAATCAAGATGGGCACACAGCTGAAAATGAATGTTAAAAGCAGCAGGACAATCAAGATGTGCACACAGCTAAAAACGAATTTTAACAGCAGCAGGACAATCAAGATGTGCACACAGCTGAAAATGAATTTAAACACCAGCAGGACAATCACAATGTGCACACAGCTGTAAACGAATTTAAATAGCAGCAGGACAATCAAAGTGACATATATTTTAGAGGAGTCATCAATCTGACCATGCTAACCAGAGCTTTCGCCTCAACTTCCACTGCCTCAGATGTCGACGCCAGAAGACCTGGATAACCCAGCAGGTAGTCCATGGGGTTGCCAGCCACTGCATCGAAATGGACAGTGACCATGTAATCTGACAGTTGCAATCAAGTGCTCTAATGGGAGTGGTGTGCAAAGAAATGACCCTTGGAAAATTGGCAACAGGGGTTTTGGGTCCATCACGATCATGATAGGATGATGAAAAATGTAAAGGTGGACATGACGACACCACAACAGACCAAAGAACACCTCGCACTCTATTTGTGAATGTCGCATTTCTGTTTGTATCAATGCTTTGGGAGCCCCCACTCTCTGCACCCCATATTCTAGGGTAAAGGGCCTTCCTTCTTTCCTCATGTGGTCCTGAAATGCCTGGCCTGTTTAATATACCAGGGGACCCCAGGATCCATCTAGCCCATGCGGCTCTGGAAATATTGTTTTTAACTAAACCCTGTCATGCTTTTCTTCTATTCTTTGACCCACTGCTGAGATCCCACACAGTAACATGTAAAATGTGACTCGGAAGCAATGGGCCTGACAAAATGAACGACTTATCAAAATGCAACACATCACACACATCTATGACTCCAAGAAATCAACAGCCTACAGAAGGACAAACATATGATACACAGATTTTAAGACAAAGCTATATTTCACATGGGCATGCAGTATATGAATATTTTTACTCTCTTGCCAACATCGACTAGGGGAAAAGCCATATAATTGCTGCTATTTATTCCATGATGCTGTGGCCCTGAGGGCAGTTGTCCATTTCATGCATGCTTTCCAAGGACAATAGAGGTCGGGCAGAGTGTGAGACATATGAGCCACAGCGACATTCAGCGGGACCAGTCTGTTGGGAAGTGTCTGGATTTTCCTAGGGCCGAGGCTTAAGGAAAGTAGACATTAAGGTGAAGTAGTCCCTCCGTGAAGCCTATCCCTTGACATTGATTGGGGTCCGCAGCACCATCCTGGTAGTG
This sequence comes from Ambystoma mexicanum, assembly GCF_040938575.1. Lineage (NCBI taxonomy): Eukaryota > Metazoa > Chordata > Amphibia > Caudata > Ambystomatidae > Ambystoma > Ambystoma mexicanum. The sequence goes on along the minus strand of NC_090927.1, from coordinate 990,453,381 downwards.
ATGAACTTGCACATGAAATCAATAAGAGAATTGCAAGGTACTCTCCTTTCCTGATGTAACATTAAACAATGAAAGGTCTGTCTTAGGAACCCTAAACTGTGCTTCATATGAGACTGCAGGATGTGGTTTCTAATCAAATTTAGAAGCAAAGCGAGAATATGTCTTGTCAGCCACTATAGTCATGTTTGTGTGTCAGAATATGCATGTCAGACCATCACATGGGCTGTGTAGCCTCTCTCACACCACCTGTGCTTAAATTACACACATGATCATCTTATCTATCCCATTTATCCCTATTTATTCAAAGTTGCCTCTGAGATCAGCTGGAAATTCAGCAGTCGAGGTGTACAGGACACAGTTTAGCCCCAGTCAGACCAGCATGTGCTCTTGAGGGCTGTGCTCAGCAGTGTGTTACTTACTTCAACCCAGTGTTGCCACAAACAAAGGGACTGTCTGAGGCACAGCTGGAGATCTTTGCAGATGTAGAAAGAAAATCCTGCTCAAATACGAGAGTGCAGGTGTCTGTCTCCTTTTGCTAGAGACTCCCACGATTTTAGGGAGACTTGGCAGCTCTGTTGACAGAGAAATGTATGGGGCACTCCATGACACAATATGGAATACATTGCCACAAAAAAGGGACTAGCCAGAAATGCTGTCTGATGGTAAGCTCCATTGAGGCAGTTATTACTGTGGTAGAGCCCAGATTGTCCATACTTTCTTTCAGGAAAGTAATGATTCTATTAAAGACACAGAGGCTCGTATTATGCATGCTCGTCTTTATTAAAACTCAAGCAGCAATATTAAAAAGAAAAAACACATTAAACACAAATCAAAGAAAAAAACCATTTTCTGTGTTAATGTAGTCTTTGCAGTTTGAAACTCTATTGCCCTCAAGCATGACACTTGTCCTAGTCTATGAATCACAATGTTATGGTCCTATCACCTCACAATTCCTCATCTCCAATTCCTCTTTCTTTCACTGTCTCGCTGTAGCTTCCTGATGAATGACTCCATCTCGAACAGGGTATAGCGAAGAACAAAACATGTAATGAACCGCCTCCAAATCCAGCAGGGATCCGCCCTGTGTTGTCTGCCTGTTTAGTGACCGCACCTGCTGTCAGGTTCCCTTGGAGGTTCAGCAGATTCCTTCTTAGATAAGTGACTGTAAAATTACTGACAAATGCAACTTGTTATGACATATGATTGATGGAAAATTGATCAGTTAGTTAAAAGAACTTTTAAACAGAATAGGTGATTGAGCAAACATAAAACTGTCAATTAAAGTTTAGTCTTTAATGGAAAGTCAATACTGTGATGTTTCAAAGGGTTGTTCATTTTCTACAGGGGCAGAGACAGTGCCCCAGCTTTGAGTCTGTGATTAACTGCAGGAACTCCATTCTCTGTTGTGGCCTGGTCTTGGATTTCTCCCAATTGATGAGAAACCCCAGCTTCTCTAGACGACCCGTCATTGGGACCATTTGCTCTGGCAGCCGCATCGGATCCTGCCCCATGAGACAAATATTCTCGATGTATAAAATCAGTTTCACTCCTGAGTAGCTTTGTGAAGCACCACAGTGATGAAGTTAGTTCGAAAAGGGAGACACATAAACTCCCACCTTTGCCATCACCAGAGGAATTATAAAAATTGCTGGTGCATCTCAGGAATGGGTACTGCTAGATAGGCATCCCTCAAATCTATGCAGGTTAGCCAGTGCCCTTTCTGCAAAATGTCCCTGGAGATGGATTTCCTCCATCTTGTAGCGTCGGTACACGAGAAAGGTGTTAAATTGTCTGAGATTATCACCGGCCTGACCTTTTGCCTCTGTTTCACCAGTAAGACATTGCTTGGGAAGCATTGCGCCACCTGCTGCGCTGGCCTTATCGACATTTTCTTTAGAAACTCTCCTACTTCCTTGTCCATGAGGCTTAGTTCCTACTGTGTTAGGGAGAATTCTCAAAATATTCTCATTTCCCTTACCCTTTGGGACCCCCAGCAACTTTGCTGGATTTTCAGGATTTGATTTTTCTACCTGGGAAGAGTGTGAGCTTTTTTCCCACTCTTGGGTGATAATGTATGTTTTTTTGTTCTATATAAAGCGCTTAAGTGTTAGTGCTATATAGTAACACATCATTATCATTTGGCCTTGGACATCTGCTTGCATTCACAGTAATTTGGTAATGTGGGCTTGTACAAACTGATATTACTGATACATATGTGTATATCACATTACAGTGATAACGTAACCATATTTTTCATAGTGTACTTACGAACAATGCTTCCTGTCTTGTCAAGGGGTAAAAGGTTGTGTTCCATCTCTTCCCGTGATCTCACTTTGGGGTAGCGTCAAATGAGGGTGTTTTGGGGGAGGTTTTTTTTGGGCAGGGTGTTTCGAGAGGGATTTTGGGGAAGAAGGATTGTGTTTTGGGGTCGTTTCACAGTTCAACATTAAAACATTAACATTAAATTGTTTTTCATTTGAAGCAATGCTAGGACATTCCTTATTGTGTGCAAGTGTTGAATTAATGATATGAATATGTACATAGGTGTGAGGTAAGAGCATAACAATGGTGATGACAAATTATTGTCAACAAGTTCTTGCCGAACCAGGCATCCGTCCCTGCCCTCTTCCCGCCCAGTGTGTGCCGGCACAGCACCCGCAGGTATTGAGTCATCCTCATCAGGCGGTGGCATGTCCTCATTCAGGGGCAGGGGAACATCTCGCCTGACGCAAATGTTGTACAACATTGCACAGGCAAGGATAATTTTTCCCACCTTAACAGGCCTGTACATGAACGCTCCTCCATAGCAGTATAAGCACAGGAAGCAAGCCTTCGACAGGCCAAAGGTCCACTCAATACAAACCCTTGTCCGGACGTGTGCCAGATTGTAAGTGACCTCCTTTGGCATCTGTGGATTCCTCACTGATGTCAGGAGCCATGGAAACTGGGTGTATCCAGAGTCACCTGCAAGGGCAAAGGTCATATGTGTCAGTCACCGTGCTTTGTGGATGTGTTGCCTGTTACAACAGCCTATTGATAGACAGTCTGTGCATGCATTTCACATAACATGATTTCCCATTCCAGTCCTTGCATATGGAGTCATCTACTCAGGGGTGCATTTGCTCTGTTGTGGTACTTTATGCACACAGCTCACAGCCAGCACTCATCGCTTTCAGGGTCTGTGATTGACAGGGTAGCATGCCATGGTGCGTGTGTTGGGCCTGTGCATTGCTGCCATGCATGTGCCCTGTTGGGTGTTTGGTTTAACTTGTGCAGGTTGTTTGTGTTTATTCCATGATGGATTTACATCCATGGTAACCTGTATACATGGCATGTCATCTGCCAGTATCAAATTCATTAGTTGCTTTTTCACACCAAGCACTCCCTGGAGATCTAACACTGTTTGTGGACTATGTTAAGGATTCCAATCGGGCGTCACCCCAGACAAGGGCCCTCATTACGACCCTGGCGGAAAGTGACTGACCGGACCGCCACAGCGTAAATAGCGTTTCCGCCATTGCACGATGGAGCAAAGTGCGGCCCATTCCGACCCATCGGGCACGAGCACCACGCCATGGCGGAAGTGCAAAGTCCGCGATGGCGCAAATGACCCCAAAACGGCCCACACCGCCGCCGTACGGCGCCCTAGGTGCAATACCGCCACCCATCATAGCGGACACCGCAGTGAGCGCCAACCGGAAAGTAAGGTGACCGTAAATATACGGAAACGGAAGTAAAAACATGGGCCCGGAACGGGAAACAACACCCCGTACACCTATAAAACCACAAAATACACACAACCACTAAAAACACCACCCTGAGACACATCCCAACCCGTCATCCACCCTAGTGAAACCAAGAAAAATGGGAAAAGTAGCGAAGAAAGCGTGCGACCGCAAGCGGCAGGTCCACTACTCCCGTGAGGAACTCACCGTGCTTACAGAGACCCTCCAGGAGAATGCCGCCGCCGTCTTCTCCACGCAAATGACCAGGACGGCACTTGCGAACAAGAAGGCCATATGAGCCCTGGTGGCACAGCGGGTAAGTGCGGTGGGGACCGCACCCCGCAACCCACAGCAATGCAGGAAGCGGTGGGACGACCTGCGGATACGCGTCCGTAGCATACTTTCTGCCAACCGCAACATTGCCACAGCCACCGGGGGAGGATCGGAATCACCCATCAAGTTGACCCCCTGGGAAGAAATCTGTGCCTCCACCATTGGAATGGAGAGCATAGAGGGAGTCGGAGGGATGGAGAAAGGAGTGCAGACATCCGGAGAATCAGGTAGGTGGCCCAAATAAAACCATGCCAAATCCACAATGTCCAATCATGTGACTCACATGTGTCCACATAGCGCAACAGCAACACATGGCCAGGAGAACGTCCACACACATTGGCCTGATAGCGCACTTTAAAACTCACAATAAATACATAAATAAGTAAAAACCCCAAAAACACCCACTACACGTGCAGCAGGCACACCCTAACTGCAGGCTGCCAAACAACTGCACCCTCACTCCACACACAAATGAAAGCAGCTCCAAGGCCCCGACCCAAATCACCCTCAGGTACCACCCCAATGCATGTGATACATTGCCATTCCAATTCCCACAGACCCATTAATAACGCTCGCCCTCCTTTACTCCACCACAGGGTCCGATCCAAACGACGAGCTCCAGGACACCCCTACCAGCACACCTGCAAAGAGGGCCAAGACCGACGGCCAAAGACCCTCCACCTCAGCTGCACGCATCAAGACACGGCAGCAGCACATATCAAGTGGCAGCACACAGGAGGGAACATCAACAGGCACCCCAGCAGCCAGCATGCCCACAACAGCACCACCACAGGTCCCCCCAATGGATGCCACAGAAGGTACTGCCTCTGGTGGCAGCAGCACCATAGGTGACACCCCATTAATGGCAGCATGCTCCGACACAGAAGACGGGGATGCCGAAGTCAGATCCATCCATGACCTGTCCCAATCCCCCTGTCTGTTCCATCCCGTACACCATGAGGATACCACGCAGGGGCACCCACAAGACGACGACTGGCCATCCCCCACAAGCCCTGTGGCAGGGCAACATGAGGCGAACAGCCCCTCTGTGACACCACCGCAAATGGCCATGGCCCAGCAGAGGCAACAGTCCCTCGACCAGTTAATTCTGCAACAGCAGCAACTGGCCACGCTCCTCAAGGACCATGCCGATGGATGTGGGGGCACTAAGGCAGACATAGAAACATCAACTGAGACACTTAGGGCACAAATGGAGAGTAGCACCGAGAGCCTGAGAGTCCAAATGGAGAGTAGCACCGAGAGCCTGAGAGTCCAAATGGAGAGAAGCACCGAGAGCCTGAGGGGGGAACTGCATGCGACGTCCAAAGACGTATGTGCCGAACTTGCCGCAGTGCGCCGTGTGCTCACTGAGCTCTCACAAACCCTTAGGGACATGCATGGACGTGAGCAGGCAGAGACATCATCCGTTGCAAGTTCCGTCCAGGGCAGCCCCCAACGTAGATCTGGGAGGAACCTGTGCTCCACAGGCAGGGGTGCCCCTGATACCCGCAGAGGGGGCTTGCAATAGCGACTGCCCACTGACAATGAGCATCTTTGGACACTGGTGTTCGGGGGGGAGGTAGGAGGGTGGAGGGGGTGTGTTGGGCTCACTTGGGTGGCGGGTCGATAGGGTGTTCAACATGATATCACATATGCCATAAACAATGCACGATCAAACAATGAGATGTGTGGACAATGATCTTTGTGTACTAGGCCATCATAGGCGTACAGTCCATATTGTGCATGTACCAGACACACACAGTGCCACGAGTCCCGTGTCCATGTATCAGCCACCAGGCGTGAGTGCTAGAAGCATGCATCTATGAGATGCTGACGAATTTCACGGCCCTCCTGTGCCTCGCAGACTCCTTGAGGTGCTGCCACATCCCCACCCTCATCATGACCATCTTCAGGTGCTTGCAGTTCTGCGTCAGGGGGCATGGGCACATTTCTACGTACGCACATGTTGTGGAGCATGACACATGCCATCACCATCTTTGCAACCTTCTCATGGCGGTACAGGAGTGCCCCGCCAGACCTGCTGAGGCACCGGAAACGGGTCTTCAGTAGGCCGAATGCCTGTTCAATGACTACACGGGTACGTGAGTGGGCATGGTTGTAGTCCTCCTCATGCTGGTCCCGTGGGTTCCGGACTGGTGTGAGGAGCCATCTCTTCAGTGGATATCCGGCATCACCTGTATGTGGACGATAAACGAATTATGTGGAATGCCATTGCTACGTACGCACCCCCCCCCCTTCCTGCCAGGTCATTGCCGCATCACATACCCCACATCATCATGCATGAAATGAGACTCACCGAGTAGCCAGGATCTGTTCCCTGCGTGTCGCTCCATGTAGCGTGGTATTGTAGAGTTCCTCAAGACCATAGAATCATGGGTTGATCCAGGGAATCGGGCACAACAATGTGTAATGATCCTGTTGGAGTCACACACCATTTGTACATTCAGTGAATGAAATTGTTTTCGGTTGCGGTACTGGGCCTCCATGGCATGTGGGACGACCAATTCCACATGGGTGCAGTCGATGGCACCAATGCAACCCGGTATGCCGCCAAGTGCATGGAATCCCACTTTTGTGTTGGTTATTTCCTGCTCCGAGCGTGGTAGAGAGATGTAGTCGTCTGCGTGCTGCAGGAGGGCATCGAGCACTTGCAATAGTGTCCGTGAGAACAGTGGCTGAGAAATGCCATGCAACTGTCCGACTGTGTGCTGGTAGGTGCCTGTGGCCAGGAAGTGGAGTACAGACACCACCTTCAGTAGGGGTGGGATGGCGGTTGGGCTATCTATCATGCTGACAAGGTCAGCCTGTGTCATGTCCACAATGGCGGCTATGGTGTCCCGGTCCAAACGGTAAAGGGTGTGGATCTGCTCATCAGTGAGGTTGAACGGATGTGCTCGGAGGCGTGGGATTGCGGGCTGCCTGCGTGGTGGTAGTGGCTGTGCTGGCAGCCCTTGCTGGCCCTGCCTTGCCCTCCTCCTCCTCCTGCGTCTCCTCCGTGCGGCCGGTTGTAGTTGGTGTTCGTCTTCTTCTTGGAGTTGGAGTACTTGCAGTGCTATCAGGTCCCCCAGGGCCAACATCGCGAGTCCTGCCGGTAGCATTTCGGAGTGGGTGTGGTTGTGGGAGGAGACTGGGTGTGCAATTTATGTGTTTTCAGGCTGTATGGCCTCCACCTGTGGTGATTCATTCCACCTGTGCAAGCTGCTCTCCCCTTTGGGCGAGCACGTCCCGCACACAACGCTGCAATTCGAGGAATGGCATCTTGCTATTACAATCATGTATTAGTACCCGATGGCCGTGTAACATTGGTTGATATGTTCATTCGGCTATGGTCCCATTGTTTCACATGCATTCTTTGCAGTCGCGAACAGACTTGTGAAGGGTCAGTGGAACGTAGTACTCGAGTAACGGTGGACCCTCATGCATCACTGTACCGAGGTTCACCGACGGGCGGGGCCTCCCATTTGTGAGTGAAGGCAGTTGCCATTTTCACACACAGCCGCACTAGATGGATTAATTTGTGATTTCAAGCGGCCACAGATGCCTTTTCGACGTGATGTTGCAAATGAGGAATTCGAAGGGCGGCGCTTTCGGTCTTCAGCTAGCGGCGAGGAGATGCCCACAGGTCTGACTGCAAATATAACGTTCTATTGTTCAGTGTCCTTGGGACAGGGGCCATGGCGAGGATGCAATGATTGATATGAATAGTTTGGGATGCGCAATAGCGAAGTGGATGATGAGGCCGGACGTTCCCAAATACATGTTACTTCACAACACTGGAATTACGGGCTGGGGAACAGTGGATTTTGCAGGCTGCATAACGCACAGACTCAATGGAATTCTCACATGTTATGTGAGTATGGAAACAGGCGTTATCATTACGGGATGAGGGAATGATGAATGGATGCATGGACAGATGATTTGATACGGTGTTTGCCATGTACAGGGCTTCTTGGAATCTGTCCGCCTCCCCTGCGCTATGTGATGCAGGGCTGCCATAGTGGGACCATCGTCTATCTGGCCTTGTTGAGCCCTCCCTGTCTCGACGCGCCTTCAGACACTTGTGTCCATGCACGTTACCAATCCCATCTGATGGATTCTGTTTTCACAGACGCATGCACAGGTACACTCGTTTGTGATGGTGTTTTCACCTCGATATGGATAGTTATGAGTCGCAAGTGGTTTTGGGGTGGTGATGATCCTTTGGAGTGGGCTAGCATGCATATGGCTGTGGATCTAGTGTGATCATTGAAGTGAGTTGTTCGAATGTAGTTCTGATGGCCATTCTATTCTTTTTCTTTTCTTTTGGTTGACAGGTATCTCCTCCCCTTTTGCCACTGCCATCTGTATGCCACTCCTGCAGATGGGTTTTACTCCCGACACCTGCTGCTTCGTGTTAATCAGTGGAGCAGCATTACGATCTTATGGGACGATCGCCAATGGGCCACATGCCCTTACGCAGTACTAGTGGCTCGGAGCAACATTTCGGCCTTTCAGCTGGACTAGTGCCTCCCTATTGGGACGGCCCTGCGGTTCTAGGCGCTTCCATGTTGCCTTTTCGTACGAGAATGTAGCCCCTGTGTACCATGAAGGAACAGGGCGTCACACAAGAAGTAGCTGGTCATTTATTGCGGATGCAGCCCACAATGGTGAAATGTGTTTTGGAGTTCATGGCCTAATGGCTGTATGGGCTTGGTGAATTTGTTGTGCATTAAATTTCTATTCTGATATGGGCCGTGTGGCGTTCTTCTTTGCAAGTGATGTGGCATATTCCTATTTGGGGAGCGATGTATTGTGAGGAGATCTGCATTGGGTTCCAGCTTCGGAGTATAGTTGCGTGGTACTGTGCTGGGCGCGTTTGCCTACGAAGCCCAGTGAGGTCAGGGGTGAGGGCTGCCAATATGACTGTTTGAATGATGTCATGCTCAGGGGCGGGGGATTAGGTTTTGTGTAACAGATGCCGGTCAGCCAGGTGGATTGGTGGAATGATGTGATTATCGGAATATTGCTGGTCACAGGTGCCTGTGTTTGCGTGCGTTTCTTGGTGGGAGACTGAGGTCATGTCCATTGGTATAGCTTCTGTATTCGTGCCATCTGTGCCCTGCAGCTCCCATTGGCCCCTCTTGTGATTATTTTGTTCGTTGGCATGCATGGGTGACTTGTACATTTCACTGGTTGCATTGTGACTTCGTTGCACCTACGGGGAGTTGTACTATGTGGCCAGGGAGCGGTGTACAGGCACTCAGTGGGGCCGTTTACGGTTGATTCGCGATGCCGTACTTCTCACCATGGCGGAATGGTACTTTCCGCCGTGCTTGATGGCGTTAAGTACATGTCCGCTAGGGTCGGAATTCGCGTACCCTTGCGCCATGGTGCTAATTACGGTTTGGCATGGCGCGCGCGCGCGTACTTGGTGCAGTTAGCGTTGGCGTTCACTACGGTGTCGCTAATGGCATCGTACTTTACGGTGACGGGTCATAATCGCACCGAGCGCTATTCGATGGCGGTATTGCATTTCCGCCATCGTTTTTCGATTTCCGCCAGGGTCGTAATGAGGGCCAAGAACTCTTGCCCTTAGAATAAGGTATAGCGCTCAATTAGAATACTTTTTCCTTATTTTCAACGAATTTGAATTGAGCTGGCACCCAACCCGTATCACACCCCTTTTTACAAATACCCCGGGTCACAATGGACCCTGAACCAGGCCGGTTGGTGGGAATACAATATTTATTTTTTTTAAATTCAAAGAAAATCACACAGTTTGAATATTGGGCAGCAATCCCCAATGGGGTGATAATTACAATGTAAACTAATGAAATTCACTTGGTTGACCTCCTACAAGAACATATCCAAAGCACAAATGAATTGGAGCACTTTTTCTATTCGGATAGATAGCACCTGAGTTAAGATTTCCCCTTGCAATGTTCCCTCAAACCCCCATTAATCGAATTTTGAGTGGATAGGAAGGAGCAGCAAGGAGTCAGGGATACTATGCCGCAAATAGAATTAAAATCCGACATTCCCTCACAAAATAAGACCCTTTGCAATTGCATAAAATGAGACTCGGAATTGGTAAAAAAAAAAATGTATGTGCGGTTTAATAAATGAGATAAATATGATTGATTACAGTATCAGGGATGTAATATCACTAGCAACTACAAGGCAGGGTATCAACAAAAGGCATACAGTTCAGAAAGCAACTTGAATGTCAAACCACAGTGCAGCCAAATCACACGTTGAAAAGTTGCATTTTACACTTTTTTCAGTTTTAAATGTCAAATTTGTTTTTTTTAAACGGGTGAAATAGACAGAATCGGAATGCGGTTTTTAGGCTGAGTGATAGATGCACATATCAGGGACAATATAAAAGTGAAAGAGTGACTATAGCTGAATATCTGGATGAGATTTTCAATGTGGAAAGAGATTTGGTTTTGGTAAAATAAAGCAGTTAAAAGAGAAAATGGGTTAAAAAAGGAAAGGACAAGTTAAACTAGATTATCAAGACTAAATTGTTAAAGAAAGACACGGTACGCTCCAAGGTTAATTTGCAACTTAACCTTTTCACCCCACGTTCAGCTCTATGTGGGAATTACTTAAATTATTAAAAATATGACTAAGGATCTATGCACGACAGAGATGAGTCGAAGACTGGCGCTACGCTTAGAGATCAAGGACAGGATGCACAGAGAATTCAAACAGTTTTAAACAAGTTATCAGGGTATGGATAGGATTACTTAGAGAGTAGGACAAAGACCAAGTATCAAGATGGGATATGCCATGTGGTGCTATGGGATGGGGAAATACTCACAATCCGCACTTGAGTTTGGGATTTGGGACAGTCAACCGGGTTCTGGACTCAAAGACTTTGGTCACAGCAAGGCAGCGGACTCTCCTAGCAGAACAAGAGGCTGGGCCTGTCTGGTCACTGGATCACAAAGGTACAGCTGGCATGCAGGTGTACCCTCTGCATTGGCGGTGTGCCGCCAATGACCTCTGCCTTAATGCCAGTAAGACTGAGATTCCACTCATCGGCACACCCACTCCCTCCTTCCCTGCAGCTCTCTGGCTGGCCTCTCTTGGCCCTCTTCCCACTCCCACCTGAATGGCTAAAAACCTCGGGCCATCTTCGACTCCACACTCTCCTTCTCTCCTCACATTTCTGATGTCTCTAAGAAGTCACACTACCAGCTGCACCTCCTCAGAGGTATTCTTCCTTTCCTCTCCTTCCCTTCCTCTCTAAACTGGACTATTGTAACAGCCTCTATCTAAATCTGCCTGCCTCTACTCTCCGCCCTTTGCAACTTGCCCAGAACAGGACTGCGAGACTTGCCCTTGCCCTCAAGCCCAGGGATTGTATCTCTCCAGGACTGAAATCTCTGCACTGGCTCCCAGTGGCTGCCAGGATTAAGTTCAAAACCCTCTGCATTGTTCACAAGGCCTTCTGGGGCCTGGGGCCGAAATACCTTCAACTCTCTCTTCCTTAATATCTTCCTTCTCGACCTCTCCGCTCTTCCGGCTCCAACTCCCTCAGGGTCAGTCGCTTCTCCAAGCAACAAGTTGGTGGTAGATCTCTCTCTTCGGCAGGGGCCTCCCTCTGGAACAGCCTTCCTGCCTCCCTGAAACTTGAGGAGAACCATCTCCGGTTCCAGAAGCACCTCAAAACCTTCCTCTTTGCTTCTGCCTTCACTCCCCTTCTCCCCTGTTGATTTTCCTGACAGATACTGCACTGGATACCTGGCCTCCCTTCTGATCTTGGGCCCAGGCCCGCCAGTTGCCCACCTGCACTGCCTCCCTGACAACCCCTGCACCTGGGGACTGTTTTCTGTATCTTTTCAGTCCCCCTACCAGCACTTATGTTCTGCACTTACTGTACACTTGCCACCTGCTGGCCGTTTTTATTTATCTTTTTTATTGTACTATCCCTTGTATTGCACTTCCCCCCTCTCCTGTCCCCCCCGCACTTTTCCCTTTCCTCTTCCCATGCACTTGCGCGATCTGAATGACACCTGGCCTAGTAGGATCGTTGTCTGTCTTCCCTTTGTTCCCCCTCCCTTGCCTCATCGCGCCTTGAAACACTTGTGTATAGGCGCGTTATAAATGCTATATCATATCATATCAGGTAGTGGGCAAAAAGCTGGTCTGGTCACAGGATACTCCCAAAAGGGTGCCATATCTTTCCCCCTTCTCCCTGAGTTAGTGGGATTTTGTTATGCAGTTTAGTTATGAAGGGTGGTTCTGCCTGGATAGGAGGGCCTGAACCGACTATCCCTTTTCTGGCAGTGGAGTCTGGAATCTGCAGGGTGGATCTGGAATGTCTGGATATGCAGGCGCTGGGAAATTCAGACGAGAGCGTGTCTGTCTCTGTTTTATAAGGCGGGTGACTCACAGGATTTATAGTTGGGCAGGACTAATCTAGACCTACCCCGAAGAACCGGATAGGTCAGCCTATGCTGGTCACCTCCTCCAGGAGGAGACTCAGTTTATGGGGTTGTGCTTTTATGAGGTGCAAAGCCATCGCACAGTCCTTTTTGCACAAAACCAATTATGACATAAATCACACATTTATACAGTTGTGGCACTTTTGGCAATTATATATGCAGATTGCATAATTCATACAGAGCATGGTGTTCCCACTCCCAGGTCTGTATGACATTATTTCTCCCTTCTAATAGTTTTTTGCGGTTTTTAGTGGGAACAGCTTCACCCAAAATCCCACAATTTTAAGCATATATACATATTATCATAGGGCACATTTCCATTTAACGTTACACCATATGTACTTTTCCCATGATTCACATTCTCCTGGCGTTTACCTCCCATACATGCCATGGACAGCGACAATATCTTGTTTGAAAGCCACGAAAATTACATTAAAACTTTTACATTACTGCATTGTCTGGTTATAGAATTAACAGTCTTTAAACTTTATTAATTAAATAGTCATTGAGCCAAAGTGGGCTGGCCTTTGTCCACCAACTGGGACCGTTTTTTTCCAGGCTACCACCAAATGTCAGTTTAGCCCAGGGCTGCCCTGGAGCTTCCCCAGTTTGAGTGACTTGTAGTGTCACTTCTAAAAGTAACACATAGGTGTCCCAGAATCTATTGTCTCAAGCTGAAGCCCAGACAGAAGTCTGATGTGGTGTGGTATTCTTCCTCTTGGCCATTCAAGGTTTTTAAGGGCAGAAATTAATACGTATGTGTCCCAGAATCTCTTTGTGGCTCCTTTTGGGAGTGAGGCCACTACTGTTGTCGGCACACAAATGTCTATGTAAACTGAGCAGGAAACCTGTTTGACTGGTTCCCCAGTACAGAAAACACATTTAATTATTTTTTATTTTATTTTTTTCTGAATCACAAGCAAGTCTGTTAAAATAAAACATTATCCAGATTTTACCCAAACCCATCTTACATTTCTAGGCAAGGACAGAGCCTTAATCATATTGTACTTTTAAAACAGGCATTTTCCTCTTTTGCAAAAGCACATTTTGAGACGTGGTGAATTCTGCTGGGATGTCCCCTTCAAATTCGGTTTTCTCTCCCATCTGGATTCCAAACATTGTTTTCAGCCCTAGTCAGTTTCTCTTACACAGCAGTATGTTCAAGGCAAATGTCCACTGAAATTGACATGTGCGCAGAGAGCTAGGGTTTCTTTTGAAGGGTTTATTTTGACACTTTATAGCAAAAGTCAAGTGTTTTTCCGTATGGCTGAGAGTAAATTTCAGGTGATTTCCCAGATCTTGCCTGCCACAGACTGTCATGCAGTGATAATGCTCTCTTCTGCTGGAGCACACTGTGAATATGGAGGGGCATAGGAGGGTCTCACTGATAAAAGCAGTGTAATGTTTGAACAGATGAAAAGAGCATCAGGGCGGCATCATTTTAAATGTAAAATATTTCCTTTTCCAATGGGAAATTTTGGGAAAGCAGCAAAGCAGTGGTGCTTTTCAATTCTCTTCCCTGGTGCATGTAAGACAACACACTGGCAGCTTTTCTCAGTGTGCTCCCTGTTCCATATTGCCCAATTAGTGTTTGGCAAGAGTGCAGCCATCATTTTGTAGCTGCAAAACGCAGTTTTGATGCGAGGCAATGGTGCTCAAAGGAGCCAGCGCAGCCATTCTGCTGGTAGCTGCTGAAATGCAGCTTGGAGATGGAGAGGAATTCTGCTGAGTGGGTACATGTATCCCACAACTAAGCCCTCCTAATGTGGGCCCTCCTAATAGGGAGGGCCAAAGGATGTCTGGTGTGGCCCAGGCTCTTTGAAAAATGCTAGGATTTTGTACTGCGTCTATACTGTGTGGTGATCAGTAAATGTAATCCTTTTGCATTTAAAAAACAGTCACCATTTTCCTTTGTTATGTTACCGACAGTCATCTTCATCTTTTTTAGCTGACTCAGGGGGACCCTCCTAGACATATTTTGGACACCCCCAAGGGGGCCAGACCCCCAGTTTGAAGACCATTTATGTATTGGGATTTGTAATGTTGCATTGGGGTTCCTGTCGTCCAAAGTGTGTGTAGCTAGCCTCTTGAGCAAATATGCACTGGCCATTTACTGCAGCATTATGACTCATGCCTTGGTCCTAGGAGTTGTGGTCTGTCATGTGTGGGTTGTGCAGGCAGATCCTGCATGTACATGGCCTTGGCAGTGCAAGCAATCTATATTTGTGGTAATTCCCCTGCCCCCACATAGCATGTTAATTGTGCTGTGAGAATAGTGTGATGGTGTTATGAAAGATTTCCCTTAGGCGCAATTTTCCCTCCATTTATGGTTCCCCAAACTTTTTGCTTTTGTTTGGCTTACCTAACTTGACTTTTACCAGTGGAGCACAGTCTTCAGCTGTGCTCCCCTGGGCTTTTGCTCATTTGTTAGTTGGAAACTGACACGTCCTTCAGTCTGTCAGTACTGGGAAACTATTTTCCCTTGGTCTTTGAATATGTTGCCATAGGGGTCCCTTTTTTTTATGGCCCTAGCAACCCTGTAAGGATTTTTTGGTGTTTGTACAAGTGTTCCTAGAACGAACTGGTGGCAGCAGTTTACTTTTAAAGTATTTTTACTTTGTTTTTATGGACCATACCGCAAAAATGGCCATGCTATGCAGTCTTTTGTACTGTCCTTTGGCCATTTTTTCCCTTTGCCTTCCCCCAGGTCAAGAAACCCGGTTATTCCTTATTTGGGCATGCAGCCTCCCATGAAAACCTCATCTTTCATGGGCTCCTGCATGTCACGTGTGCTAGTGCCCAGGAAGAGAGATGGGACTGGTAGGCCTGTATTACTGGAACCACCATGGGCTACGACTGGACCATGCCTGGCGTGCATGCAAGAGAGAAGACCTTCCATTGGCTATCCTAGATTTGAGCGCAAAATTAATCTTGGGTAAGAGAAGGAAGGGGCTCTGCATCCATTCCAGGTCAATCACCTGAAGCTCACATCGAACTACAGAAGGAGCCAAGTATCCTGAATGAAAGAGCAAACTTGTGGTACCACCGGAGACGGGCTGGAAGTTTTGGACACCTGACCTCGCTGCTTCCAATCACTCTAACCCCTCTTGAGACTTAGTCTTGACCGCCTACCAAGCTCTCGTAGATTGGTCTGGTTTGTCGAGAAGGTTCTCTTGTTCCACTAAACTAGGGTGGCCTTCTAAACTTCTACCTACCAGGTCAGGGTTTAGAAATCCATCTTAACAGATGGCACTTGTACTCACCCAATATCCAGGTCTGTTGCCCTCTGTACCTCTACATATATTCCGGCATCATGGGTGGAACCAGGGAAGAGGGCAGATCAGTGCATAATGATGAGGTCTGGATCACAGGTGACCTGAACATTGAGGGAGTGGTACTGCTTCCGGTTACGGTAGACCTCTTCGGATGTCTGGGTTGCCAACAACTTCACATGGGTGCAGTCCAGAGCTGCAATGACATTAGGCATGTGGGCAAAGGCATACAAATGTGCCTTCATGCCGTTCACCTCTGCCGGGGTGGCGGGTAGGGAGATGTACCTTGACACATGGCGCAGGAGTGTTTCCAGCACGTGCATGAGCACAGAAGAAAATGTGAGCTGGGACATGCCATGCAGTATGCTGTGGTGTTTTGGAATGTGCCAGTTACCTGGAAATTCAGGACCGACATAATCTTCACCATTGGTGGCATGACTGTTCTTATGTTGATCCTGCTTCTAATGTCATCCTGGATCAGGGCCAGCAGCTCAGCAATTGTCTCTGTGTTCAGCTGGGACAGGGTGAGTTGCTGGTTGCCTGTCAGTGTCCTGGGTGAAGGCCTGACCCAGGATATGGGCTCCTGCCTTGCATGGTGTCTACTCCTCCCCTTCCTCCTCTCTTCCTCGTCCACTTCCTCCTCCTCCTCTGCTTCCTGTATCCTATGTTGATCCTCCAGCCCCTGCAGCCAAATGCAGAGCTGGAGCATCTGCATCTCAATGTGAACAGAAACCAGTGACACCATGATGGTGTTGGTAAGTGAAATTAGGGAAGGTGTGGCCCTTATGCACCTGTGGCCTCGTTTCAATCACCTGTATGCATTTACTGCCACCTTGCAGGTACAGTTATCTCTGCAGTGTTTTTGGAAGATTTACCTCCCAATTTCAGCTGGGTTACTGACATATCCCAACTTGTAATATGCCAGTAATGCCATTTTGGTATTTCAACGGTAATACTGTCCCTGGTAATACTGTCGGCTTAGTTTCCGCCAACTGTATTACTGGTGACAGTATTAGCTGCAACAGTATTACTGCTGACTTGTGATTCCGTGATAAGGTAAAAGTGGCAGTAATTGCAGGCTGCCGCCACTTTTATGTTATAACACCTAACTCGTAATGACCCCCATTATCTTGCCCTTTTTCTCCCTATTTTATGTCCTCTAGGTCTCTGGCATTTTTACATTGACATCTCTTCCACCAGAAATCTCAAAAATGTCACTATGAAAGCTAGAGGACGCTGGGCTAACTTTGGCTTAGGGGCCAGCATGCGTAAGCTCTCACAATCTCCAACAGTTTTCCAGGGGGAAGATCCAACAGCTTGGGCAAGGCTTTTTGCAAAAAATCCAAAGGGCGACCTTTCTCAATACCTCCTCGAAAGCCAGTAATCCTAATATTAGATCTTCTCAAATAGTTGTCCTGCTCTGCGATTTTCACATGAGCTGAATACAGAAGTGAAGTTAAACTTGTCTCATATTTTTTAGCGCTTGAATTTGAATTGTTGTACCGGAAAATCTGCTTTCCAGTTCTTCAGTGCATTTCTTGATCAAAGCTTGACCTTTTCTCATCTCAAGCACTGTTTGTTGGATTTTTCATATGGATAGCACCACTACGTCCATAATTTTCATTAGGTAGTCCTCTGTAGATTGTCCTTCAATATGGGAAGCAGAAGCATTCAATTTCTCTTTCCTCACCCTCTTGGATGGTTGAGAGTCTCCATCACGGACATCAGGAGACTCATCTTCATCTTCCACCCCAAGCTGGATCTGCTAGAAGAGGGGAGTCATTCCTGTCAATGAATTCCTATCAATGAATCTGTCATATATATATTCGCAAGGATCTTCAGGTGCAGGAGCTGAGCTTTCAAGCTGCTACCACTGCTGCTGCAGTTCTAGAATCCGGAACACAGGCTTTCTGATCATGAACCCCTATTCCATGCACTTTTCACCCCTCCCCCTCTCCCATGCACTTGCGCGTTCTCAATGTCACTGGGCCTAGTAAGATCGCTGTTTTGTTCTCCCCTGTGCCCCTCCCTTGCCGCGCTCTGAAACACTTGTGTACGAGCGCGATAGAATAAAATATAAATATCAATATCAACATCTGCAAGGCTTGCAACATATGCAGAAATGCAGCAGCTGATCCATAGCAACACATCCTACCCTTGTGTTCTCCAATCACACTTGCCTTTCGCACAGCATACTCCTGTCTGGTCCACACTTGGCCTCCAGGCATGGCTTTCTACCTAAATCATCATTCCTGTGTTTTGCCCTGTGAAAAATATAAAGATATTTCAGTATCGAAAAACCAATTTAACTGGGCTGCTAGAGCACTTCTGAAGCCCACCCCACAGCCAAACATAACTTGTTATTATTCCTCCTACAAAGCTGTCTCACAGAGTATGAATACCTCCAAACATGCTCAGAATATACCACCTTTATTCAATGCGGAGCTAGGGTCCAATTTACAGACTTATCCTGCATTCAACTGATCACGACATTCCTCTTTTCCATGATACATCAGCCCCTCATTGTCTATTGCACCTGCACACACTTCCCCATCCTCTTCTATTCTCCCTACTGCTTTTCTTCAACAGACTAATGGTCATAACACCCTAGGCTGGGGAACAATACACCAATGTCCAGATGAGCCGGGTGCTTTGAGACTGTAAGGGTTGTGATCGGGCAGAGTGTTTGATTATCAGACTAAAAACAACACTGAAACAGGAGTGGACTGGTATGCAAATGTTTGGGCTGACGCTAATAACCTTACTTCTTTAAAACTGTGGGTAACAATAAAGGCCCCGCTAGATTAGGAAGACTACCTGATTGCCGTACTTTCTGCAAGGTTAAGGTCCTTGTTAACCTTCATGCTTCTAAATATACTTTGTACCAGGGACAAACCTTTGTGCAACTGACTCTTCGTCCTGCAAGATATCTGATTATAAAATTGGAGAACTGGCAATCTATTGTACTTTCTGCTGCTTTACCACAAATACACAATTCTAAGGAAATGTTTCATCAAAGCACATCTCTGCAGACTTGAAATTAAAATGAGATGGGAAGCACAAAAGACAATTTTGATCGCCTACGATTTACAGCTCAACTATGATGTGGCTTGTTTTATTGGCAATGTAATGCGACTAAGGTTTGTTTAATGAGTTTGTATGCAGAAGACTCAATGTAATTTTGGTTTTAAAAGAGGTAATTAAACTTGTTAAAAATTATCTCTCCAACTCCCCAAAAAGCACTGATTTTTTTGTGCCCCACATCTTATTTTGCCCTGAAGATTTATAGTGACCTATATATATATATATGCTAGTAGTTTTTAAGTTGTCATAGGCTCTGTACACGGGCAAAACTGTGGTGCCTTCAAAAAAGGATAAGCCAAGGAGGCAGCTCCTGCATCATCCAATACATTCAAATGACAAAAGAGTGACTCACCAACGCCAAAAGATGAGAATTTGGACCCGGCCATGCAAACCATATTAATACAGATAAGGGCCTTGAAGCCCTTCATGGAAGTTACTAAGGCCAAATTGCAATAATCAGATGAAAAATGGTCTGCGTTTGAATCAAGAATGGTTGAAGTTAAATGGGGAGTAAGTGACGCATCGGATGTCACCAACAGAGTGGTACTGTTAGAACCCACAATCTAATATTTGTAAAAGCAATCAGAAAACTTAGAAAATCTAAATAGAAGGAATAATCTACACATTGTGGGTCTTCTGTAGGGTGTTGAAAAAGATAACCGTATCTTATTCCTTACCAACACTCTCCCAAGGTTTTTGGATCTTCCAACTTTGCTACAATTGAATATTCAAAGGGCACATAAAGTGGGTCCTATCAGCTCAATACGTAGTGCGAATAATTCCTCGAACTCTTATCTTCACTCTTTTGGATTATATGCATATTCATCTCACAAAGAACAAGGGGAAGCAAATCAAACAACTGATATGGGAGTGTAGACAAATGTACATATCTCAGGATGTTTCCAATGCAAGAGCTGCAAGGAGAAAGGAACTACTTACATTTAGACCCGCTCTAAAGCAATTAAATGCAAGATTTGCTATCATTCATCCATCAATCCTAAAAGCAACCATCAAGGGTCACACTGCTACCTTTGAGAATCCAAATAACCTTAGACACTTTATTCAGTCTCAACGAATGGAAGAAATGGATACTTCAATACCTACTCCCCAAAAAGCTTCAAAAGAATTGATGGAATACAATTTCATTGGTTATAAATTATAACTTGCATTGGAGTGGAGTCGCGGTTAGCCTCCTCACACTAAGCTCTCCACCCCTACCAACTTTCATGCCAACATGATTTGGTGTGGCTGTTTCCTGTTAGCCATGTTGTTACTTTTAGTTGAAGTTGCTATTCCTTATGGATTAACTTCACGTTGACGCAGTTTGTCTCTCTCCTTTTCTTCTGTGTCTTTCTCTGCATGTTATTATTTCTACAGAAACATCTACTTCTATACTGTAAAGGTATTTGCTACAACAATTTGATTTCTAGTGTCAAAACAGCAACTCATATGATTCTGTATACTGCGAGGGGTCAGAAATGAGAGGTGAACACAAAGTTGTAAGATTTTCATTATCTGATATTTTTATTAAAATAGAAGCATTGAATAAAGGCCTCCCTGTCCCTATACCTGCCTAGGAAACTAACACTAAAGATCAGTTTGTGTCACAACATCAAAACATATAAAATGTATGTGTGTCCAAAACATACTAATCTGACCCTCATACTAAAAAAGAACAACTAAGGGTGCAAGGAAATGCCTCTGACAAATAGTTTGGCAAAACATAGTCACAATTAAAGCAAGTAGGTAAATCCAACAGAAACAGTCTTATCCAAGGTCAAAACCCTTGTATTCAGAGGGTGGTTCCCTTCCCCTGGATCTTCAGGTAGGAAGGCAAAATATATCTCCTTCAAACAACACTATCTCAAGGATGGCAAAAGTGTCTCTTCTGAGCAAGAGTTTCTTAAAATTAAATACCAATTCTTTTGGTCCTTTGTTTAAGTCTGAGCAAGTTCCTGTGCAAACAATATGTCTCATACCATTTAGCTTTTCCTAAACTATCTTTCACTGAGTTCACTCAAAAAAGGATCTTGTTCAAATAAGATGTTCCATATATAAGATTCTGTTTAACCTCTTTGGGTATCCTTTGGATCCCCTGATGCACTTGTCTATCAGGAATCCTCTGGGTATACCCCTCTGCCAGGTATTTTGGTCTCAATATGAAAATGGTCTTCACAAATTCAAATGCCTACTTTCCTAGAGTTTCTAGTATACCTTTCTACCTTGTGTTTTACAAAGTAGGTATGTTTCTTTCTGTGACTTTAATGGACCTACTGGTATACGTCCCTGATGGGTATCCTTACTGGGTTCTTTAGATCCCTGGTGTACTCTCTTGCCAGGTATCTTTCTACAATTTTAAAGTTCTTAATAATCTTCAAAGTGCCTGGTGTCTTGATTGCCAGGGCTTCATTTCATCAACTTCTTAGATCCCCTGGTATACTCCCCTGCCAGGTATCTAACTACAATGTCTTATACTTCAATATATTTTGTGTGGATTGCCTGGTATACTCCCCTGCCAGTAATCCCTTTATGGGGTCTTACAGATCCCCTGGTATACCTGTCTGCCAGGTATCTCACCCCAAAAGGCTCACTGCCTGATGTGTTCCTTTCACCAGGTTTTCTTCTTGGTTTCACTGTCCTTCAAAATAGGTTTCACTGTCCTTCATTATAGCACAGTTGTATTACTTCACTTTGCTTTCACTTCATTGGCCTGAGGTACTACCTGTTCCGACTTTCCCCACATTGACAACTCATGTATGGGGACTTGTTCAAGCTGTGCCTTTTAAAATGTTCATTAGTATTTATTTGCTTGTGGTAATACTTGCACCAAATTTCCCCACATTGACATCTCATACATGGGGGCTTGTTCAAGTTCTGTCGTTGTACTTTACTAGGTAGGTATTCATATATTCTTATGTGTTTCTATGCCCCGGGGTCCCCAGTGGCTCTTGGCAGACTCTCCATTGTCTTGCAGCATTCCTGACCTATAGCATGTTGCTGAAATGAAGCTTTCTCTCTGGGACAGCCTCCTTCGCAAAGTAGACCTTCCTCCAGCGCTCCTGACCACTCCGCGCTCACCCGCCGGCAAGACTACTGCTTTTCTGCATGACCACGATTCCAGTACATCTGCTGTTGCTGGCGTACTCTGATGGTCCTTCCACAGTGCCTGCTGCGTTTCACCCAGCCTCACACCACGCTGGTAAGTAGTTGCGAGCAGCAGCCTGGAAATACCTGCTTTCACCAGCACAGAGCTTTTCCATATTACTTCCTTCTCCGACACTGCTCTCCTCTCTGGCTCTCTTATCCTCTTGAGTATGGACACCATGTTGCATCAAAACAACTAGTCTGCACATTTAATTTTGTGTTTCTTTTGGTCTGCATGAACTCCTTCTTCCTCCTCCTCATCTCAGTACGTGAGGAATTATGGGCTTTGGAGTCCCTAGGATTTCTCGGTTTCCGATAGGATTTTTTATTTAGAAAAACATTAGAGACAAGAGATGTTAAATGTGTATTATGTGTGCAAGAAATATTTTTTATTTTGTCGTTTTTGTCTAGAGTGATTTGCAGACATGGATTTCTGTATTTTATAAGGGGAGGAATTTATATGTCGATAACAAGTCATCAAGAATTTAAAAATGATGAGGTCTTCTTCCCCAGAAAGGGAAGAATACTGGATCTCTCCTGATGGAGTCACCACCTTTTCCCAATAGCCATCTCTTCCCACGTGATCCTCCCTCATAGTACCACTACCCAGGGTCAGGATCAAGTAGCGACTGCCGTCTTCTGGCCACATGGGAGGAGATCTTTGGCAGGGAATCAGTGATGACTCCACTGGATTCATCACAAAACCTTCAATATTGAGGATTATGGTTTTCATCTGCAACTAGATTGATGATATGCCACTTAATATAACTTCCTGGAAGGTAAAGGGACTCTATTAGCCCATTAAAAGAAAGAAAAGTCTATCCCATCTAAACAGAACCCAACCATCCATTACGTGCATTCAGGAAACACATTCAGAGGTTGTAGCTGCTAAACATAAGTGTCTCTATGTTGGTCAAGATTTTACAAGTGCGCCACATAGCAAGACAAATGGGGTGATTACTCTTATCAACAAAGCACTTGAATGTAAAGTTATTAAAACTCATTTTCCAGAACAGATTATATGCTTCTTTCTAAATCCATGTCAAACTCCCTTTTAGATGCCAGTATAGATTGTGTATCATTATCGGACCATGCCCCAGTTCATGTTAACCTTGCAATTGTACAAAAAAAACAGAAACTTAACAGATGGAGATTTAATACAGCTCTGCTAAAGGATGAGTTATTTACGCCTTTTTTTTATAACTAAAACACATAGTGATTTCTTTGCTGAAAACAAAAGTCAAGATACATCCATTGTCAATAACTGGAATTCTTATAAAGGGGTATTTAGAGGTCAAACCATCTCATTTGTTGCTAGGAAAAAGAACAAATTAATGCAGGAATCAGATGCAATTTTGAAACAATTGAAATCTCTTGAAATACAATACATCCATAATACTAATCCCTCCATTCTTAAAAATATAATTCGACTGAGACTTCAATACAACAAAATAGCTTCAGAATGTTCGAGTGCTAACATTTAAAAATACAAGGCTAATGTTTATCAATTTTCCAATAGAACAAGCAAATCACTTGTCTCATATTTTTTAATTAAAAAGATAAAGCAAGAGTTGTACTCATTAAAGGTCATTTAGGTAATAGAACATTTCTGAATAAAGATATTATTGTTATCTTCTCTAAATTCTACCAAAAGTTATATTCTTCATAATCACAGCCAAATAGCCCTCAATACCTATTCTAATGTGGATCTTAGGTCACCTGATAACTCCATTTCCTCAGATGAAATTCTTAAAGCTATTAGAGTCCTTGAAAAAGGTAAGGCACCCGGCCCAGATCGATTTTCTATAGATTTTCATGCACACTTTAATAATCTATTAATGCCCAAACTTGACAAACTCTTTTCCCATTTTGTCACTTTGAGTAAAGCACACAGGATGTTCTCTGAAGCCATGCTAATTGTGTTTCCAAAACCTAACAAAGATCCCAACTTCCTCAAAGCTACCAACCAATATCCCTGATAAATACTGATTGAAAAATCTTTGCTAAGATTCTAGGTAATGGACCTTTTCCATTCTTACCCAATTTGGTTAACAATAACCAAGTGGGTTATGTTAAAGGTAGATTGTTCTCTTCTCATATAAGATTATTCTTTTATATTTGAGAGATTGTAGATAAATCCAAAGATGCAGGCGCTGCTGTGGCTCTTGATGTCCAAAAAGCATTTGATAGGGTAGAATGGGATTATATGTTTAACGCTCTCAAATGGCATGGAATTGGTGGCCCCTTTGTTTCCATGATTATTGTGTTACCCCAAAACTGCTATTTTTATAAATGGACGGATTTTTCATACTTTCTCGTTTAGAGGTACGCGTCAAGGGTGCCCTTTGTCTCCCCTCCTTTTCATATTGGCAATGGAACCTTTTCTTGAAACAATTGAACTTGATAATACTATACAAGGAATTGATTCAGGAGGTGTACGAATAAAAGTAGCGTCATAAGCGGATGATGTGCTTCTGCTCCTTACAAATCTCGGTACTAGCATACAATGCCTTTTGGATACTATCTCACAGTTTTCAGCAGTCTCTAATAAGTCTGACATACTACCTCTCAATACATATTGAACTAAACATTACATTCAAGCATTTGGTATGAAATGGTGTCCAAATGGAATTAAATATTTAGGTATTGTGAGGGACCGGAGGGCGTCCTCACTTATTTTCCCCAGGTATCCTCTTCTTGGGTGCCCAGGGAAGGCAATTGCTTTTGGATCCCGACCCCTGCGGTGGATATGCGAGGGAGGATCACCTGGGTGGAGGAGACTTAGGGAGTGGGGAGAGGACATCCTTAGGTGAGACATGGTATCCCCCATTTGCCTTTCACCATAAACCCTCCATCCCTCAAGCCGTTATGGGCTTTTGCCAGCCTTTAGTCTATGTCTCCCCTAAAGTATTCCCCAATTGGCACCAGTATGGTATTGGGACATAGAAGAGGACAACTAGAACAACACATCCTCACTTTGGGAAAAAAAAAACACTTATCAAGCCCAGCCAAGTACTGGGATGAGGAGGAGGACTTCAAGAGCAAAGCAGGACTACCGCTTTGATGGTGAGCGGTCTAGTCCCTTTTGGAATGAGAATAGTGGCAGGACATTTAAAATCTGGAATTCCGAAAGAAAGGAGGTTAGCTGTGGGAGACCGCCCATACACTGCTGGGTGCAGGCAGACCTCTCCGGTGTGGCAGCATGGCAGGAGGAGTGCTCGAGACACGTGGAAAAGTGCAAAGCAGATGCAGCGGGTAGTGAAGGTACAGGACACTGGAGGCCAGTGGCAAGCCGTAGGAAGAATGCCAGCGAGAACGAGGGATATTATCGTCAGAGTCCTGCATCACAGAGGAAGTACTGCTGGGTGTGCGCAAGCCACAAGAAGACCACTGGGAGAAGACGCAGGGGACCGCAAGGAGAGACAGAAACCCGTGGGGGCAGAGGACCTCACGAGGAGCCATGGGACCGACAGGTTAGTGTAACCAGAAATGGAGAACACTGGCATGCGGTCATAGAAATACAGCTATGGACATTCATATGTGCTGAAAGCAAGACATTTTGAATATTGAACGAAATGAAAGCCAGTTAAAATTGATAAAAGACATTTTGATTACCGAATGAAATGAAAACAGGACATCTTGAATATTGAATGAAATGACAGCAAGTTAAAGCTGATAAAGGTCAATTTGAATACCAAACTAAATGAAAGCAAGTTGGGAACACTCTTGGATCTTGAGAGGAGTAAAATAAATATAGTGAATCGTACTGAAAGGATGTTTTATGAACTGCATTGAAATAATGAAGTGCATTAACTGAAAACAAGTGCTAGGAAAGCCAGGAAAGCACAAAGAGTTGTATGCCTGATATGAGAAATCCAGCATTGGTCAAAGCCAAGAAAGTGCAAAGAACTGTATATTATAAAGAAACAAGCACTGACAAGAGCCATGGGAACATAAGAAAGTGTAACAAGTGCATGATTGCCAAACAAACCACAATACCGTGTCTGAGGAGTGTGACACATGTGACTGAGGCAAGCCTCACTGCTGAGGAGAAGCAGTGAACTGGTGTTAATGGAAAAGCAGTCAAGAAGGGGTACATCGTGTGTTGTGCAAAGACCTTTTGTGACTTTGAAGTCATGTGTTGTTTTGAAAGCTGGAGGATTTGAACTCTTGGGGAAGGGAACCCGTGTTTGATGAACTACTTTGAACTTGGGGAAGGGGGGCTGATTATAAGACACAGGGCTAGAAGCAGCTCTGAACTTTACTTTGAACATTATTCATGTTGATGCCAACATCCCTACACATTGTATGCAGTTAGTTGTGAGGGAAAGTATAGGTTTTTGGACACAGATAGATAATTTACTTTGGACTTCCTGACGCAGACTATCCTTAGTTATCTTTAGGTATAGAAATCCCACCTTAGCATAGGGCAAGTTAGGCATTGCTCCAACCTGCATTTTTAAGTTAATAAAACTTTGTTTAAAGACCTTGGACCTGTTTTCTGTGTCTGACTCATGATGCCTACACAATATTCATATTTATTCGTCTACTAAAGATATCATCGAGTAAAATAAAAATATTAAACTATCCAGAATTAAAGAATTAACTTACTCATGGTCACTCATATATTTGTCATGGTGGGGGCATATTGAGACCATATAAATAATTATTTCTCCCATCATTCTGTACCGTCTTTATACGCTACCAATCCCCTTTGCTTCTTCTTTGTATAAAGCTATTGATTCATGCCTGATCAAGTCCTTGTAGGAGGAAGAAGTGGCACAGAATATTGTAAAGACTGGAGGGGGGTATCTGTACTCCTGCTCTCTATATGGCACAGTAGAGGCACAGAGCACCCCAGCCAAGATTCTATATTTGGTATTGTGGACGAGCAATCAAGGCTTAAGCTCCCAGGAGGTGATGCAGACTGTTTCTTAAGTACAGTGTAGTCCCCAAGCACCCACAAAGGAATGTCCACACACTATGTTAGTGATAACACAGTTCTTTATATAAATAGGCTCAAGTTATGAACACAATCACAATAACACACTTTGTGCTCAAGATAATTTAAAATGGTAAATATATACAATTTCTATGTGGTAACACAATTACTCTATGATTCAATTAAAATGCATCAACTGTACTCAGTTCAAATGTCATTCAAATCAGTTAATAATGTGGATGAACAATAGACATAGGAGGAAAGCAGGTTGGTTAAAACAATAGGCACAATACTTGTCCCTACCGATAGACACAGTTCTGTGTGAGGATCCCCCCACCTGGGCAACCTGTAAATACAGATATAAGGCAGGAGCCACGGATCGTCGAGATCCCTCGAAGAAATGATGAATAAAGGCATCAGTGCAGCAGCTTTGGTCCTGGCAGTGCTCGTCGCCAATCAATCGGGGACGTCCTGCGAGGATGAGGCATACGGTAAACCTCTACGATGATAGTTCGTTGCCGCGAAGAGTCACTGATGAACTGGCCCAGCAAGGGCGTCCCTGCGGTCTTCGGGTGGCGGGAAACCCACCGGCGAGAGCATCCTTGAATTCAAAGTGTCTTGATCAATGGAGTGTTGCAGCTCCGGTCGTCGTTGGCTTGGCCTCAATCGGTTCCCGCTTCTGGGCAACACAGCTTCGACGGGCCTCCAGCACTAATAGCAAACCCTGGTTGACGAAGGTGGATGGCTGTCGGGTGCTTCTCTTCGTTCTGCTCGGCAGTCCCTGTCTCCGGTTGACAGTCTTTCAAAGGCTGACTTCCATGGCGCTTCAGCAAAGGTTAGCGGTGCACGATGGTCCCTCGTAGCTTGGGGAGCGGTCTCCTAGCCAGGTCCTCTCTAGGATCAGTCTCAATGTCACCGCGGCTTTCAGATTGCGGTGAAGGTAACAGCAGTCAAACTTCTTCTTCGGGCTCGGCGGTCGAGATCAAGCTTCAGTTTCGACTTCAGCTTCTGAACGATTTCTAGCAGTGAGAGGCCCCCAGATGTGCTGTTCTGTCTCTCATTCACTCTACTGGGTCACACTCAGGCAACCAATAACTCAGAAGGGCAGTCAAGCAGCCAATCAGGCTCACAGTGCATTCCGGCCATTCTCCTCCCTCTCAGACACTCACAACAAGGAATGTGCATTGGGACAAGTGCCCAGCCATTCAGTACTCCACAATGCATTCATACCAGTTTCGGGCAGGGCTGTCTGAGTCTTTGTGTCACATACCAGAAACCAGACACCCATAACAAGAAGTGCATATTAGTCACACATTCCATTCACCCAGGTCCCACCCCGAGGGTGTACCCACAACATACAGTCACTAGGAAGGCTGCAGCCAGTCTGGCCTGGACTTCCCACAATACCATATATGGAAATTCCACCCAACAGCCAGTCAGGGGGAAGGGACAGAGTCAGGGCTTCCCAGGACTTTGGGAAAAACAAGGTAACAGGCAATAGAAAGCAAGAGGCCACAGGGGCCATCTTGTCTATTATCAGGAATCAACGGATTCCAATGGCACTGCCTGGGTATCCCAAAATGGACGATACTCAGAGCACCTGTCAAATTCAGCATGGAGCTGCCACCAGCCCATACCCTGCTGTTAAGACGGATTTATGAACTCTGTCCTGGTGGCGCAGAAGTTCAGAAGGCCAACCTAATTACTTGGAACAGGGTAACCTCTGGACGAGCCAGACCAATCAAGGTAGCGATCGCGGCGGTCAAGACTAGGTCTCAAGAGGGGTGAGGGTGACTGAAAGCCCGCAATGAGCACACAAAGCAAGAGCGCTTACAAACTACTCCAAACAGTTGTTATATCAAAAATAGATACACATTTATTTTAAGGCCTTTAAAATAATGACCGTAGCGAGAAAATCACAATATCACAATATTAAACCAACACATACCATATCAACACAATATATATACAAATACACAGTCGCAAGCATTTAAAGCACGAAATATGTAGTCCACCTGAAAGGAAAGGAAAACAGGCAGTGCGATAACGCTTTAGACTCAGTTCGCCTTTAGAGGCACCTAACTAGATGGAAGTCCGAGCCCTGCGAAGAGTGGAGCCTTGTGCTCAAAGTACCTGCCACGCCGGTGCCAACGGGCAAAAGGGGAAGCTCTTCGGAGGAAGTCAGGCAGTTCGGGTTAGTGCACAGCAGAAGAAGAACAGGTTCCGCAACTCAAGCGCAGCCTCCACAGCGAGCAGAAGCAGAGCGCGAGTACGGCAAAAGGGTGCTGTTTTTACACAGCAGGGAAAAGCAATGGGATACTGCAGGAGGGCGACCAGATCCTAGCTAAACTACTCACCGGTCCCCGAAGCAAGCAGACCCAGGCTTCTCCACGTTAGTTTCAGCAGCTGGCAGGTTCAGAAGAGCAGGGAACGCCTCGTAGTCGTGTAGAGCAAAAAGACGTCCCAATCGACGAAACCAGCACAGTTTTGTTGCCGCAGCAGGACAACGGAGCGGCCGTGTGTATTCAAGCCAAATGTACACTCCTCCCTTCAGACCTGGGGACGCCAAGCGTACGAAGCGTGGGAGAATGACAAGGACTCGAAATACAACACAACCTGGCGGCAGTTACAGAGCAGGACTCCCTTGTAAGCTGGTCAGTCAACTGGATGGCCCAGAGACACTTCCGAAGGCTTACTTGGCAGGAGATGATGAAGTGGCCGGGAATAGCTGTTCCTGCTATTCCAAAGGTCGAAGCACCAGTACAGGCCTTCTGGTTCGATCCAAGGAGGAAAGGGTTTCACAGGACGACAGCAGTGCCAGCGGGTCACCAGCGATTCCTCGGTCCAGCCTCTTGGTTGCAGGATACTTGGCTCCTGTATTCCTTCGTTCGTGAGAACTCAGGAGATCGACATGGTAGTGGTGTCTCCAGCTCCCTCTTATCCACGGTTCCCTTCGCGCCAAAACGGAGGGGAGCCAATGGGAGATCCGCTCATCAACACACATACCATACGTGGACCAATCACGGACCACGGTGGTCCCAGGCATTCACACCACCCCAGACTCTCTGGCACCCAGGATGTGTATTGGGACCAGACATCCCAGCCCACACCCTGGAGGCACACAAACGACATGTAGAAGCCCGCGAAAGCAACCACGTTTCGCGGGAAAGTACATGCCCAAATAAGGAAGGCCCCGGGTCGCTCGACCTGGGGAAGGTGAAGGGAGCAAGACGGTCAGTGGACAAGACAAAGGAGCCTCGTGGTCTGGCCATTTTGGGAGCCAGGCCACCATTTTGGGTTCAGTGCGAAAAACGTGCTCAGAACGCCAAAAGGAGCTCAAAATAAACAAAACGATCGCTGCTACCATTCGAGTCCCTGAATGACTTGCACCGATCAAATACCATCCTAAAAGAGTATCTAGGGTCTGTAGAAGGCTAGAGACCCAAGAGAGCTGTAACCTAGCTTACAGTGCCCTCTTGTGTCATGTTGCACTAAAGCCGCAACACGATAAAAGAAACTACGGGAAACAGCGTTCCCCGGTACTGACTGTCTTAAGGGCATGTCAGTTTCCCCATAAGAAAAGAGCGAAAGCCCAGAGAAGTGCGGCAGAAGGCTGTACTTCTCTGGCAAAGTCAAGAACAAGGTTAAAAACAATAGCAAAAAGTTTAGGGGTTGCCACATGGAAGGAAAATTCCCTACAATTACGAAATCTTTCCTAACACTCGCCCCTCCCAGACTATGGACAGGGGGAACTAATCCACCCCTGGATGAGTCTCTTGTTCAGGTCGGTAAAACATTCTGGACAACCCATCAGCATTGCTATGTTGGACACCTGGCCTATGCTCAATAGTGAAGTCGAAGCCTTGTAGACTTATGGACCACCTAAGCAACTTTGGATTCTCCCCCTTCATGTTCATTAGCCACTTTAACGGCTTATGGTCAGTCTGCACAGTGAAGTGGGTCCCATAGAGGTAGGGCCTCAGCTTCCTTAGGGCCCACACAACAGAGAAACATTCTTTCTCTACCGTGGACCATCTGAGCTCTCTGTCCTTAAGCTGGCGACTAATAAAACCGATAGGGTGTTCCTTACCCTTCTCATCTACTTGTGATAGTACAGCTCCTATCCCAGTGTCAGAGGCATCCGTCTGCACGATAAAAGGTCTTTGATAATCAGGGGCCCTGAGCACAGGGGCCTGGCACAAGGAGTCTTTTAAGCCATTGAAGGCCTTCTCACACTCGTCGGTCCAAGTTACCTTCTTGGGTTTCTTCGGAGTTGTGAGGGCAGTCAGAGGAGCAGCTATGGTGCCATAGTCTGCCACAAAATTGCGGTAATACCCCGTGAGTCCTAAGAAGGCTCTCACTTGGGTTTGCGTAGTGGGGGTAGGCCAGTCTTGTACTGCTTGTACCTGACTGAGTAGAGGCTGTCTCCTCCCTCCACCTACTTCATGTCCAAGGTAAACAACTGAGCCTTGTCCATTTTGGTGAGGGGCCACTCGGACACCCTCAAAAGAGCTAACTGAAGGACTGCTTGGGAACAGGTCGGGGAGAGGTTCAGACTCCTCTTCCTCAACATCTGAAGCCAGTAGCAGTGCTGCGATTTCGACGCTTGGGCCGAAAGCCTTCAGCCTATTCACGGGAAGCACTTTTGGAGCCTGTCCAGGCCTTCCAAGGTCCACTGAATAGTTAACCTCACCCAGGGGCTCCACCACCTGGTAAGGGCCTGACCAATTGTCCTGTAAAGCTCGAGGCCTTATGGGATTCATGATCAGGACTTGCTGACCAAGTGTAAAGTTGATGAGGGAAGCTTTCTGGTCGTACCAAGGTTTCACCAGCGCTTGCCCTGCCTTCAATTTATCACTGGCCAAGCCCATCAGAAGTACCATCTGTTTTCTGAGCCCTAGCACATAATCAACTACATTGGTAGTAACAGGGGGAGTGGGGAACTCCCATCCCTCTTTGACGATGGCTAAGGGTCCCCGTACGGGATGACCGAACAGAAGTTCGAAGGGGCTGAAGCCAACACCCTCCTGTGGTACCTCTCTGTAGGCAAACAGTAAGCATGAAACAAGAAGATCCCATTTTCTTCTCTGAGGCTCCTCCAGAGCCCCAATCATGCTCGTTAACTTCCTGTCAAAACGCCCCCCCAGACCATTGGTCTGGGGGTGGTATGCAGAAGAGAACCTGTAGGTGACCCCACATTCTTTCCACATAGCCTGCCTATACTTCGACATAAAGTTGCTGCCATGATCCGACACAACTTTAGGGAAGCCAACCCTAGTAAACATGCCGAGTAAAGCTTCTGCAACTGGCTTGGCAGTTACAGTTGTAAATGGGACGGCCTCAGGATACCTGGTTGCATGGTCGACCAGCACCAGGATAAACCTATTGCCTGAGGATGTTTGCGGGTCAAGGGGACCAACCATGTCGATCCCTACCCTTTCAAATGGTACCCCCACAACTGGGAGCGGTACCAACGGAGCTTGGATTGTCGCGCCAACCTTACCAGACAACTGGCAGGAGGCACAACTCCTGCAGTGACTTTCTACTTGCACCCCCATCTTGGGCCAGTAGAAGTGCATGGATAACCTTTGCTTGGTCCTCTTCATACCAAGGTGACCAGCAAGGGGAACTTCATGCGCCAACTGCAGGAGGAAGGGCCTAACAGCAAGGGGAACCACCAACCTCCTATGGTCTCCTTCTGTAGACTCTGTGGGCTCACTATACAGGAGTCCACCTTCCTGGTAAATCCTATGCATCCCAGGAGGTTCACCCTCAAGCTGGGAGCAGGCCTGTCTCCTTAGGCCTTCCAGAGATGGGCACTCACGTTGGCCTTTACTGAATCCGTCCCTATCAGGACCTCCTTCAACTAACAAGTCTTTTAGTTCAGGATGATCGTTGGGGTCAAATACTTCAGGCATCGCCACCTCCTCGTCAGGCCCGGGCGATTGACCAACTTCCTCCACCGCAGTGGTAGGCGAGCTCGGGGGAATAGTCTCTTTCCCTCGTCTTGACTTGTAGACTCCTTTCGCCTCGGGTTTCCCCTTCGGCTGGGGCGGCGTATTGGGCTTGGCCAATGCTGCCCGTGCTTGAGACCGTGTGTAGGGTCTTTCGGCAGTGTCTCCTACGAGCCCTAAAGCTCTGAGATCATTGCCCAACAAGACCTTTCCCGGGACGTTTCTCTGAATGCTCACTGGAATCCTGACTGCTGTACCATTTAAAGTAAGATTTACAGGGATCACGGGAAACATACGGAGGGGGCCGTCAGCCAACTTAGTGGGCATCAGAGTAGCTCTGGCAACTTCCTCTGAGTCTACCAAGGTAGAATCCACTACAGTTCGACTGCACCCACTATCCCTAAGAGCTGGAGTATCCACTCCATTGATCAGCACACTGTCTTTAAAGTAGTGCTTGGTATTATCCGGAATCCTAGCATAAGCCTCTGCGACTTTAGGCTCCCAGGAACCCAGGGACACTAAAACTACCTCAGCCTCTATTCCGCTGGGAAATGAGTCTGAGGAGAAGGATGCTCCTGTAATCTCTTCTTCCCCGTAGGAGGAGAAGGCCAGATTAGCGGAGTGGACCCCCAAAGGTCTAACCTTACAACGGGGATCCCCCTTCACATGGTCAGTTGCTCCACAAGAAAAACAAGCCCAAGTGGGTCTGTTTACGTAGGGAGGCTTATTGTAACCAGAGTTCTATTTTGGAGGTGAACCTTCACTACCTTGTGAGTTCTCTTTTGTCTTACCCTTGTTTTTCTTTTTGTGGCCCTTATGGGAAGAAGATTTAGCAGATTCCCCACCCTCCATATCTTTGGACTTTTTCCCTTCCTCCTGCTTACCAGGATGAGTTTTGTCCTTATGGGACACTCGATGTGACACCCATAAGTCTGCTGCAATGGCCAGCTTCTTAGGATCTATCTCCTTCGAATCGGCCAAATGCTGCTTAAGCTCCGGGGAAGAAGAAGCAAAAATATGTTCCAGCATGACAAGATTTATCATGCCTTCGAAGGTAGAAACCTTATAACCTTCGACCCAGCCAGTTAAGTTTTTCAAGGATTCAGCGACATAAGATACCCAAGTACCACCTTCCTTTTTCTTATACTCTCGAAAACGCTTTAAATATTGGGCCGGAGTCTTCCCAAACTTTAAAATGAGAGTTTGCTTTAACATTGCGAAATCAGCCCGCTCAGCCTTCGACATTTCCATAATGGCACTGCAGCCAGAATGGGGCAGTCTACTGAGCAACCACGCAATCTTATCAGCATTGTCAACTTCTTGAACCTCGCATGCATACTCAAACGCATTCAGCCAGTCCATAATGTCATTCCTTTCTTCATACACACTGAGCAGATCTTTCGGAAACCGTGGATGAGAGGAAGCCCCAGACCCATGTCTAGGACCCTTGGACCCATTTGCAACCTGAAGCTTGGCCAGTTCCAACTGGTGATCCTGTCTTTCTGTTTTTCTGCCTGTTCGATTTTTAGTTTGGCTATGCTGAATTCAAGCTCCTGCTGCCTAAACCGCAGCTCTTGCTTCTTGAATTCAAGCATAGCCTCCCCATCAACACTGGCAGAGGAAACATTAGACATTACATCCTCCCTGTCCTCGTGGTCGCGATGGATCAGTGCAGCGGCAGAACCGTCGGTTCTGCCAGTGAGAGCAGCCCCACCACCTTCTGCACTGTCCTCGGAAGTTATAGCGTCAAGCTGCGCTTCTTGCCACGCCACGATTCTCTGGATCATTTCCAATTTTGTGCCTTGAGAGGAAACACCTCTCTCCGCACACATCTTTTTCAGCGTTTCTGATTTGGAAGCATTTAAAGTTAACAAGGTATTTGCTTCCATACTGTTCGATAGGACTATGGCCTTTTTAAAGTTATATTACAACAATTCACTACGTGTACTGTTTGGAATAACCTGAAATGCCTTAGTTCGAGCGCAACACTGGATACCTTCAATCGTATCCCACCGCTGCCACCAATTTGTTAAGACGGATTTCTGAACTCTGTCCTGGTGGCGCAGAAGTTCAGAAGGCCAACCTAATTACTTGGAACAGGGTAACCTCTGGACGAGCCAGACCAATCAAGGTAGCGATCGCGGCGGTCAAGACTAGGTCTCAAGAGGGGTGAGGGTGACTGAAAGCCCGCAATGAGCACACAAAGCAAGAGCGCTTACAAACTACTCCAAACAGTTGTTATATCAAAAATAGATACACATTTATTTTAAGGCCTTTAAAATAATGACCGTAGCGAGAAAATCACAATATCACAATATTAAACCAACACATACCATATCAACACAATATATATACAAATACACAGTCGCAAGCATTTAAAGCACGAAATATGTAGTCCACCTGAAAGGAAAGGAAAACAGGCAGTGCGATAACGCTTTAGACTCAGTTCGCCTTTAGAGGCACCTAACTAGATGGAAGTCCGAGCCCTGCGAAGAGTGGAGCCTTGTGCTCAAAGTACCTGCCACGCCGGTGCCAACGGGCAAAAGGGGAAGCTCTTCGGAGGAAGTCAGGCAGTTCGGGTTAGTGCACAGCAGAAGGAGAACAGGTTCCGCAACTCAAGCGCAGCCTCCACAGCGAGCAGAAGCAGAGCGCGAGTACGGCAAAAGGGTGCTGTTTTTACACAGCAGGGAAAAGCAATGGGATACTGCAGGAGGGCTACCAGATCCTAGCTAAACTACTCACCGGTCCCCGAAGCAAGCAGACCCAGGCTTCTCCACGTTAGTTTCAGCAGCTGGCAGGTTCAGAAGAGCAGGGAACGCCTCGTAGTCGTGTAGAGCAAAAAGACGTCCCAATCGACGAAACCAGCACAGTTTTGTTGCCGCAGCAGGACAACGGAGCGGCCGTGTGTATTCAAGCCAAATGTACACTCCTCCCTTCAGACCTGGGGACGCCAAGCGTACGAAGCGTGGGAGAGTGACAAGGACTCGAAATACAACACAACCTGGCGGCAGTTACAGAGCAGGACTCCCTTGTAAGCTGGTCAGTCAACTGGATGGCCCAGAGACACTTCCGAAGGCTTACTTGGCAGGAGATGATGAAGTCGCCGGGAATAGCTGTTCCTGCTATTCCAAAGGTCGAAGCACCAGTACAGGCCTTCTGGTTCGATCCAAGGAGGAAAGGGTTTCACAGGACGACAGCAGTGCAAAGGAGGATTCCTTCAGCGGGTCACCAGCGATTCCTCGGTCCAGCCTCTTGGTTGCAGGATACTTGGCTCCTGTATTCCTTCGTTCGTGAGAACTCA
The DNA here is from genome assembly GCF_040938575.1 of Ambystoma mexicanum. Taxonomy (NCBI): domain Eukaryota; kingdom Metazoa; phylum Chordata; class Amphibia; order Caudata; family Ambystomatidae; genus Ambystoma; species Ambystoma mexicanum. The sequence continues at coordinate 990,417,170 of NC_090927.1, read as the reverse complement.
GGAGATCGACATGGTAGTGGTGTCTCCAGCTCCCTCTTATCCACGGTTCCCTTCGCGCCAAAACGGAGGGGAGCCAATGGGAGATCCTCTCATCAACACACATACCATACGTGGACCAATCACGGACCACGGTGGTCCCAGGCATTCACACCACCCCAGACTCTCTGGCACCCAGGATGTGTATTGGGACCAGACATCCCAGCCCACACCCTGGAGGCACACAAACGACATGTAGAAGCCCGCGAAAGCAACCACGTTTCGCGGGAAAGTACATGCCCAAATAAGGAAGGCCCCGGGTCGCTCGACCTGGGGAAGGTGAAGGGAGCAAGACGGTCAGTGGACAAGACAAAGGAGCCTCGTGGTCTGGCCATTTTGGGAGCCAGGCCACCATTTTGGGTTCAGTGCGAAAAACGTGCTCAGAACGCCAAAAGGAGCTCAAAATAAACAAAACGATCGCTGCCACCATTCGAGTCCCTGAATGACTTGCACCGATCAAATACCATCCTAAAAGAGTATCTAGGGTCTGTAGAAGGCTAGAGACCCAAGAGAGCTGTAACCTAGCTTACAGTGCCCTCTTGTGTCATGTTGCACTAAAGCCGCAACACGATAAAAGAAACTACGGGAAACAGCGTTCCCCGGTACTGACTGTTTTAAGGGCATGTCAGTTTCCCCATAAGAAAAGAGCGAAAGCCCAGAGAAGTGCGGCAGAAGGCTGTACTTTTCTGGCAAAGTCAAGAACAAGGTTAAAAACAATAGCAAAAAGTTTAGGGGTTGCCACATGGAAGGAAAATTCCCTACAATTACGAAATCTTTCCTAACACCTGCTCTGTGGGCCACACACAGGTGCCCAAAAACATACACTAGGGATACAGGTTTTTACCCCCACCCATAGGTGCCATAAGGGTGTCCCAGGTGTCTGTACACCAAACCAAAAAAGAGTAAGAGCTGCACTGCAAGGAGTCCTACGTGGACTCCTTGGCAGAAAGCAATACAGAAGATACATGAAAAAGGACTGCAGGACAAGGACAGGGAGGTCCTGTCCCTCCAATGCATTTCCAGCATCACAAATATCACTAAGCAAACTTAACAAAACTCCTTCTAATGGTGAAGTGGGGTTTCCTGATTTAATTTACAATTTAATTTGGCATTTGTGTTGAGACAAAAGCAGATGTGGTTTGCCCCTGAAGATCGTAAAAATGTACCTGTAATCTGTATCAATGTTTATATCATCACATACTAGATCCACTGTCATCATATATTGCCATGCATTGCATTTCGCAAATAAAACTTTTTCAAACAAAACAAAAAATATACAGGCATATTTTTCCCATCTGGAGGCCATGGGGCTCCCCCTAACAACATTTTGAATTAAGTCCTGACACAATAGGCACCCGTAAAACAGCTGGGAAATGGATCTTTCCTGGCAATCACTCACTGATCATCTCAAAGGTGGGGCCAGTGAAAGTGTGAGCATGTACAAACAACATTTAAAATCTTCTGTGCATACTCAGTCATAGACCCCCTCTTTGGAAATGGGGACATGCCATGTATTAACTTAAATGTTTTGGGACCTTGTGTGTACTTCTGTTGTTCATGCAGACATACTGCATGCCACAAATGTAGGCTTAGTTGCACTTCAGAAATGTAAACAAAACCACAGGCATATGCCATGTAAAAGGCACACACAACATAGCTCGTGTCTGCTGGTGAAGAAGCCTTTCTCAATACGATTGGACTGAGAGAGTGTCAACTGATAAGAGCTTGCGGTTCCAAGCCACCCAGATTTTGTCATGCCTAGTGAGTCCATTTAATTATAGTTAGGCGCGGTGATCCGGTGACAGAAGCCAAACAACCACTAGTGGGTCTGTCACAGAACCCTTGTCCCATTCTGAAAATCTGAATGCAGCTCTGTCCAGGCAGGCAATTAGAGTCCAGTGTCCAGATTCTGACCAATGGAGACAGACAAGACTTACACTGCCCTGGCCTGTGCGCTTCACCATATTCAAAGCAAAGCATCTCTGTCCTGGCCCACACATTACCATTCGTGAGCACTGGCAAAGCATGCTGCAGGTCCTTAACGTGCACTTTAGAACCATGGGTTGAAGTCCAGAGCAAAATTGATACATTTAGGGTCCTGCTGGAAGGGTGGTTGCTAAACGGCCAGTCTGATGTGTGAGGGGTCAGCAATGCGAGGCGGGCAACTATTTGATGATTGTTCAAAACATGCCATTTTATTAAGGTAGAAATTATACCAAAATGCCTCACTATCCCTTCTCTGATGAGGATATCCCTGCCTGAAAAAACGAAAAGGACACACTCTGACACATGATGTCTGGCCCCCACACTAAACATCAAATACAAAAGAAAATATATGGCAATTCAATTAACATCAACAATGGTATTCACAGTTTCTTTTTTAAACTTTAGCAACCTGGGTGAACTACCTTACACAGGATTCAAGGTGTATTGAGCTTGAATGTTCATCAAAAGAAAATAAGGAAATCCACATAGGTAGAAAAGTTTTAATTTAGTTATTTAAAAGTTCAATGAAGTATGTTAACCAAAGTTCCTGCAACAACTAAGTTCTTCTTCTGGGTAAAAGAAAGACTTTCCACTTCCTTAGAATAGCATCAATGTTATTCCCAGCCACAATGCTCTTTTATCACTTTCAGTTATCCAAGAAGACTTGACACAGTTCAAAAAGAAATACAACTTCTAGAATGCAGTAATGATTCTTTTATTCAGATTAGGATTCACAATAGGTATATTTGTCAGGAAGACTTCACAGTGCTGCTGCTTCTATTTCAACAACTTCACTTCCACTAGAGTTTAGCATGAGGACATTCTTCTTTACCTCATAGCATTTTACTTCATTTGTACTACTTAAGTCCTGCATCCACTGACAACCAGATATACCGCCATAGCTTCAGTAATTTGTAGTTCAAGACAGGTTTTGACTAGATTAATTTTAAGGCAACACCTTCAAGTAGGCAAAGCACTCTTCCTCTGAATATCTCTCTTCAAAAAGGTGCAGTTTCTTTGCCTCTCTTGTCTGTCTGCCACCACTTCTTTCCTTCTACAACAGTCTCTGGCAATAAAGGTTGTGTCAACTTCGAATAACGTTTATAAGCAACTAAATTTCCCTTCTCCAACTTGGACTTCACCTCTTTGCCAACTGTTAGCCAATGAATTACCCAGAAGCTTTGGTGCCACTCTCCTGGCTTCAGGTAATGCCTGCACACTTGTAACTTAGGTAAAATTGAACTTTTATTGGCTTACCGTATTTGTTAGACCATTTTCTTGCTATGAGAAAGGCTGTTTTCAATCTCAATGAGGGAATACTCTTAGCTTGGGCAATGTTTGTGCCCTCTCCAACTGTAGTTACAATATTTAAACACTTCACTTATTTTAGGAACAATGGCTGCTCATAAGAATAAAGAAGTAAAGTTAATTCTCCACTGGGAAAACAAAATAAGGGCACACAACCTCTTCTCAAGTTTTACAGGTTTAAGTGTTCAGTAATGTTTTTTATGTTTAATGAGAGACACGTGACCACTTCATCATAGCTTAAGGGTTTAACAATGACCTTCAGTAGCGTTTGCTTCTACAAAAGTAAAAGAAATACTTCTGATCACACGTGAGTCCTACTTTCCATTGCCCCTTAGTTATAACTTCAACAAACAACTTCCACTCGCTTCTGCTTCTACGTGAGTAAAACATTCAAGCTGGATACTGTTGCTGGCAGTGTTTGTGCAAGGAATCAGAAAGTCAGGTTTGACTCACCGGCTTCTGTGATCCTCTTTTGGCATGTTGCATAACTTATGCTGCTTTTGGCTCACTTGGTGCCCACACCCATCCTCTTTGAAGGTGTCTCCGGTTGGCCACTCTACTATGGAGCCCCTCTCGCTCCTGAGACCCACGACACACCCACAGCTCCTCGCCTTGGTCTCTGACACATTTCCTTCATGGCAATCAGGCTCACATGGGGAGGACAGCCTCTCTGCATGTTTTCCACTGTGCAGCCTCTGCACTTCAGAGTTTGGGGTAACAGAATCCTCTAAGAACAGGCAGGTTAAATCTACTGCATCCACATTCCGGTGTCCCTCTGGTTCTCCCACTTCTGCTTGATTTGTCAGCACTGTGCCTTCTTTTTTCTGCCTCTGCTACTACTCCACACACTCCATTCACAGTTCCAGCTCCTTCTTCTTGCCTGCACCTGAGGGGGCCTTACTTACTTACTTAATTGCCTGACTACTTCCACAACATGCCTCTTCAGCCATCTTCCTCGTCCTGTTACTCAGTGGATTATGGGACTTGTAGTCCCCATCAGCAAAGTTAGTTCTTTTAACTTCTGTTGTTTGACAAACTACCATAATAATTGTGGGATTATGGAGAACTTTAAACAGGGGGATTCTCAGTCGTCCTGGCCTGTCTCCCATGTGTTCCTCCTGCAGTACACCACCCCCAGGGTCGAAATCAGGAAGGGTCTGCCTTTCCCTTGTCATATGAGAAGGGCTCAGGCCAGGTTTCTGGGAGGAATCATTACTGATTAATTACAGATAGCTCCTAACAGCTCCTTCTTGCACACAATTCATTTTCCTTGATTACTACACGAGAGCAAAATCAAAGAAATTCTCCCTATGCACCTCCCGGCTTTAAACATAACCATTTGCAATCCCCTGAGGCCTTGCCCACTATGCAAAGTGAAAATTGCAGAAGGTGCATGGCATATGACATGATCTGTAGCTTGCATGCATCTCGTAGAGACCCCAGGAAGGTTCGACGTTGCCCATGGGGGGCTTCTTTCAAGTAAAGAGTGTTTATTCTTTTGAGTGAAAGATCAATTTAAAGAAAACCTTTTAATACCAGTGAGCCAAGCATTAAGTGTGTGGCACAAAGTAGCATTTCAAATCTTCACTGGAGCCTCAGGCAGATTGCAGAGAGCCACTATGCCCACCTGACAACAGCTTGTTTTTTTTGTTCTGCTCAGTGAGGCGATCACTCAAAGGAACTAGTGGCCAGGGAGCTGTGGAAAATGTAAGCAAAACAGGAACATGGCCAATTGTTAGACAATGTCTGCGTGTGCCGCCCCTGAGTGGATCTGCTTTGCTGCCATTTGCCCATCTGACAGCCACGCATTCACTTGCCAGACAGGGCAGATTAGGCCTACCAGTGTTCAAAGGCGAAGCCCCTGTGCCCTCCCTGCAGCCTCTGCAAACTAAAGTCTGCAAATCTGTACCAAAAAGATTGCGGTTGTTATGATTAAACCAATCACGTTCACAGTAAGTATACCAGTGAACCATTTCACCCCTATTCTGCATCTAGAACCTTCTAGAACCTATTTGCATGTGATTGTGGCTTACACAAGCAATTGGAGTGGGGCCCTCTTGTTCTGATTTTCACCACATTATTTGCAGGTTATGTTGATACATCCTCTGGTATTCCAACATGGAGGATGTTAAATTAAATACCACAATTGTCATGTGTTCAACAGGATTATCCAAGCACCCATGCTTATTCATACAATACATCTCCTTAAGTACATACGAAATATTGGAAAATGTAAATGCTTTGTTAATAGTGTTTTGTTGATATTCTATCTACCTTCTTTAAAAATTTCACAGGTGCTGTACCCAAAAGCCAATGCATTTTGGACTAGAATAGTCCACACTCAGGGCTATGTCTAAAATGCAAAATAACACACTGCTGCTTCAAAACAATATATAGATATGGTGTAGGATCATGCAGCATCATCTACCTCTTTCACACTGATCGATCAGTGTTAGCATACCTGCTAATGAATACACTTTACATCACCACAAACTTTGTGCTGGTAATGGAGTACTTGGTAAAGTAGTGTGCCATATCCGTGGTAGAACAATTCCTCCAGATGATGCCATGTAGTAGCTATGCACATTTGGAGATATAGTGTATTAACAGCACATGTTTTAATTGAATCAAGAATGCAGTAGCGATTGCTCCAAAGGATGTCACCATTCTGATGAATTAGAGTCACCAGTCTGCTTGGATAGTTATATCCCTGGAACAGTGCATTCCAGGTTTTGGTTGACCCCAAATACTGTTCATGTTTGATCAAATCTGAAAACAATTTTTGTTTAAACTGTGGTGCCCGCTCACACTACTCACAAGTACTTGAAGGGACCCATAGGTCAGCGTCCGATGAGACCTGCTAAGGGGGATGCGTGCGCACATTAATTTTCTATGGCTATTCAATACGAGTGGAGCTTGAGATCCTTGTTCTTTTCCAGAGCTAGCCTGAGTCTACCACTGCAGAGCTTTAAGTGTTTTTTAGTTTTCCCTTTTTTTGGCAGACAAAATGGCTTATACATGTTCAGCCCTCCCGCAGTGAGACTGATGGGATATTTGTGCGTAGAAGAAACTCATCCAGGAATATGCTACAATTTTGGGATACTTTGATTTAAAGGTGAATGCCCATATATCAGCTGTGATGGCCGTCTGTAAGGGGAAACACCAACCGAAATTTCCAGCAATGTTCACTGTGTATTTGTATGGGTTGCTGTTTTTATGGAAACATTATTGTAATTTCCGAAATAAACGTTTAATAAATGAATTAAAAATGGTAATCTTTTTCTTTTAGTATGGGAACACTCTCTTTTGTGTATCATAGTTGTCCCAGGAAGTGATGTAATTTGATCTTTGACCAAAATGACTTCGCAAGAAGCGACATTACTGATGCATTCAAAGTGGCACAGCACAAACGCTTCAGTGAATAAATATGACTCTCAGCATTTTTATGTATGTAGGTTTGAATTTAAGCATGAGCGCATCATTGCTAATATACCTTATGCTTAATTAGCACACCATTGCCAGTTTCTAGTATACACATGTCCTGTAACAAATCATTATCAGGTTTGATTATGGATAAACGCACACTGTCATCTCCTAAAGTACTCAATGAGGCCAGCAATTACCCTTCATTTAGTGTTCAAAATGGTTTCTTTATTTTAATTAACAATTTTTCCATTTATTGTTTTTCCTTCTTGTTACCAAAGTTCGCTTTACTTGAAAACACTTATTTTGAAAAACATTTCCTTTCTTGCATTTCTTTTTGCATTTTGACATTTGTCTTTTGTCTTAAATACATTTAAGAATTTCTGCACATTATTTGTGACTGCAAATATTCAAATTAGTTGTTATTGTTTAAACCAAATACACTTCTTTCTTTTTCCAAATTATGTGTTTAATGCCGATGTTTTATATGATATTAGACTTTTTCTAGGAAACACATTATTTTAACTAAGAATTGTGTGCTATTCTAATTTAACAGAGGGTTATCCAAGCTTCAATACATTGCTCACATATCAATGTGTAGAACACTTTAATCATTGTGTATACTATAGTAGAGTTTGGAATTCTGGAACAATATTGATTTATGCCCCTATGTGTTTATACAATACATTTATTTATTTCATAATCTGAATATCATTCGTTCCTTGGAGTGTAATGAACATTACACCTATGTTGTTCCTGAAGAGGGGATGGGATCTGCTGTATTTTGTCAAAAAGGATAAGTATCTCACTGCATGAAAAAGCAAAAAGTTGAAAAAGTGATGGAGAATTTTAATGGAAACAATCAAGAAGAGATAATGTTGAATGTTATTATGAGAACGCCTACCCAATAATTCTCTTTGAATTGGGCTTTCTGTATCTGTAGGCTTTGATAACCTGAAAGAGTTTATTCATATTTGTAAAAATTTTGCTTCCGCCGCCCCAGAGTCAATATACGTTAAACTCAATGAATGCCTAGTAAAATCTTCTTGACGCTCTAATCAGTGGATTGCCAAATGTTTGGCCACATTGAGCAAAATGAATTCTTCTGCTGCAGAGCTTTGCCAGAATCCTAACCTTGTTAAGAAGAAGTTATGAAGAACTGATTGAATCACGACCATCGAGACTTGTAAAGCCTACAAGCGTATAACCGTACACTGCTACTGTAGTGAAACCTTTTAACACTGTTCTTCATATTTACAAAAAGTCCAGGTAGGAAGACAGAATATGCTCCAGTTAAGGCTAAATCTGTGGCCTACAATGGAATTCTTGGAAACTCAAAATAGGCTATTGGTGTCACAGAGATCATGTAGATTCTGGAGGCACTGGTGCAAGACTGAAAGTTTAGAACAATTATTCACCATATGTCCTTCTTTGAACAGACAGAAAATAACCTCCTAGGCCACTATCTGCATGATCCTTCTCCTATGTTCTATAAAAATCTCTGGTTCAGAATCTTGGAGGCAACTTATACTCAACTTACAATCACTGCTGTCAAATTTGGACAATTGATTTTTAAAAATCTAGAAAAATTAATTTTACATGAGCACTTTATGTTTTCTAATTAATGTGTAATGTATAGAGGGAACTTATTTTGTAATTTTGCAATGAACAAGGTACGGTTGGAATGTTTGTGAAGGGTTTTTTGCACATAAACTGTAACATAATAATACAAATTTTCGAATAAGTGATGGCGGGATTTGCATGAAAACAATCAAGTAAAGAAAATGTTTAAAGAATTCCAGTTACCCTGGATGGCTATGCAGGCTAATTGTTAAAGGCAGTGCCATATGTGTAAGCCAAGTGGCTCCCACAAAGGCCTACTGTGGTCATGTTCCTTGGTTCCAATGACCTATGTGATTATATATACAGAATAAGGCTATCGCTATGAAAGGGAACGTCAACATTCAGTGCTTTAATACGGATGTAAAGAAATCAAAACAAGGCTATGTGTCTACCCACTTACAACAGCACATCATTACAGTTTTTACTCTTCCCGATTATCAAATTCGATTATACCGATGTAGCATATCATTGCCAATCTCCATTATACCAAGTTTTGCAATCATTGACGGTTTCCAGTATATCCCCTGAGAACATTGCTGCTGATTTACTTCATGCAATTCAGTGCATACGTACCAGCGTATGCCCTATAAGAACATGAAAGGCAGTTTCATCATGTTCACTTAACTTCCCTCCCTCAGCATGTTTGAGTTTAAGCTGCTGGTGCCATAAAGAAGGGTGGACAATGGTCCCCACTATGGTCTTGGTCCTGCTTGGGGAGGAAAGCATCAGCTAATGTGGACCATACTGTACATACTTTGGCACCCAACCAGTTTGTTCTATTCACTGGCAGCCTGGATGGAGTTGGATGGGCTTCTATGGCCAGCTCAGCGCCCAGACAACAGGATTGGGCTATTGGCAGCATTTTCCTTTGATGACATAAAAGACAAGGGGCCTCATTAGGACCCTGGCGGAGAGGGTATTACGCCAGCGTAGTGCATGGCGTACCTCTCCGCCATACTACGAGTTCCCGTAGCGCCATGGAGGTTTTCTCCGCCTGGTTTTACCAGCCGGAGAAAACCATGGCGCTACGGGACCTCGTTGTTAATTACGCCACCGTATTTTACGGTGGCGTAATTAACTCCTTCCCCACTCCCATTATACCCTATGGGGCGAAAATGGGAATGGGGAAGGGCAGAATGGGGATTGGGGATTTACCGCTCCGCCGAGGTCGGAATGGGGCGGTAAATCCGCCAACCCCCATGGCGCTATCGGCGGCTTTCCGCCATGCTTCGCGGTGCATTTAGCACCGCGAAGTCCGCCTGGGTCGTAATGAGGCCCAAGCTCTGATCTCAACAGAGCAAAGGAACACTCAAGTGGTGACACCAGCAAGCATAGAAAAAGTATTGTCCTGACATGCTGCCTCTGTCATCTCTCTAGATGGTCCTGCCACTGCTGCAGTTGGTGGCCATGGTCTTCCACTATTCCTCCCGTGGGCAAACCATACCAAACTCAGATAGTACTTCCTCCTCTGGCCTCACCATTTAAGAATCAACTTTTCCATTTAGGACAATGCAATCACTCCACATCACTGGCCATATACTGAGCAAGAGAGGATGTCACAACATAAAATACACTATCACGAGCATTAACAGAACACCTGAGACAGTGACAATAATTGACTATGAGCAGGTTCACATCAAGGATGCGCATCAAATAGCTAGGGAAACAAAGGTCACATACTATTCATTGCAGAGACCTCACGCCTGCTCATATGCGTTACACAGGAAAGACAATGGGCCTCATTACGACTTTGGAGGTAGCCATGGGGCTATTAGCACCATGGCTGCCTCCAAAATCGTGTCTGGGTCCGGTCTGGTGGAGAGGGGACTAACCGGGACATTCCGCCCTAGGCGGACCCAGTAAATTCCTGTTCCAAATGTCATTCCCCATTCCCATTTGAGGCCCCATAGGGCTCAATGGGAAGGGGGAAGATGCTAATAACGGGCCCGCTAATTGCGGGCCCGTAATTAGCTCCAAGATCCTTTAACGGGTCCCGTAAAGAACGTGTGGTCAGACCACACGTCCTTTACGGTTCCTGCTGAGGGACCTTGGAATTGTGCGGTAAGGGATTACCGGCACCGGTCACCTTAACGGTGCCCGGTATCCCTTACCGCCCACCTCGGAATGAGGCCCAATATGATTAGGGTCCAAAGGATTCAATGATACCATTGAAATTATTTGCACTGACAAATCCTGCGCAACCCATCCCTCACCCTGACTAACATACTAGACAGAGAAAGAGGACATCACCATCAAAGCGTGTCTCTAACACGTGTTAAAATGAGGCTTCCATACAACTACACTAGCAACCTGCATCCACTACAGCAAAGAGCCATTCACAATTTGTCAAGTGACACACTGCATGATGACACAGAACATTTTTACATTTTCATCGTCACCACACCTAGTGTTGCTAACAGTATGGAGTACTATCCTCACTGACAAATCGACATTAAAAGCACCACCGTACCACACTACACTGACGGTGGTTCCAACAATTAAGTCATGGCACTACATGCCTCCTTGCACTAGATCCAAGATCCACAATTGCCCTGCCCTGAACTAACATCTACAAATAGAGAAGGACGTCCCCACTGCTGCTAGCATGGATACTCAACACTGTTGTGTTGCCGGCCCTCACAGCACTTGTCATGTAATTTGTGATGCTATTCCAAGGAAGTCAAATGAAAAGCTAGTATCGCTTTACATTGATAGCACTTTCCAAAGTGTGGCACTGCCACACAGTTGTATTATTTTTTCATGCATCACTTAGCAGAAAAGGTGCTTGAAAAACCAGGAGCGCTTGATGTAACAGAATGATATTTGGTGAGGGAGGAATAGCCCAAGCTTTTTGTTGTGATTGCTGAGATGGTAATGGAATGCATGGCATGTTGGCAGCTGATAAGAGGCTTGGTTCTAGAATGTAAGAGGGAGGAGAGAAGAGCTGGTCAAGAGAGGAGGAGGGCTGTGACTGTTCACAGTGACATTTTGTCGAACAATTAACTATAATGAAGAACACCACTTACTGAGTCTGTGGCTAATTTGGAGAAGATCTGCATACAAGAATTGGCGACGAGCTTGATCAGTTTCAGACGGCTTTCCAAGCCTTGGATGACGCATCCGTCCATGAAAGCGAGCCCTGCGTACAATTCATAACGTGTGCAATCCTAGGGGGAAGGGTTGATCTCCCTCATAAGTAAGGTAAAGATGAGGTAAGTCCCTTTCATAATTTTTGCTGCACTTACAAAAGTACGAAGGGCACCTTGTGAGTGCCACAATGCGCCTTACAAATGTAAACCATCTTGATGGTTACCAGCTCGAGCACAGCCTTACGAGACACCCGAGGAAAGCACCTCAACACAAAGTGGGTTGCTAAGTAACCCCAACACTAGCCCAGCTCTGGCGTATGAACCTCTGCCATGGTTTATGCGGCGAAGGGCTGCGCTATGCTAGGAAAAAGCAGAATGCAAGGTGCATTCCTTGTGAGGACAAAAGTGAAGAGTAAAGGAGTAGAAAACAGGAAAATAAAAATAAATAAATAAAAATTATTTTTATATAAATTGCCCACCACATAAACAGAGAACAATGCAACGTTAAGAACCGTCTCTGGAGCTTGACTTCAATTGTCCTGGAGGAGTTGGAAAGCAGAATTTGACACATACCTGCAATCAATTCGAGGAGCAGACTAGAAAGGTCATCCAAAGCATGTAAGAAGATACCAAAAAATAAATCAATATATGGTACACATGTGTGTGTGACTGGTGAGAAAGGACAGGTAATATTAGATGCTATATATGTAGAGCACAAGACCATGTTGCCACTACTAAAACAAACCCAGTATTTGACAAAAACATGTAGCATATGCAGAAGGATGGTCAATATTGCCCAGGCATGTAGGAACAGGTTTTACAGAGAGAACATTACCAAGAATGATAGGAGAGGAGGGCCAATCATCGAAGAAGGGACAGGTAAGCACTTGGAATTGGAGAGGCAGGAAATAACTGAATCATTCCATTACAAGTATGTCCTGATGGTATGGGATCCTGATGAGGACCTAAATGAATTTGCAAACATTGAACGACCTCTGAAGCAGAGATTGCGGGAATAAAATAACGACTAACGGCAAACTCTGGATCCTTGCATATTATAATGCCTGATAATATGTACAAAGGGGCATTAGAACACACAGTGGGAATACTGAACCATTTTACAAAGGTCCGTGTTTAAAGAGGAGACAGAGCTATAGTGTAGATGCCACACATATAAAGAGCTCCCATTGGGAGAGCCACAAAAGGACCAGTCGTGGTTAAAATGATAAACATCAGATTTAATAGAATTATGACCTAAAAAGTGATTAAATAGTGTGGTCCACAGTACATACAATTCATAAACATTTAAACATATATCAAACAGTCGTTACGTGATAAGCTAGAATTAGCTAATTGACAGTGTATCAAAAACAGGGATACACTCAACATCAAGAGGTACGCTTTACAGAAAGTGCAACGTACTCTACAGTAATTAGAATCAGTATGTCAAAAAACGTAATAACTCTGGTGCCAGTACAGAGTATTAGCTCGACATGTTTCAGTTCCTACAGTTATTATGGAACATTCATCAGGAGATATACAGGTGACCACGTAACCAAGACAACATTTAAAAACGAAATGATGACATTTAAAGTATTCGTAGCATCTGCAAAGTAAAGAACAAAAAAAGCGCAAAACATGAGCTTCAAATTAGCCATTATTGTTGCATGTTCAAAATACATGAACCAAGGCATCTAAATAGAGGGAAATAAATACCTCCACTGATGCTTGTGGGTGCTCTCTACTCGAAAGGTAGTAGGCGGTGTAGAACTGAGGGTCGTCTCTACTTAGGATATAGAAAAAACATCCAAATGAGCGCTGAGTAGTAGCTCACTAAAAAAGCAGGATATGTGCTTAGGCTTAGCAAATAGCGAAACTAGTATCGCATAAAAAACATATGAAAAGGTGTCCGGGTGAGAGAAACCCAGTGCTGAGAGACAAAACGAATTATCCACAGTGTGCCCCATATAATTCCAGAAGTTGAGAAGAAGTCGGTGACTAGAACCTAAAGAGGTAGTTCAAGGTATAGTCTCTAATCTCGTGTGTTTATAGGAGACAGAAGGCGGCTAGTAACACTCAAAAGTAAACAACTACCCCACAGGCAACACCTTCAAGTTGGCAGTAAGAGTGTCAGTCGTGACCAAATCCGACAGCCCCAGGATATAATCCTGCCGCCAGCGCTAGTGCTGTGTGGATAGTACGGAGAGTGCCGTCTGTTATGCGGGCAGCAGTGCAGCAGGACTGGGCGACCGATGTGCGAGTGGTAGTCAGGGAAATACAGTAGTCCTACAACTATGTTGGAAGAGAAAAGAGATGTAGAGCAATGTGGTTAGTCATGGCAGCCATCATGGAATGGCTCAGACCGGACAAGGAATTAGTACAATAGGTAGCACACAGTCTACAAAAAACGATGGTAAGGGATCAAGTGAGTGTAAACGATTATATGTTGTACCATTCAATAGATTCGTTAAGACCCCTGATGTCACTCTGCAGAGTATATATCATCTTTTGTTCCATATAAAGCAATTTTTTCTCCCGGGTGGCATAGTTGGATCCTTTAAGTGATAACAATATTGTCCATTTAAAATCCTCGTGATGATGCTTCATAAGATTGAAATGTTTCACCATGGGGGCATTTTCAGTTCTGTTCTTGAGACAGCTCCGGTGTTCCATGATACGAGTTTTGGCTTTGCGGGTTGTTTTCCCTACATAGTGCAGTCCACATTTACAAGTGATCAGGTACACCACAAATTCGGTGTTACAATTAGTCAAGTTTTTCTGTGTCCAGAGCTTTGACAGGCCAACATCTACATTTTTAGTTATAGAGGTCAATTTACAGACCCCGCACGAGCCACAAGGATAGTGACCGGTAGGTTCAGGTAGACCCCATAGGGTGGTTAATCTGGGTTCCTGGATAGGGATAGGTTTAAGTTTGCTGTTACTAACCCTGTTACCTATCGTCGTGCTCCTTTTATAAGCAAAGATCGGCACACTCATAGAGGGGGAAGTCATTTGAAAGATTTTCCAATTCTTCTTAATGATGTTGGTGATCTCAAAGCTCCGGTTAGAAAAGGTATTCACACACACAATACGATCATCTTTAGGTTTAACAGGTTTTGGTTCCAATAGTGCTTCTCGGTTGTTATTAAAAGCCCTTTTGGCTGATTTTTTCACCAGTTTATTAGGGTACCCTCTCTGTCTCATTTTTTTTCACGAGAGTGTTCGCCTCCGCCTCGTATATTTCTTTCGTAGAACTATTCCTTTTAAGGCGTAAAAACTGGCCAAAGGGAAGATTATCACGAAGATGTTTAATGTGATGGCTGGAATAATCAAGAAGAGAATTTTTATCGGTGGGTTTATGATAAGGCTTAATTTTCAAGACTCCATTGGTTGCAAAAATGGTTAGGTCGAGAAAATTAATAAACTCGTTACTAGACATCATAGTAAACTGAAGGTGAGGATTAAGATTGTTAAGCCAGTTGAAAAAATTGTTAGCTTCAGTCAAGGTGCCTCTCCATATGACCAAGATGTCGTCAATGTAGCGACTCCACTTCACGATGTTATTACTATAGGGATTGAGGTTGCTGTAGACGTTGCTTTTCTCAAAGGTCTCTACGTACAAGTTAGCAACACTCGGAGCCATAGTGGCGCCCATCGCGGTCCCTTCAACTTGTTGGAAAATCTTACCATTGAACTCAAAGTAGTTACGTTTTAATGCTAGTTCAACGCACCAAAGGATAAACGAAGTAGGGACCGGATCATTATCAATGCGGCCCAGAAGTATTTCTTCAATCGCATCAAGGGATGCTTGTTGGGGGATATTGGTGTAGAGGGATACGATGTCTAAACCTAGTAGCAACTGGGTATTTGTATCGAAAGCCAAGTTTTCATGACTGTTAATAACATCTCGAGAGTCTTTTACATAGGATAGCATGTTTTGCACAAATCCCTTCAAATAGTGGTCCGCAAAAGTAGAGAGGGGTTCAAGTACAGAATTAATCCCTGCCACAATGGGTCGACCTGGAGGGTTCACCAAGGTTTTATGCACTTTGGGTAGAGTGTAGAAAGTGGGGATGCTTGGTTTTTTATTGAAGAGGAAATCCGCCTCTTGTTTCGAGATCCACTCTCGGTCTTTAGCTTTAGAAACTTTATCTGCAACGAGTGCCATGAGTTCCGGTGTCGGGTCCAGAGCGAGAGGGCGATAATAGTGGTTATCACTAAGTTGTCTTTCGCATTCCGTGACATAATCGGTGCGATTAAGAACCACAATACCTCCACCTTTATCTGCTTTCTTGATGACAATTTGGGAGTTTTTGGCCAAAAAGTCGAGTGCTTTAAGTTCTGAATTAGAGAGATTGTGGAAAGGTCTAGATGGTTTATTTTCCAGGGCTTTAACTTCTGCGATCACTTTCTTTTCAAAGACTAACGACTCAGGAGAAAAACTCTGAGAAGGAGGGTAGAAAGTGGAAGGTTTACGGAGTCCCGTGCAGTTGAGAGGTTCTTCCAAGGGGATAACGTTATCAGCAGAGAAGAATTCTTTCAGGTGGATTTTCCTCATTAGTTTTTTTAAATCAATTAGAAATTCAAAAGGATCATGTAGTTTCGTCATCACGAATCCCAAACCTTTGTTGAGGACTTGTTGATCTATATCTGGGAGAGTATAATCAGATAGATTAATCAAAAGCGATTCCCGCTTCTGGTTTGTTTTGTTCACAAAGGTGCCATGTGCATATTCTGGACACCAAATAGTTATGCTGCATTCGTTGCTGCAAAGAATGAAATTCAAATATAGAGAGATTGTAGGAAAAAAAACATTTTGTGGGCAAAAGTCCACCCATTCTCGGCTTGGGTCACCAAGCAGAATTCAGCATGGAATTAAAGTCACATGCAAAAGAACAAGCGTTAATGATTTGATAGAATTTACAACAACAATATTTAATTGCAAAGTTTCAACAAGTGTACTTTGAAAGGACACCAACATCATATTAAATTGAAGAAAGGACTAAACCCATTGAATATCAAAGTAAGGAAAGTGCCTTTAAGGCTGCTGGGGCCACTTCAAGTTCTATTACAAGGCATAATAAGACGGGGAATAAAAAAAGGGGGCTGAAAGTTTGTTGTGGATATCTCTGGTGGTAATAGTGATGGAACAAGACAGCACAATTAGGTTCTGCAAAGACTTAAGGCTTAAATAACAGCATAGTGGTCAATACCCATCCACTTCGCAATGCAACAGAAATTATACATAAATACAGATATTTTGGGCCATTGACTTGAGGAGTGCGTATCATCAGATCAAATTGACACAAGAATGTAAACATTTAATGACATGCATCACTCCTTGTGGGCTTTTACCAAATTTATTAAGATACCCTTTGGTTTAGAATCATCAGTGGCACCTGTCTTCCAGCGGTTAATACGCAAGTGTTTTAAAGATATTCCAGGAGTTATGTACTTTCAAGGTAACATTTTAATTTATACCAAAGATGAAATAGAACATGAAACAGGGTTAAAACAAGTTATAGGCTAACTAAAAGACTATGGCATGACGGTTAAGTGGCAAAAGTGCAAACAATATCAAACACATGTAGAGTACTTCTGCCATAAACTATCTAAAGAAGCAATTAGCTCTAAAGAGTCACTAGTCAGAAGCATCATTGATACACCAGAGCCAAAGGATAAACAAGAATTACTGTCGTTCTTGGGTTTGTTTGAATATTACACCAAATTCAGGAAAGACTTTTCCTCAATTGTTGAACCTAAGAGAGAATTAATGAGAACAGGAGTAAGTTTGAGTGGCTAGAGAAACAACAAGTAGCCTTTAAACAGGCAAAATAATGCATAATTAGAGCTCCTACATTAAAACCATTTGAAACAAAGATGAAGAAAATGATTGTAGTGGATGATAGCAATTAGGGCATAGAAGCGGTCTTGACACAAGAGGATGAGAAGATGGATGAAGTTACTTGCAGTTTTGCTTTGAGGACTCTCATTCAGAAAGAGGCTACTTGGTTATTGAGAGAGAAGCTTTAGCTTGTGCATGGGGTGTACAACACTACAGACAGTTTGTATGGGAGGCATTATTTCAATTACGCACAGGTCATAAGCCATTGCTTCTGATACTAAGTGGAGGTGGTGCAGGAAAAGCATTGCCCAAATTATTTAGGATTGTTCCAAGGTTGATTGAATATAACTATGAACTGTAATTGAAAGAAGAGTAGCGAAATAAGATTGCAGATTGTTTGTCATGATTATCAGTGAAGGGGAAGGAAAAGGAAGAAATAGCAGTAGACAGTGCAACACTGATTGCTGAGGTGTGTGTATTCACAGGATGTGCAATAACATGAGAATGTTGGATGTCTGCAAAGGAAAATGACAATATAATTCAGGACTTGTTCAGGTATGTTACAGGAGGTTGGCCGTTAACAAAGTATCAAAGAGAAGAAGTTAAACCGTTTAGCACTGTGGCTGAGGTAGTATCCATAGAAGGTGTAATATTTAGAAGAGGGGAAAGAGTTTAGTTAGAGAAAATTTTTGCTGGACAGGGATGGATAGCATATAACATAACCAGTGTATTTGTAGAGCGCAGGTTCATCCCCAGAGGGGAAACCTAGCACTATTGACAGATAACAGATGTATTTTCTTTTACCAAACTTAATGATACTCATTTTTATTGGCCTTGGTAGGATGAAAGGCTGAGGGGACCCGCCAGGATTTGAACCTGACCATAAAGTCAAACACAGGCCCATGTAGTGGATGCATTAGTCCACTGAGCCACAGACACAGCATGGAAAAGGACATTGACAGATTTGTCAGGGAGTGCAGTCAATGTAGTGACAGTGACATTGTGTTAACAACTACGACGTCACCATTGGTGCCCTCTCTATAATGCAGAAAAGACCATGGACATGGGTGGCTATGGACATAATAGGACCATTTCATGAACTGAGGGCACAGAGCAGGAATGCATTGGGAGGGAAGTTACCACAGAAGTAGTGATAACATTTTTACAAGACATATTTCAAGGGAAATGGGACAGAAGGAATTATGGACAATGTAACACAATTCGTGTTGACAATAATTGTGTGATTTTTGGAGGAAAATGATATTAAGCATATGACTACACCTTTGTATCATCCACAAGCAAACAGATGGTAGACAGATTTAATAGAGTAATTAAAAATGTGATACAGGTATACAGATATACAGGTATGTAAGACTTCCATCTTGAACCTAGTTGAGGAAGTGATTGTGATGATGTATGCATATAGATTGAGAAAACATCGCAGCACCGTGACATCTTTTTTAGTTGATGAGTTTAAGATGTCACAGAGATGCTGGATGTTCTTTGTGGAGGGAAAACATATTGGGTAAAACAGAGTATGATTCACGCAAGGATATAGATGAGAAAACATCCCAGCACCGTGACATCTTTTTAGTTGATGAGTTTAAGATGTCACAGAGATGCTGGATGTTCTTTGTGGAGGGAAAGCATATTGGGTAAAACAGAGTATGATTTACGCAAGGATATAGACTTTGAGCAAGTAAAAAGGGGAAAGAACAAGATGAAAGAGAGGTAAGAATTGTAGAAAGGCAGGGCATGTAGGAGTCAAAGTAGGAAATATGGTCAAGGTTAAGTTACTGGTTGGTGTGCAAAAATTGGGATCTAAATTTAGTAGCCCAATCAAGATATCCAAGCTATTTCCAGTTTGATGCTATGTGATGGACGATGCTGGAGTTTGGGTAGAATAGCTAAGTTCAGGGGGTATATTTTTGATGGTTGGTTTCGTTTGAATGGGGGAAGATGTGTTATGATTTCTGAGATGGTAATAGAATGCATGGAATGTTGCCAGCTCATGCAAGGCTTGGTTCTAGAATGGCAGAGGGACAAAGGGAGAACTGGTCAAGAGAATAGGAGGGCTGTGGCCGTTAACAGTTGAACATTTTGGGGTACAATAAACTGTAATGCAGGACAGCATTTATTGAGTCTGCAACCTATTTTATTAATGTAAAATGATGCAGGTCATTCTGTTTCTGAGAGAATGGTCTGCTGATCACCATAAATTACAGTGCAAACATGTGCCTCAGCTGAAACAGTCTACAGACACTGTCAGCCCCAGCCCTGCAGTGGCACAGGGTAGGCTCAAAGGTCACATTTGCATTCCTGAAAGCTGTTGAAAACAATGTCCTGCAAGCAGAGGTGGCATTTAAATGTTCTGCACCTCTGTTTCTAAATGTAATAATTGTATGGCTCAGTCTGTCTGGTGACATATTACTCTTTAAATATAAGCCTGTGGCAACCACTAAGAGCACACAATTACACAGCCACAGAAATGTGATACCCAATCATGAAGCCAGCGAATAGGCGTTTCATGATTTTTTCGCTACATAAACTATAAAGGATTATCTTGTTTGGATCAATTTTAAAACCCAAAGGTGCCAAATAACAATTGTCTCCTTTTAAACAGTGCAAAACAAAGGGGGTTCTGGGTGTCTCTATACCAGTACGAACACAGCACATTGACCTGTTCTTTGGGGGATGACCCCCTGGGAGAGTCTCAATCAAGTCTTTAGCTCACTGTCCCTTTCACAGAGAAGAAATATCCCTGCATGTCAGTCTTTGCCCTGCCCTGGGGCAATCCAGCACCAAAATGCTAGGCAATTCTCCTCTGAACAAGAGTACCAACAGCAACCCCATACAATTGTTTCAGCCTTGTTGGGCATCATCAGTGAGGTGGAGCTGTGCCTCTCTGAGAACAGTGAGCAAGGGGTCCACGTCTGGATTCCCCTGGTAACTTGTTCGTGCTGGTAGAGAGACTCCCGGGCCCCCCTTTGTTTTCCTTTTAAACAATGTTTTAACTAGAAGAGCAGTGATTGGCATAGAGGCAAGAGGCCCAATGTGCCATACGGAAGTTGAGGACCTGCCACATTTTTTCTTTTTTTGCCCGGCATTTGCCTCACTGAGAACAAGCTTATTGGTGCCGGGTTTAAAGGGAACTTTATTTACCCAATACCATCCCGCATTGTATTTTCTTTTGAATGTGGCGACTACACTAACCACATGGGTGTTGTCCCTTTATACAGAAAGTGTGGAAAAAAATGTGAAAGAACCATAGGGGCAATGCCTAATTGATTTGAGGGAGGCATCAATTTTTGAGTAACACTTCAGTTCTTATGCCACAGTTCCTTATCTAACATGCACATTTAATTTCAAGTTTTGGAGGTTGTATGGCTTTTGGATGAACTATAGTATTTCGCTGACTTTCAATGTCTCAGTGGGTGAATTTGATCTTGTTTTTATTATATTGTTAATCATCAATTCTTATCCATGTTTAGCTTGAATAAATCTATATTGTTATTAATGGTGATTTCCTATTTTATATGTTCCACTGTAAATATGACATGTTATACCTTTTTCTTCTTCTAATTTCAAGAAACGTGCATGTTTATAATTGGTTAATTACCTTTTTATGTTATGATTTATAAAAGTGATATTCTACAAATTAGATTTTATTAAACCTTAGTGAGGTTTCGCAGCAAGCTTCAGATGGCTTCAGATGGCTGAAGTTTCAGCTTCAGGTAATCCTTAAAAAAACATATTAATTAAATGCGCCCTTTGGTCCAGTCTTCTATGAAATTGTCCTGTGCTATCTGTCTGTCTGTTTGTGTCTGTGTCACGCCCTGATGCCTGCGGGCTGTCGGCGCGTTATAAATACATTTTAAAATATAAAATAAAATGGGGTTTTATGCAAGCAGTTGAATGTAATTTTTAATGATGGAATTGGATATTTTTAACTAACCTTGTCATTTCATTTTAGATTTGTATATGGTTTATGTCTGTTGTTGCTTTTATCGATACAAGGGGCCTCATTACGAGGTTGGCGGTAGCTGTGCCTGTAGCACAGGCACAGCTGCCTGTCGGTATCCATTTTTTTCCAGCACCCGTGAATGGGCATTTACCGGATCATGTCAAGTTTGGCAGACCCGGTAGTTGCCCATTCGCGGGTGCCAGTAATAAGGCACTCCACATCCCCATTCGGCCCCATAGGGCTGAATGGGAATAGAGAGGGTGGTAGCACCGGTACCGTTAATAGCGGTACCGGTACTACCATCCGGTTCTGCTCGCGGGTGCCGGTACGGCCACCAGGTCAGACCTGGGAGCTGCAAGGGCACCCGCGAGCAGAACTCCTAGTATGGTGGTACGGTAGCAACGGTGCCGGTAGCAATAACGTTTAGAGTATTTCAGACTGACTGACTGATATCCAACTAGTAAAGTACAATAACAAAGTACCCACAATAGGGAAACTCCTGTAGCCTACACACTATCAATGGCCTGAAACAGCCAAATATTGAGGAGAAAGGTCACAAACAATTTGACATAGAATGATGAGAGGTTCAGAGCAGAAGTCCAATAGGACCGTTTTGGTACATATTTTGTTAACATAAGAATATATTTAGCAAGGCATCTTCAAACACAGATCTGTGATCTCCACACATTTTTTCTTAAATAAAGTACGCAACATGTTTCAAGCTGGTATGCTCTTTATCAGGGGGTCAAGATTGCATTATATAACTGTCGTATATCAGAGAACATAAGTAAATAAGTCATGTTGCCAATCTGTTTCATTAGTACTATACAGATTAAAAAGTACAAAGCTCAAAAGTACTCACAGCTTGATTAATCACCTTAATGCCAAAAATTGAGCTGTTGGTGTGTAGGTTAGGAATCTATCATATATAGAACATCCAAGGAGATTATTCTAATACACTGCAAAAGCAGATACAGAGAAAGGATATTGTATTGCTAACGGTATATCTAAGATCCAGAATGTAAAATTGCAATGCGCTTGGTCTCACCTCCTCTGGATGTGTATATTATAGATTCATAGAGGACATCAAATTCCTCGTATCTAACTTCATTCGTTTGCACCAGTGTGTCTTCAATATATTGGGCAAAAACATACACACCAACAGCAAAATTTTTGGCATTAAGGTGATTAATCAAGCTGTGAGTACTTTTGAGCTTTGTACTCTTTAGTCGTTATAGTACTAATGAAACAGATTGGCAATGTGACTTATTTACTTTTGTTCTCTGTTATACTACAGTTATATGGTGCAATCTTGACCCCCTGATGAAGAGCATACCAGCTCGAAACATTTTGGGTACTTAATTAAAGAAACATTTCTGGATATCACAGAACTGTGTTTGAAGATGCCTTGCTAAATATATACTCTTATGGTTAACAAAATATGTACGAAAACGGTCCTATTGGACTACTGCTCTGAAACTGTCATCATTCTATGTCACATTTTTTGTGACCTTTCTCCTCAGTATTTGGCTGCTTCAGGCCATTGATAGTGTGCAGGGGACGGGAGTGCCCCTATTGTGGGTACTTTCTTATTGTACATTACATATATACACGATCCATATGCCAGGATTGTGTTTTCTCTCCTGCACCTCAAGACTACTATGTTATCATCTAAGAAAAATACACTTTAAGTACATACACCCACAAAAAAGGTGAGTGGTGTACGATTTCTGTTTTTTTGATATCCAACTAGTTACAGCTCTGTGGGAAGGGCACAGCTATGACAGGACTGATGCGTTTTAGTGTCTGGTCTTACTGTCTGCACTGCAGCCATGTGGGAAAATGGCATTGACAAGGATGATGATGCTTTGATTCTCCAGCAGGAAGGGTAACACCTTCGCAGAGGACACAGGGACTTGCCCTATGAGGCCTCCTGTGAATTGGTGCCTTAAAAGCCGCAAAGTCACAAGAAAGCCACTTGCACATCGTGGCCCTGACCACTGGACCTTTGCAGTTAACAGACATAGAAATGAGTGGAGTTAAAACAGTCAGAAGTGCGAGGTGGTCTGAGATAATGTTCCTGCCATCTTGTTCTTCTGTTGGTGCTCTCTTCCTACTCACAGCCCCTCCATTGCCTGCTGGCAAGGCATTCTGTGTTTGATGTCATAGGCTAAAGGATGCTGGTTGCAATGATTGGACCCTCGACATCAGGCTTAGTTGGGGCCTGTGACATTTTGCCTTTGTAAGGAGAGGGGCATCCATTCATTCTTTGATGTATCTCTGTATCCTCAGAAAAACAAGAAGAATTCACTGAACTGATGTTGGGGATAGATTCTATCCCAAAGTCCTGGTTCTATGTGGAAATGTCCCCAGAAAAATGTAGTCATGTGAAAAAGTAGTCAGCAAAAAGTAATTTTTCAAAATGTCATTCAATACAAGCAATGCAAAGTGTGAACCTGTTGCCAGTATTAAGGTCGCCAAAAAGCTAAGTTCAAATACACAAACTTACAAATCTTTAACCCTAAAAATGATCCACTCCTCTAATAAAGCACACATCATCACCCTAAGTCAATTCCTAACCCATACCCTAACTCTAATTAAACCCTTATTCTACCCTGAATCTTTACCTAACATTAACCGTTTAGCGTGCAAAAGCATTTTATTTGCATGTGACTCAATACAAAATATCAAATAATTAGAAAAGGAACAGTGTGCCTAACTCCAACCCCATTACCAACTCGGCATGAATTCCATGGCCCATACATTAACCCAAATCCTTGCTCTAATCAGAACCTTAACCTTACCCTAACCAAATCTCTAACACTAAGCCTAATGCTAACACTAACCTAACTAACCTCTGGGTTTATCCTAACCCGTACCTTATTTCAACTTCAACAGCCCTCTCAAACCTCCCTATGCATTTCTTTAAAACTTCCCCAAACCGCTACTCTATTAGCCCTAGTCTTGCGATAACCCATACCCTTACTCTTACCTTGATACCTAACCTACTCTGCCCATCTAACCAAACCCCAACATCACCAGCTCACACTCAACCACCCTGATCATAACGCTTACACTGATTTTAACCAAAATCTTTACGCCAACCCAACTCTTATCCCAACTGTAACCCTTAATCAGGCAATCACAAGCCCACTAACTCCTCCTTAACCCTAAAACGTGCACTACATTTTTGGCTGCTTTTCAGATTTATTTTTTGGCTAGTTTTGGAGGTATTCGCACCATGATTTCTTTACTGACAACATTTTTGTTGGCAACATTTTCATTGGATACCAAAACCCTCTGCCAGGGAGGTGAAGACAGAAGTCATCCAAGGCAGAAGAGAGCTCTGGCCATACCCATCCCCAGCAGCAGTGAGGGCGAATGTTGATCAAGGCCCCTCTGCTGGTTGTGGCACTGGAACCAAGATCCTGCACTGGAGGTGAAGGAGCCCCCGCATGTTCCAGCCAACTTCCTAGAGTGAAAGTGCAGAAATTAAGGACTCACTTTGTCCTGAGGAACCTGGTTGGAGCCTACCAGCAACCCACAAGTCCAGAAGCCGCTGGGAATCCTGTTTCATCACATCAAGACATCTGTGATCTGGCTCGACCATGTTGAACATACTTCGAGCCACAACTTTTTCCTACAAAGAGCATATCCTTGAGCATCGGCAATTGCAGAGATCCTTGCCTCAACACTCTCGAATATCAACCCAAAGTACCCTTTCAAACAAAATTATGCATTTCATTTATAGAAATGGTTTTTTAGTGTTTTCAGCTAGTTTGTTTGCATTTTATTGTTTTCTAAAAGTACATATATTTGTATAGAACCTTGACTGGACATTCTTTTTTTTAGCCATTGTCCTCACACTGTTTGGGTTGCTTCTGGTATCAGCTCACATGCTTACTGAATATATAGCCGGCCCTAGGCCTGCGCTACTAAAAGAGGCGAAGGAGCTGTACCTTTCGTGCTGTGCCTGTTTCACTTTTTATATTGGGATCACTACTTGTTTAGTAGTAGTACGGGGATAGGAAGGCAATTTCGATACTACTAATCCCTATACTCCTGCAAAGCAGTAGTCATTTCATCACACTTGAGAAGGAACAGGGGACAACTTCCTGGCCTTCCTAATTCTGGTAAGTCCTGAATGAAAAATGATCAAGACAAAATCAAATTGGCCTGCCTCCAAGCAAACCAATCAAAAGAGAGACACGTCTAACTGCAACAATTGACTACTTAACCACAGACCTAAATGGGCACAACTATTTTCCATTCTAGACCTTTCCATAATGTATCACCAACTGGAACAAAAGTGGGACTCATACTACATAACCACCTTCAAGACCCATTTTGTCTCTGGTGGTATGTATCTCAGCTTTGGGTTGATTTGGGGGGGTTCGGGGGGGGGGTGAGCAGAGGTGTTTCAGAACATCACCCGGGAAATGCTAAAGGGACATAGCGGACTGCTCAATGTGAGTGATAACATCCTTGTTTTTGTCAGAAGAACAACTCTAAAACTGCACACACACTTTTAAAAGATGACTTGAAATCAGTCTAGCACTAAATGTGCACAGGTGTCAGTTCTTGGCCAAAATGGTCCAGCTTTTTAGATAAACTTCTCACTGGTCGGAGTATCCACGAAACCAGAAAATGTGGTAAACATGAAGCTGAAAATACAAACATCCTTGTACCGATTTGTCTTGTGCCTGAACTCGAGCATAAAGTTCACCCACTGCCTGGCTATGCTTACCCAGCCACCCAGCCACTGACTGTAAGACCTATACACACCACATGGTACTGGGTCACAGAGCTTCCACAAGTATTCAACACTGTCTCCCCTACAGAGAATACCATCATGGCTTACTTCTACTCGAGGTCCAAAACAGAACTACTTGTTGATGCTTGCCAAGTATGACCAGGGATATCATAACACAGGCAACATCCACTCAAGCAACATTCACGGTGGCATATGCCCACTACCCAAAAGCCACCCACCCTCATCTTCATCTTTGCAGCATTATAAAGCCATCAACAGATTATTTCCCTCCATCACCAAGCCCTTACAGCTAAAGACAATTTCAACACAATACCAGTGGATATGCAAATTGCCTTTTGAGTGAAAGGTGCTTTACAAACCAAAGTCATATCAGGCCTTTGGCTGCCAGTGAGGAAGGTATTAAATGGCAGAACACAACCTCATTTGATCTCGGGACACAATCTGCATGGTCAGGCACAATGCAAAATACAGATCCAAACTTCTAATATCCAGTAAAATGGCACATCAAATTGTCTAGCTGTTTTGAGGTCTAAACTCTGTAAACAAAACAGCAGAAGTTCACGGTACACAATCATGTCCCTTCCCCTATTACAACTTCATTCTATCCTTAAGTTGTTCCTTCACAAATCGTATCAATCTGTTACATGGGTAAGGATGTGGTTCAGTGGAGGTTGGCCATCTGGGCATCACTCAAGGACTTTGCATATCTGCTAGACATCATCTTGGCCTACAAGTACTGTACTTTCTTCTAAATGG
The DNA here is from genome assembly GCF_040938575.1 of Ambystoma mexicanum. NCBI lineage: Eukaryota > Metazoa > Chordata > Amphibia > Caudata > Ambystomatidae > Ambystoma > Ambystoma mexicanum. The sequence continues at coordinate 990,390,366 of NC_090927.1, read as the reverse complement.
AAATTCCTGTCTCAGAGTGCAAATTCAATTAGAGAAATTGCTTTGAAAAATGGTGACTATGACCTGGAAAAGAACAGCAGATATAGACAGCCCCTCACCAAAATGGCAGCCATCCAAATTCCAAACATGAAGTAATCACAAAACAAAACTACAGTTCCCACCATTTCTGAATCCGGATCCTGAATTCCTTTGGTCACTTGCAAATTAATAGAAAAAAGTTTGTTAATGAGAACAGAGTGCAGTTACATATCAGCTAACATGATATGTATCATAATGCTTGCTAAAGTTTTATGCAATAAGGATACTTAAAGAAATCAGGAGCTGATTTAAAAAAAAAGGTTCATTCACAACCTAAACACAATCCAAAAAGAGTTATGAATTCACGTAGAAGTATGGAATTAATACATGGATATAGTAAATAGTTTAGAACACACTGTACAAAAAGAGGCTGCAATGACTATTCCAAAATGGCGGCTACAGTTAGGCAAGTTGTTTACCCTTCCGTCTTTGGCGTAACAGTGTTAGATTAATTAAAGAAAGGGAGTATGCCACGAACAATATGCAGGCCAATCTTATAAGGGATAAAATAACTTTATATCTTGACTGAGATTACAAATGATGATTACTACTGTTGTCTAAGGACCTAGCAGACCAGAGTGAATGGCTACACATTTAACCCTGACCTTCTCCAGCAAAGGTTAACAATGAATGATTGTTTTCACTGTTGTTCAATGTGATATTCATTTTTTTGCTCGTGGTGACAAGTGCTTTTAAATCATCAATTGTAAACCCGTAAACAGATAGCAGATGAAACATGCAGCTCTTTCAAAGTTGCCTGCTATTATAAGTATGGTATTGACGATTTATGAAAAAATAGAACGACCTGTTGGAAAATGCCTGCATTCATGTAAAATTTGATACCAGTTTTTAAATAAAATAATATTTCTAGTCGAACAAGACTTCCGTGCTTTCCTAAGAACACGGTTCTATTCTTACATTTCTGACACAGAAATACTATCAGATAAGCCTTGAATTGTTAGCTAAGTCTACCCCTGTCTTCCTTTTATTATCCCTTTCTGAAAGTTCACCTTGTTGGCGCAGCTTGTATTTCAAGGCACAGACAGTGTCCTACCAAATTATTTATGTCTGGGTGGAAACGTGGCCTGATCAAAACATTGCATGCTGCTTCCTTACCCTTCTCATGTCCCAAACGACCGCACGCACCTACACTGTCATTGCTTTCCAGGGGGCCACAGGCCCCAATTTCTTGCTTTATGAGCTACTGCTTTTGGAGAGAGAGAGAGAGAGAGAGAGAGAGAGAGAGCGAGAGAGAGAGAGAGAGAGAGAGAGAGAGAGAGAGAGAGAGAGAGAGAGAGAGAGTGTTTAATTTACTGTGTTTATTTTCTCAGCTCTGCTCCTGTAAACTGGAGGTGGTATTGCAGTCTTCAACACACATGAATGAAAACAAATTTCAAGATTCTATAATTGAAACGAGAAGTCAGGAGAGTATGTGTAAAGATAAAGGTGCCTTAGCACCCAGTACACATTTGTAAGTTAATACAAATGTGCTTTTCTCGTTTTATTTAACTTAAGTATAACGTGCAAACGCAAGTATAATGCAAATGTGAGCGATGTCTGAAGTGTACTATTACCTCCTGCAGCCATCTCCTCTGCAACGGAGCTACTCCTATTCTGCCTTTCTCCCTTTGACCTCCTCTTTTTGTCACAACACTCTCCCTTTCTCTCGCATTGATGTGTGCACCGCATTGTGACTTTGCTTTACATCTTGCCTCAATTTTTTGCATTGCCTTATATTCCTTTAAAGAAAATGTAATCTAAGTGGGTATGCTTTACATCTTGCATCAATTTTGTTCACTGCATTGTTTTCCTTTAAAAAAAATAGAATCTAGGGGGGTGTTCATTACATCTTGCATCCATTTTGTGCACTGCATTGTAATCCTTTTTAAAGAAAATCAAATCTATGTGGGTGTGCTTTACAGCGTGCATCCATTTTGTGCACTGCATTGTGTTTTTGCTTGACATCTTGCATTTATGTTGTGCACTGCATTGTATTCCTTTTTGAAAATCGAATCCTGCACCCTAACTATTGCTCTACATTGTATTGTGCCTTCCGTAAACAACTGGGCCGCCAGTGAGTAAGGCCAGGTCTGTGCAATGTGCCCCCCTTCTTCTCTGCCACTGAGATGGCAATAACCATCTCTCCAATCTTTTCTAACTGTTACACTATCACCTATCCTCCCTCTCTCACGAAATCTGGACAATAAAAGCACAAAAAAGATATCCTGGTTGCAAATCCTGGCATCTCATCGCAGACACCTGTCAGTGCATCCGCCAGAGAGATCATCACTGATATAATCTTCGATGTCCCCTCTCCAGATTTATGGACTTCTCATCTCATCTCTACTCTCTCCCGTTTCATATCCTCTCCCATTAATGGTGGCACCAAGTTGGAAGTCCTCTTGGCGGGCTTCTTCTCGTCATGCTGCACCATTAATGTCTACCACACTCGCATCGATGTGTGCACCACATTGTGACTTTGCTTTACATCTTGCATCCATTTTGTTCACTGCATTGTTTTCCTTTTTAAAAAAAAATGAATCTAGGAGGGTGTTCGTTACATCTTGCATCCATTTTGTGCACTGCATTGTAATCCTTTTTAAAGAAAATCAAATCTATGTGGGTGTGCTTTACATCATGCATCCATTTTGTGCACTGCATTGTGTTTTTGCTTGCCATCTTGCATTTCTGTTGTGCAATGCATTGTATTCCTTTTTTAAACAAATTGAATCTAGGTGGGTGTGCGTTACATCTTGCATCCATTTTGTGCACTGCATTGTATTCCTTTTTAAAGAAAATCAAGTCTAGGTTGGTGTGCTTTACATTGTGCATCCATTTTGTGCACTGTATCATGCTGCACCATTAATGTCTAACACACTGGCACTATTCAGGTTCAGGGTCCTCAGGCCAACCTCCTTCTCTTGGACCAGATCATGCCATCCCTCCTTAAGTTTCTTCCTTCTCCTCCCTCTCCCTCCTCTTCCCCCTCTCACCCCCCTCTGACTGAAGTACCACGCATCTGTACTCCTCCTCAGAAAACCTTGAAAGGCAGAGACCGCCTCCACCTGTCGACGCTTAACACCCGCTGACATTTGCCTCCTTCTTGAAGACACTGACCTTGACATTCTCGCTCTTACTGAGACATGGTTTAATTTCAGTTCATTCGCCGCTTTTGACTCCCTCCTTCCTGATGGCTTTAGGATAATTTCTTAGTCTCAACCTCACTGTGCTGGTGGTGGGGTTGCCTTAATCTTTCCTGAGTGGGTTCCTTCTTACATCTTACCCACTCAGCTATACTCTTCCTTTGAGAACCTGGCGTTCAAGTTGGTTATCTCTCCCGCCTCCATCCTGACCATTGCTACCATTTACCAGCCTCATGGCACTACCTCCCTGTTCCTCTCTGAATCGACTGATTTATGTTCCTCCTTACTTTCTGCCTCCTCCAACCTGCTCCTCCTTTGTGACTTCAACATCCAATTGAACTCCTCTGGCACAGCATCCACTCTTTTAATTGATCTCTGTACTTCTCTATCCCTCTCCATTCTCCCTTCTGGTCCAACCCACTCTGCTGGACACACTCTGGATGCCCTCATCCACGCCAACCTCCCTCTCTCATTTCCCCTGGCCACCCCTCAGCCCACTCCCTTACCTCCTCCCACCTGGGCCCCTATGGCCCTATGACCACACCTCCAAAAGCCCTGCCAACCTCGTGCACGAACATCCACCCGATGAAACAAGTGTCAGCTGATGCCTTCACTTCCACTCTTATCCTCCATTTACCCTGCAACTCAGACTCCACCACCGTCACTGCTCTCAGCAACTTTCACCTGTCCCTCTCCAACAACCTTGACATTCTTGCCCCAGTCATCCGCTTGAAACCTACCTCTAAGCGCAACACCTGGTACAACTCTGAACTTGCAACCCTGAAACGAAAGTGCAGAGCTTGCGAAACGGAACTAGCAAACCTCAGGCGCACCCTCTGTCAAACTGGCCTGCCGCCTGCTCCAAAGGCAATACAGACTCTCTATCCATGCCAAGAAAAGGGCCCACATTCAGGCACGGGTATCTGGTGCATCCGACAACATGGCTGAACTTTTCAAAATCTGCAGGGAACTAGCTAATCCTTCCGCAGTATACTCCTCCACTATTCCTTCTCAGGCCCTCTGCAGCGCACTTGCCACTCACATCACCACCAACATTCTGGACATCCTGAACAGCCTTGTTACTCACTCACCCAACCATCCCTCATCCCCTTGCCTCCCTTGGCCACTCACCCTCCTCCTTCCTCTTTCTCCTCCTTCGCCCTTGTCTCACCTGATGAAGTCACCAGAGTTGTCCGCTCCATAAAGCTCTCTTTCAAACAGGTTTCCCCTTGCTCATCCAGAAATATCAAGGACAACACTGGCTCTCTTGCCCCTGCTCTTGCTGATCTCTGTAACAACTCCTTTGCTACTGGTTCTTTCCCCTCCTGCCTGAAGCACTCCGTTGTGCACCCCCTCCTTAAAAAACTATCAGCAGACCATACCTGTCCAGCCAACTACCGCTCTATCTCCATCACCCCCTTCCTGGGGAAACTGCTGGAGAACTTGTGCCTCTCCCAACTCAACTCTCACACTGAACTTTTTGGTGGTCTCCACGACCATCGACCCAGATTTCGAGTATCAAGAGGCATGGAAACTGCTATTCCGAATACCCGTGAAGAACTTTCCGCATCCCTGGATTCCAACTCCCCAGCTGTCCTCATCCTTCTTGATCTCTCTCTGCATTTGAAACAGTCAAACACTCCATCCTCATACAAAGGCTCCACAACACCCTTGGTATCTTGGAGCGGGCACTGCACTGGCTGACCTCCTTCCTTACTGACCGCTCCTGTCAAATCATCCTGTGCATTTTCTCCTCTCCTACTTCCTTCTCCACTTGTGGTGTCCCCCAGGGCTCTATCCTCTCGCCTTGGCTCTTTAACATCTACCTTACTCAGCTGGCACTCCTCATCTCCTCCTTTTCCCCCAACTTCCAGTGTTATGCTGACAACGCACACCACTTCTTCAAACTTCCTGCTGACCCTCGTGCACCTTCCATCATCCCTGACAGCCTTTCTGCCATCCAGCCCTGGTGCACTTCTAATGAGTTCTGCCTCAATGCCAGAAAAACTGAGATCCGTCCCATTGGGGCACCTGCTCCTGACTTCTTCCCTTCACTCTGACCTTCCTCCTCGGGCTCCCCCTCCTGCTCCTTCTTCTGAAGCCCGAAACCTTTGAGTCATCTTCGACTCCTCTCTCTCCTTCCTCCCTCACACTCAGGACCAATAAGTCCCACTTTCAGCTCTTCCTTCTCAACAGAATTCTACCTTTTCTCACCTTCCCCCAGAAGTTCAATGTTATCCGAGCCCTGGTTCTCTCCAGGCTTCACTATTGCAATAGCCTCCTCCTGAATCTAGTATCTTTCACTCTGCGACCCCTCCAGCTAATCCAGAATAGGGCAGCAAGACTTACTCTTGGCCTCAAGCCAAGGGACTGCATCTCTCATGCCCTAAAAAGTCTTCACTGGCTCCCGATTGCTTCACAGATTTTATTCAAATCCCTCTGTATCATCCACAAGGCTCTCTGGGTCTGGGGACCACTCTATCTGCAACTACCTCCTACTAAATACTCTCCCTCTAGACCTCTGCGTTCCTCTTTCACCAACTCTTTAAGTATAAAGCATTTCGTTAAACAGAGGGCAGGAAGTCGATCGTTTTCCTTCTTTGGAAGAGCCCCCCCCCCCTCTTCGTCTTGAGCAGGACTTTCTTGAATTCCGGAAGCTCCTCAAGACATTCCTCTTTACCTCCACCATTTCTCCTCTGCTAATCTCACAGTTGCTTGTTTGGTATTCAGGGCTCTTATGCATCCTCTGGGCCCTGACCTCCCATACTGAATCGCCCCAGCTTCTGTCTATCCTCAGCACTTCCCTCGGCTCACCCCCCACCCGGGAGGCTCGCACTTACCTTACATTGCACTTCACCTGCTGCTCACCCATGAGCATCCCAGCACCTATCCCATTCCCCCTCCCTTCGAAACTTGCACGTTCTGAACACTCACAAGGCTTAGTAATTTAACCTTCCCCCTCCACCCACTGTATTTAATATTTCTTTATGTATTTTAATTGTTACACATCACGTTGTCCCCCCATGTGGCGCTGTGGGCGCTTTGAAACAGTATTTACTTCCTGTGTAAGCTCCTAACAAGCGAACAATAGATATTTTCAGCCAATTTAGAGCATAACTATACATTATTTGAAAAGTTATTCATTATTTTAGTGCACATAAAACATCAACATTTAAGATCTTTGATTGGCCACCACTTCAGTAAACTAGCCATAATTTGACTTTCTTACCTTGCAGTTTTTGAAGCTGCCTACTTTTACGTGCAGGGAATGTTTGATGAATTTTAGGATTAGGAACTGGTTTGTTTTTTTGCTAGTTATACAATGTGCACGGTTTAACTATAATACATTATTGGCCGAATTCGCCAAAAACCATGCATTTCAAAATAGCACAGTTGAGGCACTGTTTTTTACATGCCTCATTTACAGTGGTTACCTGCACATTTCATAGATCCATGCACTATAGTAAATTATGCACTGGCCGGTACTTTGAGTACATCAGGGTTATGGGCAATATATTCAGAAGCTCTGAGCAACAAAGTGACATTTTACTATGGTGCACATTTTACTATAATGGTCATTGAATGCCTTCCATGAAGAATTGTCAAAAAAGAAAAAAACGTTTTAACACTGTACGAGGGATAGGCACAATAGCAGCGTAGCAACTTTTCGAGCTGCAGATAATTGCATTTAACAAATATAAACAAAAGGTGTAGATAAGGACCAAATATGTATTGCACCACCCCCTGCATCGGTCCCAAACAGGTACCAGGGGAAGTGAGGATTTTCCTTGCATAAAAAAGTGCAGCCTGTTGGTGACTCAAAATCTGCTTACCAGGGATGCGAAGCAGTTCCTCTAATGCACAATTATGCTAAAATATTCACAAAGAGGACCAGACTGATAATGAAGTTCACTCAGAGATAGTGTGCCTTGGTATTTAAGTCCCCATGTGGATGATGTGTGAAATGGTTGAAGTCTCCATTGAAGTGGTGTGTGCTAATTTTGATGTTTCGCAGCAATGGTGGTCAATTATTCTAATGTCTCCACAGGTAGTATGATGATGTAAACATCTCCACATGCTTCAAATTCATTGTGTGGGATAATAAAGAATTAACTCCAGGATGAATTGGAATTGTATTGAATACACCCACAAGATGAAGTGTAATTCTAATGAAGTCACCACAAGATTGGTGTGTCATGGTATTGAAGAACCCACAATGATGGTGTATTGTGATACTGAAGTCTACGCAGTGATGATGTGTGAGGATATTTAAAAAGCCACAGAGATGGTGTGTGATGCCATTCATGTCCCCAAAATAATTGTGTGTGAGGATATTGAAGCAGTGTACAGGCGTAGTGTTGGATAATTTTGATATCTTCACAGTGAAGTTTTGTGATGATATTGAAGTCTTCAGGGGCACGGTGTGGTGGAGTTATAGATGTCCCCATAGGGGTTTTAAATGAAGATATTGAGGTTCCTTGAAGGCTGGTGGGCAGTGAAGATGTTGATGACCTCATAGGGAATTTATGCTGATACAGAAGCCCCTACACGGGTGGTTTTTCATGATACTGAATTCCCCAAAGAATGGTGGTTATATTAAAAGACCTTCTAAAAGATTGCATAACTATGGTGGAACACATTCCAAGTATGGCCATAATTCTTTGATTTTTCTATAGAATTATCACAAAACCTGTTTAGTATTACTGCCACTCTGTCTATCAGATTCCCACAGGAATTGTTTGTGTTGACTGTGAATTACTTCAAGGATTATGATGGATTTAAAAACCCATCCAGGATGGTTTACATTTGGACTGATATTTTCACAGGTCTTTCATGAGAAGATTGAAAGGTCAACACACAGGGTTCAAGATCACTGATAATACCCCTCCCACAAACCAAGGTGGACTGTGATGATATTGGAGTCCCCACAGGGGTTATTGGAGATCTTTTGAAGCCCCTGACGAGTCTTTGATTGATGATGCTCCAATCTCTAAAAGTGTGGTGTGTGATAATGTTGAAGCCTCGATGCAGATGGTGCATGATGATATTGAATTCCTTAGGAATGCTGGATGGTAGTGTTGAAGGCTGTGTAAGGTATATGTCTAAACATATTGTAATCCCTGCAGGGAATATGTGATGATGATGAATTCCTAATAGGAATATTGTGTGATAACCAACATACAGGGATGATGTGAGATGATGTTAAAAACTCAACAGGGATTTCCAGTCCCCGAAGTGATGTTGTTTGATAATGCTAAAGAGCCCAGAAACATGTTGTGTGATGGTCTTGAAATTTCTAGAGACATTGTGTGATCATATGGAAGCCCCCAGAGGAATTTTAATTGATGAAATAGTGGTCTCCATGGGGTCATTGTGCGATGACACTGTAGCCCTCACAGGGATGGTGTGTGAGAATACTGCAGTCCCCACAATAATGGTGTGGGATGATGTTTTCATTTAGCTAGATACATTGTGTGAGTACTTAAATTCCTGAAGGTTTATGAGTGGTATTATCATACATCTCCACATTGTGAGGTGTGATTGTATTAGAGTCCTCATACGGTTTGCGTGGAATTATAGTAACAAAGACATAGAGTTATATTGTGGCCATCATAGGTAGGCCAAACTGAAGATCCCCTGGGATGTTTCAAGTCATTTGTAATAATTACTATTCTTCACGTTGAGCCACGTGGATTTAATTGCATATTGTGCATCATGTATATTAACAGTGGCCCTTTAAACCCCTTCTCCTCTTTTATGGGAAGATATTAAGGTTAAAATACAGTCTTCATGATCAATGATAATGAATCTCCAAAAAGCATGATTGGAGATGATCTAAAGCCCCTGAAGTGATGATACATGATGATGCTTAAAAATCTAAAAGCATGGTGTGTGATAATATCTAAGTACTCACAAGGATTGTGTAATGATGTTGGAGTCCATACAAGTATTGTGTGTGATGGTATTGAAGTTCCTGCAGAGATGGTGCATAATGTTATTGAATTTCCAAAGAAATAGTGTGTGACAGTACTTGCAAAGATGGTGTTAATAAATTAACCCTAGAGGGAATGGCTGATGAGAAGGAAGTTCTTGCAGAATTTCTGTTTGATAATAGCACCTACAGGGATGTTTTTCAATGATATTGACAACTCGATAGGGATGGTGTGTGATGATGTGAAGTCCCCAAAGCAATAGTGTGTGATGATGCTAAGGACCCTAAAAGCATGGTGTGTGTTTATCTTGAAATATCTAGAGATATTGCGTGATGATGTTGAGGTCCCCTGACAGGAATATCAATTGTTTGGCTCACCTGGGTCTTACGCTGTTTACTGGAAGCCAGTGTTTTCTTTTGAGTTCTGGAGTCCCGAAGATAATGGCGTGTCTCTCCGGAAGCCACAATGTCTGCTGGTGTATGATAACAAACGGAATGACCCAGGGAGAGACAGCCGAATTGCAGCAGAAAAACCTTTCCATACGAAGGAAAAAACCTGCTGAATTCACAATTGTGGGCAAAGAGTGTCCGCAGACATCCAGCGGCGAATGGATCGAGCCAGACCCTCAGGAGACCAAATCCAGGTAAGGCAAGAGAACGAGCAGTCCCAGGAGGGAGACGAGGCACAAGGGAGAACACGGAAACTGGAAACCGGATTCTAGAAGGCAGCAAAGCAGAGAAGCAGAGCGAACAGAGAAGTGAGTCAAGAACAGAGGAATTCAAGCGCTGTTAAGGATAAGGGACGAAAGGGGAAAACTCACAAAGCGCTGAGCTAGGGTCCAAGGTCCTAGCGTTGAGATGAAAGGACGCTGGCTCAAAACACGGACTAAATTATGAGTAACCCTGGAAGCATTCAAAATGGCCAACCAAAACTACTAGAACAGTAAACGGCATTACATGCGCCATGTTGGTAGGTACGCAGCTACCTATGAGGCGCAAGACGCCAGGTAGGAAACAATGTCCAAGGGCGACTGAGCCAGACAGGCCCATTGGGATGGTGTGTGATGTTACTGTAGTTCTCACAAGGATGGTGCGTGTGATGATATTGAAATCCACAGTATTTGTGGTTGATGATATTTTATTTAGCTAGACACTGGGCCTCATTCCGAGTAGGGCGGTAAGTGATACCAGGCACCGGTAAGGAGACCGGTGCCAGTAATCCCTTACCGCCCTACTACAAGCTCCCTTAACGGGTCCCTCCTTTAACGCCTGGTATGACCAGGCGTTATGGACGGGACCCGTTAAGGCACTTCAGAGCTAATAATGGTACCGCAAATTGCGGTACCGTTATTAGCGCCTTCCCCATTCCCATTGAGCCCTTTAGGGGCTCAATGGGAATGGGGAATGGCTTTTTCAATGGGGACTTACCGCTCCCGCAAAGGTCGGACTACACCGGTAAGTCCCCATTGAACGAGGCCAGTAACATTTTTGGAGGCAGTCATGGCGCAAACAGGGTTGGGGGGAGGTATGTATGTGCCTGGGACATTAGTGAGGAGGGTGCTACCTCCAACTAGCTGTGAGATTAACAGAGATATGCCTGTGATTTTATCTTCTGGAGGAGTGCTAGTTCATGCCAGTGATTTGGGCTTTTTTGTTGATATGTTGACAGGAGATTTCTGTCAATAAGGAAACCAAGTGATAAGGCACATAGTGCCAAATAATGTGCACATTCATGAAGGTGAATGCTATTCATCCACCCTTGTGTGGCCTGGTGGCACAAATTCCATCTTGGTGGGATTGAATTAGAAGTAGGTGCTTTTCATCAATACTTGAATGGAGGCAAGGTATTTCCTTAGGCATGAACTGTCAGGAGGACAATTCACTTTGAGGTGTAGCTAGGTATTTTTGGCTGTTGGTGAAGTGAGACATAAGGGTCATTGTGAAGTGATCAGAGTGGTTCCATACAGAGATTAAGATTGCTGGGTACGATATTGAACCCTGTGGGACTCTGCAGGTGACCAGACAATGATCGGATCTGAAGTGACGAATCAGGACTTCCTGTTTTCTGTCTGAGATATATGAGGTGGCTTGTGTTATCCTCGAGACAGTGTTGTTTGCTATTTCTGCCACTTTGCACCTTGGACCATATCTCCCACCATCTTTCAGTGTATCCAATAAGGATAGCGCAGTGTGACAGCACCAAGGTCAGCACTGAATCTGTGCTTTTTGCTGTTTGGCTGCACTGCAAAGAAGTGTAAGATTCAGGCTTTGAGTTTAAGGGAAATATTGGGTAACTTGTGATTACATGCGGCTATTTGTACACTTGGGAATGTTTGGGTCAAGTACACATGGTATGTCTCCATTGAGCTCCATTACCAGATTGCTCTGATTTTTGCTGCCCTGCTGAATAGAGGTTGAGCCAGGATTTTAAATATCCTGGGCTGCGATCTATAGACAACCGAGTGGACACTGACAATATGATTTTACATCATCTATAGATCAAGCAAGGGATAAGGGACGTGAATGTTCATTGTAAAGATGACACAGCGGGTACATGTACATTCTATGGTAATATAATGCTATTGCAATTGGTTTGTGACAACAAGTTAAATGGTATAAAATATTTGAAAGTGTTGACAGTGATCATGGTGGCCTGTCTCCCATATTAAATCTATGTATGGTGATAGCCAAAGGCTGGCTCTGCTACCTTTGAGGATACAATAAATCCTATTAGGCAGCCAATAAAATGGAGTAAGGTGGATAAATCTATAATAGCACATAACATGCTCAAGTTATGTTTTACCAACATATTAGGCTGCTTAAATGTAGGTGAGTAGTCTGAACCCCATCAACATGGCTCCAGTTAAACCACTTCTGTGGTCTGACCAATTGGCTGTCCCTTTTGATGTAGGATATGATATGATATGATATGGCATTTATAATGCGCCTATACACAATTGTTTCAAGGCGCAAGACATGTACTTTGTCCGGTTCTCTGTCCAAAAAGCAGACCTACTGCTATTTTAAGGCGAACCTGGTGCTCGGTAGTCCATTCAGTCTGCAATCTCTTATCACTGAAAGATGCCAGAACTCATCCTCTGTTGATCTTTCTTTCTTATCTAAAACCTTCTCTATAGTATTGCCCCAGTGAAATCTATCCACACTTAAAACCTTCCTTCAGCTCCCGGGTTCTCAGAAGAGCTCAAAAGTATACATTTTAAGATTAGGCAAGCTGAAAGAAAATGGCATATTAGCTATACCACTAGGGCAAGATTAGTCTTCAACTTTCAAGGGATTACCATGCAGCCATTAAATCGGCTAAACAGGTTTACTTTACCTTACAAATTGAATCAGCCTCTAATAAATCTAAGGAATTGTTTTGTGTAGTAAAGGCTCTTTCTTCCTCAGAGCATGTATCATCACATATAGTCCCTACTGAAGTCCTCTGTGACTCTCTTTCGGATTTCTTTGTTTCAAAAATCGTTGATACATGTGAGACCATTGGTAAGGGTACACAGGCCTCTACCCACACTAACTCTATTCCTCTTGAAGCTCCATCTACACACCAGTGTCTGGATTTTCTGGAAGTTTTGACTGATGACATATCTACAGCAATCAATAAGTTGAATTCTGCTTCCACCTGTGATCCTATTCCTCTGGTGGTACTCAAGGACATTTTACCAGCCATTACTACTTGGATTACGAAGGCTGTTAATCTTTCTTGCCAATTAGGTGGAATTAAAACAGGCTACTGTGATTCCACTGTTGAAAAAGACATCTCTGCACACAGCGGTGCTGTCTAACTATTGACCTATTTCTCTCCTTCCTTTATTTATGAAGTGTTTGGAGTCTTTGGTGTCCCCCCTTCTTTCTTCTTTTCTTGTATCCCCTTGTTTTCTAAATTCCTTCCAGTCATGTTTCTGACCAGGGAGGGGAACGGAGTGTGTACTAGTTTCAGCACTGGATGATCTGGCTCTGATGGTGGACAGTGGTGGAGTGGGGACCTTAATATTGCTAGATCTCTCTGTCACATTTGATACGGTGGATCACTCTGTCCTACTGTCCTGCATGGCTGTGGCTGGTCTCTCCGGCTATGACCTCGTCTGGTTTTCATCATTCTTGTCTGACAGGGCTCAAATTCTCTTACTTCCCCCCTTTCCTCTCTTCTTCTCACCTACTCTCATGTGGTGTCCCGTGGGGCTCGGCCTTGTCCTCTATGTTGTTTAATATCTATGTTCCACTTCTTGTCGGTCTGATTCTCTTGTATGGCTTCAGGTGCTACGCATATGCTGACGACGCTCAGATCTTGGTCCGATTAGATTCGGGCCAGCCTGAGGTGTCATCACGCTTGCACACATGCCTGGGGTGATGAAGGGGTGGATTGGCGACAATTGGCTGAAACTTAACAGGGGCAAGACCGAGGTTTTCATGGTGGGTTCTCCCCCTGATCCTTCACTATGGGTTTCAGCTTTTTGGCCTTCGGAACTGGGCAGCCTGCCTGCACCTGTGGTGATGGTTAAAAACCTTGGGGTTACTTTTTCTGCTACTCTGTCTATGGCCCCACAAGTTGGTGCTTCTGTAAAGACGTTCACTTGCTTTGTAATATACTCCTCAAAGTGCCTGCGTTTCTTGCCTTCTGGGTTGTGCCCTCGGGTGGTGTCTGCCATGGTTATGAGTCGGATTGACTATTGCAATACCCTCTACCTGGCCCAACCCGTGTGAATCTTACATCGGTTACATCTTTTACAGAATGTAGCTTCCCACGTGGCTTCCTCCTCCCTTATGGTGCCCATATCAGGCCTTTTCTTCGGGCTCTTCACTGGCTTTAGGTGACGGAGAGGGATACATTTAAGTCATTATGCCTTGTTCAGCTAGCCTATTATCATCAAGGTGCTGATTATCTGCAGGAAAATTTCAGCCTTATATCTCTCAGTGAAAATTGCACTCAGCTGCTTTTCATCTTGTTGTGGTCCCTAGGTTCCGTCTGACCAGAATTGGTGGTAGGGCTTTCTCTGTTTCAGCTTGTAAACTATGGAATGCCCCCATCTGGATTTGAGAGGTGTGGAGAATCATTTTAATTTTCGGCGCTTTCTCAAGCTATTACTTTTGTAGCCCTGGTGATCCCCCCGACTGTGCCTTTCCTCTCCGCGCCAAGATGCCTTGGGGTGAATGTGCACATTACAAATAAACATTGGCACAGTTTTCAGCTCTAATGATTAGTGTTAGAGAAGAAACTATACATAAAATTGAAGAAGAGACAGATAAGTATTTGAGGCATAGCTGAATAGATAAGACCTGTAATAGATTAAACTCTAGGCTTATTTCATCTATTACATCTTAACCTAAGAATGTTTCTAAAATTCACCAAACAAGTAACTGTTATTCCGATTCCCTAGAAAGAGGAAAAGTTGAGCTTCTGTACAAGGCCTGGGAAGAATTAGTGATGGCTGCTGGATAGAGCAATACACACACATTTTGGGATTTGCTTGCTAAAGGGTACATGCTATCAAAATAAAAGCTCTTTAGGGATGAACATTAGCCCAGCGGATTGGGTTAAACATTTCGAACATTTAACTAAAACAATATGCAGGGAAGTGGGTCTAAATAATGAAGAATGGTGGTATATGGTTATTAATATTGGTGAGAATACAGTAAGATGTACCGTAGCAGAAGGAGACACGTCTGTAGGGGACTGAGTGACAACAAGGCCCCGGGTTTTGACTGTGTCCCTATTGGTGCATATAAAGGCAATTTGGGAGTATGTACACTGATACTATGAAGTGTTTTTAATGTAATAATGATTTCCTCACATTTTTACCCATCCTCTTATGATTTAGTGGTTATTGACCCCATATTCAAGAAGGAAGATAGGCTTTCTGCCTCCTTGATGGCACACTTAGATATGTTGAGAAACTCAGTGTACCTAATTTAGAAAATTGGATTGAGACAAATGGGATAGTGCGACTGATACAATTAGGATTTAGAGAAGGTTTGAGGACTGATATACTATCTTTAAATCTAAATTTAATATTAGTGAATTTTGTTCACATCCAAAAGGAAAACCTTTTTGTGGCATATATGGTGCTGGACACTGCATGTGATACTGTTGACAGAACCAACCACTGGTCAGGACTCCTAACTATGGGTATTCTGATTGATCTACTCAGATTTGTAATGGCCCTGCGTAGTAACACGCCAGTATTTGTCCAATTTACACATAATGATGCAACAACTAATCATTTTAAAGTTAAGGCTGGTTGTTAGACAAGGATGTAATGCAAATCCACCATCCTTTGAGAACTGTGAAATGCCAGTATTGGCGTATGTAGATGCCCAGCCAGAAACCCAATAAGTCTAAAGAAACTAATTAACAGTTATGTTGAATACATGTCTAAGTTGGGCTTAAGTGTTAGTGTTGATAAATCATCAGAAGTAGCATTTGCAAAGGTTAGAGAAATAATATCTCTATTTCAATTTACAATAGAAAAAAGCTGATTGGCAGGGTTGCTTCGTACAACTATCAGGGGGTGACATTTCATGAGCCCCTCAATGGGAAATATCATTACAAAATGTTGGAAAGGATGGGCCAGGCAATTGGAGGAATTCTCTGTTTTTTCAATATGTATAAAGCGCAACCTATACAGCGAATTGTTCAGGTCAAAGTGGAATCTGTAAAACTATATGGGTTGGGGATTTGGTAATGATATGGTATGATAATCTATTTATATTGCTATCATACAAGTGTTTCAGAGCGCGACAAGGCAAGGGAGAGGAACAGGGGAGAAACAAACACAGGAAAGGGAAAGGGGAAAAGTGCATGGAAGGGGGAGAGTGGAAAGTGCGGAGCACAGAAGAACATATAAATAATAATAAATAGATAATAGGGGCAATAAACAGTGGTAGTGCAGCCAGAAAGTGCTGTGCTTAAGGCAGCAGACTGGGTAAGTCCGATAAGTGCAGAAAAAAAAAATAGAAAATGGGGGTGTGGAGAACTATATGGGTACAGATACAGTCCCCATTGCAAGGGGTGGCCAGGAGGCAGTGCAAGAGGGTGGCCGGGTGAGCAGGTACCTGGGACAGAGGGTAGCAAGGTGCACTGTGCCAAGAGAGCAGTTCAGCAGGTGAGAGGGCGAGCGAAGGCTGTATGCAGATCCATGAAAATAAATTCTGTTGTACAACTTGGTGTCATAAGCTCCAACATACATAGTACATAAAGAACTAGATGTATACCATCTTAAACATCATATTAACTCACAGCTTATTTTGTTGGTACGGTGTATACATGCTAACCCAAAGGCCTTACTTACATGTCAGATTTTAAGGACCATTAAGAAATGAGGCAATGCTTTGCTCATTCCCTGCTTCATTATGTTTTAAAGGAACTGAAGAAGATCCTACAGATAATGCCCATAGAATAATTAGCTAGACTGGATGAAGTTGCTTGCACGAAAATCAAAACGGCACATATTGACCGGCTAAATGGTCATAGAGAAAATTACGAACTAGGAAAAATAGGTCAAATTAGCATCAGTTATAATATCAAATCACGATGGCCTTAAGTCATTTTTTAGGTTAAGCCCATTTGTAAGATATAGGAGGTTAATGACTTGCATTTGTTTTAATTACATAGAATTGAATTCTGTATTGTGTAAGTCATTTAATAATCTATGTGCTATTTTTGTGTGGGGAAAAGGAAACCCTAGTACACTTTCATAAAGCATACAATGACATAAGAAGATTTACTTTATTTCCTGAACTAGGCTTGCAAGGCTTCAGACAATGGTGTATGGCTTTTATTATTTGTGTACCCACCCATACTGTTTTGGGCACTTGGGCATCATATTATTATGCTAGGGGTCCCTTAGTTAGTAGAAAGAAACTGATTGAAAATGTGTCAGTATTGACCAAGGAACCTGACCAATTATTACTTTTGTGCACTACAAAGATATTCAATTAGATGCCTGAGGTTGAATTTCCCAAATTGAACTGATATTGAAAGGCTTATATTTATTTATTATCCCCTAGAATTGGCATGTGTTTTAGGAATTTGAACCACATTGCACTTTTAGTAAGTAGAACTTGATGATAGGGAAGGTATTGTAATGATGTTAATCTAAAGCATTATTAATATAGGTATTTATCTTTGGAAATTTATATTTTTAAATTTAAGATGCATTAAGCTAGGAACATTTATGAAATGTAGATATGTTTATATTTTAATGTCATTGAATGGATAAAATAGTTCTGAGATAAGTAAATACATTGAAAAATTGAAATTGATATAGGAGAAAAACTACCTGAGGACTGTGCGTATAAACCCCTTTCTTTCTACGAGTAGGTGGGTAAGTCAACATGTATCCCTCGCCTCTAACCTGACTCTGTCTCTCACTTCCTCTGCCTCCATTCTAGCACCTAACCCATCATGGTCACGTCCCGAGCACAATAGCTGGCCGTACCGTCTACATGCACTTAGAAATGTTTAATGTTGGTTGTCCTTAATCTATTGATGTCCACTTATGCATTGCATTTAATCCCCTCCACAACCTGGTCACAATGTCTCTCAAACTCATCCCATTAGAAGAATCTCACTGCTTGCTTCCCGTCAGATCTGTTTCCTTATCTATTGTACATTCCTTTGTGATCAAAAGATAATTGTTCCTACTATATATATATATATAAATAAGTAAATAACTGAAAAAGTCGGCAGAGAGGTCACCTTTACCCATGATTTGGAAAGCATCATCTATGATCTGGATGTTGCCTGTTTCCATGCTGCATCTGGATCAAAAAATAGATTAATAGTCACAGATCAGGTCATGTTGGTTGATCTGATTCTCTGGTTGGACGAAACTGCCTTCTCAATGTTTTTACTAATAAAGGCCAGTGTTAGCAAGCTCATTTATGTCTAGAGTATGTTTTTTCAGAAATGGGCACATTAATCCTGCTTTTAATTTGCTTGGGAAGATGGCCTGGTGAAGCAAAACATTGCTGTTTTGGAGTGTTGGGAGGTTAGTTCCTGAGAACTGTTTCATGACGGTGGTGAGAAGGATGTCGTCCTTGCATGAGGTATGTTACAGTGATACAGAGTTTCAGATCTTTTCAGGTCCTGGTAGGTGAGGGATGTGAAGATTGTCCAGGGTTCAATTGCTGACCTACAATTGTGAGAGCAGTGGCACTAATGTTAACAAATCAATATGATGCCTGATTTTAGCTACTTTGGTGAGGAAGAACTATTTTCTCTGAAAATAAACTATGTTTGCTTGTGCTGAAACCCCCTAGAGAGATAAAGATCAGTTGTACAACCTTAATAATACTATAGAGAATTTTCCTTAGGTTGATGTGTACCAAGCTAGTGAAAACTGTCTGACACGTGTTTCGACCTTCTCTATCTTTGTCAAGGCGTAGGTACAATTTGATTCTGTGCTAGTGCACAAGTAGCATTCAATAAAAACTGTTGGTAAACGGATTGATTCAAAAAAGCGTGCTGTGGGTTCTGTAGTGAGGACCTGTATGTTTTTCGAAAGGCTGTATGGTAACTTGAAAATATATTGTGATGTCACTTCTATATACTGTGACCTATTAGTCTGTGTTCATATCCTTTAAGATCAATATTAATACTGCTGTTTGGCCTCACCACTGCATGTGTGTCAGCCAATTTCCAAGTGTGTTTGTAAAGTAATACACCCACTAGCTTGGTACACATCAACCTAAGGAAACTTGTCTGTAGTATTGTTGAGGTTAAACGCCTCATCTTTATCTCACCAAGGGTTTTAGCAGATGCGAACACAGTTTCTTTTCAGAGAAAATAGTGTACCTATAAAATGGCATCTGGCATGGTCACATTGACTGCGTGCCTGCAGTAAACCCTGATAATTTTAAATATATCTAATTACACAACCTGGAGACACGGTGCAGGACCAGCAGAATCCACATGCCCAACCCCAACCCCATGCTCCCCTTTTGGTGAGGAAGAAGTTGTTCATTGTGGTACAATTCCTGTGGTCTCTAGGATTGCCTGGTTGGTGCAGTTTTGGACTGCCACAAAGATGCCTTTACTCCTCATTCCGACTGATGGGATAGTAATGGAGTATTTTGCAGGTTTATTTATTTATTTTATTTGTATATTTATGACATGCCGGTAACCCGCAGTCATCAGGACGTACACAACCATGAATATACAACCCGACAAGACGAGACTCAGCAGAAAACAACCTAAAGACAAACATTCAAAGATGAGTGCCCCATGAGTTGCATGTCCCTTTTTAGGCGAGGAGGCCCTTGTGATTATGTGTTTTGTACCAGAGTTTTCCTGTGTTCAGACAGTCTTATTGTCACTCAGCTCTTTGGTATAGCAGGGGGTGGAGGGTTTATCCATGGTGAGACATCATGTCAGGGAGGAATGTATGTCAACCAGCTACTTAGTGGTTTGGTTGAAGGTTGCCAATAACGCATCGACATTGGGTTTGGTTGGGCTTGCTTGTGTTACAGGACTGTTTTCCAGTGCTTCCACAGGGAGTTTTTAAGGAGCGGCAAGAAGACATAGTGGCTTCCTCTGTCTTTATTCATTGAGAGGGTATGCTTATGGAAGATAGGGATGGCACCGTGGTCTGTCCAGTCAAATGGGATTGAATTGAGGAATTCTTCCAGCAGAGAAGCACAGAAGACAAGGTTGAGTATGTTTTTCCTTGCTGGGGTTCATTACATGTTTATGTTATGGATTCTGTGAGATGGTGAGAGACAAACAAGTTCCCAAGTCGGGAACTCACGTCCCCTGCACACTATCGTACGTCTGGAATACCAGACCAAAAATTCATCATTTAAATTCACGCTTTGGGCCCCCTTCGACTACAACATCATCATGAATAAAATGAAGATGATTATTGTGACCTAAAGTGACTGAAAGCTCATTTTTTTCCTAACTGTTATTTGTCTAAATTGTATTCTCTCCAATATACGTTACAACTTCTTACCTAAAATACCGTGAATTTAAATGATGAATTTTTGGTCTGGTACTCCAGACGTATGATAGTGTGCAGGGGACGTGAGTTCCCAACTTGGGAAATTGTTTGTCTCTCTCTGTGTTTAGGCAACCTAGGTGTCAAGGTTGCATCTCTGTCTCCTCTGCACCTTGAATAGTTTTTGCAATTAGCAACCCTCTGACTAAGTACTAATTTGAGTAGACTACATCTCTGACAATAGGGTGTGCTTCTACTGTCCATTTTCTTCTTTTTTCTGTGAGATGGTGGCCAGCATCCCTGGTGCTTTTGGTGGCTTGGATTCCTGGTAAGTTGTGATCACCAAGGAAGATGGTTGTTGAGTGTGAGATTGAAACTGATGATATTGGAGATACCATTAAGAAATTACTCAGACCTTTGACATGGACGATAGATGAGATGGAAAGTGTCAGTACGTTTTTGTGAAAGTGGGACGTGCTAAGGAGGATCTCCACTGGGTTCATAGGTAAATGCTCCCCTGTTCTGACAAGTATCTGCAAAACATTTCATAATCTGCATTCAAACTGGATCCTTATAAGAACACTTATCTGCTAAAGGGGAACGAAATGGCAAATTACAGCTCTAATAAACCACATGTCATGGATGAACACTCTCATTATAAGCATTTCTTATTGCTGTAAGAATATCAGAGAAGAAAAGAGTGAAACCGAATACAGTTTGGAGAAATAATAGGATGCAATAGAAGAAAGGTAATTGTATGACGGAGCGAGGATGAAATAGAGCGGAAATAAAAGTCAGGGTGGATGCACGGCAGAGAAAATATGTGATAGAAACGGTATGTTCACCCAGTGACCCCACATTGTTCCAGGTGCGCCACCAACTCCCATTGATCATCACTTGTGCACCCAGGTATTCCCAAACGTTTCTGAAAAACTTTAAACCCTACACATTGCTAATTAAATAGTTGAAATAACACTAAAATGTGCAATGACAGAGTTTAAAGATACCCCAAATTTAGCTGTAATTTAACTTTTCAGATGTACTGCTAATTCAAATTTATTTGAGGATTTAGCCATTGTAATCACTCAAGTGTATTTTCCATGCACTCTCTGTATGTGCCCTTTAAATGTCTACTATGTTTATTTCACAAAATTTAGACTTTTTTTGTTTGGAAAATCTGATCACACTTTCTACCAGAAATGGTTGAACTATTTTTGTTTCCTTTTGTTTGTTTACTGATGGTTGCATTTCTACTTTTTGTGTCTTCTCTGTCTACTCTCTCTATAATTTAGACTATCGAACAGAAGATACCATGTATGTGTGTAATGAGTGCAGTTTGAGTTGCTTGGATAATACTACATTAATAACAATTAATTAATAACGCCTCGTTCCAGATTCCTCTCATTTCTACGCCTTTCAATAATTGCTGTGCTTTTTTACCATTTAATTGTTCTCAAATGACTGACCTCGGAAGAATGAAGCATTGAATCAGCCTTTCATCTTTCTTCACTGATGCTAGACTGAGGGTCACTCAAGCATTCAAGGTGAGCTTTCCACCAAAGGCAACCTTTTGGTAATGTGAGATAGGAATTCAATAAGTAGCCAGAAACAAATGTTGGTTCTAACCAAGCCCATCTTCTAGCAGATGTGCAGAAATGGCTTCTGAGTTGTTCAATCACGGCTGACATTGCTGGATCCAACATGCATCTTCAGCCATTACAACTTTGATAGACATGTCATAATGGAAAAAAGCTAGGCTTTTTTAAAGAGAGACTCAGTAACTCTGTTGTTTAAGCATGGTTGTAGCAATGGTAAGGTTGATCTGTCTATTGAGAGGAAATATGCCAAATGTTTTGTTTTTAATGTGTTTTGCCATTATGAAAGCATTGTTTTCATCTTAATTTGTATAACAAATGGCTCAGAGAGCATCAGATATGCTTATCCCAATTTGCATTTCAAGTTCCCGTTTGCATCTTCCACCATTACACCTTTGACAGCCATGTCATAGTGAGGAAGCTATATGTTCTAAAGAAAACCTAGTTGCTCAGAGGCTAGAGCTTGCAGGTCCCTCATTGTCTAGAAAATGCTGACAATGGCAGGTGTCCATTGAGAGGAAGTAGGTCAACAATTTTGTCTTGAATGCTTTTTAATGTTATAAAAAATTGTTTATTTATTTTCATTGCAAATGACTCAGAGAGCAGCAGAAGTATTTATCCCAAATTACATTACTAGTTCCCGATAAACATCTTCAGTCATTACACCTTTGGCACCCTTGCTATTACAAAAAATGGTATTCATTCCAAAGCGTGGATAACTACATAGGTAGTTAGAGTGTGGTCTACTAATGGTAAGGTTGCAGTTCCAAACCCTTCAATGGATATACAATAATGAACCTGTTATGTTGAGCCTTCCATAGGAGGGAACTGGTCCAATTTATAGTTTGTTATGCTTGTTACTGTCATAAAAACATTGGTTATTATTTTGTCATTACAAACAAAACCTTAGCAAGCTAAATGAACACCAAGTAGCTCAGTGGCTAGAGCATGGGCTTACCAAAACAAAGCTGGAAGATAAGATCCAGATCTTCATGTGCTGGAAAGGACTCAAACTGGTAGGCTGAGCTGTCTTTGCGGGTAAATAAGTCATGTGGTTTACTGTTATAAAAACATTGTTTATGTTTGTGTTTATGACAAATAATTCAACAAGAGGGAGAAGAGCAGACATTGCTATCCCAACTGGCATTCCTAGTTCCTATATTCATCTTCATCCATTATAACTTTGACACAATTGTGATCATGAAAAAAGCAGTGCAATCTAAATGTTGACCTGCTGGCTCAGTGGTCAGAGCATGGGATTACTTATAGTACTGTTTAAGGTTCATGTCTCTCCTTGACTTAAATATACTTAAACTGGAAGGTTCAGTTGTCCATTGGGAGAAAATAGGTCAACTGTTATTCTTCTTACTCTTAACAAAAACATTGCTTAGCTTAATTTTCATTCAAAATGAATACGAGAGACAGTAGCTTATATGTTTATTCAATCTTGCATTGCCAGCTCCCACATTCATTGTCAACTGTTACAATTTTGACAGCTATGCCACAATGTAAACAACCATTATTAGGAAGATTCCGTAGCTCGGTGGTTAGGGCATGTGTAAGGTTTACCAGTAGCAACGTTGCAGGGGCAAGCCCATCAATGGCTAGACACTACGCAAACTAGTAGGGCGAGCTGCCTGTTGGGAGGAAGCAGGAGAACCTTTTAATTGTTAATGGTTTTGGTCTGCATATACTAAATGGGAGCATACTAGGAGACATTCCCGCTAAACCAACATGAAGAAACTCCAATGTGTGTTCTGTAATAGACTACATATGTGTGGGAAGCATATTACATTCGATATGTTATGTTGTTATGTTAAACCATTTATAAAGCGCAAACTCTCACCCCATGGGTCATCATGGCACTAAGGCAGAACTACACAAAGACAGAAAAGAAAGCTGCAGACCAAGTCCAAAGATTAGGCTGCAAAAAGCCAGGTTTTCACAGCCCTCCTGAAGCTGAGATGATCCTCAGTAAGATGAAGAGGCGTGGGCACAGAGTTCCAGAAACGTGCAACCACAACAGAAAAGGAGAGGCCCCCCACCTGATCGCGTCTAACACGTTGATCCAGAATACAAGCTGTGTTGGCCGACCTCAAGGAGCGAGCTAGCACATCGCGCTTTGAAACACTTGTTTATAGGCGCGTTATAAATGCCACATCATATCATATCATACCAGCAAAATTTGTCCTGCAGGACCTCAGGGCCAATAACTTAAAAGGCATGGTGCACAATGCACAGGGTCTTGAACTTAATCTAGCTGGCCACCGGGAGCCAATGCAGTGATTTAAGAGCACTTGAAACCGAGATGGACCAAGAGGCCACTGTGGCAAGCCATGCCGCAGAAGTCTGAAGGATCTGCAGGCACCACAGCAAATAAGCCGGCTGGCCAAGGTACAAAGAATTACAATAGTCCTGTGAGCCAGCAAGCAGAGACGAAACCACCAGTGGGCAAAGTCCCACACGAAGAAAGGGGAGAACTTTGCGAAGAGTGTGGAGCTTAAAGTAAACCCCTTGACAAACTGAGCTTATTTGATGGAGCAGAGAAAGGCAAGCCGAAAACTTAACTCCAAGATGTTTGACTAAAGCGACCGGCTGTGGCACAGGGCCCAGCTCAGGTGGCCAAAAATCGGTCGACCAGAGAGAAATCTCAGGTGGGGCACGAAGACCAAGACCTCGGTCTTGTCACCATTGAGCCGGAGCCAGTTGGAGCCCATCCAGACCGAGATTTCCAAAAGGCAGCGTCGGAAGCGCTTCGCTGTCAATGGCTGTGCTGAATCAAGGCGCATCAGAATCTGGGTGTCCTCATCATAGGAATAACCCTGAAACTCAAACAAGTTTATCAATGAGATTAAAGGCAAAATATACATATTTAAAAGAAGGGGAGAAAGAGCAAATCCCTGAGGGACTCCACAAGTCACAGGACAAGGGGCAGCAATAAATGGGGAAAGAAAGACAGACTGGGAACGATCAGCAAGAAAAGAAGAAAACCATTTCAGAACCTGGCTAGTGATCCCCACTGCAGCTAGTCACTGGACTAAGATGGAGTGGTGGACGGTCTCAAAGGCCGCAGAGAGATCCAAGAGGATCAGGACACCAACCCCCCTGGTTGACAATCTGAGCCAGATCATCAAGAACAGAGATCAGGATGGATTCAGTGCCCCGGACTGGTCTGAAACCTGACTGGAAAGGATCTAAACAGTGAGAGCCCTTGAGAAAAGAGCAGAGAAGAGGGGTAACCAAAGATTCAACCAGCTTCATAGGAAAAGACAAGTGAAATCGGACAGAAATTAGAAAGAAGAACAGGGTCCAGATTAGGTTTTTTTTTTTAAAGCAGAATTACCAATGCGTGTTTAAGAGTAGTAGCTACATGACCGTGCATTAGAGAAAAATTCACTGCTGACGACACTGAGGCAGCAATAGAGGAAATAATCTCTTTCAAAGTTCCAAGATGAATAGGATCAGCCAGGGAGATGAACTTCTAACTGCAGGTGGCCAGGAAAACTGCCTCTGAGGAGGAGGGAAATATCTCCCAAAGCATTGGGGCCGATGCTTCCACAGAGGCCACCGTCTCCTGCATATCTGTAGCCAGAGAGTCAGAAATCTTCTGGCGGATAGCTCCAATTTTGACTTTGAAAGTAGTTGGACAATGGAAGTGAAAAGTTGCTTAGAAAGAATTACCATAGATGGTGAGTTGATAAACTGACGTGGCCTTACAAAAGGCCAAACGAGCTAGCGGGCAATTAACTAGCTGCCAGTTACATTCAGCATGTCAGCGCTGCTGGTGAAGACCTGCCAGGACCTCCGTAAACCAAGGCTCTGAGGGGCGGGCTCGAAGTTTAGAGGGTTTCAAGGGAGCCAGAGAGTCAGCTGTGGACAGTAAGACAATAACCAGAGAATCAAGGTTTCCCAAAAAGCCTGAGGCCAAGGTCTCCATAAACCCAGCAGCGGCCTTCGTGATTGGAATGTTAAACCAGCGAAGAGAGGGGGTGCGTGGGAGAGCCGAGAGATGACATACAGGCTCACTTTCAATAGAAAATGGCACAACCCGGTGGTCAGTCCAGAAGATGAAAAAACTAGGATAGACCATGACCGGAGAGGGAGAGGCAAATATAAGATCCAAAGTGTTCCCAGACACGTGCGTGGGACCCACAATCAGCCACAGCAAATTAAGGACTCACAGACGTGAGACCAGGTTAGCCACCACTATATCTTTATTATTATTGGGGTGAAGGTTAAAATCCCCCAATACGACAAAGGACTGATGTTGTAGGCACAAGTCGGTGAGCAGAGCCACAAAGTCAGCCCCAAAGCTGGCATCATAGCGAGGAGGTCTATAGACAAGCAGAGCGTGCAATGTGCAAGACGGTGAAAATTCCATACGTAAAAGACATGCCTCCATATTAAGAACATGTGTGAAAGCTAGCATAGTGCAGGGGAGGTCCCAGTGATGGATACATGCAATATCACCACCTGCCCGAGGGGGAGATCTGTCAAGTCTAACAATACTATATTTAACCGGGAGAGCATGGATAAGCAAAGACTCAGACGTCATGATGAACGGTAACTCAGGTGACATATCCTGCAAGAGGTCATAGCAATCTCCAGCATGGGCAACCACAGATCTGGCGTTCAGTAAAACACATCTTACCTGCGTGGGTTTGAGCATATTAGTAGCCGAGGTCGAGACACACAACCAGTCTATCAGGAAGGTAGTTTCAGAGGGTGCAGCAAGGATAAGCTCCTTACGTGAATAGCGTATAATAACAGGCACATGAGCCTTAGCCCAATGAGTGTCTTCCGCGGACAGGTGCAGATGGGTAAGACTTCGGCCAGACTTCGGCGTGGGCAAGGTGCTTCTGCTGCTCCTGTCCGCTGCGCTTCCTGCAGGGATATACATTTGCTGGACACATAGTATTGACAGGAGCCAATACGTGTTGAGGAAATCAGGGGCAGCGAGAACAGACTAGCAAGGTGAGTGTGTGCCTGAAAAAAAGAAGACAGGTGCGCGAGCAGGACGAGCCCTGCACCCGCCAGGAGTCTAGGCAACCTCACCAGCACAGAATTGTGTGCGTTGGAGACTAACTTTAGTGACCATAGGATCTGGAACTCTTCTTTTTGATTAGACTACCCATTAGTCTCTGTCCATAGGCCTAGAGACCTCTGGGTCAACAATGCGGGTAACAAGATTTCATGGTATTGAGATATCTTACATTGCTGAGTCACTACAGCACCTTATGAGGGAGACCTCATATGTTTGAAAATTGGAAACCTTCACGGCAGATAGTTTTGAGCTTTTTGTGGCTGACTTAGTGGATAAGTCTGTTGGCTTTGGATATGGATCAAAACAGTGAAATGTCCGTAATGATGAGGAGGTTATAAACAGAAGGCGAATGCTGAGATCACAGATTAAGGCTATCAAAGGGAGTAGTGTCATCGCTTCTGTCACTAGTGTTGTTGCTATTAAGAGGGCTAAATTAGCCTACAGTTATTGACTAAAGGCCCATAGAGGGCTCTTTCTCCAACCGGGACTCTGAGACCATCTTGGCCACTTTACAAAATAAGAACACCTGTGATTTTTGGGATCTTATAAATAGGTGTCCTCAAACACAAGATTCTCAAATAAATTCTGTGTCTGAATCTACATCAGTTCTCAACTTTGAAAAATTGTTTTGGGCTCCTTTATCTGAAAATTGAGAAGTTTTCGAGCTTCCAACACAAAAGGGTGATGCTTGGACTCTAACTTTTGACCAAGTGACCATAGAATGGATTCTAGCTTAGATCAGTACCTCCCACGCATCAGGCCCGAAAGAACTGTCTGCCCTATTTAAAAGTTTTCGGGCAAACTGGTCAATTGTACTGGATGTGACGTCCCAGTTACTTATGGCGCATGCGCGAGCCTCGTTTGGGCAGCGCGCATGCGCAGTCGAATAAAGTACGTCCGTGTGGGCAGTTGCTGCCAGGACGCGTAGGAGGCAACATTGCGTCCCGTGTCTCTGTGTGCGAGTGCTCGTGTGCATGCGTGAGTGTGGCCCACCCGAGGCACGGGTGACTATATAACAACTGGCGACGAGGCGGGACGCCAGCAGAGCGTTCACTTGACGAGCGCTGCATGTCAACATTAGCAACGCTACACCGTGGCGAGTCACAGACCCGGCGGGAGCAGAATCACGGTGTTTGAACATCCGGTATGATGCAGTAGCGGCCTGAAAAGGTGCTTGTGCGCTGCTCATACCAAAAGCAAACCATTTTTGGAACTTTGGCAGTCCTCACCATCCCAGAGGATTGCCCACAACTGGTAGCTACCACACAAAGGGTGGCTGGAAAGCAAAGCAAGCACAAGAGAAGGCACTCAACATTGGAAGATCCGAAGGGTATGCTGAATTCCACCGTACAGTGACTCAAGGTACGTGCACTGCCCACCCAAGTCAGGTTTGCGGCCTCTGAGCCACAAGGAGGTGCCTGTGCGACCTGTGAACATGGCGGAAAGTGACGGAGAGGCAGAAACAGCGACAGTGGTGGTTATGGCACAACAGGGGGCTTTGCTACCCATGCAAGAATTTGATATGTCAGGACCCCCTTCGAAACTGGGCCCAAGATGGTTGCTGTGGATAAAAAAACTCGATATGTACTTTACGGCAACTGGGATAACCAACGACGATCCCCGGCCGGGAGTTTGGAGTAACCCCGATGGGAACGTGCGCCCCCGCGGCAGCGGCCCAACGAATCGAGCGCCCCTCCGAAAGTGGATATAGCCTGGCCCCGATCTGAGGCCCCGCTCGCCGAGCAACAGAGAGGACACCTTTGTGGAGGCCGTGCAGCGGAGCCACTGAGGGCGTCCCTCTCGCGGGGCCCCGGGCCTCGGCCAGACCTGCCGCGGAACCCGGAGCAGCCGATCGTCGTCTCTGCAGCCGCAGCCCGCGCCCATAACACCGAGGGGGGACGCCGGAGCACGCCCCCCGCCGTGCGCAGACACCGAGCGGGCCCCGGAGCTCTGCCTCGGTGGCGTGTGGACATCGCACAAGGCCAGGGACGAGTGGGGCGCCCTGGTGGGAGCCCCACACCACCAAGAACCGCTCCGGTGCGGACAACTAGCAGCAAATCAGGACTCCGGGAGCCTCCCGACCCATCCCCGCACATGGAGGCCTACTTGAAAAGGAGCCCCCAGTGAAGGGGTCCGAGCCCGCAATGGACGTGTGGAGGCCCACGACGGCCCGGAGAAGGTGAGGAGAGCAGGGGGAAGAACTGATACTCGGCGGACTGGGTTTGGCACCCCCCGGCGCCCTCTGGGCACGGACCAGCGCAACTCACCCTATAAAAGCTGGCACGGCCCTCCCCCTTGGAGTACAGGGTTCCCCCCGGAACATTTCAGCCGTGACGCATCTGGGGAAACGGGCCCCAATCACAATCCTAGCCCCCCTCGTGAGGACCGAAGCCATCACTTGCAAGCTTGCCTCCGCGGAAGCGGGGAGGGCCCAAGACGACCAGAGGAAACCTCAAGGCATTAAGGCAGGGTGAGAGGCACCCACCTCCCCCACCCATACTCCAAAGGGCACCCAGAGACCGGAGCCCTGGAACCAACTCAGCCCACGTGCACAATCCGCTCCCTCCAACGCTTCCGCCGGTCAGACGCACCCCTCGGTGATCCACACAGAGTCACCATGCCTTCAAGTGCCGACCCCCCCCAGTGCTAATGAAGGATGACCTCAAGGACATCCTCCAGGAGATAAAAGCGATTCAAACTGACATACAAGCCTCTATAGTTGATCTCAGGGGGAGAGTAGTGACGCTCGAGGAAAAAATGGAGGGAATGGAAAACAATCACCTCCAAATGGACCTGTTAGACATGAAATACGAAGCGAGGCTAACCGACCTAGAAATCAGAGAGGAGGATATAGCCCTGAAAATGGACGACCTAGAGAACAGAGAACACCGAAACAGCCTGCGCATTATGGGTGTGACTCAACAGAGAGGTGAGACTGCCGCAGACGTGGGGAGAAAGGTTCAGAGCCTCATCAACCAACTCTTCACACTCGAGGGGAGCAAGGAAGTCCAGCTGGAAAGAGCCCACCGAGGGGGAGGTGGAGCGAGGGGCGGCCCAAGGTCCATAGTTGTGCGCTTCCTCCGCTACAGAGAGAAAATGGAGGTCCTCGAGAAAGCGAGAAGGCTGGAGAGTTTCTTGTTCGAAGGAGACACAGTGAGGATTTACCAGGACCTCTCGGCTTTCACTCTTTCCCGCAGAAGAGAGTGCCGGCCACTCACCCAGTGGCTCACCAGCCAAGACATAAGATACAGGTGGTCCTTCCCATTCGCCTTGTCTTTTGAACGCTCAGGAGTGGACTATAAAGTAACCAGCGGCAAGGAGGCATCCCAAGTGCTGCAGGTACTCAAATGGGGTACCCCAGAGGAAGGAAACGAGATGGAGGCGCAAGAGCCTCGGAGCGCTGTGAGGGAACCGGAGGGCCCCTGGTCCACAAAGAAGAAGATAAAGGGCCGAAGGAAATTCAAGAAACTTAAAACCCCCACAACGGAAGCCGAAGGGGACTAAGTGATCAGAGGCTCGCTATTAGTGAGACTGAGAGATTAAATCAAACAGCCCCGGCCTGGGACGCTGAGCTTAACAAGGGGGCTGCGGTGGATGGACTTGCATTCACCTTGGTGGCTTGCCCGTTGGCAGGCGTCATGATAAAGAGGCGAAGGCGGGAGGAGGGAAGGGAGGGAGTTGGGGTTGGGGATCTTGGGGACCCACACAGTCTCAAAACCACATTGGAAGGTGGCAGCAAGCACAGATCCGGGAAGAAGGTATACACAAGACAAGGACCCAATGGCGGACAATTAGAATAGGGGCTGGGCTGAGTCACTGAGAATTGGCTCACTCAATGTAAAGGGTTCCTCTTGGGGAGGGAAATGAAGAACGCTAAAAAAGATATCCTCTTCGTACAGGAAACTAGAACGGTCACGGGAGAGGAGAGGGCCATCCCGGGAGCACACTTGGGCCAGACCTTCTGGGCATCCGCTCCCACGAAACGGAGTGGAGTCGGGATCATCCTGCAGAGAAACCAGAGACTCACAGAGGTAACCAGGTGGGGGAGGGAAGACGGTAGAGCCATGATTATATCAGGTGACTTGCACAACTCCAGGGTCTCCCTAGCAGCGATCTATTGTCCTAATGTGGGCCAGGTTGAATTTCTCAAAGAGGCGATGGGAGAGATAATGGCCAGGACAGAGGGGCTCCTTATACTGGGTGGAGACTTTAACATGTGGGCAAATCGGGAACTAGATCATAGTGGAGGGGCCATCCCGTTAGGCAGCCGAGGGGGCAGACCCCAGGGGAAATTCCGGGAGCTAATGTGGGGCTATGGGCTCGTGGACACATGGAGGGAATTGCATCCGGAGGGTAAGGGAAACACCTTCTACTCAGCGGTCCATGGCACCAGAACTAGAATAGATTATCTTTTCATGGGGCACCAGAACATGAGCCGAGTGGAGTCCTGCATCATCCGCCCGGTTAGCTGGTCGGACCACGACATGGTCTGGGCAGATATTAGTGTATTGGGTCTGAAACCCAGAGAATCCCTATAGAAATACAAGGGGCCTCATTAGGACCCTGGCGGAGAGGGTTTTACGCCAGCGTAGTGCATGGCGTACCTCTCCGCCATACTACGAGTTCCCGTAGCGCCATGGCGGCCTTTTCCGCCTGGTTTTACCAGGCGGAGAAAACCATGGCGCTACGGGACCTCGTTGTTAATTACGCCACCGTATTTTACGGTGGCGTAATTAACTCCTTCCCCACTCCCATTATACCCTATGGGGCAAAAATGGGAATGGGGAAGGGCAGAATGGGGATTGGGGATTTACCGCTCCGCCGAGGTCGGAATGGGGCGGTAAATCCGCCAACCCCCATGGCGCTATCGGCGGCTTTCCGCCATGCTTCGCGGTGCATTTAGCACCGCGAAATCCGCCTGGGTCGTAATGAGGCCCAATGACTTCCTGCTAAGGGATGTGGTTTTTAAGGAGGAGATGGAGAAGGCGATCAATGAATATTTTGAACTCAATAACACGGGTGAAGTCAACATAGAGAAAGTCTGGGAGGCAGCAAAGGTGACCTGGAGGGGTGTTCTGATTAGAGAGGGGGCTTCCAAAAAAAGGACCAGGACTCTCCTGGCTCATAGGCTACGGGCGGAGATAATAGCATTGGAGGGATCTGAAGGGAAGAGGGACGAGGAGAGCGAAAGGGACTTGGGTGATGCAAGAGAGAAAAGGCAAGAGCTGAGAGCATTGGAGATGGGGAAAATTGTAGCGGGCCTCCAACACCTGCACCAAAGGTATTGTGAGAAAGGGAATAAGGCCGACGCCATGCTGGCGGCCAAACTCCGGGGCCAACGGAGAGATAGATGGGTGTCAAGGATCTCATGCAGGGATGAGGGGACAAAAACGGATCCCGAGGGAATAGTGGAGGAATTTGCGGGGTTCTATGAGACTCTCTGCGGGAGGGAAGGAGAAGTGGAGGCGGAGGCACTGGGAGCATACCTCGGAGGAGTAACATTACCTGTGATGGACCCCCCAGAGGCATCAGCTTTAGACGCCCCAATAACGAGCGAGGAGGTACTCAAGGAAATATCGGGTCTTAAGCTGGGCAGGGCCCCCGGGGAGGACGGATTTACCGCAGGCTTCTATAAGGCCCTTGGAGGCCTACTAGTGGGGTTTCTGGCGGGCCTATTCACAAATATCATGAGGACCGGGAGGTCGCCTCCGTCTTTTGGCAAAGCACTGATAACAGTGATCCCGAAGGAGGGCAAAGATCCAACAGACTGCCAGTCATATAAACCAATCTCCCTCCTGAATGTGGACGCTAAACTGTTCACCAGGATTATAGCCACGAGACTAGACAGCCATATGCCGGTACTCATCCACTCCGAACAGGTGGGCTTCATACAGGGGAGACAGGGGGCGGACACCCTCCGAAAGACCCTGCATCTGATGAGGGAAGCGGCCCCGAAGGAAGACAACCCTGTCTTGGTGGCAATCGACGCCGAAAAGGCGTTCGACAGGGTGGACTGGGAGTTTCTACATGGAGTCCTTGTCAAACTGGGCTTTGGCGAGGGAATCAGGTGATCCATTAAGGCCTTATACACAGACCTCTCGGCTAGAGTCACGGTGAATGGTTGCCTTTCACGAACATTCAGCCTTCAAAGGGGGACGAGGCAGGGCTGCCCCCTCTCCCCAATCCTGTTCGCCATGACCATGGAAATACTCACGGAGTACATCAGATGTGCCCTGATGGTCCGCGGTATTGCTGTTGGAGGTTGGACCTTCAAGCTCGGCCTCTATGCAGATGACATACTGCTCCACCTGATGAACCTACTAGCTCGGTCCCGGCGGCCGTTCGGGTTATTGAACGGTTCGGCCAATTCTCAGGCTTCAGGATGAACATAGGGAAGTCAATGATCTTCCCCTTTGCCCCAGACGCAGACAGGGTCTTCACAGAGCTGTCCCCCCTGGGGTTCCAAATTCGCACCGAAGGGATTAAATACCTGGGGATCAACATCGTCCGGCCCAACGAAGATCTAAGCCAGGCAAATTACCCCCCGCTGTTTGACAACTTATTTAAAGATATGGAGACATGGGGTAAGGGGCAAATCTTGTGGATGGGAAGGATAAATGCTGTAAAGATGAACCTTCTCCCCAGGGTCCTGTACGTTTTCCAGATGCTCCCTTTGGAAGCCCCAGACACACTTCTTAAAGAAGCCATAAATCGTATAACGAGATTCATATGGCAAGGCCAGAGACCCAGAATAGGTTACAAAACACTCACCCTCCCCAAGGATAGAGGGGGGGGTCGGCCTCCCAGACGTACGAACTTACCACAGAGCAGCCCAGCTCAAAACCCTGGCCCCCCACCTCAGAGAGGACCCCAACAAACAATGGGCCTTTCTCGAAAACTCCCTCCTGAGCCCGGTCGCAGTGGGTGAGTGGTTCTGGGTCCCAATGAAAAAGCTGCCAAGGAGAATCAGAGATCACCCAATACTAGTAACAATGTGGAAGGCGTTGGAGGGTAAGGGACATGGTGAGAAGGTGACCACTTGGCCCTCCCCCATGAGTCACATCTGGTCCACACCAGTTTTAGAGGAAATCCCAGGCCATGAACACTATCAGCCCTGGTTTGACGCGGGCCTATGCAGAGTTGGTCAGTTGGTCAGGGAGGATTCCTTTATAAGCATCCAGGAGCTTGAAGAATCCTTGGGAATAGGTAGGCTCTCCCCACTCCTCTACCTGAGACTCAAGGGAATCCTAATGAAACCAAAACTAAAGCCCAAATTACAAAGAAAACTCACCCCAGTTGAAAAAATCTTAGATACCCATGTAGAAATGAGAGGCCTCATCTCACTCCTTTACTCTGCCCTTTTAACCCCCCGGGAGGGAACCACCAAAAGCCTCAGGGGGAAATGGGAAAGAGAGTTGGGTTGTAGGATCGGAGATGGTCTCTGGGGGCGACTCTGTAGTAGATCATTTAAGACCTCGATCTCCTGCCAATACAAAACCCATGCTGTCAAACTCCTGCACAGATGGCAGTATGACCCGATCACACTTTCTAGGATGTTCCCAGACGTAATCCCCCTTTGCTGGCACGGGTGTGGGGAAAGGGCAAACTATTGGCACATGTGGTGAACATGCGGGAAGGTCCAAACTTACTGGGCCGAAGTCCTTAGCTGGCTGAAAGAGGCGGGAGAAGGTGTGCTCCCGCTGGACCCGATATTGATACTGTTTGGCCTGCAGCATAAGGATGACCACTGGGAAAAATTACGGGACCTCTCGCACTCCCTACTGTTGGCAGCCAGAGCAGCCCGCGCTAGAACGTGGAAGAGGCCCGCCCTCCCCTCGAAGAAAGAATGGGTGATGATTGCCAAAGACATATTCCTAATGGAAAGACTCACTGCGGCTTTACATGGTTCAAGTACCCAAATAGAGACAGACTGGCTGCAATTTCAAGAGGTGTTTGGCAATACATAGGCCACGTCCTGAGACCCTCAAGCGTCCTTGGCCCGGCCCAAAAACAAGCCCCGACATGGAACGAATGGCCTTGGAACCTGGAAAGCCGGTCGACCACTGGCAGAGAAAACCCGGATTGACGCTGCCCTATGCCGCATCATTTCTATAAGTAGACAGCAGCGCTCGAGATACTGTGTGGGGTGGGTGGGAGGGGGTGTGGGGGGTACAAACTCAGGGAATAATGGTTTATAGTTTGATTTGTTGAGGGCGATTGCCCAAATCGTGTAATTTGCGTACCTATGCTGTTGTTTTCCAAAAATCTATAAAAATGTAATTAAAAAAAAAAATTATGGCTCAGTCTCCATAGCCACCATCGACTTATCTGCTACATCCGATGCAGTTTACAGAAGTCTACGTTGGACCAAATAAAAAAACGGAAGGATTCCTAATGGTCTCCTATGTCTATTGATTGCTATGCAGGAACACACTGTAATTAAGGTCAAACTTAATGCGTCTGGTGTCTTGTCGAGACCAAGTAAAACAACAAGGGGTGTCAGATAGGGGTGCATACTGGCCCCCTGTCTCTTTAACCTCTACATGTCAGATGTGGAGCACTATTTACATCTGGTAGTATTTGCTCCACCTAAACTAAATAACTTGAGAGTTATTTACTTAAGCTATGCCGATAACCTTTTATTATTTGACATCAATGAAATTGGGCTGCAAAGACAGTTTAATGCCTTCGGCTGCTTTGTAAAGACTCATGTATTGATTATTAACTCAAAGAAGACTAGAATTATGCATTGTTCAAGGAGAAAGAAACCAACTAAATTTCGATGGTGGGTAGAAGACCAACAACCAGAATGGGTCCAAAGTTTCATGTATTTGGGCTTGCCGATTGTGTCAGGTCCAAGTAAAATCCAGATTGGTGAGTGGTTGCGGACTAGATCTATTAGTTTAACTAACCAAATGAGAAGAGTAGATGTGAAATATGGTAGATATTCGTTTTTACCAACTCATCGATTCTATGCGGGTAAAATTGTCCCCAAATTGTATATGGTCGTGAAATCCATCATTTTTGGACAATTGTTGCCCTTCCAAGGATTGAAAGTACAATATGGAAACGACTATTACACTTGCAGAAATATGTACCTTTAGTTGCCATTCAATATGAACTTGGAATAAATTCATTGAAGTCTCAAGCAATATAGGGGCTGCTCACAATGTATGGGAAAACATTAGACCCCCCTGGTCTAGTCTCTGTATCAAGACCTGGAGTCTGCAATGACGAGCGGTAAGGTCCTTTACTTAAACTAAAGTTTCTGTTTTTTGTGAAGGGATCTTGACCAAGTTGGGCCTTTCTAAGGAAGATCTAGGGAGAGATCCCACAGGGGTAAAAGGTGCTCTCTATAGCCAGGACTGTATTGAGATTGTTCAATATATGCACAACTACGACTCCTTAAAACAACTGAAAAAGGAACACAAGAGTCGGGGGAAGCTTGCACCTTATCTGTCTATATCCTAGTGGTAGGGTGAGGAGGACTTTTGTACTGTTTTGTCTTAATTTGTTGCAGACTAAAGAGCTAGTGGTTCGCTATGGGTTATGTGGGGTTGCCATGGCCAATTGTCATTTTTTGTGGAAATAAGGAAGGGGTGGAAAATCTTGAACATCTGATCCTGTATTACCCAGCGTTGACCTCTAATACAGCATTATATTTCAGAAGGTTTTTCCATAGAGGGCTTGGAACGGGAGTGGGGAACTTGTGGTCGAAGTTACTATCTGGGCACACCACTAGCACAGTTGTTGCAGTAGTGGGATTGGTTAACAGTCTTAACCTAGAGGGTAACTCGAAGATGATTGCTAGCCCCTTACCGGTGGACGCCAAAATAGATCATACTAATTAAACTCAACATTCTGTCTGTTACATATGTCCTAAATATGAATGATGCTGCTTAAGTTGTCCTAACCATGGCTGTTTTTATGGTTATGTAATTGTTGTTACGTATCAGTATCAAATGTCAAAGTCACAGGACTTGCTCAATGTTATATTTTTGAAGAGTTTCAATGTAGCTTGTTTTGGGAGTGATGTTTTTTATGTCTGCTGCGTTTTTTATAAATAATTTATGATTAACTGTTTTTATCTATTTAATGGTAATGTAATATGTGTACTTGTTTGAATATGCTATGAATTTGTATGTACTGTTTTTGTATTTTATGTGGATTTTGTTAAAGGCTTAATTGCCAACAACAATAATGAAAAATAAAAGTTCATGCTTTTTACTGTTATAAATACATGTTTTTATCCTAATGTTTAATACAAATGACTCAGAGAGAGAGAGGATTAGATATGTTTATCCCTACTGGCATTGTGAGTTACCATACACATCTTCATCCATTACACCGTTGCCACCCATGTCACAATGAAAAAGTCATGTTTTGTTAAAAGGGAAACCAAGTTGGTTAGAGCATGACTTTCTTAACAGCAAAGTTGTGGCCTAATTTCTTTCATTCCATCAAACATACTGAAGCTGGAAGGTTGAGTAGTCCATTGGGAATAAATTGATCAAATGTTTAGTTTGAAATGATTTTTACTTTTATAAAACATTGTTTTATATTAGTTTTAGTGCATATAACTCGAGTCACTGATTTCTTTTAAATCCCAATTGATATAGCAAGTTCCCTTATGCATCTTCAGCCATTATACCTTTGTTGGCCATGTCAGAATGAAAAAAGCTATGCCATTCCAAGGTCGCAGGTTAAAGACTTTCATTTGCCTGAAAATACTCAAAATAGAAAGTTCAGCTAGCAGGCAGGAGTTGGTCAAATGTTCGTTTTGAATGCTTTTTTACTTTTATAAAAACATTGTGTTATCTTAATCTGTTATTTTAAATGAGAGAGAGGGAGAGCAACAATGGGCCTCATTACGAGTGGGGCGGTAAGGGATAATGGGCACCGGTAAGGAGACCGGTGCTGGTAATCCCTTACCGCCCTACTACGAGTTCCCTTAGCGGGTCCCTTCCTTAACGCCTGGTCTGACCAGGTGTTAAGGACGGGACCCGTTAAGGGACTTCAGAGCTAATAATGGTACGGCAATTTGCGGTACCGTTATTAGCTACTTTCCCATTCCCATTGAGCCCTTTTGGGGCTCAATGGGAATGGGGAATGGTTTGGTGAATGGGGACTTACCGGTCCCGCCAAGGTGGGACTGGACCGGTAAGTCCCCCTTTCACCAACCCGGAGTCGGTACCGGTATGGGAGGCAGTCATGGCGCAAATAGCACCATGACTACCACCATACTCGGAATGAGGGCCAATATGTATATCCCGACTGGCATTGCTAGTTCCCATATGCATCTTCATCCACTACCCCTTTGCCAGCCGTGGCATAATGAAACAATTTTCTAAAGGGCGTCCCAGTAGCTCAGTGGTCACAGCAGGGGTTCAGGAACAGCAAGAGGTCATGTTCACGCCCATCATTGGCCTGAAAATACTCAAACTCAATATCTGAGCTGCCGATTGGGAGGAAATAGCTTTTCGTGTTTAGCTTTTAGTTCTTTTTCCTGTTATAAAAACATTGTTTTACCTTAATTTACAAATGACTCACTGAGAGACCGGCAATATGGTTATTTGCGGTCCGATAGCACAACGAGTAGAGTGCTCTGTGCAGAGCCTGATGACGCAGGTTCGATTCCCGGCAAGGCCAAACTCAGCTTTTCATCCTTCCGAGGTCGTGGGTAATAATAAGCAGTGCTCAGATGCCTGAGGGTCCGTAACGCTATACAAATGCTAAATGCTTATTATTTATTCCAACTGGCGTTTGCTCGTTCCCATATGCATTTTCATCCACCGAGGCAAGGCATCTGATCCCCAATGGCACTTGTACTGCAGAGGGAGAAGGTCCCCAAGGACTACTCTCAGCCAGACCTTGCTTCACATCTTCTCTGATTTCTCTAAAGCCAGTGTCCCTCTGATGTAATGCAATGACGTCGCTGTAAAAAAAGCTGCCAGATGTGCCCTTGGGTTCTGAATGGGCCGAATCACTCCTTTTCATGTCACCCCACCATCTGCCCGGGATAGATATTTGTGTTGCCGTCTGCCAAGCCCTAAACCTCTGGAGTTGCTTGCCAGACATCAGGGCAGATAGCCTTTGCCCCACCTGATGGTAAGGGCAAGGAGGGTGACCTGCTTGGGGAAGGGCAGCAGCCACAGTGCTGCACTGCTGTGAGAGCTGGAATGAAAGGCAAAGAATAACTATTAAAGGCGAACACTTTATACTGGTAAATGAACTTGCAAAGGGAGCAACCCAAATACTCCTTGTGCTATGTAAAAATGAAGTCGGGAAAAGGATGCAGGTATTACCGCTTTCTGGGATTCCAATTCATAACTTTACAGACTCAAAAAACACATGGTTACGCCATTAGCATCTGATAATTGTTTTTCACTTATTCCTAATTTTGTAATGAGGGCCTTTGCTTTTGAATGAAAATGACTAATTTTCCACATAAGTCGAAGGAGACATCCATTGATTAGACAGGTCAACATGACTTTTTTTCTGAAATAAGTCAAAGTGAGGCACCTTAGAGTGCAAGCCATCACTGTATGCCTTAAATTAATCAGTCGCACAGAAACATTGACTGCTTGTTCCTTGCACTCCCATACAATCAAGCGAATTCCCAGCTTCAACGCGTGGCTTCACTTGCGTGTTACCATGGTTGCTAAGTACACTCTAAAGCTCAGCCTAAATGCTTTACATTTCCCTGCATCACTGCCTATTAATTGCCGAGGGGGCGGAGGTGGAAGCACCTCCATGTTTAGCTTTCTTCCTTTCTTGCTGTAGCTTCGCAATCCACAGGTGAATGGAAGGGAGAATTACCGCCGTCTCCCTCCGCTTCCTCGGATGTCAATTGCGGGCGCACTCTTCACTTGGCCCTTTAATCTGGAACTATTTTTGCTTTTTCTGGCTGCGCTCTGTGCCTCACGTATCATCTGAATGAATAGATTTCGCTTGAAATCCCCATGAATGGGAGCGTAAAGGATGACTATAGAAGGAATCACCCTGTGCCATCTCTCTATACCTGACCATCTGGGCTTCACGAGCAGGTGCACCGTAGATATGTGCTCTGCATGGCTCACATAGGACGCCATTAGAGCATAAATATGGTTCCAAGTGATGCGTCCTCTGCTATGGGTTTTATTTAAGTATAATAAAACAGTCATCTATACACACATAAAGAAAATTGAGGGTCATTACATGTCCCCCCCCCCCCCGTCTGGAAAAATAGCTGGTAAAATTGCTGGTAATTTTGGCACTGGCAATTTTTCTGGACCGGGCAAACACATGTTTGCTGGTAGGGGCACTGACTTACCACCAGGCCTGGACTGCCAGTAAAACAGGCCCCTACCGGCAAATAAATGCTGTACTGCCAGTGCCGGTAATTCTGGCAGTCCCTTCCATGGAGTAATGGGGCTTTACTGGCAGTTCCACCACCTAGACTATCCCAGTGTTACTGGGATATCAGGCAGCGGACACGGTAGGGTCAGTTTGCTGGTATCCCGCCAGAATTACCAGCTGGATACCGGCATACTTGTAATGAGCCCCATAGACACATTAATAAAACTTGTATACATATGTAAACACTTAGAGCGAAATAAATACCTGTTGATTTTTTAAGTATAATAAGTGTTATAAAAAACCTTCACTAAATACATAAAAGACCTAGGACCTGATTTACAAAGCATTTTTCAATGGGATATTCCCATTGAAAAACGCATTATGACTCAGGGCATTAAACAAATCAATACAACCGGCTATAAACACATAAAAACATAAAAACATAGATCAGTATAAATACCCCATTTGTAAATTAATTCTTACAAAAAAGAACGAAATCAGGAAAAAATCAATTTAAATTTTAGTAAAGTCACGTCACATCCGTACTACGCTGTATAATTCCTTTGTACTCTATCAGCCTTCCAACACGACTGAGATAGCACTAAAAGAACATTACCGCCATTAACAGCAAGCTCCCTCTTGAAGAATATGGAGCCAGAAAGTTTCTGTATTCATTTCTTGTACACCTTGAACATATCTGGGCATGGATCGACTGCAGGCACTCCCCAACACCACACAGTCAATACACAGATGTTGCAATGTCTCTACTGCAGAAACCTTCCTACAAAAGCAACATCATCTTCTGTTTCTCCTCCACTTCTGCCATCCACCAAATACTTTATGGATTTTGGAAACATTGAACCCGGATCCCATGAAGGTTCTTCTTAGCCTTTGTAATGGAAGCTCGTCAATATAGGAAGGGCAACTGCGACAATCGGTAAACACATTTACAGATTCGGTTGATCTCTTTTTTTGAGTTACACACTGAAAATAAGAATTATATTCCAAATAGTAGCCTTTTCATTTGACCTCATTGTTTCGAACTCCAAATTCCTGAATACTGACATGAGTGTTTTGTTACCATTCTAGTCAAGTTAAAATGTCCTCTCGTAACCTGGATTGACTTGGTTTCCATAAACATGAATCCTGTCCTTACCAGAGTCAAAAACCTGGGGTCTTCAGCTAGGTGGATCTTACCTTAGTATAACAAGGTTCTGCTTCTAGCTTAAGTGACTAATGAGACTGGCCCGGAACCTGGCCATATGTATTCCATGGGCAACCTCATAGGGTGCCCCAGTGCCCTTCTCCAATGTTGTCCCAACAGGCGCTTAAGATATTTTAAATTGTCAAAGTCTCATACATCTAAGCCAAACAGCATGGTACATGCAAGTTTAGTTTAATATGCTTCAATAAGCGACTCAACTCGTCATAACTCTCATGATTTGGACACTCTCATGTACTAAAGCCCATGGTAAAGATCCAGGGAATTTAAAAGCATGCACAAACTCAATAGGGTACCCATTACTGTGCCACCTGTAGCAAGTGTTGTTTTGTTATTAAAAGACATTCGTTTAGCTTTTCTCAAGATTTTATTTCAAATTCATGCACTGTCGATTATTTATGAAACTTGGTCAAGATCCAC
This sequence comes from Ambystoma mexicanum, assembly GCF_040938575.1. Classification (NCBI taxonomy): domain Eukaryota; kingdom Metazoa; phylum Chordata; class Amphibia; order Caudata; family Ambystomatidae; genus Ambystoma; species Ambystoma mexicanum. Next base: position 990,348,639 of record NC_090927.1, on the reverse strand, counting down.
TGCAGACTTACAGAAGTTGTGTGAAGGAGAATAAGTTCATCAGCATAAGTTAATGTATAAATGAGCCATACTAGACCTCTTTGCCGCCTTTCACACCGTTGATCACACCTTACTCCTCGATACCCTTTCCTCCTTTGGTCTCAAAGGCTCTGTCCTCTACTGGTTCTCCTCCTACCTTTCCAACCACTCCTTTGCTGTCTCTTGGGGTGGCCGCTCCTCCCCTACCCACTCCCATGACTTTGGTGTTCCCCTAGGCTCTGTGCTTGGCCCTTTCCTCTTCTCACTTTGCACCTCCTTTCTCACCCCAATCATCTCTTCCTTTGGTATCTCTTACCATTTCTATGTCGATGACACCCATCTTTTCCTCTCCTTATCTTCCTTCACTCCTGACATCCACCTCAAACTCTCTTCCTATCTCACCGCTATCAAAAACTGGATGTCCTCCCACTTTCTCACCCAAAACACTGACAAAACTGAAGTCTTATTTCTTCCTGCTAACACCCTTCCTCCTCCTTCTCCCCCTCCTTTTATCCTCTTCCCCCGTGCTCACCTCCCCATTTCTTCCTCTGCCCACAATCTAGGCCTCCACTTCGACTCCAACCTCTCCTTTACTCACCATATCTCTCTTGCATCCCGAGCTTGTCGCTACCACCTCTACAATGTTCGTAAAATCCGATCCTCCCTCACCTTCCATGCCACCAAACTCTTAATTTCTTCCCTTATCTTTTCTAGTCTATTCTACTGTCTGCTCTCCTTTTTGACCTCCCTGCCTCTCATCTTGCCCCCCTCAAATCCCTCTACCCCTCTGCAATCCGCACTCTCTGCTCCCTCTCTCCTCATGACTCCATCTCCTCTTCGCTTTCCTCTCTTGGTTGGCTTTCCTTTCACTCTCAACTTAAATTCAACTTCCTCTGTCTTGTGTTTAAATCTCTTTATGATCTTGCCCCTCCCTACCTTTCCTCCCTCCTCTCTTTCTACTCTCCTTCTCGCACCCTCGTCCTGCTGACCACTTCCTTCTCACTGTTCCTCCCTCACCCTGTGCCTCTTCCCGCTTCCGATCCTTTCAGCTCCTTGCCCCTCTACATTGGAACTCTCTACCTCTTCCTATCCACTCCATCTCCTCTTACTCTTCCTTCCACTCCCCCTTAAAATCCCACCTTCTTTATCCCCCCTCCTGACAGCTCCTTACTACTTCCCTTGTGCTTTTCCCCTGTCCAGGTTTTTAATCCAATGATCTTAGCAAATTGTTCTGCTTACTGTTCTTGATTATTTGACTCAAGTCTTGTACTTATTGGTTCTAATGTATTCTTGTTGTTTTAATGTAAAGCGCTTTAGTTTAAAGCGCTATATAAAATGTAATAAATACAAATATAAATATAACTCTCTTCCCAGGATAAATATATAATCTTTTTTATCGACCAAGGAAACTGAGGTATAGTATGCAGGTGTATCCCCACCAGCTCTCCAATTATTAATTCTAAAATGAAATATTTACCCTAACCAATAGAACATTTTTAGTCTCTTTTCTTTTTTCTTGTTGGTGGTACATCTAGATTCCAGGCGTCATCTAATATTATCTTATCCTCATATTCACCTGATGTGACTAGGCATTTAGCACTGATCGTCATCTAATATGATCTTATCCTCATTTTCACTTGATGTGACTGGGTATTTAGCACTGATATCGCCCATGATAATAATGCACTCTATTGGGCAGAAGTCAACCCATTCTTTACCAAATCTACTATCAAACACCATATAATTAATGTATCTTTTATAATGTGTCTCTAAGTGAACCTCTGTTGCTCTGCATTTTTTTCCTTCTAGCACAAACGCGTCCTCCCTGAGCTATACTCCTGGTCCTTATACAGTTGTATAGATCTGACCTACAGGACCTTAGAGATTTAGCATAAGAAAGTGAGTCTATCCCTAAAGGGGGAGTACTCCTGGCAGGACATTAGGATTAAACGGATTTAGAATCCAATTATTTAGAAAATGCATGTTCCTTATAAGAATGATATGTCTTCCTTTAGGATGACCCTATTTACATTTGAAAGCTGATTCACAAATGGTCTTCCTATCAAAACACAGCATTTCAGTTGACCAGACCTCCGGTAGTCCTATGATCTCACAGCCCACTCTAAACTCCTTTTAGGGGCCATCGTTGGTTGTCCTTGCCCCTATCCTACCTTCTATAAACTACATCAGTGGAAAATGGAAGTCCATCATTTTCTCAGAATCCCTAGGTCTGATGCAGAAGGAGGGTGACAGTAGAGGGTAGTGGGGAAGTTGGCTATACCACTAGTATTCCTTGTTGGGCCCGAATTGTCTATGCAATTCTCACAAATCTCCTATGTACTCCTTGGACCATGGGGACAATTCAGAGAAATGAAATAGGATTGTTAGATGCCAGACGCGATATAAAATTGGAAATGAGTACCTAAATACAATGGGGTTTGTGTCACCTTTATGTTCCCAGTGACCTTATAGGCAACTTGAACTTTGCTGTAGTTATCAACGAGCGATCACTCAATACCCGGTGACAGAATATACTCATGTAGTTGATAGCTACCAATTGACACTTGAATATACTTCTATTGGCCCTTTGAGATGCTATTGCAAATTAGAAAGTGTACAACAACATTCTGTGACAGGTTGAAATATTGTGGGGAAAAAATAATTCACACAAATAATTACCTTATGGACATATAGCTCAAAATAATGTTGCAATACTAGGTGCTCTATAAGCAACCAAAAATACAAACATAACAGACAAACTAAATTAACTTGAGAAGTTGGCATGCCCAACTTCGCGCTCCTTTCAAATCATTACATTTTTCTCCTAGTGCTGAATCACTTTAATTGTGTCCACTAGAGACATAAAGAAATTACTCAAGCAGGGAACCAGTGTGTGGAACTGCGACGAATTGGATTCTGCTCTGCAGGAATACAAGGGTGAGTATGGGTAAAATGGGCCACTCAGCCCTCACACTTCTACAAACCAAAACACAACGCAATCATAGAGGTAAAACAGGGACAGTTAAGAGATATACCTCCTTTGCCTTTTGTTGTAACGTGGGGCGAGGGAAGGCTATGCTCTTAAGAGTGGTGTGAGCTGAACCAGTAGTGACCCACATAACACAGTATCACAGTTGTAGAACAAATAGACAATACTGTATGAAAACCCACCCCAAAAAGAACAAAGAACATGCGGCAAACTGGAGAAAGTAGTACTCTTGAGCATAGTTTCATGGGTGGTAGGTATTTAACTAGCCACAAAATGATGTCTTGGTTGAAAACAGGAGCAATTGTGACCTAACAAGTCTCTAGGGTCCAAGTGGACCGAGGGGGCAGTTCAGAGTCAACAATACCTGAATTCAGTTCATAGTGGGCTGCCAAAATCAGACCGAGTGTGGAACGCAGATGGGAGTGGATTAAGCTCAGTTCAGGCATGTTGGAACGTGTGGGCCCAAGCAGCAAATGGGTGTCAAGTAAGGGTGAAGGCAGGTGCTCTGTAGGGCAGAAGGGTTGCTTTCAATGATGCAGGGGTGCGCAGTGCCAGGAACGCTTCACTGTTGGCCAGGCCGAGTTGGGCTTTAGCCACCTGGAGGGGGTCAATGATTAACCCTCCAGCAGTTCAAAACCTCGTCAGACAGTCGTCAAAGTGGTGATCTTGGGTGGGTCAATGTGCATTCAGTGAAGCGGCAGTTCAAGAGATAGCTCAGTCGAGCCATATTTGTAACCCCTGGCTTGAGTCGGTGTGTGACTCTACAGTGATACGGTTCAGGTCCCAGCATTGAGCAGTCACTTTGGGAGTAGCGTGTGACAACCTTTAACTAGGACACAATGCTGTATGGAGCTGGTTGAAAGTGCAAGCAGGTTCGAAGTGCTGGAGGGGTGCTGTAACCAGCGCCAGCATCTCTCCTCTTGTTCCAGGTGCGGTGAACACAGAGCGACTAGTTCGGAGTGGTAGAACAGGGAACGTCAGCTGGTCTGGTCCACTGGTTGCCGTGAGGCCCACACAGGGGTACTCGAGGATAGGATGGCTACATTCAGGGTCTGCTGTCCCAAAAAATGGTCGCAATGACCATTTGCACTGGAGATTCCAGTGCAGAGTGGTAAGTCCTGATCCACAGAAACCACTCCTGATGTGCCCTGGATGTAGGTAGGGAACAGATCTTTCTTCTGTCTTGGATGATTGCTTCTATACATCAGGCTGAGAACTTTGGAAAGTGCAACTTTCCCAAAGGAAGTCCAGTGAGATGTTCAGAACAAGTCTGCACCATGAAAGGATCCGAAAAGGCCTGAGCAAATCTGAAGAAGCGTTTGGAGATTCCTTCTTTTAAAGGCCAATGTCCTCAGGTGATTGGACTAAAGCCAGCCTGCTTTAGTGGTCGACTCCCTGCTCTTGAATGGAGTGGACTTTGCCCATCTGATGTCACACTCAAAGTGCTTTGCTCCAGAAGAGGTGGAGCTAACAGGACAGAGAGAGAGGGACTGTCAGAATCAAGATGGTGGAAGTCTTCTTCCATTGACCAGAGCCCTCCTTCCTATCATAATCCTGCCCCCATCCCTTCTCATTGGAACAAAGACCTTTAGAGATGCAGCGCTTGTGTGAGGCTACTCCTTTTGAATAGGTGTGCTCCTTTGATGCCCAGGCCCAGGACAGCTGCCTGCTGTGTGGCTGTCTCAGGCAGAGGGTGTTACCTTTCCTTACCTGTCCTGCCATTTGGCTGGCTACACCCGGCTGACCAGAATACACCTCACCATCCACAGCAGAGCAGACTCACAGGTACTGAAGCATGTGAAATATCAATTGGAATGTGGCAGCCATGATCATAAGCAGTACCATGCACTATGCGTACATTTGAGAGATTACCCTGCCACCATCATGGGCTACTTATGATCATCATTGTTTGTGTACAGGGGTGCATATCTTAAATGCTACCCCTGCGCAGCAGACATTTTACTTTTCCTGTTGCCTTTGGGCATCTGTGACCACTGGACCTGCTCGGGCCATTGGTAGAGCAGGTGCTGCAACTCAGGGTACCAGGGGAGCCGACTTATGAATTTCCCGGGGGTTTCCCAAATATAGGAAGTGACATCACTGGCAGTTATTTGACAGCATTTGCATGCATTCGCCAACTTGGTGCAATGGGGTTTGGGGGGCACAGGACAGTGGAAACATTGATTCTAAGTGATTTGGCCGCGGTAGAAACTACTGTGGCCGAAACGTTTGAATGAGAAAGGTGCGAACTACCAAAAGTTTGCACCTTTCTCATGCAAACACACATACATACTTACACCCACACACACAACACACCCATAACACTCCCCCACCCACACCCTCAGCACACCCCCACCCACACCCCCAACATAAACAAACCCAACTTACCTTCATCATCACGCTGGGTTCCTGCAGCGCCAGTTCCCTTTCACTTCCGTTATCGGGAACCGGCGCCAGAGGGTCCTTTTCTTTTCTTTTCTTTTTAAATTTCTTTTAAATGGAAGGCTGCAGGGGTGTCCCCCGCAGCCCCCGCTCACTATACCATAAAGTATAGTGAGCGGGGCGATGCGGGGGACACCCCCGCAGCCCCTTTTCTTTTTTTTTTAAACAGAAGGCTGCAGGGGTGTCCCCCGCAACCCCCGCTCACTATACCATGAAGTGTAGTGAGCGGGGTGATGTGGATGACACCCCCGCACCGCCCAATTTTTTTTTTACAATGCTACTACCAAAGGTTTGAACTTTTGGTGTTCGAACCTTTGGTGGTATCATTTTTAGAACTTTTGGTCATTGCGACCATTTTTTGTCGGTCAAATCGGAAACATTGGCTAGCATGTACTGCATATACTAAAGTCAAGTAAGAAGGAGGATTAAGCCTTCCAGTTGCATTCTAGTGCACCATCACTGCCCCTACTCCACCTCTCTACAATCATTCAGGTTGTAGTAGACCTCAAAAGGCAGTGCAACACAACTAGGACGGGAGAACAAAATGCCATCCCATCCTGTGAGTGTGTCAAACCTCAGAGCATAGACTGTGCGTGTGCATCCGACCTTAGAGCACAATCTCACTAATTTGATGCAAATCTCGCAAGTGGGAGCATGGGAATCCTCTGCGAGTGTGTGGGCTGCAGACCCCGGATGACATGATCACTTCTTCAGTGTGAAACTCTGGCCAAGGCTCTTTGGGCAATCATTCAGGATGGGTCTCACACCTTTAAACAGTGTGATATATTGAGTGGGCACCTCACTCCTTGGAGCATATTATCACCCGTTGCTGGCAATCTCACAACTGAATGTACAATTTCACTCTTGGCCATCTCAGTGACCCATGTATATTAATGGAATCAGTCTCCCATCTGGGAAGACAATTATATTTCTGTTAAAACACTCCGAATTCTCGCTCCAGTTTACTCGATCTATAGATCCATACCATATTCATTCAATGTGTGTGCAGGGGTGATAACTTGTGTCTGAGAGAGCTCATTCCTTAATTCAGGAGAGATAAAGGGGTAACAACCCCCTTTATGTGGGATCAGGCTCATTTTGCCCTATGCCCCTCACTGCAAAATGAGTGAGCAGGTTTTAAGACCCTGCTAATTCTGCTATCCTACAGGCTCAAGCCTTCTATCCCTTGCCCCATCACAGCTTCCAACATTCTGAGCAGCAGCTTATGTACAGCAGGCAGCTCGAAACATGCCTGTTGCCAATTGAATGTAGCCAGATCTAGTATTTAGACATTGGGAGAGTGCCATGAATCCACATTGGTGGTGAAGAAGCACTCAACATACAGAACACAATGGTATAGTGTTGCAGTCCTGCTGAGAAATGACAATTTGGTCTGTTTAAATGTAAAGCAGAGTGGCTGAGAAGTACACGCACTGTGCCATTAAAAATACAGCAGCTGTGGTGGGTGGAAGTGCTGCTTTGGTGGCATCAAGACTATGTAATTCCCTGCGGGGTAGTGTTGGTCATTTTCTATTGAACTATGGCAGCCCTACTGAGAAGTGCCATTAAAAGTGAAGCTGTCCAGTAGGCAGGATCAGTGCTGCCCCATAAAAGGTGTAGAAGCCTCTGTGAGAAGTGGCAGTGCTGTCCCAACTGGGAGTAGTGTAGTATTTTCACATTAACTATGCTTAAGCACTTTGGGTTATTGAATAGTGCTGCTACATTCGGAGTAATTCCATCCCTTTAAATATATTCGCTCCTGTATAACCACGACAGTGTTGAGTTATTCTGATGATGATAAAGATGTCAGACTTGCTCAATAGTTCTGGTTCTGTATCATTAAATGTACTTCAGATCTTCAGAGTCTCGGGAGGATAGCTCAGGGGCACCGTGCTCGCCTTGGAAGCGAGACAATACGAGGCAACACAGGTTTGATCTCTCTGTCCGCGCAACACAGGTTCGATGCCTCGGTCTGCGCTTAGAAACCTCTGGGTATTACGCGCATTATAAATAACCAATAAAAATCAATAAATATGCTGAGAAGTGCTGGGGCCTTGTCAATAAGAGTGTAGCAGCACAACTGAGAAGTGCTGTCCCATCAAAAGTATAGCAGTCCCACTAAGATAAACTAGCATTGCCTCAACAAAAGCATAGTATTACCGCTAAGAAGATTCAACAATTATAGAAGCCCTGTAGGGAAACAGCAGTACTACCCCATCAAGAGTATAGCTAACTGAGGAGTACCAGCATTGCTCCATTTCAAATATGGCAGCTCTACTAGAAAGTGCTGGCTCATATAGATTACACAGCCCTGCTGAAAAGTGCTGTTACTGTCTCTATAGAAGCCCAATAGCGCTGCACCATTACAGTTACAGCAGCCCTGCAAGTACTGTCCCATTGAATGCTATTACACCGAACAAGGTCAACAGTATGGCATGGTCCATACTGGGTTCTATGGGATAATTCTGCATTTTACCCATACACAGATGGAAAGTGACTCCATTTCTAAAAATCGCTTTGGGATGGTGTGCCTCTACATCTGAGCACCCCTTTTCCCAAGAGGGGTGCAGAGATGTACAAATACACCCAACCCAAAACGAGTTTTAGAATTTAAGGGACAGATGCAAAGCAAGAGCCTCTTGCTTTGCATCTGTGCCTCCATTTCTAAAAATCGTTTTGGGTTGGGTGTACCTCTAAATCTGTGCACCCCTCTTGCAAAGAGGCGTGCACAGATGTACAAATACACCCAACCCAAAACGATTTTAGAAATTGAGAGACAGACTTGCTTTGCATCTGTGACTCCATTTCTAAAAATCGTTTTGTGTTGGGCGTAGAAAGATACCCAATCCAAAATTATTTTTAGAAATGGAGGGACAGATGTAAAGCAGGAGCCTGTTGCTTTGCATCTGTCCCTCAATTTATAAACATCGTTTTTTATCCGGCTTTAACCCGGCCGCCAGAGAGAGACACAGTATGGATGGAACAAAGGGCCATCCATACTGCTTCTCTTCTCTCCGGCCCGGGAGGGAGGGGGGGCTCAGCCCCGACTTCATTCTGCCGGCGGATGCCCAGGCCCCGCAGCACCCACATACTCGGCGCCCCTGCAGAGTACTGATGAAACAGGCCACAGATCCATACTATCCTTTTGGTATGGAGCAAGCGAAAGGGGAATCTGATCAGCAGATTACTGCTTCTGAGATGCAACTACCCGCATTTTTTAATTATTAAATTCAAATAGTAAACCCAGCTCTTTGCACCCTTGCCAGGTGGCAGCTCCTCACAGGAACCTGCTCTTTATTTACCAAGGGAAGTGGATTGGTTTCATAGATGTATCATTATGACTTCCATTTGTTGTTACGTGTGAACATGCAATCTGCATCCTTGTTGATGTGATTTAAAGCTAACGTCTGGTAAAATCAGTGCTACCATCCTGCTTAGTGTTGGCTACTAAGAGCGCCACCAATAAGTCAAAATGATTGTTTTGCAGTACAGCTAGAAGGGAGATGCGGTTTGGGGGGAAACACAACTTTTGGATGTTGTTTGGTTATTTATCCACCCTTTGGCTGCCCATGGTATGCCAATTTCCCAATGTTAATTTCATTTATCCACCCTACCTGCCCATCCCCTATAAAATAGCACCTAATGGGATCTCTTTGAGTTAGATTCATCAAGCAGTCTGCTCTAAATGCCTGCCAGTGTTACTTCAAAGAGGTCTTGAGGGGGTTAATAGCTTTATTGCAGCTATAAACATGCTACTAGTGAAATTAACAATGTCTTAACCAAGTGTGCCTTCAGCCACTTGCTTTATAAGTACTATTTGTACCCTTGAACTGAAGTCCTGTTAATTAATAAGCATTGATGGTGGCACAGCTGAGTGGCAAACAAGATGGCTGCCAAGTAGCAGAGCTCTGGAGCCCGAGGACAAATCCTTTCGGTTCCATGTTTTAATATCCCCGCAAAAATATCGCCATACAAGAATGGCACAATTTTTTGTGGCAATATTAACCCATGGAACCTGCGGGGACCCCCCTGCAACCCACATATTTTTGTAAAGCGAGTGGGGCACACCCCTGCAACCCCCGCACCCATTTACCCCATAAATTATCCCCACAAATAATGTTGCCTATGGCCTTTCCCAGTGAGCATATATATGGTGACATTTTTTGTGGGGATAATATTTAAGCAATATGACCCGAGCGGCGGGGGCATTACTGACTCAGGTAATGCCCCGGGGCCCATAGTTATAACATCCCGATCGAAGGCCCCCGGCATTACCTGAGTCAGTAATGCCCCCGCCGGGAGGGTCATATTGCTTTTAGTACCCCGGCCCACAAGATTTGCAGGACCGGGGCACTAAAAGCATTTTATTCTGTCCAAAAACTGTTTCGGGACAAAAAAAACCCACAAAAAAAACAACCAAGAAAATGGCCACCTGGAAAGGGAAAACGGACTCCGTTTTCCCCTTCCATGGTGGCCATCAGGAGCCGATGCGCTTGAAACAGTGTTCCCAGCGCGTCCACTCCTGAAAAAAAAGGAGAAGAAGGTAAGTGGGGTTGGAAGGGAGGAAGGGAGGGGAAAAAAACATACCTCCACACGGCTGGAGGCTGCCATCATCCCCCACTGGGACAATGAAGGCACAAGGTAAGTGGGGTGGGGAGGGCAGGGAGGAGCGAGGAAAGGGAAAACAAACAAAAAAAGCCTTACCTAAGTCCCCGGTGGGGGGCGAAGGCAGCCTCTCAGCCGTGGGGAGGCACGGAGCAGGGATGGCCCCGCTTCAAGCCTCCTCATTGGCTGAAGGGCTGCCACGGCCCCCGCCGGGTTCAATGGCCATGGAATCCTGGCCGAGGGATTCCCGGCCGGGTAATGCCTCGGCGAGGGCCAATCAGAATGGATGTTTTATTCTGATTGCACCCTCGCCGGGTACTAATACCTGATACAATCCTTTCATTTATCCTGTGTGTCAGGAGCAGACCATACCTGAGAACCCCCTTGAAGTGGCCATAAGACTCTGCTGTTCAGCTTCGCGGTGGCATGCATCTGGCTCCCATGATCCAATTTGACACCAATGCCGGAAGAAGAGGGCTGTGCTCAGGCACTCCTTGTTAAAGTAAACTGCAAACTGTTTGCCACTATTTGAGGATGTGAGACGCTTGCAAGCCCTGTCAAAGGCATCTATCCCGCGCTGTGATGTGGTGCCTTGGCTCCATACTGCCTAAGGTGGCTCCCACTTCACCATAAAGACAGATTTACCCTTTGCTCACTGAACATATAACAAGGTATGTGCAATATGTGAGTGGCAAATGCTCCCCAGGTTGTGGCACACCCAGAAGGTCAGCTGTGTGGTCGTGTTGACATCTACCCACCGGCCTGTGTGCTTATAGCGTTGGACTATTGGTGTGACATCAGATGGTGCGAACCTTGAACAAATTCACAGCGTGGTGTACATATTGCACCCTTTCACAACAGGCCTAACCCAGGGATATCTAGAGAGAGTCTTCTTGGTCGCTCTTTGCTGCTTCATCTGTGACCGTGACTAGAGGATCAAATAAGAAACACGGCCCGATGGTTCCTTTACAAACACTCCCTCTAGAGGGACTTCCTATGCAGCCTCATCATCTTTGGCAGGCATGGAAGGCATGATCAAAAAACATCACCCTGACCCTATGATGGAGGCCACGCAGAGCGGGTTATCCTCTGTTTTGCCTCTCCTCCTGGTACTCCCCTTGTCGCTCTGCCTTCTGATTTCTCTTGCCGCTGCTGATTCCTGTAGCCTTGGCTGCCCACCGGATGCTGCTACTGAGCTCCAGTCTTGGTTCCTCATTCGCTGTTGCTCACCTCCAGCCTTGGCTGTTCTCCTGCTGCTACTTACCTCCAAATTCTTCATTCCAGCTGGTAGCCGTTTCTCTAGCTCCAGCCTTCTTCAAGTCTTCACTACCGGCAGTAGTTAGCATCAGAGAGGTAGTTCTTGCCAGCAAGAGTTTTCCTCTGGCTGCCGCTCTGGGGTTCGCTCACGCTCTAGTTTAAACACGTGGGGCAAGGTGGCTTCCAGTAGGGACAGACCAAAGATCAGCATCTACCAGCAATAGTACTTGCCATCTCTGACAGTCAGAGAATATCTGTGTCTTTTTGCAAACCGACACAGGATCTGTTTCCTCACACGCCACCCTGTGGGAGGCATTTGAAGTGTTTGTTACGGGGTGGCACTTTCTGAATCCATGAGCATTCTCAAATCAATTAGGGCAGAGTTAACTGCCCAAGAAGCAAAAGTCTGCATCCTTGAAAATCTATATAGAGTGAAACCCACTCCATGTCTACTGGGTGACATTAAATCTGCATTGCTTGAGTTCCGTGACCTGGCGGAAAGAGAAACATACCACATTAATAAACCAATAATGGCACGCAGAGAGAAGCTGATAGGCCAGGCAGAGCACTCGCTCGATCTATACAAACAAATGTTGGAGGTGCAACGGGTATGCAAACACCAGATTGTGGGATTCACACTGACAGCATTGCCATAAGCGATGCCTTTGCGACATACTACAAAACCCTCTACTCGAATCACAACACAAAATCCATGTTAGATATGAAGACATACCTGGCCGATGTAGACTTTCTGACCCTTTTAGTGAAGGTGGCCACGTCCTTGAATGCACCCATTACATTAATACAGATTGTTACTGAAATCTATCATCTGCCATCTGGCAAGGCTCCTGGATCACACGGTCAGGTGGCAGAATTCTATAAAGAGTATAAGCACATACTTTCACCACTCCTACTGAAGGTTTCAAATTAGTCCATGGATCGTGGCATACTCATCCCAGAAATGGTGAAACAGTAGAACCAAGGATGTCTTGTGGCCCCTGATTTTGAGCTGTACTACCTGGTTGCCCAAACTTAATTTGCGGCTCATTGGTACGCGATATCCCCTACTCGCCATAACTTGGAAATAGAAAATGTTGGCGCAAATGCTCTGCACCTCTGCTCCATCATGTTTGGCAATAAATACAATGATAATTGCACGTTCGACCCGGTTCGAACGACGGTAAGTGCCAGGTCCAGACGGTTAAGTCGGCTGGGGATTGTCACTCCCTACAGAAGAAGTGTACCCTCATGTGGCTTCCCCGACATCCTCGTAACTCTGGATAAGAGCATACAACTCACATGGGACACTGAGGGCAGGCTTTCAATGGGTGCTATGTTCTCAGCCGGAAGCTTAATATCGATAGTTGAATTCAGTGCTAAGATGGGGGCAATCAGATCAGACTGTTGCAATATGTCTGAATGAGTACAGCTTTCAGGCGGGAGTGCGTCAATCCCTGTGGATCCCGATACACACTCATTGGGTGATATCATTCAGCGCCTCAGACAGGGGAGTTGCTAGGTCTGGAAAAGACCCGGGGCTAAGCTGATGTCGGAACTGTTGGGACTGGGGGCTCGCTAGCCTTTTGGCTGTAGCTCCTGAGATTCTATCCGGGACTACAACCAAAAGATATGGGGCTATAGCCCCCCTGGAGCCCCCCCAGCAACGCCCCTGGCCTCAGACATTAGGGAATATATCATGGGTTTGCAGTCAGTGGGAATCGGATATTGGGCACACACAGGTTGACGAGGTATGGGCAAGATACTGCCTTCCTACTAAAGAAGTTTTGTTAAATGCGAGGTACCGTCTAATAGAGTTTAAATCTAGTCTCGACACATCAGATGTGGCTGAAAAAACTATCATGCACCAATCCTCTGTCTCACCAACCCAAAAATATATGGGAAGGTACTGGGCGTAAGTTGAACGCTGACATTTCTACTGTGGAATGAACCCACGTATTGCATTTCATATGAATCTCAGCTATGCTAAAAGGTCTGTACATGGCTGCTCTAATGTTGTCTAATTGAAGCTTAGTAGGTATATGGTGTGTTGTGACTGATGGACCTTGTTGTTCATGATAACTCACTGATAGTTAAATAAAATGTTTTTCAATAACAAGCATTGACAAAGTCAACAGTTTGGGGTTATGCATAGGAATTAGATATATGCCAGACACTGCAAACATATGCCCAGGAACTCACACCATTTAGCAGTTGTTACCAGCTTCTGACCAGGAAATGTAATTAGGGCATTGCGGGTAAAATGCCTATCTCATTGCCTACACAAAAGCAAAATATGTTGGCTTTGCCAATGCTTGTAATATGTAGATTCTTATTGCATTTAATTTATTCTTAAAGTAGATGGTGCAAAGCCAATGAAGGTGTAAATTCAGCCAAGCCAACAAATATGTTGTACTCCGAGCTTATTCACGCCCATATAGTAGCTTTAATTGTACTTGACTAAGTTTTTGTGTCCAATGAATTTGGTTTTTTAACTAAGTATGGGTAGTTTTAGCCTCCAAGCAAGGAAAATAGGAATCAGGGACATTAAGGAAAGATGCTGTTCAGTCTTAAAATTGAACTCTGAAGTTTACCCTTGTTCAGATTAATTTATGTACGAGTTGTGGTGAGCGGATTTATCTCAAATAAAACCTTGAAATTCAGCGGGTGTTGGAAGTGGTGACCAACTCAGTTTGGCGTCCCCCATCCGTAGCTGTCCCTCTGATGTTATTTTGTTGTCATTGGGAATCATGTATGTGCTCTTGGGCCTTGCAATGGGAGAGTGGGGGAGACGGGTTATATGTGATTTTAACTAAGCCCAAATAACTAAGGTCAAAATTAACGAAAATGAAATAACTAATTAAATAATAAGGCAATACATGGATGCCAATGTAAAGGTGCAACGATAACGAATACAAAACAACAAACACGAGTCATTAGTGTGCACTAACAAGAAGTGCCAAGAGAAGAAACCCACGGTTTCACAAATGCATTTGGAATGGCTATTTAGCCAGCATCCAAGACACCCCAAAAAGAAACAATTCCACAGAAGGCTGGCACAACGATCTACGGTACCAATTTAGCTCAATAAATCCCACGCTATGGAGTTTCATTAAACAATTGAGAAACAAACAATTGTTCACAGAATTACAAATTGCACAGGCAGTATCGGGCGAGAAAACTGAAATTCACTGAAAAAAGTACAGAGATTCAACAAGAACATTAAAAGAATGCATACTTAACTTTGAAAAGTTTGAACCAATTTCCTATCTACAGAATGTTGCTTTTAACCGAAAGTACTAACACAAAAATAAGCCAAAAACACAACTTTGTTCTAAAAAAAAAAAAGAATGGCATACACCAAGACAAAAGCAGAAAAACTAAACTTTAAATGACTTACCAATGTAGACTTGACAGCTGAACAAATCCATTGTAAATAGTTAATCGATGCCAATCCAAATCCCAAGAAAAGTCCATTAAGCAAAAAAAAGCAGAGAACCAAAAAAAGCAGAAAATAAAAAGGCTCTGAAAAAAAGCAAAAAGTCCAAGTTCAAAAATTCCCTTAAAATCCGCCCAAAAAACTGTAAAATTCCATGAACGTCCAAAAGCACAACCAAACGCATCCAAAGAAATTAAGGTAAAACCGTGAAAAAACCCAATCCGAAGCCGTGGCCGATCCAACAAAAAAGTCCATAATCCAGTAAAGAAGCCCAAACAAATCACCAAATGAAATCCGTAGACATCCAAAAAAGGAAAAAACATTAAAACTCCAGGAAAGTCCAGCAGCACCTCCGATCGGATCTGAGGAACTTAAGAAAATGGCACAAATACATCTTCCATTTATGTCACAATGAAAAAACACATACACGCGAGTGACAACAAATGGACAAATATAAAATTACAGCTTGAGTTTATATTTCAAAAAGTAACATTATATAATTATTCAAAGACAAAGCATAATTGGATATTTAATATTATTATATCAAATTAGTTATTTTTACATTAGTTATTATGGAAATTCATGAATTATTATGTGTTATTATTGTGTTCATTATTTTTTCTTTAGATATTATCACTGCATAATGGGGAGGCAACGAAGCTGGTCATCACTTTCTACACCCACTGAATGTCATTCTCTCTGAACTAAAGTTTTTTTCATTAAGTTTCAAGGGTTTTGTTCTACATCATTTTCATCTGGGCCCCCTAACCATCACCTTTGCCATGGACACTGCCTACAGCCAAACAATGAGTTAAAAGAAGTTAAGGCCACGGCCAGTGTCCACATCCCACCAATTGTGTCACATGCCTCCAGTACGTAACCAGATCCCTCCAGTCATGCCCTGAGTCCATGGCCAGTAACCCCTGATTCCACTAGCCTTCAACCACTGCCAGTGTCCACTGCCAATGTAGAATGCCCCACCTCTCTTTAAATTTAAAATTCTATAACTAAGCCCTAGTGATCCATAGGCTATTCATTATTTTCGCTCCTTTTTCATGACCCGTGATAATTTATTAACATTGTTCCATGCAAATCATTCCCCGCAATCATTACTGCGATAATACAGTGCAGCTCCCACGGCAAGCTAGCATTTGCTGATTACTGTGTTTACACAAAAATTATCAAAAACAAAAAAGACTTCCCTGTCCTAACTAGCACTCACCAGTTGTCCCCGCCTCCTTTCTAGGTCCACCCACTTCCCTTCCATGTGTATTATTCCCATGACCCTCTGCCATTACCCCCTTTCACCCTCCCATTTTTTCAGACTATGTTTTACAGAGTTACCATGATAATCTTGCAAGATTCCTGTTAGATTCCCCAATAATTCAAAAACGTTACACCCGAAACGGACATGCTAGCCCACCCCAAACTCCCCCACTGAACATGTGCTCTTCTTTCCCCTCGCCACCTGTAGCATGATATGGATCCAACCTTTTGGCTCCTCAAAACATCCTTTTGAGGACTTTTCATTTTAGGCTTTGCCAGGGCCGGTGCTACCACTAGACAAGGGTAGGCAATTGCCTACAATGTGAAAATGTTAGAGTGGCAAATGCCAGCGAAGGCAGTAACCACTTAGAAATGTTTTGTATTCATATATTTATTATTCCCTCTCGAGTCTTGATGACTTGAAGGCGGCACTCTCAGCACTGTCTGCAGCAGGCAGCCCAGCAGGCATCGTGAGATTTGGGTCTGGTGTAGGTGTGGTGCTATGCTGTGGGCAGGGCCTCAGGCTGCACCTGCGCATTAGCACCGCACACGCCCTTGTGAGGCTTATGCGAATATTCTTCTTCTGCACCATCCATGAATGCCCTGCACTAGCTGGCGGCCTGCGCCGTGGGTGGCTGCCCTGCCTGAGAGAGACTCAGACACACGCACAGGCTGGTGAGTTGCCCTATTGATTTGTAATTGTTCTCCCTCACGAACTCGGGGGTAGCAATAGCTGAACTAAGATAGAGTAGAGAAAGAGAAAATTGGACCCGGTGGTAGTGTGTGGATGGCAGGCTGACAGTGGACATTTCCAGCCTACTCAGTGCTGCTTACGTCCAGTTGGCATTAACTAAGTCCAAAACCCCAGAACACATTTTAGTTTCATTGAATGTGGGTGCAGCGGGCAGGACTAGAAAAACAGTGCAGCACCATGGAGTTACTTACCTTGGCCTCCTATCTATGATCGGGAGAGTGTGATGGAGATGTTTGCCCTTGTACATTGAACCTCCCACTGCTCCATCTCCCACATGCCTTCAACGACTGAGTAAATCTTTCCTCTGCCTTAGGCCCTCTGTAAATGAGTCTTTTTGCTGTCAGGACTCAACTTCCCGAGAACACACCCCCAACAAGTATGTCAACGTGTATGGGTTTTCTGTGTAACTGGCACTGGCAACTGGAGTTGTAACTGTCACTCAGCTGGTTTACACTATGGTTGATCCTGAGTGTAGCTTTCCCTGTATCTTCATCAATGAGGAGTCTGCAATGGAAATGCCCCTACTGACAGTTACCTATATTTAGAAATGCACTTGGATAGATTTGCGGGACCCCACACTCAGCCCCTAAGAGCTTTTCTTTCACCTGTGCATATGATTGGACTTAGAAGTCAGTGATTACATGCTATGCTTTACAATTTTCAGTACACAATAAGGAATGGTCAGGAATACCTTCCATAATTTTATACACCATTGGCGCACAATGGGGGAAGATTAAAAGAAAGAAAAAAGTGTGTGCATATGTGTTGTGAGTGTGATATGCGTACGGCATGGAGTAGAAGTTGTGACAAATCCCTAGAGGTTATCAGGTTGTCACTTCGCCCCGAGGGGGAGCCCCTTCCCAGGAGGCCAGTGTGGTGAGGCCGCTTCCCAATAGTTCCCCTGGGGGTGGTGCACAGTGGGAGGATCTCATGCAAAGAGACTTCCCGTCTGGGGACAAAGGAGAACCTTTTTGGGAGAATGCGGTATGACAACCCTCCGCCAACATCTTGTACACATTCCTATCCCATTTTACCCAACTCCCTATCCCATACTTCCATGTATGTCTGTAAGTCTGAAAACGTAATAACTACAGAGATAAGGAAAAGCAGGGACTACCTAAAGGAGGCCTACTGGGATGAAGAGGAGGTGCCAAACAAGGATGAGCAATGCTGAGAACCTGAATGAATAGTCAAGTCTTTTATGTCTACTTAGGATAAAGACAAAAGAAGGACTTCCCTTGTTGTCAAACCGTCTGTCAAGCCAGCCCCTAAGGAATAGCAGGTGTGGAAGCAGTGAGATGCAGGCGCAGAGAGATCAGGGAGCAGAAGACTCAGGCGACTTGCTGAAGGCGGCTCTCCAGGACCGGATGTCGGTCGGTCCTTTAACCGTAAGGCCAGCCAAAGCTACAGACTCCCTAAGAAGGTGGATCACAGGGTCCAAGAGCCATACTTGCCTTGCCGGCAGTCACGGGTCATAGAAGAAGACGTGAGAAGCTGACAACCGCGGAGGAGGAACGAACGCCCAACTCCAGTCTCTTGAAGAGCCACTGCCATCTGCAGGAGTAGCTAAAGGTAACTGGGGTGGGGTGGGGGGCCGTCAGACCGGCTGGAACATAGGGAGGATAGCAGGGCCTAATCCATATTTGTGAGGCCTAGGAAGAGGCCAAAGAGGATCTGGGACCCAACGAGAAGTTTTTAAAGTTACACATAGGTATGTTATATTCCATGAGATGATATGGGAAGCTTGTAACTGGAAAATAAAGCACAGAAAATGTGATCGACCTAAGTTCTAATACTCTCAGTCTGGGACTTAGTGGACCAGTACATGTAAATATAAAAAACTAATTTATTGGCCATAATATCTTCCAGGTTGCCACCATGTGCTTTTTGACAAACTTGTGTAATGGATGTTGCAGTGGTTTGACTTCTTATTGCCATGTGGTTGATAATGATTGACATATAAAGACCAGAGAAAAAGTATTCATAACAAAGAGTTTTAAAGGATTCCCACACTGTTCTTCTAACTCTATAAAGGGGAACCTTCACTCAGGTCTCAGGTCTCAGCTCCAGACCTTGAGCATGTGGGTGGACTCTGTAAATGGGGTTATGGGTGATGGGACTTCCAGCAAGGACCTGAGCCAAAGGATGACTGAAGGATGTCCGAAACTCTGGATTGGATTTTCACTGTGCTCTTATTACCTCCCTGCTTCCAGCCACCTGCTCAAGTCTCTCTCTCCCTCGACATCTCAAATTTTGTTCCTCCACCCCACGTAGGTGTAACTTAGGATCCACTACCTTCTTCCCATTCCTACTGTTTTCTTCCTCTCAGTAAATCGATTGTCTCCCTCCTCCTCCTAACAATATTCCGCTCCCGCAACACACTTCTGTCTATCCATTCCTGCATCACTACCTTAATGTTCCACCAGTGCCACTCTTCACTTCTATCTTCCACCTCCTCTTTCTCGTTCCAAATGTTTCTACTATGCCAGTTCTTTCAATAACTCTTGAACCATCTCCTTATAACTTTACTTTATCTCATTCTCTTTCCTTAACCACCCCTCATCAGTATTTTCTCTCTCCAGCCATATGCTCTCCTTCTAATCTTCTTCATCCCCTTGCACAGCCCTTTACCCTTTTGTGACCTGACCTCTCATGTAACAACCAGTTGTCGAGAGGCAGATGAATGCATCATTCATAGCGTCGGTCCCTCCCCTGCATCTATATCATAGGAATGAAAGGAGTGCATCATTTATGGCGTCTGTCCCTTCTCTGCCGCCATACCTCAAGTACGAGAGATGCTATTCACTAAAGCAACCCGACCAACCTTATCCTGGAGTGATTAAAGAAGAAATGTACTTGCAAGCTCTAGCAGACATGAACATGTTGTAACCAAAGATGACAAGAGCAAGTGACATCTCTACTGAAACTGGCACATGTGGACGCACTGGACACGAACCAGGTATGCACTCACCATGAAAATACACAGACACTGGATCAAAACTTGCATTTAGACATAAAGAATGTTAACTGCACCAATAGACACTAGAGAACATATAATCAATGTATACGCTGAAACGCAATGCAAATGAGATAAGCGCAAATCTTGCTTAGTATAGAAATGTAACAGTGGATAAAATAGACAGTGCAGCCACGTTCGAGTGAATGGGAAGCATCGAAGAACCTTGAAGCTGCGGGAAGATCATACCAGCTGAATTAGCTGAAAATACAGATCCGAGCAGACCAGACAATATCTGCAGATCTCCTGCCAAGGTTACTGTGGAAAAGGGTGGTTTGGACTGGTATTGGAGAGAACAGAAGATAATAATTCCCAAGAGTAAGACACATTTTGCTTAGATTAAGTAAAGAAAGGGTAAGGACACCTGTATTAATATGGGCTCAAATCCTAGTAAAAGTCGAGAAGAATAATTCAAAACGTGGACTCCCCACACATGACGTACAGTTGGAGAATAGAAGCTATTAATTAACTCCAGACAAATCAGAGATGGTGACTTATTTAATTGGGAAAACCAGCACCTTGATGCCGCTCCCCCTACCACTATTGTTGCTCATGTGCTGATGACCTGCCAAGTGTCTGAGGTTGGGGAACTAATGCCAACCAATCACTGTTCTCAAATGATGCCATCTTGTAACTGTTACTGTGGCCAATAGTATGTTGTTGTGATGATGTCTTTTTACATGTAATCTATCTAGAGGTGGTTAGAGGTGTGGCCAGTAGATAAGTAGTGACTAATGAAGATACTAACGCCTATAGATTGTATACATAGATGATTCCCCTAACCAATCCCACCTTCCCATATATTTTTGGAACCAAGATCGGAATGAGACATCAGTTGTGATGTATTTTTTATTCTTAAACTGCTGTCAAGCTTGAGAAGGATGACCGTGTGGAGACTTTTGGTGTTTTCTGTTGTCCCTGTTTTATCTGGATTTTTAATAAAACAGGTCTTTGTGAATTACCTTGACTCTACCATTATTGGGTGCAAGATTTCCAGGCCTGTTTGTTCCACTCAGGACTGGGGATTTCCAGTCCTCCATTACATATGGTTGCGGCTCGGATTGTCGAGTCTTCCTGCTGTGATCCTGACGACTGTGGAGCGACCCGTGGAGACCAGAAAATCACACATGAACTGAGACGGTCGTCAGGAGCCCCCTTGGAGAAAATCCTGCCCGATCCACATGGGTTGCCCCGCAGGGCAAAGGCAGAGCGAGCGATTGAGGGAGGATCGATAATGAAGGCCTCAGCCGGTCACAGTTTTAAGTATAGAGCATCAAATTGGCAAACGAAGGTCGAAGGGATTGGATTTGGCTGTAAAATATTGGGTAAGAGTGATAACGGATTTATTTATGAGAGGATACCTGTAGCCATGGTTGTGGAAGGTGGTGCATTAAACCTTGTGACAAGGTACTAAGTTATTAAGATATTGAAGAGAAAAGGAGATTTCCGGTGACACGGTCAAGTAAGGGTACGCCACGCCCCATTTGGGGTAACTTCAATAGATAAGAGGATACTTTGTAAGAAAAGGCAGGAAGATGGCCGTAGGTTTGGGGTTTTATCTTGTGTTATTTTGAGGGTGTACCCATGTGTGTAATATTTGCTGGTGCCAGCGGGAGTGTGAGAAGTGGTTTAAGTTGTAAAAAGTAGGCATTGTGGATATTGGTTTATATCGTAGAGCATGTGGAGCTGTGAATTGGGCTCAAAGGGCAGAATCCTGAGCATGGCTGGCAGTTGTGGGGCATACCCAAACAGTTGTTGTGGCCGAGAGGCTTGGGAAGAGGCATAGAACGTGTTGAAAATAGGGGACAGTAGTATTGACAAAAGATTGTGAAGTAGAAGTGAAGAGATAATACACTAAAATGTTTATTGTGGTCCAGTAAGTATCGGCAGGGTATCAGATAATAATATCCCTATATATATGGTCGCAGTATATAATGTCGCTGGGAAAAGTTTGTGGCAACATTACATAGGTGACCATATATATATAGGGACAGAGGCAGCAAGGGTTGCGGGGATGTCCCCCGGCCCTCATGAAAAATAAAAAAAATTATAATGTCCCTACAAAAAACAGCAATTTTTCGGCTATTTTTTTGCATGGCGATATTTTTGAGGAGACATTATTACATGAACCATCGGCAGTGAAGTGTGTCATGTGCCATCATGGGAGATACTCCCCTTATGCATTTATGCAAATCCCTTCCAGAGTATAAAACTAAGCTATGTAAATGCAATGCGGAATCGGTGCCGGGCACAGCAGGTAAAATAATTATGGCCTGGCCCCAGGAGGGCACTCTTTCGAAATACAGCCTGGAACACATGATGACATTTTTACACGCTGCATATAAAGGAAAGAAGCTACAAAGGAGATTAGCCATTTTAGGTGTTATGAAAGATGTTTTGGGATGATGTGGAGGAAAAACTACAAAGAAAGTGGGTGCTTCATCAGCACAAAGGAGAGGGAACAGCACCCTCGGCTCCTCCTCCCTCTCCCCAGAGCATCGATTTGCCAGACAGAGGGTGGGGATTTTATCCATTGGAAAGAATTAAAAGGAAAAGCAGGGTATACTAACCCTGTATATGTGCCCTCTGCTTACAGTAGTGAAGATGCTATAAATGGAGCCAAGGTGAATAATCAAAGTCAGTGTATATATGCAATGAGTATAACAAGCACTGCGAATTGCAGGCAAAGCTAACAGAGATTGAAGAAAAGATTTGAAGACAAAAAGACAGACTGAGTTATTAGGACGAGACCATGACCACCCCGAGTGAGTGGGTGGGAGGACAAATATTGCTTAAATTAGACGAAAGGAGCATGAGCGACAGTAAGGACAGAGAAAGTGAAGTTAAAGAGAGACAGAAAAAAGAGGAAGAACATGCACGACAGAGAAGGAAACATGAAAAAGAAGAACGTGAATGGGATAGAATAATGGAGGAAGTGAAAGACAGGGAAAGAACACAGAGCAAATGAAGAAAAGGACAAGAAACAATAGGGAGAAATGAGAAGGGAGCTAGAACGGGACAAAAGAGAGAGAGATGAAAGGGAAAGAGTGAGGAAACAAAAGGAAGAAAGAGAAAGGGAAACAGAAGAGAAGATAGCAAGGGAAATGGAAGAAAAAAGAGAGAAACATATTGAGCAGAGCCAAAACAGATGGCGAAAAGAAGTTCAAAAGATTTGCAAGAAACACATACTTCGAGGGAAGAAGTAAAGTGAGGAACCGGAGAGGGAAAGAGAAAGGAGTTTAGAATGATTTGCTCATTGCCACCATTGGGGAGAGAGCTGACAACATTTGGAAGAGAGCGGGGTACCCCAGGGTGACAATACAGAATAGGACTCATCACGGGGCACCATTTAACAATTGCAGTGCAGATGATGGAGGGTGCTCAGAGAGCAATATCCTGATACGTCAGACATGAGTGTGATTATGATGCACAAGATGCGTGATGATGAAGACACCATTGCTTATATTCAAGATATTCAAGAGTATTGGTGTCTTGAGACTCGAGAACTATGGGACAAAACTATAGCTATTTTCATTCATATATTGTGTCAAGGGTTACCCAAGCCAGTGCAGAGGCAACTGAAAAAAACTAGTGGGAATGGAAGAAATCCAGAGATTCAATTGACTATATTTCACCACTGTCGATTATTGCAAGAGAAGGCCAGAAAGACTTAAAGAAAGAAAGATAGAAGAAGCAAAGTTAGTTCAGAAAAAGCTGTCAAAGTTTTGGGTGGAGAGAGCTGTGTTGACAAGTGGAGAGATAGTGGTTACAGAGGAGACACAGCAGATACAGGCAATGACTGGAGGGTATTTTGCAGTAAGGGGAGAATATAATTATTGGCCTTGAGCAAGAGGGATTGTGCCTAGAGGAAGAGAGTTTGGATTTCAAGCTCCACAAGGAGGAGGGTTTAATGGGGGACAGCCCAGGTTCAGAGTACCACCTCAGCAGTGTTGGACATGTGGGTAAATGGGACACATCACTTGAGCATGCAGAAGCAGAGGAGGGATGCAACAGTACTGGCAGGACCCAAGAGGGCGGACAATATATCCTCCACCATACAGTGCAGAACCACCCAAATATTATGCCCAAGATCACACACAGTATCAGACATATGCAGCACAGATATAACCTGTACAACCTGTACAACAGGCACTGATACAAGCACAACAGCCACCAATACAAGCACAGCCAGACCCCATACAGGCACAGCAAACACAGATGCAACCGCAAGCACTGGTACAACAGAATGCCATAGCAACCTGGAATGCAAGTGCAGGAGCACAGACACCTACACCCAGAATAGGTAGTGTGACTGTAGAGGGAGGAAACCCTTTCACCAGGAAAGGGATGAACCAATACCCGGAATAGAACAGCCCACAGACTGACTTAATGTGTTCACTAGACCCACAAGAGGAACCACGGGTTGGAGTGACCATAGGTGACAAGACATTTTTCTTCCTTGTAGATACGGGGTGACCAGGTCTTGTGCTAGTGAGGGGAATATTCAATGTCAGGCATTGTCAGGCATTGCATAGAATTCACACAGTTTCTCTGGGGCTACACATCTGGTTCCTTTTACTGACGATTTGCCTATTACTATAGGAGAACATGACCTTTCCATGCTACTATTATAGTCACGCAAGACACCAGTGAACATAATGGGTAGGAATATGATGAGCATGCTTAATATGACCCTATCATTTACTGACCAGGGGATAGTGTGCTCCACCCCAGGAATTCATTATATGAATGCACAAGAATGTATATCTGCATTTTTTGGGCCAAAAAGCACAGCAGGGCATGCCCATGGATCCCGAAGTATTTCGAAGTATTTCAGTTTGGGGTACACCTCTTACTAGCAGGGGTAAGGGGTAAAATATTGCGGCTACCTGCAGAAGGGCAGACTCACAAGAGTGGTTTTGGAGGACTTTGGTTGTCTTTTATTAGTAAAGGATTAGCTATTTGTGGTGTATGTTGATCATAATGTTCCCTCTTGTGTTTGTGTGTGTGGTCATAAGGCCCCTTTTGTCACCTTTTTCTTTTCACCCTTACTTTCCCACAAGAAAATTTAAAAAAATAGAAGGTATTTTTCCTGTCCTCTACCTCTGTTCCTTTTTTTGTAACCCCAAGAGCAGTAAAGCCACCAAATGTTCTCAACCCCTTTCATTCTATACCTTATCTCATTTAGTTGTGTATGCCTTACTAGACATTGGCCCTCATTACGACCCTGGCGAAAAGCAACTGACCTGACCGCCATAGCGTAAATAGCGTTTCCGCCATTGCACGACGGAGTAAAGTGCGGCTAATTCTGACCCATCGGGCACGAGCACTACGCCTTGGCGGAAGTGCAAAGTCCGCGATGGCGGAAATGTCCCCAAAACGCCCCTCACCGCCGTCGTACGGCGACCTAGGTGCAATTCCGCCACCGGACATAGCGGTCACCGTAATGAGCGGCAATCGGAAAATACGGTGACCGTAAATATACGGAAACGGAAGCAAAAACATGGTCCCGGAACGGGAAACAGCACGCCGTACACCTATAAAATCAGAATTTTCACACAACCATTAAAAATACTACCCTGAGAGACATCCCAACCCGTCATCCACCCTAGTGAAACCAAAACAATGGGAAAAGTAGCGAAAAAAGCGTGCGACCGCAAGCGGCAGGTCCACTTCTCACGTGAGGAACTCACGGTGCTCACAGAGACCCTCCAGGAGAATGCTGCCGTCGTCTTCTCGACGCAAATGACCAGGACGGCACTTGCGAACAAGAAGGCCATATGGGCCCTGGTGGCACAGCGGGTAAGTGCGGTGGGGACCGCACCCCGCAACCCACAGCAATGCAGAAAGCGATGGGACGACTTGCGGATACGCGTACGGAGCATACTATCCGCCAACCGTAACATTGCCACAGCTACCGGGGGAGGATCGGAATCACCCATCAAGTTGACCCCCTGGGAAGAAATCTGTGCCTCCACCATTGGAATGGAGACCATAGAGGGAGTCGGAGGGATGGAGAAAGGAGTGCAGACATCCGAAGAATCAGGTAGGTGTCCCAAATAAAACTATGCTAAAACCACAATGTCCAATCATGTGAAGTACCATGTGTCCACATAGTGCAACAGAAACACATGTCCAGGAGAACGTCCACTTACATTGGCCTGATAGCGTACATTAAAAGTCAAATTAAATAAATAAATAATTAAAATTCCTAAAAACACCCTCTACACGTGCAGCAGGCACCCCCTAACTGCAGGCTGCAATACAACTGCACCCTCAATCCACACAAAAATGAAACCACCTCCAAGGCCCTGACCCAAATCACCCTCAGGTACCACACCAATGCATGTGATACATTGGCATTCCAATTTCCACAGACCCATAAATAACGCTCGCCCTCCTTTACTCCACCACAGGGTCCGATTCAAACGACGAGCTCCAGGACACCCCTACCAGCACACCTGCAAAGAGGGCCAAGACCAACGGCCAAAGACCCTCCACCTCAGCTGCACGGATCAAGACACGGCAGCAGCACAAATCAAGTGGCAGCACACAGGAGGGGACTTCAACAGGCACCCCAGCAGCCAGCATGGCCACAACACCACCACCACCACAGGCCCCCCCAATGGATGCCACAGAAGGCACTGCTTCTGGTGGCAGCAGCACCATAGGTGACACTGCATTAATGGCAGCATGCTCCGACACAGAAAACGGTGATGTCGATGTACGATCCATCCATGACCTGTCTCAATCCCCCTGTTTGTTTCATCCCGTACACCATGAGGATACCACGCAGGGGCACTCACAAGACGACGACTGGCCATCCCCCACAAGCCCTGTGTCAAGGCAACATGAGGTGATCAGCCCCTCTGTGACACCACCGCAAATGGCCATGGCCCAGCAGAGGCAACAGTCCCTCGACCAGGTGATCGTGCAACAGCAGCAACTGGCCACGCTCCTCAAGGACCATGCTGATGAATGTGGGGGTACCAAGGCAGCCATAGAAACATGTACAGAGACACTAAGGGCAGAAATGGAGAGAAGCACCGAGAGCCTGAGAGTACAAATGGAGAGAAGCACCGAGAGCCTGAGAGTACAAATGGAGAGAAGCACCGAGAGCCTGAGGGGGGAACTGCATGCGACGTCCAAAGACGTATGTGCTGAACTTGCCGCTGTGCGCTGTGTGCTCACTGAGCTCTCACAAACCCTTAGGGACATGCATGGACGTGAGCAGGCAGAGACATCATCCGTTGCAAGTTCCGTCCAGGGCAGCCCCCAACGTAGATCTGGGAGGAACCTGCGCTCCACAGGCAGGGGTGCCCCTGATACCCGGAGAGGGGGCTTGCAATAGCGTCTGCCCACTGACAATGAGCATCCTTGGACACTGGTGTTCGGGGGGGAGGTAGGAGGGTGGAGGGGGTGTGTTGGGCTTACTTGGGTGGCGGGTCGATGGAGTGTGTAACACAATTTCACATATGCTATAAACATTTCACAATCATCCAATGAGATGTGTGGACATTGATCTTTGTGTACGAGGCCATTATAGGCGTACAGTCCATATTGTGCATGTTCCAGACACACACAGTGCCACAAGTCCCGTGTCCATGCATCAGCCACCAGGCGTGAGTGCTAGAAGCATGAATCTATGATAATCTGACGAATTTCACGGCCCTCCTGTGCCTCACGGACTCCTTGAAGTGCTGCCACATCCCCACCGACATCATGACCATATTCAGGTGCTTGCAGTTCTGCGTCAGGGGGCATGGGCACATTTCTACGTATGCACATGTTGTGTAGCATGACACATGCCATGACCATCTTTGCAACCTTCTCATGGCGGTACAGGAGTGCCCCGCCAGACCTGCTGAGGCAGCGGAAACAACCCTTCAGTAGGCCGAATGCCTGTTCTATGACTACACGGGTACGTGAGTGGGCATGGTTGTAGTCCTCCTCATGCTGGTTCTGTGGGTTCCGGAGTGGTGTAAGGAGCCATCTCTTCAGTGGATACCCGGCATCACCTGTATGTGGACAATAAAGGATGTTTGAGGAATGACATTGCTACGTAAGCAACCCCCCCCCCTTCCTGCCAGGTCATTGCCGCATCACATACCCCACATTATCATGCATGAAATGAGACTCACCGAGTAGCCAGGATCTGTTCCCTGCATGTCGCTCCATGTAGCGTGGTATTGTAGAGTTCCGTAAGACCATGGAATCATGGGTTGATCCAGGAAATCGGGCACAACAATGTGTAATGATCCTGTTTGAGTCACACACCATTTGTACATTAAGAGAATGATATTGTTTTCGGTTGCGGTACTGGGCCTCCATGGCATGTGGGACAACCAATTCCACATGGGTGCAGTCGATGGCACCAATGCAACCCGGTATGCCGGCAAGTGCATGGAATCCCACTTTTATGTTCGTAATTTCCTGCTCCGAGCGTGGTAGAGAGATGTAGTCGTCTGCGTGCTTCAGGAGGGCATCGAGCACTTGCAATAGTGTCCGTGACAACAGTGGCTGTGAAATGCCTTGCAACTGTCCAACTGTGTGCTGGTAGGTGCCTGTGGCCAGGAAGTGGAGTACAGACACCACCTTCAGTAGGGGTGGGATGGCGGTTGGGCTATCTATCATGCTGACAAGGTCAGCGTGTGTCATGTCCACAATGGCGGTTATGGTGTCCCGGTCCAAACGGTAGAGGGTGTGGATCTGCTCATCAGTGAGGTTGAACCGATGTGCTCGGAGGCGTGGGATTGCGGGCTGCCTGCGTGGTGGTAGTGGCTGTGCTGGTGGGCCTTGCTGGCCCTGCCTTGCCCTCCTCCTCCTCCTGCGTCTCCTCTGTGCGGCCGGTTGTTGTAGTAGTTGGTGTTCGTCTTCTTCTTGAAGTTGGAGTACTTGCAGTGCTATCAGGTCCCCCAGGGCCAACATCGCTAGTCCTGCCGGTAGCATTTTGGAGTGGGTGTGGTTGTGGGAGGGGGTTGGGTGTGCAATTTATGTGTTTTCAAGCTGTATAGCCTCCACCTGTGGTGATTCATTCCACCTGTGCAAGCTGCAATCCCCTTTGGGCGAGCACATCCCGCACACAACGCTGCAAATCGACGCATGGCATCTTGCTATTACAATCATGTATTTCATCCCGATGGCAGTGAGATATTGCTTCATATGTTAATTCTGCTATGGTCCCATTGTTTCACATACTATCTTTGCAGTCGGGAACAAACTTGTGAAGGGTCAGTGGAATGTAGTACTCGATTAACGGTGGACCCTCATGCAGCGCTGTACCGCGGTTCACCGACGGGCGGGGCGTCCCATTTGTGAGTGAAGCCAGTTGCCATTTTCACACACTGCCGCACTAAATGGATGGATTTGTGATTTCAAGCGGTCACAGATGCCTTTTCGATGTGATGTTGCAAATGAGGAATTCGAAGGACAGCGCTTTCGGTTTCCAGCTAGCGGCGAGGAGACGCCCACAGGTCTGACTGCAGATAGAAAGTTCTATTGTTTAATGTCCTTGGGACAGGGGCCATGCCGAGAATGCAATGATTGATATGAATAGTATGGGATGCGCAATAGCGTAGTGGAGGATAAGGCAGGACGTTCCCAAATACATGTTACTTCACAACACTAGAATTCCGGCCTGGAGCACAGTGGATTTTGCAGACTGCATTAAGCACAGACTCAATGGAAATTTCAAATGTTATGTGAGTAAATAATCAGGCGTTTTTATACCAGGATGAGGGAATGATGTATGGATGCATGGACAGATGATTTAATAGAGAGTCTGCCATGTACATGGCTTTTTGGAATCTATCAACTTCCTCTGCGCTATGTGATGCAGGGCTGCCATAGTGGGACCATCGTCTATCTGCCCTTGTTGAACCCTCCCTGCCTCGACGCGCCTTCAAACACTTGTGTCTATGCACGTTACTAATCCCATCTAATGGATTCTGTTTTAACAGACAGATGCACACAAACACTTGTTTGTAATAGTGTTTTCACCTCGATTTATATAGTTATGATTCGCAAGTGATTTTTGGGTGCGAATAATCCTTTTGAGTGGGCTAGCATGCATATGGCTGTGGATTTAGTGTGATCTTTGAAGTGAGTAATTCAAATGGAGTTCAGATGCCCATACTATTCTTTTTCGTTTAATTTGGGTGACAGGTATCTCCTCCCCTTTTGCCGCTGCCATCTGTATGCCACTCCTGCAGATGGCTTTTACTCCCGACACCTGCTGCTTCGTGTTAATCAGTGGAGCACCATTACGATCTTATGGGACGATCGCCAATGGCCCACATGCCCTTACGCAGTACTAGTGGCTAGGAGCAACATTTCGAGCATTCAGCTGGACTACTGCCTACCTAATGGGACGGCCCTGCGGTTCTAGGCGCTTCCATGTTGCCTTTTTGAACGTGAATGTAGCCCCTGTGTACCATGGAGGAACAGGGCGTCACACAAGAAGAAGCTGGTCATTTATTGCGGATGCAGCCCACAATTATGAGATATGATTTGGAGTTCATGCCCTAATAGCTGTATGGCCCGGGTGATTTTGTTGTGCATTAAATTTTGATTATGATATTGACCGTGTAGCGTTATTCTTTGCAAGTAATGTAGCATATTCCTATTTGTGGAGCGATGTATTGTGAGGAGATCTGCTTTGGGTTCGGCCTTCTGAGTATAGTTGCGTGGTACTGTACTGGGCGCGTTTGCCTACGAAGGCCAGTAAGGTCAGGGATAGGGGCTGCAATTATGTCTGTTTTGATGATGTCATGCTCATGGGAGGGGGATTAGCTTTTGTGTAACAGATGCCGGTCAGCCAGGTGGATTGGTGGAATGATGTGATTTTCAGAATATGGCTGGTCACAGGTGCCTGTGTTTGCGTGCGTTTCTTGGAAGGAGACTGAGGTCATGTCCATTGGAATAGCTTCTGTATTCGTGCCATCTGTGCCCTACGAGGAGTTGTGCAATGTGGCCAGGGAGTGGTGTACAGGCACTCAGTAGGGCCTTTTACGGTTGGTTTGCGATGCCGTACTTCTCACCATGGCGGATGGCGTTAGGTACATGTCCGCTAGGGTCAGAATTCCCGTACCGTTGCGCCATGGTGGTAATTACGGTTTCACAGTGCGCGCGTGCGCGTACTTGGTGCAGTTAGCGTTGGCGTTCACTACGGTGTCGCTAATGGCATCGTACTTTACGGTGACGGGTCATAATCGCACCGAGCGGCATTCGATGGCGGTATTGCATTTCCGCCATCGTTTTTCGATTTCCGCCAGGGTCGTAATGAGGGCCATTGTGTGACTTCTTCCATTTGTTCCACTTACCTTGAATTTTAGCCATTTTTAAATTTAAAAACTATTTTCTTTTCAATTCCCCTTGTTCTCAAAAAACAGAAAAATAGTCCCCATTTGTATATTAACCAAAGAGTCCCTCCCATGTGGTAGAATCCTTCCTGATTGTCTGTCTGAGTCTCAGAGGACAAGGATGTTGATTGACAGTTCATAGCTAGAGTGAGTGACAAGCGTACACTGCTTTATAGGTAATTGGTAGACAGCCATATCACTCACTGGTGCTTTCTGAGGTTGGATAATCATTGGGGATGTCTTTGGAAGAGGAGTGGAGGCAGGGTTGACAAGGAAAGGTGTGCCACTGCAACAGAATGGGGAGGAGATGTAGGAGGAGATGGAGGTAGGGTCTTCAGAGGGGACCATGCCGGTACAGGCAATCCCTGTGCCAAGTTGCAGTAACAAGCTGATAAAGTGTCTGGAGAGTTGCACTTGGAGGCTCTAGCTATAGCTAATATAATGGCAATGAGGGATTACATGGTACCTGTGGATACACTGCAAGTCTTTTGGAACAATGCCTCCATGTGGTTCAACTTTGGAGTTGGATGGGTAGTGGTGGTAACTAAGGACAAGGAGGGGAGGCAGGTGGTGGTGCTGTTGGAGACGACATAGGAGCAATAGTTGGATGAGGCAGAGTTGGTGCCCTAGCAGACGGCTCCGGACGAGGCTGATATTGAGGCCTCTGCGCCCACAGCTGCTGCTGGAGAGGGGGCAATGGAGACACAGACTTCAAGTTTCTGGCAGGACAGAGGACATCCTTCCCACCCATGACAGTGCCGCCCTTTTGATGGGCATGGGAATACTTTCACGTTCTGAGGGGGAAACTGATAAGGGAGAGGAAGGCATCTCCAAATGCAACCGATGCCAGAGGCTAGTTAAGAGGGCTTTACCAAGGAAGGGTTGTTCCTTGGGGTCCACAGCAATGCGTTGTGACATGAAATGGTGGCTTATTAGTCCTAGAGTGCACAAATCACTTTCCACTGATCCCTCTTCCACAGGATCCTCCAGCAGGGGGGAGGGCAACGAGGGAGTGCCCGCTACATCCTCTCGTGAGGATGCACCTGCTCATGGCTGGACACACTTGCACAAACAGCCCTCGATACCCTGCCCTCTCAGCCTTCCCAAGTACAGCTAATCCCTGTGCATACTACTTCAGTAGCATTATCCAACAGCCGAATCTTGTTTTTAACACCACCAATACACTGTTGCTATTGCTGGTAGCCTTTGTGGTTGTGACTCTATGTGGGCAGGCAGGGAGAGGCCGGCTGATGTGCCATGCTGATTTGTCCTGCCTGTATGGCCTAATAACCATCAGTTAGGAGGAACTGAACCACACAGCAGTGGCCAATGCTGTGTAGAGAGGTACATGCTCCAGTACCACCCTCCCCTTTTGTAGATGACCTGGCAGTGGGAAAGAGAATGGGACAAGGACAGACATGGTTTAGTGCTTGCCCTCCTACTTGAAGTGATAGTCCCCAAATATTGCAGATGCCGTTCTTAACATGTGCAGTCACAATGAGAATCATTTGCAGAAATGTCTTTCCCAGCCTATTGTTTTGTGGAAAAAAATGCAAGCATATCGTTTCAAGCATATAGTTGAAAAGGGAGGTTTTTTTTGTTTGAAAGATTAGTTATGGCGTTCATCTGAGTTAATGTAGCAAATCCGGAATCAGTTAAACAGAGCATATTTCATTGAATCCAATTGCTGGCCCATATAACACAGAGTTGTGATCTTGAGATTTGCGATGTGGTATACTATCTTCTAAAAGAAAAAATCCAGGTAACTATGTTATGGTTTCTTATTTGCAGATTTCATCTCCAAAATGCAAAAATGCTACGAGCTAGGAATGATCCTGCTGAGTTCATTTTTGCACACAAGTTCCGATAACTGGCATTCTGAAAATCAGACCATTATAGACCTCTGTGATTAAGTCCTCTGCCTGGCTCTGCTCAATAATGGGAGAGTAACTAAGGGGGTTGGGTGTCACCCCAAGCCAGTGGATGCTGGGCCCAGGATTGGTATGTGGTGGATCCCTGGGTCACTCTCCTGTGGTCCGTTTTGCTTGACGGGGGCCATTCACTGTAGCCTATGTGATGAATCCCACCGACTCCTCACTAATTCCCTGCCTAAAGTCTCCTCCTGGATGGCCAGGCAAAGGCAAATGCTTTCTGATCCTGACCTTGGGGGTAGTGTTCGGAGGGAGGGTCACCTGGGAGGAGAAAAGGCCCAGGGGAACGAGAGGACACCGTGGGATGAGACGCAGTATTCGTCTTCCTCTACGGAGGATAGCTCTGCAAGTATATAATGGTGTGTTGTAATAACTATCTTTTTGTTCCACAAGATACACATGTAAATAGGGGTGAAAATAATTACAAACTCCTAGCTCTTGGGAGAAATAAAAGCCCTTCCAAAATCCTGGGGACTGGTAAA
Source organism: Ambystoma mexicanum (assembly GCF_040938575.1). Taxonomy (NCBI): domain Eukaryota; kingdom Metazoa; phylum Chordata; class Amphibia; order Caudata; family Ambystomatidae; genus Ambystoma; species Ambystoma mexicanum. The sequence goes on along the minus strand of NC_090927.1, from coordinate 990,315,083 downwards.
GCTAAAAACCTCCCTAACGCCCAAAGACACAGTGAAAGGAAAGATGTAAATGATAACGACTTAAAAGAATTGCCAACCTCTTTTCAATCAAGTCTGGTGACTAATTTTGATGATGTTCCTTTAAAGAATGTTATTAAGAACAGACGTGGGTTTAAAAGTAAAAATCAAACATGAAAACCTAACTTTGTCATTTGGAACTTCGAGCCCCATAATTCCCTAAGTACCGGGATGAAGAAGAGGATTCAAAAGGTACAATGTTGCAGAAGTGCTCAGCTCGTAAATTCAGAATACCCACACCTGAGGGAGACAGAGGCGCGCAAAAGGCCCCCTCGGGTTCAGGCCATAGAGAAGGAGAAGAGCAGAGGATGCAAGAAGCAGAAGCAGCGTGGTTTGTACTGGCACCCCAGGCAGAAGCTGGAGGAGAGAAAATAACCCGGGACCACTGTTTGGCAGATATCAGCTGCAGGTCCTGAGAAGGTCTGTGTCTCCCGAAACATGAAGTGCAGAGGTTGTGCAGTAGGAAGCTTGCAATAGAGGAGTTTGTCCTCTGGAAACCTATTCTGCAGAGGCTGTGCAGCGGGAAGCTGTCTCCGGTGGCTGGTGTGTACCCAAGGGCCTTGAGGTTGTCTGCAGTGTCTGGCATGCACCAGAGAGCCTTAGGAGAAAGAGGAGCTCCTAGTGCAGGTGGCACGGGTGAAGGTGGACTAAGAGAATCAGTTTGCCAGGTTGCAAGGAGTCACAGAAGCAGAAGGCCTGCGAGTGACGAGGGGAATGGAAGGGCATGCCTTACCCTGTGAGTTCACAAGCTGGTAGTGACCCCGGAGTGCTCCATACCCGCTCGCACATTCAAGGCAGACGCTCAGCAAGAAAGCAAAACTTGCGTATGACTGAAAGTAGTTCTGAGGGCCATTTTGAATAATGAACTAATGAAAAGCAGTGAAAGCCTTAGGTAACAAAGCCAAATGACTGTGGGCCTCACCATAGTGTTGGCGATATCCCGGCGGCAATTGTACTGGGATAACGACAACTCTATTAGCGCTACCGCTACTCACTGGATCCCAAGTAGTGGTAAGGCAGGAATTCCCCATTTGTTTTAGAGTCCATAGGACTCAATGGGGATTTTCTGTACTATTACTGCCGGAGGTAATAGTGCCGATGGTAATAGCGCCAAAAGTGGGCGGAAAGCTGGAGATTTACCTCCAGCTTTCTGTCCAAACTCGGGATAGCAGAGACAATGTATGTGTTTTGTGGTGCTAAAGGAATAACTATGCAAAGCTGTTACAAAGAAGTTATATTTATTGTGAATTTCCCGGTTGTGACAAATCATTCTGACCAAGAGAATTATTGTTGCTATTGATGAAACTGAGAACCTGTTCAAGAAGGAGCAGTGCCTTCTATGTTCTTTTTTGGAACTTTCTGTTGACAAGTTGAAGTTGCACAGAACTGTGTTGGATCTTTGTTGCAGACCAGGATTTCCTTATTTTCTTTTCTTGAACTGTGAAGCAGAATCCAGCTTAAAACTAGGGAAGGGGAATTTGCCCAGGTTATGAAGAGGCACTGTGGTTACATTACACATTCAAACACTATTGTTTTGAACTGCCATGCATTTCCTTATTTATTTATTGTATGTAAATCTGTGAGGGACATATATCCTTTGTTGGAGTGTTTCCCTTCGCTTATTTTAGGCAGGCAAATCCTTGTCAGGTTATCCAACCTTCTAATATAATAAAATAGCATTTGTTGAGAAACCTTCACAAAGTTGTCCACCTCACATTTCTGACCCCTCACACCTTATCAAGCCTTCCCCCTAGATAGACACCTTCCAGTCCCCCTTATTAAGAGATGGACCCAAAGACCCTCCACATGCTTCTAGGGACCCCAAGTGAAGGTTTGGCGAGACCCTTCTGACCCAGGAAGTCCTAGACCAACTTTTGTGGGTCCGACAGAATTCATGGATCTGTCCAGGTCTGCAGATATCTGAGGTACCCACAAATCTGGACAGCTCACGAAGTCTGCGAATTCGCAAATCCAATGCAATGCTCCATAGAACACATTGAACATGAATATATGACTAAACCAATCCTATAGCCTCTCCAGTACACTTACATATACAAGATAAGCTCACAGGCACGGTTCAACCCCAAGCAGCTCTCCCTAACATTCCCCACACACACAGAGAAATCAAAATTGCCACCAGGCTTAGTGTAGGATACCAACAATTGATTAGTTGGGGCAAACCAGGATTAACTGCGCCTAGGATAATGACAGAAAGCAGATTGGTTATCCATTGTGACCGTAGTGTAGGATTAGGTTAGCCTCCTGTATACCCACATGGCCCAGGAACACATGGTCCAATCACAGCCCAGTAAGCAAAGCAACTAAGCCCTTAGAAAAATTCAATTCATTCAAATGAATATTTCATAGGTATTTTTTTAATGCCTAAAAAAAGTAATCAAAATGTGTATATTTGCAAGCTCATTACAATCAAAACATTAGACAGATATAAATAAGAAATCTCTGTGCAATGTTCACAATCAAACATCAATAGAAAGAAAGCATTAGCGCCAATTAATGCAATCACCCCAGTGTAAACAATATTACACAGACAAATGTTAACAATTTACAACCACAAGCATTACATATAGACACACAACATAGCTTACATCAACACAAAATAATTTTAAAATATATCTAATGGTTAACCAATGATTGTAAACCGAACACAATTGCATTGACATGTGCCATTTGGCTAAAGTGTTCCGGGGTATATGCAAAGTCCATCCTTTCTTCAGGCAGTTCATTGATTATATTAAATTAATGAGCCAGCTTAAGTTTCAGGTGCAGTGGCCTAGTTATTCTTCGGCCCAGCCTTCCTCAAGGCTTGAAGCATAGTTGACAACGGTGGATAACATAAATATTATAGGTCATTTAAGCATGCACGCCTTCACCAAGGTATGCAGCTGAAGCAGTTCACCATGCTGATGCTTCAGCTTTGCCTGCGACCCCAACAGGATGGCAGGAGTGCTTGTCCAGTGGTTTTGACTCTTGCAGGGCCTTCATAGTCTGCTAGCAAATCCTGCAAATGGAGTGATACAATGAGGAATCGCACCCCAGCCCACACTAGAGAGGTGCAGCCAATCAAGGGAGGACATGCACATATGGAAGAGTACCTGCTAAATGTAAACCAGGTAGTTCAGTATGGCAGTGTGGGTTGCAGGGGCAGGAGGCACATATTTGCTGAAGGCTGGAGATTGGCAAGAGATGGAGACAGAAGGAGCTGGAAAGACGTTTCTCGAGACTGGAGAGGTGGATAGAGATGGACAGACTGTAGGAAACAGGAGCGGTGGAGAGAGCTGGAGAGTTGTCAGCAGGAGAGAGTAGAAGATGACATCTACAGAGGAGCTACTAAGAGAACATGGAAGGAGATGGAAGTAGTAAAAGGAGCAGCAAAGGTTAAGGAGGCAGATAATTGTAATCATATGAATAGGCAGGTCTTATGGGAAGTCATTTGTAAACTTGGGACAGAGCCATCAATACTGATTATTCTTCTCCAACTATTCTCATACCTAAATGTGTAATACCATGTTGGTCACAATGGAGAGAAGATTGCTATTTGAATCAGTCATTACTGCAGCCAGTCACTAGAGCTATTGCATAGCAGCAGAGATGCTTGGGTGACAGTTTTGGCTAGGACATTTATGGTGACTGTGTACTGATGAGAAGGCTAATGTAGAAGTCTCAGACTGGTGGCACTGCAATGATGTGATACCCACTTTAAACCAAGCCTTTCCTCAGCACACAGTTTTCTTCCACATAGTGTTGTTGGTGAGATACTATCACTCTTTGTCATGCATGAGACATTCCATGCTTTGGGTTGTTTTGGTAGGGCAAAAAGATGTTTTACTAAGCCAATCTGGCTGCTAAAGTGGCGGTAGAGGAGTTGATGATGTGGCTACCAAACACAACATTTTGTACTATCAAAAGGTAGAAGTACTGATTATTTTGTCTCTTTAACTGTGACATTTTCCTCTTCCTCCACAATATGATTAGTTTCTCAAATCATGTGTTGTGGCCTGAACTCAAATGGATGTCCATTATTCTACTCATCATCGTCATCAGACTCATCAGGGAATGAACATGGTGCTGAGGTGGTAGACCAGGAACTTCCCCTATCCTGCACCTCTGTACTGTTGGCTGATTCTCCCAGCTCATTGACAGGCACGATTTGCAACTCACCTCTCACTTCTGCCTCAGAGACAGTGACTTGAACACCATCCTCCTCCACCTCTTCCGGGTGAAATACTTTATTTATTTTATTTAATTATTGGACATTTGTATATCACCTATACACGTGTGTTTCCAGATGCCACAAGGAAAGATGGGGAGGGGGGAGCAAGGGAATAACAACATGAAATAAAAGACAGATATATAGGCCTTGTGACAATCCGACCGTGCAAGTGCTTGAGAAGGTGGGAAGTGCAAGGGGTCAGGGAGAAGTGCAGGAGTGGGGTGCCCCCAGGAACGGGGTCAAATAAGTGTTGGGGAACAAGAAGGCAAGTGCAAGGGGGAAAAGGGGGAAAGGGAGGGTGAGTGAGTTGGGCAGGGTGGACCAATTTGAGCTAGTCCGGGAAAGGGATCCCAAGGTCAAATGCAAGGATGCAAGGGGGACTGGTGGGGCATGGTCTCGCCCCTTGTGACTCTGAAGGGACCAGTCCCCAGTCGTAGCGGCAGAGGTAGAGTTAGCCAGGGAGGGGGAGAGGGAAGGAAGAGGAGAAAAGGAAAGCACCAATACCAATAGTGGACACTACTAAATTATTTTATGTGGAGACACAGGCTTCGGTCCGTTATGGGCCAGGCAGGGAACAATCAAAACCCTTCGCTGTGCAGAAGGGGTCAGCTAAGGATGTGTCTTGGCACCACTCCTCTTCTCAATATACATTCAAGGAATAGTGGCTGCATTGGAGGTGGGTGCCTTGGACACCCGCAAAATTGCAGCAAAGAGGCGGCCAAACCTCTTTTTCGCAGATGACGCTGTGATCCTTGACACATCACCAAAGGGCTGGAAAACATCATTTGATATCTTTATGGGAAAGAGTAAGGAGTTTGGGCTAGAGTTGAACACTAATAAAACCAAAGTTATGGTCTTCAAAACCCCTTTTGCTAAATCCTGCCCTTTAAAAATATAGGTAGATGCCCTAAAGTTGGAGCAAGTTAAGTGTTTTGATTACTTGGGTATTAGGTTTAAGGAAATGGGTGGATGGATCAACTTCTCAAGGCAGAAATTAACCTAGGTAAATATAGTGGGGGTATTAATTCCTTTTTCTCGAGTCATGGTAGCAGGGCAATCTCGCCGGCCATAGAACTGTTTGAAAAACAAGCTTTTCCAGCAGCACCTTTATGGATCTGAGATTTGGGGCTATACTAATACAACATCTTGATTTTCAACTGAGAAAATCTTCTTAAAGAAGCTACTGTTGCTACCAAAAAACTCCCCAACCTCAATGGTCCTAATGGACCTCCAAATGTGGCCTATAGCCAACCAGATTGCCTTTAAACCTACACTATACTGGGTAAGACTTTACCTATAGAGACGCTTTGAAGGGGTCTAAAAGTTGTGGTTGAGCAATTCATGTATAACTGTTATGTAGGTTGAATGCTAAATCCCTTTGGGATAATACCCTTGAGTGTGTAAGAACCTCAAAGGTAAAACTTAAAGTGACTGCAAAGAGAAAAGCCATGTATAAGGTGGAGTTAAAAAGGTCCTCACTAATGAATGTGCCTGCATTTGTGCCCTGTAACATGATGGTAAAAGGTAAAAATATCTTAGATGAAATCAATCCTCCTTACAAATGCTAGTTATATATCCCTGTAAGATTAGGTATTTTGCACACAGCATGGTACACTCGTTTGTGGTCACTTTGGAGATCCGGTAAATGCCCTCTTTCATTAGATCTAAGGGGAATGTATCTTAAAGTGTTATTCAGTGATTATAGGATAAGTAATACATGAGAAACTATGCAGTTGTTAGCTTGTACAGTTAAGTGGAAAGTGGTGTTTGTCTCTTCAAGATATGTGCACCGTACCTGGTTACTAAAAAAGAGGCTGATGGGTAATGTTTAACTTAATATCTGGAAAGTCCTCTGTGGATGAAAGCTTGCTCTCCTCATAGGGGGTGTCATTAGACTGCAAGACAATAACTGCATGATGATTTGATTGTAACTGTTACATGTGTTTTAACTTTTACGTGTGTCACTATTTTTAAGGTTTTCGTAAGGAATTACTCTGATGAATTGTCTAAACCGAAAAAGCATTTGAAATGAAATGAAACAAAAGTCTTGAGAGGTTTCCGGAACTTTAGAAGATCCGGCTCAAATCGGAAGGGGGAAAGAAGGCCATTCCAGAGGGAGGAGCCAGCCGCAGAAAGGGATCTACCTCCCACTCTCTGTTTGGAGCAACGTTTGACCTACAGGGAGTTGGAGCTAGATGACCGAAGGACTCTGGTCAGGAGGTATTTAGGGAGGGAAAGCTGACAGCCTTGTTGATGATGCATAAGGTCTTGAATTGGATCCTTGTCATCACTGGGAGCAAGTGGAGAGATTTAAGGGCAGGAGAGATGTGGTCCCTGGGCTTGAGGCCAAGGATAATATGAGGTATGTGACACGAGCCGAAACAGTAAAAACTCTCTTCATTGTCTGCATATAAAGATAGTCCTTTATGAATAACCGGCGCCCCGTACTGCAGCCTCCACCTTCGTTCTCACATCCCCAACCGTCATCTACACTCACGTCATCGCATTCCACATTCACTCATACCACGGGCTGGAGGCCTCGAGACAAGAAGCCTCGGGACATGGAATACAAGAAGCCTTGGAACGTGGAATACTACATAATACTTGCTGTCCTATTCGGGATTAGTTGGATGGGGCGAAGTGAGGAAAGAGGTAGATTGATGAAGAGACTGATGCAGTAGTCAAGCCTAGAGAGAACCAGGGCTCTGGAGACATTGAGCTTTTGGGGGAAGGTGAGGAAAGGTATAATGCACCTGAGAAGGTGGGGCTGAAAGTTGGACTTATAGGCAAGGTCTGTGATGTGTGGAGAGAAAGAGAGAGAGGAGTCAAAAATGATCCCAAGGTTTTTTGCCTCACCACTGGGTGAGGGGATGGAACCCAAGGAGTCTGGCCAGAGAGAGGGGGGAACAAGAAGCAGGCATCCCAATGAGTAGGCTCTCTGTCTTACTGTCATCAAGGCAGAGATCATTGGCAGAGCACCATGCTTGAATAGCAGTCAGGCAGTCAGGTATGAGGGAGTACTAGGAGGAGATAGAAGATGGCAGCTTGAAGGAGAGCTGTGTGTCATCTGCATAACACTGGAAATGTGGTGAAAAAGTGGAGATCAGGTAGGCCAGATGTTCCAGGTAGATGTTGAAGAGCCATGGTGATAGAATGGAGCCTTGGGGGACGCCACAGGTAGACAGTCTGGTGGAGGAGAGAAAAGGACCCCACTTGATGATGTACTACTTTGTCTTCTGCACCAGAGTGATGTGTGTTCGAAGGTGCTGCTGCTAATTGAAAAATGGATGCCTTAAATTTACCATGTACACATTGGTACCCACTATGCACACAGTAGCAGCTGTGGCTTATATTACATACCCCGTAGCCCGGTCTCCCTCTCCATCTGGCAATTTGAGGTGCCACTGATATGTTTACAATCAAATGGTCCCTTCTCCTCCCTAGTCACAAGTTGATGGTGTGCCTTTTTAGCTCATACAAGTACAGCTGTGGAATATGATTTCCTCCTGCATCCTAAGAATTCTAAGACTCTTCTTCTTTACTAGATATGTGTTCATTATGCCACACTGAGTTACAGACACTACTCTTACTGCATTGTATGAAGTGGAAGACCTATTCTCCACAACTAGTATTTCCACTCATCCATCAAAAAATATTTCACCCAGCAGAACCACTGGATAACATTTTGACTCTGAAGATTTCCAATAATTTTAATTCTTAACTAGCATTTTCTCTCATCTGTCCAAAAGGTGGAACACTCATTTAAAGCCATTGTGTGTAGTACCCAAATAATTCGTAGACTTTTTCTCCACAACTAGTATTTTGTCTCATCACAGAAATATGACACTCATTTGCAGCCATTAATATAATCTCCTCCTGTCCCCTATATTTCAAATACTTTTTCTTCACAAATAGTATTTTGTCTCATCACAAAGAGATAACATTCTATTGCAGCCATTTAAAATAATCTCTTTCAGCTCCCAGATACTTTTAGGTTATTTTGTCTTCAAGTAGTATGTTCTCTTGTTCATCACAAAACCTTTGTGCCTACAATAAAACCACTGAATGTACTTACTTGCCTTCAAAGAATTCAAATTTGTTTTTTTGACAAATAGTATTTTCTCTCATCCCTTACAAAAAGATGGCACACTCAGGTACAGTGGCTCAATATAATCTCATCCTACCACCAAGGAATTCTAAGACATTTCTCTATACTGGTATTTTCTCACATCCATCAAAGAATATCATATTCAATACAACCACTAAATGTTCTCTACTGCCTCCTAATATTTGTATGTTTTTTCTTTGCATCTTGTAGCCTTACTCACCTATCACACAAAAATGACAACTCAGTCACATCTACTGAATACAATCTCCTCTGGCTCCCACAAAATTCTAAAAACATTTCTTTGAAAATAGCATTTTATCTTGCCACAAAATGATGATGTAGTGAGTTATATATAATATTCAGTAAAAAAAACTTTGTTAAAGGGACGTTATGGTTAAGTTGCGCTACTAAAAACCTATGAAATTCAGTGAAAAAACTTTGTTAAAGGGACGTTATGGTTCAAAGTAAAACCGAAAAACCCCTGAAATTCGGCAGTTATGGTAAGATAAGCAACCATAACTCGCGCCGCCACCGTGCACTGCTAACACTAACACCCAGGACATCAAAGATGACATCACAAATGTCATTGATGACATCACTGGTGACATCACGTGGCTGGCTCTCCCTTTTTTCCTTTCCTGACATATCTAGGCCACATGATTTTCTTCAGTAACAGTCAGGAACTAAAAATTGTAAATTACTATATTCGTAGACTTATCCTTCAAGTATGTTCTTAGAATAATTCCCTTATGGTCCAGTCATATCATATGAAACATATACATAGGAGAAGTCACAACCTTGAAAGACAGCAATCCTTTTTGTGCATTAAAATTATCAGTAGATTTATCAGCACTTTCTGATACTTTTGATGCTTTTTTATTACTGTACTTTCCCTGTATATGCTCATATTTTTATATTTTGTACTCACACTATTTTCCTTAGGGTCCAGACACATCATGTGATATATATAGATAGGGTAATTAACAGCTTTGAAACAGAGCCATAATTTCTCTCCATAAAGGTAATCAGTTAGGTTATGAACACTTTCTGCTACTATTGCTGTTTCTTTTTCCTACTTCAATTCCCTTGTATATATTGATATTTGCATGTGGTGTTGTCTCTTTGTGATTTGTGTATAATAATGCAATTATGTAGTAAGTGGGTTTTATTACCTACTTATCACAAGTTTCACTGTACGCAAAACTCTAATATGAAAACAGTTATCATTTCAAATTCAACATGACAAGCTTATGAATATTGCACCTCCATCATGTATGCTGCACAGAATGCCTATGTTTCTACATGAGTACCTTAGTATACTGGATTGAAGTTAATAATAGAATGCTATTTATATCAATGCATAGCTTAATGCACTGATTAGCACTTGATATTTATTCCAATAATCTTTGACACTTTTTTATTAACATTACACTAAGAATCCCTTGTACAGACTTTTCATGAAAGGTAAATACACATTTGATGTCATCAGTGATGTCATCAATGACATTTGTGATGTCATCTTTGATGTCCTGGGTGTTAGTGTTAGCAGTGCACGGTGGCGGCGCGAGTTATGGTTGCTTATCTTACCATAACTGCCGAATTTCAGGGGTTTTTCGGTTTTACTTTGAACCATAACGTCCCTTTAACAAAGTTTTTTCACTGAATTTCATAGGTTTTTAGTAGCACAACTTAACCATAGCGTCCCTTTAACAAAGGTTTCTTTACTGAATTTCATAGCTTTTTAGTAGCGCAACTTAACCATAACGTCCCTTTAACAAAGTTTTTTCACTGAATTTCATAGGTTTTTAGTAGCACAACTTAACCATAATATCCCTGACTTCATATACATGTAACATAGAACATACTAACCCCTTGTAGTGATTTTCATGTCCGCGGACTACCGCCATGTCCGCGGACACATCGAAAATCTGAGCGTGGTGAATGTAAATTTAAATATTGTGCCCCATTTCCCCTTTGAAGTTGGCTCTGAAAAGAGCCGTTGTTTTTTTTTTTTTACAGATGCTTGACAGACACCTGTTATTTTGTATTTTTTTCCTTGTTTTTTTTCTTACTTTACTCCTAAAATCTTTACATAACCTTCTCCAAAGCAACCCTTACATTCCAAAATAGAAAGGCATTTCCCGTAAAAGATAAAGAAATGCCATCTTCTTTAAAATTAACAGCATTACTGGCATCAACATTCTCATTGTTACAGAAGAACATACCAGCTCTAAGCATGAAGGCACACATGCCTCGGTTGATGACACACCTAGCAATGTTTTGCTGAGGACAAAAAACTGAACTATTGTCCCCTATTGCCCTAGGTAGTAATCCAGAAAAAATTACTTTCGCATTTGGAAGGATCTTCATTACGGCTTGAACCAAGCCTTCCAAATCAGCCAACAAAGTAGGGGCACTGACGTTGCCCAAATGGAAAGCACCATAGTGCAAAACTACCACATGCGGACTGTTCATCGTGGACATATCCTCACAAACTTGTACAATTCCCTGTACATTGCAATCAGGCACAGTGCTCCACACCACCTCCACTCCTTTCACATCAAAGTTCTTTGCAACATGCCTGCATTCAGCGTACTGCTGTAAACCATGCACAAACATATCTCCGAGCACCAACACCCTGACTTTCTCCACTTCTGCCATCTTCACCTTACAGTCTCTTTCAACACAAATCTACAACCTCGACATCTGATTGGCTGATCCGTACAGTCTTCATTCCATGTTGGATTTCCTGGAAAAACCCGGATGTAGCAAGCCCTTTCCACGAACAGCCGCGGTGTCCGCGGACGGCATCCACTTTACTCTCTGTGCCATTCCCTCATTGCATACAGCTAAGCAATCACACAATACGAATAACGTCCTCAGAACACCCCCATTTTGTGAATTTTTGAACATTTCATGACAATTATCATTTAATTATTCAACATATTAACATTACAAATATTATACTTTCATCTTGTACTCTGCACACAATGCTATGTTTCTCCATTAGTAGCTCAGTATACTAGATAGAATCCCATAATACAATGCTATTTATATCAATGCATCGTTCAAAGCACTAATAACGGTATGATATTTATTGCAATATCCTTGACACTTTTTTCGCAACATTATAATAAAAATCCCTAGTTCACAAATTCCATGAAAAGTACATACACATGTGATGTCATCAGTGATTTCATCAATGACATTTGCGATGTCATCTTTGATGTCCTGGGTGTTAGTCTTAGCAGTGCATGGTGGTGGCGCGAGTTATTTTTCATAGCTTACCATAACTTGCGATTTTCAGGGGTCTTTCGGCTGTACTTAAAACGATAACGTCCTTTAAACAAACTTTTTTTAATATCACGCAAAAAATATACAAACATGGTGTGCTGTCAGCATGTCAGCTGCTTCCATTTTTTTTCTCGGGCCCCGGAGAGGCTCACGAAGCGGACTATAAGGTTGTATTGTGTTTTGACCTTGACAGACAGAGATTGTGATGAAAGACTTCTCTTGAAGGAGTGTTGCTAAAACGTAAGAGAAGATAAGGATGAAATTTATGAAACGAAACCACTTTTATATATGTCACTATGCGAAAGATTGTTAGCACACGCAGAGTCGTATTTTGGGACTGCACCACTCGTAGACAATGTAAATTGCAATTGTACTGTAAGTAACCCTTTTGATTATTTTATACCAAATATAATTACAATAGCGTAGCATTAAAGACCGCTCAAGTTGAACTTGTTCGTTGAAAGTGGCATAATGTTTTCTTCCGCGCACTATCACTGCCAAATTGATCCCCTGTTGTTTAGAGGTCTCTGAAAAAGGCAAACGACACAGGGTGGGTTAATACAAATCATTTAACTGGTCTATAGGCGGTCAAGCGCTCTACTCGCTGTGCCACTTCACTGTAGCCTGTCAAATGGCACAGCGAGTACAACGCTCGCTTTGACATCCGTGCACAGCTTGCTAACGCAAGTTCGAATCCCGGCAAGGCCAAACTCAGCCTTTCATCCTTCCGTGGTCGATAAATGAGCACCACACACCGTGGTTAATAATAAGCACCGCTTAGATACCTCACGCTTCTTTGCGCTATATGAATGGGAAAATATTATTATTTTATTATTAACATACTCTGTTGCACTATCTTCGATAGCAAATAGTTACACGGCCTAATAAATAAAATGATGATTTTTAATGAAGATCGGTTGGTGAGACTAATTTATGTTTTTTAAAACAGGTATGTGGCCCCATTTTGCCTATGTCACGATTTACAGACTCCAGCGGATGGGGTCTTCAACTGCCAGGTGCAGGTCCAAATATGCAACTTCATGACCCTCACCATTTTATGGGACAATCGCCAAGGACCAATATGCCCTTACGCAGTACTAGCGGCTACAAACAACATACCAACCAATAGGGTGGTCTAATGGCTCGTTTTTGGAGCAACCTTCCGATTATCAGAGCGACAATTTACTGCTTTTATCATAAACCAACAGCCTATCTACCGCAAAGGAACAACGCGTGGCTCCAAATAAACTTTTGCTGATCGACAGCAGAGACAATAGCAAATCGCTGAATATTCACTAAACATTTCATGTGAAATAAATGTACTTTACCAAATGTACAATCCTGCTGTTTACTTTTAAACCACAGTTTCATATTCTGAATTGTGGCGCACTGAGTTGTAAGCTGATCTAACACCCTCTGTACCGCAAAGGAACATCGCGTGCCTCAACATGAACTTTTGCGGATCGATAACAAAGACAAATGCAAATTGCAGAATATTCTCTAAACATTTGATGTCAAATAAATGTACTTTACAAAATTTACAATCTTGCTGTTTGCTTTTAAATCACTGTTTCATATTCCGAATTGTGGCGCGCTGTGTTGTGACATAATATGTGTTGTCTTCCGGGTTCTGTGTAAAGTCACTTACGACTGGAGAGGACTGGGCGCGTTTGTAACATCACGCAGAGAGGCGGGGGAATATGAATGCTTTGATAATATCAGGCTTTGGGGCGGGAGATATGATTTAGTGTCGCAAAAGCAAGTCAGCCAGGTCAATAGCGCCAGTCATAGGATTATATCACATAATGTCGGCGCACACCAGCCAGATTTATCGTTTCTTTAGTGGACAAAAAGTCGGTTGACGCCCATAGGAAATTGTACTATTAGCGGACAAAAGGAGTGGTCTTAAAACACTTTCACCCTGACAACGAACAATACAAACAACGTTCTCAGAACACCCCCATTTTGTGTAATTGCAACCATTTCGGGACACCGCGAGTGTTCTTAGAACACATTCAACTAGACAGATTACAATACGGACAGCGTCCTGAGGACATCCCCAGTTTGTGTATTTACGAACAATTAAATACACCGCGAGTGTTCATAGCTCATTTTTACCTTCCTTGCGAACAAAAATGACACATACTCCGTCCTCTAAACACCCCACCATTTAGTTTATTTACAAAATGTCAGAACAGCCGTGTTCTCCACGGACAAATCGAACGCAACAAAAACGTCTAGCACATAAAAAAACAAAACATTGAACCTATCTAATACTCCCCCACCCCCCCCAAACACTCTTACACACCAACACAGGGCACTAAATACAATTTTTTATCCACGTTTCACTGCGCTGTACGCGGTCGACGGCGAATACAAGATGGCGGGCGCCACAGAAAATCTGACGCGCTCCACGCCCCTCGCCGTCCAATCAGCGAACATGTCACATGTCTGCGGACATGACGCAAGCCGCTGGACCAATCGGGGTGCTGTCCGCGGAGCGAACAGGGAAGTCCGTCCGCGAAGCGAACACAAATATCACACATTTTTTTGCCTTACATTTTGGTCATTTTTAAAAAACTACTGGACGGATTTACACCAAATTTGCAAAAGCACGCTTTCAGGACCAGGCCGCTGCTCCTGCCGCAAATTTGGTGTAAATCCGTCCAGCGGTTCGGGCTGTAGCCGTGCGCAAAGTTTTTTCCCATTCAGTGTATGGGAAAAAAAAAGTTTTGGGACCCCCCTATAACTTTTCCCCCCCTGGACGAATCCTCACCAAACTTTGCAAAACAAGAAATTTCAGAGTGGGCCATATACTTTTTCTGCAAAGTTTGGTAAGGATTCATCCCGGGGGAGCGAAGTTATAAGCCGCCCAAAAAGTGCTCTTCCTATGGAAACACCAACTTAACCATAACTACATGGCCGCTACCGCGCCCATGTAATGACATCATATAATATTCTTCTGTCTCCAAAGAATTCTAAGATGTTTTTGTTGCAACTAGTATTTGTTCTCTTGTGTCACAAAAGGGTGGCACACACTCTACAGCAACAGCATTCAATCTACTGTCTCCAAAGAATTCTAAGATGACGAATCTCAAAACTATGTTTAGCACAAATAAGACATTCTTAATAAATGTGCAATAAATGCCTAAGAAGTAGATGTGCATGATACACAGAAATGTACATCACTGGGATTCACAAGTGCACAGGGCATGCATAATATGAGGGCAAAACGTGCACAACATGAATGGAAAGCATTTAAACCATCCAAATTAAGCATGCAAGAAGAGTGTCCAGCAAAATTGTGCAAAATGCTCCAAAACTGTTTTTACAAAAGTTAAGCACATGATTTGCTCCAAAAAAAGAACTTAATCTTTTGATCGGATCACACATTGGAGCAAGTTGTCGAAAAAAGAGAGAAACTAATTTGCCCTTTAAAACAAGACCATTCCAGTAGGAGCACAAAACACAGTATACAAGGGCAGCATATTAAAGAAGATACACGTTTCTAAATTAGCTGATGCACTGGGCATCAAGCTGCTGCAAAATCTGATGAGAAGCAGGAGGGAAAAGATTTAAAGGAGGAGGGTTTCCTAGGCTGGGAGGATAGCTCAGGGGCAATGTGTGTGTCTTGGAAGCAAAACAAGGGGGGCGCTGTTGGGCGCCGAGCAAGATGGCCGCCTGATACGTGTGCTCCGAGGCGGGCGGACCTCCAAATCCTGATTTAGGAGGTTTCCACGGATTACAGCCGGGGGCGGAGCACACGACTTTTCCCCCGCTGCTTCTGGGATCCTGGGGATCTGATCCCGCTTTGAATCGGAGCCGGGAAGTGCATCCCCGACTCCACGCTGCCCATCCCCCTTCCTGCGGCGCTCCTCCGCGCCTGAAATCCAGCCCCGGCGGAGGGTGGTCGTTCCCGCCGGGGGCCTGCTGCGCTCCTCCTCGCGCTCCTCCTCGCATCCGCCGGGCATCGGTGGGAGCTGGCGCGCCTCGACCTTCCTGGCGGCGGGGTCGTCGGAGTCCTGGGACCGTGACCCGCCGGCCAGGCCGCTGGTCCTGCTGAGTCGCTGCTCCCGGGTCCCAGGAGGGACGTCGGCCCAGCGATGCGTCCACCCTGCCTGCATCCGCTGCCTGCCTGCGCTACATCGGGGCCTCCCTGCCGCCCCCGCGGCTCCGCAGCCCTTGGTGAAGACCCAGGGCCCCCTCTTCCCCCCGACAGCACACGCCGCGCTGCTGGAGTGGCGCGGCTCTCAGGTACGTGCTGCTGGGGAACTTCGCTCCTTGCTGGCCGCTCCTCCTTCCTGTGGCGACCCCGCGGAAGGCGCACAAACTCTCCCTGCATCTGTGCTCGGCCTCTCCCCCCCCAGCCTGGTGAATCGCCGTGGGATCTCCTTTCTTCTCCTGTGGAATCCGGCGGGGGGGTTGTGGAGACCCTTCCCCCCCAGCTTGCACGCGCCTCGCTGCCGGAGCGCTGCGGCCTCCTGGTGTGCGCAGGGGGGGCTTCGTGGACTGTTGGGCCTGGATACCTGCCTCCCTGCCTTGTGACTCCGGGGTCGCCCCTCTCTGGTGGGACGTCCCTGCGGCGTTGTTGGAGGCCCACGGTCGGTGACGTCTGGATCCGCCTGGGGGGCCCTGACTCTCGTGGCTCCTTGTCTTGTGACCCAGCGGCCCTCTCCCCCCGCTGGGAAGCCACTGGGCCCTCACTGCCCTCGCACGTCTGGAATCCCACGCCCTGAGCGACCCTACCGTTCACTGGGGGCTTGTTTCTCCTCGCCTCGCCGCCTTGAAGCTGCTGTCCCTACACCCGGATTGTTACTTGGCGAAAGGGTGCCGCTAACATCGCTGCTTCCTACCCTCCATCTTTGGGCACCCCCGCCCTCAAGGCCCCCTGCCGCCGCTTTCAGCGCCCTCCCAGCCGGGCTGTAGCCTTGCGGCCTACACTTCGGGACCGCTCCCCGCTCCCTTTTCGCTTACGCACCCTACCTGGAGTATCGGCTCTCGCGGCCTGGGATCTCCCCGTCTCCTACTAGGGGCTGCTAGCGATCCCCCCCTTCTTTACCCCACACTACCACATCACCCTTGTCAAAATGACTAAGGGAGGCGCGAGGAAGCAAAGCTCCATTAACATGTTTGCGAGGGCGGCTGTGAGAGCTCCGGAGGACCCTACTGAGCAGCCACCTGTTGCGTCATCGTCCGCGGTGACACCTGAACCCCAAAACATGATGGACTTCATCAGGGAGGGCTTCACCGCCCTACACTCAAAACTGGATGACATGAACGGTACAATATCCTCGATCAAGGCCCACATGGAGAGGACTGATGGTCGCGTGTCTGAGGTCGAGACACGGGTCGGCTCTGCCGAGGAGGCATTGGGAGCACTGCGCTCTGAGTTTGTCGCTCTCTCCGGCCGAGTCCTCGAGGTGGAGAAGAAGAACGAAGACTTGGAATCCCGCTCGAGGCGCAATAACCTGCGTATAATTGGGGTCCCTGAGGACGAAGTCCATGAGCCAATGGAGGACTTTGTTGAGCACACGTTAATGACGCTTCTGGACTCACCCAAGCTCTCCCCTCATTTTGCTATCGAGCGTGCACACCGTGCCCTTTCCGCCAAACCCAAGCCTGGGGCTCCACCCCGCCCCATCATCGCTCGAGTCCTGAACTACCGGGACCGGGACACCCTGCTCAGAGCCGCGAGGGTCAAGGGCGAGCTGCTACTGGGGGGAGCGAGAATTCATCTTTACCCCGACTACTCGACTACCGTCCAACGGGAACGTAAGACTTTCCAAGCTGTGAAGCGCAGGCTACGAGATCATTCCATCAAATATGCCATGCTCTACCCAGCTAAACTGCGCATAGAACATGCTAACCAGGTGTTCTTTTTCACGATCCCGGAGGAGGCTTCCAAATTTATGGATGAACACTTCCCAGGTTGACTTCCCCCTTCTATCTACAGTCTTGCAGCTTCCCCCTCTGGGCCGTTTGGGGGGCGGCCGGGGCCGGCCTTCCCCCTGTACTGATGCCGCATTGATCCTCTTTCCCGGATTCGACTTGTTCAAGATTCTCCTCTTGTCTCAACTATGTGCTATACTGCTAAATGCAAAATGCCTTTCCTAAGTTGTATAAGTTATTGCAGTTGCACCTCGAGCTATACTGGTTCCGCTGCAGCCCGGAGCGCTGCGGTCAGCACGGCCTACAGGCCCCCAGGCGATGATGCCGCTAGTTTGGTTTTGGCTGAAGGGGTTTGGGATTGTCATTCCTCTGTTTGGGGGGGGTTGTGGGTGGGGGTGGGACATGTTAGGGGTGTTATTGTTAGAAAATTGGCACTGGCAGCGAAGGCGGACCGTGGCGCAGCACACACCCACTGGTCCTGGTCACCTTTTTCGACTCTACCACTACCACATCTATGGCTGAGGGGGACTTAACCTTTATGAGTTGGAATGTACGGGGGTTGGGGAATTATAGAAAGATGAGACAACTCCAGCTGCAGGCCGAGCGCCATGGGTCCAAGATCCTCTTTTTGCAGGAGACACACGCTAGATCAGCCCAATGCGTCCGATTTGCCAGGACCTGGGGCTCTCATAGATTCTTCACCGACTACTCGACTCAAAGTCGTGGGGTCATGACTCTCATTCATAAGAGTCTCCGGTTCACTCTCTTCTCCTCACACATTGACCCCCTGGGCAGGTATGTTCTGTTACACGCTACGCTTCAAGGGAGGGAGGTGGTCTTGTTGAATATTTATGGCCCCAATCTCGATGACCCGGAGTTCTACAGACAGATCACGTCTCTCCTAGATGGCTTCCCCCTTGTACCAATTCTCTGGGGGGGTGACTTCAATACTATCTTCGATGTAGCCCTTGATAGATCTGGGTCCAAGCCCCGTCATCTTTCCAGGGCAGCCTATGCTGCATTATCATCCCTGCCCCGGTTGGCCATGGTGGATGCATGGAGATTCTTCTACCCCGATTCCCGCATCTACTCATTCTATTCCTCAGTCCACGACTCATACTCCCGCATTGACCGCTGGGTGATCTCCAATGTCTTGGTCAAGGACGTGAAACAACTAATGATTTTACCCAGAACCTTGTCCGACCACTCTCCAGTGACCATCACCGTGAGTTGGGCCCCTGATCCTGGCCGGTCCCGCTGCTGGAGATTGAAACCCCTAGCCCTGCTCGATCCAGAGTTCCACTCCGAGCTCGAGGACTCAATCGTGGAGTTCTTTGAGCTGGACACGGGCTCGGTATCATCGCTTGCCACACTGTGGGAATCTTTTAAGGCCTATGTCAGGGGGATTGCACTCTCCAAGGAAAACGGGGTTCTTAAGTCAATTCGGAGAGATATAGCCTTGAGTGAAGCTAGGTTGTCGACACTGGAGGCTGCATGTTCACTCGATTCTACCACTGGTAACCTAGCTGCCATCGGGGAGGAGCTGGACACGTTTCGTTCCCTAGCCGACCGTGAACAGAAGTTTCTGGATAACCCAGGCATCGCACGGAAATACGGTGAGGGCGAACGCCCTGGCCGCTTCCTCGCGAGGTTGATCCGACACGAGACAGGTTCCCCACACATTCCCGGGATTGAGAGACCGGACGGCTCTTTGGCTGTCTCCTCCCGGGACGTCAACACGGAATTTTTCAACTTTTACGGGTCCCTATACTCCAACTCAGATGAGGTGTCAGTGGAGGAGATTGACTCTTTTCTCGACTCCCTTCCGTTGGCAACATTATCCCCTGAGGCCTCGGGCTCTCTCGACTCTCCGCTTACACAGGAGGAGCTCTCCGACGCTATCGATTCCCTATCCTCCGGGAAGGCTCCCGGGTCGGACGGTATCCCAGTTGAATTCCTTCCCCACTTGTTGGCAGTGTGGGAGGAGTCGGTGGAGACAGGCGTGTTCCCCCCCTCACTGCGTGAGGCCACGATCACTGTATTGTTAAAGGCTGGTAAACCCCCTTCACGTTGTGGTTCGTACCGCCCACTCTCCCTCATAAATTGCGATGCCAAAATATACGCAAAAGCCCTGGCCCTAAGGTTAGCTCCCATCCTTCCATCCATCATTCACCCCGATCAAGCGGGCTTTGTTCCGGGGCGGTCTACCTCCTTGAACCTGAGGCGTATATTCAACATAATTGACAGAATTAGCCCGGAGACTTCGGCTGTGGCGGCCACGTTGGATATGCAAAAGGCCTTCGATTCGGTATCATGGCAATTCCTCTGGCGGGTTCTCGAAAACTGTAAATTTGGTCCCTCCTTTCTCTCTTGGGTGAGGCTACTCTATTCGCTTCCTGTGGCTAGAGTCCGCACGGGCGACCACTGTTCTCCTCTCTTTGGGATCGCCAGGGGAACAAGGCAGGGGTGTCCATTTTCTCCCTTGGTTTTTGCGGTTGCCATGGAGCCGTTTGCGGACATGCTTCGTCACCGCCATGCTCACAGAGGCCTCCGTTCTGCCGGGAAGGCAGACATAGTTTCCCTATACGCGGACGACGCGTTGCTGTTCATCCGCTCCCCATCTCTTAACTTGTCTCCGGTCCTTGAGGATATCATCTACTTTGGTCGGGTCTCGGGCCTCAGGGTGAACTGCTCGAAATCCACCCTCTTCCCACTCACGGAGTGCACTCTTCCCCCTCCTGACACTCTGGGATTCACTTGGGCTCAATCTGCATTCACCTACCTGGGAGTAGAGGTGATGCGTCAACAGACACTGACCCTCGAAAAGAACTTTCGGAAGTACCTTTCACATCTGTCCGTTAAGGTTGCAGCCTGGGACAAGCTCCCGATTTCTCTTGCGGGCAGAATGGGTCTACTGAAAATGGTGGTGCTACCTCAGTTGCTCTACAGGTTTGCCAACGTACCCTTGTGGCCAGGCGCAGACTTTTTCCGAGACTTGACTCGCACAATTACCTCCTTCCTCTGGCACTCGGGAGCGGTTCGACTTAAATATGAGACCTTGTCCACCTCCATGGCTAGGGGGGGCTTCGGGGCTCCGGATTTTCTCAGATATTGGTTGGTATCTCAAATTCAATATGTCTCTTATTGGTTCGACACAACTGACCCCCCCCTCATGTCCGGCTCGAGAAGTTGGCGGTCTGTGACCGCGAAATCCGCTCCTTACTTATTCAACCCGCTCCTCAGGTACTGGACTCACAGAGTCCGGTCGCCTGCACATCCCTGGCATTGGCCAAAACATGGAAACAGCTCGGAATAACCCAGGCTTTCCACGGCAACCTTCCCCTCTGGAACTTCCTCCCGGGGGTTCCTCAGGTTGCACCATCTACCGTTCGTCGCTGGGCCGAGGCAGGCTACGAGCTGTTGCGGGACGTGTTTGACCAGGGCACATTCATTGAATGGGCTGATCTCCCCCTACCCTTGAGAAGTGACCGGAGCGTCTGGCTTCAATACGCGTCTCTCCGAAGGACCCTTAAGCGCAACTATCAAACATTCCCTGCGTTACCACCAGACGACCCGGCCATTGAGGAGCTCACTTCCCCTTCACCCATGAAAGGCAAAATCTCCAGGTTGTACTCCATGCTACAGTCCAGATCCTTTCCAGGATTTGCTAAACTTAGGGGGTCTTGGGAGGAAGACTTGGGGGTAGAGATATCGGACGATCGCTGGGCACATTTATGCGACCGCACTCACCGGGTGTCCTTTAACTCCCGATTTAAACTCATTCAGTTTAAAGTGTTGCACAGGTTCCACTACACCCCGGCCAGACTGCATCGCATGTCCAGCGGGCGTTCGTCTAGCTGCCCCCGCTGCGGGCATGTTGATGCGGACTACATCCACATGATCTGGTCCTGCCCCCGTCTCTCACAGTTTTGGGGTATGGTTTGTTCAACGGTTTCCGCTGTGCTCGATCACCCCATCGATCCTTCCCCTGTATTGTGCCTTTTTCACGACCTCCCGGGCCTTCCTCGAAACTCCAGGAAGCTGGCCGGCCTCTGCATGCTCTTAGCGGTTCGGTCCATCTTGCTCTGCTGGCTTCGCCCCTCTCCCCCCACGCATGCCCAATGGCTGAGGGCAGTTCACTTGGGCCTCTGACACCGAGGAAACTTGGGCACACATGCAACCCACTCACTCCAGGCCTAGGGACGTCTGGCTTAGGTTCCGTTCCTACATGTCCGACCTCGTCACCTCTCCGGTGGCGTCCCCGCCTGCTCCTTCTCACTAGTCTGGCATATTCCCGGTGGATCCCCCACCACCCCCCCCTTCTCACTGGTCTGAGAGCTCCTCCCGTATCGTTTGGTTTAACTACTTTCCCTCATATGTGGATTGAATCTCTTCCCCGTATCATATTGTATGTAATCTTTATGTGACCATATCATGAACTGTAATGCTAATCTATATTTGCTGGGCGCTGTTCGCCTGTTGTTATGCTGCCATGCTGCCTAATAATAAAAAGAAGTTTAAAAAAAAAGAAAAAAAAAAAGTTGGAAGCAAAACAACAGAGATCAACACAGGTCTGAATTACGGCCCTGTGCTTAGAGTCCGGTCTCTGGTATTAAGCATGTTATAAAAGGTTAATTAATTAATTATTTGAACTGGCAGAAAAAGAGTTCACCTTGAGATGCTGTTTCCCAGCCCATGTACTACTGAGATGTTTAGACAGTGGGAGTGGATTCCTATCTGACTTACAATGCAAGGATACGCCTTGCAATGCCCAAACTAGCTTAGTGACGGTAGTTGGGGCGTTGCAATGTTGCCACGGGTCCATTCAGAGGACCAGTGGCATCTCCTCATGGATTTCCCAGTCATCAAAGTTACGGGCCCTATACAACGTCGTTAATTTTTTATTTCTTTTTACATTTTTTATTTTTAAGTCCTTAAAGTGATCCAGATAAAATATATATATATAAAAAGACATGCCTGAGGGTGCACACACAAGAGTAGAAATAGTATGGGCACATAACAACATTGCTGGCTTCCCCAGGGTGTGTAGTGCCATTGATTGAACGCATCTGGTCCTCATACCCCCGTTAGCCACAGAACACCTCTACAAGAACAGGAGACACTGGCATTTTGTGAATGTACAGATGGTGTGCAATGCAGCCAACAACATCATGAATTTGATGCCAATTTCCCAGGAGCAACAAACTACAGCTAGGTCAACTGACACTCTGCCATAGCACAATATGAGGCAGGACATTACGGCGAGGCAAGGTTACTTGAATGTCCAGAAACATAACCACCAACACACATACACATGAACAAATGGCATTACTCACCTGTTTCAGGAACAAGTGACAAGAGTCCAGCAACTCTTCAACAGCTCTGCATAGAAGTTATTTTTCTCATCTTTCTCATCTTGGTCCCAGCTTCTAAAACCTTCTCTTCCCTCTCTTCCCCCATATCCTTCCCATCTGAGCTTCTTGCTGCCTTGCCTAAGGCTCACAACCTTGGGGGTCCTCTTTGATACTGACCTTCTTGTGCAACAATGTAATTCACCACTTGCTGCTTGCTTAACCTTCCCAACATTCAGAAAATTCCTAAATGTCTTACTTATCACTCTACAAAGACTCTCATCTCTGCTCTCATGCTCAGCACACTGAAATGCTGCTAATGCCTACTCCTTGGTCTTCCCCACTTTTCCTTCCTCCCTCTAGACAAAGTACACAACTTCGCTAACCACACTCTCTACAAACTACTCAGATTCCCCCCACATCTACCTATCAACACCATGCTGGCTGGCTCTCCATGCACAACCACTCCCCTTTTAAGTTCCTTCTCCTGGTCTACAAAGTTATCAATGGTCCTGCTCCTCAGCACTTGGCAGAATGTAATGTTGTCTTCTCACTATCCTGTTCCCTCTGCTCCTATTCTGCACTCAACCTCACTGTCCCATCCCCCATGTGGCTCGTGTTGCTTCCACTCTTTCTCCCTACCTGGCTCCATTCAAACCTGCTGCCTGTCACAATCAGAGCCAGATCGACTGTGGATCCCTTTGAAGCGTATCTTAAGCTTCACTTGCTTGCCCAAGTGAAATCTCCCTCATCTCTCTGCCCCATACTCCATACCTGAACGCACCATTGGTGCATAATAGTGTCATTCACACTACTCCTCTTTAGTTTGAAGTGCTTGACAATCAAGGTTAATGTTATCTTTGTAACTCTTTTTGTTTTGTCTTGTTTTGCTCCTGGTCTTTTGTTCCTGGCCATGTCCCTCTTTTTAACACTTTTATAAACTCGCTCATCTTTGTGTTGAGGTACAGGCACCCTTCCAGTAAATGCCTCCGCCACCTGTGAATGAAGTCATTTCTGATCCAATGTTGCATCCCTATTCTTCAAATGAATACAAATAAATACAAAATGCAATGTTACAACACAGCACACATATGCACCAGGAATCCCAGAGAGCATACATGTTGTATCCTCAAGTCAAGCTTCAGGGGCCTAGAGCACTTGGGGTGGGGGACCCTGACCATATGCGACATCATAGCTGAATGCTATGCTACCTAATATCACACATAGGCAAGGCCTGCACATTTATATCTGTCCATATTTGTAGCCACGACCACCCATCCCCCATGATGCAGGGGATGGATAGAGGGAAATGGTGGTAGGCCTATTTGCCGACCTGGTTGCAAGATATTTCACCTGAACAGACATGTGTGCTGGTCAGACTCTGTCTGTGCCTTCCAAACGAAGTCACAATAGAACCACCTGTGACATAAATACTGCTATCCACACGGCAAGTGACCCACATTACAAAGGAGACTAACAGCACAGCAGTAGTTCAGAAAATGTGTATTATTGTCTTATTTTCAGACATAAATTATGTGAATCACAAACGTAATTCAACCATAAATACGATTCCAACATCAATGCAACAAGTAAACAAACATCAGAGAAATAGAAACGAATATACTAAAGTAATTTTATTGCATGTTGCTTGATGCACACTCAGTTACAGAAATTGAATATATTTTGCTGCTGACCACAAAGAATTCTAAGAATTCTTTCTCTGCATTTAGTAGGTTATCTTGTCCCAAACACATGGAGCAACAGGTTGCAGCCACTGAATACATCCAGTTGCCTCCAAAGAATTGTAGCTCTCAGCTAGTATTTTTTATCGTCCAACACAAACTTAGGCACAGCTTTTACAAACAGTAAATGTACACTCCTGTCATCAAATTATTATAAGATTTTTTCTCTACAAAGAGTATGTTCTCTTATACATTTCACAAAGATGTCATACTCGGTTAGGGCCTGTGAATTTAATTTAGCTACAAAGAATTTTAAGACGTTTTCTAAGCAACAATTATTTTCTCTCGTCCATCACAAAAAGATGGAATACTCAGTTAACGCCACTGAATGGTAATCTCCTCCTACTACCAACGTAGTGTGGTAAGTCTGACACAGGAGAGAGACCAGAAGACATGGTTCAACTTAGAATGGAGTGTCCCTTCTGGCCCTTCATACTACGATGGTGATGGTGATGGTGTTCCCGGGGTTTAAAAAGAAAACTATAAACCAATGCTTGTCAGGATGTCTTACAAAATGTCCATTCTCCGTACAAACCTATTGTTCTAAACGGTCTTGGAAGTACACAAAGCTCAGAAGATTCAGATCCAGCAGGGAGTGATCTATTTCCCAAACTAATTTCTTGTTTCATAGCACAATGATCTACAGTTCATATTGTTCTCTGCGGGCATTCAGCAGTTTGCGTATTCTCACTAGGTCTTTTAATCCACTCTATTATAACGTCCTTCAGCTCGCATGGGCTGTCTGGCCCTTCAACCCGTCTGGATAGCATATGGTGGTTACCTCCTCATGAGGTGTTTCGTGGTTTAGCCCCTCTTTGGATGACTGCCATCTCACACTGCATGTTCCTCTGCTTGTATTCTGCTTTCATCAGGTATTATCTGGACCCACTCTTCGTTTGCTATTCGGCCATCAAGACCGTATGTTTCTCTGCTTATATTCACCCACTTGTGCAGTATTCTCTGAGTCAGCTCCTAGGGGGCTATTTGGCCTCTTGGAATTTTATATCTCTACTTATGGTCACCCCTTCCTGGGGTATTCTCTGGGTCTGCCCCTAAAGGGCTGTTTGGCCCTCCTGGCTTTCTGGGTCTCTGTTTATGTTCACTCCCTCGTGGGATATTCTCTGGGTTAGCCCCTAGTGGGCTATTCTGGCACCTCACTGTCTTCCTCCCACTTCTTTGTTTGTTTATGTACCTGTGTTTGTGTGGCATAGCTCATTAGCGTAGGCAGCTTTTCTGCTTGTTGCGGAACTGCAACTCAGACATCTTTGCGGTTTCCGCAATGAGCAGAGAATCTGCCTCCCATGACGAGCTACACTGCAGAAACACAGGTACTTGACCGAACGAAAGAGGTGGGAGGAGGGCAGTAAATATTCCATGAAGGGCTGACCCAGTGACATGTTGCTTCGGTTCCTCCTACCTGTTATCGGCAGGATTTGGGCATCGGGATTGCTGGGTGTGGGTGTGCGAATGTGGCAGCAGTTTGCTTCCCCATCTGTCCGGCAGCATTGCATTTCCTGGGCACTCTGAATTCCTGGACTCAGCAGCGTTGCACAGGCTCCAGATGTCCTCCATCCATCACATTCTCTGAGTAGTGCCGCCTCCAAGCTTCTCAGTTAAGGGAGATGTTCCTTCTGCTCTGTTCCCGCAGAGGTTTCTCTTGCTCACCCTCTGGTTGGCTCTCTCTCCTCCTGACTCTGTGCTGGTTGCTTTATGTTCCTCCCATGAACAAGAGAGAATACACCAGTGGTGGCCAATAACACTGCGTCAGAAACCAATTCACTTGTTTGTAAAGGTCCCTGTACATTTTCATATGGCTCACTCCCCATATATCCAACAACTAATTGGGAGTCTGCGTTCAAGGGACAGGTGGATAATCCTTTGCTTGGGGATTCCCTGTCTGCTAAGAGAGCTGGGGTTCACCCCAAGTGAGATCCTGCTTGTCCTGTCCCCGAGAGGGTGTTGAGTGCAGCATGCTCACCTCGCTAGTCCCAGAAGGGATGGCTCCACCTTTGGGAGTAGGGACGAATTCCCTGGATTTGTCACAGTAGTCTAAGAGTTTATCTTTGTAACTAGTATTTTCTTTTGTCTGTCACGAAAAGAAAGAACACTTGTAATAGACACTGGGCATTATTACAAGTTTGGGGGAACAGTAAGTAATTGGCAGTCATTCTATTTCTGACACTTCTTTTGGCAGTGTTGTGATGAAATAACTTCTGCTTTGCAGGAGTAAAAGGGTGAGTAGCAGTAATGCCACTTACTCAGCCCTCATACTTCCACAAACCAGCATTGGTCCCCATCAGAAAGGTAAAACAGGCACAGTTAAGAGACAAACCTCCTTCAGCGTTTGTGGTAATGTGGGCTGAGGGAAGGCTCTCCACGGGGGTGTGAATGTAATAACCCAAACAACAAAGTATAGCAGTTCAAAATAATGGGAATGTCCAATCAAGGTTATATACAAATATATATACTTTAATTAAACACTCCATCAGCAAGAACAACTAAATAGAAAAATGCTCTAAAAACACTGCACAAACCCCACTCTGTGGAAAGAACAGAGAAGATGTGTCGATTTGAGGTTAAGGCAGACCGAGTAATTTGGTAACTGCATGTTCAAGTTGGTGAGTGTCTCCGCAGTGGGTCAAGTTGGTTACAGCGATGAGCTGTTGCTTCGAGTCAAGCAGGTGGCGGACTCTTTTAGGACACAGGAGCTGGTTCAAAGTTGCAAATACTTAGGTTCAAAGGTTTGGTTTAGTGCCAAAAGCAGAACTGGTGGATCCCGAGGATCACATTGCGATGGACCTGGTTCGAAGACAATTCGATCAGTTTGAGGTAATGAAAACAGGGATCCTGGCTGTCTTGCCTTTTCGGGATGCTGTGAGTCCCACTCTAGGACCTCAGGGACAAGTTCAGTCCTAATTCCCGAGCACCCAAGCAAGGGAAACTGGTCCACACATTTGAGAGTCCTTCACCATGAGGTTCTGTGCAGCAGTGTGGCTGGCATATATATAGGACTTGTTCCAGCAGCAGGTCTCCCT
The DNA here is from genome assembly GCF_040938575.1 of Ambystoma mexicanum. NCBI lineage: Eukaryota > Metazoa > Chordata > Amphibia > Caudata > Ambystomatidae > Ambystoma > Ambystoma mexicanum. The sequence goes on along the minus strand of NC_090927.1, from coordinate 990,287,376 downwards.
CAAGGTGCCCTGCGGATGGGTAGGGAACAGAGCTTGCCTCTGACTTGGACACTCAGTCTTCATCTATTTGGTGGAGGGCATTGGAAAGTCAACTTTTCCAACAGAGTTTCAATTAATTCTTTCTCAGGGGTTTGTTCCAAAGTTAATCAGAGAAGAAGTGGGAGACCTCTTCTTTTAAAAGCAGGAGCCTACCAGTGATTGGACTAAAGCAAGCCTGTTTTAGTGGTCAATACCCGTCCTAGCAACAAGTGGACTTTGACTTGTGATATCATGCACAAAGTGCTTTTGTGTTAAAAGTAGTGGAGGGCACAGGGAGGAAAGGAGATACAGAGAGAAAACAAGATGGTTAAACCTTCCTCCAGCTGGTCTAAGCTCCCCCTGTCTGCACTAACTCCACCCCTTACCCTTGTCAATAGCATGAAAGGCCTGGTGTGATGCTAGTTCTTTTTTGGATGGGTATGCCCTTTGATTCCTGGTTTCTAGGCCATCTCCTGCTAGGAGGTTGGTACACTGAAGAGGGTGTTACCCCCCTCGAAAAGGAGCAAAAGGAGTGGCATAGCTATTGTGGTGGGTCGGAAGAAGAAGCCGGACACTTTGAGGACATTCTGTACTCTTTTTATTCAAATTAAAGAATATGGCCTATCTCTTCCCATGGCTAAAGTGAATATCCAACCTATATAAAGAAACTAAAGGTGTTCATCAGGGTATATAGTCATAAAGTCGAATGAAATAATATCGAAAGTCATAATGTCTAAAACAAAAAGTAGAGAAAAGAAAATGTCGAATTAATTTTTGGTTGATTTTTGTTCGAAATGGGGGGAGTTCCCCCCCACACCCCTTTTTTTTATCCCTTTTTTTTTTACCCCCGGAACCCAATAAAAACATGTAAATTAAAAAACAAAAAATTTGCCTTTTTTTTTCGACATTATTGTTTAGACATTTTTGCAATTCAATATTTTTCTTCGACATTATGACTGCACACCGTTCATCGGATGTCAGAAAGTCCAAAGTAAATATGGCCTCTGTCCAAAACAAACCCTACCACTAAATATAACTAAAGTAAATGGGCCAAGAGAATGTCTGTTCTTCCCTTGTGCTGGATAGTCCTTTTATATACAGGTTTTCTTTTGGATTATATACTTCTTAGCATAATCTCCTTTGATAGTCTTTCTTATCAATTCTTGTAGTTCCTCAAGATAACTCTTGGATCTTGTGCTTTCTGTGGTCCTCCCTCTGTAGTATTTTTCCTTACAATAGTTCCTCACACTCCTATTTCAACATATATGCTCTTCACAGTTTATTTGCTTAGGCTTTACCAAATTATATTTACTTGTGTTTCCTCGCAGGCCTTGATACTCTTTCTGAGCCGCAATATTCTTTTATCCTGTTCAATTACAAGCTTATCTCCTCTTTCTCATTTTGTTTTAGGGTTACACTGGCTCCGGGCTTCAACTTTGAATGTATAGGGTTCTTTCCCTACTAGGTTATGGTATTCATTCTGTTAGATTTGTACTGTTCAAATCATTGAACTTTCTCGATATTCTTTTTGTCCCTAGGAAGTTCCTTCAAATAGATAATAATTTCCAGGCGGCCTGCCATTGTTCCTGATTCCCCCAGTACCTCTCGTTATGTGGGGAACGGTTGCAGGTCTCAGCTCTCGTTCGGGTACTGCTTCTCGCTCTCTGCGGTGTTCTTTGGCTTCCCATTCTCGGTTCCTCCTCAGGCGTCTGCCATTTTTAGAAGCTTATGCTCAGAAGGTGTTCAGACTTCCTGTCGCCGTAATCTCTGTGCCGTTCTTCAGGAGTCCTTTGCAGTCATGCACACCGGGCCTCCAGCCTCTCACACTCTGCTGCTCTGGTTCTTGGAAACTCGCAGGCTCCACGATCTGCTCTGCCTTCACCTCCACAAGGCGTGATGAGGTCAGGGGGCTATCCCCTGAGCATAGAACTCTCCTTCTGCTCTGACACATCGCAGTTAAATACACGTCTCTGTTTAAAGAGACATTTTCCTTATTTTCTCCACATCGATTTCTTGTTACATTGTCTTCAGCCAAATATGAAGTAGCCATAGTATTCTTCATAGAAGACAGTCCCACATATGCTGATATGGTAGTTGGCTTAGGGAGTTCCTCACAGGAACAGGAGTCTGTGTCCCTATCTGTGGAGTCTCTCCCGGTAAGAACCCACTTACCTCGATCTCTAGAGAGGTACTTTCAGAGCAGGTTCCCCTTGGGGAGAAGGAATGAATACCTGTGATTTGTCACATACCCCTCCCCTTACCTTGGTGGCTTCCCCATCTCCATTGAGAGGAAATCCACTCAGAAAATCTACATTCCCTTGTTCTTTCCCTTAACGGTGTTCTACAGTGAAGGAAAATGGTTGTAGGTCGAGAATCCATCTCATTACTCTTTGATTAGTGTCTTTCATAGGCTCATCCAGGTCAACAGAGAGTGGTCGGTAATCAGTCTGAACTTCCTTCCTGTTAGGTAATATTTCAGGTGTACCACAGTCCACCTAATTGCCAAGGCTTCAAGCTCTACCAATGCATTGTACTGCTTGTGGGAGAAGAGCTTCTTGCTGGTATACAGAATTGGATGTTCCACCCAATCATGCTCTTGTGAGAGTACTGCTCACAAGCCAACTTTTGATGCATCAGTCCGTAAGAGGATTTCTTTGTTAAAATCCAGCCTCTTAAGAACAGGTTCCTTACAAATGATGCTATTCAGGCCTTCGGAGCTGGCTTGGTCTTGTTTTCCCCAAACTAATTTCAGAGGCTGTACATTTTTTTGTTTATTTGTCAGATTAGCAGCCAGAGTGGAGTAGTAGGGGATAAACCTCCTGTAAAAGGAGTTAGGCCCAGGAAGGCTCAAAGGATGCGCTTGGTTTTAGGGGTTGGGGTTTGTTGCACACCTTCATTTTCTCTGTTTGAGGATGTATTACCCATGAAGTATCCGAGATAATTTATGGCGGACTGTGCCAACTGACATTTTTCGAGGATTTGCTCTTAGACCAGCTTTCTAAGAGCCCGGGTGATGGAGTAAAGATTGTGTAAATGCTTGGGCCAGATGTTGCTAAGTACCACAATGTCATCCAAACAGCCCCAGAGAAAGCAGTCTATCATCTCAACACTCTATCCATGTGGTGTTGAAAAGTGGCAGTAGCTCTGTGTAGTCCAAAGGGTAAGACTTTGAACTAGAAAAGGCCTTGTGGTGTTGAAACGGCAGTCTTCTCCCTGTCAAATGGATTTAAAGGAACCTGCCAATACCCTATTGTTAAATCAAGATTAGAAATGTATTTGTCCGTCCCTAGCTTATCCACTAAATCATCAATGCAGGGCATTGGATAATTGTCAAAGATAGAAATTGAGTACAGATTCCTGAAGTCTATGCAGAATCACCATGAGTTGCCAGGTTTAGAAAATAGGACAATTGGGGAGGACCAAGGGCTTTCAGAGAGATGGATAATATCCTCCTTGAGAATCTCCTGCTCAGTTAATTTTCTTCTCATTTCTGGGATCCTCTAGTGCTTTAGATTGACAGTTGTCCCTGGTGGTATGGGTATGTAATGAAAGAAATTGGAGACTCTACCAGGTTGCTCTGAAAATACTTTGGGTAATTGAGCCAATAAGTCAACCAGATCTTCCTGGTGGGATGGTGGTAATTCAGGGGAAATTTATTGATTTTCAATTGCAGGGTCAATAAGGAGGGCGACCACAGCGACAGCGACGGTAATTGCTTCACTGGGTTTACTTTACATTCCTTCAGTAAGTTAACATGATAGACTTGGGGTTTCTGACATCTATCAGGTTGAGAGATCAAATAGTTTAGGGGCCTTTTCTTTATAAGACTTTGTACGGCGGTCCATGCCACTTGGAAATCATCTTATTATCAGATGTTAGAAGAAGCACTAGAATTGATTTTCGAATAGAAAAGGAATCGGTCACAACATTATTATTATATGTTGCCTTCGGCTGTTCTTGGGGGCGTGACATAGATGACTTTTTATGATCTCCTTTACTGCTGCCATGTGTGCTTTCAGTTTTTGGGTTGTTTGTAAAATGGGCAAAAAGGCCTCCTCTCTCTCTTTGCAGGTTTCCTTTAACATAACCAAAACAACTGAGGTTCCCTATCAAATAGTAATTCAAAGGGGAAATATCAGTGGGAAGTCTGAGGGGTCTTCTGGAACTGCAAACAGGGCCCAGGGTACCTAGGTTCTGGTTAAAACATTCTACCAAATGATCAATCAGGGGTAGTAAACAGACGTTCGGAGCGTTTTGATGTTAAGCAACTCCTTTAACTCTTTCATTAAATGGGGCATAAATGTGGTACCTTGATCCATAAGGATCTCCTTTGGAAGCCCAACACGGGACAAAAAGGGCAGCAGATTTTACAATATCTTTTGGATAGTGTTTTTATGAAGTGGAAATGCCTCTGGATGTCAGGTGGTATAGTCAAAAATCACAAGAATGCAATGGCAATGGTTGACCAATTTGGATGTTTCTAGTGGACTTATTATGTCCTTTGCTATCCTTGAGAAAGGGACCTCAACAATCGGTAGGAATTGTAGGGGTGCTATCGGGATGGGAGGGGTGGCTGTTTTTTGGCCGATATCAGAAGTCAATACATAGTTTTTAACATCTGCAAAAATATCTGGCCAGTAGAACCTGGGAATAACTTGACTCTGTGTTTGACCTACCCCCTGATGGCAGCCGTCAACTGTGCATGTGCTAATTCTAACACCAATCTTCTATAACTTCGGTGAACCACCAATTGTGTTCTGGCCGAGCCATCTTTTCTCCGCTCTCTCCTGTATAACAAGCCCTTCTTGAGAAAGAAGAAAGGTCCCGCTTGGCTGCTTTCCTCTTCCTAGGTAATTATTCTACCAAAGGCTTCAGTAAGAAGTGCGTCATTCCGTTGAGCAAAGGCTTAGTCTGGTAGAGGTGAGACTTCCTCTATCTCCTCCCTACAGGTTTCTACTGGGGGAATGTCAACTTCTCCAAAACCCCTCAAACCCCTTTCTGTTTCTCCTAACTCGCTTGTCCCCTGGGGAACTGGAAACAAGGTTCTTTCTAGAATTTGTTGGGCTATTTTCTCCCCTTCTCCCCTTCTTTAACAGTATAGGGATTATTACTGTTATTGTGGAGTAGAACTTTGGTGTCCCCCTAATGTCAGGTCTATGACTCTAGCCATAACATCTATGTCATACCGCCAGGTTATTGCTCACATTGAGGCTAGCCTAATATAGGTACCCTGGAGTGGTGGAGGAGTTACGTCCTGTGGGTATCAATCATCTCTCATTTGGAGGGATAACTGTTTCTCCAGTGCTTTCTAAGTCAAAGCCTATGGACTCTTCTGTGGCTACAGTAGGGGCTCTGGCTTTCAGACTTTGATAAAGAGCACAGGTCCCCAACATCTATCAGTTGGTTGACATCCCACACTGACACCATATGTGGTGAGTCATAAGGAGTCAGCCACTTTGAGGGCATTCTGTACTCTCGTTATTAAAATTAAAGAATAAGACCTATCTCTCCCTATGGCTAAAGGGAATACCCTTCCTATCTAAGAAACTAAAGGTGCTTGTCAGATGTCAAGAAGTCCAAAGTAAATATGACCTCTATCCACACTAACCCTATCTGAACCTACCACTTAATATAACTAAAGTAAATGGGCCAAGAGAATGTCTCTTCTTCCCTAGGTCTTCTATTTGTTCTTATATTTACTTGTATTTCCTCTCAGGCTTTCTTTGCCAATGATACTCTCTCTGAGGCTCAATGTTCTTTTATCCAGTTCAATTCTGAGCCTTATCTCCTCTCTCGTTATATGTTTCAGGGGTACACTTTCTCCAGGCTTTAACTTTGAATGTATAGGGTTCTTTCCCTACTGGTTTATTTGTTATTCGTTCTCTTAGATTTTTACAGTTCCAATCATTGAACTTTATGGTTATTCCTTTGTCCTTAGGACTGGGACGAATTCTTTCACATAGATAATGATTCCCGAGTGGCCTCCCGTTGTTCTCAATTCTCCTGGTAGCTGTTGTTATGTGGGGAATGGTTGCAGGGCTCGTCTCCCGCTCAGGTACTGCTTCTCGCTCTCTTCTCTGTTCTTCGGTTTCCCATTTTTGGTTCCTCGTCGGACATCTGCCATCTGCAGATGCTCAGAAGGCATTCAGACTTCCTGTTGCAGTAATCTCTGTGCTGTTCTTTGGGCATACCTACCAGGTACCTCTTCCTTCTTCTCCTCTTCATACTGCTTCCTGTGCGGTCCTGCTCACCAGGGTCCAGCGGCTCATGCTCTGGTTCTTCGAAACTCGCAGGCTCTGCAATCTGCTAGGGCTCCACCTCCACAAGATGTGATGAGGTCGGGGGCTTCCCCTGTGCATAGTTTTCTCTTTCTCTCCATCTGCTCTGACACATTGCCGTTCTTGACCCCCATGGAAGGTCTTGTGGAGTGTGCTCACCACCTTAGCCTCACAGGGGGGATCTCGCCATTAGGGGGAAGGGGCAAATACTGATTCATCACACTATCCAGGCTCCTGCCCTGTCAATAGGCAGAGCCAGGCTGTTTGACCAGCATACACAAAATGCATCCACCACTGAGCTGAGCTCACAGTGCTGACATATATATTATATCAAGTGGATTTGACTGTAAGAAGTATGGGAGTGCTAGCCACAATACCCCAACTAGAAAATGGACTATATTTACAGTGTACAACTGACACCAGAATAGTTACTCTCATAGGTATGTAGTTTGTGAGCAGAGGCGCTTATCTTAAATGCAACTTGGCTGCCACTGCAGCTGTCAATAGGGAACCTTTGAACTGAACCTTCTCTGTGCCATGGGAGTGCAAGGGCTGCAGCTCAGTCTACTGACTCAGCAGGGCACAGATATACACTATGCTTTTGGAATTGAGTTTTTTGTAGAAAGGGTCAGGTCAGCAGACCACCCTTTATATAGCCATGAATAAAGGCTTGGCTTCTACACCCTTGCCAGATGGTAATACTTCACAGGTGTCAGGGTGACCACTGGAATCAATATGGATACAGAAAATCAAGATGCAATTTAAATACTTTGTTAAAGCAAAACAACAAAAACTACCTTTGATGTCATGGTAAAACTGAAAGAATATAAAACTATTTAAGATCTCTGGTTATTCTTCCAGTCTTTGCCACACTAAAGTCTCTAGGTGAGTGCTTTCTTGAGGAGGTCTTAAATCTCCTGAACAGTCCTTCCCTACTTTAAATACCATAGCCAGGTCACTTTCCGGTCCAGGGCAGGACCCTATTGTGTATTCCCAGGTCTTTCTTGTTGAGATGAAGTTGGGACACCTCCCATTCCTTCCCCATCGCTCGGAAGCTATGTCTCTGATTCAGCAGAGTGGAGGGACTGGTTAGCAGGTTTAGCCATATCAACTGGAGCAGTCCTCATGCCACATACTGGTACATCCAGCCACCTTGGGATCCACCTGTAAGATTGGACCTTTTCCCTTACTTTGCTCGGTGGAAAGCCAGTGTAGCTTCTTTCAATATTCAGAGATATGAGTTTGGTGACTGAGACAGCAGACGGCTCTAACTGCGCCATTCTGTAATACTTGAAGTCTCCTAATTTTGCCTTTAAGTGTTCCTAGGAGAAGGCTGTTACAATAGTCTAACTTTATTTTGACTATAGCGCCGCAATCAAGGCTCTGTTTGATTCTGATAAATAAGGACACATTTTCCACAATAGGTGTATGAAGTGTGAACATGCCGATTTGAGATATGACACATGTTTTTGAAAGGAGAGGTGGGAGTCGCAGTACACTCCCAAAGTTTTTACAGATTCAGACACTGGTATAGATTTTCCATTGATAACAAAAGCCTTATATCGTGCATCCAGTTTTTTCAATCTGTGTGGGGTACTAACTATAAGCAGCTCTGTCTTTTTATCATTGAGCGCCAAAGATTTTAGCACCATCCATTTCTGGATTGCCCTGAAAATCCTATTAATACTGTCCAAATACTCCTCATAGATCCCATATAGTTTGAAAACTATCTGGGTATCATCAGCGTAGTTGCCGAACTTCACACCAAGTGACTGGAGGAGGTCGCAAAGGCATTTAATGTATATATTAAATAGAAGGAGGTTAGACATGAACCCTGGGGGACACCAAATGTCACAGATATTGGCTGTGAATGTGATTATCCCTTGGCTTCACATGCCATTCTAGGGCCCAAAAAAGATTTTAGCCCTGCCACAGGGGAGCATCTGCCTATATCTTTTAGTCTGTCTGCAAATAGGTCATGATCGACCAAGTCAAACGCTGAAGACAAGTCCAGCAGGAGCAACGGTGCAGAGCTTCCCTCCTCAATAATCTCTGTAAGATTTATTTTTTAAAAGCCAGCAGGGCTGTTTCGGTCCTGTGGTTGACTCGAAACCCAGATTGCTCTTTTGCTAATATGTTGTTTGTCTCAACAAAAGCTTAAAGCTGTGAGTATGCTATCTCGTCAAGAATTTTTAGTATAAAAGGCCCATTTGTTATGGGGCGGTAATTTTCAGGAATCAAGGTATCAAGGTTTCCTTCTTTAGCAATGATGTGATCCACGCCTCCTTAATGGCTACCAGAACATGTAATCCAAGGAGTTTATGTACATGCAAACTCCTTAAAGAGAGTGGAGGGGAAGATATCGCCCTTACAGGACGTTGGCTTAAGCTTCTCTATGACTTCCAGTACCTCTTGTTCAGAAATTTTGTTGTGAACGAAAAGGAGTTAGTGTTCTGAGAGGGATCTTCCACCCTTATAATGTCTGTGTCCTCTTCAAAGAACTGTGTCTCAATCAGTTCCTTAATGCGTACTTGGTGCTGCAGTTTTCTGACAGAAACTGTCAGAGATGTTATGACATCAGCTGTCATCTACAGTACGTAAGGGTTCAATAGTAGGGCCTTTAAGTTCTTTAAGAACAGTGAAGAGCTCTTTAGATCTCGATGGAGCTCTTTCTATCCTAGTGTTAAGAGTTGACCATTTTGCTTCAAAAATTAAGTCCTTATACTCCTCAACTGATACTTTGGAATCCATCATTGTGGGGGGGGGTGGATAATTTCTCCATTTGCGTTCAGATTTCCTCTTTTTCTTTCAGGCTAGTGTTATTTCTGTAGAAAAGTGTACTTTATGTCCCTTTTGTTTCTTAGGCTTGGTTGGGCGAAGGGGGACTTGGGAATCGAAAGCTTTGTCAGTGCTGTCCTGTTAGCAGTGGTGAACTCCTCTAGCGCTAGACTACTAGCTAGTGATGGTAATAATGGCTTTATTGTAGATTGAAAGGCTTTCAAGGTAACATATTACAGAGCTCTAATGACATATTAAAGTGAAGCAGAGCATGGTCAGACCAGGGACACTTCTCGATGTGTTGTAAAGCTGGAACTTGATTTTTGGATACTATCCAGTCAAGTATATTTCCAGCATTATGAGTCGGGTTATTTACAACCTGATGAAACCCGCGGAATGACAAAGTTTGCAATAGAGACAGAACTTCCAGGTCCTTGGAGTTGTTTGCCATAATGTGGTAACGGCTGAGGTGTTTTTAAATGAGCCACCTATAGAGTCAAGCAGTTGCTCCTCAAAAAGGGGAGTATTTCTTGGTGGCCTATATACAAGTACTGTGCTGAGTGAATGCGAGGAATCAATATTGAGTTTAAGTTGCATCGCCTCAATGGAATCGAGATGAGGAGGCGTGGAAATATAAAAATCCAAAGTCTGTCTAAACATCATAGCCACTCCACCACCTCGACCTGTTATTCGATAGGTGTGAAGATATTTGTATGCATCTGGTTTTGCAAGTGACACAGTGTGTGTGCTGAGCTGAGTCATGAAGCCACGGTGCTGTAAGAACAAGGCCATCAAGCTGTTTTCTGTAATGCAGTCAGATGTTTCTATGGCATGTAATACCATGGAGCGGGTATTAAGTAATCCGCATTTGATAGGGGTCTTTTTATCATCCAGAGACAATGTTACTATATTATCCATTGACAAAACTGCAGTTCTTAATTGCAAAGATCTTCACAGAACTCTTCTTTCTATTTGGGAGTCATTTTTAATTAAATGCAGATTGCATGCAGGGACCTGCCAACATTAACACATACATCCAGTTTGGACCCATGCATGAAATCCATGACCTTTGCCTTGCGGAATGCAAAAGCAAAGGGTAAAACCAGGCAAAATTGCCTTTGCTCTTTATTGGTGTGCTTCGTTGTGCAAAAAAGTCAACTCTGCTTGCAAATTTCACTTTGTAGAATGTGTTTACCAAGGTATTCCTATGGAATGCACCTGATTGCTAGCAGGTGCTAATTCAAGGCAGATTCCATAGGAATCCATTCATTTTTCTCCTCCTTGACAATTTCGATCAGTCATAAAACATGGTGCTCTTCCAAGACAGAGGAGGGGAGCACAACGGAAATGCAAACTCTACTTCGTGCCCGTCCTACTCCTTGGAAGTGGATAGAAATGAGCTGGGGCACAGAATTAATGCATAAAAGCTGCATGCCTCGCTTTTACACTTTCATTTTGCGCTCCAGCCCATTTCAAACTAGCCTTCTGTATGATAAGTTACGTTAATATGCTTTTATACAGCACCAAACCATCACCATAGTAGTATCAGAGTGCCTAGGCGTGTCTGTCGAGTGGTTTATTGCCCCCCCCCCTCCCCCGACCAGGAGTATCCAGACCTTAGTCTGCTGGAGGACAGAAAATGAAGAAGGAGAAGATAAGAGGATGGGAAAGCAGGAAGCAGATGCTCCAGGCACAGGGAGGGAACAGGGAAGAATGGTGTCTGATTGTATGGGTGCATGTCACTCCTGTTATATGATTGTGGTGACTACTTGACAGGGAGTGCGGCAAGGTAATCTTTTGTCTTTAGGTGATTTGGCACGGAGGAGTTTGAGTAGGGGTCTAAGGCAACAAGTACCCTTTAAATGAAGTATTATCTTTCTTGTGTGTTTTAAGTTAGTGTTATTTTGACCATTATAAACTTTGGATACAATAGATCTCCGTCCAGCTTCAGAGGTACTCATATTTCTGGGCAATGCGTGGGTGAGACGGGTTGAAATGGAGTCCAGAGTGGTTTATTTGCACTTTTCTTTTTTCTTTTGCATTGGCTTTTGCTCTACAGATGTGGTGTTCGGGGTCTTTATGGTCTGCAGTATCCATTTCTGTACTGGGTACATGGGGCATCTTTTTTTTCCCTATTCAACTCCTGTATGATTTATCTTCAATTGTCTTAATCTTATTCTTTTTGGGAATAATATTGTATTTTTATGATTGTGTTTTAGGAAAAATTAGGGTTTATCCCTGAAGATGAGGCATGTCGGCCCGACACGCGTAATATTACTATAACAAAACTCTCATAGAAATTGAATTTCATTTCTATTGGATCTATACACTACTGTTATTATTGATATTTACATTCTGAGAATGTTAGATGTATAAGTCTGCAACAATTTTCTTGATTGCATGGTGTAAAAAACTCAGTCTCAATTGTTAAAAACATTGATTAGGGATAAACATTTTTTGCATGATTTACTTTGCTGAAAGGCTCAACAGTGTTTGAGTACTTAAATATTAAACCACACTTTGCTATGTCTATTCATGTTTGCGCAAGTTATTGGTTCACCAATTGTGAAGTGCAGATTGGGTTTTGGGCTGTTCTAGCTCAGACATTTGGCATATTGTAGTAGTTGGGGTACAGAAGCAAACTGCTGGTACCAACGTGCACCTCTGTTAAAATTTTAAAAAATCTTTTGAAAATAATTCTTTGTTATGCCGAAAATCTAGATACTGGCAGTGCAGTCCCCACTTAATATATACTGCTGTTAGGTGGACTAGAGCGCTAAAAAAGGGAGGAGGTGAGTATGTCCTAAAGTTATGGGTTGTGTTCCCAAGGCAGTTTTGGAGACGTTTAAGTTGGTGCACTGTGGAATGTTGGATGCCTGAGGGGCTTGAGAGTGTGCCCAGGCACTCCTGAAAGTTTAGTGACTTTTTTTCGTGGGCATCTCTATACATTGTACCCCAGTTCAAACTCCGGAATGTTAACTCTGTGAATGCCAAGTCTGAACCAAGAGTGGTGTAGTCAAGAGTAGACTCTGTATTAAAATCCATAAAGAATTGTTGGCCATTTGCGCTACACCCAAATTCTTGAGAAAAACAAAAAACTGTTTCTGTCTTTATCCTTGAACAATGGTGGAACGCCTGAAGAAAACCTGTTAATATAGCTTGAAACACGTGTTGACAGCAACCTAGTAAAGAAGAATATATACAAAATACGTTTACGAGTGCTGACTCTGTGTAAAATTGTGTGTCAGTGTATTAACGAAGGATAATGTCAGAACACGGTTTTTTGCTTTTCTCAAGAATTAGGGTGTAGAGGGAATGGTCAAACATTTTTGTTGTTGTTTGCCTTCATGACCTTGGGCTAGTGTCATATGTTTTTGACCAAGGCAAGCTGATCACCTATGTGTTATAACTATCAGTAATTGCTAACTAGTTGAGCATCATATATGGTATTGAGCTCAATGAGGTATTAGCCAGATCTTTTTGTATCTGTATTAAAGTGATTGTTTTGGTAACAGAAGTTAAGGGAATGGAGTGGTCAAACTAGTACGTACAATTCAAAAAGTCCTGCCACCTTGATGTCAAAAAAGTAATTATTGAGAGTTTGTTTTATGCCATGACATGCTATACTTTATTTGTTTCTATGCGTTTTTACAGAAGAATTATCACTATGATTTTTTTGCACTGATTTTCTTTAATATAAAAAAGCAGGGCGGGAGCCCCAGCTGCCCTTCCCATCTCATACTGCCTCACTGAAACCCCCTGTTCATTTTCAGGCAAAATTGTGGTAAAAGAATTGCAGCAAAGAAATCTGCAGTGAAATTTCATCAGTAAAAAGACTGGATACCCTTTATTTTAGCTCACAGTGAGACAAGGTGCTGCTTTACTTGGGAGTAGAATTGCAAAATATGGTCATTCTTAGGCATGTGGTTAAATATACCCTGAGTTCACTAGGCAGGATGAGTTCATTAGAACGTGTGACAGGGAGAGGTGGATGTGGAACAAACGGGGCAGGGATCGAAGGGTCAGATATCTGTCCTCCTATATGCAGTGAAATTCTGCAAACATTATGTTGTGCTATGTTACTATGCTTTTACTGTTGCCATAAGGGTATGACACGCTTTGTTCATTGAACATTAGTACCTGGCACGCGCGGCGCACCGGGAATCCAACGTGTTGATTGGCTTTTTTCCGAGCCATACAACATGGTATTCCCATTTACGCCGTGCGTGCCGGCTACTCCGTTCTCGGCGAGGGGCATGGAAGCCCCTCAGCCAATGAGGAGGCTCAAAACGGGGCAACCCCGCTGCGAATTCCCCATGGCTAGAGGCTGCCTTCGTCCCCCGGCGGGGACTCAGGTAAGACTTTTTTTTCCCTCCCTCCTCCCACCTCCCTGCCCTCCCCACCCCACTTACCTTCTATCCCTTGGTCTCCGGTGGAGGACGATGGAGGCCTCCAGGCGTGTGGAGACTCGGAGTGGGGGAATCCCCGCTCCGAGCCTCCACGCGGCTGGAGGCTTTCACTGTCCCCCGCCAGAGCCGCGGTACTTTTTTCCTTTTTTTTTTCCGTCCTCCCTGCCAACCCCACTTACCTTCTTTTTTCTTCTTTTCTTGGGAGCGAACGCGCTGGAAACACTTTTGTTCCCAGGGCGTCCGCTCCCGATGGCTGCCATGGAAATGGAAAACATACTACGTTTTCCCTTTCCCGGTGGCCATTTTTTTCCAACTTTTCTTTTTTTTTCTTTCTGTTTTGAAACGCAGAAGCGTTTGAAAACAGAAGAAAATGCCATTAGTACCCCGGTCTAACGGGCCGGGGTACTAATGGCTATAAGACCCTCAGCGGCGGGCCAATAACGCCCATGGTAATGCCCCCGGGGCTTCGTTAAGGCCCTCGCTATGCTCAGGCCTGTAACAACGGCCCCGGGGGCATCACCTGGGGTGTTATTGGGCCGCCGCTTCGGGTCTTATTGCCACAGCGCTTTATGCCACTGTTGGGTCTCTTCATGGGATTGAGAAGCGGCAGAAAATCTTTCAGGCTGCGAGCCAATAAAGTGAACACCAGTACACCCAAAGATCATTACTGGGGGGCTCCCCAGCAAGGCAGAGTGGAGAGAATGAGCATGCAGCAGAAATGGTTGTGCCCCAGAGGTGGATTTAGCACTCGGGTGATGGACAGAGGGCAAGCATGCCCTCCTGTGTCCTGGTCGGACACCTTATCAATCTCCTCAAATCAGCCACAACACACATGCCCTCCTCCCTCCTGGCATGCAGTCAGTCACAGTGGAATCACAAAGAGCAGTCTTGGCGGGAGCTCACAGGGCAGGGCAAAACATGTGTCAGGGTTTGTAGGGAGCCATTTCAATATGATTGTGTCCCTCCATACCTACAGTTGGGGTGGTGGAAACGTTAGCATGTGTTTGTCGGCCTAGTCGCATCATCTTTTTTGTGGCCCTGCAGCCCTTGGGCGCTGTGTCACAATTAACTCCCCCCAGAGAGAGAGAGACTTACTTGCAGGGCTGAGGGGTCCTACGGAATCCGAGCTAAAGAAAAGATAGTATCAACAAAAATTAAATGGTCCTGATTTGAAAGGAGCAGTGAGCAGGTGAGGGAGGAAGGGCATGTTTTTGAGAAACAGGAGGTGAAGGGGACAAGGAAAGGAAAAGGAAAGGCAAGAACGTAACAACATAAAACAAAGGAATAAAAGAAGAAAACATAGAAAGTCAATGAGGATGGGAAAAGGAAAACATAGATATTAAAATCTCCCATGGCTTTCAGGAGACAAGCCTGTTAAGTCATTCAACTACATTGCGCTGAGAGGCATGCCAGCTGCATAGCTCTGATAAGCCCCCATAAAGGGGGAGACATAACTATGCTTGTTGGGCATCTTTGAGAGATGGCCATCTTCAACCAGTAAAGCTACATTTTGAGCAAATCTGCTTTTAAAGTATAGCAGTGTTTAAAATGTGTTCTCTGGAAGTTTTGTACATAAACAATGGATGTTTCTAAGTGAACATTTCGACGTCCCCATATTGTGAATGAAAGTGAATATTTTCAACTATTGAATGATTTGATAGTGAAACTGTAAAACAACCAAGCAGTGCTGGGTGTTTAATGTTCTTGCAGCCAAATAAATTAACCTTGAATTGCATGTACTTTTAATATAGATCTTATGAAACCAGGCTTGTAGCTTCAAAGCTCAATAACCACTTTTTATGTTTATAATTCAAACACAAAGTGGCACTTTTCCCGCCCTTTGATGAAATACAGTTCTTTTTAGAGATAAGTTAATTTCTGGAACTGTTGTAGCCAGATTTGATTTCATGTGCACTGCAATATTATTGCACATTTTTTAAACTAAATGATTTCTTGATGTTTGTAATAAGCACCAAGGACTCTTTTGGGCTTGAAAACAAGTGTTCTTATTATCCAGGAAATAATAATTATAATTTCATCTCGGTTTGCAGGTTGTGTCATCATTGTCGGTTTTGGACATACATCCTCCTGACCATGCACAGATCTGTGCAGCAGGTTCATTATTTCACCGAGCTATGTTGCCAACTGAACTGTGCACTGTCTTCATCTGGGTGGTGATCACAGACCTTGCTGGCAGATTATAGTGCCTAAAGACTATTCAGAGGATCGACTCTTTATAAGGACTATTGCACGCGTTGCCTTTTAATGAGTGATGAGGTGTGGGGGATGCAATGATGCACTGACTGGGGGAACCATGAGTGGCTTTCCAGCTTAAAACACAATGTAAATGTAAATGTAAAACCCTATTTGGAGCACTTCGACAGACAGATAGCTCAGTGGGTTGAGTTCTTCCGGCAGAGATCTGTGCTCTGGCCATCATCCTTCCATATAGTACCATAGAAATGGGTATAAATAACACCTATCGTGCTGCAGAAAGTGGCAATTCAGTTTGTGCATGCCAGATAAATGGTCAATAAATAGATGTTTACAGAGAGTGGACTTGGCCATAATGCACATGTCATTACAGTTAGTATTTTATTTTATAGTATGTATTTCTCTTGGTGCATACATTATGGACATTTTTGGCTAAGCTCTATGATGATTATTTTGTGGAAACTCCCAAGGATAAATGTCGGGATTGGCCTTTATCACCTGCATGGTCCATACTGGTCTCTGCAAAGGGTGATGTACTGCGGGTTTCAGGTGCATGCACTAAGTAGATTTCTTGTTTGAGAATATAGATTTATTGGCAATTGAAAACAAGGTATTTCAGTCCATCAGGGCTAATTATGCCCACCGTGTTAGTGGGTGTTAGTGGGTGTGTGTGTATGTATTGGGGGTCTTGCATGTTTGTGTGGGCAAGGGGAGATCTGTCCAGTGTCAGGTTTTGGGCATGACATTCCAGTGCCTTTGTAGCAGGCATGGAATGTACAGTAGTAATGAGCTCTGGACTTCTGAGGGGGCATATTTTAGTTGTTTCCCCTGGGCGCCATATTGCTTTGAAACTGTCCTGGTGGACACAGTGTGTGGCACCCTTGGGTTGCCTAAATAAGAATAGATACAAAGGAATGCTCTTTAATGTCACTGGGCAGGCAGTCAGAATGGAGCTGAAACACTAAATGACCACTGAAAAGATAGTAATTTATTTATCTGCAAGGTGCTAACATAGATGAAACCAGAGTAAAAGGCAAAGAGGTGCTAACACTGCTGGATGCTGGGTGCTCTCAAAGGTATTCTGTAACCTTCTGCAAACCACACATTTAAAGTCTTCAGTTAAGGTGACAGAAGCCAGCAAAGGACAGCCTGTAACATGCACGGAAGGCAAAGTGCACATTTAATGCCATGAAAGAAAGACATATGTTGCTGTGTAGTAAGACTGCTTGGCTCTTGAACACATACACAGCACAACAAAATTGCAACAGTGTGGGAATGTTAGGCATACAAGGCTTTAATATGGTTGATTTGTCTTCTGGACATGTCCAGCAAAAGATATGCAGAGCCATAATTTGCACAATAAGGATTGACATGATCAGAATTGACATCACAGTAAATAATATTATAAGCAGTGATATTAGTCTTCAATACTCTAGGACACCATTGGTGAACCTGTGTATTTCATTGACTTAGGTAATCGCTTAGTTGAGAGAAATTGCGCAACAACTGCAATTTATTACAAAATATCTATCTCTTTAATAGTCATAAAAATATCTTAAAAAACATTTCAGACATGATTATCAATCATACCATTCATTCATCATTCATATATTCTAACAGGGGAGTTCTGAAACTGAGGAAAAAACTTGTGCATAACAGTTGTTCAATGTATGCAATTTAGACATTGGAAAAAGACATTTGTAACGCTCACCTGATTCCCGCAGAGGCGCCGGTCTTGACTGGGTGAATGCCGTATCTTCAAAGGTGATGTGTAACACACGGTTGGCTCTTTGGGCTGGACCTCTGTGCACTGTATGTCTGACTCGAAGAGTAAGATGTCTGCAGATAGAAAATATGGGATTAATGAACTGGGGTTATTGGGTGCCTCTCTCCTCTTCCCTTTCTCTTCTCCTGTAGAACCCCAAAGGTTAACACCCTCACCTTAGGTAAGTGAACGCCGAGCTCTCCATCTGCGTCGGGGCAGGGTGCCGTAGTCAGTTTCTTCACTGGATAAGGGTGCAGGCCTCTTGACCTCAGAGGACTGCTGTCCGTCGTTAACTGCACGAACGGTAAATTCTGGGCACTTCAAATGTCTTAAAAGTCTTTTGTAATGATATCTCTTGTTTTGCAGGGTTCCGGCGATGGCGGATGGCGGGCTGATGAGAGTTGAGGATCGAACCCGCGTGAGGAATAGAAGCGCCTGGAAGCACGTAAGTAAGCGCTTGTAGCCTGCTTCACGATGCGCACTAACTGTCCCTTTTATCTTGCAGGTACAAGTTCGGAGCTTTAGAGAAGCTGAAGGGTGCTGGAATACCCACTGGATTCGGCGTGGGAAGGAGTAATGGCACGTGAGTAATAAAGTTGCCCAATGTCTTTAAACGCACCTTCTTTTGTCTTTCAGATGCCGGAATGCAGCGCGAGGCGTTGGTGACAGCCGATGGACCAGGTAAGAGATGCGCTGCCACTGAAGACCGTAGTGCTAACCTGTTCTTTCTTTGTCTTTGCAGGTGCTGCTGAAGACTGGATTCCAGGATGGTAAGCCTTTGTTCCCTTAGGCCCAGGATCAGAAGCAGAAGACACGATGAGCGTTCTGCTGCAGAGAATGCAGAATAACGCAAAGCAAGATTCATCCATCGGGTGTGGTTTAAATAGCCTCCTGTAGTGCTTAGGTCTCTCCTTCCACAGCCACGCCTAAGAAAAGAGTTCCTGCTTTCCAGAAGAGTTCCAGTGTTCTGAACCTAGGGAGTGGCTCCTGCCCCACCCAACAGGAAAAGTAGTCCCAAACAGAAGAGGATCAGGGGTTCAACTGGCAGGTAAGTAAGCAGCATGGTCTGCTGCAGGTAAGTCCACCCAAGCATTATGAGCCCGGCGCTTCCAGCGCTGGGACTAGGCATCTTTATGAGCCTGGTGCCACTGGCGCCAGGACAGGGTCCAAAAGGTCCCAATTGGGACTGGCTGGCACTCGGAACCGGGGTTATGGGTCTGCTTCCAAGGGAGTCGGGCAAGTCCTGATCTTTTGGAAGCAGAGATCATGACAACATTAGATTTTCCTTAGGTAGTCGACATATGTTTCGGCCCATTATAGTATACCACTTATGTCAACGGTGGTCACAACAGTAAGTATCGGGCCATCTTCAGGACAACTATTACTTAGTGGTAGATCAATCTTCTTCCCCATTAGCACACAAACACATACATGTGCGTCTTCTGTTTGTGTGTCTTTTTGGATGCCGTCTTACTTTGGCTATGGCTAGCTCGATGTCTTACATGGTGTTCCTAAGTAAAACTCTCAGAGGTAGTATACAATGGACATCTCTGATGTTCATACAGGTTGGTTGCTGATATTTGCTTCCTTCAGATTAGACCCCCTGTCAACAAAAAATAGGGATTAGCCTTTATTCAAACCCACCATTGGTAAAGACATTAAAGAAGTTTTCACGTGTAAGCCAAGAAAATAATGTGATGCGCAATATATAAATATTCACTATTATTTATTTGCAACAACTCAGTATTATACTAAGCCATGAGGGTTTTCCGTCATAGCAAACATTGAAAAGTAAATAATTTCTAGTGGCACCCAATATCAGCAGATCAGGCACAGTGAGATTAAATGATATGCCCAGGATCACACGTGATAAAATCAGTATTTGGACCCAGGCTTTCATTTAAGCACTTGACTACATATCTTTCCAGTGATAGGTCACATAAATGTTTTGTACAGTTTGGGTTTCCAAAAATGAAATAATTCGTTTTCTATCAATGCCTTGAAAAGTACACAAATCACATAAGAAACCAACCTGACATTATATACATTGTTATAGAAATAGGTCAAGCAAAAAGACATCTACAGCTTTATTTTTGCCACCCTCAGTGCAAGATTGTACTAACAGCCTTCAAAGGAACATGTACCTAAAAACAATATCATCTTGTTTTTAAAAAAAGGTATTTACAGTGAAAGAGAATGCAATGTAAGGTAATCTGCTTGACCAATATTTCACACAGCATGCAGCGTTATACTCATCTCCCATTTATTATTACCCACCATACGCCATATGTACCATAAACACCTTTAAAGGGACAACAGTCCTTACACAGGTATCTGGGTCATCACCCTCTAATATGTTTACTGAAATGCTAGGTTGACGCAAAGCTGAAACAGGTGTTGCTGGGGGAGCAGTGGGAAAAGCCCTATGCTTCCCAGTGCGTTTAACTGTCACATGAAAAGTGTGGACTGGGAAAACTTTGGACAGCTGATCCTGCTTCAGAGGAGAAAATTCAGGGCTTATTCCTGTCTCGAGCTTGCCGGGTACGAGACATGGGCCACAAAATGGGGGCAGTCCCGCAAAATGTGGGATTAGCTGGCCACCCTAATGACACACCCAGTCACTGTTCCCCGACTTTAGGTTTTGTCGGTGCTTTTTTAGCTGCCAAATTGGTATAAGCTAAACACAGAGAAATCACACAAAGGGGCTTTATTCAACCAAGTGGATCTTTTGGGCCCATATCAATACAACCTTATCAAAGTGGCTGCATTTCAATTGTTTCCTCGCTCATTTATCTATTGCAGCTGCGACTACGTATGGTGGACAGCGACGGCTTGCACCTGCCCACCTCGCATCACAAATATGCTCCCTTTTCACTCCTTTCCCTCCTGCTTCCTTTTTCTCCCATAAAGCATTCTTTTTGGCCCCCTCATTTTTCCTTCCTAGCAATTTCCTCTCTACTACCCCACTCTTTCCTGCTCTTTTTGCCCACAATGTCATCCCCTGTTCTTGTCACATTACCTTAATCCTCCTCTTGCCTTTTTCAGTCTCCATTCTGCCTAAGGTTCTTTTTTTAATAAATATCTCCCTCATTTTGCTGCTATTCGCATACTTACCTGCCTTCCTTCACTCAATGTTGCCGTCCCTCACTTACCCACGTCGCACACTTTTTCCCTTTACATTGCTGCCACCCCACTCCCCAATCCTCACCCACTTGCCTCCCTTCTCTCCCTTTTTTCCTGCCCTCCCTCTCTCTTCATTCCTCCCTAGCTCTTTGGACCTCCATCATTCCCCTTTCTCCTTACACTGCTGACATTTGCTGAATCACGTCTTGAAACACTTGTGTATAGGCGCGTTGCAAATCCCATATCATATCATAACCCACTGCTCTCTATTCCCCTCCCTTTCATCCTCTTTGCCCTGCATTTCCCCTCACTCTTTTGCCTCATTTACTATTGCCCTATTCTCCTGTCCTCATTCATTCTCTGCACCCATTCACCCTTTTACCCTCAGCTGGCGCCTTTCAATCACCACATCTCCTGCCTTCCCTCACTCTCAATCTTTCCTGCACGCATCTGCCCCCTTCCACTCTCCACTTCCCTGTCCCATTAGTGTTCATGTTACCTGCTCCATCTCTATTTTTCTCCCCCACTATCCTGACCTTATTCCCCCTACATTTCCATTCACTGCCCTGCAGCAGGGCTCTGTGGAGCTGGAAGAGAGATGGAAGAGGTGGGTTGGAGTTAAGGGGTCTTTCAAGTGCCAGAAGCAACACCCACAAAAAAGGTAACCCCTAGTATGTTTTGAGATTAAAAGGTGAACTCCTTTAAGTCTGTGATGGCCAATGCCATTTCAAGTGAATTGGGTAAAAACACAGAGGACATGCACAAAATGGTATTATCCTGTGATATCACCTCCTGTAATCTCCCTTCCCATTGCCTTGAACACTATCATTTCCAACATTAGCTTCAGTGTTAATCATTCCCTATTACCACCATTGGCAGCCAAACCTGGCGAGGAGGCCTAGCTAGAGTCAGACCCCCAAAAACTGTAAAAAAAAAAAAACACAATGTAACATCTGTCCCTAAAGTTCATCATTGTGCAACTCTGCCCACTCTAGGCTCCACCTCCATGACCCTCCCACATGGGGCCTTCATGTCATTTTTGGCCAAAGGGCCCTTTGTGTTAAATCTTCTTCTGATGTGCCCCAAATCGGAATCAGAGGCGTGAGAAATGATGACCTGTTGGTCTCCTTAAACACATGTATAATTGTTTGATTTGACAGTGGCAACACGCCTCGCTTAAAATGTAACGGATATTGCTGAGAAATCGTTCCAAAACATTTGGACAGGAACATGGGAAAACTGCCTGTCCTGTTTGTTTTATTTTAAATTTTCCTTTAAACTACTGCTGGCCCTAGTCCCATTCAGAGGCACTCGGTTGCTGCAAGAATGTGGGGCTGAGCCAAGAGGCCTACCCAGAGTCTCTCTCTGGAACATCACGGCTACAACGATAAGGCAAAGAGGCCTATTGTCTCCATTGGAGGCATGGCTTCCATCTTCCACTAGTTCAGATCTCAAGCATCCCCCAGCCATCCGGTGTTGTCTTATGATGAGCCTGTCCGCAGCCACTGCGCCACTGCTTCACAGGTAGCTTTCAAAGCGACATGTAATGTAGAAACTAGTAGGCAGAAATCATGCGACCTAGGTCCGACCCTGTGCGTCATGTGACCGTGGGAATACAATTATCTCGGGCACCAATGAAAAATTGGCCCGCAATTGGAAATGGCAATTCATTCCTTTTGTGACAGACTGAGTAGTACCCAGGGGGGATTTTTTTGATTAAATGTAATGCAAACTGCAATTTAAAGAATATTTATTCAGCAACAATGCGCCAAACTACTAGCCACATAGTGAAGTTACTCATTAACCTGGCTCACATTGGCCAAAAAAGTGGCCCACTTTGACCCAAGAAAATGGGCCCACACTAGCATTTTCTGTTTTTGGTTCAGGCAATGCCCTATTGCCCTATAGGCCAATCCGAGCCTGATGAAGCATTTCATCCGCCTCCCCATCCCCCATTGACGGTGGACATGGAAACTGTGTGCTCACCCCTCAGGGGGATCAATCCGCGGTAAACGTGGCCCATGGGCGTTACCACTGTCAGGTCCTGACCTGGGCCCAGTCACGCATGCACACACAGACTACACGTGCACACCAAGGTAGTTATCAATCCCAACTGGTTCATTCATGTGCCCCTTCTCTCCTCAAATCCGGTCATATGACCTATCACGATCTCTCGTGTTGGTGTCACATGACACTGATAGCACAACATTACAGCCACTTTTCATGATCATCGTGCCCGCTCATGTTCACGCCTGCTGTAAATAAAGAACCCTAGTTATTGTGGGGCCAGCGGTGGTCATGCAGCCGGCCTCACTGGTGCTGGGGGACACAGCAGCATGTTGGTGTGCTAGGGTCACCCGGACTTACTTGATTGCAGAGTAGGACCCTGTGAGGCTGTGGGGAAACAGCCTGGGGGACGAAGCAACTTTGATGCCAGCAGCATCCTGGATAGTGGGTGCCTGGGCTGGACCCAGGGCACCTGACAGGTCTGGGCTACCCAGACCAGCAGGGACCTTCAGGGCCATGATCACACGGCGTGAGGCCTGCAGGCCAGGGCCGCGGAACCATGATCACATGGTGTAGGCCTGCAGGCCCAGAATGACAGAGACAACATGTGTTCCATGGTTGGAGTCTGCAGCCGTTCTGCCGCACGTGCCTGCATGTGCTCCTTTTATTAGCTTGGGAAATGCCACAGACATGGCCCATCTTAAAAGGGCATTCCACATTGGGAGGGACCCACAGTTTAAAAGGGCACTATACATGGGAGGGTCACACATAACACTAGTCTCCAGCTTTACGTTTAATTCTCCTTTCAATCTCTCGAGCTACATCTGTGCGTTTTCTTTTTGAAACATATAACGGTTTTTACATTCACACTCCCAGTCACCAGGGGCATAACGGGGGCCTCTGCAGCTCGTGTGGTGCAGGGGAGCGGAGTGGGCACTATTCAGGAACCCTCTACCCGTTTTTGCCCAAAACTTGTGTAGGCCTAGAGTAGAAAACTGAGGGGAATTCCTCATTCCGTGTTAAGCCACTGAAGGACACGGTTAAACTTCTTTGAAAAAATATTCGCACAATGTTGCTTTGTGCTTCAAAGTTTTAGATCTCTGGTAAACTTCCTTGAGCACGAGGCATGACTGACTGATGAAAATTGCATATAAACGTGGTTTACATTCAGGCAGTTGCCTAATAACAAAGTCTGTTATACGAAATCTTGCTTGTCCAATATTAGTCATTTTTTGTGTGTCGTTATAATTTTTTTCAAATATAGGTTGGTCATTTTTTATTTACGGTTTTTCATATTTTGACAAGCTATTGCCTTTTCTTGTTTTTTTGACTTTAATAACAGGGCTCGGGAACTAAAGTGGTGCCTAAGCGTGTCCTTGTAACTCCTGGGTTCCCATGCCACCTCCAGCCTCTCTCATGCCAAGCGCGGCCTGTGCTTCAGGGGTCACTCTTGCATGGATGGGAAGCGGCCTACTTCCACTGTGCTTGTTCTCCTGAGGAATTCGAAGCCCCCGTGTGCCCTCACTCCCTTCTTTCTTCGGAACATCGTGTTGACGTACGACCCCCTGCCCTCGCGTTAATGGCTACCGCTCCACTGCGTGGGTTACGCACAGCACGCCGCTCTAGTCCTCCGTAAATGGGAACTGATTGCGTTTCCTTACGCAAGCCTCTCAGCCGTGAAGTTAGTTATTCGCTGCACCTGTTGTCTAAATTCATGGAGGGCAAACAAATAAGTGGTATCTGGCATGCCCACGCGTATTAACAGGTCCGAGGTCGTTAGGGCATAAAGAAAGCTCTTGAATTGCATATAGTTTCTTCTTTTTCAGAAACAGCAGCATATTATTATGGTTATTTGATTTTATTGGGGATTTTTACAATACCAACGTGCAAAACAACTCCCTAATGGACTCGGAAATAGAAGGCAGGGGCACAATTGGCACGGGTACCAATGAAAAAGTGCCCCCCCCCGGCCCCACCCCACGTCGCTAATGGCAATTTGTTCCTTTCTTGATACACTGTGTAGTACTCAAGGTGAGCTCTATGGTAACATGTGTTGCAAATAGTGTATTTTAACAGATGTATGTATGTTGAGTAAGACTAGTCGAAACTACAAGCTGTGCAATGAAGTAACGTAACTGGCCCACTTTGACAAACACAACTGTCCCACACTATCATGTTGGTTCTGCAAATCGGGCATTGCTTTGTTGCCCTGCAGGCCAGTCCAAGCCTCGGTGGGACAGGGGGGTTTGGGGGGGCTGGGGTGCTGAAGGGGAAAGCAATCTGTCCATAAAGGGAGGAGACTGGCAGCTAACATTTCTGAGAATCTGTTCTGCTTAGAAGTTTCCTATAGGTGCTTTTTGATAAGAGCGTGTAGTCTGGAGAAAGGTCTGTTGGTGAGTCAGTGCTCCAAGGAAGGCGAAGGTTCAGCTTGACTAGCTTCTGGAATGCAATAGAATATTTAGGGCTTTTCCAGAATGAGTCTGTTTTTTTGGGTGGACAGGAGTCTGAGCGAGCATTTATTGTGTAGGTGATTTTCCGTTGCAAATGTTGTGAGGGTTGTTGACAGTATGTTGTGTGTAAAGGAGTACATAAGGTATTTTGGGACTGATTTCCCAAAACTTTATGGATCAAACATGGGGATTTGAATGTGATTCTATGCTCTTTTGGCAACTAGCGTGGGATTCTAGAGGCGTGTAAGTGGATTTTTCAGACAGACAAGAAAGAGGAGACGCAGACCAGGACAGAGTCTACAGGAGAGGCAGATTGTTTGCAGTGTTAAAGGCTTCAATGCTGCTGCAAAAAGGAAAGGACCAGAAAACAATCCTTCTCTGCCTGTGCCCCAAGACTATGGAACCTCCTCCCCGTCAGCATCACACTCGCCCCCACGCACCTACAATTCAGAAAAGCACTCAAGACCAACCTCTCCAAGGAGTCTCCCCTACTCAACACCTAGGCCATCACATCGCCCCTCGCGCCACCTGACTCTCGAGAAGTCACCTGCCCCTCTCCTCCCCGCCACTGTAGCCCTCCTCTGACCCCCTCTGTATCCCACCCTGATGTATCTCTGTTCTGTTAAAGCGCTCCGGTACGGTATGTATCTGCATTGGTGTATACCTCTGTGAAGCGCTCCATTGCTTCTCGAAGCGAGGTCCGCGCTCAATAAATATGATAATAATAATAATAATAATAATGCACTTTGGAGAGAGTGTAGGAGATGTAAGTTAGGACCACTTCTATGGAGTATCACTTGTGGGACCCCAGTTGAACGGTGCTACGGAGTTCCTTCTCTAGATAGTTGGTAATCCAGCAGAATACACACGCTCAAGAACCTTAGAGTAGTGTGGGAAAAGAGTGGCAGGCATGAATTTGGCACGGTTGTTGGAGTCAGCAATGAGCTTTATTTAGGATGAGCAATACAGCTGTTACCTTGAAGCAGACAGGGAAGGTCTCAGTGTAAATGAAAAGTTAGAGTGGGTGTAGAGGTAGGAACAGATGTGTGAGGTTTAAGTTCCTTGTTTGTTTGCAGCGCAAAGGTATACACAGGTGCCCGTTGGACTGTGTGTTTTGAGGAAGGGTGCCAGTTCAGCTGAGGTGGAGTGGGAGAACAAGTCAAAGGAGGAAATGGTTGGGATGAGGGGTATTGCAAAAGTGACATAGCACCAAATGTGGGGGACCCCCATCAAGCCATGCTGAAGCCCCCCAGGCTCTGCAACAAAGCATGGGTTGTGCCACACTCTGGTTGGACTGGACCACCACGCAAGCGTAATACACAACATGATCATGCTGCTGCAGGGGCACACCGTTCACTCCACTAGGAGACAGATATAATAAATATATGTTTTAATCAAACCTTAAATACTTCACCTCCCATAGAAACAAGGGAGCTGCACCTGGCTCCAGGCACCCAAATGTATCAGCCAACTCTGTGTGTGCCCATTAATATTTTGCAAAATAATGATACAATGAGAAAACATGGTTTTGCTAGCGTTGCCCTTAATGCCAGTAGAAATCTCCCACCACAGGGAGAAAGCAAGTTATTGATTGCTGCACAAATCCCTGCCCAGCACCTGCACCACCATGTAAGGATACTCTTCAAGTTGACTTTGCCCTCAACTCCAGTAAAACATGAATGCTACAAAGGAAACATGTCCTTGTTTGACAGCACAAATGCCTCCAAACACCATGTAAGAACACACATCATAGTGATCTTGCCCCATATGTGAGTAAAAAATGCCACACCAAAGAAAATGCACAGTCTGCCTGCCCCCTGATGTTACAAACCAACCTCCTACCTAAAAATGGCAGTAAAACATGTAAGAAAACATCCATGTTCCAATGCCCGTTGCCTGGGCCCCAAGCTTGCATGCACATATTGATACCTATTCCTCCACCAGTCACTCACTCAGTAGTGGCTGGTGCATTTTTTAATTGAAGGGGCATAAACATTACCCACAAATATACCAGAGTTATCGAGCATAGTGAGGGAGCCCAAACAATCCAAAGAGGATTTGTGGGCGTCCAACCAACCAAGATAAATGTTTGATTAATGGGTTAAAATTGTGCATTTTACAGCACACTTTCTGTGAAAAAGTTGGCTAAAAAGCCAGAGGGTTTGTTTATTTTTATATTTATGTTTATTATTTGATAATGCGCATAAAACCCAAGGGTAGCCCGGCGCTACGGGTGCAAGGTTACTTAAGCTTAGGTTACATACATACGGAGTACAGTATATACAAGTCAATACAAGCAATAGAGGTGAGAGATAGCAGGTTACAATGTTTGGAGTACATGTATACAGTGAAGTAAGACGGTAAAGGTAAAATAGTCATAGAACCGGATTTCAGGGGTATCACAATAGTTAGGTGCGACGAAAATTAGTTGTCGTTGGACCAGAGGCAGTTTTTGACCTTTCTTCTAAAGCTGGAATAAGATGGGGTTGCTCTGAATGCAGTGGGCAATGCGTTCCAAGCCTGGGCAGCTCTGACAGGGAAGCTAGGTCCTCCCGCTTTGGATCGTTTAAATCTAGGGGTTTCTAGCAGGAAATGGTTAGTAGCTCTAGTGTAGTGACTGGACGATTTTCTGGTCAGTCTAGCCGAAATGTAGGGGGGTGCAGTGTTGTTGATCCCTTTGTGTGTGAGAGATAGTGTCTTGAGAAGGACTCTATCTCTAATTTTTAACCAGTGGTGATCTTTCCTGATGTTGGATATATGAGCTCTACGTGGTATGTCGAGGGCTGCTCTGAGAGCGTTATTTTGAAGGATTTGCATTTTATTAATGATAGTTTTATTGACTCCTGCATAGAGGGCATTACAGTAGTCCAACTTTGACATTACTAGTGCGTTAGCTAGCGTAATGCAGTTAGTTTTGGAGAGGTAGGGTCTACAGGTCCTGATTCATTTACAGGTGTACGCTGTAGAGGATGCCAAGGTTTTAACTTGTTTTTTGAGGAATAGAGTGGAGTCAAGGTAAAAGCCTAGTGTTTTTACCTCAGTTGCTACTTTGATTGTGTTACCATCTATGTTGAAATTGCGATAGTTGGCACTGAGTTTTTTTAGAGTAGAGTCGGAACCCAAAATCAGTATCTCAGTTTTATCGTCATTTAGGCAGAGGCCATGGGAGGCCATCCATGCCTGAATGAGAAGGTATATATTGTTTACTAAGGCTGTGTCTTCGACAAAGTTGCCTGATAGTGGTATGAGAATCTGCGTATCGTCCGCATAATTAGTATAGGTTACCCCTAATCCGTCAAGATTGTCGAAAAGTGGCTTAGTAAAGATAATATACATTGTTGGGGAGACACATGAGCCTTGTGGGACACCACAAGTGATATGGATTGGGTCCGCTGCAGCTACAGGGGAGAACACTCTCATCGTACGGTTAGCTAGGAAGGATTGTACCCATGCTATAGCTTCACTTGAGAAATGGGCGGCAGACGCTAAGTGGTTGCATAATACTGCATGATCCACCAGGTCGAAGGCCGCTGATAGGTCAAGGAGGAGGAGCATAGCTGTTCTACCATTATCCTTCAACTCGTCGATTTGTGTCTTGAGGTCGATTAGGGCCGTTTCAGTACCGTGAAGTGGTCTGAAGCCAGATTGTCGTGAACCTAATAGTTGGTGTGACTCCAGATAGTTTTGAATCTGGAGGTAGGCTACTCTATTGATGATTTTAAGGGGAAAAGGCACCGTAGTAATGGGCCTGTAGTTAGTGGGGATTGCTGGGTCCAGTGTCTGTTTTTTTGAGTAGGGGCAGTACCCAGGATTCTTTAAGGTTTGTGGGTACGGTACTCAAGGAGGCATTAATTAGTTTCGAGATGAAAGGAGCTAAATCTCTAGCTGCATCCTTGATGATTTGCGCAGGGCAGCTGTCGCCTTGGCAGTTTGATGGTTTGAGAGATAGAATAACCTTTTCAGTTTCCAGTATAGTGATGTTAGTGAACCTGAAGGGTTTACCATTCTTTTTAGTTGGAGTGCTGGGTATCTCTTTCATTGGGGTAGTATGAGTTCTACTAGAGCTCAAGGCGACTTTTTTCTTAGCAATTTTAGATTGAGGGGTTGTGATTTTATTAGCTAGGGCATTTTGAATGCTAGTGCACCAAAGTTTGTCCTTGGAGACATTGTCTGTAGGGGCAATAGGGTTTTCCAGTTCCCGGAGAATAGTGAAGAGTTCTTTGGAGTTCGAGTTGGCTTTACTGATTCTTTCATTGAAGGAATCTTTTTTTGTTTGAATTATTTCCTTCTTGTAACTTTTGGCAAAGTTGGCAAGTGTAGTTTTATTGTCAGCGGAAGGGGTGTGCCTCCAGATAGCTTGAAGTTTGCGTTTTTGGATACGCATTTCCTTGAGTTGGGGCGTGAACCATGAGTTAAAATGAGCTTCGCGTTTACTTTTATGGGATTAGATTGGGGCGATCAAGTCCAGGGCTTTGGTCATGGAGTTGTTAAATGACTCAACTAACTCGCTAGGGTTAGATTCACTGGAACTGGCAGTGATAGCAGGTAGGAGTAGTGGGAGAAGTTTTTCAACCGTGATTTCTTTTTTGCTTCTTGTTGGTTTGGGGGGTGCTATTTTGTTCTTATTGGGTTTAGGAGGTTCTATGTTGGCTGTAACGCATATAAAATAGTGGTCCGTCCATATTTGAGGTAGAATGCTAGAGATAGTGATGTCACAATTATGGTTGGATATCCAGTCTATTGTGCGTCCTTTTATGAGTGTGGGAACTAAAACCTTTTGGGTAATGTCATGATTGACTAAAATGGATTGGATAGATTGGGCTTGTTTGTCCTCAACGTCGTTAAAGCCCAGGTTAAAGTTTCCTAGTAGGAGGAGCTGGGTGGAGTCTTTAATACTATTGGTAAGGAGACTGGATAGGTCTTCTTCGAAGTTACCTAATGGGCCTGGGGGTCTCTACACTAAGAGTATTGTTAATGTGCAATTATTGGAAATTGGTATTTTAGCCGAGAGTAGTTCGCATGATGTAATTGCTGGGTGTGGGGTAAGTCTAGCAGCTAAATGCGTTTTGGTTATGATGGCCAGGCCACCTCCTCTAATATTGGGCCGATCGACTCTTAAGATATTGTAATTGTCCGGTATGGCGGTCATGAGGGCAGGGCCAGCTGCGTCGTGGAGCCAGGTTTCAGAAACAGCAATGATATCTAAGTTGCCAATATCCAGTAAGTCAGCTATTTCAGTGTTGTGTGCTAAAATGGACCTAGCATTAATAAGGGCTCCTGATAAAGTAGGAGCTATGGTGGGGTCTTTGACAGATCTTCGACTGGGGTGGTTAGGTCTCCTCTGTATGTGATATGGGTCACCTTGTGGTTCAGGGCGATTTACTGTCGTTGAGGTTAGGAGGTTAGGGTTAGTGTCAGTGGAAGTGCGTGTAGGGTTTGGTGGACTGGTTCTTTTATTTTTGATGTCGTAAAGTCGTGGCAACCTAGCTCTAAGTCGCAGGTTTCTCTCTTGCAAATTGCAAGGGGAAGTGTTGGTGAAGGGCATTATTGTGGTGATGGTTAGAATGGTCCAGGCTAGGGACCAAGATGTATATAGGAAGCTGGTCTGTGGAGTCCGCATGTTGGGCGAAAATGACACAGTGGCAGGTATATTGAACTGATCCAGTGGGGATTGAGATACAATTATAATGCCGCTTTAGCATCAAGGTTGGCAATCTAGAACCGGGCTAAGGTGTTTATATACTTCAGATGGGCATCACAGGCAATACAGTGAGCTAGTGCGTAGGGCAGCATCTACATTTGGGCCTTAGAGGTAGGCTACAATGCATATAGTGGCACCTAGATTACAAGGCTAGTTAGGCTAGTACACCGGACAGATCTAGGTTTGGACATTAGTGGTAGGCTGCAATACACAGGGCAGCACCTGGAGGCAACATAGGGCACCACAAGGCAACACAGGCATCATAGTTAGGTTAATGCGCAGGATAATTTCTAAGTTTGGGCATCACAAAGCATCATAAGGTATCACAATTGAGCAGCCGCAGAGGGCAGCCCTCAAAGAGTGGCGGTGCACAACTAGGTTTCTAAACAATGTGCGAATCAGAGGCAGGTTCAATTGTCTACACAATATGCCATTAAGGGCAAAATCGAATTTCTGAGCAGTGTGCAAATCAAGGCAAAATCGAATTTCTGAGCAGTGTGCAAACCAAGGCAAAATCGAATTTCTGAGCAGTGTACAAATCAAGGAAAAATCGAATTTCTGAGCAGTGTGCAAATCAGGCAAAATCGAATTTCTGAGCAGTGTGCAAATCAAGGAAAAATTTAATTTCTGAGCAGTGTGCAAATCCGGCAAAATCGAATTTCTGAGCAGTGTGCAAATCAAGGAAAAATCAAATTTCTGAGCAGTGTGCAATTATAGGCAGACAAACTTTACTGTCAATGTAGCACAAGCTGGATAAGCAGGGTTGAGTAATATGCCGTAGGTAAAGTTCAGTTTTAGCAGTAAATGTAGTCAAGGATGGTTGGGACAAGATTCACTGGGAGGCACGTGGGGTGATCAAACAGTGGGCACACTGGGCAAGAGTACCTCGTAGGTGGGCACTAGGAGCGCGCGAATGGCAATTAAGTCACGTTATTAGGTTGGTCTGAGGCAGTGGCTTACACAAGCAGGACAGAGCATCGCCCTCCAAACACTCCAAGGCGAGTTATAATGTAGGACGTGCGGTGTATAGTATACGTAACTTGGATAAGTATGGGCGCGCTGGGGGGGAATGTAAAGTTACCTCATTGAAGGGGGTCTGGCATACGATCGGCATAGAACAGGCATAAAACAGGCAACAGCCTTAGTTCCTTGGGCCTTTGTGAACGTGGGCCGGCTTCACCTGCAATTGTTTTTGTAGGGTAACTCGAATCCAAAAATCCAATGAATGCAAGTCACCAACAGTGTCCAGGAACATGCCATGCCACAATAATAAAACATGTAAAAAATGGCTGCACAATGTAGGACAGTCTAGACAGATAATAACACTTATCATATTTGATTTAACCTTGATGATGCCCAATAAAATAGGCCATGTCACAGTAAGACATACCTAGACTGGTTGCACCAAAATGCCATTCTAACCACTTAATAACATTAATCATGCTTATTTTATCATAGATGCCCAGAAAAATATAGAATGCCACAGCAACGAAAAGACTAGACTGGCTGCATCGAAATGCCAGTATATGGAGGCAATTACACTTATCAGGATT
Source organism: Ambystoma mexicanum (assembly GCF_040938575.1). NCBI lineage: Eukaryota > Metazoa > Chordata > Amphibia > Caudata > Ambystomatidae > Ambystoma > Ambystoma mexicanum. Next base: position 990,255,080 of record NC_090927.1, on the reverse strand, counting down.
GCTTTATGAAAGATTCCCATTAAAAAAAATCAAGCCACAGTATGAAATGGATAACTGCACCAAAATGCTAGTCTAGCCACAATATAATACTTATGATGCTTACTTGACTGTAGAAGCCCAGTTATCATGTATCCTGCTGTGTATACATATCTTGCTGTATATATCTGAACGGTGGTCAGTGATAATCTCGAAAATAAAATGTCGAAAGACAAAAATGTCGAAAAAAAATGTAGAAAAAAAAAAATGTCGAATGATTTTTTTTTTCTATATTTTTTTTTTGGCTCTAGTATATATATAAAAAAATAGGTGAAAACAAAAAAAAACAAAAAAAGGGTGTTTGGGGGGAACCCCCCCCATTTTCAAACAAAAAACGTCATTAAAAAAAATTCGACATTTTTTTTTCGACATTTTGTTTTCGCCATTTTGACTTTCGAGATTTTGCCATTCGAGATTATCACTATGAACCTATCTGGACATCTATGTAACCAAAGCTGAAAATGTGCCTGTTTCTTCTGCGCCCTGATACCCACGGGTCTGGCACGCATTACAAATAATAAAACAAACAAACAAGCAAAATAATTCATACCACAGTAAGAAATTACTATAATGGCTGTACCAAAATGCCAGTCTAGGCCCTCATAACACATCTCATACCGGCATTATCATGGATGACCATTATGATTTAGTGCACCAACTGCCATCCCACCCTCCCCACACATCCCCTCTCTCTCCTACCCCAAACCCCAAAATCAGCTCCTCGGTCCAGAATTACCTCCATGTCCCTCTTCCTCGTCCCAGTACATATGCATGAGGCACGTTGCCCCATATGTTAGTACTGGAATGAGGAAGAGTGGGGCTAGGAGTAATAAAGATTACCAGTAACTAAGCTATGCATTACCTCCATGTCCCTCTACCACGTCCAAGTACTTGTATAAGAGGCAATGAGCCTCATACACAAGTACTGGTACGAGGAAGAGTAAGTCTAGGAGTAATGAAGATTATTTGTAAGTAATCCACGCATTAAACACATGCACACATGCACTCACACACCATTCACCTGCTCATTACATGCTCATTTACATATGTAACCATTCACCATACACTCACACGCACACCCAGCCACCCATACATTTACATGTTCACCCATTCACCACACACTCACAGAGACGCACACCCAGCCACCCATACATCATGCACTCACTCATTCACGCACATTACATATTGTACATATACACACACATCCTTGCATGCATGCACACATGTTTACACAAAATACATTTTCTCACCTTTTTTGTATCCGTTGCTCTGAAGAACTCCTCTACGGGTAGGTCTCCACTCTCTGCTCCATGCAGCAGCAACGCAGGTTCCTGTAATGAGCAGAGCAGATTATCCAGAGGCCTCCATGTTATATGTGGGGGGAGTCTTCGGACTTCAAAATTAAATAATATATTTTTGAAGTCACTCTGACTTCAGAAAAATAAATAATTTCCACTATGGAACCGAACCTTAACGGAAATAATACGTTCTGAAATCTGGTGAGTTAAAAAATAAATGATTTATTTTTTTTAATTCTGAGGGCTTGCCCTATAGGACATGTGGCGGTGGGACCCCTGCAACATCAATGTGTTGTGGAGAAAGAGGTCAGAGGAGAAAGAGGGAGAGAAAAAGAGAAAGAGAGAGCGAGAGAGAGGGAAAAGGGCAGTCAATGTGTCTCTGAACTTAGAGAGCATGGTTTAGGTGGGGGCAGCACAGCCTGAAGGGGAGTGGAGAGTTTAGCAGTGAGTAGGGTAGTAGAGAGAGTGGAAAAGGAGTACTTGTTGGAGTCAAGCATTAAGGCAGAGTGGGACTTTTGCCATCAGTGTAAATAGAGATGCACAGTTGTTTATAGCTGACAAATCCCTGGGGGATCCAGGGTTGTAGAGAAGAGGACACGAAAGTGCTAGCTGGATAGTGGTGTTTGAAGGCAAGTTGACAGCCGAGATTAAATCAAAGATGTCCCAATCGATGGAGGAGGCATGGAACAGGATCAGAGTTTCAAGAAAGGACCTAACTTGGGCAAGGTAGGGAGCCAAAGAGTCAACTTTGAATTTCGTTTTCTAAGTGGGGAGGCGATGGGAAGAGGGGAGGAAGACTTTGCAGGAATAAGTGGTCAGATAGAGTGGGATCAATGAACAATGTCAACGCCATGTGGGAGGATGATAGAAATGTGGGATCTAGGAAGTTCTCATGGATGTAATTGGATGGTTATGTAGGGGGACGAGAGCGTGGTCTTAGGGAATGGAGTCAAGTTCAAAAGGTAGGATGAAGAGACTACCGTAGGTTTGAAGTTTCATATATGGACAAAGAGGGCTTCAATTGGTAGAGAGTCATGAGGAGGACAAGGTTCTGTGAAGAAGGAAAGAGGGGGCCGGCAGGCATAAGTGTAATAGCTAGCGGCATTGAAGCGAGGAGTTTACAGTGTGTTCAAAGGAGGAAGAGAGAAATCCACTACGAAATCCAGGCGATGGTCTAGCCTTCCTGATCGCAGGGCAATCCCTTCCAGCACTTAGTCATTGTAGCAGAATAGGATGAATCAGCATGGTTTGTGTGGAGGGCACTGGGCAGCAATCTTTGCTGTGACATGGAGGTTTTCAAGGTTTTGGAGATGGCTATGACAGAAATTTGAGGATAGAGGGGGGTAAAGTGGTGTGTAAAGAAGGACGTTTTATTGAAGACTGATTGAGCATTCCGCAGCCCAAGAGATAGAGTAAGGGGAACAGGAGGTAGAGGGAGATGAGAGTGGACAGCCAAGAGGTAGACTAGAGGGTAGATAGGTTTTGAGCAAGAAGGACAACAGCGGTGTCTATTGTGAGCGGTGAGACAGACAACGATAGGATGTGGGAAGGATGGCAAATGAGTCATGCTAGTGTTATCAGGGAATCTGTAATAGACGGGTCGGATGAGAGCGTGGAGGAGGGGGAAGATGTGTAGGTGCATGTTGTAGGCCAGTAGGGGAAAGGGAGAACAGCAAACGGCTCACAGGCTAGTAATAGTCAGCAGTTCAAGACAGTAGGCAGCTAGTGAATGGGAATGGAAAGTAATAGCCCAGTCACAACCAACGAAATGAATAATGGTCCAATAACCACCAACTGTGCAAAGCAATAGGGCGGTAGTATCCAAAATGAAATGAATAGAACTGACCAACAATTCCAAGCAATAGCCCGCTGGCAAATAAAGTAAATTAACAAAAGGCTGATAATAACAGAAGATATCTTTTTAGAAATAGGCTAGTAGAAACCAACAGTGCAAAGCGATAGGGTGGTAGCAACCAAACAAAATTAACAATAGGCAGTTAACAACCAAAAATAATGAACAAGAGCCACGCAATAGGCCTGTAGCACCCAAAAATGAACATTTTGCACAAGGAAGTGGAAAGGGCAATCATTTGGTGATCAGTGGTGGGTTCGTTTCAGATAAGAGGGTTGGATGACTGCAACCAACAGGGTAGGCTAGGGTAGCTTAACTTTGATTAACTGTAAGGAGGTGGTGACAACCATTTTGCAGTGAAGAGGGAGAGCCTGTTGAACAGGCATACAGGTGCAAACGTTTGCTTGGCTGCCCTTAGTCTGGCCAACACTTGGGTTAGATGCCCTTATGGAATACATTCTAAGGAGGGACACGTGTCTCATGGTTGTCCGGGTCTCAATCTTTTTGGCTTGTACTGATGTTTATTGGTTGCCATGGTGCACCTTGGCCCTGCAGTGATCAATGCCACTCTTTAATGTTGAAGGCCTGAAGGCGGGTGTGCATCAAAGCGTCGGAAGGGCGCAGCTTACAGCAGATCATTTCCAACATGCCCCAGTCATGTGTGTCATGCGCCGTCTTCAGAGTTGACGCCTGTGGCCCCGTGCTTGTTTACACTCTTCCTGATTCCCATCATGTCCAGGATTTACGTACATCCAGCGGTCTAGTCTTTCACTGTGTGGATGCACGTAGCTCTATTTAAGCCACGCCACCATAACAATCTTTGCATTGCAACCACTACGGTCAGCTGTATCCCATGCTGCTGCTGTTGCGCTTCGCTCTAACTTTTGCTTAGCCCGTGTGCTTGGTTGCCTTCCGCGCTCTCTCTCATTCTTCCTCCTCTTTCTACCTTCATCGTTCGTACTTCGTACAGGAAGTTGACAATGTGGTTGTCCAGGACCCAATCTCGTTGACTACCGCTTGTGCGCTCAGGATGCTTCAGCATCACACTTAGGGCCTTACAGGATCAGCTCTACTCTTTGGGGCTGCAGACCAGAAGGTGAGAAAATGGCAAAATGAGGAGTCCCGGGTATCCCAGCACTGGTAGAAATAACCATTATGTTTTTGGCTACTATCACCACTCAGTGAGGATGGATTTCTAACGGAACAAAGGCCAATAAGAACAGGAACCCACAAATGAAATTTTAGTACATGGGAAGCTATTATCATATCTGCGCAGTATTCTCAAACATAGGCCCTCATTACGACCTGGGCGGTAGCCATGCCGCTATTGGCGGCATGGCTGCCGCCGAAATCGCGTCCGGGTCCGGGTCCACAGAATGAGGAATTACCGGGCCATTCCGAGTTCGTAAGGCCTGGTAATTTCTCCCTCCAAGGACCCGGACCCGGTCCTTCCCCATTCCCATTTCAGCCCCAATAGGGCTGATTGGGAATGCGAGAGGGAGTAAACATCGGGCCATTACGAATTGGCCCGTTGTTTGCTCCCTCTTCCCCTCGCGGGACCCGGTAAGCACGCCTGGTTTGACCAGGCGTTACTTCCTCGGTCCCGTGAGGGGACCTCGTAATGAGGCGGTACAGGTAAACGGCGCCGGCACCTTTTACGGCGCCGTTAACCCCGTACCGCCAGGGTCGTAATGAGGCCCATAGCCTTGCAGAAGAAAACAACTGGGATTACATTTGCATACACCTGCAAATCAGTCACTGTCGTTCTAACCCTTTTATGCAGGCAGTGTCCATAGGGGCAGTGTGTAAGTTTGACTTGCCATCAAAAAGGCAAAATGGAAACCCCAAAGGTAGAACATCTCATATCACTTTATGTAGGTACCAGTAGGTCACTACTTCACACAGAATTCAGCCTTTAAGTTATGACTCAGAATGACCTCATTACGAGTCTGGCGGTAGCTGTGCCGAAAAAAACGTCAGGCTGCCGCCGGTCTGGTAATTCCATTCCCCCTCTGTGATTGCCAGAATCACTGGGGCATTACAACCCCAGTGACCCGATAATTCTGGAGGCGGAATTCTGTTAAGCCCCATTCCCAAGGAGTCCTATAGGACTCCATGTGGATGGGGACCATGGAAACACTGGTTCCATCTTTGACAGAGCCAATGTTTCCATGTCCTCCTGCAGGCGGGTGGTGTTACTTCTGCCAGGTCAGACCTGGAGGGAGTGACAACACCCGCCTGCAGGACTCGGAATCAGCCGGTCCGGAAACAACGGTGGCAGCGTATTTACCACCACCGTTGTTTCCGGACCGGCTGACTTGTAAAGATGCCCAAAGTCTCAATAACTTTACTTAACCTTTCATTTTATTTGGCGTACAGGTTTACTAATTTTACATACATTATGTATGCAACTCTATATCCACTTTTAAAGTAATGCAACATTTCACCTAAGAGTTCAAATGTGTACAGAGCAGTAATATACGATTAAGATACTATTAAAACGGTATCCCAAAAAATATTTGTCTAAGATGCCAAAAAAAGAAAGATCATATCAAATACACATCTCAACTTACCAAGTATTCATGTAGTAACATTAGAGTAACAGACAAGTGGGGAAATCCCAGAAGGGTCATAGGTTGCAGGCAAACCAAGACAGCAAAAAGCCACGTAAAGAAGTGATGTTTTTCTGACTAGGTAACCAAATAGGTGTATAGTGAACTAAGAGTAATGTTTTTCTGAAGATTATCTCTTTGCATTTTAACTAATTTACTATGTCATGAAGCCAATTTTTCATTCAGGGCTTTTCCTGGTTTTCTTAATTGTTTTTGACACAACATGACCTGAGGCTGACTTTTGAATCTAGAGGTTTATAGAGTGTTGATATTCTGGTGAAATTGTGAATTAATACAAACTGGGGAGTCCTAGATAGTGTACAACACTAGGTAAACTCTATGAAGGGCTTGGGAGTGGGGAGACAAGTGGTCTTCTGTGGTCTGAGCAAAAGTCTTTTCACATTGTCTATCATGTGGAGGAGGGGCTCACTTGCTGTGTTTTCAAGTGGAGTGCATTTAAGAAATTTTGCTTGGCGGAGCGCTGCATGGAGAGTGGAGAGACAAGTGGTCTTCTGTGGTCTGAGCAGAAGTCTTTTCACGTTGTCTATCATGTGGGGGAGGAGCTCACTTGCTGTGTTTTCAAGCAGAATGTACTTTAAGAACATTTCCCACTCGGAGCGCGTCACAAAGAGTGGGGAGACGAGTGATCTTCTGTGCTCCTCAGTGGTATTTGAAGTCAGCGGCTGATAAAAAACAAAGCCACTCATAAACATAAGTGTTTTTCTTCTTACGGTAAGAACACATTGTAGGCACTTCGCATTCTCACCAAACACTCAAGTCAAACAATTCACAATCAAATGCTTGAAACGGCTCTAGTTAGCATTCTCCTTGAAACAATTTTGATGCTGCAAAATGATGCCTCTTCATCGCAAATAGGAACATCGATGTTGCGATCCTCACAAGAACTTAGAGGCCAGGAGCAAAATCAGGTGTGTAATTCATTGATAACGAGGAATATTGGGGTTACGGAATTGACAAATAGCCATACCTCTCCGAAATTTGTAGGGAAGAAAGCTCTTTGGAAAATATACAATTGTGGTAATATGAACGTTAAAAAGCTGAAGAACATGAAAAGGAAAGCCAATTCTAAATAGTCCTTGTGTAGCATCCTTAGAAACCTTATTATACAAGACATTTGGCAATGAAAAAAACATCTAAAATAGCAATGTTGGAAGATGTGGTCAACCCCAAACATATCGTTATTGTTGATCATTTTTTTGAAGATGATGACATATAACACGCAGCACCTGAGGAAATCTCTTGTGGCGGAATAAATATAAGGGAACCATAAAAACAACTACAGGTGATGATACAGAAAGCACAAATATCAACTGACTTTGTAAATCAACCACAATGCACGACACAGAATGACCTACCCATCGTACCTACTAATGATTAAAACCAAACTTACAAACATACAAAAAGTTGCCGATTTAGTAAAGACAGTAACAACTACCGGCACTCAATATGCCGCGGTTAGGTGGATGAAGATCAACAGTCTTCAAATTCAGGACTAGATTTGGCCAAAGCTAGTTGTTGTGCTTAAAAACTGGAAAAGTTATTCACTTAAGCAGGTCAGATCAGAATCTAGATAGACGGGAAAATAAGTCACAATCAAGGAACTGAAATGTGGTTTACAACACTCCATTGGCAAAATCAACGGAATGAGTTTGCTTCAACTTTGCTTTTGGGTGTATCCCAAAAGGGAAACAATATATTTTCCTCTCAGATCCAAAGGATTTGAAGACGGTTAGGACTGTTTACCAACTGTCTTGATCAGCCTCAGGGCAGCAAGGGAAATGTATAATCCAATCTCATACTACAACCAATACAAGTGACAACGTTTGCAACAAATATAAATTGAGCCTGGCCTTAAGCACTACCTCCACGGGAAAGGCCATATACCACAACTAGGTTGTTATCTTATAAATCACTCAAAGAATTAACAACAAACACTCCTACTTTTACTACAGGCATTAATGCAGTTGAGTTTTTTAAATGAAAATCTGTGTCCAGTTGAGAACAAAGTACTGGCAGATTCCAACTAGGATGAGCAACTAAAATGAGGTCTATTTTAAAAGGGGCTAATGGCCCAAATTCCGGACACACAGATGAATTAATGTTGAGACCTCATTCGTCTTCCACAGATTTACATTTTGTGAATCATTTGTATGAAAATTGTGTCCCTTTGAGAATGTGGTTCCTGAAGGTCCCAAACGTGATGTGGAATTTAAACCCTGTTCCATCTTAAGGGGGCAAATGGTGTAGAGATAAACTATACTATCAAAGGTGTTACAGATGAAACAAAAACAACAAATTACACTAAAGAGTCCAAAAGCCATATTGACCAAAAAACTGTTCCCAAATACCTAATTCATAAGATTTTATTACAATGTATGTATTCAAGAGTAGGTAGAGTTCCACTTTTAAACAGATCTGGGGTACTCCTTTTATTTTCAGAAATTCTTAATTTAAATGCAATCTCAATGAAGGATATTACGAGGGTTGAATTTTTAGAACATGCGAGAACTGATAGGGCGATTATAACTGTTGAATCTAGAGCATTGTACGAAATGGTCATGAACAAATACCTTTGGCCACATTGGTTTTCGTGTTTCACCTTATGAAGCTTTAGAACCTTTACTGATTAATTTGAGCAGGAATAAATGAAAATAATAATAATACGAATCTTTATTGTGATTAGTTCAAATTGAACTTTACACAAATAAGACAATTTTACAACACAATATCACACTACAAACAAACAAGCAAAAGAACATACACATCTTCAAACAATAAAAGAGTATAAGACAATATAAAATATAAAATAACATTAAGATCATGTATACTCCAAAGCTGTGTGCTTCACGTTTGCCCATATACAAATTCATTGTAACGTCATCAAACATCACAGTGCTATATGGGTATTAAGTAAATCACCAAGTTTACCTGTTTCATATCACCAATTTCATGTCACATCACTTCCCCCATAGTTTAGTCAAGCTACGGCTTACACAATTTCTTTTGCGCAATTTGCCATACACAATACAGGGCCAACTGGGAAGACATTGAGTTTGTATTGAGGCAATAAACCCAAAAGGACTTAGATGTAATTCCCTAATATCTATGTTCTAAACTTCACAGATTACACATGTAAGTAGAACCCATACTAGCACATTGTCTTAAGACGTGCCTGGCTCTCTCAAGTTTTCCAGGGTTTTTACAAATACGGTAATAGCGAGCCCATGCCATAAGTTTCAGTTGTGGGCCGCATATTGCCAAGAGTGGCAGTTGGTTTATACGAAGTAGCAGCATACAGCCGCAACTGGGCATAATAAAAAATACGGTTGGGTTTTCCTATAGTGGTGAATCACATTGGTCACCTCAATATAACACTTTAACTTTGCGAGTTGGGAATAATTATTACACCAACCCCATCTGTTAAATCGCTTCTCAAAGGCATGTTTAACAGTGATGTACGATACCACTGTATTAAATTTTGGCATCCAATCAATTTCTACATATATTTCTTTATTTAAAGACGCAAAGTTGCTGCCCCTTGGCACAACCTCTCGGTCAGCGTTTTCACTGAGACATGCCAAGAGTCTACAATTTGGGATAGATCTAGATTTTATATAAAGTGAGCCTCTTGCCCGGAGAGGTCAGGCCGAGCTCTAATCGAATATATTCTATCAGGCAAGAGGGACTCAAGCCGAAAATATAACGCCCTTTGATGTTATTTAACCACTTATGATCACGCATGGCTAATGCATCAAGTCCATATAAGACCGCTGGGCTGAGGCACTGCTTATATAATGTAACAATACCTACTAGTGGAAAACCTGCATGACCTTTTGCAAATGTACTTATTTGGTAGGTAAGTTGTTTCGCTCTTCTAACCTTTGCCTCTATTATGCAGTTATAGCTGGGGGACACTGCAAACTCCAAACCCAAATAGGGATTGGTCAGTACATAATTTACATCACCCAATTTTGTCACCATCCTGACTCTATATACCCTTTTGCAGGAAACAAGCATAATATTTGTTTTCTCAAGATTGATAATCAGGTCACGTTCTTCACAAATCCTGCAAACTCATTTATCATGTTCCTCATACCAGTGAATGTTCGGTCCCACATAACCAAGTCATCCGTGTAAAGCATAGCAACCAAAGACGCACTACCGCACACCGGTGGGCAATTAGCACTCCCCAACAATTTCAATGGCAAATCAGATATATACAGGTTAAACAACAGGGGAGCCAAGACACAACCCTGCTTGACTCCCCTATTGATCCACATCCATGGAGACACCATACCCTCACCACCCAACCGCACACAGGCTCTGTTGTTACTGTGCAAATCAATCAAGATCTGCAACAGCCAACCAGGGCAACCCAGTTTCTTCAGCTTTCCCCACAAAATGACTATGTTCACTTGGTCGAAAGCAGATTTAAAGTCGATGAAAGTAATATAAAGACCTGGTGCACTTTTACTGTGAGCATAGTTGTCTTGGGAGGATAGCTCAGGGGCAATGTGCTCGTCTCGGAAGCAAAACGACACAGAGCAACACAGGTTCGATCCCTGGGTCTGTGCTTAGAAACCTCGGGGTATTAAGCGCATTATAAATAACCAATCATAATCATACCGAGTCCAAAGCCCGAATATAATGGGTAGTTGAGGAGAAGATACATCGTCTTCAGACGCGTCATGAGCCTCTTGGATATCAGGCTCTTTAACACTTGGTTGTTGCAAAGTAGAAGAGTTTATTTATTTATGTATGCATTTGTTATATGCCCAAAGCCACGGGTATCACGGCGTAGTTACAGACATCTTAAAATGATTCAACAGATTACAAGGTACATACATATTCCATCATATACTAGACAAATTACATAATGTAGGGACATTGGTTGACGTGTGCATTGATAGGTGTTACAAAGTCATGAAATTATTTACATTTTCAAGTGGAATTCCTTATCTAAAATTGGTTGAACAACTAAGTTTTTAGATGTTTTTTGAAGCACTGGAGGGATTCTTCATTTTTAATGCTTACGGGAAGGGCATTCAAGTGGTTAGGGATCATGATTGGAAAGCTACTACCGCCGGCTCTGGAGCTTTTGTAGCAAGGGATCACCAGGAGTGAGTTTGTACTAGATCTGAGCGTTCTGCTGGATTCATTTTTAGTTATTGAATTGTTGATGTCTATGGGTGCTTTCTTAGCGAGACATTTGTGGGTAACACACAGAGATTTTAAGATAATTCTGGCCTTAATGGGTAACCAGTGGTTATCCCTACTGATATTAGAGATGTGGTCAGATTTTTTTAGCCCTAAGGCTGCTCATAGCGCTTTATTTTTCATGAGTTGTAGTTTGCCTAGGTTGGTATTTGATGTCCCTAGTAAGAGTATGTTACAGTAGTCCAGTTTGGATAATATCAATGCCCTTGCTAAGGTGATGCAGTTTGTGGGTGAGAGGAACTGTCGATTTAGGGTAATTAACTTAGATGTATAGGAGGTTGGATGAGGATAGAGCATTCACATGTTTCGTCATCGTTAGGTTAGCGCCTAGGTAAACTCCTAAAGTTTTTACTTGTTTTGAGACTAGAATCAGAGTACCATTGATGTTGATAGATGTATAGTCCGAATGGAGGGTGTTGATTTTAAATTGGGAGCCCATGATGAGAATCTCAGTTTTCTCATCGTTAAGGCATATGCTGTTCAATGCCATCCAATTTTGTATTATTGCATATATTCTATTAATGATCGTTGTGTTATGGCCGTAGTTTCCTGTGATTGGAATGAGTATCTGGGTGTCATCTGCAAAATTAGTGTAGACGACACCCATAGCATCCAAAGCAGAAAAAAGGAGTTTATTATACGCATTGTATAGGGTAGGCGAGAGACATGATCCTTGCGGTACCCCAATGGGGACTGGGATTGGATCTGCAGCCTCTTTGCCAATGGATACTTTAGACCTCTAGATGTACGATCAGCTAGAAAGGATTTCACCAAGAGGGTGGCATCTTTAGAGAAACTAAAGTCATTCGCAAGTGTAGCACATAGTTAATCATGGTCCACTAGACCGAATGCTGCTGACAGATCTAACAACAGCAGTATACAGAGTTTACCAGTGTCCCTAATGGTGTCCATCTGGATTTTCAGATCAAGGAGCGCTGTTTCAGTGCTATGGTTAGGCCTAAAACCCGATTGTCTAGCTCCCAAGAGCTGGTTTTGTTCTAGATGGGCTTGAATTTGGGTGTACGCTATTTTATCTATGATCTTGAGCAGAAATGGGACCGTTGTTATTGGTCGGTAGTTAGCAGGTATTGTTGCGTCCAGGTAAGGTTTTTTCAGAAGAGGGGTCACCCATGCTTCTTTTATACTCGCTGGCACTATGTTCATATTGAACAAGGCATTTACAAAGTTGGTGATAACAGGAGTGAGAGTAGGGGCACATAGTTTGACTAAGTGTGCTTGGAAGTTGTCGCCTTTGCAATTGGATGCTTTTAGTTTGGATATGGTGTTTAACACTGAATCTTGGGTAACCAGCGAGAAGTGGAACTGAATGTTCATTTTATTATCCGTTGAATTGAAAGTGGCTTCGGGCATATTTTTGTCAGCTAATATTTTACTTTTTGTGATGATTTTCTTTTGTAGTAATTCAATTTTGGAGGTTAACAAATTTTGGATGGTAGTGCACCATTCTTTGCTGGAGTTTGCCGGGGTGGTGGCTGGGGTTAGATTTTCCAGTTCTCTAAGGATGGTGAAGAGCTCCTTAGAGTTTGAGGAGGCGTTATCAATGCAAGTGTTATAAGCATTAGCTTTATGGGTTATAATAGCTGCTTTGTAGATTTTATTGGCAGCTATGAATGCATTAGCTGAGTCTGATGGAAGAGATTCTTTGTGGGTGTGTTCAAGGGATCTTTTAATCCGCCTGAGCGTGACTAGTTCTTCATTGAACCAAAAGCTTGTGCATTTGTCAAAGGGTAAAGTTTTAGTTAGAATGGGTGCTGCTAAGTATATAGTAGTTGTAAGACACTTGTGGTACATGTCTGCGAGGTGACAATGATTGTCCCTTATGGCAGAATAGGTTGAGAGGGTAGTGGGGAGAGGTTATCAACTGTTGGCTTACGGATTTATTTATTTCATTGCATTTATTACACACCCAGATGCTGAGGTATCACGGCGAGGTTACAGACAGCATATTTGATACATTCATTAGGAGGCCATTCGGGCTCAGTTACAGTAGAGGTAGCAACAGTACAAGACACAGGATAGTTACAACAGTGGTGCAACACTGTGATGTTAACAGCTGGGCAGAGAATACAAGCATTACAAGGGTATAACAATAGGTAGCAGTACAAACAGGTGTAGTTCTCTTTCTAGACAATAAGGTGGTGGTTTTTATTGGAATTGGATGTTTCTTGTTTCAAGCTTGTCTGTTGTCATGGTCTTGGGGGCACAGGTCTCATTAATGCTAATGGTAAAATTAATGCAGTGGTGATCTGTCTGTAAAAGCAAAAGGAAATATCGAGGCTGAGTACCCCAAAAGGAAATACACCAAACACGGGCTTATAAAGATTCACAGATCTTTATTCTAAGACTGTACAGTTTACAAAGAAACAAAGTCAGATCTGATACAGATAGCTATCTGGCCCTCAGTACATCACAGCAAATACCAGCCCTTTCATGTGAGAAGTGAGTGGTACTGGACGTCTAAACAGTTGTGCATTTTATACATTTCCAATCATAATGTCCAGCCCTTCTATAGGTTAATGATACTCGGTCTAGGGTTCGTGCCGAGTTCACTTCTGGTTTGTCCAACTATATGCATGTGGATCATCCTCAGTTTGCATGTCTACAAGTCACAATGGCAACAGTGTATTCTCGGATTTAACAATAAGCCTTAACACATGTCCTATACAATGTAGTTCAACTAGTGTCCATGTTCAGTATTTAGACAGCATTGTAGTTGATGTATGTCCGTGGATCGGACTTATTGGCACAGATAATGCTCTGTCTACAAGTCAGGCATGGGACAAGGTCTCTTTACTCGACCCAAACATTCAGCCAGCGGACAGTGTAGGGGAGGAGTGGTCCAAAAGACCCCCCCTTGCCTACATCCCCTCCCCAGGTGAGGGCCATGGCTCATTGGCCGTTCCCTCAGACCACCCCGGCCCAGGTGGTGGAGGGTTCACCTGCTGAAGACATTGCCCACACATATTGAATTTAGCTACGCCCAGAAACCATTTTGTCTATCAAAGATGGTGTGAGCTCAGCGCACTGTAGCGCGGCCCCCACCCTCGGAGAGTTTCAATTATCCCTGTCGCCGCAGCACCCTGGCAGATCCGCTGTGAGCCCGTTCCCACGAACAAAACGGACATGAGCTAGCATAAGATACTAACACTGTAACATTTCACCGTCCACAGTGTATCACTGCTCCCAGCATGACCCGGTCAGCAAGGCCTGGGTGGTGGGGAGAACTGTAGAATGCTCATCCGATGAAAGCAGAAAAATACCCAAATACGAATGTCAAAAACTACTTGTAATACGTGTATCTTTTCCATAAAACTACTTCTACTAAAGAAACCTGTAAAATTGTGTAATTATTGTATGAAACGCATGTTTACATGACACCAGCAATGGAGGACTCACACCCCTGCAGGGATGTGCAAATGATAAAAAGCATTTCCGGGGAATTGTTCCCTATATGTATCATTGAAAACCGTACACCCCGCAGTCCTGCGCTATAACTGAACTAATGCTGCTAGAGTGCAGGGGAGGACAAATGCAACTGTATATAAGGCTCGGGTGAAGAGACGCGGGCAAATGTACCAGTCATGTGTATATATATATATATATATCTACAGCCCTTATATGCCATTACCACCGCGTACAATGGCGGGTCTCGTCCTCTATGCCCCACCGACCACCCTACTACCTCACGTAATGCAAATATATGCATATTACTAAATGCTGTAGTTGTTAAAATATAATGTACTAGTAAGGTGCTTAGACTGGCTATATTCAAGAGACATGTAGTGAGTTGAAATGTATGTTTTCAAGTGATCCAAATGAGTATTATAAGGATGTTCAAATGTTTATGATGTTCTCATCGAAAGTCGGCAACACACGAGAAAAATACCTTTGTGAATATGTGCAAGGCCATTCCACCCCCCCACCCTGCAAAGTCTGCCAAATAAGAGAGCTAAGGCCTGCGCCACGCTGCTCCACCTCCCCCAACTAGGCTGGAGCCGCTTCAAAGATTTGTAGTCCCCGCTACAGCACCCAAGGCCACGGCCTGCCACCTGCATTATTTACAGCCCAGCAGTAAACCTCCGCTTGAATACACAAATCCAAGGCGCCCCCTCGTAAACCCCACAACCCCCCGGAACACCTCAGACTTATGACCCGGTACAACGAAGACACCCAATACTGTGGTAACACACAACAGCCCATTCGTAATAACTTCTAACGAGACAGAAAGACATGTACCGCCCGTCCCATGCCCGGAGACCTAACCCCACGACCTATGGTACCGGTCAAAAAGGACACTGGTAACCATGCACGGATAAATCACCATCGAACCCCTCACAAGGTGCATTCCTCCTGTGTTGCATTAACCTGTAGAATAACCTATTGATAGATTTACTAAAGAAGATAACATTGCAATGACTGAATGACTGCGGTGTGCATGGCATAGGGCAACTAAGTCAGGGAAGGACATTCATCTCTGACACCGGCCACAATGGCACAACAACACCACCCGGATGAACTCAGCTGACCTGCCAGGCCCAGCCCAACCCACGAGGCTGACAAGTAACGTCCTCCAGCCAAGGCCAACCACATTGCAGCAGCACCTATAGCTAGTCATCGCCACCCAATCCCATTGAATTTGTGCCCCTTATAGTATGTAGGTACCGATGACGTTTTTTGAAAATAAATACGCCTGTCTTTGCTATTGTCAGACAGAGCGCTCTCGGAGGTTGCAGAGTTCTTTGCATGCCCTATTCTGATTGATAAACTCTCATTTAAGCTCACCCGCACTCTGTCCTGGCTTTATTCCCGACTTGGGAGAGTCCGTCATTGTCTCTCATTGCGGGGAGGATCGTGCTGGCTGGGGACGCTTGCCTTCAGTGGTGACCCCGAAAGCGTGATCATTATTATTATTATTATTATTTCCCGACCTAACATTACCGTCCCCTTTTGGCACGAGAATCTCCGGTCGAAAAGGGATACGCACGGTGCGCCGGCTCCGGGAGGCTGCCCGCCAACGGCGACCGGTACACTAAGAAGTGCGCACTCAATAGAGAGAGGGTACGGGATCCCGGTTGAAAAATCCCCTTTGAGTACCGCTCGCCGGAGCCGGGGCTGACTGTTGAGCGGACGACAACACTGCCTGGACGGACCCAGTTTCGGAGACTATCGGTTCAAGACGGGCACGTGAGTATTGAGTGCGAGCGATCGTAAAGAGAGTGGAGGAAGAAATTTAGGACAGACAACGGAGAGGGGTAGAAAAGGGGGATACGCAGATCTACTAAGGATCATCCTGAAGTTTCTTTGCTTTTTCTTTGCATATGGCCATTAGGATTAAGAGGTGAATAAGAGATAAAAGTGACGGGAACCTAGCTCCGAAAGGGGGTGGAAGGCGGCGCCGCATAGTGCTATCTTGACTAGTACTGAGAATATATGAAGAAGTGGACAATAAGATAAAAGTGTCTGGCAAAGGGGGACACGGAGAATATATTAGTGACTGCTATTTCTTCTTTCTATTCTTTTCTTTAGGGTTGGGGGGGGAATTAAAAGTGAGATCAGTACAAAACGTTAGGGAGGAAGTAAAAGAGAGAGAGTCCTACTAGAAGAGAAAAGAGCAGACCAATATATATATATATATATATATATATATATACGCATCCATATATCTGAATAAGACGGACAGGGACAGCCGGCTAGGGAGGAAAGGGAGGGCAGCTTGAATTGTGAATAGAGTGTTACAGAGGGGTGTGTGCACCCCGTATGCGTCGGAAGACAATTTGGTGCTGTGGGTGTGTAAAATGGTTATAAATGTATGGTAATTGAATGGTCATGGTAAGTGTGGCCGGATAAAGCTTCTTGAAGACAAAAATGACAAGGTGAAGTGAGTGTGTACCTTTTGATCTCCGGGTTGATATTGTCAAAATCACTGATGGTTTGCTCTTGTATGTGCCCCCCCCCAAAGAGAATAACATAGAGATTGTGTGCAGCCAGTCTTGCATTGCGCAGGCAGGGGGAAGAGTACAAAGGAGCACATTATTGAATGTGAAGTAGAAGACGAAGCCCATATTGGTAATAGGTTTACATTGTAATTGTGGACACACAGGGACAGAGAAGTACTAGGAAAACACAAAGATGGGGGCCGAAACACCCTTATCACATATCTGTAAGAACCTACCAGGGTACGCGGAGCGAATTAAGAAATATCATGACCAGTGGGTAACAGAGCTGAAGGGAGAGGGGTTACCCCAGATATGGCCAGAGGGAGGGTCATTTGATAAAAGTGTTCTGGATATGGTGGCCACATGCATTTGTTTGAAATACAAGGGGAAGCAGTTGCACAATAGGAGGGAAATGTTAGATCTCTGGAGGTTATTTGAAGAGATACCACCGCCTAAAGCACCAGCATTAAATCCTGACCTACCCTCCACCACTGACAATCCACTGATGATACAGAAAGATGGTAAAGAATCGTCAAATGTAGAGCCACAAGTAGAGGTAATAAGCTTGTACCCGATATTAAACAAGCCTGTGCCCGCAGAAGGGTACAGTGACCCCACTTATGTCCCTCCTCCCCCGACAACTACTACACCCCACCGGCCAACGGCACCCCCGACATATGAAAGCACAAGGGAGCGAGCCCAGGCATGTACACAAAGGGTGGACATAGAAAAGCTAACAGATGATTTACAATCCAGACTCTCAATAGCAAAAGATGAGCTCACAAGGATAAAAGATATATGTGAACAGACAGCACTTAATGCAGCAAGATCAGAGTGCACGTCTAGAGCACCGAGTGAGAATAGAACACTTGAAGATGGGTGGAAAAAAGGTGAGATACTGTTCAGAATTGAGGAAGAACCGACACAAATAATCGAAGTAGGGACACGAGAGGGAGGTATTGATAATGAAGAAAGGCCTATAGGGGATAGAAAGGAACTACTATGTGATATAAGGGATGACTTAGAAGAAAGCGACAGGTTGAGCATGGCAATGGGTGGGGGAAGTGAAGGGGTGGATGGTACATGTTCAATGAGAACACTGGATGATGAGTGGACGGGGCGATTAAGGAATAGGGTGGGGAAAATGGCATCACTGGGAACATCAGCAGCCAAGACGGGTGTAGATGCAACGACAAAAGGAAGGCTACAGCTCCCATTGATACATAGGGGAGGAGGGAGGCCGAATTATATCCCATGGGCTCAGATGGATAAAGCCAATTTATTAAAGCTATTGCCCCCGTTATCGGTAGGGGCAAGTAAGTGGATATACGCCTTTGAGAAACACACTGCTGGGGTACCCCTAGCGATAGGAGATGTGAAGAGCTTGCTTGTATCAGCAGTGGGGGATCAGGCTGATAGAGTATGGGTCAAGGCCGGTTTCCCGGGAGTAACATTAGACTGCGACCGCCATGATGGGGCCTCCTTTAACACAGTGCGTGCAAGGGTGTGGGATGCCTTGCGAGAAACGTTTCCAGATACCCCAGACTTACAGTCAGTAATGCAGTGTACAATGAATGACGGGGAGGAGGCTATGGATTACATTTTTCGGGTCCAAGAGATGTGGAGAACAGAAACGGGCACGCCCTGGTATCAATCGACATCTTTATTTTACTTCATTATAAAAAGAGGGCTCCCAAAAGAAGTGCAAAAGGCGCTCGACAAGATAGCAGGTGTTGAAGCAAAGGGATGGCCTGAGATCCAGAGCATAATAGTACACCATTGTAAGAGAATAAAGGAAAGGGAGAAGGAGGTGGCACAGAAGAGATTGGCAGACGAAGCAAAACTAGTGCAGACAAAGTTGGTGAAGGTCGCAGCGGCTGTAGCCGCACTCCCCCACAGCAGGGAGGGAGATGAGGAGGAGGAGGGGCTGACAGCAATACAAGGAAGGATGGCAACTAATTGGGCTGGAGCAGGACAGCGGCAGTGGAACGAGCAGGAGCAAGGCGGAGGTCCACAGTGGCAAGAGTGGACCCCTCGAGGGGGACGAGGTGGGTACAGGGGCCGAAGAGGAAGTGGACCAGGGTACGGGGGAATGGGAGGAAATGGATGGCAGGGCCCTAGAGGTGCACAAGGGAGTTGCTGGAACTGCGGAAGATGGGGGCATTACTCTAGGGAGTGCAGAACCAGACCCAACAACGGGTTCCAAGAGGTAGAACAATATGGCCATCCCCACCCGGGGAGCCCATATGGTCTTCCAATGGGACAACAACACCCGAGAAACCCAGGCCAAGGTAATAATGAGCAACAACAGGGGCACAAGTATAGAACACAGAACCACCCACAAAGCAATGGCAACTTGCAGTACATGCCAGGCAACCCTTTTGCGACAGCAGCAAACGGGGCCCCCGCACCAGCACCTTACAACGGTGTGTCAGTAATTTCAGGAAGTGTCTTTAATGAAGGGGGGGGCGATGAGACACCCTGCATAGGACAGCCCACAGAGAACACTTGCATGTCCAGTACTATCTACCACCTACGATGCAGCAGAGGAACCATTGGTAGGGGCGCAGATAGGAGACAAGCAGTTCATATTCATGGTGGATTCGGGAGCGGAGAAATCATGTATCAGGGAGGGCCGGTTCCCGTTATCCAACCGGAAGTTAGAGACGCAGGGGTTCTCTGGGGCTGTAATTGAAGTTCCTTACACAGAAGCATTGGACGTAACAGTGGGGGGGAAGACTGTAAAGACACCCTTACTGTATTATGAACACTCACCAATAAATTTACTGGAAGGGATCCCCTGAGTAAACTCAACATGACTATATCATTCACTGAGAGAGGTATAGTGTGTTCAACACCTGGAATATGTCCATTACGTGCAATGTTGGTAGTACATGCCCACACGACCACACAAGAAGTACGAGGGTTGCCGAAAAACGAGAAAATGTTTATTGAAGGGCTAAAGACATTGGCCCTCATAGTTCCAGAGCTGAGGAAGATGGATTGGAGGATTCCAGCAGAATTCCTCTTCCGCCCCATAGTGTGCCCCGACACAGCACCAGGGTCAGTGGTATCATTAGACTTGCACGCTGTACAGGTATCAGCGAAAAGGATTGCGGTGATTGGAGTAGATGTGGAAGGATGCGAGTGGCGTGCAGTACTGTGCACGAATGCCAACATCGCCCTAAGAGACTTAACAGATGAGGATCTCTTTTCCGATGCAGAGGGGGATGGTGAAATTGTAATGGAAATAGCGATGCCCTGTGACATTTTGATTCAAGCTAGGGAAATCCCCGCTCAACTGATGGCAGTGGTAGGAGCACCACCGTCATTCTTTGATGATGACATGAGACTCGTACCAAATAATGTGTGGACAACAGGCCCCCATGATGTAGGCCTGTTGCATGGAGTACAACCTGTAATAATAAGACTAAAGCAAGGAGCAATTCTACCCCGAGTGAAACAGTATCCATTGTCCCGTGAAGCTGAGCAAGGGATAAAAGAGACAATAGATGCACTACTAGCACAAGGGATAATAGTGCCTTCGAACTCCCCATGTAACACATGTATATATCCAATTAAAAAAGCTTAAGGAGGGTCTTGGAGGATGATACAGGATTTACGCCCCCTAAATGATGTAATTCAGAAAGAGTTCCCTTTGGTCCCGAACCCTGCATCAATATTATGCAGCATACCAAAAACGGCATCACACTTCACAGTAGTTGACTTGAAAAACGCATTTTTCTCAATCCCCCTGGCTGAAGAGAGTAGATACCTGACAGCATTCACACTGGGGGGAAAGAGATATGAACACTGCAGATTACCGCAGGGATACTGTGAGAGCCCAAGCATATTCAACCGCATATTGCATGAAGACTTGGGAAACCTATCAGTTGAGAGTACGATCATTCAGCACGTAGACGATTTACTAGTGTGTGCACAAGACGAAGAAACATGTAGAAAGGATTCAACAACGCTCCTGACTCTATTAGCCAATAAGGGGTACAAGGTAGACAAGGAAAAGCTACAGTACTGTCTGACAGAGGTCTTATACTTGGGACAGCTGATATCAAAAGATGGAAAAAGAATAATCCCCGACAGGGTAGAAGCGATAAAATCAGTAGGAGAACCCACAACAGTGAAAGACATGCAGAAATTCTTGGGAATGTGCAACTATTGCCGAGCATGGATATTAGACTATGCAGCATACACGAGACCCCTACTACAAGCACTCAAAGAAGCACAACAGGAAAATAAAAAAATAGAATGGTCAGAAGAAATGAGCGCGTCATTCAAATCATTAAAAGAGTTAATTTCAAGCGCTCCAGTGCTAGCAAATCCTGATTATGGACGCGAATTTTACCTATTTTCGCACTGCAAGGGAACACTCATGACAGCTGTTCTGACACAAAAGACGTCCCTAGGACACAAGCCTTTGGCTTACTATAGTGGTACTTTAGATGCCGTGATGCAGGGCCATTTCGCGTGCGAGCAATCACTCACTGCAGCCGCGTTCGCGATTGAGAAAAGTGCCACAATAGTAATGTGATGCCCTGTAACGTTGTTTGTGGAACATTCACTATTTGCAATACTTGAGAGGTCAAAAAGCACACTGACGACACAGCGGGCAACAGCCTATGAGATCATATTATCTGGCGCCAATATCCATGTGGTGAGATGCAAGACAGTGAACCCCGCAACATTCATTACAGAAGCATGCACACTAGAGGACATGCAGGACCACGATTGTGCAACTTACACAGGAGAACGAGGGGAGGACACAGTGGTGTGCGAGAACGCCCTGAGCGAGGGGGAAGTGTACTTTGTGGATGGGTCTGCATCGATTGATGTGGACACGGGAGAAAAACATGTTGGCATGGCAGTGGTGAGGTTAGAAGACGGTGAATATGAAACACTAGTACAGTATCGCCTCCCATCACATTACTCCGCACAAGCAGCAGAACTGATTGCGCTCATAGAAGCACTACATGCAGCAAAGGGTTGCGCAGTAACAATATATACAGACTCAGCTTACATGACGACGACAGTACATGTAGGTCTAGCGAGATGGGGGCGGAGGGGATTCCGACGGGCAGATGGAACACCAGTACAACATGCAGAATTGTTGAAAGAGTTAATTGAGGCCCTACAAAACCCAACTGCGGTAGCAATAGTGAAGTGCCAAGCACATACATCCAACACAGACGTTGTGTCTTTGGGAAACGTGGCAGCGGACGCTGCCGCCAAGGAGGCTTCCTATTCTCAGAAATATGAAGCAGGTGAGTACATGCTGCAGCACAAGACAAACAAAGAGCCCCCAGACGGATACAACATGATGCCTATATCACAAATACTAGAATTACAGGAAGGAGCTAGTGCAGACGAAAAATTGATGTGGACAAAACGAGGTTGCAGCAAGTCGGCGACAGACTTACTGTGGCGGCAAAACAACTCACGGAAAGTGGTAATGCCAATCAAGTTACTAGAAATTGCGTTTCAACAACTACACTTCCCTGCACACAATACCAAACAGCACATCGCAGCAGAAATACAGGAAGAATGGTTCGTGCCCTGTCTCCAGGAGCACGTATCTCGATTAGCGATGGAATGCACGACATGTCAGATATACAATTCAGGAATGACATTACGCACGCTCCGGGGAACAATTACAAAACCCGTTGGCCCATTCAGAGAGCTACATATTGATTATGCGGACATGGGGGAAAGGTGTAATGGAGCATGGTACATGATCGTGGTTGTATGCCCATTCTCAAGGTGGGTAGAAGCAGGACCGTGTGCACGACCGGATGCCAAAAGCGCTGCAAAGTTCCTAGTGAGGGAAGTGTTCCCGCGCTGGGGAATTTGTGACGTTATTCGCTCAGATAATGGAACTCACTTTGTAAATGAGCTTTTCAAGGAAGTTACTACATTATTGGGAATAAAACATAAATTGTGCTTGATTTACCATCCTCAAAGTAATGGCGTAGTGGAAAAGATGAACGGACTGTTAAAAGGCAGGTTATCAAAACTGTGCTTTTCATTGAAAAAGAATTGGATTTACTGTCTGCCCCTTGCGCTATTTGAGCTGAGAAATCAGCCAAGCAAAGACCACCATTTGTCCCCGCACGAGATCGTGACTGGGAGACGAATGTGCACAGCACACTCTCCACTGCGCGAACACTCAGACGCACACAGAAGCGCCGCGATATTGGGAGAAGAGTTCACAGACTATTTGAAGAAATTGACAAGGGCAGCGCGCGCAATATCAAAGCAGCTCTCTCCACCCTTCACGAGAGAGGAGGGAAACATAACAGGATCTGTCACGGAGCCTGAGCAACAGCTACAGCTGATGCCGGGCGAATTCATTTATGTCAGGAGTTTTGTGCGTCGATGGAATGCACCACGGTTCCATGGCCCATACGAGGTAGTGTTCTGCACGCCCACGGCAGTAAAAGTAAAGGGCCTCAAATACTGGGTACACTTGACAGATGTACGAAAAGCATACAGTAATGTGCAAGAGGAGGTAGATGAGGAGGCACAGACAACAGCAAACGATGCAGCTGAGCAGAATGTTTGAATATGGACTTGTGTATGTGTGACAGTAGCGGACCTGAATGGGAAAATGACTGATAAGTATACTTGCATTCTTTTTAAGATGTTACTGGAAAAAAAAAAAAAAATCAAATAGTTTTTTTCCTTTTTATCTTGTGGACTTACATGTAATTAATGAAGTGATCAAATTATGCCGTGTTTACACCCTTGTCTGTGAATACCCTTCCCCGCAACCCTACCTGCTTCCATTCCTCGTCAATATATAACTGACACTGGTAGTGCCCACAAAATGTTTACATTCATGCACTTAATGCACTTTTATATCTCGAACAGGAACTACCATGGCATCTAACGGGCAGCCCGCAACGGATACATTTACTAGAGTAAGAGAGTGGTTAACTGAGAAATGCAGATATTCGTATGAATGTGGACTATCAGTGTGTGTGACATTGTTTTTCACACTAATGTTTGGCCTGGTAACATACTGGTTCATAGCGTTTATCTCTATCGAGATAAACGAGGGGGGAGGGACTAACAGCACTACTGTAAGTAATGCAACCACGAGTGTAAAAATTAAGGAAGGTGACTTCTTGGTATGGGACGGGACGAAACTTGTATGGGGTTATTATACAACGCCATCCAATGCTGTCATGATAAAAAACGAAGAGCTACAGGGTGAAATGCAAAATAACACAGTGTCCCCGCCAAAGATATCTAATTACAATGCTCACAGTCTGAACGACCGAAACCCCTCCGCTATATCCTGGTTGTATAACACCCCTACCAGCCAACCTGCCCCCATAGCTACAGACACATTGTCAAATAATAGAATGGAAGACAGTGGAAGAATGAAAGCAACACATTTAATACTATATGATGATTGGGTGAAGGGGGGCGGGAAGGAGAAAGGGGGGTCTACTGTGTCTATCACCCCTGAAGCCGGGAAGTACATTAGGAAGAGAAGTAACAGGAGGAAAAGGGGAGCGGAAAGGAGGAAGTATGATGAGTATTATGGGTTAGGATTAGATAGAATGGAAGACCCACGACACCCCCGCCAGACGAATAAATGGTATGCGGATATGAGTGCAACAGCTAAACAAACAACAAACGAGAGCTGCTATGTCTGCTCCCTCATTCCCCATGCTTCAGGTACACCCAAAGTATTGCTACCCAAAGAGTTGCCAATTATAGATGCCCAGTGTCTCCTTCATCTTACGTTATGCAGGATTAAGAACACCTTCCAGGCACATGAAGTTACTTTTAGAATGCTGCAGAACGAGAAAACTTGCTACCCGAAGACAGCAGGGGTGGTATGTCTGGAGGAACCATTTTTTGTAATACAAGGGGCACTTTTTTCAGACAACAAGTGGAAGGATGAAGAAGTAATGTGTAAAGCTGAAGCACTGAGAGGTGTGGCACCAGAGAAATTGCAATGGATAGAAGAAACATGCACACCAGTATGGAAGGAACACATCTCAAAACTAACTTGGGTAACCGCCATTGAAAAACCCTTCAAACTGCAAAACAAAATAGACTATGAACTATGTTTTAAAGGAGAGGGGAAAACCTCCATGGGGACAAACAAGAACTGTAACAAGACCCTCACCATCCCAGATCTGAGAAAAGGGACAGCGGCCCTGATGGACACGTACTGGGTATGCGGCAACCAGGCATACCTGCACCTTCCCCCGTCATGGAGTGGCAGCTGCTCAATGGCCACTCTGCACTCAGCCCTAATGGTTATACCAGAAAGCCACATCAATGGGAGCAAAAAGACACAGGAAAGCATACAACAGAGTGCAGCCCAGCCGACTGCAGAGTCACAGATGTATGTCCTGTCTTCCGGGAGCAAGGAAGAGGTGCTGACCCGTAACAAACGAGCATCAAACTACATATCAAAGGCATCATCAGAACTGTTGGCTCAGATCCCAGACAGATATCGATTATTCAGCTCAGCAGAAACATTCTTTGCTTCCCTCATCTCAAGTGTCCAAGCAAGGGCAAACGCAAAATGGCTCCAGAAAACACGCTGGGAATTGATTCAGCTGGCAAATGACACTGAAGAAGGGTTCAACGTAATAAAAGTGGAACTAAGGGCTTTACGGCTGATGACAATGCAAAACAGGTATGTCTTGGACCTGTTGACGGCGATGGATGGAGGTGTTTGCCGAAAAATTGGAAGTGCCTGCTGCACTTTCGTACCTTCCGAAGACGCAGAAAACGGCTCCCTGTCCCATGTGATCGAAGCAGTACACAACCTAGGAGAAAAAATGAAAATGGAAGGTGGAGCCGAAGACAGTACGTGGTTCGACAGCATCTTCTCCTGGGTCCCCTCATGGCTTGGAACGACTGTGAAATTTCTGATGCCAGCTGTGGTGTTCCTCCTTTTAATTTTTTGCATGTGCCAGGTGGGTCTTCGATGTTGTGCTAACGCAGTACCTAATGGTGCAATGATGATGGTGACAATGGGCAACACCCGTGGGACAATGCAAACTATGCAGGAAGTGCAGGTACAAACCGGAACTGATGATACACCCAGGTATCAGCTAGTGCCCAGGTATCATGACAAGGATATCATACACAAATTATGGCACACCACCATCAGAGAGCCCCGTATACTAGAATGGTACCAGGAGGTGTGGGTAGACTTGGAAGGAGAGGGCGGATGTATATACCTAACCTGTACCCCAGATGAATATGCTAGGAGGGGTGAGAGCTTAAGGGGGGTGTGCAGAGCCTGGATGCCGATAAAAGGCACACCAGCATGGGATGAGGCAGTTATGGACGAAGAAGAGTGTAGGAGATTGAATGAGTTAAAGAATTTGTTACTTAAGTAATGAAAGGGGGGAAATGTAGGGGAGGAGTGGTCCAAAAGACCCCCCCTTGCCTACATCCCCTCCCCAGGTGAGGGCCATGGCTCATTGGGCGTTCCCTCAGACCACCCGGGCCCAGGTGGTGGAGGGTTCACCTGCTGAAGACATTGCCCACACATATTGAATTTAGCTAGGCCCAGAAACCATTTTGTCTATCAAAGATGGTGTGAGCTCAGCGCACTGTAGCGCGGCCCCCACCCTCGGAGAGTTTCAATTATCCCTGTCGCCGCAGCACCCTGGCAGATCCGCTGTGAGCCCGTTCCCACGAACAAAACGGACATGAGCTAGCATAAGATACTAACACTGTAACATTTCACCGTCCACAGTGTATCACTGCTCCCAGCATGACCCGGTCAGCAAGGCCTGGGTGGTGGGGAGAACTGTAGAATGCTCATCCGATGAAAGCAGAAAAATACCCAAATACGAATGTCAAAAACTACTTGTAATATGTGTATCCTTTCCATAAAACTACTTCTACTAAAGAAACCTGTAAAATGGTGTAATTATTGTATGAAACGCATGTTTACATGACACCAGCAATGGAGGACCCACACCCCTGCAGGGGTGTGCAAATGATAAAAAGCATTTCCGGGGAATTGTTCCCTATATGTATCATTGAAAACCGTACACCCCGCAGTCCCGCGCTATAACTGAGCTAATGCTGCTAGAGTGCAGGGGAGGACAAATGCAACTGTATATAAGGCTCGGGTGAAGAGACGCGGGCAAATGTGCCAGTCATGTGTATATATATATATATATATATCTACAGCCCTTATATGCCATTACCACCGCGTACAATGGCGGGTCTCGTCCTCTATGCCCCACCGACCACCCTACTACCTCACGTAATGCAAATATATGCATATTACTAAATGCTGTAGTTGTTAAAATATAATGTACTAGTAAGGTGCTTAGACTGGCTATATTCAAGAGACATGTAGTGAGTTGAAATGTATGTTTTCAAGTGATCCAAATGAGTATTATAAGGATGTTCAAATGTTTATGATGTTCTCATCGAAAGTCGGCAACACACAAGAAAAATACCTTTGTGAATATGTGCAAGGCCATTCTCCCCCCCACCCTGCAAAGTCTGCCAAATAAGAGAGCTAAGGCCTGCGCCACGCTGCTCCACCTCCCCCAACTAGGCTGGAGCCGCTTCAAAGATTTGTAGTCCCCGCTACAGCACCCAAGGCCATGGCCTGCCACCTGCATTATTTACAGCCCAGCAGTAAACCTCCGCTTGAATACACAAATCCAAGGCGCCCCCTCGTAAACCCCACAACCCCCCGGAACACCTCAGACTTATGACCCGGTGCAACGAAGACACCCAATACTGTGGTAAAACACAACAGCCCATTCGTAATAACTTCTAACGAGACAGAAAGACATGTACCGCCCGTCCCATGCCCGGAGACTTAACCCCACGACCTATGGTACCGGTCAAACAGGACATTGGTAACCATGCACGGATAAATCACCATCGAACCCCTCACAAGGTGCATTCCTCCTGTGTTGCATTAACCTGTAGAATAACCTATTGATAGATTTACTAAATAAGATAACATTGCAATGACTGAATGACTGCGGTGTGCATGGCATAGGGCAACTAAGTCAGGGAAGGACATTCATCTCTGACACCGGCCACAATGGCACAACAACACCACCCGGATGAACTCAGCTGACCTGCCAGGCCCAGCCCAACCCACAAGGCTGACAAGTGACGTCCTCCAGCCAAGGCCAACCACATCGCAGCAGCACCTATAGCTAGTCATTGCCACCCAATCCCATTGAATTTGTGCCCCTTATAGTATGTAGGTACCGATGACGTTTTTTGTAAATAAATATGCCTGTCTTTGCTATTGTCAGACAGAGCGCTCTCGGAGGTTGCAGAGTTCTTTGCATGCCCTATTCTGATTGATAAACTCTCATTTAAGCTCACCCGCACTCTGTCCTGGCTTTATTCCCGACTTGGGAGAGTCCGTCATTGTCTCTCATTGCGGGGAGGATCGTGCTGGCTGGGGACGCTTGCCTTCAACAGTTTATACATTAACTTCACGTACAAAGTTCAGGATGGCTCAGTTACAAGCGGGAAACACTGTCCACCATTTTAGAACACAGACACACTTAGAGTAGAAATCAAAATGGCGGATGGACCTAAAATGGCGGCTAAATCGATCTAAGATCGGAACTTTGCAACGCGGTTTCTTCGCAGAGTGACTGGGTTTAGGCCAATATATACAATAAGGAGGCACAATATAATATCTCGTTTAACAAACCCTCCTTTTGGCCTAAGCCAAGCGCTAAACTACTTCTAGTGACTTTACAAATAACTCCACGTCTTAATGTCCATACATCCTGAATCCCTATCAGAAATATCGATGGCCATGAGGTCAGATACTGAGATTTCCTTCAGCGCATATTCATTAGATATTTTCTCTGGGGCGTATACCCTGTGCCCTAATGTACCCATCGCTTGTGCACAACATCCTCCTAGCATCGAACACTTACCAGGAAAACATTGTATACAACAGCAGAAAAACAACAGAATACCTAAAATAATCAGCAAGACCGAAAGTAGCTTCCATCCCCAATATCGCAGGAAGTCCCAGAACCAAGCGCTAAAATCCCAGTTTCCCTTGGGAACATGCACTTCTGAACTGAGAACATGCAGATTTTGTATCACCCTAAAGATAGTTGGGGAGGAATCTGGCACAAAAACACAGCAAGCGGACCCCACTAATTTACATACCCCACCACGCTCAGCCAGGATGACGTCTAATGCCATCCGGTTCTGAAGTGCCACTAACCTTATTGCTTTTTGTTCTAAACTCATGTTATAGAGTATGTCAGTGGTCCGGTTAATGGTCCTCTGCAGTACTCTCACTAGTCTTCTGATATCTTCAGAGTTCAGTATTTGCCCCCAAAATGGCACAAAGGATTTAGCTACATCATCCAGAACTTGTGCTGAAGTATTGCCATTCTCGTCCCGCCGTGGACGAGCCTTTGAAATTTCTACGGTGCTAGCAATGAATACCCCGGGTAAAAGAATCCCTAAATAACAGGTTTCCTGCCAATCCCTGGGTAACCATGGAAATGCTACATTACCGCAAACAAAGTAGACAGGTTCGCCTACATACAAAGGTCTGTCCTCACTAGTCAAATTCGCAACGTTGGCGCAACCCTTGAAATCACCCATTGACTGAGTACCATTCCTCTGTATGCAGAAAGAAACTGAGTCGGGCTGTGGTTAACAGTATAAGAAGGTGGCGTGGCATCCCTATTGCCTACAGGAGCCATCTTGAAAGAGATCAAAGATTGAAAATGATGGGACAGTCTATCAGAAGGCATAATAGAAGCAACATTAAGCTTGCTCCTATTCGCAAAGAGTGAGCATCCCAGGGGCGTTAGAACACGTTTCTCAAAATCATTCAAGTTAGTTCCATCAAAGTTCCCCGAGATGCTATCGTTCCATCGGCCAAAGAATAGTACCCTTAGAGAAGCATAGGATGCAGTTGTCAAAGGTAAAGGATGACTATACCAACCCAGCCCCTCATCCCCGTGTTGCAGTAAATGCGAGCAGACCCAACAATTGGACTTGTTGAAAATGGCATGTGTAGCATTCATAATGAGTAATAGAGTATTGTTATGGTAACTCTGCCTCTGCTGAGAGTCTCTAGGAGATAGAGTGTGCAGATGCACGAAGGGTGTAGAAACAGTGGGTACATTTTCAGTGGGTAACACATTTTCAAGCGGATGTACTTCTTCCAGATACCAAAATCCTAAGTCAATGACTATTGTGAGAGCAGTTAACATAATTACAGTACAACAATACGTTTTTGGGGCCCACGCTTTCGATTGTTCTTTTGTACAATCGGTCACACAGTTTCTTATCTGTTCCGTACGAGTGGGAGCGGTTGCAGGCATTGGGCCTCATTACACGGACGGCGGTAAGGGTTAACGGTCACCGTTAATGGCAACGGTGACCGTTAACCCTTACCGCCGTACTACGAGGTCCCTTTGCGGGTTGGAGGAGTTAACGCCTGCTTCTTGCAGGCGTTAAAATCCAACCCGCTAAGGGACCTCGGAGCTAATTACGGCACCGCAAAATTGCGGTGGCGTAATTAGCGCCTTCCCCATTCCCATAGAGCCCTATGGGGCAGAAATGGGAATGGGGAAGGGCAATGGCGGAAAGGGGATTTACCGCCCCTCCAACCTTGGAATGGGGCGGTAAATCCCCTTTCCGCCAAGGCGGTGCCGGTATTTTACCGGCATGAGCCATGGCGCTAATAGCGCCATGTCTCACCGCCTACCGTGTAATGAGGCCCATTGTCTCTTCAAACGAATTACACCAAAGTTAATTTTGCTGGTGACCTCCAGGCCGAGCGTCTCCTTAGTCCTTTCACAAACCCTAGCCAACAGAATCCCCTTATGTAAAAAAGATCGGGCCAAAGAGACAAGCCCTTCAATGATTTTCCTTGATGGCACAGCCAAACCGTGCAGTAAGTCTATTTCCTCAGACGCAGATCGTACCTTGTGATCCCTGGTACTGAGTGATCCGCAAACAATGGGCCTCATTACATGGAAGGCGTAAACAATGGTGCTATTAGCACCATGGTTGCCGCCGGTACCATCCCGGTACCACCATGGAGGAAAGGGGAATTACCACCCTATTCCAAGGTTGGTGGGGCGGTAATTCCCTCTTCCTCCATGGCCCTTCCCCATTCCCATTTTTGCCCCATAGGGCATAATGGGAATAGGGAAGGAGCTAATTACGGTACCGCAAATTGCGGTACCGTAATTAGCACCAAGGTCCCTTTGCGGGTCCCAACTTTAATGGCTGGTCTACACCAGCTGTTAAGGTCGGGTCCCGCAAAGGGACCTCGTAGTAAGGCGGTAAGGGTTTACTGGTACCGGTGCCCTTACCGGTACCGGTAAACCCTTACCGCCTACTGTGTAATGAGGCCCAATGTGTCGTTACTTCCTGATGGAAGTGATGAATTCAAAGCAGGATTTGACACAAGATTCGGCGGAATTGGAAAAAGGAACTGTTGGAGAGTGTGGAGATGAAGCGGCTGTTTCCCCAGGCCGCACAGGCTCAGGGAGAGTCTCCGACGCACTCTCAATGCTCTTTGATACTTCGTGATCATTGGTTATAGTGTTGGAGAGGGGTTCTGTATCTTCTGTAGCGTGTGGCAAAGGGTATGGAATCCTTTTGATGTGGGACGCGTGGATCTAGTGCTTCCTGCCCTCCACTCGCACCGCTGTCTGTGTGACCAGGAGGACTTGATGGGGGCCCCGCCAACGAGGTGTGAGACAAGAAGATCGTTCAAACGACTTGGTCAGGACCCAGTCCCCCGCACATATGCTGTGACCTGGGCCCTCGTATTTAACAGGTAAAGCCTCTCGCACCTGTTGATAAATCAAACACAGATTTTTAGTTAACTGTCCACAATAGTAAGAAAGAAGTACATTTTCAACCTCGCGTAGAGAACGGGGCTTCGGTAAATTCCAAATGTTAGCTGGCCTACCCATCACCACCTCAAATGGAGAGAGCCCAGTCTTAGTTTGAGGGGTCGTCCTCATAGATAATAACACGATCGGTAAGGCGTCATGCCATTTCAGTTTGGTGCTGGCACACGTTTTAGCGTGCTTGTTCTTGATGATGCCGTTGTGTCTTTCTACTAATCCAGCACTCTGAGCGTGTCTAGCTGAATGGAACCGTTTATCGATCTGTAATCCCGCACATATCTGCAGAATAACTGCCGCGATAAAATGTGGATCATTGTCCGACCAGATGACTCTTGGCAAACCAGATCTAGGAAAATATTCCTTCAGCAGGGTTTTCGCCGTGGTCATAGCTGTAGCATCTTTGACAGGAAAAGCTTCAACCCCTTTGCTAAAAGTGCAGATAACCACTAGTACGTATTTGTAGTTATTGCAACGCTCCATTTCAATAGAGTCGAAATGTATGACCTCAAAGGGGACAGAAGGTGGACCAAAACTACCCCTTGAAGTCGATGTGCCCTTTGCCACATTATGCTGCAAACAAATCATACACCCTTGGACAAAGCGATCAGCTACTTTAGAGATTTTATCATTTGCCCACACATTTTGCAACATTTTAGTGACCTTTCGTGCACAAATATGGGTGGGACCATGAGCCATAGTGACTATCATCGTAACGTATGCATCAGGCAGTAACCATTTCCCTTCTACTCTGTCCTCCCAACACCCATCATCATCCAATTTTGCCAAACCCTCAGCCCATTTCTTAGATTCTTCTAACGTGGCATCAGCTTGAATGTTTTTCACAGATTCAATACCCTCATCCAAAGTACAGGCATTTGTGGCTTCCCTTGAAGTATATATTTCTGAAGAGAGATCAGTGGCAGTCTGTTTGGCTATCTGGTCAGCAAAAGCGTTCCCTTTTCCTTCATTGTCTATGATTTTTTGATGCGCTGCGCATTTCATGATTGCTAACTGAATAGGGAGCGCAAGTGCTGAGAGTAACAGTACTATCAAGGAGCCATACTGGATGTTAGTGCCATGTGAGGTCAAGAAACCTTGTTTTGCCCAAAGTCTGCCGAAGTTGTGAACCACCCCAAAAGCATACTGACTGTCAGTATATATATTTACTGTAAGCCCTTCGGAAAGTTCACAAGTTCGGGTCAATGCTATAATCTCTGCAGCCTGCGCAGAGTTATGCGTGATTATTTTGGTCTCCACGACCGTGCTCAATGTGGTGATTGCATAAGCAGCTGTGGATGTACCATCTGGGGGTTTGAAACAGGAGCCATCACAAAACAGCTCCCCTTGTGGATTATTCAAAGGAGTATCTTTTAGATCGATTCTGCCTTTTGTCTCTTGCTCTGTAGTGTAAAGGCAGTCATGTGACTCTTCGTCACTGAAAGCAGTACTTTGCGGGAAAGGTAAAAGTTCAGCCGGATTAAGGACACAACACCTCTTTATTTGGATGTGTGGTGCAAACAAGATCAATTTGAGGTGTTGTGTTTGTGTTCTGTTTAATAGAACATCTACAGAGTGAGGTACCATCAGGGTTAAAGAATGGCCTAGGACCATTCCCTCGCTCTGTTTTATGGACGCAGCAGCAGCAGCAACAGCTCTCAAACATCTTGGCAAAGTGCATGCAACAGGATCAAGGGCGGAAGAAAAGTAGCCGCACGGCCTATTCTTCCCTCCATGTTCCTGCGTTAATACAGCCAAAGCACATCCATCACGTTCATGCACATACAACACGAAGGCCTTTTCATAGTTTGGTGAGCCCAAAACTGGTGCTGAGCACAATGCAGTCTTGAGCAGATCAAATGCTTGCTGGTTATCCAAGTTCCACGGCAATGGCGAAGAAATGCCCTTCCTTGTCAAAGCCAACATTGGTTTAATCACTAAGGAGAAGTTCGGGATCCACTGCCTAAAGTAAGAAGCCATTCCTATCAAGGCTCTGACTTCCTTCTGTGTATTTGGGGCAGACATGCTAGAAATTATTTTTATCCGCTCCGGCATCAACCTTCTTCCCTCCTTTGACAGGAGATAGCCTAAATAGGCGACCTCCTGTCGACAATACTGAAACTTTTTAAGTGAAGCTTTGTGTCCATGTCGTGCTAAGTGGATAAGCAACGACACGGTGCCCTCCTTACAAGCGCTCTCTGAGTCAGCAGTCAAGAGTAGATCGTCGACATACTGAAGCAGTGTACATGTTGTGGGCACCTCGAGCGTGTTCAGCTGCTCTTTCAAAGCCCTACTGTAGATGCTAGGACTCTCCGTGTAACCTTGCGGCGCACGGGTAACGGTAAACGAGCATCCCCCTAAGGTGAACGCGAACAAGTATCTACTGTCTTTGTATATAGGAATACTAAAGAAGGCGTTCTTTAGATCCACAACACTAAAGTGAGTAACTGAAGCCGGAATCATAGTTAATATTGTCGTCACATCAGGCACAATGGGAAATTGTGGAGCAACAATCTTGTTGATGGCACATAAATCAATAATGAAACAGAAAGGAATTGCATTATCACCTTTTTTGTACACGCCTAAAATCGGACTATTGCACAAACTACCTGCAATTTCCTCAATTACCCCACAATGCACAAAATCGGAAACTATGCATTTCAAAGCTTGCTCAACATCGACCAAAATCTTATACTGGGGAATACATTGCAACTTTACTCCATGTTTCAGAATAATCTTAACAGGTTCAATTTGTAGAACACCAACATCATTGTCATCAACTGCCCACAAACACTCCGGAACATTACTGAATTCCGGCGGCAAAGGTCTGGTTAAGAATTGAGAGACAGAAAGTTGCTGTGGTGAAATCGTTAAACGCACTCCATTAGAAGAACAATGAATTACCGCATTTAATTCCTTCAACAGATTCAACCCCAACAAATTCTCTCCACAATTCGTAGTCAAAAGGAATGGAAAGTGGTCCGTAAATGGACCCAAAGTAATAGGTACCGGTAGGAAACCGGACAGACAACTGGTGTGCCAGAAAACCCTGCAGAAACATTAGTTTGCCCTGACAGTGGAATGTTTGGAACCCACAAATGGTCAATGGAATACTTCTGTGCCCCTGTCTCCATCAAGAATAGATGTTTCCTATTTCCCACTATCATCTCAACGTAGGGACCTGTCTGATTAACGGGAATAGGCGTTGGTTCCAAACCCTGCTTCGGGCAATCCTGGCGAGACAGAATGTCGTCAAAAGGAAGTTCTTCAGAGAGGTAAGCAGCAGAAGGATGATCAAAAATGTTTCTATTATCTACACCTGGTGCCTGATTGTCCTGTGAAAAAGGTTGCTGCGAATCTTGCGAAAACGGACTTCTACCTTGTCCCAGGGCGGCCTCTGGATCGTCTACCCATATTACCAAATGCGTTATTTAACCTCTGCTGGAGGATCGGGCATTGTGCACTCCAATGACCCTCTTGTCTGCAATAAGCACACTGGTTTATGTTTACAGGACCCAATGGCGCATTTCCTTGTGGAACATACTGTCCTCTAAGTTGCGAATGACCCCCTCTAGGGCCTCTAACAATTTGCTGACTGAGACTTCGCTTGCCAAGCGCTCTCTGAGGACATAATTTGCGACTGGATGCCAGGCAGCAGTCCACACACAAATTTGTCCACAAATAGTCGTTTCCCAGACTCTGTGCTCAAATCTTGGCCACTGAAATCCGAAAATACTTGTTTGAACCGATTAAAGAACTCGGTAGCACCCGCAGACTTCCCTTGGACACAGGCAGTAAGCTTGTCCCAAATAATCCTTCTTTCAGGAATTATAGCTTTTAACTTTGTGACTATTCTATCAGGCAAAGTTAGTATTACCTGTGGTAGTCTCTCGCCAGCTGGCCTTTCTCTATCGAGCCTAATCACATTATCCCATGAACCTCCTAACCCTGGTACATCATCTACAGTCCTAATCTGCTTCCACAAGTCAATAGGTAGGAGTACGTGAAATAACAAATGAATATCGCTTAAGGTAAATACTGATGATTGCAAGACTTACTCTATTTCTTTATAGAACCTTGTTGGATTCTTCCTAATATCGAGAATAGATTGTTTAATGGTGTTCACTTCCTGTCTCGAAAACGGGACGTGAACGAACTGCGACACATAATGTGCAGGAATTTCATAGGCAGCTGCACCTGTTCTGGCATTAGCTGGAACCTTGACTTTTGGGACAAATGTTGGAGGAACTTCTCTCATAGGCAACTGAGAGATAGGAAACTCTGAACGCTTAGTGAGCAGCAGAGCTAAATCAAGCGTTAATGCAGCCGAAGAAGTGTCAAAAGAAAAAGCTCTCTTATAAATATTCAATAATTCTGCGGGACAACAAATCTTTCTTTTTATACAATCATCCTGTAGGTACTCTACCATTACCTGTATCACTTTTCTCTGCATATTTGGCGTATACTGACTATACGTGTCATATACTTCAACGGGGGTTATCGACATGTCTGAAATCCACCTAATCGCATCTTTTTTACGAATTTGCGCTTCCTCATTTACCGATTTACGACAAGGGAGGAATCGTTTCTGTACCATCATAGTGTCCAAACTATCACCCTCTACATCTTCATTCCGTAACCTTTCCAACTCCCTTCTATACTCAAAAACCCTCTCGACATGCTCATATACTTTCTCGGCAGTATCTCTTGAATACGCTAAAATATTCAGATCCCTTAACCCTTGTGGGAGATCTATATCATTTAACCTGTTCCACATTATGCGCAAATGGATTCCCAATCCTTCAATAAAAACGTTTTTCTCAGGAAAATTGTCTAAATTAGCGAGTGTGGCAAAAACATAAGCTTGTTCACCCTTCTCCATGCAATGTCTAGCCCATGCAGTCAATTCATGCTTTCTCTCTTTAGAAACAGTATTACGAGTTACAATCCTTGACCCCGCTCCCCGATCAACTACAAGCGGCATAGAACCACTTGGAAGAGGGAGAGTAGGCAAATCTTGTACATTCGGTAACAGAGGTGCTATCACTGGTGCAGCAGGCAAACCCGCAAAACCCGTAACAGCAGGCAAAGGTGGAGGAGCAGGTAGAGGAGCAATGACAAGAGGAGGAACAATAGCCGGAGGAAGAGGAACTACAAGAGGAGCGATAGGAGGAGCAGGGGGAACTACGGGAGGAGGAATAACAGCAGGAAGAGGCAAAACAACAGGAATAGGAACATATGGAGGTGGCACAGTGGCACCAGGCCTTCGTTCATTTAAAAGTTTGTCAATCAGTTCATCAGATACATGAAAATCTTTAGAAGGATACATTTTCTGGATACCAAGTGAAAAAGCCCTATCCATATTCCTAACTGACTCAGACTGTCTATTTTGATCATATAACAACACTTTTTCGGCATTCGTCATATGACAGCGCGCATGCTTTTCTCTACTCTGAAGTTGCTGCATAGCTTCTTTCTTCCAATTCTTTAATAAATCAAATGCTGCAGGTCTAGCCTTTTTCTTTAATAATATTGATTCTAAGTATTCAATACGAGGAATTTCAAAACTACCATTGATTGGCCACTGAAGTTCGGAAGCATGTCTTGTTTGTCTGTGCCAAATATCATTAAACACTATACTACCAATGCCGTGCTTACAGTACATAGTACACGCCGGCATCCCTCCATTGGCGCTGGTCGACAAAATTTCAAAGATTGTCTGTCACTGCGGAATAACGCCCTGAAGCAGGCAGACAATTTCCCAGGCATATCAGAATACTGGTGTTACCTGGTCAATAATTGCACTTGCAAGTGTAATACGCCAAAACAAATTATCAGGATACTTAAGAATCGGGTCACGACTCACCTGATCAAAATCTAAGGAGGTCCGATCGGATTTCAAAGAACTAACAAAGGTCCCACATGGTTGGTGATTTCGGCAAATCTGCCTCCCTCGATATATGGACCCTCGTCAAGATGCCATCTCGGATCGTGTGCTCACCGTCCAGGGATCGGATCGTGCAGCGCTGCTGAGGTGTCGCGTCTCATCCAAGAAAGGGGCCCCCTTTTTACACTGTCCGATCGTGGTCCGATAGCCGTGTCAACCTTCAACGAGATGGCATCAATCTTGAGGGTCCCAATTCGGGCGCCATCTGTAAAAGCAAAAGGAAATATCGAGGCTGAGTACCCCAAAAGGAAATACACCAAACACGGATCTTTATTCTAAGACTGTACAGTTTACAAAGAAACAAAGTTAGATCTGATACAGATAGCTGTCTGGCCCTCAGTACATCACAGCGAATACCAGCCCTTTCGGTGTGAGAAGGGAGAGGCACTGGACGTCTAAACAGTTGTGCATTTTATACATTTCCAATCACAATGTCCAGCCCCTCTATAGGTTAATGATACCTGGTCTAGGGTTCGTGCCAAGTTCACTTCTGGTTTGTCCAACTATATGCATGTGGATCATCCTCAGTTTGCATGTCAACAAGTCACAATGGCAACAGTGTATTCTCGGATTTAACAATAAGCCTTAACACATGTCCTATACAACGTAGTTCAACTAGTGTCTATGTTCAGTATTCAGACAGCATTGTAGTTGATGTATGTCCACGGATCGGACTTGTTGGCGCAGATAATGCTCTGTCTACAAGTCAGGCATGGGACAAGGTCTCTTTACTCGACCCAAACATTCGGCCAATGGACAGTTTATACATTAACTTCACGTACAAAGTTCAGGACGGCTCAGTTACAAGTGGGAAACACTGTCCACCATTTTAGAACACAGACACACTTAGAGTAGAAATCAAAATGGCAGATGGACCTAAAATGGTGCCTTAGTTGATCTAAGATCAGAACTTTGCAATGTGGTTTTCTTCACAGAGCGACTGGGCTTAGGCCAATATGTACAGTAAGGAGGCACAATATAATATCTCGTTTAACATGTCCAGTCAAGGGGTATGATTGAATCGATGCTCACCTGGGAGTTGAGCGTGAATACCCAATCGAGTTTTCTTCCCTTGTTATGGGTGGGTCCCTTCACTACTTGTGTAAAATTCATATCTTGGAGTGCAGAATGGACATCTTCCGCTTTATGGTCCTGCTTATCATTGAAACCTAAGTTGATGTCACCTAGGATGATACATCTGGTATTCGGTTTGATGTGAGGTGCTAATAGAAGCGGGACATCTAGGTCTGGGTGGGAGATAATGTTGGGTGATCTATAAATGACCAGAATGTTAGTTGTTGATTTAGGGTTAGGTTGCACGTAGTATTAAGTCTTCATGAATTGACCCACACAGTTTAAGTAATATCGTAACAGCAAATTGCAACACTCCCAGGCTGGAATTAATCCTTAGGTCCTCCTCCTGGTCATAATGGGTACTGCAAGTGTTGCTAACCATAGGATGAGAAGACTCACTACTCATATCGTGTACCAGCTTGGGGCTGGCTGATAACCTTTGTTGAGTATTGGATTTCTGAAGACCTTCAGTCACTCCACCTTCATTTGTGGCTATGGAGGTTATGTGCTGTATCGCGCTAGTCTCACACAGCAGAACAATGCCATGTAAGGCAAGACACAGCCTCAATAAAGTATTGTTATCAGTATCATGAGTGGAATTATCCATGCTTGCCTGTAGAATATTCATACCCTCAATGATGGGCACCTGATGTGATTGTTTTTCCAAAACTATAGACTTTTTGGGGAAGAAACGCTGTCGTTCTCCCTTTAGGATTTTCAAGAGGCAGTAAGGTTACGTTCAGGTTTCCTGAGCCATTTATTATCTGCCTGCATGTCTCAGGTTAGGGTTATTAATTACTATTCCGGACCTAAGGCCATATAGCTTGACTTTCAGAGCAGCATGTATTTTACCCTGACCTGCAGCTTTCCCTGGCATCGTGGTATTACAGGGCAGTTTACTTTAAGAAAACTCACTAGAAGTTAATAGAGATCAGTGTTCACTGTTTAAGGGCGAGCAGCCAAACTATGCTGCACACTGCACTGTAGCTGCCATTTTATGCTGGTAAGCTGCGTTCAGCCGATGCTCCTCTTAGGAGTAACAAACACTGTATGGAGACTCCAAAACTCGAGCACAGAGCAGGCGAGGACAATTATCACAGATACACCAGGGGTCCTAGGTAGCTAACTCGCGGGGTTAAGTGAACCTCACCTCAAGCACCTCAGTCAACAGAATCAGTCTCGTACCGTCGATAGTCTAACATGTGTCGGAAGTACGAGGTATAGGATAGGGAGCAGGCGGCCCCTCAGCATCAGCGGCTCCCAATATCTTACCCCTGTATCACTCACCACCAGTTCCCAGCCACTGCCATGTCTTGCTGGAAGCCATAACCTTTGTTTTCCCGGCTTCACAAGATCTGGTTCAAGGAAACAGCGCTGGATCAAAGGAGCAGCAGCATTCAGTTCACAACTCGGTGCAGCTTGACACAGCACAGCTGCAGCCGACTTCGGTTCACTTCACTTGCTTGTTCTAAGGTCAATAATCAAAATCAACAAGTATGGTTTGGAAAGAGTCTATATGATGTGAGGCACTACAGCATTTCAGGACCTCAATCAGTGGTAAAAATCACTAAAAATCAGTTGGGAAGGAATGTTTATATTTCTATTGGTCGTGGTTGGCAGCTACAGTTAATAAGCAACGCGATTCCAGAGTGGAGTGAAACAGGCTTTAGCGAATGAAACATTGAAATTGTAGTCCTGAAACTCCAGAGGGCACACTCAGTTGTTTAATAATTCAGAATTGCTCACTATTTTGAGATATTTTGACATTGTGTGCCTACAGGAAACCTGGCTCATTAAGCAACCAACATGAGGCCTCTAACATGATATACAAACTGTTGTAAGCGGCTATCTACGTGCTCTGCCTAGCTCTCTCTGTTCCCAAGGACCTGCTGCGCTAAATGATTCTGCTGCCTTGCTGATTGTGCTATGTTTTATGTGATCCTAGTTGCCATGAATGTGAATGTGCTTTCTATGGTTAGTCAGCGCTTTCCTGGACTGGCCTAGCCATATTTAGCGGCCTTACTACGAGCTGCTCCTAAACTCTTTAGCAGCTGCTCAAGTGTTGCCCAAATTGACTCTCTTGCCATGTTACTGGGATTTGATGACATAACCTTAGCTGCACCGTTGTAATGAAGGTATACTATCTCTATCTGGATCACTTATCAACGCCAGATCCTTAGTAGCCCATGCTGCTGAAATTGCAGACACACTACATAATAAGAACCTAGACTTACTAGCTGTAACTGAAACCTGGCTCCATGATGCCGCAGGTCCTGCCCTCATGATAGCTATACCCGAGAGCTACCAGATACTCAGAGTGGACAGACCTAACTCCCGCAGTGGCGGCCTAGCCATCATCTCCAAAACTAGCCTCTCCATTAGACTTGTCACTCCGCCTACTTACCCCTCATGCGAAGTGCTCACAGCTAAAATTCCACTATCCAATAACCGTACATTAACAATTCACATGATATACAGACCCCCTGGGCCTCCCATCCCTGAACTACGTCAATAATAATACTGACCCTAAATCACTAGTAGACATCTTCAATACTGCCATGACCCAAGCCTTAGACACCACCACCCCACTTAAAATGCGCAAAGCGAGACAAAAATCCCACCTCAACGTATGGTTCACACCTTAACTCAAAGAGCTAAGATTGCAGAAAAGAAAACTGCAAACTATCTGGCGCCACTCCCCGACTACTGACAATAAGGCTAAATTAACAGAACTCTCCAAACACTATAAAAAAGAAATAACCAACTAAAAAAAAACATATTCAATGATAGAATTGCAAAAGCTAGCTCCAATACTAAGGAACTGTTTTCCATCCTCCGGGAAATGGAAGCCCCAATTCCACCGGCAGACACTGTCCCCAAGGATAAGACATGGTGTACCGCAATTAAAAAAGCCCTCATAAATAAAATTACTACGCTCCAGCAGAAAATAGCAATTAAAAAGGCCTCTTTGCCCTCCTCTGAGCAACATCCATCACCTGACACAGGGCGTAACACAACTACACCATTTACCTTTAAAGAAATTTCTATCCTTGACACAGAAAAAATAATTCTCTCTTTAAAACCTTCAAACTGCAAGGGCGACAGCTGCCCGGCACAAATTATAAAGGATGCTGCTAGAGACCTGGCCCTGTTTATCTCCAAGCTCATTAACGCTTCTTTTAAAACTAATTCAGTACCCAATAACCTCAAAGAATCCTGGGTCCTCCCCCTGCTTAAAAAGCAAACACTAGATCCCACTATCCCCACTAACTACAGACCTATCACCACTGCCCCCTTTCTACTCAAAATTATTGATAGGGTGGCATATATTCAAATTCAGGAATACCTAGAAGTTAATCAGCTACTAGGATCACGACAGTCTGGCTTCCGCCCACTCCACGGAACGGAAACTGCCCTGCTAGACCTCAAGGCTCAAATTGACGAGTTGAAGGACAAGGGTCAAACTGCTATGTTACTTCTCCTGGACCTCTCTGCAGCGTTCGACCTAGTGGATCATGCAGTCTTATGTAACCACCTTAGGTCGGCGGCGCACTTTTCAGGCGAAGCCATAGCCTGGGTCCAATCCTTCCTTGCTAACAGGACAATGCGAGTCTTTTCCCCATTAACAGCTGCTGACCCAATTCAAATCGCCTGCGGAGTACCCCAAGGATCCTGTGTCTCGCCTACTATGTACAACATCTTTAATAAGCCTCTGTTTGACAAATTGGACAGACTGGGTATCACCTACACAAATTATGCAGATGATACCCAGATCCTTATCCCCCTTTTCGGGCAACTTTTTGGAGGACACAGCCTTAGTAAACAAAGTATACCTCCTCATTCAGGCATGGATGGCATCTCATGGCCTCTGCCTGAATGATGATAAAACCGAGATACTAATCCTAGGCTCTGAAGCAAACATAAAAAAACG
Organism: Ambystoma mexicanum; assembly: GCF_040938575.1. Lineage (NCBI taxonomy): Eukaryota > Metazoa > Chordata > Amphibia > Caudata > Ambystomatidae > Ambystoma > Ambystoma mexicanum. Next base: position 990,212,244 of record NC_090927.1, on the reverse strand, counting down.
TAGCCCTAGCTATACCGCCTTCAATATTGACAACAATCTCATCAAAGTGATGCCAGTGGTCAAGACACTAGGTTTCTATCTTGATGCCACTCTCTCGCTCAAGAAACAAATCAATTCCCTTGCATCTTCCACAGCCTATACCTGTAAGCTTATCCGAGCATGCAGACCATTCCTCACTACCTCGAGTTGCATCACCCTGTTGCAATGCTCTCGTAATGTCGAGACTAGACTATTGTAATGCTCTCTACTCAGGTGCCAACAAAAATATCATCGACAAATTACAAAGAATGCAAAATAATGCCGTAAGAGCAGCCTTGAATATCCCTAAGAGAGAACACATCTCAGATGCTAGAAGAGAGATTCATTGGCTAAAAATATCTGATAGGATACTCCTAAAACCACCTCCCTCACCTCTAAATGTTTAAACAACTTAGCCCCACCCTACCTTGCTGATAGGATAAACAGAAGATCGTCCACACGCCCAACAAGAGCTGCCAACGCCCATACCTTGGAAGTACCCAGATTTAAACGTGTTACATCTGGAGGATATTGCAGCTCAAACTTGGAATGCATTACCGCATGACCTTAGAAAGGAACAGCCTTATCCCAAATTTAAACTCAATGTAATCAAATGGCTATGCACGAATGACTGTTAGCTTACCTCTCGCTACCTGCACTGCTGTCTCTGCTGCATGTTCTTACCGTGCTTCCTTCCGCCATTGTAACTGTCCTGGCAGTACTTATTCTCCAACTGTTTTGTATATTATATGATTCATTGTACTTACTCTGTAACTAAGTTTAAGTTGTCTTGACCTCTGCTGCGCCCGAATGCCCAAGGGTTTGGTGCGCAATAACAAATAAACAAACAAACAAACAAACAAACAAATGGTACTAAATTAACAATAATTGCTTACTATCTGCATTTGAATGTGATTTGAGCACATGATTTTAGTAGCACCTACACAAGGTTACATATCATATTTTAAGTTTAAACTTAATAGATTTCTCTACCCTAGAGCATTAACTTATGGTAAAGGACTGTTTTTTACATTACATTATCTCCTGTCTTTTGTGCCTTACAGCTGCTTAATATGCTCCTGGGTTACTCATCATTACAATCACAGATACTACTCTTACTCCTCACCATATTAGCCTGGACACCTTTGCATACTGCCCACTTACAGCTCCCTATCTTCATCACACCCATCTTGACCACTGGCACGATGACCAATCTTGTTAACAGTCGTTCCTTGATTCAGCCACCACAACAATTATCCCTCTCACAAAGTGACATTGTGGGAGGGCTCCAGGCTAGTACACCGACTAATCCTTATTTAAATTACCCCGCCTTGTGGCTTGAACACTTCTCTAAGAAACCGCAACCCAATCAATCTTGCGCTTTGCACCTAAGAAAGTACAGACTGGGCTCTAGAACGCCCCGCATCACCAGTTGTATGCAGAAACCCTGCACCCCAACCAAATTACTGACTTTGAGTCACAGGCACCTTGAGCCCCCAACTACTCACTCTAAACCTACTCCAAACATCCTACCACTTAGTACCAAAGCTACGCCTATTAAGGGCGTACTAATCAATGCTAGGTCCCTCCCTGCTCATGCATTGGACATTGCAGATTTTAGTAAGACTCAAGATCTTGATTTTATCGCCATAACAGAGACTTGGCTCCACGCAGCCTCTGGTCCACTCCTTTCGCTCGTCATACCAATGGATTAGTCCATCACTAGATGTGATCGTATTACGTATCAATCTAAAGGGGGCGGAGATGCCTTCATCCATAAAAATTCTCTTGGTCTTATAGCCAAACTAGCCAAATGTTTCCGTCAGCTGAGATACTTTCATTCAAGCTCCCCATCTCTCCTAATCAAACTGCCACCTTACATCTCATTTGCAGACCACCTGGCCCCACAACCTCCTTTGGGGAAGATATCACATCCCTACTATTATAGAATTTAAAAACCAAATCTCAAATTATTTTACTGGGGTATTTTAACTTGGGTTTCCAAGATCCGAACGACCTTATTGCGCCCGATCTTGAGAACACCTTAACTGTCCTGGGGTTCTCTCACCACATTTTTGAACCTACTCACATCAAAGGGCGGACACTCGACTGGTTAGTAGACTCCAATTGCAACATCAGCCTTCAGACCAATGCACCATGCGCCTGATCAGACCACCATACTGTTACCTTCAACATAGAAGCCATTCAACGCCCTAATCAACCTATTGTGCCGGCTATGCCCACGAGAAACAAAAGGGATATAACAAGTGACAAACTTCTCCCACTCATTCTTCCCTCCCTGAGCAAAGCAGCCGCCACATGCTCTGACCCTTCGATTTTAGCAGAAACATATAATCATGTCATGCTCACAGCACTGAACTCAATCGCCCCAATCAAACTTAGGAAATCTAAACCCTGTGCACATCTGCACGCCTGGTTCACACCTCTACTGAGAGTGCTAAGAAAAGAAAAACGTAATGCCGAATCCCGCTGGAAAAGTCATCCGTCGGATGCCCATAAGGACGGTCTTATCATAGCTTCCATTAACTACAAAGAGGCCATCTTCCAGGCCAAAAAATAAATCTTCAACAAACGTATAACACAAGCAGATTCGAACACCAAAGAATTATTTAAGATTCTGAAGGAACATGAATCGCCTGCTACTCCTCCTGATTCCTGCATTTCAGACAGCAAATGGTGCTCTAACATACATAAAGCACTTCTGGCAAAATTGCTAACCTCCAAACCAAAATCAAAGCGAAGCAAAATTGCCTACATACTGAAAAACAACTTAACAGCCCGACGTCTGTAACCCCACAGGCCACTTCTAACATCAAACCTTTCAGCTTCTCCCCACTCTCTATCGCTGAAGTTGAATGTATCATTAATAAAATCAAACCGTCCAATTGTCAAGGCGATTCATGCCCAGCCTCCATTATCAAGGAGGCCTCACATGAGCTAGCCCCATTCATTACTGCCTTTATAAATTCATCATTTAAAACAGGTATAGTACTGGACAACCTTAAGGATGCTTGGGTTATCCCTTTGCTCAAAAAACCCTCCCTTTATCCCAGCCTACCCTCCAACTATGGGCCTATTACAAACGTCCCATTTATGCTCAAAATATTGGATCAGGCCACTTACCTCCAGATCCAGGACTATCTGGAAGTTAATAATCTTCTCAGTCTAAGGCAATCTGTCTTCCGGCCCAGGCATGGGCCGGAAAACACCCTTATCGACTTAAAAACACAGATTGAGGTACTGAAAGACAATGGAAAACTAGCCTTGCTATTATTACTTGATCTCTCAGCGGCCTTTGATTTGGTTAATCACCACATCCTTTGCCAGCACCTCACATCAGCCGCTTACTTTTCAGACACTGCCACTGCCTGGATTAGATCCTTCTTAAGCAGCAGATCCATGCAGGTTTTCTCTCTGTCAGCATCCGCTGAGCCTGCCCCCATTAACTGTGGCGTTCCACAAGGGTCCTGCGTGTCACCAACACTTTATAATGTGTTTAAAAAACCTTTGTTTGATGCTCTTGACTATCTGGGTGTCTCATACACCAATTATGCCGACGACACCCAGATACTCATCCCCATCATGGGTGATCATGCAGTGGATACTAAAGCCCTGAATGACATCTACTTGGTTATTCAGGCTTGGATGGCGCAACATGAGCTTTGCCTCAATGATGACAAGACGGAACTACTTATTCTGGGCTCACACCAACGTCTCAATAAACTTGATCCTTCCTTCAAGTCCTTGATCATTGATGGCAACGTCATCAAGGTCTCCAAGGACACCAAAACTTTAGGAATCTACCTCGATTCTACACTTTCACTTTGCAGACAAATCAACGCTGTCAGTTCAGCATCTGCATATGCATGTAAACTTATCGCTGCATGTAGACCATTTTTGACTACTCCAAACTGCATTACTTTGGCTAGAACACTTGTCATGTCCAAGATTGACTATTAATGCACCCTCTACCTAGGGACTTGTCAATCCAACCTCAACAAACTGCAAGTCACTCAGAACAATGCCATTAGAGCAGCATTAAACATACCCAGAAACCACCACATCTCTAACCACAGGCGCGATCTACACTGGCTCCCTGTTAAGCTTAGAATATCCCTGAAAACACTTGACCTGACTCACAAATGCCTTGCCAACCAGGCACCCATCTATTTAGCCAACCGACTCACACCACACACTTCTATCCGGCCCTTGAGAGCTGCCCAAGACCACAGCTTACACCTCCCCAGGTTTAAACTACAAAAAGAGGGTGGCGCTAGCTTCCCGGTCCTTGCCTCGAAGCTATGGAATACCCTGCCCATTAGAGCTGAGCCTTCCTTCCAAATTTTCAAGAACAAAACTAAAGGATGGCTCTCAGCACAAAACATCTGAGACATCCGATGCCACATTATGGCCTTGCCACTCTGTCTTTCACCTTAGAACGCTGCTGTATATAGATAACACGTGCACTCCTCTTCTGCATCCTTTTCCTTGTATGTAGATAATTTAACTTCTTGTGCATTTTTTCTTGTTGGAACTTTCTGTACTCCTATGCTCTATTGACTAGAGGAACTGTTTGCATAACGTTCCTGCCTGTACTTGCTGCATACTATTCTATACTGTATATATTGTGTCCTACCGGAGCCTTACTGGCATGTCTATTGTAAGCTGGTAGCGGCTCCTACTCCCATGTATGTAATCGTAACTTTGCCTTCTATAATATGCGCCCAGATGCCCTCGGGCCCGGAACGCTATATAAATAAGCAAAATACAAATACAAAATACTTTGCAAAAAATGTACTGTAATTTCCATGATTTGCTAAAAAATCATGGAAATTTCCATCATATTTCCATGATATTTTGATGACCGATATTAGGGAAGGCCTTTTATTGGTGGAGTTTTCATGTTGCACTGATCATATAGTACAAAAAGTCTTACTATGTAATATTTATTGCCATGCAGAAGTTTCAGATTTAGATTATTTTTTGATAACTTTGACCAACCATATTTCAAGATGGAGGGGAAAACACACAACCCGTTATGTATTGGTATTGGGCGATCTTAATTCAGACTGTTTAAATGTGGGGAAGCACTCACTTCAGCCCAATCCAGCAAATTTGAATTTTTCTTATGAATACCGGAATAGGCGAATACATATCGGCAGTGGAGCAACATGGGTAAAATCTCTGGGGAATGTTGGTCTTATAAATTGAATAAAGCAGTTTTGGGAGACGTGGAGTGGGGTATAACCTGGTACAATGTTGTTTTTCCTCCACATTTGATTATGTAATTGCCGATGAGGCACTATTTATGAAATGGGAATCTTTTAACATACTCCAGAATTCCTGGAGTGGTCATTATATATTGAAAAGTATATTTAAAATTGGTCATCATCCATTTAATGAGAAATATCCCGCTGTAGTCAGTTCGAAACCAGCATCAAACAGAATCACCTGAAATAATTTGAGCACAGAGAATACTAACAGTGAGATGGCCGATGTGTGTTATTCCTCTTCATTTGAATGGAAGTTAAACATGTTACATTCCGATAATTTTAACATGTTTTTTGGCGAGGTCATTAATCAAAACAGCAATAGGAAAATGGGCTGTAAAGTTAAGGCAGGGGGTTTGAATATGAAATATCATAAGTATAATTATGAACTGACTCACCGGAAAAAGAACTTGAGGTCTTCCATTAGGTATATCAAAAATAGTGATATGGAATACATGGAGCAACGTGCCAAAATTGGTACCCTCAAACAACAATTTAAAAACTGGGTGAGAAATCATAAAGCCATGCTCCTAACACAGATGCTGAAGAAATGTTAAACTGCTTAGGTACAAGAAAAGTGAAATACTTTTGGTCCATTATTAATGTGTTAAGTAAAGGTCAAATAGAAAAAAGAATTAACGCAGTTTCAGAAATACAATGGTTTACTCACATAGCTGCCCTCTACTTGGAAGATGCTGGCCGCAGCCTTAATGGCAGGGGGTTACTAGATATAAACCATTATTAGGACGAAACATGGAAATTTGAAGTTGAGGACATTTATTTTGTTATTATGTCTAGAAGTAGCTCATGTTCGCCTGGGAATAATTGTTTGTCACATAGATAATTTAAAGGATATCCCAAAATGTGGGCTGTTATTTTGAAGCTCTTATTCGATACCATACTGGAATCAAGATATTTTCCAACAACTTGGAACAAATCATATATCATTCCGATCTTTAAAAAAGGTGTCCGATGAGATCCAAAAAACTACCGCCCCATCACCATACCTGTCGCTGATAGCAAGATCTTTGCATCCTTGGTTTCAAAATAGCTTGAAGACTGGGCAGCGAGTGCTGGTATGCTTTGTAAAAACCAAACCGGATTTAGTAGATTTCATTTAACTAATTTAAATTGATTTATTCTTGGGTGTTTGCAGGGCTTAATTGGTTCAGGAACATATGATTATGTTCATCTAGCAGCAATGGAACTATCATCAGCGTTTGACTTGGTCAGTCGTAACAAACTTTGGCAGAAGCTTCATTCTTGGGGAATGTCCGATGTACTGCTGGATGTGCTAATTCGGTTTCATACTGATACTAATGTTCAAATATGCTTAAATCAAGAAGGAGCACTGTCACAGACAATTCCTACAGCCAATGGTTTAAGACAGGAGGGCATCCTGGCCCCCTGCCTTTTTAATTTATATGTTTCCGATATCAATGAGTACCTTGATGCTGCATCCTTTGTATCTCCAAAATTGAACGGGCGGGCCACTAGATGGCCGGTGTATGCCGATGATTTTATTTTAGCAGATTGTTCAGGAGACGATCTTCAGAGTTTACTGGATGCCTTTTCCAGATATGCAGGCGAGAATTACTTAAAAATAAATCCTTGTAAAACTAAAGCCCTGTCATTCACTAATGGGGGGAAAAGGTTAGTCAAAAGATGGGCATTGAAGAATATAGCTTTGGAGAGAGTTAACTCCCTAATTTATTTGGGATTCCTGATCATGAGTCATTTGAATAAAATCTTTAAAAATAACTACCTTAGAGAAAAGGCAGAAAAACGTATCAGCCAAATGATATATATAAATACCAGGTGTTGTACATTTTCTTGCCTTCCCCTGATTAGGTATTATAGTGGGAACGCTGTCACTAAACATTTATACAGAATTTATTTATTTGGAGAATGGGTGCTTGATTACCTGGAACGATTAGAGAGTATCATATGGCGTAGGGTATTGGGAATCCCAAATGCTGTTTCGATTGTAGCTATTAGGTTTGAGCTTGGAATTGGCTCCTCGAAAACTAAAGCTCCTTGGCAGGTTCTTACATTATACTGTGCATTTTTGAGACCACTGGGAAATACTTTGTACCAGGACATAGGACACAGGTTGAAAGATGTAAAAATATTTTTAACATTTGTAGAACACTGTGTAGTAATCCTTAACACTTGCGGTTTTACAAAATCTGTTCTTATTGATGATGCTGGGTTGGTTAAAATAACTTCGACATAGAACGACTGGTGTAATACTATTAACTTACTTCATAAACATCCCAGTTTAACTCAACTTGCCATGGACCATAAGCAATTAGGTACGGTTGCTGGTCACTCTAGAATTCATTAGATTTGGTGGCAAAACATTCTGAAGTGTAAAAATGAACTTTTATTGTTCATGAATTTTATCGCTTATGAAATGTCTGTAAATGTATCAATTTTGTGAGGTGTTTTGTAGACTTTTTCTTTTGCCCTTTTTGTTTGATTTAGGTGAAGGTAATCGTCAATCTTATCAAAAAAATGTTTTAATCAAAAAAACAATAAAAAATACAAAAAAGAAGGGTTTTATTTCGATGCGTGTGTAAAAGTGATTTAAAAAAAGCTAATTTCTGCAAGTTTTACCCCTTACACATATGCTGATGCATGTGGATACTGTTTGTAGATGGTCTGCGTGCAACAGCCATGTGAATGAGCTAGAATATGCCATTTAAGAGCCAACACCTGAAACAATGCACAAAACAACTGGTGGGGCCAATGTAAACAAGCTTGGGAAAGCCATCACTTTGGGATTTTGTGTAGGCATGGGATAGGAATTTGCCAGACCCTGCCATAACAGTACTACCAGGCCACAAGTTTTCTATATCTGGAAAATGGTGCGATTGCCTGGGCATGTGATAGCAGTGCCTTACAAAATGCTAACACGTATACAGAAGCCAAAAATGTTGGCTTTGCCAATGTTCTTTTTAACAGGACCTCAGTACAAGGAACAGATATAAATCAAGTGGTCTAAAGGCACACTTGGTTAATACACGTTTGTTACAGCAATGGCACATTTACAGCAGCAACTCAGGTGTTAAATCTCAGCAGACGTCTTATAAATAACACTGAGAGGCCAAAGTTTATTGTTACTGCTTGATAGAGCTAGCTCAAACATATCCCATGAAGATGTGTTTTGGGCATGGAGGGGTATGAACTGGGTGGGAATGGATTCAGAAATCAGCAAGGTCATGGCCAGTCAATGGCTGGGCAAATAACAAAACAACACCAGCAAGCTTTGTGTCCCTCCTCACATGTCATCTGACTCCTAGCTGCACTCCAGTGCTTTGGTTTCGGCTTACAGGTGACACAGAAGCGCCACTTAATACCCTAAACCAAAAAGGAACAATTGATAGATTCACTATAACACAGCACAGTGGATAGAGCATCGGCCTACTTTATTGCTTTGAGCACATCCCAAATGCAGCTGTGGTAGGGCAGCAGCAGCAAACCCAGAGCATACCCCAGAAGGCAGCCCCGAAAGCCCATAAGCAGCTGACCCAATAGCCTGCTCAGCAGCCTGCATAGCATTAACTCAGCAGACAGCACAGAGGCCCCCCCCCAATAGCATACCTAGAAGCACCTTAGCAGGCAGTCCAGCAGCCACCTAGCAGTCAGCATAGTAGCCCCTAGTAGGCAGCACGCCACTCCAACAACAGACTACCCAGAAGCAGTACTAGCAGAGGAGTTGGATAGGGTCATGGCTGTAAACACCAAGGATGTACCAGTTCATGTTGTCACCCTTGTGAGTGATCAGCAAGTACTTAGCACCTACAGGCTGGTCGGGGCCACTATACAACAAGACTTGGCTGAAATCCAGGACGGCATAGAACCGAACAGAGACATCGGATATGGGATACCTCCCACGTTGAAGCTGCTCATTGTGTAGCACTTCTGTGCAAGTGGGTTATTCAATGGAACTGTTGCATTTGGACATGGCATTACACAGCACTTATTATCAAAAAATCCTAAAAGAGGTTTTAGGCACCATGGTGGGATGCATAGAGAATCCTATAGGAAAAGGCATGAAATGTGAAGGCTATGTGATTTCTGCCCTCAACTGCACACATAGGGCTTCATTATGAGTTTGGCGGTCCAGAAATAAGGGTGTCGGTAGGAACTTACCTGCACCTTTTCTGGACATCCGAAAACTAAGAGTCTGCGGGTAGGGGCAGAGAACTCCCGGCAGCCCTGAAATGCTGGGAGTTCAGGCCCTACAGACATGCTTTTCCCTGATGCACCGGCACCGAAACCAACGTTGCCGGTGCTTCAGTGTCCCCATTCCCGTGGTGCCAGGAAGTCAGGTAGTGGAAAGAGTGTTACGGAGTTGCCGGTAACCCACCACCTACCGGCGGGTTTTGCCGGCGGCCCCGTAATGAGGCCTATAAAGCTCTTGTACTGTTCCTGGCTTGAGAGCAGGTCTTCTAGATCAGACACATTACATGCACAAGTATGTGCATGCTTCCCAGAGTCTACACAAGACTTCATGATCATACTTGACAGCTGTCTGCTACACATCAACACATCGCACAGGGACTACAGCCACCTTGGACATAGCTGCTAGGTAGGTGTCCAATGCAACCCTGGTACAGAAATGCATCTCAGCACAGAGTCAGCTGGTTGGGTTCTTACGTGATAGTGCTCCTTGCACACATCTTAATGGGGTGAAAGTAGCTGTAAAGGGAAAAAAACGTGCTCAACAAAATCACTCAAGACAATCACACATGACGGCGGAAACATGTGAACACCATATTTGGGTCATCAGTGAGCTTAGAAGAACGCCTACGCAGGTTTCAGCATCCAGCCCTTTTATGGTAAGCCCTGACCTCTGGTCAACTAAGAGGAAAGTAAAAGTTAACCCTCAAAAAACAGCCTCACTTTCCTTAAGAAGAACATTCCAAGATCTCACAAACCCCAATACAGTACAATGACTCAAAAGCCCTTCCACACTTTCTAGAATGGTACTATAGATACCCCCTACAATTATTGCTGTTGGTATTGCTGCTCTAGGCTGTGACGCAAAGGAAGCAGTGCTACAGTAAGACACACATCAACACCCGCAACACTATTGAGCAGGCATTTGGGGTGTCCAAGAATCATTTCAGATGACTCCAGAAGAAGGAGGATGAGGGGGGCTTACACTAGACACCTGACATGGTTGGCCTGGTCACTGCAATGTGATGTATTCTGCATGATATTGCTACAAGGGGCAAAATGCCCATGCCTTGGACAGGTGCAGATGAAGACCCTGATGAAGGGGCATATGGACAGGAGGCTCTTGGGCACAGTGGTAACAAGCTAATGGGATGATGCAAAGGTCTGATATAAGCCACAATTTCTATAGGTGACTGCACACATTTCAGCAACTGCATTTCCACATTCCAAATATACTGGCCTACCAATACAAATATATATTTAACTGCAGGTGAGGGGCGGGATCTAATAACAAAGGTGTGTATGAAAGTGGGAGGAGTGGCCATAAAAAATGAGGCTTCTGAAGAAAGGGCTCACATGGTAAATCCAGTGTTGGGGGGGAGGAGTGAACATAGAAGAAAGCACAACATGAAAGCCACGAATAAACAACACCTTGGGGCTCCAATGCCCACATGCAAGGTGCACAAGCAATCCAGGAGCATCCATGGTACCCAAAAGTAATCTGGGCAGCTGGAGAGGGCTCATGTTAAAATCCAATGTGCCATAAAAGGCAATCCAGGCGGTGAGTTAAATGTCCAAATCCAAGCTATAAATAAAGTCATCCAGGAAGAGTCCAAATGCCCACTAAAAACCTTTTCCAAACCTGAAGGGGAGTCGACAAAAGAAAAATAATGGTCATGCTGGAGGGAAACAATAAACCACAATCCTTTCCACTGACGTTTATCTGTACTTAACTTCTTTCAGAGTGTTCCCTGTGATCATGTCCGCACTGTCTCATGTTGCACTTTGTCTCGGGGGGATAGCTCGGGGGCAACGTGCTCGCCTTGGAGACAAGACGACACAGAGCAACACAGGTTCGATCCCTGTGTCTGCGCTTAGAAACCTCTGTATTAAGTGCTAAATAACCAATTACAATTACTGGGATTGCGGCAACCTCTTTAAGACATGTAGATTTTAGATATAACCTATGGGGGTAATTCATAGAATGCAGCGCACAAGTGGCGCACGCGGATGGCGCACAGTGTGCGCGTGCGAATCCCTGCGCCAGCCGCGTGCGCTAAAATCCATTTCCGCGCACAGCGTATTCATGGATTCCAGCCACCAAAACCAGCCGTGGCGCACAGTGGCGCAGCGACCCTGCAGCAGCGCCAGTTACGCCCCAAGAACGCCTCTCGCGCAGGGAAAAGCCATCAAAATCCCCAATCCAGCGCAAAGGGCTGCGCTAACCCTGTACCAGCACGGCAAGCGGGCTACGTGTATCACTGGGGTGCGCGGGAAGTACCTCACGCGATTGGCCCCGTGCGAGCAGGGTATGCGTATTTCAGGGGTGCGCGGGAAGTTCCACACGCGATTGGCCCCGTGCGAGCAGGGTACGCGTATTTCAGGGGTGCGCGGGAAGTTCCACACGCGATTCCAGCAGGGTACGTGTATTTCAGGGGTGCGCGGGAAGTTCCACACGCGATTTCAGCAGGGTACGTGTATTTCAGGGGTGCGCGGGAAGTTCCACACGCGATTTCAGCAGGGTAAGTGTATTTCAGGGTGCGGGGGAAGTTTCACACGCGACATCAGCAGGGTATGTGTATTTCAGGGGTGCGCGGGAAGTTCCACACGCGATTTCAGCAGGGTACGCGTATTTCAGGGGTGCGCGGGAAGTTCCACACGCGATTTCAGCAGGGTACGTGTATTTCAGGGGTGCGCGGGAAGTTCCACACGCGATTTCAGCAGGGTACGTGTATTTCGGGGTGCGGGGGAAGTTTCACTCGCGACATCAGCAGGGTACGTGTATTTCAGGGGTGCGTGGGAAGTTCCACACGCGATTCCAGCAGGGTACGTGTATTTCAGGGGTGCGCAGGAAGTTCCACACGCGATTTCAGCAGGGTATGTGTATTTCAGGGTGCGGGGGAAGTTTCACACGCGACATCAGCAGGGTACGTGTATATCAGGGGTGCGTGGGAAGTTCCACACGCAATCTCATCAGGGTACGTGTACTTCGGGGTGCGGGGGAAGTATCACACGCAACATCAGCAGGGTACGTGTATTCCAGGGGTGCGCGGGAAGTTCCACACGCAATTCCATCAGGGTACGTGTATTACAGGGGTGCGCGGGGAGCACCACACGTGAATTGCACGTGTGGGTCCTCCCAGGTGTTCCCTCTACACCCTCCACGGCCCCTGCAGGTGGCTCACACCACAGGGGCCTACCCTGCACATGTCCTGCAGGCACCCCATCCACCATGGCCATGCCCCCAGTCAAGCCACATGTCAACTTGCACTACTGCCCACCAACGCATGTCCCCCTCACCCCCAGCCACCAGGGGCACCCTCCACCAGGCTCCCACCCATGTCTCCCACCCCCCCACCCCCCAGCACTGTGGGGCACCTGCCAGCAGGCCCCCACCCATGTCCAACTCATGTTCCCCACCACCCCCACCCCCCAGCACTGTGGGGCACCTGCCAGCAGGCCCCCACCCATGTCTCTCACCCCCCCACCCCCCAGCAGTGCAGGGGCACCCACCACCAGGCCCCCACCCATGTCCAACTCATGTTCCCCACCCCCCACCCCCCAGCACTGTGGGGCACCTGCCAGCAGGCTCCCACCCATGTCCAACTCATGTTCCCCACCACCCCCACACCCCAGCACTGTGGGGCACCTGCCAGCAGGCCCCCACCCATGTCCAACTCATGTTCCCCACCCCCCCACCCCTCAGCACTGTGGGGCACCTGCCAGCAGGCCCCCACCCATGTCTCCCACCCCCCCACCCCCCAGCAGTGCAGGGGCACCCGTCAGCAGGCCCCCACCCATGTCCAACTCATGTTCCCCACCCCCCCACCCCCCAGCACTGTGGGGCACCTGCCAGCAGGCCCCCACCCATGTCTCCCACCCACCCCCACCCCCCAGCAGTGCAGGGGCACCTGCCAGCAGGCCCCCACCCATGTCTCCCACCCCCCCACCCCCCAGCACTGTGGGGCACCTGCCAGCGGGCCCCCACCCATGTCCAACTCATGTTCCCCACCACCCCCACCCCCCAGCACTGTGGGGAACCTGCCAGCAAGCCCCCACCCATGTCCAACTCATGTTCCCCACCCCCCCACCCCCCTGCAGTGCAGGGGCACCCTCCACCAGGCCCCCACCCATGTCTCCCACCCCCCACCCCCTAGCACTGTGGGGCACCTGCCAGCAGGCCCCCACCCATGTCTCCCACCCCCCCACCCCCCAGCAGTGCAGGGGCACCCACCACCAGGCCCCCACCCATGTCCAACTCATGTTCCCCACCCCCCCCAGCACTGTGGGGCACCTGCCAGCAAGCCCCCACCCATGTCCAACTCATGTTCCCCACCACCCCCACCCCCCAGCACTGTGGGGCACCTGCCAGCAGGCCCCCACCCATGTCCAACTCATGTTCGATACCCCCCCCCCGGCACACCAGCACTGTGGGGCACCTGCCAGCAGGCCCCCACCCATGTCCAACTCATGTTCCCCACCACCCCCACCCCCCAGCACTGTGGGGCACCTGCCAGCAGGCCCCCACCCATGTCCAACTCATGTTCCCCAGCCAACATGTCATCACAATCTAGATCCCTGGTCCCTATGGTCAGCCTCCAAATGCAAACACCCACCCGAGTATTGCATCCACCCACTCATAATTGGCAATTACATGACAGAACACCAATTGCAAGTTCCGAAACAAACACATTTCCCTCACATACACCCAATGGGTGTCAGTGAATCCCAAAACCCATATCATGATATGCATGAAACCAATGAGATGATACTACACGTTGAAGTTTGATAAAAAAATATGTATTAAAGGAAACATAAAGAGAATCAAAAATAAAGAAACATAAATGGGAATGTACAAAAATGAAAAGAAGCATGTCCGTGAAAAAAAGCAAAACCAAAAATCAAAATCCAAAGTAATGGTGTCCAAAGTCACTGTCCACAAAACAAAATCCAATGGGAAATAAAAAAGAAAGCCATTGCTCCATGGTTAAAATGTGAAAGAAAAATACAATCCAACAGTGAATTATGTACATACAAACAAGCCAGGGTCCATTATCCCAAAAAAAGAAAGGAAACCTATCTAACTACACTAAATAATAAAATAAACTATATACAAAAATGTGGCCAATGTCCAAAAGGTCCAAAATAAATTTTAAAAAAAATGAAACCTAACACTACCTACATAACTATGTACAAGGGCAGCGGGCTAGTTTGACGGCTCACTTTTGGATGTCCCGGGCCAGGGCATCATCGAACTCCTGCTCAATGTCCCGGAGGCGGCCCTCCTCCATGGCCCCGAGGGTCCGCAGGGCCGTCGACGTGTCCTCCTCCAAACCCCTGCGGATTGCCTCGAGGCACTCGGCCTGCCTCAGGGCCCTCCGCCCTGACCATTGTGAGCCGTGCCTCTTCCGCCCGCTGCCGCTCCGCATCTATGGCGTGGCCCAACCGCTGCCACACGGAAGACACTCTCTGTCCTGGGTCCTCCTGCCCTCCGGCCGATGCCTGCCCCTCCGATGTTGAAGGCCCCGAGCCTTCATGGCTCCCACCACGATGCTGCTGCTGCTGTGCCTCTGCCAGTGCACTGCCTCCTGCTGCCTGCACATCCTCCGCCGGCTGGGATGCAGTCGTTGATGTGGCCACCCCTGCTGGACGTCCGACTCCCGACTGTGGCAGGGATGCCTCCTCCACCAGCCTGGCCGCACCTTCAGATGCAGCTCCACAGGGCACCCAGTTGACTGATGGGTGGGAAGATGGCACGGAGGACGACTGGCGCGTAGGGGGTTCAGTTGAGGAGGGGGTCGTAGCAAGCCCCATCATACGGAGGAATCTGGCCTGGGTGACCTGTCCCAGCAGGCTGACGTGGTCAATGAGCCATTCGAGATGAGGTGCAGTCTCCTCATGAAAAGACTGCAGGTCACCTCGCATGGCCCGTTGACGCAACGCCACACCACTCAGAACAGGCTCAACCCGGACCTGGATAGCCACGTCCGCAGGCAGAGGAAGGCAGAGGAAGGCCAGTTGATGTGAGCTCATCCCCTGCCTTAAAACGGGTCTGGACGTAGGCATCCCTGCTGGTGCAAGATGATGCAGGGACTGGATCAGGGACAGGATTGCACACAGGCACCTCCGCGGCGGCCTGTGCTGCCTCCTGTCCCTGGTCCTGCACTGCACCACTAGCACCAGTGGGATCCCCACCTCCAGACCCTGTCTCTGTTGCTTGCATGGCCTCCTCCTCCACCAAACCCCCCACCAACCTGGATGACTCCGTGCCATCTTCCCCTGTTGGGCCCTGTGGGGTCCCAGCTGCCCCTTCTGCTGCCGAGGAGTCCAACTCCAACTCCAAGCCTCTTGGACCTCCCCCCGGCAGCTGCGGCCTGGGACGCAGCACCAGACTCCAGACTCCTCACTCCCTGACGAGATGACAACATGGGAGGGGAGCCGGGCCTTGCGTCTCCGGCTGGCGGTGGGATCCCCGCCGCTGTGCTCCACAGCACCTTCTCCGCCCTCTTCATCAGTTGACGCTGCAGACAGGGAGAAATAAAACACAGGCATCAGGGCACTGTACAATGGACACATACACACATGACAGTTGTACATGAGTGGCATTGGCAAACCTCAGACATGTCATCACAATCCCCAACACACATGTCATTTCAACTCGCACACATGAGCCATACCACAGCCATATTGCAACTGCCAGCACCATCCATACACATACAACAGCATGAGCAGGCAAAGGTGAGCCAGACATCACATGCAACACAGGAAGTGCACCACACATGTACACACACCACCACACTTGCATGCATGTGTACACCTCTGCCAAGTGTCGCAGTGTTCAGATGGGCATCCATGTCACATCTGCCGATCAGGCTTCCACATACCGCTGTCACATGCATCCATGTTGCATCACTGTTGCACCCTTGTCAAATACACACAGATGCACATGTACACAGTGCTGATACATGCAGCTGAAAACAACATACATGTGTGACATCACGGACATGTCTACTTACATACACATTCATCCAAACATGTGTGCCCACACAACTGCATTTGGCATGCAAGCCTACACACACAAGCACCATCCATGTCTCACACATTCCAGCCCTCGCATGTGTTAGCCCCACGGCCCTGTACACCCCCACCCATACTCGACCCCATACAAACAGATGTGCAACCTGCACACTACTGAAAAATCACCACACGCACATCTCACAATCAGGATGCATGTACACTTACCGCTCGACTCCAGACGGGTCTGCCTCTCAAGGACCTGGACGTGGAGCGCTGGGGATATGCGTTCCAGGACCCTCATCTGTTCTTCCGACAAGTGGCCCCGGCGCCCCTTCGCATCCGCTGCCTTCAAGAGGCGCCGGGCCTTGTTCAGGGTCCTGGACCTGAAGTCCTCCCAGGGCTTCTTGACATGTTGTAAGTCGCGGACTGCCACCCCCTCCGCGTTGATGGCAGTCACGATGTCAGTCCAGATCCGAGTCCGTCCTTCCTTGTCGGCGCGGGAACTTCCGAAGAGGGCATCATACTGCCCCAGGACTTGCTCCACCAGGACACCAACTTCGGTGGCACTGAAGCTGGTGCCCCTCTGCCTCTCTGGCCAGGGGTTGTCAGTGGTCTCAGATGGTGTTTGCCCTGACATGACAACCCCAGAGGCAGGAGTGGGTGGGCAACTGGGTCCTGGGGCTGGGCTGTGGAGCGATGGAATCCCAGTCGGGAGTCTTCGGTTCCAGCAGGGGTGGTCACAGCAACAGCACCCCTGGCTGATGTGCAGGCAGCAAATGGCAGGGCACGTGGGCGGCAGGCAGTCAGGCAGCAGCAGATGGCAGGTGGGAGCGTGCTCGGGGCTCTGGGGGGCAGTAGTTCGGCCTTCTGGGCAGGAGCGTGGTCTTCCGTGTGCTTACGCGTGGCCAGCTTGATACGGAGTGATTTGGCACATGAAAATTCGGCACGTCAGCGTGTAATTCGAGGAAAGGCCCTTAGTGCATAAGCGCGTCTGCACGCATACGCATTTTCATTGGACAGAAGGCCCCTCAAGCGCAAGCGCCCCTGTGACGTGATGCGTACAGGCGTGCATGGGCATTTCAGCGCGCGTGAAAAACTGCACGTCCACGTGTAATACGAGGAAAGGGCCCATGCGCGCAAGTGACGTGACGCGCGCATGCGTTTCCCTCAGCACGGGTTAAAGGTGAGCGGGCCCAGCAGTTCGCTGTATGTGCCTTTCGTGGAGACCGACGTGTGTTGCTGCTTCCTGTTGTTTCGCGCGCCATCACAACTTGTCAGCTATCAAGGACGTATCTCTTCTTTTGGCGGGGTATTGGCTACGCATGTTTTTCTGCATCGCACTAGTCAGACGGTGAGTCGCACACGCTCTTTTTCCCACTGCGGGTGCCCCTGTGTATCGCACCCATTTTCGATGTCATAGTAGCCTGCGTGTCCCACGCGTATGCGTTATTCGTGTTACTGGGTGCCACCGCGTACTGTGGGAGGTTGAATCCACGCACGTAGGCTGCAGGGTTGCGTGCACGGTTTTACTGCAGTTTTGGGGTGCCTCAGCGTTGCGTGACCCGTCACCACATCACTGGGGTCACATACAGCCTTGCAGGTGCAGGGGGGCTGTTAACATCTTGCTTCCCACCCCCTTCACCCCAATTGCCCAGGTCAATTGTGGTGTACGCCTCCCATTGGCACCACTCCATCTGTGCCAGCACTTCTACATCAGTGCCATGGTTGGGAGGCCACCAAAGGTGAGGGGCGCCTCAGCTGGGCATCCTCGTCGTGGCGGGCATGGTCGGGGATGTGGCCGTGGTGACCAGGGAGTAGGGGGACTCCAGGGTGTCCAGGGCGGCCACAGAGGGGGAAGAGGCAGGGGTGCGCCACTTGAGCACAATGTTGTGCCATGTGTTGGTGCAGTCATACCACCAAACCCTGTGGTTCCGGGGGATCCAGCTCCTGCATCTGGCACTGGCACCCGTTTGACCCGGCAGTCCATTCCATCGACTGCCACGGGCCCAAGGGTAGTGGTAGCTGCAGGTGCAGCTGTGGACACCGCCACCCAGGCTCAGGGTCTGCCAGCGCAGGCTGCGTTGGCACTTGAAGAGCCCTTGGTAGATCTCCAACAGGCCAGGGGGGAAACCATAGGGGCAGGCCGGGCTGCTCAGACCAAGACACGTGTCCCTGGGGCAGTCATGTCATCTGCTGCCCCGAACAGCCGGCTGTTGGCAAGTGCAGGGGCAGATGCACCCAACAGCACCCCGGTTGTGAGTCTGCCAACCAGGACCGTTGCGGTCAATGACCCTGCCACAGCTGATGTTGCTGCGCAGGGTCCATTAGTGAGCACCCAGCTGCCACTGACAAGAGTCAGGCCTTTGGTCATCCCTCCACCTGCCACTCCCTTGGCTCAATCCACCGAACCCACTGGCCATACTGGTCAGGGCGGCATTAGCCAGCCAGGGTCTGCGCCACAGTCCAAGAGGAGGAAGGTTGCACCTGCAGCACAGGCTGGGACCCCACACACAGCCACGACCTCCTGCACGTTGAGGAAGAAGCCTTTCTGTAAGCAGGAACTGGACTTCCTTGTGGACTACGTGCGGGGCCACATCCGTGACATGCTAGTGGGTGCCAAAAGTCAGACTACGGCTGCCCAACGTGACACCCACTGGAAGCATGTTGCGGAACATGTCAGTTCATTCGGCCATGACGTGCGCACGGGTCAAGAGTGCAAAAAGCATTGGAATGACATCAAGCGCAGCACTAAGGCTAAGCGTGCCTCTAATTACAACTTGACTCTGGTGACTGGCGGGGGGCCTGCACCAGAGGAGGAAGAGCTCACTCCGCATGAGGCTCTCGTTGCGGAGTTCATTCCACCTGAATTGGTTGAAGGAGTGAGAGAGATGCTGGACTTTGATGCGCAGTCCAGTGAGTGTTAATGCACGTTTGTTGAGGACGTGTGTGTTTCACTTGTGGGATGTGTTGTGCATGATTGCTGCTACATGTGACGTGTACATGGTTCTGATGTGTAAGTAATGCAATGCTTCCGTCATGCATGTCTCCTCTGCCTGCATGCGGGACTCCATGTAGGCATGCTCCCTTGTCTCTCCTCCGCCACTCTGCACCCCAGTTCCACCTTTGCACTGGTCTTCTTCAATCTTGCCAATGTGTAGTTTCTTGTTCATGTGTCCTGTGTAGATGCTAACTTCCAGCGTAGAATCTGCCAGACATATGCCGTGTGGTACAGCCTTAGTACTCGATGCAGGGTATCTCACTTGTACTGTGCATGGGTCAGATGTCCCGCAGGGACATGAGTGCCCATTCATGCTCCATGTGCATTGCACGCATGCCCCTATGTGTCCTTGACTGGATGATCACTGTAATATAAGTCCTTGGTTACATACATTGCCTGCCATCTCATCAGCCTTTCCATGTCAACTGTGGCTCAGTCCTGCGTTGCACACATGTTTAGGCTCTGACAATCTGTGTGGCTCACAGGCCTCAGCCTGTTCAATGGCCAATGACTCTGTCCAACTCTTGTTGTGTCTTCTTCACACGTGGGCGGCCTCCGGAGTTTTCATCATGTGTCCTGCCTACTGTCCCAGCATCATTTGCAGTGTTGTCATTTGAATCACATTAAGCTGTTGATGCCTGTCAATACACAGGTGTATGGTCAGCCTTTTGATACCATGCTAGGCATCCCTGCTTTGGTACTGGGGTGGAGGGGTGCTTGGCTTCTAGATATGGTACACATTGAATGCACAATGCACGTGATGTGTGAATTTGATATTGCACTGCCTTCACATTTCCTGGCACACACCATGGAGTGCTTGTACATGTAGGTAGTGAGTGGCGTACACATTTTCTGCACTGCATAGACCCACTTCCATGGAAACTGCCACCTTTCAACAGGTCTGATCACAGAAGCTATTCAAAGTAGACCCAGCATGCATGCCAGGTTATATGTTGTGTGTCACATGTCTGCCGGATGCGTTTGCTCTCGGTGTGTGTGTGTGTCGTGTGCTTCTGACATGTGTAGTGACCTTTTTTCTCTATATTTTTCAGGTGATGACGCAATGGAGGCGGAGGAAGGTGTTGTCATGCCAGACACAGGGTTGGTAACACCACATCAACCCGGCACTAGTGGGGGTCATGGGGTGGTAGGCCACGAAAACCCCCAAGTGCTGCAGTCCATCTTGTCTCTGGCTGCCTATGAGTCCAGCCTTGATGATGACTCTGACGTCCATGTTGAGTTGGATGAGCATCAAGTCCATGTGTCAGGGGTGAGTGATTCTGATGTGGACACTCCTCTGTCTGCGACCCCTGCACTGAGGGATCAGACAGTCTTGGTTCCTTCGCCCGTGGTGGATCGGGACGCAGGGTCACCCTCCACACCAGTCACTGATGTGCCTCGGACATCACGTCGACGGGGGCATGTAGTCGTGCAGCCGCGGGCGGTGCCAACACAGCGAGGACCCCCGGTCCTTGGGTCCCGCAGGGGTCAAGCCCGGCAACGGGGTTGCCGCGCGCAACCGCTGTATACTGAGTGGGAGCAAGACATGACTGCCAATTCCGAACGGCAGGGGGCAGCAATGAAGAACATTGCTGAGAGCATGGAGCGTGTGGCCCGATCTGTGCTCCCCCCTGCTAGGCAGGTGCTTCTCCAGCAGCAGGCGGCACGGTCCACGGCCCGCTCGCTCAGGCTGGGCATGGCGGCCTCAGACAGGGCACGCCAGGCTGAAATTTCGTCTCTGCATCAAGCAATTGCTGCTCACGCAGAGGCGCACATGGATGCCCTGAGGGAGGAGTATGCTTCCCTCAGATCCTCTCTGGGTGTCCTTATGATGTCCCAGAGGCAGCAGGCAGAGGAGAGGTTTGCACAGCTTGAGCGTACCATCTCGGCTGAGCTACAGGCTTGCCGGGAGGTGAAGCGGTTGTCCAGCCAGGCCTTGCAGGAGGAACTCCGTGTTACACGTGCTACCTTGCAAGAGGAAGCACGTGTATCACGTGAGGTTCTGCATGCAGACCTATGTCACATCGCCACACAGAACCAGGCTCACCCATCCAGCAGACTTGCTGCCGACGAGGGGCAAGCTGTGGCTAGGCGTGGCCAGGCTACTGTGCCACGTCCTCCTTTACAGGATGAGCCAGACTCGGACGACCATCTATCTCCCACATAGGTCGGGCTGTGCAGGCGTTGAGCCCATGGAGGTTTTTTTTTGGCTCAGCATCATCGCATGTGGATGTTGAGCAGCACCCTGTACCTCCCCCCTCCTGGGTGCTTCCCCTCCCCCCCGGGTCGCATGTGGCCATTTTTGATTTTTCTTTTAGTTAGTTAAGTTTCTGTTTGATAGTTAGTTTAATTAGGTAATGTAGGTTTTCCACTGTTAGTGTAATTAGTTAATAGTTGATTTAGTTTAAAATTGCTAGTCTATTGTGCTTTCATGTGACGGTGCGGTGCTTTGTGGCTTTTGAAGGCATCCACTGTCTGTTCCAGCTGGGTCCTTCAGGCTTGTCTTGTGTATGTGTTTGCTGCTTGGGGTCCTTGACTCACATATGCCACTCCTGCCTCCCTTATCCATGGGCTCGCAAGGATGGTTTGGTGTTACAGAATATTACACAAGGGCTTTGGACTGTCATATCTGTGGCATGTCTGGTGCTGTGTGACTTGTGTTGACACCCTTAGTGGGGATGATTTTGGTGTTATTGTCCACTGTTCAGCTTTTGCTAGATGGGGTGTGTCATGATTAATGTGTACATTGATTGCTATGCATTGTGTAGTATGTTTCATATCTTTCCTGGCCCGCTACAAAAAGAACCATGTCTTCACGCCAGACAACCCCTTCCTAGGAAACATCTCATTATGGAAGAGATACATTGACGACGTGATTATTATATGGCAGGGGACACCTTTGGAACTACAACAGTTCCACAGTTGGATCAACTTAAGAAATACTCACATTAATTTTACCATGCATTGGGACCACCACCAAATAGATTTCTTGGATCTGCATATCTACAAGACCGGGGATCGACTAAAAACTGAGTTGTTTCGAAAACCGAACCATGTCTTCACGCCAGAAAACCCCTTCCTAGGAAACATCTCATTATGGAAGAGATACATTGACGACGTGATTATTATATGGCAGGGGACACCTTTGGAACTACAACAGTTCCACAGTTGGATCAACTTAAGAAATACTCACATTAATTTTACCATGCATTGGGACCACCACCAAATAGATTTCTTGGATCTGCATATCTACAAGACCGGGGATCGACTAAAAACTGAGTTGTTTCGAAAACCCACGGACCGCAACACTTTGTTGCACTTCCAAAGTTATCATCCGATGGGATTAAAGTACAATTTACCTTACAGACAATTTTTGCGTATACGAAGAAATTGTTCAGACCTGGCAAAATTCCATCAACATGCGGAAGGACTAACCCAACGACTTGCAGAGAGAAGCTATCCAAAAAAGGCCATCAACCAAGCCAAAAAGAGAGCCAAACATACACCTAGAGAAATCTGTTTGGAAAATAAACTGAAAAAAGATTTGGGAAGACTGGTATGTGTCACCACTTTTGGACCCTTGAGCCTATTGATCCAGAAAACCATCAAGAAGAACTGGCATTTGGTGAAACACCCCGGCACTCTGCACAATGTGCCATGTTTTGCTTTCAAGAAAAACAGAAATCTAAGAGACGCTCTAGTACACACCTTCATAGAGCCACCCCCACAAACACAGAACACACTATGGGATTTACCTCCGATAGTTGGACATCACAAATGTGGTCAATGTGTGGCATGCCCTTTGACCCTACAAAAGAAATCTTTCGAACATGCACAAGTTAAATGGACAATGACAGATTTTACAAACTGCAACACGAAGGGTGTCATATATGTAATACAATGCCCTTGCAAACTCCTCTACATAGGAAAAACCTCACGTGCCATCAAAATGCGCATCTCTGAACATCGTTCCTGTATCAGGAACAAGGTAGCAGACAAGCCCCTAGTAGAGCATTTTATCAGTAAGAACCATAGTGATACTGATCTAAGATGGTTTGTTCTCCAAAAAGTGAAACCAGCAAAGCGTGGGGGGGATCTGAACAAAACGCTGACCCAATTAGAATAACGGTGGGTCCACAGACTTAACTCCGTTCAGGCTGGTCTAAATGTGTCAGTTGAATGGAAGTCTTTCCTGTAATGGCATGTGCCCAATGATTGAGTATGAGCTATGAACTTCTTAACACTATGATCATTTTTCATTTCATGAAATGCAGAAGTCAGTAGACATTATGACACTGTGTTTTTTTTTTAATTTTTTTTTTTTTTTTTTTTTTTGGTCAATGTATGAAATCACCTACATGAAAAACTATACTTTCTTTGTTAATTCCAAATGTTTTCTGTCATTATGAAACTATGTATTAAGTTTCCAGGTGACACGCCCTAATTCTCACCCTCTCGGGCTGTTAGTAATACAATACAAACTGTCCACTTACTTAATTATGGTTTTTCTCTGCTGAGATTCCTGAGACACATAAACATTTTGTGATCCATGCCACAACATATTGAAATGAAGTATTTTCGGTAATCACAACCTCATGGGGCCATTAGCTATGTTGTCTCAGAGTATAAGAAACCAATGCCACCCCGCAATGCTTACGGTTGCCATGACAACCGTTTGTCAACAATATTGTCTAAATTAACTTTTTAGACACGCGTTGACACTAATCACACCCATAATTGATTGAGCTTTTTTTGTGCCCCCCGGATGGAGCAGAATCCATCATTTTGTTTCTCACTCGATCCTAGGGCCATTCCAAGATGGCTGACATATAAATACCTACAGGGACCTAGCAACAGCGTTACCAACGCTTTGCAGTCAGGCCCCTGCAGTCTCAACTCTGACACAGCAGCCTGAGGAGCTCCAGCTCAGACTTTTTTGGCAGACAGGCTGCCCATGCTGCAACCCTCACAGGTACTTTAAAATAAACCCTGCACTTACTGCTATATATATGAGACAGTTGTTACTAGGTAACCACACTCACCTTGAACCATATATATTTTTTAGCTGTGCAAGCCGTGTCTGTTTCCCACTGATACCACCCTGGATCAGCATTTTTCGACCTCCAGCGAGAGGTAAGATTTTTTTCCCTGCATATAATAAAAAACTTTTTTTCATGCCTTTTTAAACGGGGACATGTTTAGCTTCAACCTCCCTTTGCTTCTCTCGTTCTCTGTTATTTGCAACAGGACCATACAGAGACCAGCCCATGCGGCTAGCAGATCTCAAATTTAGCGCCTGTGAAATCTATTAACCCATAGGTAAGCTATGTACTTTTTGATTGTACATCAACCACACGTGATTCACTCAAACTAAATAATTTTGGCTCAGACACCCCCCTGACTGTAGTCTCCTTCCCCTGCAGCACAGACGTCAATCTACACAGAACTCCGTCCTAATGAAGGCCGTGTTAAAGATGAGGCACACCTAGCCCACCTAGAAACGGCTGAAACACCTGGTGTAGACGCACTACTCCTCCCAAAACTACAGCACATTAATGCTGTTTGCGCAAGAAAAATAATTTTGTGTACCTACCATTGTTCTATGTGTTTTCCACAAATGTTGACTTGAATATGTACACTGCAATATGTGAATTTCTTGGCAAATCCTAATAGGAGTCGGGTTTGTTACACACACACAATTTGGAGATTGTCCCAAAACATTTTTTTTTGGCACTGTGTGTTGTAAATATATTTTTTTGTCTGATTGTTCTGTTTTAGCAAACCATTTTGATGTCTTCATTTCTCTAAATGTTGGATTTATGTCTTTTTGCACACAACTTTAATATAAAAAAATGAGATTTATCTCTACAACATACTATTGAAGAGTGATTCCTTCCTTAGCAAAGCAGAGTTTGATAATACATGTGGAGGTGTTGTTCTGAGCCTAGCATCCTTGGACCTATTCATTTGTATCTTTTGTTTTCATATCTTTCCTGTACACGTGCTTGTTGCAATTCATGCTGTAGATAGTGTTCCATACTTTGGATGTGAAAGACGGACTGATGGTGTGATTTGTGATGTGACTCTCTGACATGGTCAAGTAATGAGATGCCTGATGAGACACACACAGATGACTTTGAAGCATTAATCATGTGTTTCATGCCCTTTCTGCAGGGGGATGAGCCTCCAGAGCACCTTTGCCAGCAGACATGGCCCATTGGACGACAGAATTCTGGACCCGTTTGTTGGTGCCCACATGCACATGTGTGCACAAGCAGAGGCACAGGGATTGCAGACCCACATCCTAGAATTGCTGACATGTTCCAAGGAACTCCAGGCAAGGTGAGCAGCACAGGGGGGCCACGACACAGCAAAGCTTGCACCAGGCGAGTTGCACATGCAGGCTTAGTCACAGCACTGAGGGTAAGCTTAGACAAATATTGGTGTTGAAGCACACAATGCAGCTCAGATGTGTTGGTGGACTGATGGCTGTTGATAGTAGGGTTGTCTGGGACACATGCAGGGGCAGTGGCACATACCCTCCGGTACACCAAGGTCCATTGAGGCACTTGTATCAACCATGTAGCCTTCCGAGACATGGAAAGGGGCAGCTCACAGGGACATACAGCAAGGGACATACTCGGGTGCAGTGCATGTCTTTTCCATGTACTTTATGATAAATGCACTGCCAACTTTGTTTCGGTCATGGTGGTACGCAACTTGCTCTGAAGTCATGGCTTGCTATATGGGTCTGTCTGCTTACCCAGGGAAGATTGCATGTTGTGTGAATTGTGACACATTGGTGTTCCATTTGCCACGTACCCACCAGCGGCTGACTTACTGCATTGACTGTGTATGACCAGTCACAGGGGTGATGTTATATATGGGTACGAAGCATCTACACCAGATTGTCTGTTTGTAGAGTAGTTTGTTGCTATGGGGCATGTTTGGTGTTGTGTTTTTGTGTAATTGGCACGTAAAGGTTGTTGACTGTGGCTCTCTTTGCAGCATTGCAGTGCTCCTGTAACCGGACCTGAGAGTGCGCAGGCAGGAGGCCAGCACTCAAAACCAGAGCTAAGTGTCTTGTTGTTTTTCTTTCGAACTGCTCTGCATAGGCTTGCTGGGGAGTGTACTAATGCAAGGATGTATGTGTGGTTCAATTTGGTATGTTTTTTCTCCCTAATCACCCGTGATCCTATGCAATTTTGAACCCTGCACCCCCTACCCGGTGTTCCTGCTTCCCGTACCTATCCAAGCAAGGTTCCCTGACCCTCTTTCCCCGCTGGGGTTGCGGATGCCTGTGTAAGCCCCGAACTTGCAGGCGCCAAAACCCTAGAGGGGGTGGTTGGTTCGTACCACTCCTGAGCCTGGACTACAGAAGGCCATGACAATGATGTCCAAGTTTGTTTGGATTGTGTATGTGTTCATGCAGGTAGTACATTTTCGTGCATTCCCTAGTTTCATGTGACATTCCTCCTCCCCTCTCCTGCCACTCATTCCAGTCATCCAGTGTGTCAACACCTGTCCCGACTGCATATCCCTGAACCTCCTTCCCCACCAGGGTCTCAGGGGCCTGTGTGAGTTTGACCTTGCAGGCACCTTGCAGGACATGGTGGGGGTGGTTGTTTCGTGACACTCCCGCGCCTGTACAGGGGACCTGTGACAGTACACATCCGTTCATGGTGCATCATCCTATGTCATGTACCACACATGTTTCACATCCTGTCGTGACATTGTTTTGCTGTGCTACCTTGGTTGTTGCATCATTGTGGTAGTACTTGGCCTTTGTGAGGTACTGCTGCGTCAAGTCATCTACTGGAGGGAGTTCTGGTTCGTTTTTCTGGCTTGGATTTTGTGATTTTGGACATTGATTATGAGGGTGCAGGCACCTTTTTACACACAAGGTGGGAGATGGTGACGAAGGGTAAAGGTGATCCTGTGCCAGGTGGAATTGAGGTTTGAAGGCTCCATGACCCAGGTACAGTTGTTCAGTGGGTCATGGTCATTTGTGAGGGAGGGGGGGGGTTGTTGTTGATAGTTGCCTTGCCCTGCAGTGTGATGGGAACTCTGACATTGTAATGGTGGTATCCTATGTACATGCTGCTGATCAATGCCTGTTCATGTGTTGTGTTTACCTTTCAGGTGCGAGGGGATAGTTGTGGTTTGACATGCTGGGGTGTACACATGGTGAATGTTCACATGTGATGTGTAGAGAACACTAATGGTCACTTGAGTGCACATGCATATGTGGAGTGCATGTCCTTGCAGAACCACACACTTGCACTCTGATGCACTACATGTACTCCCACCCTTGCATATCCACGTGTACACTGTTTGCCTTCTGGTGCCCACTGTGTCCCTGCAGCACATGTTCTGTGACCGATTATGGATCCTGTACATGCCTAATTTGCTGTTTGATGTGGTCTGTCACTTAGATGTGATGCTCAGGGTGTGCATCACACACAATGGCTGTTCACTGTGCTGTGCGCTGAGCAGTGTGTTGCAGGAGTAGGACACTGCACACATGAGCTGCAGTGTTGATTTTGCAATGCACAATGTGCATGTAGACAGGCATTCATTGTTATGTTACGTCTACGACTCTTGTAATGCATTTGGAAATGACTTATTTTGGGTGGGAGATTTTGTTGGTCTGTCATTTCATCTCATTCCGGGTCAGGCATCATTGTCTGATGCCACTGTACATTTAGGACATGGCAATGTGTACCTTATCGTTACTGTGTTGGTGTATGGGTATTGCTTGCCATGTCATGTTGTGGTTTGGGAGGGTTTGAGTGACATGACAGTGATGGCCATGGCCTGTTTTGCAGGTGTGTGTGATGCACACCTTGCATGTCAGGGTCATCCGCTTCTCAGAGCAACTAGCTGGGGGTAGATCTCTCTCTGCGGCAGGGCCCTCCCTCTGGAACAGCCTTCCTGCCTCACTTGAACTTGAGGGGAACCATCTCCAGTTCTGGAAGCACCTCAAGACCTTCCTCTTTGCTTCTGCTTTCTCTCTGCCTCTCCCTTGCAGAATTCTTCACTGGAACTGCACTGGAGATGCAACTGGGCCACTCTCACCGACCTCGATCCCTGGCATAGCCACTCTCCACTTGCACTGCCTCCCTGGCAACCCCTGCACTGCGGTACTGTCTCTCTATCCCTACAGCCCACCCTTCCCAGCACTTGTCTGCACTTACCTTTGCAGTTGCCACCAGCCGACCTATGTATTTTATTTTTGGGCTACTTCCCCTGTACTGCACCCCCCCCCTTCCCCTTGCACTTTTCCCTTCCCCCTACCCCTGCACTTGCACAATCTCAATGACACCTGGCCTAGTAGTACCGTTGTCTGTTTTCCCTTGTTCCCCCCTCCCTGCCTCATCGCACCTTGAAATACTTGTGTATAGGCCATATCATGTCATATGTCATATGTGTGCCTTTTGGTCACACAGGATAACTTGTGTTTAAGTAGCTAGGGATGCAGACGATGTGGCACTTCCATGGCAACTATCTCAGGGTGGTAGGGTTGTGACAGTTGACTGTCTCTTTGTCATCATCGATTGTCACCTGGTATGTGCCAGGCCTGTGTGCACTCCGCAGGGGTGGGAGTTTAGGTGAAAAATGTGGCCACAAGCTGGGTCCGGGCTTCCTCGCCACGTGCCCTGTCCCCTCCCATGGGCAGCACCTGTGCCTGTGGTTGGGGATGTGGGGGCACCACCATGTCCACCGGGACGCCCTGCCGTGTTGCAACATTGTGCAGGACACATTCTGCCACAATGATCCTGCACACTACTGGTGGTGCATAGAGTAGTTGCCCACCAGAGCGGTCAAGGGAGCAGAAACGTGACTTGAGCACTCCGAATGTGCGCTCCACTATGCCCCTGGTTGCAATATGGGCGGCGTTGTATCTTACCTGGGGTGGTGTGGTGGGGTTCCGGATTGGCGTCATCATGTGGTTGCTCAGAGGGTAGGCACTGTCCCTTGGGGAGGTGATAATAGTTGAGATTATTAGGGTTTGGATATTTGTCTGTGTGTAACTTGCATGCATGTGCAAGGGCATTTGTATTGACCTAGGAGCCATGTGTCGCCATGCTGCCCAGCTTCCAGGGCCCGGCTCAGGGCGGACATTCTGTATATGAAACTGTCATGGGTGGAGCCAGGGTAGTTTGCATAGACAGAGGTGAAGATTCCCTTTGCATCGCATACCACCTGTACATTGATGGAATGCCAGTGCTTGCAGTTTCGGTAGATGTGCTCAGTGGCCCTAGGTGGACGTAGGGCCACATGGGTGCAATCTATGGCACCGAGCACTTTGGGGAAGTGTGCCACCCTGAAAAAATCCAGGACAACGGCCTGCCTTTCTGCGGGTGTTCTGGGCATGTATATGTGCCTGCGGACTGAGGGGCGCGCTGTCATGATTGCCAGTACCTGGTGTAGGCAGCGTGACTGCGTGGCCTGTGAGACCCCCCCCACTATGGCAGTGGTCCGCTGAAATGACCCAGTGGCCAAAAAATGCAGGACATTGAGCAGCTTCTCCAAGGGGCTCAATGCTTGGGAGCAAAGGGTGGGGGATGTAAGGTCATCTTCCCACTCCCTGACCAGGTCTAGGATGATATGGGGTGGAAACCTATACCTGCCATAGACCTGGTCGTCAGGCATCCCAAAAAGGCTTGTCCGTGGTGCGAAAATGCGTGCCCTGGCTATTCTCCTCCTCCTGCGGTGTCCCACGATCAGTGCTGCGACAAATGGGGCATTCATCGTAGCTGTATATACGCGTTTGTTGTTTGCGCACACTTTTATGCTGTGCGCGGGGACGCTTCCGCCGGCCTTCGTGTGGCGGACGCGTTGACGCCTGTGCGCGTCTTTTGCCGTGCGCGGGTTTCCCGTATTCGGATCCATGAATACGGGTTGTTCGCGTGCGTGTGGGCGTTCCGTGTAGTTCCCTGCAGTACTTCCTCAGTTACGCCTTCTTTTTCACGCGTTGTTCCCCATTCCGCATGTTACGCCCACTGTTCCGCCCACTTTGGTTGTGTGCGCCGCGCTATGTGCGCTTTTGCTGTGCGCGTAGCGCACGTCGTGTATGCCTGCGTGCGACATGGCTGGATTGGGCGCACGGACAGCGGGAAACACGCGCAGCGTCTTCCTTGAATCGCACGCGTGCGCGTGCGCTGTGTTTCTCACGCTTGCGCTCCCTTGCGCCTGCTTGCGCATGGATTTTCGGCGCACGTTTGTTCCATGAATCGGCCCCTAAATGTCAAAGGGAATAACTGTGCTTTACGGTTTTTCCCAAAAAAAAAATGATTAACCAAACCTAAAATGAGGTGCCACACATAAGAAGATGATGAACCTTAATGATGTTGTCTCTTAGTAATTATTGGTACCGATATGAATATTAGGAGTGATTGGGTGCCAACTACCACTGCGGGGGTAACATTGGGATCACTGTGTCGGAGATGGGGAGGTGCAGGACGGTGGTGGAGGATGCATCAGAGGATGTTAGTCTTCTGTTGGCACTGTTGATAAAGTCCTGCATATAGGAGAGGAGCAGCTCCTGGCATTCCTGAATCCCAGTCAAGATGTCATCCGGCTGGGCAGCATTTAAGGGGCTGAGCACATCCGGTCACCCCCTTTTCTTCCCGCCGCCGGCCGCCAGCTTTGGAACAGCTCAGACAGACAGTAGGCCAGTCAGGCAGCTGGCGGGTCGGCAGGGCTGCTAGGGTCAAGGTCATGGTAACCGATGATGGACGATGTATACAGATCTGTGGGTGCCCATCCATTTTTGATGAAAAATCCTGTTTAATAAAATGCAGCCTGTTTTACCCCGAATAATGGTGTCTTATTGCATCATCTGTTCGCAATGATGTGTTATTTTATGGAGACATGGGCTGATATGAGTGCACCCCTATAAGGTTGATTCTTTGAGGATACTTCTCCTTAACCCTATGTGACCTGGAACAACTCCAACCACCAGTCCTTATCGTAAGCTGCCAACCGGTCTAAATCCTGTCTCCCATAAGGTCAGTCCAACTCTCTGATTCAGTCTGCTAGGGGATATTTTACATTTTACAGTGTGAATTTTGGGAAGGTGTGGGATACTATGAGCACACCATTCCTCCACGACACCTTCTAGAATATTGCCTTTGTGTATGCATTCTTCTCAGGTGATTTTAATTAACACTGTGTTCATTGCAATACTGTCCCATGTTCTACCTTTTTACCCAGACCCCCAAGGCAAGGGGCTGTGGTAACAGGGAGTAGCCAATAAGTGACTACTGCCCATTACAGGCAAACATTCCTCACTCGTACAAAAAGCAAAATATGCAAACCCAGGCTCAGCACACGTTTCAATAAGCACGAATTATTAATGAGATATTTCTGCATGCGCAGTAAGATTTTCCACATAGACAGCGTGCCCTCTGACCTCCCTTTCCAGTGGTGTAGTATCAGACCACCAGGAGATGACTTTCGAAAATCCTTCTAACTCTCCCTGGAATCAGAGAATAACATATGGACGTGTAGCGGCTCTTACACTACCTGACAAACACTGCCCGCCCTTCTGTGATCCCAAAACACAGCTGGCATTATAACAACCTGTAGAATATACATTCCACTACTGGAAAGTTCCAATCACCAGGCATCTTTCTTCCAGTGGAGCCTGTCCATGTTATTATTGTCAACACAGTACCAGTGATCCGATGCCAGCCCATCGGAAAGTGTGATACTGGCTTGCATGGAACAGAGAGAGAGGAAAGACCAACACTGCGCCCTTCTTATCAGGCGCCCGAGTCTCTCAATACTGTAAACAGGCCGTGTGTGCCCATGTTTTCACAGAACTCGCTCTGCTCTGTTATTAGAGAGCATTAGAGCCTGCGCAGATAATAAAGAACAAGACAAACTGTATAAGGCCAGCAGCAAGAAACACAAAACACCACCGTCCAGCCGGGATCCTACCACACAGGCTCATTGTTAGAATTCCAGCCTATAAAGCCTTTCAGACTCTCCAAAGGGATGTTTAAGATGTTCCTGCACTCAGAGGCATCACTAGGGGTGGCAGAGGGGTGGACTGGCAAGGGGGCTAAAGCGGCAATTACCCCCCCCGGTTGGCTAGGCTGTTACCGCATGGGCCACAGCTCCAAAATCTTAAAAAATAATAATCGAAAAAGATTAAATCCTTCAGAATCGAGCCTGTTACCAAGGAACCGAGTGCTGCAAAGCCTGCTCGGATTCCATGTAAATGGGACAAGGCATTCATCTTGATTTGGGCAATGCTGTAGATGTGCCTCGGTGGTCCCCACACATGGGCCTCCTCAGTGAGTGAGAGTGAGAGGAGGCAGGGTTATGTTCATACCAGCCAGTGGCCATGTATGCATTTAATTAACAGATTCTGTGACCCTGGATTGTAATGTTGGCACCACTGCTCCCCATACACCATTGGTCTGTTACAGTCCACATCAGCTTCTCACGACTCCTACTTGCCAAGGGAGTAAGGGTCCTTATCTTATTAGAGTTTGTCTTTGGTTTGATTCTGTACCAATGCTTCCATTATGTTCTGGTGAATTTCTTGATCACTAGTGTATATAGAAAAAGAGTTTACTAGCACCTGTGGATGTTACTTATATAGTGGTTATTGAAATGGCTGTTGGACTGTTTGTGGTACTTATTTTTAGACACAGTTGAAAAACATAAATATAAAGATGTAATATTCAGGAATTAATTGTTAGAAGCCTACAAACTAAGGGGGTCATTTAGAGTTGGGTGGATATTTTAATAACGCTTAAGAAAGTAACCAGCTCTGACTGTGGTATTTCTGGAAAGTTTAAAACTAGCAGAATACCTCCAGTGCTATTTCAGAAACATCACCTCTGATGGCGGTAATGTAAAAAGGTTATTTTAACATTTTTTCCAGCTCTTTTCAGCATTAAAGTAAAGGAAGAAATGGATTGGCTCATATGACTACTGTTTATTTTCTTTATGCACAAAATGGTCAATTCTGGCCCTTTTGTGCATTATATGGGTAAGGTGGTGAGAGGCGGCAATCCAAGATGCCAAACTTTTAACGACTCACCATGGCCATTTGTAAAAACCTTTTGCACTCTTTTGAAGGGAAGCACTTGTGCTTCGTTCTGTACAGTAAAAGAGAGATTTTAAAAATGTGGGGCCTGTTTGGATTTTTTACATCCGCTTTTAAGGTGGAGGTAAAAATAGGTGGATTTTCTGCAAAGAATCAGTATGAAATCCACTGCTGGTATTTGTATGGAATACCACAGATGATATTTGGTTAAACCCAGAACTGGGTGGATGATAAAATCTACTGTATTTGCCAAATACTGACGATTTGACTGTTGCCTCCCTACTCTAAATGACTCCCTAAGTCTGTGATCATTTTCCATTGTCTTGTCCAGAACACTTTTCTCTTATGTGATCAACAAAGAGACACATGCACATCAACACCAGATTCAGATATATAGATAAAAAGTAACATGATACATCCTTACACCTACATTCCCTGCAGATCTCTGGCCGGCTTCTCTTGGCCCTCTTCCTGCTCCCGCCTGCAAGGCTAAAAACCTCAGGGACATCTTCAACTCCACACTCTCCCTCTCTCCTCACATCTCTGACATCTCTAAGAAGTCACACCACCAGCTGCATCTCCTCAGAGGTATTCTTCCTTTCCTCTCCTTCCCCCAGAAGCTCACCGTCTCCAGAGCCCTGGTTCTCTC
Organism: Ambystoma mexicanum; assembly: GCF_040938575.1. Lineage (NCBI taxonomy): Eukaryota > Metazoa > Chordata > Amphibia > Caudata > Ambystomatidae > Ambystoma > Ambystoma mexicanum. The sequence goes on along the minus strand of NC_090927.1, from coordinate 990,178,015 downwards.
TAAGGTGGACTATTGCAACAGCCTCTATCTAAATCTGCCTGCCTCTACTCTCTGCCCTCTGCAACGTATCCAGAACAGGACTGTGAGACTTGTCCTTGGCCTCAAGCCCAGGGATTGCATCTCTCCAGGACTGAAATCTCTGCACTGGCTCCCAGTGGCTGCAAGGATTCATTTCAAAACCCTCTGCATTGTCCACAAGGCCTTCTGGGGCCTGGGGCCGCAATATCTTCAACTTTCTCTTCCCAAATATGTTCCTTCTCGAGCTCTTCGCTCATCGGCTCCAACTCCCTCAGTGTCAGTCACTTCTCCAAGCAACGAGTTGGAGGTAGATCTCTCTCCTCGGCAGGGGCCTCCCTCTGGAACAGCCTTCCGGCATCCCTGAAACTTGAGGAGAAGCATCTCCAGTTCCAGAAGCACCTCAAAACCTTCCTCTTTGCTTCTGTGTTCTCCCCCCCTCTCTCCTGCTAATTCCTGGCTAAATCTTCACTGGCTACCTGGCCACTCTTTGTGACCTCGGGCCCAGGCCCGCCACTTGCACACCTGCACTGCCTCACTGACAATCCCCACACCTGGGGACTGTATTCGGTAACCCTACAGTCCCCCTACCAGCATTTATGCCTGCTCTTACCTTGCACTTGCCACCATCCGGCTGTTGTATTTATCTACGTATTCTACTATCCCATGTACTGCACTTTCCCCCCCTACCCTTCCACCATGCACTTTTCCCTTTTCCCCTTCCCATGCACTTGCGTGATCTGAATGACATCTGGCCTAGTATGATCGTTTTCTGTTCTTCCCTCTGTTCCCCATCCCCGCCTCGTCGCGCCTCGAAATGTTTGTGTATAGGCGCATTATAAATGCCATATCATATCATATCATATCATATACTTTAAACTGTCACTAATACACTAAAACATGTTAACCCAGTCACAGACATAGAAAGACACATACGCACACACACACACACACACACGCGCACACACACATGCATGCACGCACGCACACACACTCCACTGTCTGGCAGAGGCGGACAGGCAAATCAAGGGTGTCTACTGTCTAACTGTAAGCCATGGCAACAGAAGGTGTTGAGGAGCAAAGAATGGACTTGGGGTGATGGGCAATTAAAGAGTGTGAGTGGCATGGAATTGGCGGCAGAGTAATGTTGGCACGGGTAGGAGGTGCGTGCAAGGGAAGGGAAAGGGGTTGAATTAATAGTTAGGATGGAGCAAAAGGGCAACAGAGGTCTAAGAGAGTTAATTGCAAAAAACAGGGGGGCATTGAGAATGTGGTGCAAGAAAGGACACCATAGGATGACAGGTAAGGAAAACAGCGTAAATGAGACGAAGGTGCACATCGGGAACGGTAGGTCAGCTGGTTGATTGCTGCTGAGATTTATGTCTGACCTGCATGTAACTGCACCAGATTGTGGGACTGGCTTGACCTCCTTTCTTTTTTCTGACTAAGTGATGCGTACTTGGTTTATGAACATAAGTTTCAAATACTACTTCTTATATATTTTCAGGTTGCTTTATCATATGACATGGTGCTTTGAAACTATAATTATGGTAAGTTTTCATTATAATTATAATCTTAGTCTGTTTCTCACAAGTATTTGTCTCAGGATATAGATGATTAATAGGCGTCCACATTGGTCCTTTGAAAACCGGTTTTATTGATCAGTATACTAGTTTAGCCTTTGAATAACAACTTTGCAGAAAGCATTTTTTTGTTTCTAATATTGAAGATGGAATAGGAGCACATGAAGTCTCCCCTGCTTTCTGAATTAGAAACTGTGGAACAAGGAAGACAGGGCTCAAATCCCCACCCTCCAGACTTCATACGTTGTGTGATCCTGAGCAAATCACTTTTCATCACTGTGCCTCATTTGCTTTAACAACTTGTAGAGAAAGCCTCACTCATATGGGTTTATATCTATACATTATTTAACAATTGTAACAATGTATGGTAAGTATATTAGTGAAGAGGAAGGATGACCAGTGTGGGAATTAGGTTGTGGGGGTGTATACATGGTTTTCTGTTTTATGTTGGACGCCATGTATGGGTCTATTGCCATGCCAGCTCGTTTGACTCTGAGAGCAAACCAAGAACACCTGGTTCAGCAATGGCTCTGCTCTACCAATGAATTCTCTAACTTCACCACCTCTTTACATTGTTGTAAAGATGAGATGGGCTGGGAGGAGATGTAGCTGCTGTCAAATTACAAATTAACACATTGAAAAGTGGGCTGAAATCCCAACTTTCCCATTTCACTAATTATATTATCCTGGCAAAAAAACGTAATACTTTTAATTTAATATGTTTGCTAAGTGGGAGAATTTCCAGGTGTCCGTGTCTCTAAGGAACTACAACCATAACTGAAAAAATATGTTGCATAAAAGGAAAGTAATGTCAATAATATCTACTATATATGTGTAAGTGATTTCAATCCGGCACTTCACCTAAATCAATGGCCCTCATTAGGACCCTGGCGCTAAATGTTTAACGGCGCCGTAAAAGGCTGCGGCGCCGTTAAACACTTAGCGCCTTACTACGAGGTGCCTTTGCGGGACCCGACCTGAACGGCTGGTCTAGACCAGCCGTTAAAGTAGGGACCTGCAAAGGGACCTTGGTGCTAAGTACGGTACCGCAATTTGCGGTACCGTACTTAGCGCCTTCCCCAGACCCATTGTGCCCTATGGGGCAAAAATGGGAATGGGGAAGGGCCAATGTTCAATGGGGAATTACCGCTTGCCAACCTTGGAATGGGGTGGTAATTCCCCATTGAACATTGGCGGACTCGTTACGATACCGGCACCAACCATGTTGCTAATAGCGCCATGGTTTAGGGCCAGTATCATAATGAGGGCCAACGCCTAGTGTGGGATGCACAACGGAAACCCTTAATTATGTATTTGTGTCTATAAATTCTTTTATTCTGAACGATGCACCACTTATATCACGCCCCTCTCTTTTAACCCCCCCGCCCCTGGTCACACTAAACCAGGAATCAGGCTGGTTGGCAAAGTTAAAATATTTATTTATGTATTTCACAATATATATATCACACTATTTTTAATGGGTATACAATAATCACCAATGGGGTGCTGTTACACTAAACAATCTCTTCAATCACAAGGAGCAATGATGGGAAAAATAATGCAGCACAGAAATAATACTTTTGTTGGTTTGTTCAAATCAAAGCAAAGGGGGTCATTACGAGGTTGGAGGTAAGGGATTACCGGCACCGGTAAGCACACCGGTGCCGGTAATCACTCACTTACCACCCTATTCCGAGGTCCCTTAGCGGGTCCCTTCCTTAACGCCTGGTTTTACCAGGCGTTATGGAAGGGACCCGTTAAGGGACTTCAGAGCTAATAACGGTACCGCAAATTGCGGTACCGTTATTAGCTCCATCCCCATTCCCATTGAGCCCTATGGGGGATCGAATGGGAATGGGGAATGGTTCCCGGAATGGGGACTTTCCGGTTCCTCCAAGGTTGGAATGACCCGGTAAGTCCCTATTTCGGGAACCCGGACCCGGAATGCGGTAAGGGGGTAGCCATGGTGCTAACAGCACCATGGCTACCTCCAACCTCGTAATGACCCCCAATATGATTACTATTTCCCCTGCACACCCCTCAATCCCCCCAATGTGCAATATAAAGAGATAGAAGGAGAAAGAACAGGTTTCAGGAATGCAGAATTCAACAAAATATATCAATCCCAATTTCCCCCCAGCAAACCCCAGAGAAAAACAGAATTGATTGGCAAATGTGTCAAAAACGGTTTTAAAGTTGGCTTTGAATGAATGGGGTAAACAAAGAAAATAGTTTAATTCACTGAAATGGTTTAAATTCCAATGGGAGCCACTTTGTATGGTTTCAGACAAGTACTAGCAATGATTAGAAAGTAATAAGCAAGTAGAAAACTTAATTTTGAGGTCGGGTGCAATGAAAAGCTATTTTACACGTTATAGATCTTAGTCAAATGAAAAATTTGTGAATATGGAAAAACTATAAGGAGATGAGATGTGGCTTTGGGTTCTTTAGAAAGCTATGGATGTTAGCTTCAAGTAGACACTTAAATTCCATTTCTAGCACAAGGTATGAAGAAGTTATGAACGTTTTCGTGGAGGTCGTTTTTTTTTAGTTAGAGGCAAAATGTAAAACAAAGATGCCCTTTTAAAATACAAACAAGGTTTCTTTACACTAGGGATGGACTATGACGAAACAAACTACCCAACAGCACAACCACCAGACCAGGACGTCTCCGATCAGGTTTTTGCCTGCCGAGACGCTTGCCTTCTTCAGATGAATATATCAGCGCAAAGATGATTTTAACAATATTATTACAGAAGGACTATTGGGTAAGAGAGAGAGTTCAGGCAAGACAAAAAGGATTTCTAACCATACAGTTCTGGATATAAGATAGATTTGATTTGGATAGGGATGACTATGGACAGTACATAGGCTGGTGACAATCCTATACTATAGATACTCACTACCAATGTTTTGAAGGGAACCGTCAAGGATTCTGATTCTGGTCAGGGATATTTTCTGGGACAGTCTGCTGGGCACATCGGACTGGTCTGGTTCAGCAATCAGAAAGGTGCTCTGGACACCGCACGGCAGGACTGGACAGCAAGGCGCTCTGGTCTACCCTGCACAGCACGACTGGACTGGATCTGCAATGGCTCTCTGGTCTGCACAGCACAGCACGGCACCAGACTGGGATTTAATCTGCCCTTCTGGTTATGAAGATTATTCTTTGGCAGGCAAGCAGTTACAGCACAGCCTGGCTGCTTCTTTGGTTTCCCCTTTAAATTGAGGGATGTGTTCTGGAAGTTAGGCCCAGCTGAAAGTGGATCAGCTATACTCTGAGCCTTTCTGCTTGCAAAGTTTCTGTAGTCTGGAACAAGGAGTATGGATGGATCTCCTTCAAAGTGCTTCGCCAAATTCGGGATGGTGGGTGGATCAGTCTGTTCTCCTAAGTCCTCAGCTGTCTATATTTATGTGTTTGATAAAGGGGTGGGTATGCTGAATTATCCTAGGCGCACCACCTAGGTAGTCTATTGGCTAAAGTCTGCTCTCTCCCTTGAATGGAGGAGAAAACAGGGTGTCATCATGATGATGTGGTTTATGAGACAGGGAAAACCTCCCCTTTGCCTTTTGCACATAAAATCTATGTTTGATATAATACATATTTACATGTGTACAATCTTTATACCAATGACATACATAGATCACATATGTTGTGGAGCAAACCCTCTTCCAATCCTCGTTGCGGTGAGATCTCGGGTCTGGATTTGACAATGTTTCGCACTTTTGTCCGGGACACAACACCTGATTCGTCCAGAATTTTGTACATAAGTGCGCATGATATCTGGGCATAATCGTATAAAGTTTCATGCTTCTGACATAAATACAATTGCTACAAAACCAGAATTTTCACTGTGCCTTCCCTGAACATCGCACAGATTTCTGGCACCTCTTAAAATATGCACAAAAAAATCACATTAACACTGCTACTAATTCTATAATTTTTACAAATTCGCACAGTCCTTTATCAGTCTTTTTAGAAATATGCTCTCTGTGCATTGTGAATCCACAAAAATGCCTGTCGCCGCCCCATCTCCATCTTGCAGCTCAAGAGTAATCCCCGCCTTCTTCTTCTGACAGAGGCCACTGTTGACACTTTACAATCTGCATATCCTTTCAGCCAAGGAGAGTCCATTGTCTCTCCCAGGAGCAGCCCCAGTGCCCCTCCCCTCTTAATCAACACCTGAATGTGAGTTCCTGGTCCACAGAGCAGAAGGGAGGTGTCTTGCCCAATGGGGAAGTTGCTTTGTAGTTTTGCTTGAATCAGGCTTACTTTAAAAGTCACTTTGTTACATTTTTCTTTGTTGAAAATAAAACTTGCAATTTTAAAACAGGCAACCAGAACTCTAATTCCAGTCTCTAAACCATGGAGATTAAATAGTTGCAACCTATATTACTTTTGATAACAGGTCCCTTAATGTATAGACATTTGATTTCAATTGCACAAGTGTAAGCTTCTGATGCAACTAATGACAGCTGTCATACAGGTGTCCGCTGGTACTGCACCCATATTTTGACAGATTTTCACAGGCAAGCACACTTTTTACTGTGGATATTTTGATGATAGATTCTGCTTTTCCTGACATTGGGCCTCATCACGAGTCTGGCGGTAACCCTTAAATGCGGCAGTAGCGCTATTACCGCCGCATTTAAGGGTCCGCTAGATCATGGCTTTGGCGGATTTCCCCCCAGCTGTCAGCTGGGGGGAAATCCACAGCAAATTTGCTGATTTTCAGCGCTATTACCGCCGGCGGGAAATCCACTGGCGGTAATAGCGCAAATTTTCCCCAATGGGGAATGAGGAATTCCCGAATGGGCCCAATGGTGGATGGGCACTAACCGTTCCGCCAAATCCGTGAGCTGGAGCTAATAGCGGCGGAGGGTTTGGCGGTAGGGCTAATAGCGCCGGCAGTAATAGCGCCGGCGTTACCGCCCAACTCGTGATGAGGCCTATTGTGTGGTCATAATGATTCCTTAAATGAAGTTGCGGGTAACACCCAACAAAGATATTGGATGTTTTGTGGTGTTTTTGGTCCGGTATTTTGCATTTTCAGCAACCAAGAAAAAGGGATTTAAGAGCAATTTCTGGATTTCTTGCAATAAAGCACTGCCTTTCCTGCAGTGTTCATTTTTACTTGGTGGGCAGCCCAGTAACATGTTTCAGCAGTGAGGTCTCCATTTCACCACTGAAAACAGGCAAAGTAGATCTGGCAGCCATCTTTTCCGGTTTCAAAGCACAATTTTCATAGGTTTTGGCGCAAATGGGGTTTTCGCTGCCATTTTGCTGATTCTGGTGCCACCAGCACACAGGGATGTCGCAGGGCATAGCCTAGTGGGTTAAAACATCCCACATATGCTTGAGAATGTGTGTGGGGGGGTTGGTTTTGAGATTATTTGTTGTGGAAGTTGGGGCTGCTGCTCAGTGGGCTTGGACCATTGCACTATGGGCCAGAAAAGCCCTGGATCTTTTGGTTGTAGCCGCGGATAGAAGCTCAAGGGCTACAACCAAAAGACTAGCTAGCCCTGAGTCCCGACAGTCCCAAAAGTCTCGACATTAGATCAGCCCCAGATCTTTTCCAGACCTAGCAACACCCCTGCCTGCACTTTGTGGTATCTAGAGAAGCAGATAAAAACAAGAGTAGAAAGCTGACATAAATCTGAATGTAGGTATTTAGTTTGAAAGTTTAAAGAGCAAAGTTTGAAAATTAGATATTGAAAATGAAAGTGTTTAAAAAGCACATTTTTATAGACTTTGAATGTGTTTTTTGATATTTTATATTTTATTTGTAACACGCTCGTACACGAGTGTTTCAGAGCGCGACAAGGCAAGGGAGGGGAAACAGGGGAGATAACAGAACAACGATCTTACTAGGCCCAGTGACATTGAGAACGTGCAAGTGTTGTGTTGCATTTAAGTTTGGATATCTACGTTTGAAAAAATGTACTGATTGGAGCCTTTCATATATGTATTCATGTAAGGGATGTAGGAAGTGCAAACCTAGATGGGAAGCAACATAGTGCTGTGCAAAGGGGAACAGGCTCATTGGAGCGATCAGTAATTTGCGAGATGTTCTTTGAGAATAGGGTCTTCCAGTCCTTCATGAAGTGTTGGATGGGCGTGACTGGTCGAACTGTGTTGGTATATTGTTGCAGAGACAGGGTGCACATCAGGAAAAAGCCTGTTTCCTGTTTTTATTCCCTCTTGCAGTTCTTTGTTTCCAGGCTGGTGATGTTGTGTCTTCTGGTTGTGCACTGGCCTCTGGCGAGTTTCTCAGCAATGTAGAGTGCGGTTTTAGTAGTGACTACTGTTTAGGTGAAGTAGGCAATCATGACCATGTTAAAGGCTTAAAGTAGTAGGCAGTGCAGCTTCCTGAGGGTTGTGGTGATGTGGTCACATTATCTCAGTCCTGTGATGAGGCTGTCGTAAACATGGTGGATCGATTTCAGTGTAGCCACGGTGGCATCTGGGACTCCAGCTAGTAGTGTCTTGCCACTGTCCAGATAGGGCATGGTCAGTGCTTGGACAACTGTTCTGAAACTAAGGGCAGGGATGAAAGGCTTGACTTTATGGAGCAGCACCATGTTGATTGGGCGTTCTTGGCAATGTGTTGTTGTGAATAAAAGGCCAAAGCCAGGTCAGTCAACCAATTCTAAACGTTGGCATGCTTGATGAGGTTTCCGAGAAGAATTAATTTGGCCTGTAGGGTTGAACTTCAGTTAGAAATGTAACACTCAGGCTTGGATGAGGGACAAACAGTGCTTGAGGCGATGGATGTCGTTCATGCAATGTATCTTTAGGCAAAGATGTCTGTCATCTTCATATTGGTGTATTTTGATGTCAATGTTGGTGAGGACGACCCCCAGATGTTCAATGTAGAGGTTGAAGATGATAGGGGATGGGACAGAGCCTTCTGGGACACTGCAGGTTAATGAGTGTTGCTTGGATCTGCGTGGACCTATATGGATGAGATGGCCTCTGTTTGAGAGGCATGAAGCAAACCACTGCAGGAGTGTTCAATCAGAGCCCATGTTAATGGCGAGGATATTGAGGAGGGTTTCAAGATCAATGGTATAAAAGACAGCAGAGCAGTCAAGGAGTTTGAATAAGAAGGCATCTGCATCTTCTTTGATCATTAAGTGTAAAATATCATTAATATCTTGTATGGTGGCAGTCTCTGGGCTGCATTGTGGTTATAAAGCACATGATTAGTACAGTACGAGATTGTGCTGAGTGATCCCTCTGTGCCACTCAATGGCAACAGTCTTCTCAATCACTTTAATGAGGAAGGTTAGAGGTATGATGGGCTGATAGTTGGCCAGGCCATTAGGGTTGCGTGTTGGTTTGTTCAGCTGTTGGTGTATCTGTTCTCCTTTCAGTGCATCTGGGAATGTACCTTATGTGATGACAATGGGAAGCGGAGTGAGTACTTCACCTTTGATGACGATCACAGTGGTGGATGAGAGAATGTCATCTTTGTAGTTGGTGGGTTTGATGGCTACAAGAGTGTTGATCAGTTCTCCTGGAGTGATTGTTCTGATTTTGGTGTATCTTGCTATGTTGTTGGGTTGTATGGATGGAATGTCCTTGGTGAATTTGGCGCTGTAATGCATTGCCTTATCTTGTCTGCGAAACAGCAGTTGATGGTTGCATTTGTCAGTGAATTGTGGTATTGTAATGTGGGGCAGTGGTTTGATGCAGTACTTCCCAGCTTGGAAGAACACTCTGTTTTGGTGTATGCTTCCATGATAGTTGCTGTTTAGTAGTTTGCTTTGGCTGTGGGAATTAGTGCCCTTCATGCTGATCAGGGGGTTTTGAGGGTGATGAGTTCTACCAGTTGGTAAGGTTTTCTCCAAAGTTTTTCTTTTCTCTTGAAGGTACACTTTCTGGCAATGAGTTCCTGTGTGTTCTAAACCGTGGTGGGCTTATCTTTGTTGAGGTTTCGTTGGTGCAAGGGTGATATTAGTCTCAGCTAAGGCATGGGTGAGTGTGTTGACTGGGCACTGATATTTTCCAAGAAGTCAGAAGTGGAGGACAAGGTGATGATGGGAAAGGTTTTAAAAGAGCGGTGTGGTGTCTTGGTTGGTTTGGTCCCAATGGGGAGATGTGTGTGATGGAACAGGATGGATATGGCTGCCTGGCCTGTCCAGTCCAAAGGTAGGAGAAGAAAACATGAAATGATCTCAGAGGTATTTAATACCATGTCAAGTGCCTTTCCATTGTTGTGGGTTGGTTCAGTAAGCAGTTGTTTGATATCCATGGTGTCAAGCAATATGAGAAAAGTCTATCTGGTTTTATTGGTGGCTTCGGTTGAGCTCTCAGAGGAAGATGTTGATTTTTTTGTTGATGGATGCTGTTGGGGTTTGTGATTTCATTGAAAAAGGCATTGTTGGTTTGGGGAGGTCGCTAGACCAGATGGAAGGTAGCTGTCTGAGCTTGGATTAGTGGGACAGGTAAAGTGAGGTGTTCCATTGATAAATGTTTTGTGAGCTGCTGGAGGGTGCAAGTCCAAGATGTCTTGTGGATAATTACAAGCCCCCGCCAGTCTTCCCTCACTGATAAAGTGTGCATCTCTGTTGTGAATGGCTAGGAGGTTGGCAATGTCTGCTGCAGGTAGTATTGTGGAATGAGCATTCATGAGTATGATGTGTGTGTTTTTGAGATGGCATGTGGGTGGTGATGAGAGGTAAGTGGCTGAGCGTCGCTGAGTTGAAAGTGCATAGGAGTGAGGTGCGGAATGGGTATTTGCATGTGAGCGTGTGGGTGGGGATGGAAAGATGTGAGTGTGGTGTGATGCACATGCTGCTGACGCTGGTATGATAGCTCAGTGGGTTGAGTGTTTGCTGCTGAGATCTGTGTATGATATGTAGGCCATAGGTTTGAATCCCAGCAAGGTCAATAAATGAGTACCAACATTGGTTGGGTGAGATCACTTGTATGTAAATGTTCTATATACAGTGTGTTGGTAAAAAGTGCTATATAAATAACCAATGATTAATATTATTTCTACACTGGATGTGGGGAGGGGCGTTCAGGCTCCTTCCAGAACCAAAGAGAAATTTCCTTTTTCTTGATATGCCATTTGCTTCATACACCCGGTCAAGAGACTCCCAGTGATCGAAGAGTTAGAAAAGTGAAGGAAAGGCCAGAGCTGAGCAAGTTGGTGCGGCATAGATCACATGACTTAGATACACTTGCACCAGCTGACCAACTGCAAAATAAAGACGGCTGGAAGGCAGCTTAAGCAGTGAATGAAAGGTGGGGTGGGGCTAAGAAAAAGAACACCAAAAAAGAGTCACCAACAGATCAGCAGTTGGGTGGAGCAGAGATCATGTAACCTTGATCTTCTTGCACCAGCTGACCAACTGCTGTTTACATTTCTTCATGTTATGTTACATCTGTTATGTTTTTTAACTGTATTTATTCATTTTACAATATATACATATCACAATACACATGGATTACAGATACCCATCAGGTTGACACATTACAAATGACAGTATGTATTAACATATTACAAAATCAATATCATCTTAAATAATTCCCAAGTCATTATACATTGAACCCACAATCTGATACCTCTCTCAATGTATCTAACCCCATGTATAAAATAATGTGATAGTTATAAACACAAAGACACAACATGATACACTAACACAAGATGATAAGAGAAAAGAAAGAGAAGAGGAAAGAAAGAAAAAGAAAAAAAAGGAAATTCCCCTAACCATACAAGTCATTAAAGGGACTCCATAACAAAAGATAAATATCTAAACGATTCTTATTCTTTAATAATACCGTCTCATTTTTAGACAATATTTCCATTTCAACTATCCAGTCCTCCACTATGGCTTTTTTCTACTCTTCCAGACTCTTAAATCAACTTAATAGCAACCAACAAGGCTTTATCCACTCAAAAATAAAATTCCCTTGCAACTGGACACCTTCCCTCACACCTCAGTAAAATCATGTTTGCTGCCGACCTCAGAATAACTATATTCAAAGCAATATCTATCCTATCTAATACTTCCTTCCAAAAATCCTGCACCCTCGGATAATCCCAAAGCAAATTTAAGAAAGAGCGCCTGCTCCCTGCGCAACCCCAACACATATCATTATCCAATAGGTGAAGCTTATGCATCATCACCAGCGTCCAGTATACTCTCCCAATTATCTTTTGCCTTATGAGCCTTAAATGAATATACATTTTTTATCTGGATCCTATTCTAGACAAATCCTCACACTCCTCTTCAGATATCTGCAGACCAATATCATTTGACCATGTATCCTTTCAATCTTAGCTAACCATGAGTCTGTATACTCTAGTCCCATATCCACACATTTCATATAAGTAGACACTCCATGTTCTACCCCCATCAAATCATTTGCAAATACGTGGCTTCTCCCTCAAATCTCTATCAATCATAACATTTATCTGACATAAGAGAGCATTTAAATCTGTGTAACAACTCAATTCTCTCTTATTCAGGCCATATTTATGTCTTAATTCTTCAAAACTCAGGACACTATTTCCTTCTAAAACATCTCCTAACTTAAGAATGCCTTTCGCAATCCAACTCTGCCAATGCAAACATTTATTCTGTAACTGTATTGCTTGTTATACCATTTGTTATGTTTTTTAATTGAATTTATTTATTTATTTATTATTCCCTTATACAGCAAGTGTTTCAAAGTGCAACCATGTATGGGAGGGGAAACATAAGGGAGAACAAAACAAATGAGTTTACTAGGCATGGTACATTCAGGTCGTAGTCCACAGACAGGAAGTGTAAGGGGGGGTAATGCGGATCAAGTGCACTGAGTCCAGCCAGAACATTGGTTAAGTGCTAAGAGGTACCATTCTCATGGGTCAGAACCAAGAGTGCAGAAGTGCTGTGGCAGAGCAGGGCCCGGAGGCAAGTTCAGGGAGGAAGCGAGGAAGCTTGGAACCTGTGTGGCTCTGAAGGTGCACCAAGCAGCCAGTCGGCAAACTGAGCAGAGGGAAAGAAAGCAGGCAAGGTGGTTAGCTGGGGAGAGGGAGGGAGAAAGAGGAGGCGAAGAGGAAGGTCTGGAGGAGTTTCCGGAGCTTAAGTGATTGGGTTCAAGACGGAGAGAGGCAGGGAGGCTGTTCCATGGGGAGGCACCTGCCGAGGATAAAGATCTCCCCTGAAGTCGCTTGGAAAAACGGCGCACTCGCAGAGCGTTGGAGGAAGACGAGCGGAGGGCTTGGGAGGGAGAGTATTTAGGAAGAGAGTGTTGCAGGTAGAGTGGGCCCAGGCCACAGAAAGCCTTGTGGACAATGCAAAGGGTCTTGAACTTGATCCTTGCAGCCACGGGGAGCCAGTGGAGGGATGTCAGTGACAGAGAGATGTGGTCCCTGGGCTTGAGGCCAAGGATAAGTCTTGAGGTTCTGTTCTGGATGAATTAAAGAGGGCGGAGAATAGAGGCAGGGAGGTTGAGAAAGAGACTGTTGCAGTAGTCCAGCCTAAAGAGTGCTTGGGCTCTGGAGACGGTGAGCCTCTGGGCGAAAGTGAGAAAAGGTAGAATACCTCTGAGAAGGTGCAGTTGCTAGTGGGACTTTTTAGAGATGTCCGAGATGTTAGAAGAGAAGGAGAGAGTGGAGTCAAAGATAACCCCCAGTTTCTTGCCTGATTTGTGGGTGGAGGCGCAGGGCCCAGCGAGGCCGGCCAGAGAGAGAGATGGAAAGCGGAAATGATTAAAGTGATTTTCCTCCTGCTCCCTTCCTGACTTCCCCCTGTCCCTTTCTCTCTCATTTCCTCTAATAGTGTCCAACATCTAGTTGTACATTTTAACATTATAATGAGGACACATGGCAATTTGTACTGAGGACCCTTCCACCTTCTTTTCCCCACACTATCCTCCTTCTGTCTATTTTGTTTTAATCCAATTAATTTTAAAAGTACTTTGCACTGCCTTTCCCTCCACAATCACATAGCATATTCCTCCTAATTATTTGTAATGGTTGTTTCATTTAAAAAAACTTTTCTCAGTTATGTTTTTTTAACTTGTTTTTAAATGCATGTCTCTCAAATGTTTACTTTCAAATTTAACACGAGATACATTTAAGCCTGATCAGCTTGTATTTGAATGCTGCATATTTGTGAACATTTTAGGAACTGTCCAGTTCCAAAACTTGCAAACAGTGACCTGGCAGTACAAGGGGTCTGCTGTTGTATTCTGCCTTCGGAGCGCAGCCAAAGCCATAAGTGTATTCTCCTCAAGTGCTTTCCTGACCTATGAGGACCCCAAGTAGCAGTCGAAGAAACAGAATCCCAAGGTGGGATAAGGCCCCAAAGTGGGGCATGAGAGGTGATTCCCGAGGAGGGGGAGAAAGAAACAGTGTCCCCAGGAGGGGTGAGAGAATCAGTAGTCCCAGATGGAGAGGGGAAAATGAAGACCATGGGTGAGCTGAGAGAAACCAAGTTCTGGAGACGAGACAAGTAACCTCAGCAAACTATAATTTTCAGAGACTGTTCTTTATGGAGAAAAGGGAGAATAAAAGATATACTTTGAACTGTTTTATCAGGCGTATGGCCCGAAAGTAGATATAGAGACACTTGGGTGCCGGTCAGGATCCAATCACCAACAGGAAAAGAGGAAAACTTAAGCAACATTTCTTTGTAACTGTATAATCAGGCACCTTGCCTGGGAAAAGCCAGAGAGGAATTTGGGGTACGAGTTAGAAACCAACCAGCACTTCCAGGGGGAGAGAATATCCCTTATAGACGTTTCTGGATAAATGGATGTTAGTCCTTTGTATTAGTGGTAAGGGTCCAAACCTAAGGTACATTAGGTTTGGAAAGAGAACTGAATTTTGTTGTATGACATCCTGACAAGCACCCTTTTGTTACTTTCCTATAAGATAGGGCACAGAACACCTTAGAAGTTAGGGAAAGGACTGGCCTTGCTTCCGTTGGTGTGAGAAACATCATGTTGCAAACGATAGTCCACCCTGAGTCTGTTTTACCACAGTGCTTTGCTCCAGTTGGTGATCTATGACCTATGATTATAACTGGTTTCTGTGTTAGACCACACTGTCCTAGGTTAGCCTTATACAATTAGTGAAGAGAGGAAAATAGATCGCACATTTTAGAGCAAAGAATAATTCATTATCATCTGTGATGAATCCTTCGGATCTCTCACGTAACCCCTGCCTAAAGCCTCCTCCCAGGTGGCCAGCAAACAGCAGCCGTTTCCTGATCCTGACCTTGGGGGTGGTGCTCTGCAGGAGGATCACCTGGGAGGAGACAAGGCTCAGGGTGGTAAGGAGATTTTGTGGGATAAGACGCGTATTTGCTTCCAAAAGGGAAGAACCTTTTACAAATACCAAGGCATGTAATGGCTTATTGTCGTTATGATTTGTCTGACCCACAAATTGAACATCTTAATATGGATAAAGCTAATGTAAAATCCCTAAACATCTTAAGAACTGAAAGCCAACCTGAGACGTACAAAGTTAGAAATCAACCTAATTGCCACAGGTACAGTGAAAGGAAATCTGTAAATAATGGCATAAATGAACTGCCTTCCCCTTTCCCAGTAGATTCTTGTGACGATTCCTTAAATATAATTAGGAGAAATGAACTTGAGTTCACAAGTAGAAAGCTGACTATAAAAGCTAATTTTGTTATTAGGAACTTCAAGTCCCATAATTACCTAAGTACTGGGACGAGGACAAAGGCTCAAGAGCAATGTTGCATGAGTGGTCAGCTTGTTAATGCAAATGACTCACACCTGATGGAGGCAGAGAGGCTTAAAAGGCCCCACTAGGTGCAGGCCATTAGGAGTAGCAGCAGCAGGAGAAGTAGCAGCGGTAGCAGGAGCAGAAAGTAGCAGGCTTGTTGTTGGCAGTCCAAGCAGATGTTGGAGGAAAGAGAGGGCACAGGGACCACAGCAGAGCAGATGCCAGCTGCCAGTCCTCATAGTGTCCTTTTCCCCCTAAGTCTGAAGTGCAGAGGTTGTGCAGAGGTAAGCGTGAAGAAAGAAGACTATCCCCCATGTGAACCGAATTGCAGAGACTGCGCAGCAGGAAGCATGCAGGAGACGGTTGCTGAGGGCTGGTATGCAACAGGAGGTCTCTGGAGCAAGCAGAGCTCCCTGTTGAACTGGTGGGAATCAAGGCAACTTCTGCAAGGAAGTGTGTACATTCAAAAAAACCAGAGCAGTGAAAGTCCTGCGGTTCACTAAGAGATCAAAGGCAAGGGAAGAAGCCGCTGAGTGTTGCAAAGTGCTCCTAATCCCTTTTGCGTATTAAAGGCAGGCAACAGTAGAATGAAAGAGTCACTCGAGTGCAAGTGAAATTGCTTTAAACCTGATTGTTGACTGTCGAACAATGAAGGCAACAAAAGTAATACTTGTGTATTAGTGATGCTTTGGTAATATTATTTGAATACTGAACTAAAGAAAACAGCTTAAATACCAATCGCATATATCTAAAAGTGATTCTAAAGTGAAAATTGATTGAAGAATCCTTTATATTGAAGAATCCTTTATAAAGCAGCAGAAAACGTTGAAGCATTTAAACCAAGTGACTGGACTTTAATATTGTGAGTTGCTGTGAACATACACGCATTGCCCAAAGCCAAGAAATACACAACCATTGCCCAAAGACAAAAGAGACTAACAACAAGACTTGTCATTAAATCAGAAAAGGGGTTAATGAAACGCTTTCACAGGTGAAGCTTGCTGGTTGTGGTTGTTCGTAAATGTAAAGCTTGTATAAAAACCCACATTGTAAAAGCCAAAAGGAAGAAAGTGAAAATCATATTCTTAATAGTTCTTGTTTACTGGTGTTGCCCGAAGACAAGAGTGCAAAGAGTCTGGTCTTCTGGAAGGTGAATGTTCAGAAGAAGAGTGCACTGCTTGCATGAAAGTCTCGAAGAGCACAATGTGAATCCTGTCTTTTTTTAAAAGTCGTTGAAAGTCATAAAGCTGCAAACTGCTGAAGCTGTTGTGAACTTTTGGTTGTCAGTAGATCTAAAACTTCAGAAGCACTGTTGATTGTGAAAAGCTGTCGTGCAGGCGAGTAAACCTGCATGGTGAATCCTTATAGAAGAAGGCCGTGTATGAGAGTAAACCATATGGACGTTGAATTGCTGTGAAGTTATCCTGACTAAGAACCAAACTGTGATGTATGGTGTTGATTTTGATTTTTTTGTTAAACTTTATTTTAGTTTACCATAATAAAATCGAAAAAACATTATCATTTATACAATCACATCAATATATACATTGCAGAACCTCAACATATATACATAAGCTCACCAACCCCCGCCCCTTATTCACATTATGTTCTTATTATTCAATACAGTGTCAGAAAAGACCCCCATATCTTCTCAAATACAACCATCTTCTTATCCTTCCGATAAATCACTTTTTCCATTTCTGCCAAAACATGCATTTCTGTAAACCACATTTCAATAGACACCGGTCCAGCCGACTTCCATACTCTCAGAATTCGTTTTTTTCCTACCATTGCACTTCTAAAAAACCATTTCTTTTGACTAATGGTTAGATCTTCTAACAAATCATCACTCCCAGAAAAACTGTCTTAAATACCAGAGTAATGTTTCTATTGAGAAGCTTTTCACAGATCCTATCAAACTCACACTAGAAACCTTTCACCCTCGCACAATCCCAAAACATATGTTCTAACGTGCCCATATCATGCACACAAGCCCAGCACTCTGAGCTATCACTCAATCGCCTTTTCTCCATTCTCTCTGGTGTCCAGTAAACCCTATTCATGATTTTAATTTGACGGGATCTTTCGGTCAAACTCACTGAGCATAGATTCACATTCACACACATACATGACCAATGATCTTCAGTAATGTCGCTCCCAATTCTACGACTCTACTCCTCCCGCAAAGAAACGTTACTTTTGTAGTTGGCCACAATCCTACCATATATGCGACTAACCAAGCCACACTCCGCCACTTTTTTCATTTGCTTAAAAAGATCAAAGTTCAGTTTAAAGTCCATATTAACCTCACCAATTGCCTTCTTGAGTTTCCGAAAGTCTGACATATTGAAATTCACAATATTGAAGGTTGATGGTAATTTCCTCGCAGTCATCCAGTTCCCATTAATGAATAGATCCTCAATCCACTGTATACCAGATAAGAACCACTCTGACCAAAACAAGGCCTTACCCTCCAACTTAATACTCGGGATCAGCCAGATCGACGCTCCAGGGTCTTTCAATGCATCCAATCCCAAATAACCATTCAATTTTTTACAAGAATTCCGTAGACTCTTAGTGAATGGATCCTTCACATCACATGGGGCCTCATTACGACCCTGGCGCTAATGGGTTAACGGCGCCATAAAAGGCTGCGGTGCCGTTAACCTATTAGCGCCTAATTACGAGGTCCCTTTGCGGGACCCGACCTTGACGGCTGGTGTAGACCAGCCGTTAAAGTAGGGACCCGCAAAGGGACCTTGGTGCTAATTACAGTGCAGCAATTTGCGGCACCGTGCTTAGCGCCTTCCCCATTCCCATTGAGCCCTATGGGGCAAAAATCGGAATGGGGAAGGGCCATGGAGGAAGGGGGAATTACCGCCCCGCCAACCTTTTAATGGGGTGGTAATTCCCCCTTTCTCCATGGCGGAGTCGGTAACTTACCGGCATGGACCATGGTGCTAATAGCACCATGGTCTTCCGCCAGGGTCGTAATGAGGCCCATGGTCTAGACACAGTCGTTAGTAAAGCCCTTGGTATCAGTGGACCATTGTGACTGGTTTCAGCACACACCCATTCATCTGAATCTGGATTCATGAAATCAGTTAGAAGGTTGGACATGAAAGCCAAGTGATATGCCCTAAAATTTGGCACCCCCATTCCTCCCTTGGCCAAGGGCAATTGCATTTTGCTTAGTTTCAATCTAGCCGGTTTCTGATCCCATAGGTAGTTTTGAATAAGTCTATCCAACTCTTGCCAGTACTTCATATGTATGTCCGGAGGGATCATGCTAATCAAATAATTTATTCTTGGTGTCGAGACCATTTTCAGCGCATTAAGCTTTGCCCAAACGGATAAATGCAGCAATTTCCATCTCTCTAAATCCATTTTGAACCTAGTACAAACCATATTCATATTCACTTTAATAAAATCACCCTTATTAGGCAAAATCCACACTCCCAAATAGAGAAACTTCTCAGCACACCATCTAAAACCAAACTGCGTGACATATCGTTTGTCACATGTAGGCACCAAAGGAAGGACCTCTGATTTTGCCCAATTTATTTCATATCCAGAGCACCGATTTAAAGAAGGTCAGTATATCCATGAGTATTGGTATTGAATGATTGAGATTCTTCAAAACTAGCAACAAGTCATCAGCATATAACCACACTTTTTGTTGAAGACCCCAACAACTTATGCCCTGTAAACCATTGGCTGCTCTCAGTGCCATAGCTAGAGGCTCCATCCCAATAACAAATAACAATGGGGACAATGGACACCCTAGTCTAGTGCCCCGCTTCAAGTCAAACATTTCTGATCTTTGCCCATTGGTGTTAACATCTGCAGTCGGTTACAATATAGACGTTTTATCCAAGACATAAATTGACATCCATACCCCATTCTCTCCAGAACCGTGAATCTAGAGGAATGCTTCCAGCAATTACTAAACATGCAAAGGAAAGGAAAAGATGAAACATTAGCTTCAAATTACAGACCGATAAGTCTAATTAACATCGATAACAAAATTTTGGCAAAGTTGCTTGCGATGCGACTTGAAATCATGTTGTCGAAGTTAATCGACCGGGGCCAGTCAGGATTTGTGAGGGGAAGAAAGACTTCCAGCAATGTTAGGAAACTATTGCGTACCACATCTGTGGCTACAGATTTGACAGAAGATTCGGCGGTCCTAGCTTTAGATGCCGAAAAGGCATTCGACCGTATTAATTGTCAATTTATGTTCACGGTTCTGATATATGGTTTTGAAAGGAGAGCTGGGAAGAGCTGATATTGAGAAGCTGTGTTTCTTTGAATCTTATAAGTTGTGGCAAATCATTCTGACCAGAAATATCATTGATGCTATTTGATAGAGTAAACATATCTATTGAAGGAAGGAGAGGAATATTTACTTAGTTGAACATTGGATTATTGGAACTTTCTTTTGACAAGTTGAAGGTGCAAAGAACTGGAACTTTGTTATAAACTCATACTTCCGTGTTTCTTTTGGTTGAGCAGTGGAACTGAATCTTACTTAAAACCTGGGGAAGGGGAATTCTCCCAGGTTATAATGAGAAACTGTGAATATCTAACAAATGCAATTGTTGTTGTTGTTGTGAATTGCCAAATATTTTCTTGTGCATTTTATGTACAAATGTGCAGGTCAGATATCATTTGTTAGTGTTTCCTTTAGTTTATTTTAGGCTGGGAAATCCTCGCCAGGGTAGCAATAGTGAGGCATTTATTGAAACTTATGATTTAATAAAATGGCATATGTTGAAAAATCATCTAAAGGTTGTTCTGACCCCTCACACATCTCTGAAATGTCTGGTGACGTACGCCAGGTATATTTGGCTACATCCAGAATGATCGTGCAAACCTGTCGAAGGGAAGTTTCACACATACTTTAAAGTGCACCACGCGTCAACAAAACGTTTACCTTTTTTCAGCATTTCACAAAGAGGCAATAAGGGCCTGTCATATTGAAATATACTTCCGGCATCCACATAGCCTATTATAAATCAGTGTGTGGTACCTGTTACTTACGTTTTCAAGATAGCTAACAAGTGCATCGTTTGCAAAGGCACACATTTTTTGGAAAAATGTACAGGCTAAAGAGACCTGTTCATTACTCAGAATTACTCAAGTCAAAAAAACACATCCTCTGCACATGTTTTACGTGTGTGCATCATTGCATATAACTCAGGCTTGCTATTGGCCACTATATAATTCATCTTTGGAAAACCCTTTATCCAGCCTAACATTTCATACGACCAGATACAAGAAAGTGCCCAGCATGTTATTCAAGAGCTGAGCCCAGCACCTCAACCACATAGACAAGATGCTGTAAAAGGGCCACAAGGGCAACTGTGCTAACTGCAGCTAGCCGGTCTAAATATTAGCACAGCCATATTGTTAGCAACCTGCTCTCAATACCATTGTCTTAGACCTGATATAATGTATCTTCCTCCTGATGCATGCAAACCCACGTGATTACAGGAAGCACCGAACTTCACCTCTGCCTCCTGGGTTACTCCTGCACGCTGCACTCCCCACCTAGGGTGGGGTGCGCTGCAAACCTTTGAGGTGCTCCTCCTGCCAAGGAGGGCATGAGACTCCCCGGGCTGCTGCCGGGAGTGGCCCAAACAAGAAGGAAGGAAATGGGGTCCCCACGCTGTCGATATCCATGCCCGGCTGCACGTGACATATGCAGCCTGGCTCAAAATATAAAAAAGGACTCCTCTACACTGCTGCCAAATTGTCGGGATGCTCCTGGCATCCGTAGCCAGGCATACAAGAACTTTGGGGTGCCCCACATGCGGCTGCTTCCCTGCTTACCAGCTAACCACCTAGGATCAGAAAAACAAAGACCTGCAGCAAGAAAGCACTTTGGGACAGTCCTAGCCAGGCTGTCTCCCAAGTAAGGTTTTTAATATATGATTTAAAGTGCAATGTATAAGGACTCTTTATATTTGTTAGGACTATTTTTGTACATTTTTCAAAGGACTAACACATTTTTTAAAGGAGTCTTTTAAGCTTTTAGGAACACTTTTTGATTGTTTTATGCAGCTGCTTAGATATAGGTATAGAGTTGTATGTAATGTCTTGTGAATCCCCTGTTTATAACAAATGTTAAACACTGCTGGTCTACTGGCACCTGCATCTCTTTGTCCTCCTTTCCTTGTGTTTGTTTATAGTTAGTATAACCTAGTGTTTCTTTCCTAGGGAATTTGGGGGAATCTTAACCTTTGCCTTTCTTGCCCACGTTCATTTCCCATCAGAGCTTCACCAATTGTGATCTTGAGCTCAGGTAGGTAGGGGCTTACTAGAGACAGGTAGTTGATAAGTTAAGTATTTAATAGTAAGAACACATGGAAAAGGACAGAGTATTTCTGTGCCAGCCTACACCTGTTCCTCATTAAGCGCACGATGGCCTTCTACCCTTAACGTTAAAATAATGTGTCAACATTTAATTGCGCTCTAATCCTTGGCAAGTCAATGTTGGGGCCAATTGCTCACGGAGACCACACTGTTCAAGTCACAGTTTCTCATTCGCTTTGTAGGGAAACTAGTGTATTGCTGGAATATTTGCGGATATTCTATTAAAGAACATGGCATTCATACAGGTCTTTGATTTCTTTAAATCTGTATTTTTTATTTCTACCTCACAACCAAAGTCGGTGGCCATGTTGAAAAGTATTTACTTAGTACAAAATTTATACAGGTCTAAAATGTCAGATTTCTTTCAATTTACCCATTTCAAAAGGCATGCATTTTTCGGCTGGTAGTACGACTGCAATCCTTTTGTTCAGAAAAGACAGCAGGGTCACTATGGCCATAACAGAACCAGCATTCCTTTCCTATTCGTGTGTAATGGAACCTGGCAATGCTTTGCTGACTGGTCATATCCTTGTCAATGGCCTGAGAACCTGGGATAATGGCAGGCAGTAGTGCAAGTAGCTGGGGTTTTTAAACCATGGCCTGGAAATTGGTTAAAAACATGGTCTTTTGATGGCATTATCCGCATGTAGTGGTAATGGCTGCCCCATGACTGTATTACAAGGTGTCAACAGCTGGCAAATGGTGTAAACACCATGGCAGTTGACGCCAATGTCTGACAAGTTCCTATACATTGTCCAGCACTATTGGCTTTAACTTATAAATTAATCTTGTTGGTTTTGTTTGTGACGTGAGTGGAACACTCTACAGATATGACTTGAGAGATGTACCCCCATTCTGGACACATTATTGCAGGTTTTGATTGTTCTATTGTGGCGTTAACACCCGATACGGCGGGCCGACTTGGGTGTTATGGGGCCAGGTCCGAGTAAGAGACCCTCCACGTTTTGTCTGGAATAAAGGAACATAGAAAATCTTGGTATTTGACGTACACACATCCTCTTTCTGATTAGTAAGAACATAGAAGAAAAAGTGCAGAAATTGTCCTTCTACATTTTTTTTCCGACACCAGGATATTTGGATCCTGTGGTGAGTTCCTGCGTGGAGGTTCTCATTCCGTCCAGGGATTGTCATTTAAATTAAGACATAATAAGTGCAGCTGGAACCAAGTGCAATCTCTGTAATTGAGTGGGGCAACAAGAGCCAACATTCAGGGATGTCATTTGGGGGTTGCCAGGGGTCGCAGCTTTGACCCCTGTGGTCGCCCTTGCTACTCCTGTGATCTCCCTTGCTACCCCTAAAAAAATCTTTTTTTCTTTTCTTTTTTTTTTTAAAGATGTAAGCTCCTGGCCTGTGTACTCTGACAAATTGTCCAGAGGACGTTTTTATTTTTAAAGGTATCAAAATGTATTTACTAAAATACATTATTTATACACAAAACAATACATCATAAATGATTCCACACATTACATTTCATGAGTGTTGCAGGAGAGCATAATAAATCAGGACAAACAATACCATCATTAATCAAACCTCATTCACTCATTTATAACTCACATCAATGACAATCATTCATCCACATATAAAAGGCAAATTCTTTTGAATCATGAAATTGGTTCAATATTTATGTAGTACAAATTCACTAATTATCACTACATAATTTTGTTATTTCATCCACATAAAATGTGTCTGATGACATAATTATAAAAAATGTGATCTGTTTGGCAGGGTGGATCTAATCAACCAATTATAACTGATAACATCCCCGAATATTCTTCTCAACCGGTTTCGATGTTTGAAAGCAATTGGAACAACGTCTTCATCAGGAGAAACAATTGATGCAATACATGAACTGACCAATTAGGTCATGTGCTCTCAACACACATGGGCATGGGTGTCTCTAGAATAGAATTCAGGAGAATTTGAATCTCCAAGAGATGTTCGAATAATGGAACGAAAAAAGCACTACAAGCGTGCCAGGGAAAATCTTGGACGTTATATATATCCAACCAAAGGTTTCATAGTTTAGGGTGTTGTTCGCAACGCTGGACTCTGTTCCTGTTGTGCCAGGTGCTGTCTGCTGTCGTCTGACATAGGAAGCAAGCCTGCGGCCAGCCCCATGTGGCCATTTGTTTCTGGAGTGGCTGGATTTCTTGTTCAGGCCTCTTTAAAAAAAAGAGGGGGTTCCACAAGTGTAACACTTTGAGCAGTGACCCTTAATAAGAAAGCATAGGAATAACAATTTGTCTTTCTGGAATTCTATATGATAATTACTAAACTCATTAAGGGTTTATTTCAGGCACACTTTGGGGAGTGAATCACTGATTTAATCTGTTCTTAAACACCTCAACTCAGCCTTTCAACCTTCTGAGGTAGATACATGAGTACCAACACAGGTTGGATGATATTGTATGTATGTTTGTTCTATACAAAGCGCTTATGCGTAAGTGCTCTTTAATAACACATCATCATTTGGCCTTGGACGTCTGCTTGCATTCACAGTAATTTGGTAATATGGGCTTATACACACTGACGTTAACAATACATATGGTGATCCATTCCTGTATGAAATGTATGTCACATTATAGTGATATTGTAACCATATTGTTCGTAGTGTAATTGGGAACAATGCTATGTGATGCCACTTCCTGTTTTGTTAAGGGGTAAAATGTTGTGTTCCATCGTGTCCTGTGATGTCACTTCGGGGTGTGCTCAAATGACATCACTTCCTGGGATGTCATCAGAGGTCAAGGGCCATGTGATGTCACTTCCGCTACCCCTGGTATTTTGGTAAAATGACATCCCTGCCAACATGTTTATTATAACGGCCACAAATGCAGATCACCACTGCACACGCAGTTCCTTCTTGCATACTCTGAAATGTGTGGGAACCCCGGGTGGATAACCGGTTTCTGCACCCTGCCCCACCCTTGTGGATATTCACTGATACACCTCCACTTTTCATGGAGATGCACCAAATTACGGGTAAGAGAGCAACCGCGCAAACATATTACTGGCTACACCCTTATCTGTGATTTATCAATACCCAACATAATTAGCGGGATGGTTTTAAACAATGTGGCAGGACTTAAAATCAATCCCTTGAACTCAATCCTTTCTCTAGCTTGTGTGATGCAGATTCCCCAGTACACAGTTAATTATTATCCTGGCTGGTGAGTTCTGGATAATCTGTTGGTGACAGACAGGTTTCACACAAGGCACTCTAGTAATGTCATTTGTTTCAATATAGGTTTGGGCAACAGTGCGGCATTGTTACTCTGCTAGGAGAGGCCAAACCTTCCTTTGTGGCTTGAGGTGGTACTGGAGGTAAGAGGAGGAAATATAACCACATTGAATTGTGATTCTGTGAATATTTAGTTAAAGTTGATATTTTCTCTTTAAACACACAGCAGTTGAGCTTAAAAGGTGCTCATGAAAGAGGTTTTGTTGAAAACGCTCATCTAGAATAATGTCAGAGTGACAAGAATATAAATATGTATTGTCAATTTTACTAAAGGACCATTGCCTATGTGTTATATCCTTATTCCTTGGATGCTTGGCTGAGTAATGTCACTGGGAGAATGTTTGGATGTCACTGAGAACATTTTGATTAGTGCCTGTAATGTATGGATCTGAATAGTGTTCCACCTCAGGCAGTTGGAACATGTAACATGTAATCCTGGGTGGTGGGTGCCGGTGGGCCTTCGCTGGAGCTCTGCCCTATATCTGAGCTACCTACTTGTAACATCTTAATAAATGGAACTTGACAGATCTTACCTGCTGCCTCCTGGAGTTATCCTTACAACATGATGGCCCTCATTACGGGATTGCTGGTAAAACCGGTCGGTAGGCGGCGGGTTACCGGCAACCCTGTAACACTGTTTCTGCCGTCTTATATCCTGGTTGTTACCGGACCTGCAAACTTCGAGTTATCCTCGCCTTACCGGCTGCCAGGTCTGACATGTCAGGCAGACCAGCACCCGCGAGCAGACCTCGACAGATGCACCGGCACCATTCATGAATGGTGACAGTGCATCCAGCCTCCCCATTCCCATTGAGTCCAATGGGACTCAAATGGGAATGGGGAGTAATAATTACTGGCACCCAGCAATGGGGATGTACTGGTCCGATGGGGCTGTAATTGCCTGGTACGTCCCCATTGCTGGGTGCCGGTAAATTCATGACTTCGGCAGCAGGGGTGCCAGTATTTACCGGCATGTCTACCGCCAGGGTCATAATGACCCCCACTGTCAAAGATGGCTTGAATAATACTCCAACGCTCTGAGACAGTTCAATGGAACTATGGCTCTCCCTCTCTCTCTCATCTTAAAAGCATTGTCTTCCCCAACCCAGGCATCCCTACAACCCATGGTTAGTATATAAAACAGATTCTATCCTACTGTCTAGGTTCTTACTTATGCTAGGTGTGGTGACCTCTAAATAAAATCCTTCAAGGACTTCTTAACTCTCCCAACACTATCCAGTGGTTCATGCTCTAAGGGGGTTATTGGAATGTGCCAAACAGGCACTCTGCCAATATCGATCTCTTCTTTCTTTTTTTTGACAACCTTTTTTCATTGCAATATATTGAATCACAAAACACGGCATTGGGTATATTTACTTAATCAAGAATAACAAACACATACAAAGGAACAAGATAATACAGAACCCTTGAAATCAAATCTATAGGGCCTCCAGCATAGCAACATTGGGATCTAAAATAACAGACCCTATCAACTGTCTGAGACCAAGTAGAAGCCCCCAAATGACTGGAAGCCCATCATTTCAATACATAGGGTATGACATTACAAGAGACAAAAGGGATCTTTCCAGGAGCAAGGTCAACCCCCAGGAATCAGCTTTGCAGTAAACAAGCATCAATTACGCCTGCTGGGAATGCGAGGACTGTGCCCTATAAAGGGTCCTTCTCCCTCACGGAAGGGGACACGTTTAGCTTTCCTCATCCAGACCTTCACCATGCAACTTGTGGACTACCAACAGTTAGAATTCCTGAGGGGGGTTCTCCCTGGGACATGCACCATGTTTTCCATAAAAGCTCCCCAATCCTCCTTAAAGGAGGACAAATGATCATATGCCATGTATGTCAGCTTTTCCATCAAGTATACATCACACACATTCTGTAGCCAGTGCGACATGGAGGGTCGTCTCCACTTGTGTGCCACGGCTATTCTCCCTCACGTAGAAGGGCCTCCACATCCTTGGGAATCGAGACAAGTCTTGGGCCCTCATTACGAACCAGGCGTTGGACCATAGTGCTAATAGCACCATGGTCCATGCCGGTAACTTACCGACTCCGCCATGGCGGAATGGGGAATTTCCGCCCCATTCCAAGGTTGGCGGGGCGGTAATTCCCCATGCCGCCATGGCCCTTCCCCATTCCCATTTTTGCCCCATAGGGCTCAATGGGAATGGGGAAGGCGCTAAGTACGGTGCCGCAAATTGCGGCACCGTACTTACCACCAAGGTCCCTTTGCGGGTTGGTTTTTTAACGCCTGCTAAAAGCAGGCGTTAAAGTGCCACCCGCAAAGGGACCTCGTAATCAGGCGTTAAGGGTTTAACGGCGCCGCCACCTTTTACGGCGCCGTTAACCCCTTAAAGCCTGGGTTGTAATGAGGGCCTTGGTCTTTAGGCAGAATCCCCAAAAGAAGTGTGAGAGGTCCAGGCTGCAGGAGGACTCTTGTAACATCCTTAATCCAGCTCAACAATTCCCACTAAAACATCTGAATCAAGGAGCAGGTCCACCAAATATGAATAGAGGTCACTTTGTCCCCACAACCCCTCCTGGTACACAGTGGTGAAGCACCTGAAATCAACTTAGAAACGTTCAATTGGTCTCTATGCCAGCCATGTAAAACGTTAAAATTGTGTTCAATAGTATGTGTGGAAAGATTGACATGAAATGTCATCTCGTATACTTTCTCCCATAACCACCCCCCCCCCCCCCCCGACACAGTTTAGCTCATTGAAAGTATGGCAGTGCGGAGAAAAAGGGGCAGTAGCTGTCATGATGCCTACCCCCGGGCACCCGGAACAAGCCCATCAGCCCTGGGAGCAGGTATCCAGACATTTATTAAAACCCCAGCATCCCCAGCTAGATCTGTCTGGGTTCAGGCCTGGTGCCTTTGGCGCCAGGCTCATAACAAAAACCAGTCCTGGCACCATAGGCGCCAGGCTCATAGACATTACTTACCTCGTGCAGACCATGCTGCAAATGAATCCAAGCCAACGTGAGGCCTGGATGGGACTATTTTAGAACAGGGACTATTTTTTACTCGGGTGTGGTTCTGGGGAACTTCTTACCTGGAACTATTTTGGAGGCTATTGAAACCACGCCCGAACAGCAGCACACGCTTCGCGTTATTCTGCATTCAGCAGCGTGACGCTCACCGTGCCTGCAGCCAGCATCCAGTCTTCTGCCACGCCCGCCTCGAATCCGGAGCTCCTAGAATAAAGAGGAAGAAAAGGACAAGGTTAGAAAACAAACTTATTTCAAATTCCTAACCTGATTCCGGATCCATTTCATCTCCGGACCTGGAAAGTACATCTATCCTGCACACGTTGTTTCGCCAGCTCCAGCGCCGCGCCATACTCACCAGTCCTCACAGCATCTTTCGATCCGGCGCTGTCTCCATCATTTCTTCGCCGTACTCCGGCACCTAGGGGACACAAGAAAAAACAAGGTGAGCCAAGGGAATCAACAAATACAACCTCCTTACCACCATAGACTTACCTGATTTACCACCGGAGGCATTATTCTATAACTCTCCACATCTTCACATGCCGCACCTGTAAAGAGGGAGAAAAACAACACGTTAACTCATGCAATAGTTACCGGACAGCGTTGGGTAATACAGACTCTTACCTGAACGCCATAGGCAGCCACGAGACCTTCTTCTCACGAACTCAGCTGCAAGATAAAGAAGGAAGGGGACAAGAGTGAACATCGGACACATTGAACTCTTTGAACTTGATACTTACTAATCCCGCCAGGAACCTCAGAGTCAATACTTTCCAGAACTCTCCCATCGCCTTCAATCCAGTGAAGTAACTGGTATCTACGTGCCCCTGCAAGACACGCAGGATGGGTAGCTCATCATTTAAAAACATAAGGTGAGGTTACTAAAGGGGATACCGGAGGTGATTAGTGGGGGAGAACGAGAACAGTTGGGGGGCCATCACTAAAACCCACGGGTGGCTAAATCCCTGTCTCCACTTGCAGGAAAATACTTCTTCGGGTCCAGCAGACAAGACTAGGCGGGCCAGTCCAGACAGTCATCTCTGCACTATGCATCACGTTGGCGGAGACCGCAGCTGTCCGGGTCCGATCGACGCCCCTGTGGGGTCCAGGTGAGCGTAACAGAACGCAAAGCCTCTCTACAAATACCCACCCGGGTGTCATGGAAACCTCAGAAACCAGACCAACTGGCCCAATTATTGGGGTAACTTAGGGCTGAAGTGCACTCTGCTCGCCAAGAAACTAATGCCCTCAGGAGAGAACTGATTGTCTGAAAGGAGCGAACTGATGATCGGGCTAGGCAACTACTGCAAAACCACACTGGGCAAACACCCCTACCTGGATATGGGGGGAACCCAACCCCTGTTTTATCAAGCAATCCTGTGCAAGTGGTTTTACCAGGAAGTATTCCGTTAGCTCCACCTGAACGCTTTGCTGCGGACCCCAAAAGGTTCGCCGTGTTTATGAACCAATGCCGCATGCACTTTTTATGCAGACCTGGAGCCTTTCCAAATGACCAAGCCAAAGTAGCCTTTGTATTATCTTATCTCACCGGCAGCGCAGCGGATTGGTCCATTCCATTAGTCAACCAGGATGACCCTCTTCTAAGGGATTTTCAGGGTTTTCAAAGGAGCATGGAAAGACTATTCGCCAGACATTCACAGGGTCAAGCCCTGGACAACAAACTTTTATCCTTACGGCCGGGTAACCAGGATCTGCTAACTTATATTGCAACCTTCAATAGGTTGGTGGTGGAAACCGGATGGCCGGAGGAAAAACTAATTACATTGGTTCATCGTGGTCTTCGGGGAGAACTCAAGGACGTCTTGGCTCAAGTTGTGAACCCACCTCAGGATTGCACAGAGTTTATAGACTTAGTGGTCCAGCTAGACCACCGACTTCAAAATCGAAAGACTGATCGAGCTAAGTTCGAGAATCTGGTATTGGTTAAATCCAACGTTGCCCCCAAAGGAACAGATGCATCTGAACCTATGCAGATCGGGGGGCTTAAAGGGCCCTTAACTCAAAAGGAAAGGGAAAGAAGATGACAGATGCAATTGTGTCTGTACTGTGGAACCACAGGACATTTTCTACGGGATTGCCCTATAAAACCACCCAAGAAGGTGGTAGGAGTTGCTGATAAAAGCCACATAGAGCCTGATTCAGAAAACGACCACGCCCGACAAGCGTAGAGATCCCCTTGCCAAGCTTAAAGAAGGACACTCAGACCTCACATCTGATCATCCCATTCGTCCTAATTGATCCCAGGCAGCCATCACGTATGCACGCAGTAAGGGAATACATTGATAGCGGGGCCGTAGCGAACTATATGGACCACGAATTGGTGTCAAGGATGAATCTATCTCTTTGCAAAAAGACCACTTCGGATGTCAGCACCACAGTCGATGGAACTGAGATTGCCTCGGGGCCTGTAACTCATTCCACTACAGAGATGACACTGTTGAGTCAAGATGGGCATCGAGAGAATATTGTGTTTGATCTAATCAAAGCCCCACAGTTCCAAATAATACTGGGGATGCCATGGTTGGAAACACATAATCCTTGTATTGAATGGCGAGAGAAGAGAATAACCTTCCTGGATTGTGCACACACCTGTTACACGGAGAAAACCTCGAACAAAGGCCTGGCTACAGTCGTTAACCCAATCGTGCAGTTACCTCAGGAATACCAAGAATTTCAGGATGTTTTTCAAAAAGAACAGGCCAATACATTACCACCTCACAGATCATACGATTGTCAAATCGACCTCCTACCCGGTGCACAATCCCCATGCAGTAGGATCTATGCCCTTACGGATCCTGAAAATCTTCACCTATGGCAATACTTGGACCAATACCTTGCTAATGGCTTTATTCGTCCTTCCAAGTCTCCTGCATCCTCAGCTTTATTCTTTGTGACAAAAAAGGAAGGTGACCTTAGAACATGCATAGATTACCGTGCATTAAATCAGATTATGGTAAAAAAACGATACCCATTGCCTCTGATGCCCGAATTACTAGACCAAGTAAAAGATGCTTGTATCTACACTAAGTTAGATCTCCGAGGGGCATATCATCTGGTACGTGTCAAAAAAGGCGACGAATGGAAGACTGCCTTTCGCACCAAGTACGGATTATTCGAATATCAGGTGATGCCCTTCGGGTTGTGCAATGCACCAGCAGCCTTCCAATATTTTATGAACGATGTCCTTCGTGAACTCATTGACGTCTGTGTTGTCGTATACATAGATGATATTCTGGTGTACTCCTCCTCAGAATCAGACCATGTTAAGCATGTGCGTTCAGTCCTTGAAAAACTACGCCAGCACAAGTTACATGCAAAATTGGAAAATTGTGTTTTTCATGCTACGGAAGTTGAATTCCTTGGATTTATCCTGACTCCAAAAGGAGTCCGAATGGACTCTCAAAAGGTGGACGCAATTCTCAAGTGGCCATCACCCAGTTCAGTCAAAGGGGTACAAAGCATGCTCAGATTTGCTAATTTCTACCGCAGATTCATTCCGGACTTCTCCCATGTTGTACACCCCATCACCGCACTTTTGCGAAAAAACAAACGCTTCTTGTGGACCGAAGAGGATGAAAAGGCCTTCCAAGAGCTGAAAGCGAAATTCACATCAGCACCTGTCTTAAAGCATCCACGCCCTGTGCTTCCATACATAGTTGAAACTGATGCATCCAGTTTAGCCATGGGAGCTGTCCTGTCCCAGAAGGATCCTGAAACCGGTCAACTTCACCCAGTAGCATTTCGGTCCAGAAAGTTATCAGCACCTGAGTTAAACTATGCGGTTACCGATAAAGAGCTATTAGCCATCAAATCCGCCTTTAAGGCTTGGCGGCACTATCTTCTTGGTGCCAGGCATACCATTACCATAATCACCGATCCCCGGAACTTGCAGTATTTAAAAACAGCCAAAGCCCAATCATCGCGACAACTTCGATGGGCATTGTTCTTTGCCGAATTCGATTTTGTAATTACTTATCGACCAGGCTGCAAAAATGGCAAAGCAGATGCCTTATCCCAAATAGGGATGGGAGAAGCATATGCGAACCCGGAACCGGTGCCAATAACTCCCGAACAAAGGATTCTTGGCATAACTACTCTACAGACTCTAGAAGATATTCATTCAAAAATCCAACAACTCTTCGACCCAGCAACCCTGCAGGACTGGGTAAAGAAAAGCCCGGACTACTCAGTCGTCAATGACCTACCTTATTATCAAGGATGACTATTTCTATCACACAAGGAAATACAAGAACTAGTCATCTCCAATTACCATGACACCCTGATGGAAGGGCACCCAGGTATCGCAAAAACTGAAGCTAAAATTTAGTTCTGGTGGCCCACGTGGCGAAAAGACATAAAGTCATTTGTGATGTCTTGTGGCATTTGCGCCCAAAACAAAAGCCAGAAGAAAAAACCTGCTGGCCTTTTACAACCTTTGGATATTCCATCTACACCATGGCACACCTTGTCTTTAGACTTTATTACAGATCTACCTCCATGTAATGGATTTAACACCATCCTAGTTATTGTGGATCTTTTTTCCAAGATGGCCCACTTTATTCCTTTAAAGGGGTTACCTTCTGCTTCGATTCTGGCCAAGGAGTTCCTCGAAAACATTGTTTGATTACACGGATTTCCTTCCGTATTGGTCTCTGACCGAGGTAGTCAATTTATTTCGCATTTTTGGAAGAAATGTTGTCAATTGGCACAAATCTACGTGAGGCTATCAACAAGTCACCATCCCCAGACCGATGGTCAGATGGAGAGGACCAACCAGACCCTTGAACAGTACCTACGCTGCATGCTACACCAGACCGAAAGCAATTGGAAAGATATTTTATGGATTTCCGAGTATGCATACAATAACTCTGTACACTCAGGAACCGGACAAAGCCCTTTTTATACCATATATGGACATCACCCTCGAACCTCAGAACTCGATTCGCCTCAGCACTTAGAAATGCCCACTGTTAGTCATTTGCACTCTACTATTACACAAGCCTTTAAGGAAGCCACAGAACATTTGAAACAAGCAAAAGAGAAATACAAGAGAAATGCTGATCAACATAGAAGTGAAACTCCACAATACCAGATTGGGGATCAAGTTAGGCTGGCTACAAAACACATACCTCTGAAGGGAACTCGGACTTTTAACCCTAGATATTTGGGACCTTACACCATTAAGGCCATTATCAATCCGGTGGCTGTTAAATTGGAATTACCCTCTAATATGTGAATTCATCCTGTCT
Source organism: Ambystoma mexicanum (assembly GCF_040938575.1). Lineage (NCBI taxonomy): Eukaryota > Metazoa > Chordata > Amphibia > Caudata > Ambystomatidae > Ambystoma > Ambystoma mexicanum. The sequence goes on along the minus strand of NC_090927.1, from coordinate 990,144,792 downwards.
TTCATGTTTCACTTTTCAAACCAGTTCAACCAGGGACAAGATTAACCAAACCACCTGACCCCATCTTGATAGATGGAGAACCTGAATTTGAGGTAAAAAATATCCTGGACTCTAAATTGGTTAAATCAAAACTTTTTTATTTAATCGACTGGAAGGGCTACGGACCACAAGAAAGGTCATGGGAGCCTAGTGACCACGTTCATGCACCTCGGTTGGTGAAGAAATTCCATCGGGACTTCCCAAACAAACCAGGACCAAGGGGAAGAACAACTTTAGGAGGGGCCTTGGGGGGAGTGCTGTCATGATGCCTACCCCCAGGCACCCGGACCAAGCCCATCAGCCCCGGGAGCAGGCATCCAGACATTTATTAAAACCCAGCAGCCCCAGCTAGGGGCTGTCTGGGTTCAGTCCTGGCACCTTTGGCGCCAGGCTCATAACAAAAACCAGTCCTGGCACCATAGGCGCCAGGCTCATAGACATTACTTACCTCATGCAGACCATGCTGCAAATGAATCCAAGCCAACGTGAGGCCTGGATGGGACTATTTTAGAACAGGGACTATTTTTTACTCGGGTGTGGTTCTGGGGAACTTCTTACCTGGAACTACTTTGGAGGCTATTTAAACCACGCCCGAACAGCAGCACACGCTTCGCGTTATTCTGCATCCAGCAGCGTGACGCTCACCGTGCCTGCAGCCAGCATCCAGTCTTCTGCCACGCCCGCCTCGAATCCGGAGCTCCTAGAATAAAGAGGAAGAAAAGGACAAGGTTAGAAAACAAACTTATTTCAAATTCCTCACCTGATTTCGGATCCATTTCATCTCCGGACCTGGAAAGTACATCTATCCTGCATACGTCGCTTCGCCAGCTCCAGCGCCGCGCCATACTCACCAGTCCTCACAGCATCTTTCGATCCGGCGCTGTCTCCATCATTTCTTCGCCGTACTCCGGCACCTAGGGGACACAAGAAAAAACAAGGTGAGCCGCCAAGGGAATCAACAAATACAACCTCCTTACCACCATAGACTTACCTGATTTACCACCGGAGGCATTATTCTATAACTCTCCACATCTTCATATGCCGCACCTGTAAAGAGGGAGAAAAACAACACGTTAACTCATGCAATAGTTACCGGACAGCGTTGGGTAATACAGACTCTTACCTGAACGCCATCAGCAGCCACGAGACCTTCTTCTCACGAACTCAGCTGCAAGATTAAGAAGGAAGGGGACAAGAGTGAACATCGGACACATTGAACTCTTTGAACTTGATACTTACTAATCCCACCAGGAACCTCAGAGTCAATACTTTCTGGAACTCTCCCAACGCCTTCAAACCAGTGAAGTAACTGGTATCTACACGCCCCTGCAAGACACGAAGGATGGGGAGCTCAACATTTAAAAACATAAGGTGAGGTTACTAAAGGGGATACCGGAGGTGATTAGTGGGGGAGAACGAGAACAGTTGGGGGGCCATCACTAAAACCCACGGGTGGCTAAATCCCTGTCTCCACTTGCAGGAAAATACTTCTTCGGGTCCAGCAGACAAGACTAGGCGGGCCAGTCCAGACAGTCATCTCTGCACTACGCATCACGTTGGCGGAGACCGCAGCTGTCCGGGTCTGAACGACGCCCCTGTGGGATCCAGGTAAGCGTAACAGTAACTGAATTGCCACCACTACGAGTTTGGCCCTGGAGTGGGGGGTTTACCTCCAGCAATACGCTGAAGAATCAGCAAAATTGGCAGAATTCCTGCAGTGGTAATTCATTCACCGGTTATTCTGCTGGAATCCTCAATGCAGTCCTGTGGACTCCAAAATGATGGGAACTAACACTGCCACCACCACTTGCAATCCAGCTGTAAATTCTCTGGACCAAGTGACGGTAGCAGTAATTCCATTGGGTGGTATTCCAGCAGATTTACCACTGGAATACCGCCCAACTTGTAATAAGGCCAAGTGTCTCCTAGCCCATGGTCCCAGTAGGCTTTGAAGTTTGGCGTCCCCTCAATGGTGATCAGGATCCTGCCCTGTTATAGCCTAGAAAATATTCCCTTCCTCTATTGAGCCTTTTCAAGGACCATCTCCACAGGTCTTGGAGCAGACCTTCCCTCCACCCCAGGCTCAGGAACAAGCCTTTATGTAGGTATTCGAACATTCTGATATTTTGCTACCCTAACATCTTCTGAACATCACTGAAATCCTTAGACTTTCCACTGAGGAGGGGAGATAACTCACTCTCTAGAGATCCAGGTCTGACTACCTCTGGGTCATTTTGACCCCCAATTGGCCCAGCACCAAGTTCTGTGTGGTTTGCATCCTCGTTCCTGAAAATGAGAAAAAATGCGCTTTCTGAAGTGCAAAACACTGAGGGTTGTCACTGTGAAATCCTGATACAGGGTTGTTGTTTTTTTTTGCTATTTCTTTGATGTCTTATCTTTTATTTCTGGGCTGAGTCAGACAGAAGTGTGAAATGGAGAATGCTAATGGCCCTTTCCCTGACATTCTGACATTTCACAGCTCACTGGGAAAGGGCCATTATTCTTCCAACACCCTTGACTCTGTGTATGCTCCACAGAAAATGCCTGCACGACATAAGCCTGATTTTTTTCTACCTAGTTTAAGATGTGCCTAAGTTGACATGAAAACAGTGAGGTAATAATGCATACAGACTTGCCCATTTTATTCAGAAGATGCTTGTGTCAAACAATTCTGAAGTAGGACAATACACAGAGATGTCTGGTTGTCGACTGCAGGTTAGGACATTTCAAGCATCAGGGTGTTGTAATTGTTTTACTGACTCCTTGATTTCGGAAATAAGGAGTATTTAAAATGAATGTTGAAAACAAGAAAAGGGGTGTTTTAAAAAATTGGAGACAAGCATAGGTACAACTTTAGACTGAGAGTGCCACCACCGGACCCAGCACAAACAGAGGGCCCCACAGTGAGCTCAATGGAGAAGGCCACGAGGATAAATCTCTACTCATCCTATTATCACTCCAGAGAATACAAGGGAATTATAATGGGACTCCTAATGTAGGGTTCTTGAGCACCTCTCGAGGAACAGAAGTAGTAGGTGCCCATAAAAAGTCATTTACCTTTTTCAGGTATGTAACACAATCTTCCAGGTATGTCTAATAGGTCCTCAAATCCTCCACCATGTGGTCCTGCATCACCATGAGTTGTGCCACCTTATAATGTAAGAAAAGGTTTGGGAATCCAAAACTTCCCTCACCCTTAGGAAGTGCCAAAATATTACTCGCTAGATGAACCCTTTTATTCTGCCACACAAAGCTAAAGCACATGTGGTCGACCTCTTTCAACAACATTTCAGGTAGGATTGTGGGAAGTATCATAAACAGAAACAACAAACAAGGAAGTATGGTCATTGTAACCACTATCCTTCTCCCCAACCCAAGAGAGTGTGAGGTCGGACCACCTCTTCAAATCTTGCTTGAACTCCCCCATACTTGGGTCATAATTAACCCCTACAAGACTGTAAAGCTCCCTGAAACTCTAATACCAAAATAAGTTATTACCTCATTTATGAAGGCCAACCGTGCCAATCCTGGATGGGCCCGGACGAAGTCATGAGTGTACCAACCTAAAGAATCTAGGACTTAGTTTGATTGATTTTAAAGCTGCCAAGGCGCTGCAATGATCCAGTGTTTCCATCGTCTCCTTCAGGGAATCCCTTGGGTTCATCACGTAGCATAAGATATCTGCAAATAACAAGATCTTAAATTCCACCCCTTCACAATCAATGGAGTGTACCCCAAGATTAGCTCTAATTGCTGCAACCATGGATTTGATCACCAGGGCAAAAAGAAGAGGGGATAAAGGGCACCCTGGCCTCAATCCCCCAAATAAAGTGAAATCCTCAGAGGGAACACCATTTGCCATTAGCCTTGCTGTGAGTTCTCGATATAGTAATGCCACCTATGCCCTAAAATGTACCAAAAAACAAATTTGGCCACTACCTCGCTCATAAAGACCTATTCCACATGCTCAAAAGCTTTCTCAGCATCAAGTGAGGACAACTACGCTTCTCTGTTTTGTTTTTGGGTCTGGTATATGAGGCTCAGCATCTAATATTGTCCAATCCTTGTCTACCCATCATAAAAGCCACCTGATGGCCAGGAGTAGGCAATGGGAGGAGTTTATCAATCCTGTTCGCCAGGATCTTGGCCAGACTCTTGACGTCTGTACTGAGGAGGAAGATGGGCCTATATGCCAAACACAACGTTAGATCTTTCCCCCTTCTTAGGGATAACTGTAATAATAGCCTTGAGCATCAAGTGTGGAAGGGGACTGCATATCAGAACCTCATTAAATAGCTTTGCCATTCAGGGGGTCAGTAATGAACAAAAATGTTTTAGAACCTAACTGTATACCCATCCTCTCCCAGGGATTTACCACTTTCCATTCCCTTTATAGCCGCAATAACCTCCAATACCATGATGGGAAAGTCCAACAGGGCAGCGTTGTCAGGAAACATTGTAGGGCTCTCCAACCCATTCAGAAACACCAGTTTCCTCTCCATGTCCCCCTTCAATTCTGAAGTATAAAGAAGAGCATAATATGTCCTAAATTCTTTTAACTTTGCCCTCTTCCGACTGCAGAAAATTCACCAATCAGGCATGGTCACCATGCCAGCAGCTTATCTGCCTTCTCTCTTTTCTCATAATATTTCTGCCTGAGGCATTGCAATGCCCAATCGGTTGTATGCGTCAAAAGGGCCCTGAGTTCAGCATTACATGCCTTAAGGTCCTTCATCCTTGACAAACTGATGCTGGTGACTCCCCCCTCCACCCATTTTGTGGCACAGTGATTTGATTTTACCTCGCAGAGATACCTTTTTTCACATTCGCTTCCCATTTCTGTAGAGAACCTATCCCAATTAGTTCCCCCCACATAGTCACCTTAAAGCCAACCCACAGTGTGGCTGTGCTGACCTCTCCCGTATGTTAAACTCAAAGTGTTCCTTAATTTGTGTACGATTTACCCCATCCTCTTGAAGGTAGTAATTACAGTGCCACCAACCCCTATTAATCCCCCTCTAATGTACTTCCACCACTGCCGTAACTAAGGCATGCTCTGACCACGGGACAGAACTTGCATTGCCCTTCTGAACCCACTTAATAGTGTTTGAATCAGCCAACACCAGTCCCGAAGAAAAATAAACCTTGGAGACACCACCACCCCATATAAGTGGCCCAGCCCCCCTCACTAAGTGAGTCTCCTATACAGAAAGAATATCAACTTTCATTGACTTCAATTCTCTCGGTTCCATGTCTTACAATCACGGCAAAAATGGCCGTGTATACAAAATAATGCGACAAAAATGCAGTGGTTTTGCTGCCACAATCATGTAAAGGATGCGGGGGATCCCCACAACTCCCAAACCCATTATACCATTTAAGGGGAGCGGGGGACACCCCTGCAACCCCCGCTCCCTTTAAATGGTATAATGGGGTAAACCTTTACCGGGTCAAACCACTGCATATTTGCCCCGATTTTATTTCCTGATACCATTCTCTCTTCAGCAGAGATCTCTTGGCGGTAGAATTTAAACCCCTTATGTTGAGTTTGCCTATTTTAAGGTAAATTCCCAAATCTGTCATTTCCACCAGGCACACGTTCTCTCAGCCATTCTCCATCTCCAATAATCCACTTGAACCCTTAACTCAAGCATGTGAAAACGATTAACTGCCTCCCTGTTGATCAGACATGAGAAATGAAGGAATGGGAAAAACACAAGACATACATACATAAAACCATTAAACATGCATATGGTAGATTAACCTCTAAAATAAAACCAAATCCGTGGGTCCAACCCACCACCCCACTTTCCCAAAGGGAGTTCAAACCTGACTCCTACCTTGCAACCCATAAGTACAAACAAGAAGGTAAAACTCCTCCCCTCCCAGCACTCGAGAAATATGCATATAATCGGCAGTGTTTCCCCCGCGTCTATGGAACATCAAACACTGCCGCATAAAACCTAAATGAAAAAAATGTGCATACTTCTCCAAAGTGGACCACTTACCCAATCTCCATCCAGATTCAATCACTTCCCGGCCCCATGGTATTGGCCGTGGCACCTTCCAAACTACAACACCTCAATCCCAAAACCCAGGGAAACTCCTTGCCCCACCTATTGCAATAATCATGATGAGTAAATGCTATACTACCATCCCCATGGAATATAATAACCCCAAAACATCAAGTAGCTTGCTTTCTGGGGGACAGCATATTCAGCTTTTGAGTTTCCTTGCACCCTGTATTTTCCATCTATCCTCACTTCCTCGCTTGCCTGGTCTTCGTCTTGTTAAAGGGCTGAGAATCTCCTTTCTCTCCTCTCCTCTCCCTCTTTTGTCCGTTCCTCTGTGACCCTCTGGAAGTCATCTTTAGTAACAAGCTGGTACTTCATTTCTTCCCATTCAAAGGACAGTGAGAATCAGTACTCCCGTTTGTATCTCATCCCTCTATGTCGCAACCTTTATGTAAGGGTGGCACTCTGCTTATGACGCACCAAAGTGCAGGATGAAAGGTCCTGGTAAATTGCAACCTTGCAGTGGACATAATCAAAGAAGCCCAGCCCTTTTGCCTTACTCAGGATCCGGGCCTTTTCAGAATAGTAGTATTAACGGAACGGACTATGGTAGAGCGGGGGAGCCCTACCTCCACCAGCTGCTCTGTTGGCCCTGTCAATAGTGCATCCAGGTCTTTCTTCATCTTTAAAGACCAGAGAGAGAGAGAATGTCCTGACTCATCTTTTGGTGTACACTCAAAAAACCTCAGATTTTTGCGCCTTTCCCTATTTTTGACATCATCCAATTTCAGGCGTAATTCTTTGTTCTTCCTCTCCAAAATTCTCATATCCAACTGGGTTTCAAGGATCTGCACCGAGGACTTATTGATTTCCAAACCTTGGAATCCCACTTGGCTTCAATGTCAGTTCTCATGCACCTGATCTCTTCGAGGATTGCCTTAATGTCACTCTTTGCCACTCTCTGTCCATACCACCGGCCAAGATGATCCCCTGGATTATGGAGTCATCCTGTAGTATATCTGCCACATACTGTCACATAAGAACCCGTGGCAGGGGGACTGACCTTTCCCTTAGCGTCCTCCCATCAACTTCAGCTTCAGTGCTTCGTACGCCACTCCTCCTCCATCAGCCTGCGCCATGTACGCGGCCTCGATCATGTCCACTCGCTGCCAACACATTGCCACGCCTCCAACTGAGCAGGAGCCTAATAACGCTCTGACGAGCCTTCCCATTTGGACTCTGAGAGTCAGTCAAGGGAGCACTGATCTTTCCCCAGGTGGCCCCAGGGCTTCTCCTACACTATAATCCCATAGCCTGAATCAAGGTCTGCAGCGAGGTAGTCTCTTCTGGCACATCCGTCCACGCAGTCACATGAGGTCTTCACAGGGCACTGGTCTTGCTCCTCGTGCCCTCCATGCACCTTTGGTCCAATTGATATATCAGCCAATTTCTCTCGGTCGGCCTGATCCTGAGACATAATCTCGGTCCAGGCCTACTCACCGACGCATCCACCCAACAACAACATAGGTGTGGAGGAGGATCTGGCACTGCTCTGACAGGTCCTCTGAGTTGGGGTTCGTAATTCAGCTCGGAGAGAGTGGTTCTTCTCCAAATTGTTCCAGGAGCTGCTCAGACAAGCCACCTCTATGGTCCCATCACCCAGTGTCTTTGGGAGTGCGCTTCACCCTCCTTAAGGTCCCATTTTGGGAAGGGAGGTTTGAGCCTCGCAAACAGGTGGACATTTTGCCCCTCCACCCCACTGGTGACCTCTCTTCCGTCACTTCTTTCATATCCACCTACTCGTCGCCCTCTCACTTCCTAATGATCTCTCTTCACTACTCTCCTCCTTCCAACTCCACCCACCTTACTCTATCTATTCCCTTCTCCTTCCTCTTCTATCCCTCTCATGTCTCTCCTTTCAGTCTTGACTCCGCCTTCTGTTACTTCTCTTTCCTCCTCACACTATAATTCCTCCATAATTCCTCCCTTAACTCTACAACTCCCTCCTCAGCTCTACAACTCCCACCTACACACTACAACACTCTCCCATATAAATACATACACTTCCTCCACTGCACTGCAGCACCAACTCCACCCGCCTCCTACTCAGACACCCTTCTTTCACTCATCCAATCACTTTATATTCACGCCCTACTTTCTTTCACCTAACCACACTTGCCACTCCTTCACACCCACTCACAATGCAGCACCATGTGCACTCATTAACCAATGCTTCACCTACTCAAGAAATTGACTCCACACTCCACTGCACTTTCCTTACTTCCCTCTTTCCTTCCTTCCTCATGCTTGACCTTTGGTTTGCCACCACTTCCTCCTCTGACCTCCCACGAACAACCCGCAACTTCCTGGTTCCTGCTGTCCTTTTTATGCACCAATTCATCCCTCATTTGTATCATTGGCCGTGGCTAATCAGATCCTGGCTTTCCAGCATGGGAATGGTTAGAAACAGAAAATGTTACAAATAGCGGGTTTAGCAATGCCCATTTTCTGCGCGAGAGCCCGATGTGAAATAGGGATAGTGAGCTCAGAAGCTGAATGTCCCAGTTCATATCAGGGGGCCTTGGACAAGTATACCCTAGCATAAGTGAGTTCTGTTTGGGGTTTTGTGCTTCCTCGTTCCTTCCCTGGTTGTCTAGGGTCTTTGCTGCGGGTGTTCATCGCCAGTGATGAAGCTGATGCATATGTGGTTTGATGCAAGGTCCCTTTCTCTCCTGATCTCCGGTGAAGATGCCTGGATCATGAGGGATTTTGGAGGATTGTTCTCTCCGGACCAGTGCTGGAGCTTCCTTGACGTCTCATTGACAGCATGGGGCATAGAAAGGCTGTTCTTCTCCAGGTGCTGCTTATCTTTATTCATCTCGTTCCCATTGACTCTAGAAAAGACAGAAAGAGTCTGGCAAGCACTTGGTTTCTGAGGCATGGTGTGAGATAAGCAGTACTGCACAGGTATACGTTTGCATAAGGGGGAGGGTCTGGAATTGGGACCCTCTCTGCTGCTACCATGCTCCTCAAGGCTAGGACTGGCTCTGGGTTGCTTCCTGATAGGCCTCCCACCCACAGCCTAGTGTCATGATTCCTGCCCCTCATGTCCCCAGCCCTCCAAGATGTCAGGCTGGAGCCAGGCCACGATCACGTACATGGCCCTCAAGGGCCTCCCCATCCCTCCAAAGACCCACTTGGAGTCAGACTTGGCGCTTGTGGCACCAGACTCACTCACTCCCATAGGATAACATTGGGGATTGGACTTGTAGTGCATTGATGGGGACAAGATGGATGCCCCCACATATTTCGGTTCCCAGAACTGCATATGCAGTCTAGTCTTTTGGGTGTGGTTCAGCCCAGAGACACCTGGGATAGCCAGAGACTATTTAAGCCACGCCCAGGCTGAGAAACATGCTTTGCGTTTTCTGCACCTGCAGCGTGACACTCACCGTGTTCGGATCGGTCTCCAGTAGGCCTGCATCTTTCTTCTGTGCTCAGCTCCTGCAAGAACAAGAACACTGTTAGGAACAGCCATACCTTGCAGCACTTCTGCCTGTCATTCATCGCTCCTTCTGTTCTGCGGGCATCTTCGGCGGTGACTGTACGAGCTTCAAATGCTTACCTGAATCCCAGCCGCTCTGGGGGAACTCTGTCTCCAGAACTTCTAATCCATCTGCAAGAGGTAAAAGACACTCCAGGTTAGCGTTTAAACATCTAGAGGCACCGCATACCGTGCTTACTCACCGCATTTCTTCTTCATAACCGGCATTCACGCTGAAAATGTCGCAGCACCTAAAAGACACAGAAAAAGAACTCAGTTCAATACAAATACGAAAGGGTCGCATCGCGCTCTCACTCACCTTCAGCGCTACTCATCTCAGCAGCACGCCGCTGTCCCCGGACGCCGGCCATCATCTAAGGAAGGAAAGGAATGAAGTTAGAGAACTGTTCAAAAGACTCATTATACTTACCTGTCGGACTCTTGCCATTGAAGTAACTAGGCAGCAATGAGCCTGCATCAATCAACGCGCCCCTGCGCTGAAAGCAGGATGGAGAGCACACTTTCCAAGAAAACAAGGTGAGCTGTGGATCAAAGGGAAGGGTTGGACCACGGGGAAGAAGGGGTTCAAGCACACAGAGACTTTAGGGAGTTAAACTCTACCAATCCTGTGTTTCAGGCCCAGTCTCCAGTCGAGTAGACTCCAGGGAAGGGTTTGAGGTCGTAAGAAGTCAGAACAGGCTAAGTGACGTCCCCGTGGATACCAGGTGAGTGTTACACCTAGAGAGGTGTCCATCCCCTCTTGATATGGCCAGGCTACTGGCCTTGTCACCACTTATTAACATCACTGTATTCAAAGTTGAAAAGGGAGTGAAATATATTTGGGACAGGGGTTAAGGATGATATTGAAATTATGGGAGATAATTCAGATTAGAAGCAAATTAATGGTCCAAATTTTGGCCCACACAGTTTGGATTTGCAGATTTAAGTTGCCGAGACACTGCAGCAAAATCCTGAGAATGAAGAAATCCAATACATCATGAGTCACCTATTCTTGCTGTACATATTTGCATTTTGCATCCACAGCATAAAAAAACGCTGCCAGCTATGAACAGCCTCGGGTCATTCAATCTTCTGCCATGTTTGGAAGAAAGTATAACGTATTCGAAACCCATATAGAATGAAACAATTCATCTCTGAATTTTGTGTCAATATTACCCTTGGCTGAATTATGTAGAAGGCAACAATATAAGTCTCTAGAGAGGCTGCGCGGTACGGTAATGTACTACAACTGACAGGCTTCTAAGACTGGTTGAACATTAGACTTTGTTCTCTGAATTTGCCATCTTGTGTTTGAAATTTGCATCACGTGTTTTCATGGGTGCTCCTGTGTGCCCTGTTGCAAGATGACATTCTGCGCATCACTGCGATCGTAAAATAGCAGGAGAAGAATTCAAGAACAGAAATGCAGTTGCACAAATGTACATGACATCTATTGTCAGTCACGGCAGATCTGTCAGTCACTAGAGCTTTATCACAGTAGCAACAGCAGCTTCAAGTGTGAAATCAAGGACGTGTGGGGCATGTTGACTGGCTACGGGTGACAGAGCTGCATTTAAAGCTTCTTGGTTCATTCCAGTACTGTGCATGGTGTTGCATCATAAGGTATTGTAAACTATTGGGAACCAACTTGCTCCAATACTTTCTCAGGCACTCAGGTTTATTGCACAGAGTCTACATTGCTAGATGCTGTTGTTTGTTGCCCTTTAGTAGAGAAAACGTCCACAATTTGGACTTCCTTTCTGGAGCAAGAAGATGTGTCCTACACTCCTGAAGCCACAGTGTTCCAGGTGGTGGAGTTGCTGCTGCAAATTGAAGTTGTGCACTTTATCTGAAAGTCTGCTTTAGAAAGACTTTTTTCAAAGGTAGAAAAGTATATTTGTCCTTCTCTTGTATCTCTGTAACTATGGAAGGCTCCTCCCGCACTCCTACTTTGAATCAATGGTTCCAAAAATCATGTTGCAGCCTGGACCAGGTCACCACTTATATCTTGGTCATCATCATCATCTTCATCATTATCCTCAGACTCATCATCATTGGACGTGGGCAGTGGTCGACGTTAGTGGGAGCTGTCTGGTGCAGAGCTCCATTAGATTTATTTTGCACTGTTAACAGCTCCACTTCTTTTTTACAACCATTTGCACCATTCAGGAATGGTTCATTTTTAGGTTAAAAACCTACCTCTCCATTTTACCACCTTACAGCAGTTACAGCTAAACTGAAATCTGTTCCTCTGTACGTTCTCAGAGACGGAATGACATCCCAGCCTGGCAGAATGCTGCTGGAGGAGGTTCTGCGAACACTAAGGAATGATGTCTCCCAAACCCCATCTCCCCCTGTTTTTGGGAAAATGTGTCAGGATGTTATCTCATGTTAAATATTCAGATGTTACATTTGATAAAGATCCAGGTCCAGCAGGAATCTTAATAACTAGTCACATGGACAGTGGCATCTCCAGGAATCAAATTTGGGGGAGGCACATAAAGGGACACAGCCAAAAGTAGGGGGGCTGCCTTTGAAAGTGCATTTGTATGTTTTCCCAAACTGATGTGGGCATCCTTCCCCCCCACCACCCACAAACCAGTCCCTATACCTGGCATCCTTCCCCCCCATCAGAGCTCTGCCCCATACCTGGCATCTTGCCTCCCTACCACTGGAACCCAGGCCACATACCTGCCATCTTGCCTCCCTACCACTAGAACCCAGGGCCCATACCTGGCATCCTGCCTCCCTACCACTAGACCCCAGGCCATATACCTGGCATCTTGCCTCCATACTACTAGAAACCAGGCCTCATACCTGGCATCCTGCCCGTTACCACCAGATCCCAGACCCTTTACCTGGCATCCTTCTACCCCCACCATGCACAGCCCAGTCCCCTGGCATTCCGCTTCCCCTCGAGCTCCCAGGCCCCATACCAGGTATCTTTCACCCCACCACCAAGAGCCCAGGCCCCATACCTGGTATCTTGCCTCCCCACCACCAAAGCCCAGGCCCCATAACTGGTCCAGTTGCCCCTGCCCATTACCCAGGGCCTAGGCCCCATACCTGTCATTGTGCCTCCCCACCACCATAGCCCAAGACTCATACCTAGCATCCTGCTTCCTCAACACCCAGAGGCCAGAACACAAGGCCCATTCCTATCATTCTTCCTCCCCACCACCAGAGCCCAAGTCCCATACTTTGAATCCTTCACCTCAACACCTATAACCCAAGCACCATACCAGGCATCCTACCCCCCCACCACCAGAGCCCAAGCCCCATACCTGGCATCCTGCCTCCTCTATGGCCAGAGGCCAGAACACAAGCAGCAGAACTGGAATCCTAACTCCCTACCAGCATAGCCCAGGCGCCATATGTGCCATTCTGCTGCCCCACCACCAGAACCCAAGCCCCATACTTGGAATACTGCCTCCCAACAGTCAGAGGCCAGAACCCAAGCCCCAAACCTGTCAACTTTCCCCCACAACACCAGAGCCTATCCCCATGATAATGTTTCCATTGATATAAGCAAATAAGTGACTACCTATGATCTTTCCAAAGTGAAAAAGGTTGCTCCCAGTTCTTATCAGGTGGTCTGTTGAGCAATTTATGGTAACAGTAACTGCCTGAAAATCATTGTACACCCACCTAACAAACAACCCATCTTCACAAAGAACTCCTCACTTAATCAATACAGATTACACAATAGAACGCATACCAGCCAAGGAAATTCCCTAACTAGCACACTAACCTACAACAGATACACCAATACAGCCCCCGCCCACACTCCTTACAAACCACAAGGACATAACAGTAATCACATAAACAATTTAAGTTACCAACCTGGAGCACACATCAACCACTGCTCCAGACAACTCACAAAATCTATAAAATTTGCACAGCTCAGAAAAGCCTACCTTTTCAGGTCATGCACACATCAACATTGCAACAAAGCAACCTTCCCCTGGTTCTGCATTAGCTTACTACCTCACCTCTTGAAGATCCTGAAAACCCAAGAAACCATGAAAATGGTGGACTGTGTACCATTCAAAACTCAATAGCATAGCATAACAGGGCATAGCAAAATGTTTCACTCATTCTCCAGTGAGACCACACTATAGAGGCCCGTGCCATTTTGGTGACTTGCAGCGATTGAGGAGGAAATCATTGTTGGCTCTGCTGAGGTCAGTGGACTATAAATGAAGAGATTACACTTTTTGCACAGGATCACACAATTTGGTTAAACAGCAAAACAGTTTTTTTTTTAACCCAATCTATAGTTTAGGCATTTGAACACATAACTTTCAAGCTCAACTTCCTACAAATATCTACATTTGGGATTTCAAAGCTTACAATAATACTGCCTGATGGAGCAGAATGCTCAGGTTTCCCATGGCCATGTGTGAGAAGGCGACCCAGTCCTGTTTATGCTTGTAATTATGAGAAGTGTTGTTTTCCTGAATTTCGAATGGGATACAAAAAATATAAGTCCCAGCAGAGTGGGAAAAGTCGGACTGGATGGCCTTCTCATGCCTCGCCACTGGAAAATTGAGAGTTCTGATAGTTTACTTGCAAAATACACATACCTCAAATTAAAGGAACCTTAAAATATGTAAATACTTAGTGAAACATGTTAAGCCAAAAGAATATTGTTGTTTTATTTTCCTCATGCTCAACGGAAAAATAGAAGTTGCAGAATGGAAAATAATGCAAGCCCGAAAAAAGCCTTCCTTTTACACAACTGTACTTTTCTCACTTTAAGAATCAATAAACAAAGCTTTGTAGTAAATTCACTAGGATAATGATTCAATTTGTCACAAACCTCCAGCTTCTTGTGCAACTTTTTAAGAGCATTATTTAATCCAATTTTTCTATGTTAAAGTAGTAGACTGCATTACTAACTTTGAAAAAGTAAGCTTTTTTATGTAACTTAAAATATCTTGTAAGTGTACACCCAAGTAAAGTCAGCTGTTAGGAATCTCTCAGATGGAATACAGAACCCATCAGATAAGACAGAAGACAAAGGAGTAATTACAGGCCATTAACACTATGATAAAGGGCAGGGCTGGTGCAGGCCAGTCAAAGAGCTCTGTTCAGCTGCAAGATGTAATGGCCTTTGCTGCAAACTCAACAACCACACTTTAAGCAGACTTGGCAACGCTCCCAGGGCAGGTCTTCACCTATTCCTGGGGAAAGGGGGCACAACATTTTGAAGGGGAGGTCAGTGCCCCCCCGGCCCTACCCTACCAACAACACTGCACATGGGCTACTGTAATGCACTCCTGTGGCTTACTTCAGGATCGACCACAGACTATTCATCCCTCAGACTCTTTCAGACCAGAGAAGATAAAAGACTTGGGATTCAGACTTTGTAATACATTACCAAATTCTATTAATGGCTGCACACATTATTCTAGAGTAGAGGCGCTTGATTTCACACAGCCATGTAAAAACATTTCATTCAAATGACCACCCAAGAGAAATGAATGAAAAAACTAAACAGAGGATCTTCTTCTTTTGCCATATGGCTGTCAATCTCGCCCGTCCACAACCCCATGAAACCTGAGTTGAATCATGCTCCCTCCCGCCTACCCCGTCCCCTGCCAGGGTCACCGTTCCACGCATTATTTTGGCATTCTTCTACCACTGAATGTGGGCGGTGTCAATGGAGGCCAGGAGCATCTCATATCCTTCACAAAGACTTGTTTCTCCTGGCTCATCAGTAGATAAAATGTCTAACTCTGCAACTTGTATTTGGTCTGGCCACTAAAAGTTGAGGCACCCAATTGCAGACAATGAGAATCCCCTGTCTTGCGTGAAATTATTTCCAATATTTTGTATCCGCAAATTTGCATGCAACAAATATTCGGTCTAACCGCTAAATGACAGCACACTGATTTATATCCAGTAAAGGTAATCTAATTGCCTGCCTGACTGCAAATAATTCTGCTGTGTTCTTCGCCAAAGACTGAAAACAATGTCATGTGCTTTTATGTCCTTCATCTGGGCACTGGGATGCAGCATTGACAAAAATGATGGACTATCCTATTTCAGTTTCCCTCTGCATCACATGGACTGGCATCATAGTGCCAGAAAATAGGGGCAGCACACCATGAAATCTGCCACCTGCCCTTACAGGGACCGTGGCGCGCGGATGCTACACACCCACCGACCCCCACACCACGGCATGCACCAGCATAACTTGCATTGCACCTCAATCTCTTTGCATGTCACCATTGCAATTCTACATGCAACACTGTGACCTGTGCCTCTCTTATTCACATTGACCTGTTCCTGTGTCTCTTTTTCCTCTGACCACTTGCAGAGTATCAGCTCACCACTTTCCCTCCCTCTCCTGCCAGACCGCTGTTATCATAACACACACAGTGCCAAAATCATTATGGAAAGTTTCCACAGGAAAATAAGCACAGGCGACGACGTGTCTAATAGAAATGCAACGCAGGCATACACATAAGGTCCACCCGCCAATGCACAATTGTATCTAAGGGGAGCCTTTCCGGGTTCTTTTTAGGCGTGGTGTGTTGGTGGAGGAGTAAGTAGGTGCAATGCAGCACGAGGCGGGGTTTCTTTAATGAGAACGCATCCTGTATTGTGTCCGTGACATCATTATGGCGGGAATAAAGGTCAGGCGTCTGCTGCTGCACTATCGATTGGAGACTTGGAAATAGCTGGGCTGACGGGCACGTGCGTCTCATTTTCCATCCATTTGCAGTGTTCTCATCCTCACGCGGACTTTCCTGCTGCAGAGGCTGGACAGGCCGCAGAGTTGCACTATGCGTGGCAACAGGTCTCGTATGCTCGAGGAGCGCCTCGTTTCGTTAGCCTGGTTTGAGTGCAGGCGAGCAATCTAAGCTCCCCCATGGAGGAGAATCTAAGTACTCTGCCATGTTGAATTGCTTGCACTCATTTCTTCTGTCATCCCTGTCAGCAGTGACGCCGAGTACGGGGGCTCCGGGGCTCGAGCCCCCCCCGCAAAATCAAGTCGGGTCTTAAATGACCAAAGGGTCGGGCTGTTGCTTCATTAACAAGCAGCAGCCCGATTCACGGCCCCTGCCACACATGCTTAGTGCGACCTATTTATGAAGACAAAAGAAAAAGCGCACACCTTTTGCCGTGATGATGGTCATCGCGGCAAAAGCATGTGTGCGCTTTTTTTTGTCTTCATGAATAGGCTCCTAATGGAGCCTGAGGCCCCACAAAGGCCCGGCCTCTGTCGCACTATGGGTGGTGGCAGCAGGGTCGGATTGGCCCCTGGCCGGGCTGAAATCGTCCCTGGGGAGTAAGGGCCGGTTTCAGGCCATGCTTGGGCCGGTTTGAAAACATTTTTGGGGAAATATTCATTTTTTTCAAATTTATTTTTTCATTTTTTATTCTTCAGAAACCTTTCATCCTTCTTGAGTCGATATGAGTACCAACACAGGTTGGGTGATATTGTATGCATATTTGTTCTATAAAAAAGAGCTTAAGGGTAACTGTTATATAATACCATATTATCATGTGGCATTGGACGTCTGCTTGGAGTCACAGTAATTTGACAATATGGATCTATACACACAGATATTAATGATACGTATGGTGATCCATTCTTGTATGAAATGTATATCACCTTAGTGAAATCATAACCATATTTTTCGTAATGTAGTTTACTTAGGAACAATGCTATTTGATGCCACTTCCTGTTTTGTCAAGGGGTGAAAGGTTGTGTTTCATCGCTTCCCGGGATGTCACTTTAGTGTGGGGTCAAATTACATCACTTTCATTGATATCATCAGAGGTCAAGTGTCGTGAGGCGAGGGGTGGGTCACTTTTTTGAGGCGAGGGGTGGACCACTTTTTTTTGGGTGACCGGCCCTATTTCTTGTCCCAGTCTGACCCTAGGTAGCAGCAGTGGTGTGGAACTGCCCAAGTGTCACAGAAGTGCTAGAACATATTTGGGCACAGACACCTAATGTTTTACAAATTAAGCACTTGGTATACACATGCAGTTGCAATTAAATGTTCATTAAAAAAGTATGCCCTCAAGAGTATGCTATCACAGAGAAACGGGGACCCCAAAGCCAGTTCAACTACCCACTCCCAGGTGTGCTACTGAACAGGTAGATGTAAGTCGAGACCCAACCAACCTCTTTCTCCTATCTGTGCTACTGTACCATACAAATAAGGGGGAATCGCTCTCCTGCAGCCTCTCTCCTAGTCATTGATTCTTGATGATTTACTGGTGCAGTCACAAAAAAAAGATTTTTGGGGGATTCATTTTGTTTACAAAAGTAGCACATTGATAAAACCCCCTGGCTGCCAGTTCATTGTCCTTGGAGCGTCCCAGGCTCCCTCCCCCCTGAGAGCCACCAAACTTGGGTGCTGTTTTATAACAAATGAAAGACGCAGACAGAACAATAACTGTGTGAGTCAACTGAGAGATTAATGCACTCATGCTCCATTCAGAGAGAGGCTTTGAAAATGTAGCTCTGACAAATCAGAGAATCAAGGGGGCAAAGAAGCACTGCACATCTCCGCTCCCTCTTCATGGGTTTACGGTTGCCACCTGAAAGGTTGCCAGCAGCTAACCTGCCATCCTGCCCCAACTCCATGCCTCGTGTGCTATTCCCTGGTCAACCAAACCCTGTGAACTCATAGGCCGCATACGACCCACAGAAGTCTTTTTACCGCCCGTCCTGAACATCTGTTTCTTGCACTAGTGATGGTAGGCAGTGTTAGTCCCCATTAATTGGAGTCCAGAGGACTCCATGGTGGATTTCAGCAGTATTACGGCTGATAGTAATTTTGCTGGTGGTAATATCCCAAATTGTTCTATTTTGGACGGTATGGTGGAGGAAATACCTCCAGCTTCTTGCTGGAGGATTTTCCTCCACCTTTGCCCTCAAACTCATAATTGGGCGGTGCGATAATGTGGCTCTATACGGTATTACCAGTGTTGCCAGTCAGAACTCATTTACCTCAGCAATGTATTCAGTTCTCTGTTTTTTGTCCTGACACTTAAAATGTGCGATTTGCGTTACAAGCTGTGTGCCGCAGACTGCTTCCACTCTAAGCGGTGGAGAAGTTAGGACTGTGGGGACTGAGACGGCAGGACTTTTCAACCTTTTGACACAAGGAGCCTTCACTGAGTCTTGGAGGGGCATCACCTCCCACGGGATATGGTACAGTATAATTAACTCATTGCTTTCTAACACTGGTTCCTCTACGTCAGCCTCTTGCTGACATAGAAGGGTTTATAGCTGTTCAGTGGGCATTCAGTGGTTAAGATCTATGCTGGCCTGGCATCTTGTGATAAACGGCAGCTATTAATCTTAAATGTGTTGCCATTGCAAGTCTCACTTCTCCCACAGCAACAGCAGAGCCCGCTTGCCAGTGCCTGATAATCCCAAAATTCTCTGTAATTTTATGCAAAGCTGCATTTTATTTTTATAAGGTTATTTTACTCACTGAATGCTGATCAAGTGTTTTAAGTCTAGACTTTATTAACTGGGTGCTTGTAATTGCAGCACAAGCACTGTTTACAATCTAAACTAAAGGTGTGTTTACAATGTTGATTGTTCCAAAATACATCTCCTAGTGTGCTGCTTTGGGTCAGGTGGCCCCCTTTAAGCTGTACACAATGATACATTGTCTGGTTGACATACTATGTGATTTGTGTATTTTATAAAGGAAACTAAGACCACTAGAACTCACCACCCCAGAAACTCCCAATCCCACCTTTGGGGGCATTCCTGTGGACATGGGAACACAGAGGAAAGAATGAATAAAAACGTATTCACCTTCAAGAGGAAGCTAGACCTTTGCAAAAGAATAGTTGGAGCTGGGCAAGCCACCTAGCAACATTAAGGTCCAGCTTTGATGAATACGTCCCTGAAGTAAATGCTGGCATTAATGACTGGGTGATGCCCAGGAAGAGCTGATTGAGGTTCAGTCGGACACTACTCTGCAATCTGAATTTAGGAACATTGCAGTGGGTGAATTTTGACTGAAGGTAATCCCGGAGTATCCTACATTGGCATGGTCTGCTATACAGTCGCTCTTACCCTTACTACTTGTGCGAAATAGGCTTTTCAGCATTGGCTTTTTTACTGACTCCTTCATTTTTTGAATAAGGGGTGTTTCAAGTGAATTTTGAAAACCCGGAAAGTGGGAGTTTTTAAAACATGGAGACAACCATGGCTACAACATTTAGACGTGAGTGCTTCCATCAGTCCCAAACATCACCTGTGTGCAGGGTGAGCCTGGCTAACTGCTTTTTAACATTGTACACTACTTTACCAGAATTTCTGGTAAACTACAATGTTAAAAGCAGTTAACACTCTTCCCCCCCCCCCCAAGTCTGAAACCACACTTGATTGCATTATACTTCAGCCAGGATTGCATTATACTTAAGCCAGGATTGCATTATACTTCAGTAGCACATCTGATGTGTCCACTGAAAGTTTTAAGATTAAGCTACATCCCTAACTCTATCTGGTTACCCAGAGCTAACATCTTAGCAAATGTCACTTGTGGCTGGCCAATCTACAGCAGCACTATTGTAAGTTTGAATTGTTGATGTTTTACTGAACTATGGCACCACACACGCCTTGCTTGGTACTTTTTAATCGGGAAACATCTTTACTTCTCGTTTCCCTTGAATTGGGAACTTTTTTTTTTTTTGGTGGTGGTGGTGGTACTCCACCTTGCAGCTGTACCTTCTGTTTAGCAAGCATTTCATTCTCCCATCCTAGTTGTGTTGCTGGACGATTATAGAGTGGTGGAGTATGGGCAGTGATGTGTTACTGGAATGCAAGTCGAAGGCTTAAATCTCCTTCTTTCTTGACTTTAGTGTATGCAGTGCATGCTAGCCGATGTTTCCACTGTTCTGCGCTGCGTGCGCCAACACCTGCCCCCCCGTGCGCTGTTGCACCAAGTTGGCGACTACATGCAAATTTGTGGTCATATAACTGCCAGTGATGTCACTTCCTGTATTTGGGCCCCCCCGGGAAATTCATAAATCGGCTCCCCTGCCTGTCAGAACAATTGCATGGTTCAAAATGTTGCTCCCTACAAGGCAGTGGCGTGACCAGACTCTTTTGACTGGGGTGGCCCAAGTGGGGCACTGAGTTATGCAGGGTTGGCATGAAGTACAAGCGCACACACACACACATCACAGTTTAGGATAATAGGGTTGCACATGGGGCGGCCACTCAAATTCCAGGGGTAGCACATGCCACCCCAGGCCACTTCCTGCACATGCCAATGCTGCCAAATGATGCTCCGCATAGTGCCTCTCCAGGCTAGGGTGCCCTCTTTAAATGCAACAAATAGGAAGTTTACATGAGTCTCGTAACCGATATACCGTGCTTTCTCAATTTCACTAGTTCCTCGTAAGTACTAGAAAACTGACCACAGGGGTTTGCACTCATCCCCAGGAGCATTAAGTGTTTGCCCTTTTCTGATCAGTGCTATTCTTTGTTGTTTCCACAATGACTCTAAAGCCTGGGTCTGAAACCTTTGGCGCTACAGCATGTTTTGGACTACAACTCCCGTCAGCCCTAGCCAGTATAGTAATTGGGAATTATCATGGGAGGTATAAGCCAAAAACATCAGGTGAGCCAAATGTTGCAGCCCACTTCCCTAAAGGCATGCAAACTATCACACACTCCATCCCTTCCCCTCATTGCATTTCTGAACTGTACACATATTTTATGGGAATTTAAACACCCACCCTTGCCCTTTTCCTTCCTCTACTGCCTCCACCTATTCTCTCTGAGACCAACATTTGGCTACCCCTGGCGGGTGCATAGTATGCTCAATCAGGACAAACCTCAGAGGTGTTAGACCCCTATGTTGGTGAATGGCACACTGTTAAAACCTCTTAACATAACACATACATTCTATGTAAAAACATCAGCCAAAAATGGGCTGGTGCAACAATTTCAGCCACTTTGTTTTCCCAAGCCTTGCACCAGGAGTCACATTTGTGGATGTTAGGGCCAAAATGGTGGCACCTCATGCCCATCTGCTGCTACCACTCTAGACAGCTCACTAGAAATACCCTTTCTCTCCTCTACCTCACTCTCTACTTGCGGCGTCCCTCAGGGCTCTATCCTCTCGTTGTGGCTTTTCAACATTAACCTTGCCCCTCTTGCCCACTTGATCTCCACCTTCTCTCCTCTTTTCCAGTGTTATGCTGATGGCACACAGCTCTCCTTTTAGCTTCCCTCCCCCTCCTCCTCTTCCTCTCTCATTCCGGACTGTCTGATACTGACTGCTATTCAGGCATGGTGTGCTGCTAACGATCTCTGCCTTAACACCAGCAACACTGAGATCCTTCTCCTTGGGACTCCTGCCCCCTCGTTCCCGCCTACTCTCTGGCTGCCCTCCCTGGGCCTCCTCCCCTCACCCCACCCTCATGTGTGGCTAAAAACGTGGGTGTTACGTTCAACTCCTCTCTCTCCTTCTCACCTCATATCACTGACCTTGCCAAGAAGTGCCATTTTCAGCTTCACCACCTCAGAGGCATCCTCCCTTTCCTCACCTTCCCCCATACATCCAATGTCTGCAGAGCTCTGTTTCTCTCCAGACTTGATTACTGCCACAGCCTGTTCCTTAATCTGCATCTTTCCTCCCTCCGCCATCTTCAACTAATCCAGAATAGGACTGCAAGATTTATCTTTGGCCTCAAGCCCAGGGACTGCATCTCGCCTGCCCCAAAACCTCTCCACTGATTCCTGGTGGTTGCAAGAATCAAATCCAAGATCCTTTGCATCATCCATAAGGCTTTTTGGGTCCTGGAAACTCACTAAATCCAACTCTCTTTCCCCAAATACCTCACGGCTAGAGTCCTTTGGCCCTCCAGCTCCAACTCTCTGTAGATCAGGCGTTTCTCCAAGCAGAGAGTGGGGGTAAATCTCTTTCTTTGGCAGGCGCTTCCCTCTAGAACGGCCTCTCTGCCCCTCCCTGACTGGAGACGGATCTCCTTACATTCCGGCAGAAACTCAAGACCTTCCTATTCTCCTCTTCCTTCCCTCTCTCCCACCCTTGTTAGTCTCTACCTGCGACCACATCTGGTTGCCTGTGTCCCTTATGAGCCTTACTGGGGCCAGGTCCTTCTTCGACCAGTCTTCCCCCAGGCCCCTTTTACCATCATTTGCCCTCGGGGTCCCATCCCCGACTAGCCTACTGAGGCCCCCCAGTTCCAGAGGCACTTGCCCAGTCCTTGGAGCCCCCTCCCTCCTGCACTTTTCCCTCTTCCCCTATCTCTATCCCATCCCTTCACCCTGATCTGCCCCCTCCTCCTGCACTTCTTGTTACTGCACTTGCACATTCCAAATGTCATAAGTCCCAGTAGGACCCATATTGTTATTTTCTTCTCTGTCCCCCATCCCCTCTTCTGCTTTGTGGTGCCTGGAAACACTTTTTTGCTGAATAGGCGCCATACAAATGTCCATAAAATAAAATAATATAATTATTGTAGTACTGACTTTGGCTAACAGGATGCCAAGATCTAAACATTCCCAAACTTCTCTAGAGAAGCCAGCAAAGTAACCATAGACAGCCCTAGACCCCTGCACTGATTGTGACCTCACAGATCACTTCACAATGGATATTGCATCACCATCATCTTCATCACGTGCGCAGCCAGTCCCCACTGAGCTGATGATGGGGAACCGGCCAATACTGGCACTTGATCTAGAAGAGAGCTGAATGCAGTTGACTGTTGCTCCACCAACCACTGGGCTCATGTTTGTTGATGGTCTTAGTTGGCTAGGTTATTGCCACAGCCTCTTTCACTCCTTAAAACGTTTCAGTTCCCACTCGGCGTTGCCACAACCAAGTGTAGAAGCATTTCTTCCACCAGGTCCTGCCTGAGCTGGATACTGCAGCCTCTCTCTACATTAACCCTTTGTGCTCTCTGATACTGCATGTCTAAGTGCAGGAAGGATCAAGGCTCTCCTCTTTACTGTGTCGGGCCAGCACTTCTTCTGCAGTCGCTGCAGCTTTCTCACATGCCCTTCAGAGTACAACCATGGACGTTGGCAGGGGTGGACTGGCCTATAGGGAACTCTGGAGATTTCCCGGTAGGCCTCTTTTGTGTTTTATTTCCAAATGCTCTCATAGGAAAAGGGTTGGGCTTGCTGAAAATGTGTAATATGGTGCCACTTTGAAAATAATTTCCAAGGCCTTTTTTGGTTCGCAGTCCCCCCCTGGACATTGGCCCTCAGCACTCCTATAGAATTGCCCCTTCCATAGGTCCGGGAAATTGTGAACTGCCGCTTCACACCTGCAAATATGGAAGGAGGATAATTATATGTAATTCAGGTATGAAAATGGAAGAATATAGTACAACAGCCCCTCTGGCTCTTGAAAAACTAAAGTTAGCACCTGTACATTTCTTCACAAAAAGTTTACCCATAACAGAAATACATTAAGAAACCAACAGAGGACATCAGGAGGCAGATAGTTACTCCCCATTACGCGTTTTGTGGTATTCTGACAGCAAATCTACCAGAATATCGCCAGCTATAATTTTGCCGATGGTAATTCTGCAGATTTGTGGCAGTGAAGCATTGCATTTACCTCCAGCTGTTTGCTGGATGTGAATTATCAACTTTACCTCTGAACTTGTAGGACAGCGGTGCTGTAATGTGGCGGTAACTAAATTACCACTCCGCTACTGCTGTTTTTGACCACACCGCCATACTTGTAATGAGGCCTCTCTAGGTAAAGGGTGCCAGTTTGCCCTAAGGCTCTTCATGTGCCCTTGTCAAGTCATTGCATGTCCTGTCAGCTCAGAAAGATGGCAGTAGCACAGTTTACATCACACCATACAATACAAATTCATATTAAAAAGTCAAAAATATGAAGCTTATGCTTTAAGTTACAAGATATCTGTAAACAATGGTCACATCCTTTGGAGGAAAGTGGAGCTCTTGCTGGGCTCAACATATCTTGTTGCTCCAAGTGCCTTTATGTGAATATCTGCGTCATTATCTGCCCAGCAAGGCTGAGACACAGCAGAACAGAACAGTAAGCATCAGTTTAATATTAGAAAGGCAAATCTGGATGGTATTGAATTTTTATTTTAATGTTAAACCCAAAACTGGCAGAAGTAATCATTTATCAATGAGATTTGGTATGATAGTCTTGTGTAGCAAGTGTTTCGCACAGTGGTGAAAATAGTATAAAGCAATTTAGTGGGACGACGATAGGTGGCAACAGATGTGTGTCTATCTTGTGTGAGTGTGCTTCACTTTTGCTGTAGAGACAGTCCTATGCTTTGTACCTGAGAACATTAAGTGGCATAAGGGTCAGGATACCTGAAAAAATAGGCACAAGCTGGATCAACTACCTCAGTGACCAACAATGGGTGCATAAGCCTCAATCACACCACAGCAATGGGTAGTACTTACAAGGTCATTTTAAATTAATCAGAAATGGCATGGAGAGGACTGTTTACCATTGTGCGAATGGAGACCATGCATATGGCACATATGGCAGCAGTGCATGGTAAACATCCTACAAACATAAAATGATTTACCCTTGCCTGTGACCATTCCTTTCTGAGCTATTTTTATTTTTGTGACTTAATTGAAAGACTCTTTAAAGATGCACAAATGAACCTCAGCATCTACCTGGTGTGTCCTTTCTCTCTCTCTCTCTCTCCTGACGTGTGTAACGGAGGTCCCAAGTACAGCCTGCACTCCAACCGTCAATTTTGAAGTACCAGTAACGTTCACACCAAAGTAGGTGATGTACGAAGAGCAAATAAACCAGCAGAGAGCTGCAGTGGTGCTCTGTCCAGTACCTATCAGAAGAACCGCTCCCATTCAGGTACTGACACCTAAGAAAACCTGGACAGTAAAGTATCCATTGAGAAAACCATATCAACAAATGAAACGGAATGAGGATTGTCTGAGTACAGTTCCTGAAGAAGGGAACAATAATTACAGTTGAATAGGTTCAAAGACAAACTTATGCTCAAATTATACTCCTAAACCTTATCACCTTCTGCATGTATATAAAAGAGGAAACACTCTCTCATACTCTTTTTTTGGAATGAATCTTGTTTTTTTATATATTCAAAGTAGTGTAAATAAACATAAAATACATTTCAAGAGATATGACATCATACAGTATTTAAACAGAGGAATACAGACTAAAAAATATATATTTACAACACACGGAACCAAAGCATTTCTTGGCACACCTGCCAATTTGTGTGTGTAAAACAAGCTCGAAATCAATCGCGGTATGTCAAAAGAAAACACATATTGTAGTGTACATCTCAACAATTCAATATTTTAACATCATACGCACTACCCCTAATTGCAGTGCAGTAACTCTGCTTGCTTCAAACAGAACTTTTTCTCTTCAGTATCCCCATGTGATGTTAAAATGTTGAATTGTTGAGATGTACACTACAATATGTGTTTTCCTTTGACATACCGCGATTGTTGTGTTTCCTCTTTTATATACATGCAGAAGGTGATAAGGTTTAGGAATATAATTTGAGCATAAGTTTGTCTTTGAACCTATTCAACTGTAATTATTGTTCCCTACAGAACCCACCTGAGGAGAATAGGCTCCCAACTAGGAGCCCAATCTTTGTTTCTCAGTTGCTGATGAAGGCAAAAAGGCTTTAAAGCAAGATGAATGGTGACGTCACAAGAACCCGAACTGACATATAGAAGGTATGATGATCTAAGAATTACAAAAGGGGATGAAACGCCATGTATAAGGGACATTGTGAACCTAAAGTGAAAGGACAATGTCAAATGTAAGAAGCTTATGCCATGAGCACGTCGAAGATATTCAGTTAGTTTACAGGTGTACATATGCTTGGAACCGCAAGAAAGCTAAGAAAACCATGTGACTTGATTGCTTAGAAGTAAGATAGATTGCGGCAAGCGCCACCTATACATGTCTACCTCAGTTGAAGCACTTTATATAAGTATACCTCCACTATGCACTAAGGCAGAATCAACCAAAGGTTACTGGAGGCCGCATGAGAAAAGTTTCATAGTTAACTAATCGAGAATAAAAGACAGAGGCGAAACTCAGACAGAGACACATCGTGCCAAAAAGTCAAGGTCGTACCAGCTAAAGTAGATCTACAGTAGCTACAATTAATGAAGCAAGGCACAGAATATCCTGCTCAGAAAGGTCAAGATACGAAGCAGAAGGCAGGTGGTGGGCAAAACGAAAATCAAATGCACGAATTACATGGAGAATGAGGCGATTTTACAGTGCCTGAAACACGGAGTCACAGTAATTTGACAATATGGATCTATACACACAGATATTAATGATACGTATGGTGATCCATTCTTGTATGAAATGTATATCACCTTAGTGAAATCATAACCATATTTTTCGTAATGTAGTTTACTTAGGAACAATGCTATTTGATGCCACTTCCTGTTTTGTCAAGGGGTGAAAGGTTGTGTTTCATCGCTTCCCGGGATGTCACTTTAGTGTGGGGTCAAATTACATCACTTTCATTGATATCATCAGAGGTCAAGTGTCGTGAGGCGAGGGGTGGGTCACTTTTTTGAGGCGAGGGGTGGACCACTTTTTTTTGGGTGACCGGCCCTATTTCTTGTCCCAGTCTGACCCTAGGTAGCAGCAGTGGTGTGGAACTGCCCAAGTGTCACAGAAGTGCTAGAACATATTTGGGCACAGACACCTAATGTTTTACAAATTAAGCACTTGGTATACACATGCAGTTGCAATTAAATGTTCATTAAAAAAGTATGCCCTCAAGAGTATGCTACCACAGAGAAACGGGGACCCCAAAGCCAGTTCAACTACCCACTCCCAGGTGTGCTACTGAACAGGTAGATGTAAGTCGAGACCCAACCAACCTCTTTCTCCTATCTGTGCTACTGTACCATACAAATAAGGGGGAATCGCTCTCCTGCAGCCTCTCTCCTAGTCATCGATTCTTGATGATTTACTGGTGCAGTCACAAAAAAAAGATTTTTGGGGGATTCATTTTGTTTACAAAAGTAGCACATTGATAAAACCCCCTGGCTGCCAGTTCATTGTCCTTGGAGCGTCCCAGGCTCCCTCCCCCCTGAGAGCCACCAAACTTGGGTGCTGTTTTATAACAAATGAAAGACGCAGACAGAACAATAACTGTGTGAGTCAACTGAGAGATTAATGCACTCATGCTCCATTCAGAGAGAGGCTTTGAAAATGTAGCTCTGACAAATCAGAGAATCAGGGGGGCAAAGAAGCACTGCACATCTCCGCTCCCTCTTCATGGGTTTACGGTTGCCACCTGAAAGGTTGCCAGCAGCTAACCTGCCATCCTGCCCCAACTCCATGCCTCGTGTGCTATTCCCTGGTCAACCAAACCCTGTGAACTCATAGGCCGCATACGACCCACAGAAGTCTTTTTACCGCCCGTCCTGAACATCTGTTTCTTGCACTAGTGCTATTAACGCGTGCAGCTCCAAGGTATAATATTAACAACCAGTGTTTGTGGGTAAAGGGCCGGCATAAAGTCTCTATTTCAGAGCCAGAGTAAAATTATAAGGTGCTTGTGGCAGTATGGAGTTCCAGGCCTCTGCTTGGACGCCGGGTTCTGCAACCTTTAGCTCTGCAGATGTGTTGGACTACAATGCTCATCAGCCCCAGCCAGTATAGTTAATGGTGATGGATCATAGGAGTCGTAGACCAAAACATCTGGAGAGTCACATGTTTAAGACCCCTGGCTTTAAGGAACAGGAAGTAAAATAATCCATGAAAGTAACAGGAGTATGACGTTCCTGGCTCTACATGGGTAGAATAAAAGTAGACTAGAAGATCAACAGCCTGGGGACATCAAGTTTATGTAGGATGGAATGGTGGGGGTCTGAGTCACCTGAGGAGACAGGGGTATTTTACAGGTCTGAAACCTGGTAATCCACATTACAATAAAAGACAACATGGAGAGAGGTGATGTCCCTGTGTGGCCTGTAAATCTGCCGAGATACCACCAAACTGCACTACCATTACTGCCACTTGGTCTGGCGGTATTACTGCCGGATTACAAGTGATGGTAGGCAGTGTTAGTCCCCATTAATTGGAGTCCAGAGGACTCCATGGTGGATTTCAGCAGTATTACGGCTGATAGTAATTTTGCTGGTGGTAATATCCCAAATTGTTCTATTTTGGACGGTATGGTGGAGGAAATACCTCCAGCTTCTTGCTGGAGGATTTTCCTCCACCTTTGCCCTCAAACTCATAATTGGGCGGTGCGATAATGTGGCTCTATACGGTATTACCAGTGTTGCCAGTCAGAACTCATTTACCTTAGCAATGTATTCAGTTCTCTGTTTTTTGTCCTGACACTTAAAATGTGCGATTTGCGTTACAAGCTGTGTGCCGCAGACTGCTTCCACTCTAAGCGGTGGAGAAGTTAGGACTGTGGGGACTGAGACGGCAGGACTTTTCAACCTTTGACACAAGGAGCCTTCACTGAGTCTTGGAGGGGCATCACCTCCCACGGGATATGGTACAGTATAATTAACTCATTGCTTTCTAACACTGGTTCCTCTACGTCAGCCTCTTGCTGACATAGAAGGGTTTATAGCTGTTCAGTGGGCATTCAGTGGTTAAGATCTATGCTGGCCTGGCATCTTGTGATAAACGGCAGCTATTAATCTTAAATGTGTTGCCATTGCAAGTCTCACTTCTCCCACAGCAACAGCAGAGCCCGCTTGCCAGTGCCTGATAATCCCAAAATTCTCTGTAATTTTATGCAAAGCTGCATTTTATTTTTATAAGGTTATTTTACTCACTGAATGCTGATCAAGTGTTTTAAGTCTGGACTTTATTAACTGGGTGCTTGTAATTGCAGCACAAGCACTGTTTACAATCTAAACTAAAGGTGTGTTTACAATGTTGATTGTTCCAAAATACATCTCCTAGTGTGCTGCTTTGGGTCAGGTGGCCCCCTTTAAGCTGTACACAATGATACATTGTCTGGTTGACATACTATGTGATTTGTGTATTTTATAAAGGAAACTAAGACCACTAGAACTCACCACCCCAGAAACTCCCAATCCCACCTTTGGGGGCATTCCTGTGGACATGGGAACACAGAGGAAAGAATGAATAAAAACGTATTCACCTTCAAGAGGAAGCTAGACCTTTGCAAAAGAATAGTTGGAGCTGGGCAAGCCACCTAGCAACATTAAGGTCCAGCTTTGATGAATACTTCCCTGAAGTAAATGCTGGCATTAATGACTGGGTGATGCCCAGGAAGAGCTGATTGAGGTTCAGTCGGACACTACTCTGCAATCTGAATTTAGGAACATTGCAGTGGGTGAATTTTGACTGAAGGTAATCCTGGAGTATCCTACATTGGCATGGTCTGCTATACAGTCGCTCTTACCCTTACTACTTGTGCGAAATAGGCTTTTCAGCATTGGCTTTTTTACTGACTCCTTCATTTTTTGAATAAGGGGTGTTTCAAGTGAATTTTGAAAACCCGGAAAGTGGGAGTTTTTAAAACATGGAGACAACCATGGCTACAACATTTAGACGTGAGTGCTTCCATCAGTCCCAAACATCACCTGTGTGCAGGGTGAGCCTGGCTAACTGCTTTTTAACATTGTACACTACTTTACCAGAATTTCTGGTAAACTACAATGTTAAAAGCAGTTAACACTCTTCCCCCCCCCCAAGTCTGAAACCACACTTGATTGCATTATACTTCAGCCAGGATTGCATTATACTTAAGCCAGGATTGCATTATACTTCAGTAGCACATCTGATGTGTCCACTGAAAGTTTTAAGATTAAGCTACATCCCTAACTCTATCTGGTTACCCAGAGCTAACATCTTAGCAAATGTCACTTGTGGCTGGCCAATCTACAGCAGCACTATTGTAAGTTTGAATTGTTGATGTTTTACTGAACTATGGCACCACACACGCCTTGCTTGGTACTTTTTAATCGGGAAACATCTTTACTTCTCGTTTCCCTTGAATTGGGAACTTTTTTTTTTTTTGGTGGTGGTGGTGGTACTCCACCTTGCAGCTGTACCTTCTGTTTAGCAAGCATTTCATTCTCCCATCCTAGTTGTGTTGCTGGACGATTATAGAGTGGTGGAGTATGGGCAGTGATGTGTTACTGGAATGCAAGTCGAAGGCTTAAATCTCCTTCTTTCTTGACTTTAGTGTATGCAGTGCATGCTAGCCGATGTTTCCACTGTTCTGCGCTGCGTGCGCCAACACCTGCCCCCCGCGCGCTGTTGCACCAAGTTGGCGACTACATGCAAATTTGTGGTCATTTAACTGCCAGTGATGTCACTTCCTGTATTTGGGCCCCCCCCGGGAAATTCATAAGTCGGCTCCCCTGCCTGTCAGAACAACTGCATGGTTCAAAATGTTGCTCCCTACAAGGCAGTGGCGTGACCAGACTCTTTTGACTGGGGTGGCCCAAGTGGGGCACTGAGTTATGCAGGGGTGGCATGAAGTACAAGCGCACACACACACACATCACAGTTTAGGATAATAGGGATGCACATGGGGCGGCCACTCAAATTCCAGGGGTAGCACATGCCACCCCAGGCCACTTCCTGCACATGCCAATGCTGCCAAATGATGCTCCGCATAGTGCCTCTCCAGGCTAGGGTGCCCTCTTTAAATGCAACAAATAGGAAGTTTACATGAGTCTCGTAACCGATTTACCGTGCTTTCTCAATTTCACTAGTTCCCTGTAAGTACTAGAAAACTGACCACAGGGGTTTGCACTCATCCCCAGGAGCATTAAGTGTTTGCCCTTTTCTGATCAGTGCTATTCTTTGTTGTTTCCACAATGACTCTAAAGCCTGGGTCTGAAACCTTTGGCGCTACAGCATGTTTTGGACTACAACTCCCGTCAGCCCTAGCCAGTATAGTAATTGTGAATTATCATGGGAGGTATAAGCCAAAACATCAGGTGAGCCAAATGTTGCAGCCCACTTCCCTAAAGGCATGCAAACTATCACACACTCCATCCCTTCCCCTCATTGCATTTCTGAACTGTACACATATTTTATGGGAATTTAAACACCCACCCTTGCCCTTTTCCTTCCTCTACTGCCTCCACCTATTCTCTCTGAGACCAACATTTGGCTACCCCTGGCGGGTGCATAGTATGCTCAATCAGGACAAACCTCAGAGGTGTTAGACCCCTATGTTGGTGAATGGCACACTGTTAAAACCTCTTAACATAACACATACATTCTATGTAAAAACATCAGCCAAAAATGGGCTGGTGCAACAATTTCAGCCACTTTGTTTTCCCAAGCCTTGCACCAGGAGTCACATTTGTGGATGTTAGGGCCAAAATGGTGGCACCTCATGCCCATCTGCTGCTACCACTCTAGACAGCTCACTAGAAATACCCTTTCTCTCCTCTACCTCACTCTCTACTTGCGGCGTCCCTCAGGGCTCTATCCTCTCGTTGTGGCTTTTCAACATTAACCTTGCCCCTCTTGCCCACTTGATCTCCACCTTCTCTCCTCTTTTCCAGTGTTATGCTGATGGCACACAGCTCTCCTTTTAGCTTCCCTCCCCCTCCTCCTCTTCCTCTCTCATTCCGGACTGTCTGATACTGACTGCTATTCAGGCATGGTGTGCTGCTAACGATCTCTGCCTTAACACCAGCAACACTGAGATCCTTCTCCTTGGGACTCCTGCCCCCTCGTTCCCGCCTACTCTCTGGCTGCCCTCCCTGGGCCTCCTCCCCTCACCCCACCCTCATGTGTGGCTAAAAACGTGGGTGTTACGTTCAACTCCTCTCTCTCCTTCTCACCTCATATCACTGACCTTGCCAAGAAGTGCCATTTTCAGCTTCACCACCTCAGAGGCATCCTCCCTTTCCTCACCTTCCCCCATACATTCAATGTCTGCAGAGCTCTGTTTCTCTCCAGACTTGATTACTGCCACAGCCTGTTCCTTAATCTGCATCTTTCCTCCCTCCGCCATCTTCAACTAATCCAGAATAGGACTGCAAGATTTATCTTTGGCCTCAAGCCCAGGGACTGCATCTCGCCTGCCCCAAAACCTCTCCACTGATTCCTGGTGGTTGCAAGAATCAAATCCAAGATCCTTTGCATCATCCATAAGGCTTTTTGGGTCCTGGAAACTCACTAAATCCAACTCTCTTTCCCCAAATACCTCACGGCTAGAGTCCTTTGGCCCTCCAGCTCCAACTCTCTGTAGATCAGGCGTTTCTCCAAGCAGAGAGTGGGGGTAAATCTCTTTCTTTGGCAGGAGCTTCCCTCTAGAACGGCCTCTCTGCCCCTCCCTGACTGGAGACGGATCTCCTTACATTCCGGCAGAAACTCAAGACCTTCCTATTCTCCTCTTCCTTCCCTCTCCCCCACCCTTGTTAGTCTCTACCTGCGACCACATCTGGTTGCCTGTGTCCCTTATGAGCCTTACTAGGGCCAGGCCCTTCTTCGACCAGTCTTCCCCCAGGCCCCTTTTACCATCATTTGCCCTCGGGGTCCCATCCCCGACTAGCCTACTGAGGCCCCCCAGTTCCAGAGGCACTTGCCCAGTCCTTGGAGCCCCCTCCCTCCTGCACTTTTCCCTCTTCCCCTATCTCTATCCCATCCCTTCACCCTGATCTGCCCCCTCCTCCTGCACTTCTTGTTACTGCACTTGCACATTCCAAATGTCATAAGTCCCAGTAGGACCCATATTGTTATTTTCTTCTCTGTCCCCCATCCCCTCTTCTGCTTTGTGGTGCCTGGAAACACTTTTTTGCTGAATAGGCGCCATACAAATGTCCATAAAATAAAATAATATAATTATTGTAGTACTGACTTTGGCTAACAGGATGCCAAGATCTAAACATTCCCAAACTTCTCTAGTGAAGCCAGCAAAGTAACCATAGACAGCCCTAGACCCCTGCACTGATTGTGACCTCACAGATCACTTCACAATGGATATTGCATCACCATCATCTTCATCACGTGCGCAGCCAGTCCCCACTGAGCTGATGATGGGGAACCGGCCAATACTGGCACTTGATCTAGAAGAGAGCTGAATGCAGTTGACTGTTGCTCCACCAACCACTGGGCTCATGTTTGTTGATGGTCTTAGTTGGCTAGGTTATTGCCACAGCCTCTTTCACACCTTAAAACGTTTCAGTTCCCACTCGGCGTTGCCACAACCAAGTGTAGAAGCATTTCTTCCACCAGGTCCTGCCTGAGCTGGATACTGCAGCCTCTCTCTACATTAACCCTTTGTGCTCTCTGATACTGCATGTCTAAGTGCAGGAAGGATCAAGGCTCTCCTCTTTACTGTGTCGGGCCAGCACTTCTTCTGCAGTCGCTGCAGCTTTCTCACATGCCCTTCAGAGTACAACCATGGACGTTGGCAGGGGTGGACTGGCCTATAGGGAACTCTGGAGATTTCCCGGTAGGCCTCTTTTGTGTTTTATTTCCAAATGCTCTCATAGGAAAAGGGTTGGGCTTGCTGAAAATGTGTAATATGGTGCCACTTTGAAAATAATTTCCAAGGCCTTTTTTGGTTCGCAGTCCCCCCCTGGACATTGGCCCTCAGCACTCCTATAGAATTGCCCCTTCCATAGGTCCGGGAAATTGTGAACAGCCGCTTCACACCTGCAAATATGGAAGGAGGATAATTATATGTAATTCAGGTATGAAAATGGAAGAATATAGTACAACAGCCCCTCTGGCTCTTGAAAAACTAAAGTTAGCACCTGTACATTTCTTCACAAAAAGTTTACCCATAACAGAAATACATTAAGAAACCAACAGAGGACATCAGGAGGCAGATAGTTACTCCCCATTACGCGTTTTGTGGTATTCTGACAGCAAATCTACCAGAATATCGCCAGCTATAATTTTGCCGATGGTAATTCTGCAGATTTGTGGCAGTGAAGCATTGCATTTACCTCCAGCTGTTTGCTGGATGTGAATTATCAACTTTACCTCTGAACTTGTAGGACAGCGGTGCTGTAATGTGGCGGTAACTAAATTACCACTCCGCTACTGCTGTTTTTGACCACACCGCCATACTTGTAATGAGGCCTCTCTAGGTAAAGGGTGCCAGTTTGCCCTAAGGCTCTTCATGTGCCCTTGTCAAGTCATTGCATGTCCTGTCAGCTCAGAAAGATGGCAGTAGCACAGTTTACATCACACCATACAATACAAATTCATATTAAAAAGTCAAAAATATGAAGCTTATGCTTTAAGTTACAAGATATCTGTAAACAATGGTCACATCCTTTGGAGGAAAGTGGAGCTCTTGCTGGGCTCAACATATCTTGTTGCTCCAAGTGCCTTTATGTGAATATCTGCGTCATTATCTGCCCAGCAAGGCTGAGACACAGCAGAACAGAACAGTAAGCATCAGTTTAATATTAGAAAGGCAAATCTGGATGGTATTGAATTTTTATTTTAATGTTAAACCCAAAACTGGCAGAAGTAATCATTTATCAATGAGATTTGGTATGATAGTCTTGTGTAGCAAGTGTTTCGCACAGTGGTGAAAATAGTATAAAGCAATTTAGTGGGACGACGATAGGTGGCAACAGATGTGTGTCTATCTTGTGGGTGAGTGTGCTTCACTTTTGCTGTAGGGACAGTCCTATGCTTTGTACCTGAGAACATTAAGTGGCATAAGGGTCAGGATACCTGAAAAAATAGGCACAAGCTGGATCAACTACCTCAGTGACCAACAATGGGTGCATAAGCCTCAATCACACCACAGCAATGGGTAGTACTTACAAGGTCATTTTAAATTAATCAGAAATGGCATGGAGAGGACTGTTTACCATTGTGTGAATGGAGACCATGCATATGGCACATATGGCAGCAGTGCATGGTAAACATCCTACAAACATAAAATGATTTACCCTTGCCTGTAACCATTCCTTTCTGAGCTATTTTTATTTTTGTGACTTAATTGAAAGACTCTTTAAAGATGCACAAATGAACCTCAGCATCTACCTGGTGTGTCCTTTCTCTCTCTCTCTCTCTCCTGACGTGTGTAACGGAGGTCCCAAGTACAGCCTGCACTCCAACCGTCAATTTTGAAGTACCAGTAACGTTCACACCAAAGTAGGTGATGTACGAAGAGCAAATAAACCAGCAGAGAGCTGCAGTGGTGCTCTGTCCAGTACCTATCAGAAGAACCGCTCCCATTCAGGTACTGACACCTAAGAAAACCTGGACAGTAAAGTATCCATTGAGAAAACCATATCAACAAATGAAACGGAATGAGGATTGTCTGAGTACAGTTCCTGAAGAAGGGAACAATAATTACAGTTGAATAGGTTCAAAGACAAACTTATGCTCAAATTATACTCCTAAACCTTATCACCTTCTGCATGTATATAAAAGAGGAAACACTCTCTCATACTCTTTTTTTGGAATGAATCTTGTTTTTTTATATATTCAAAGTAGTGTAAATAAACATAAAATACATTTCAAGAGATATGACATCATACAGTATTTAAACAGAGGAATACAGACTAAAATATATATATTTACAACACACGGAACCAAAGCATTTCTTGGCACACCTGCCAATTTGTGTGTGTAAAACAAGCTCGAAATCAATCGCGGTATGTCAAAAGAAAACACATATTGTAGTGTACATCTCAACAATTCAATATTTTAACATCATACGCACTACCCCTAATTGCAGTGCAGTAACTCTGCTTGCTTCAAACAGAACTTTTTCTCTTCAGTATCCCCATGTGATGTTAAAATGTTGAATTGTTGAGATGTACACTACAATATGTGTTTTCCTTTGACATACCGCGATTGTTGTGTTTCCTCTTTTATATACATGCAGAAGGTGATAAGGTTTAGGAATATAATTTGAGCATAAGTTTGTCTTTGAACCTATTCAACTGTAATTATTGTTCCCTACAGAACCCACCTGAGTAGAATAGGCTCCCAACTAGGAGCCCAATCTTTGTTTCTCAGTTGCTGATGAAGGCAAAAAGGCTTTAAAGCAAGATGAATGGTGACGTCACAAGAACCCGAACTGACATATAGAAGGTATGATGATCTAAGAATTACAAAAGGGGATGAAACGCCATGTATAAGGGACATTGTGAACCTAAAGTGAAAGGACAATGTCAAATGTAAGAAGCTTATGCCATGAGCACGTCGAAGATATTCAGTTAGTTTACAGGTGTACATATGCTTGGAACCGCAAGAAAGCTAAGAAAACCATGTGACTTGATTGCTTAGAAGTAAGATAGATTGCGGCAAGCGCCACCTATACATGTCTACCTCAGTTGAAGCACTTTATATAAGTACACCTCCACTATGCACTAAGGCAGAATCAACCAAAGGTTACTGGAGGCCGCATGAGAAAAGTTTCATAGTTAACTAATCAAGAATAAAAGACAGAGGCGAAACTCAGACAGAGACACATCGTGCCAAAAAGTCAAGGTCGTACCAGCTAAAGTAGATCTACAGTAGCTACAATTAATGAAGCAAGGAACAGAATATCCTGCTCAGAAAGGTCAAGATAAGAAGCAGAAGGCAGGTGGTGGGCAAAACGAAAATCAAATGCACGAATTACATGGAGAATGAGGCGATTTTACAGTGCCTGAAACACGTGACCAACCAAACGAGAAGAAGGGGGACTTTCACACCTATGCATGGCGGTGTACCATGCGAAGATATCAGAACTTTTCCAGACAGAAATGCAGTCTCAAGGCCAACCACAGTGACATAATTGACACATGACCACTGAAGTGATGATTGATTGTAGCAATAATTGCAGAAAAGCCAAAGAGGCAAAATGAGTGCAGAAAAAATTGGCAAAATATGCCATTGACGGGGCTTTGATAACGAACACAGACGGATCGAACATACAGCAGGTCAATAATCAACAGCAGGTTAATCAGGGCAATAATGTGTTTTATCCCAGAGGGAGAGGATTTAGAGGAAGAGGATGGCAGAACAATCAGGGAGAATTTCAAAACATGCAAAATGGCAATCAGGATATGTCGAATGGGCAAATGATCAGACCACCGCCAATATGTTGGACTTGTGGGATGACAGGGCATCTAGCACACACATGCAGAAGTCAAGGCATGGTGCAAAGCAACCAAGGAGCAAGAGCAGGTATGGTGAATCTACCTGTGTTTTTACAGTAGGGGGAAATGTTGTTGCACAGAATCACACGGTGCAACAGCAAGCACCAGGAGCACAGCAAAGCTTGCAACCTCAGAACTTGATAAGTTTTCCACAAGGACAGTCTCAACAGTCGCCTATGCAACTGGTACAGACAGTAAGTGCAGGACAAGCTGCGAACTCCGGAATAAGAGCTAACACTGGTGATGGAGGAAATTCATTCACGCAAAATGGGACAAAGTTGTATATGTACTAGGACAGCTCACTGGGAACCCTGATGTGTTCTACCCTATCAGTGACACCAGACCCTCACCAGGAACCAAGGGTGGATGTCGTTATAGGGGATAAAGAATATTCCTTCTTAGTTGACACAGGTGCAACACGCTTGTGTATACGTGAAGGCAAGTTTTCCTTGTCCAGCGATGCTATAGATACTCAGGGATTCACAGGAGCAACAAGTTGTGTTCCTTTTACAGATACACTTCCAGTCTCTATAGGAGAATGTGATATGAATGTACCACTGCTATATTCAAGAAAAACCCAGTAAATATCTTGGGACGAGACCTAATGACAAAGTTAAACATGACAATCTTGTTCACAGAGAAGGGCATAATATGCTCAACTCTAGGAATGCACTATTTGAATGTATGCGAGATGATCAGAGCATAGGCGGGACAAACAGCTATGAGAGCTATCCCATTGGAGCCAGAAATATTTGCGTATGGAGTACGTGTACTAATGGCAGGGCTATCAGGCCTTGCAGACAAAACCATGAGGACCTCAGATGAATTTATATTTAGGCCAAGAATACCTATGCACGAGGAGAAGGGACAAGTATTTCCCTTGACGATACACACAGCTATAGTGCGAGAGAAAATGGCTTTGATCAATGGTTGCGATGATGAAGGCCAACAATGGTGCACAGTAATCGCCATTGAAGAAGGGCACAAATTGACTGACGTCACTGATGACGATCTGTTTGACGAGCAAGCAGATGGAGAAGACACAACAGTTGAGGTAAATCTCACTTTCTGGGTGCAAATGATCAAAAGGGAAGTGCCTCAGAGAATGATGTTAGCACAGAAACGTCCTGAATATTTTGAGGGTGACATGGCCCAGGTGCCTGTCTCAGTATGGACCACAGGTCCCTATGACTTAGGCCTATTGAAAGGAGTCGGAGAACTAAGGATTAAATTGAACCCAGGAGCAATTTTACCCAAAGTACGACAGTACCCCATGTCTAGGGAAGCAGACGAAGAAATTCTCAAGACAATTTCGGCTATGATTGAACAGGGCATCTTAGTGACGTCAGAGTCGTCATGCAATACCACAGTTTACCCTATCAAAAAATCCAAGGGGGGAGGGGTCCTGGAGACTAATTCAAGATTTACGCCTGATAAATGATATTGTAGAGGCAGAGTTCCCTTTAGTCCCTAACCCGGCCACAATCCTATGCAATATACCTGTTGAGGCAAAATATTTCATGGTGATTGACTTGAAGAATGTGTTTTTCTCAATCCTGTTGCACAAGACTCACAAGATTTGACACCATTTATATTCAGGCAGATGTCTCTGAAAAGCACAAGGTTGCCCCAAGGGTGCTACTGTGAGTCTCCTTCGATTTTTAACAGAGTCCTGCAAATGGACTTAAGCAATATTGCACTGGAGAGTGTTGCCTTGCAATATGTGGATGACATCCTATTTTGCAGCACGACAGAGGAAAGATGCAGACGCGATTCTGTTCAGCTAAAGGATATAAAGTTGACAAAGAAAAGTTACAATATTGTCAGCAAGAAGTGCTAGACATAGGCCAATTGATCTCACATGAGGGGAAAAGGGTTACCCCTGAAAGGGCTGGAGCCATACTGAACACAGCTAAGCCACACACGATAAAACACATGCAGAGTTTTTTAGGTCTTTGCAATTATATCCGGGCTTGGGTCTTTGACTACAGCTCATATATCAAACCCTTGCTACAGGCTCTAAAGAAGGCACAGGTGACGAAAGGGAAAATTGAATGGTCTGAGACCATGGAAAATGGGTTTGCAGAACTCAAGAGAGCCATTTGTACGGCACCAGTTTTAGGGATTACCAATTATGCAGAGGAATTCTACTTGTTTTCACACACAAATGGCAGCATTATGATGGCAGTGTTCACACAAAGAACCACATTGGGGTACACGCCCCTGGCATATTAGAGTGGGAATTTGGACCCAGTGATGAGAGGCCCCTTCCCTTGCAAACAAAGTTTGGCTGCCGCAGCGTTCGCCATACAGAAAGCAACAACCATTGTTATGGGATGCTTCATGCATGACATTGTACGTTGAGCACGCGCTATTTGCCATTCTAGAGAAACCAAAAGGCACGTTGACATCTCAGAGAGCTTCTGCTTATGAAGTAATCATATCAAATCCATTGATTAAGATAATTAAATGTAAAATATTGAACCCAGTTATGTTTATAGCAGAGCCAGTCACTGAAGGAGAGCCAATAAATGACTGCGTGAATTATGAAGAATTTTATGATGAGATTCCCAGAGTGAAAGGAAATGCATTGGCAGAAGGAGAAATTGTCTTCATTGACGGTTCCTCGAGAATCGATCAAAATGATGGGCAAAGATATACAGGCACTGCTGTGGTGAAGCACACAGCAAACAGAGAATTTCGAGTACTTATTAGTGCACGATTATCATCTCATTATTGAGCACAAGCTGCAGAATTATTGGCGTTGATACTCGCGATTGAGAATCACGCAGACCAGGAAGTAACGGTGTACAGTGACTCCGCCTATGTGACGTTGACAGTGCACACAGGCTTGGCGCCCTGGAAAAGGAGGGGTTACCTCCGAGCGGACGGCACGCCAGTGCAGCACGCAGCCCTATTGGATAGGCTCATTAAGGCACTACAGCTCCCAGTGGGCATAGCGGTCGTGAAATGCGCCTCCCACACGAAGGGGACACATTTTATCTCACAAGGAAATCAAGCAGCAGACACGGAGGCCAAGAGTATGACATCCAAAGATGAAACAATAATGAATGTGGAAATAACTGATGTAAATGAAAAAATGATTGTTGCACAAAGTGAACCTGAGAGCTATAATAACATGGGGCAGATCCAGTTAATGAAACAATAATGAATGTGGAAATAACTGATGTAAATGAAAAAATGATTGTTGCATGAAATGAACCTGAGAGCTATAATAACATGGGGCAGACCCAGTTAATGATACTCCAAGGGGAGGCACCACAGGAGGAGAAAAACCTATGGAAGTGGCAGGGGTGTTCTTTAAACCCCTCCGAAAGCTTGTGGTGACAAGACAGCACTGGTAAACCGGTAATGCCTATATCCCTGTTAAAATTAGCATTGGAGCAGTTGCACTATCCAGCGCACATGACAAAAGAGAGTCTTGCGTCAACGCTTGCTGAATACTGGTTCATACCGAATTTAGCAGAGTATGTTGCATTTTGTATGGTGAATTGTATAATCTGCCAGCAGGTCACGGCTGGGCTTCCACTAAAGGTAATTAGAGGAGTCATCCCAAGGCCCAATGGACCTTTTCAGCACTAGTATGTCGATTATGTCGATGTGATTCAAGTATGTAATGGGTACAGGTACTTAATTGTTGTGGTGTGTCCATTCTCTAGATGGATAGAAGCAGTTCCATGCACACACCCAGACTCTACCTGTGCGGCCAAATTTCTGGTGATAGAGGTATTTCCCAGGTGGGGGACTATGTGAAGTTATGATC
Organism: Ambystoma mexicanum; assembly: GCF_040938575.1. Taxonomy (NCBI): domain Eukaryota; kingdom Metazoa; phylum Chordata; class Amphibia; order Caudata; family Ambystomatidae; genus Ambystoma; species Ambystoma mexicanum. The sequence continues at coordinate 990,103,330 of NC_090927.1, read as the reverse complement.
AGATAATGGGGCTCACTTTGTTAACAAAGTCTTTGAACAGATCAGCTTGCTGCTTGGTATAAAGCACAAGTTCTCGTCGGCATATCACCCGCAAGGTAATGGGATATGTGAGAAGCTCAACAGCTTGTTAGAGGAAAGGATAGCCAAGTTGAAGCTTACTCTAAGAAAGGGATGGTTACACTGCCTTCCATGGGCACTGTAGGCACTCAGAAACCAGCCTGGTTCTGACCATCATCTTACGCCGCATGAAATAGCAACAGGCAGAAGGCTGCACACTCCCTTGACACCCCGAGACAGAGCTAGAAGCGATGCCCAGCCAACAGGAGAAATCTTAGGATCTGAAATTAAAAATTACTTGAATTGCATGACATCTTGTCTTACTGTAATTTCAGGCCGGCTTCAGTGACGACGAAAAGGGTGCAGGGCAGCACAGAACACAGAAGGAGATACTACTGCAAATGCAGTTCAGAGTTTATGTGAACCATCAATCTTCCCTGGAGACACGGTCCTGGTGAAGAATCATACGAGAAAGAAGTGGGACGAGCCAAGGTTCAACGGTCCCTTCACAGTTGAGGACGTCACTCCCTCTGCAGTCAAGCTACAAGGAAGAAGAGATTGGATCTTTCTGGGTGACATCAAACCATACATCGGAGAAGGCCCCCTGCCCGCAACCCAATGCGTAGAGACTACAGATGACGTGGAAGAACCACAGCACGTGCAGACGAGATCCATGACGAGGAAGAAGGACGCATGACCAGCAAGGAGAAAGAACTTTTGTTCAAAGTTGTGGTTTAATTTTGGACATTTCCTCTGAGCAAAAGGGGATAAGGACATAACAAACGGACACTCTGTGCATCCTAGTTGCAGGGTGAAGAAGAGAATTATATGCATAAGCCACAACAGAGGTTATTAACTTTGAACTTTGGACTGAGCCACACTAAAGCCTTGATAAGAAAAGGATATGCCACATTTTTATCGAGGACACACAAATTGGAAGAAAATACAGTATCCGGATTCTTTCCAAACAGAAATATTGTTCGGACTCACTTATGGTGTCCCACAGTAGCGACATCACCAAAGATGTCCTGAGTTACTTTTACCTAGTCTTACGGTCATACCCGTCATTGGTGGGAAGGCTCACCAGCATCGTTGAATTTCTTCAAGATCCTGAAAACGAAAAGACAATAAGGAGGCTGCTCACTGTGATTGCCCAGCAGTTCTTCCTGCTTCCAGAATACAGAGAGGAAAAAACAAATGCCCCAAGCAGAGGAAGAAGTGAATAGACTTATCAACCTACTGTTCTTTCGCTTAATTGAAGACTGTCCAGATCTTGTCAGGAGAAACACAGACGTTTTGACATTTCTTTGGGACCCAGCAAACACAGAACGTTTAAGTATAATCCTGAATGGAATTGTCATCAAAGTTGTTCTCTACACACATTGAGATTGCAGAACCTGTTCACAGTGAGTGAGGGCCAAACAGTTCCAAACTTTAGCAAAGGCAGGACAAATGTCCCTGTCACCAGAAGATAGCAGATTGGCAAGCAACGTCTTCTTTTGTCTAATAGAGGATTTTCCAAAACTTGTGGGGAGACCTGCCGATGTTGACGTCCTCACATTCATCAGAGACCCAGCTAACTCTACACAGATGGGCATGCTCTTGCATGGTACAGTGATGCAGGTCGTACTTTCTAACCATAAACAGAACTATCTGAGAAGATTTTAACTTTCCACCAAGGGACAGATTGAGAAGGTATTGCCAGAGACTTCACTCTTGTTATACTGACAAGGACGACATGTCTCCTGGAGTGAAACAAATAAGAGGCATTGAATGGGAACTTTTGTACTTTGAACATGCACAGTAAAGAGACTTGCTGAATTTATTACCTGGGTTTGACATTTTTTCATATACAGAAAAGAGAACTGTATCCAGAGACGATAGACAATCCATTGTCCAGGCAAAGAAGGACAATTGTTTCAGTACCTGCAACCCACAAGCAGAAACGGCAGAATCCAGAGATAATACTGTCTAGATGATCGAGATTGGGGAACCAAAGTAGTAATTTTGTCATCCCTCAGGAGGAGAGACCCTCGTACTATTCCAGAAATAAATGCTGTAGATTAACCTATACAGGAATCATGTACCTATGCATTGTATTCATCATTGTTTTACTGTCACTGACGATTAGAACTGCAGTTTTTATTGGTGCACAAAGTGTTTTCCGATTGCAGTGCACCCACTTAATGATGTACACATGAAACCCATGAAGGCACTCAGACCTTACATAGTCATTCCACTCCCTAGAAGGGCTGATGGCAAAATGAGTGAACTTGAGATGGATGTGACTAGCAATGACACATGCACATTTATGGTAACAAACCAATTGAAAACCCGGAGACAGGGTCAGCAGAGTAAGAATGAAAGAAGGTTACTGACAACCACAGGCATGCAAACGATGAATGCACACACACCAGGTCTAGTGTCAATAATTGCAGAACCACATGCCAAAGAAGACGGGAAGGCTGGACAGCCAACAATGAGAAGCTCTACTATAAGCGAAGCTAAAAGCCAAATGAAGACAGCTGAACTAGTGAAGAGACAAAAGGAGTTGGAAAGGAAGCCAAAAGTTCTAAAACAACATTAATGAACACCCCTGATCCAGCACCGAAAGAGGCAAGTGCAAGCCCAGAGAAAATCTCACAAGCACAGATGATAGCAGAATCAATATGGTTGTTCATAACCAGAGCCAAGAAAATACAAGAGGACAAGGAAAGAATCGCCAGCCTTTCCTCTACTTAACTGGCACAGATGAAGATGCCTGCACCCTGGATTGGGATACCTGAGAATCCTTGAGCAAGAAGAAGCTATACGGACACATTCAAGGATGTAGTTTTAGCAAACTACATGAAAATCTTGAGAATAAAGAGAAGCATACAAGGAGATGACAGCGAGCTAACCTACTACTTGGACAGCACAGCACATTTGGGAAATAACATATGATACCAACATATGAAAGAAGTTTGAAGACGAAATTCAGAGGGGGAATGCTTCGTTTGTGCACTCCTACCTTACAGCATGGGGAAGTCAAAGATCTTTGTAGCTGTAGAAATAGATATCCAGACAGCACACTGTCTATCACACGTAGCAATGTGCAAGACCAGAGGCTAGTTCATGGGAAATTATGCCTCACTGAAATTGGCAACTGAAGCAACTGATACAAATGAAGATGATTATGTCCAGGACATAAAGACAAGAAACAATGGAAAGATAAAACACACTGTGATCAAATATGAGAAGCCTGGAGTTAAAGGAGCAGAAATCAGAAGAGAAGAAAATCACAAACTAAACGTTCAAGTGAAGATGCCAGAAGATGCTTGAATGTGGAAGAACAAAGGCCAAAGGCAAATTTGGGGAACAGTGCTTTCACCAGACGGATTGGAGAAAGGAGTGGTGATATGCAGAGCATGGATGGTCTTCGGTCACTACGAGCCCACCCTCAACATGGTGCGAAATGGATGCAGGCCATTGTGGTTGAAGCTTGCAAAACTGCTAACATGGGTCGAAGACAGAGGAGGACCCTTGCAGATAGTGCCATTGCAGAGTCCAAAACTCTGTTTCAGGAATAATGGCACAAGGACGATGAGGGAGAATCAGAACTGTGGACGAGTTTTTGAAGCTTCAGGAATGATACACGGTACTGCAGTTATCATGGATCACTATTGGCGATGTGGATTCAAAGCATACATCAGACTGCCGAAAAACTGGGGAGGTATATGTACAATAGTGAATGTCCATGTTCCAGCGTTGGTGATTCCGAAAAGTGAGCTGAATATTAACAGTTTCCCGAAAGCAGATGTTCACCTGAGGAAGAAGAGATCTGTGGAATTGATGAACCGAATGAAGCGAGAAAATTACTTTTCTGCCAAGTCAATAGAAGCTTTTGATGTCACCCCTTATGAACATAGGCTGTTTAGTCAGACTTCCTCAGTGTTCACGACAATTTTCATGCCAAGAATTCAGGTTGGAGCAAACACTAAATGGTTGCAGATAACCAGATGGGAGTTATTGCAGACCATCAACATAACCATAAAGGGATTCAACGCAATCAAGGAAGAGCTAAGAGTGATTCGACTAATGACTCTCCAGAACAGATATGTCCTTGACATGATCACAGCCATCGATGGAGGTGTTTGTGCAAAAATTGGAGAATCATGTTGCACTTTCATACCTTCTCACGATGAGGAAAATGGAACTCTCACAGAGGCCATAGGTATGCTGACAAAACTACAGAACCAAATGATTTAGGAAACTGACGAAGTGCACTATGACAGTTCGTTTGGATCACTTTTCTCATGGGTTCCGCAATGGATGGCAGATGCATTCAAATTCCTAGGAGCCCTGCTAGTGATGATATTGCTAAGATTCTGTGTTAGCAAGACAATAATCTCTCAGTGTCGGAAAACTGCGAAAAAGGCCATAGGGATGAAAATCATGATTGATGTCGAACCAGGATGGAAGCCCAAAGACCTGACTGATGAAGAAATAAAATACTTTCTGAAAGCCATCATTCATGCACCAGAAGGAACAACGTTTCGATATCCCAGGAAACATAGAAATTATGTGGGAAGATGGATCTATTGCAGCCCAAATGGGCAGTGCCAACTAATGACGTGGAACAAAGATGAACACGTAAGAACAGCAGGAAGTCTAAAAGGAATCATGAAGATATGGACCCCACAGAGACATTTCTTCAGATCATCATGTATGGACCCAGAAGAGGAAGTAAAAATTTACCCAGAGGATGAAGTAAAAGTGAATACAGAAGATCCAAAGAAGATGGATAGAAAGAAAGAAATTAAAGTGGTCGATGAATCATCCAGAGGGGGGAGTGTTTCGGAGGTCCCAAATACAGCCCACACTCCAACCGTCTATTTTTAAGTACCAGGAACGTTCACGCCAAAGTATGTGACGTACAAACAGCAAATAAACCAGCAGAGAGCTGCAGTGGGGCTCTGTCCAGTACCTAACAGAAGAACCGCACCCATTGAGGACCGACACCTAAGAAAACCTGGACAGTAAATTATCCAAAAAGGAAGACGAATGGTGACGTCACAAGAACCCGGACTGACTCACATATAGAAGGTATGATGACCTGCGAGCTAAAAAAGGAGACAAAACGCCATGGATAAGGGACATCGTGAACCTAAAGTTCAACTAACACCGTACACCAGTAATATTGCCTAACCTAGCATGTAATTAACTACTACTGTTCATGTAATGTAACCTCTATGCATATCATGCCATCTTATCCACCAAGCTGCCTGTAACCTTTAAGCTAAGCTGCTGCATTGAGGCCAATACGCACTCCACTATGTATATTTTTTCATTGTAACCACTAAGCTAGGCTGCTGCCTTTGTAACCACCATGCACGCTACTTCCTTGTAACCAGCAAGTCTACTGTCAAAGCGCCACGATGCCTCAGGGCTGCTCTGCGCTTTATAAATGCTAATAAATAAATAAATAAATAAAAAAAGGACAATGACAAATGTAAGGAGTTTATGCCATGAGCACGGCGAAGAAATTCAGTTAGTTTACATGTGTACATATGCTTGGAACCGCAAGAAAGCTAAGAAGTAGTGCAGCTTCCTATGCTTAGTAGTAAGATAGATTGCGACAAGCGCCACCTATACATTTCTACCTCAGTTGAAGCACTTTATATAAGTATACTTTCACTACGCATAAAGGCAGAATCAACCAAATGTTACTGGAGGCCGCATGAGAAGAGTTTCATAGTTAACTAATCAAGTATAAAAGACAGACGAAACTCAGACAGAGATAAATCGTGCCAAAAAGTCAAGGTCGTACCAGCTAAAGTAGACCTACAGTAGCTGCAATTAATGAAGTAAGGAACAGAGTATCCTGCTCAGAAAAGTCAAGATAAGAAGCAGAAGGCAGGTGGTGGGCAAAATGAAAATCAAATGTACGAATTACATGGAGAATGAGGCGATTTTACCGTGCCTGAAACACGTGACCAGCCAAGCGAGAAGAAGCGGGACTTCACACCTATGCATGGCGGTTTGCCATGCGAAGATATCAGAACTTTTCCAGACAGAGATGCAGTCTCAAGGCCAACCACAGTGAAATAATTGACACATGACCACTGAAGTGATGATTGGAGAAAGGCTGGGGGAGCTAACGTGCACCCTGCACCTGGCCGACCATTCTGCATGCTGCTAGGCAAAGTAGAAAGGTATGAGTAGGGTTGGTGCCAACCCAATCATAATAGACCAAGTCATCTAGGGTCCTATACTTAGTAGAACCAATGGGACGTTGTACTTTTAGTGATGCCTACAGTAGCCATTTTTAAGGTAGGGCTTAGATGCCCCACCTGACAGTGTTTACCCAATCCCCTCACTCCGTTACCATACACAGATATAGTACCTATATTAAAGTTACCTTCCTAGAACCAATAGAATTGCATGCAACATTTTAAGCATTATACGTCAGTGATGACGAGTTTTTAGTATAAATGTTGTGTTTTTTATGAAGTTCGTTGGAGTTGTGAAGCGAGAAGGAAGATCTAGCAACCGCTGATATTCATGAGACTTCCCGTTTTTTGTACTTATCATTAAACAGACTCTCTTTTGCCAAACCATTGAGTTGTTCTTATTGATTTGATGCTAGAGTATTAATCTGCATCCCCATCTATCTCACAGGTGCTGCTACTCATCTTAAAGTGCTATTGGGCAACCCCCAGCTATATGGGTCAGTTGGGGTCCTAGTACACACGTGCACTCTCAATCTCCAATGCTAGATGTGTTTGAGCAGTGACTGAGGTGCTTGAGAGCAACATTTGGATTTATTGCTCTTTTGTGTCACCAGAACAGCCATTACCATCCACACTACTTACCACTATTTTGGCCCCAAATATCTTTGAAGAAAGGCTGATACAGCTGCGCGAGACATGATCAATTGTTTCAGCACTAGGTGTCTCCTTGTCAATCAAGGATACTCTTTGTCATACGAAAGGGCCTGCACATGAGTCCTCTCTCCCCAATGTTGAAACTAGGCTCTAATGTGCTCCTGCAGGCACCACTAAAACAGCATTGCCAAAGCATAGATTAGAACTCAACTAGGAAGCCAGCAGCTTCTGAAGCTGTTGGTTCCATCCTTCCCAATAATCTAATCTAATATTCTCTTCCCTTCCCTTCCCTTCCCTTCCCTTCCCTTCCCTTCCCTTCCCTTCCCTTTGAATAGAGTCAGTTGAATGTGTAGTCATCGTGTTGGCCCCTCCCCCGTCCGGATGCTACAGGAATGGCAGGGGCACATCATTTATGATCTCTGACTCCTCCCCACAACCATACCGCAGGTTTGAGAGACAGTACTCACTGAGACAACCCTACCAACCCTACCTCGCAGGGATCGCAGAAGAGCCAAACTTGCAAGCCACGGAGGATGTGATCATGCTCTGACAAGGGTGATGAAAGCAAATGACATCAATGCTGAGCACTGAAACATGTAGGAGTATTAGACACGAAGCACATACACATCCACCAAGAAGATACACAAACAATGGGTCAAATTGCACTTAGACACGAAGAACATGCTTGCATCCACTAGGTTAGAAAACATATACTCTCTCTATGCAGAAATGCAAGACTCACAAGAATATTGTTGTGTCTTATCCAAGATACACTCGAAGCCAGTGGTGAGATGCACTCTTCTTTATTCTGCTGCCAACAACCCTGCGCTCCATCCGCTATCCAACTTGAACCGTCTCTCCCTCACGAGCCTTCCATTCACCCTTCCATCACCAACACTCCACATTTCACCATACACGCACACTGGAGCGGAGCGCAGGACACTGCACATCTCCCCTCTTCCCAACCTAGCAATACAAAACTACAAAATTTAGAACAAGGCATTAAAACCTCAAACAAAAAAAAACATGTAAACACTTCTTAACGTCAAAGGAGTAAATTCTTCACCATCGGTCCATGACATAGAGCCTCATTACAAATCAGGCGGTCCGGAAATAACGGTGGCGGTAAACCCGCCGCCACCGTTGTTTCCGAACCGCCTGATCCCGACTCCTGCAGGCGGGAGGTGATGTTCCCGCCAGGTCTGACCTGACAGGTTTAACACCGCCCGCCTGCAGGCGGACGAGGAAACACCGGCAGCATTACGAGATGCTGCCAGTGTTTCCATGATCCCCATTCCCATTGAGTCCGATAGGTCTCAATGGGAATGGGGATTAACACCATTCCGCCTCCATGATTCCCGGGAAACTGGGGTTGTAATGCCCTGGTAATTCCGGGAATCACTGAGGCGGAATGGTAATACGAGTCTGCCGGTAACCAGGTGGTTTTACCACCTCGGTTACCGCCGGACTCGTAATGAGGCCCCTAGTCTCTTAACCATGCCGGGGGTCTCCTGACCCTTCCTCTCGAGAATCCTTTATCCAAAGTCATATTATTCTCCTCTTGTTCACTAGAACCATTGCAATTCTCTCTTCTTCTCCACCAACACTCTTCCATCATGTCCTCATCAAACAAGTCATTACCATTTTTCTTTACTTCCTCACCTTCCTCAGCACCATGGTCACTCATTGCCATCAAATAGGTAGTTAGAGAGAATCATCAGTCACATATATTTCACATAGAGTCATAAATATTTCATTGCACAAAGTATCATTTTATTCAATAGACAAGTATCTCGAAACTTAAAAAACAACAGGACCTTCTGTTGTCACACAAATTATGAAATGCTAAAATGTCTTCTAAAATACAGACAATTAATCATGACAAAAATGCCTGGATAAGGTAGGATAATTTGTATACAATTTACATTCTTAGTCAGTATCAACTTTAGAAGCTTTTGCCATCTCAATGTTGTCAAATCCTATAATTAGGTTGTTAATTATACCCCAGTAGAAGACTTTACTATGGCAGAAAACTCGACATGTTTCAGTTCTCTTGCGTTATTCTAGGAACTTTCGTCAGGAGATGTGTCACTATATAATTGTTAATACAATAAAAACAAACAAACGGTAATATAGCATCAGTTTAAGACAGTTTCAACCCTTGTTTTCAATGGAAATTCATTGATTCTTTATTGAAGATGTGGCTGTTGATAGAGAAACAAGAGAAAAGGAGAAAAAAGTGAGCTATCATTGCTCTAATTCTTCTCAATATTTAAATTATACCTGGACTAGGCAAGGGATTTTAGTTACCTGGTCTAGTATGTGGAGAAGGTATTAAGAAGATGAGATCCTGAATCAAGCACAAAATCCATCCACAGTCAAAGAGAAGAACAGGCAATTGTTCTAATTAGGCATGTAATGTAAATTTAAAATATTTAGCACTCTGCTATCTGTACCTTTATCACCCCAGATTTGCACCGGTCTCGAGGCTTGTAAAGATAAATGAACTACATACCAGCTTTTTTTGGTAAAGGGATTCTTATTCTTTTCTGATGTCGCCTTCTGTTGATTTCAAGCAGGATTCCTAAATTTGCGGAAGGATTTTTCTGGTATCAGGCTTATTGATCTTGCTAAGTTAAGGGTTGCCTCGCTATTTGCAAGGTATTGTCCACTAACCACACTGATACAGGATTACCTGTCTATCTGTCTTTTTCTTCTGCATTACAGACACAATAATGCAGATTAAAATGCACGGCAAGTGAGAAAAGTGTAAATCTCACGAAGACTGTCCACCCGCAAATCAGAGGAAACTTCTCTATTATTCTAGAAGTCTCACCCCCCAAACAACGGGAAATATTAGAGGTAAACTATAATGCATGCTAACAAACACAAAATCTGAACGCTCATAACTAAAAGGGTGGAGCATTAACGATTTAAAAAAAAGCTCAAGTGATGAACTTCAAAATGGCAATGACAGAGTAAACTCGATCATTGCATTACAGATACCCCCAAGTGGACAATACCTTGCACATAGCGAGGCAACCCTTAATTTAGCAAGATCGCTAAGCCAGATACCAGAAAATTCCTTCCTTAAATTTAGGAATCCCGCTTGAAATCAACGGAAATAACAGAGGTAAGCCATTCGATTAACTAGCTATACCATCAGAATTAGTGAAATAATTAAGAGATCGGATAACCCACATTCCAACTTGCGGTTTTGCTTATAAAGGTCTGTATAGTCTGTAGTTACAGACAGAATACACCATTGATTGTTCAACGTCACACCAAAACAACAAGGTGACATCAGAAAAGAATAAGAATCCCTTTACCAAAAAAAGCTGGTAAGCAGTTCATTTATCTTTACAATCATCGAGACTGGTGCGTATCTGGGGTGATAAAGGTACAGATAGCAGAGTGCTAAATATTTGTAAATATACATTACAGGCCAAATTAGAACAATTTCCTGTTCTTCTCTTTGACCGTGGATGCATTTTCCTGCTTGATTCAGGATCTCATCTTCTTAATATCTTCTCCACGTACAACACCAGGTAACTAAAATCCCTTGCCTAGTGCAGATATAATTTAAATATTGAAAAGAATTAGAGCAATGATAGCTCACTTTTTTCTCCTTTCTCTTGTTTCTCTATCAACAGCCACATCTTCAATAACGAATCAATGAATTTCCATTGAAAACAAGGGTTGAAACTATCTTCAACTGATGCTATTACCGTTTGTTTTATTTTATTACCAATTATATTGTGACACATCTCCTGACGAAAGATTCCTAGAATAACGCAAAAGAACTGAAACATGTCGAGTTTTCTGCCCCAGTAAAGTCTTCTACTGGAGTATAATTAACAACCTAACTATAGGATTTGACAACATTGAGATGGCAAAAGCTTCTAAAGTTACCACCTACTAAGAATGTAAATTGTACACAAATTATCCTACTTTATCTAGGCTTTTTTGTCACGATTAATTGTCTGTATTTTAGAAGACATTTTAGCATTTAATAATTTGTGTGACAACAGAAGGTCCTGTTGTTTTTTAAGTTTTGAGATTCTTGTCTATAGAATAAAATTATACTTTGTATAATGAAATATTTATGAATCTATGTGAAATAGATGTGACTGTTGATTCTCCCTAACCACCTCTTTGTTTACTCGAGTACTACATTCCCAAAGAAGAGGTAGAGTTAACCACCTAGATGGTTATTTTTGGGGTTTCCCCTTTATGTAAAGTGTTCTATAGTGGCTATCAGTCACGGGAACCTACACTATAGTGGAGACCTGCTATCTGCCCCTTGGCTACCCCCCATTTGCACCGAAGTACTTTTCAAAATAACTCCCTTTCTTGCATCCTAATAGCGGACTTCACCGTTGTATGTATGGATGAAGACAAAACTTTAGGGTATAGTGATGATCAAGCTACGGCCCTCATGAACGCGATTTCTATAATCAACAATAGCGGGCTAGAACTGAATCAAAATCAAAACAACGAATGGGACGAAATTATTCAATTATGAAAAAGATTAATTAGAACGGACTACACAGAGCTATAATGTTATAATCTCTAAAAAATAAAGCACTCCCACAAGGTTTAACAGTTCCTAATGAACCCCGTCTGTTCCTAGATAGTCCTAAATTTAAGCTCCAATGGAGCTACACAGCAAATCGCTGTGGCCGCGCCTAGCCGATTCTAATTATAGATTCAGCAAAACAAGTAGCTCAAAAAATAGAAATTGATTAGAAAAAACTAGAAGAAGATATCAAAAAAGTTATATTATTAGACAACGTAAAAAAAGACTAGAGGAAATTGAAAAAGAAATGAAAGAGTTCAAACAAAATAACACCTTAGAATGCATTCAGCGCCTTAAAAAAGATCTAACGAAATACACTCATGAGTAGGCTTACCGCGATACAAAAGAGAGATACAAAACAACAGGCACCCAATTTAACGGTACCAATAATCAAAATCGAAGGGTCTGTTTTCGAGCTACCTCGTTTAGCTCCAGTAATGACATTAGTGATCCAGATATTACAGCTACTGGGAGCTCTACACCGTCTACTCTAGAGGGCGAGGGAACACCAAAAGAGGACGGGGTAACCAGAGCAATCCTTCTAGGATTTTTTTATGTCAAGGTGTTGTAAATAGCGTCACGAGAACGCTGTGTACCTGTTCGTCCGGTTGGGTTCCTTGATGATGAGGCCAGGCTGTCAGATGATCCGGATAGGTGTGACAGATGGCGCGGGGAACCAGCCCAACACCAGCCCGAATAGAACCGGATTGGAGGTGAGCCGGCTCCCAACGCCACGGGTAGGCTCACCCCTGATTGAGTGGCGTCAGGACAGTGCAAGCACTGGCAGGGGGAGCCTCTGAGTAGATAGTCCGGGTCCTTAGTGGGATTCCGATGGAAAGCAGGTCCGGGGACTGGAAACAGCACGGTCCCTCCAGGGACGAAGGCAAGGAAGCAACAAGAGCAGGCTGGTAAGGAGAGGAGCACGGAACAAGTGGGGAAGGACTCAGAGCGAGTAGAGACCAGGAAGGACAGAGCGGGGACCTGAACCAAGGAGGGAGAGCGGAACCACTGGAGCAGGAAGGACGAAGAGAGACGGAGAAGGAGAAAGGCAGGGGTCCCCCAGGTAGAACAAGGAAGGTGGAAGGCAGGGGTTCCCCAGGCAGGACAAGGAAGGTGGAAGGCAACAGGCAACGGGAATGCAAGGCAAGGCAGCAAAGACACGATCCAAACAAACCGCGTTGAGACGCGGTTTGGAAAAGGATCAGGGCTCCTTAAATAAGCCCGCCAGGACCTGGGAGGCTTGCAACGCAAGCCGTGCCGTTTCCCAGGCATCGGGCACCCCACAACGAGGCTTGAGCCGCATACCCTCCGGAATCGAGCATCCTGCGCACTGCGCATGCGCGAAGGGCAGAGAGCGGGCGCCCGCGCATGCGCAATGTAGTGCGCGTAGGAGACCCGGAAGTGCCCGGGACCCAGGACGCCCCCGGACCCCGAAGCCGAAAACGAGGATACAGCCTCCAGTACGGGGAGCGCCGTAGCGGGTAAGGAGACCCCAGGACGGGCAGCGTGACACTATGCCCCCTCCCAGAAAGGCCCGGGGCCCCAGGTTTCCAGGGAAAACGAAGGAAAAATTCACAAATAAGCCGGGGAGCGTGCACATTATAGTGCGGCTCCCAAGTGCGATCACAAGCGGGATAATCCTTCCAATCCATCAAGAATTGGAGCACACCCCGACGAATCCGTGAATCACAGATCTCCCGAACCTCAAACTCAGGAACCCCCCGTGCCAGAACAGAGGAGGGCCGAGGACCAGAGCGTCGAAAGACATCTTTCACATAGGGCTTCAGAAGGGAGACATGGAAGACAGGGTGTATCCTCCAAGTGTGGGGCAGCACCAATCGAAAAGCCACTGAGGACAAACGTTTGGCAATCTTGAAAGGCCCATAGAACCTGGGTGCCAATTTAGTGGGTAGATTACGAATTGGTAGATTCTTGGAAGACAACCAAACCAGATCTCCCACCTGGAGATCGGGTTCCGTGGTTCGGCCCCTATCAGCCTGCTCCTTCATGCGCTCACGTGTCTCCGCAAGGGTTCTCCGGGCCAGGACATGTTGCTTCTGAATCTTGAAGACCAAGTGATCCGCAGACGGAACAGAGCTGGGCACCACAGGTGAGAAAGGAACCAGCTTGGGATGTTGTCCAGCTGAGCATAGAAAAGGACTGATGCCGGTGGCAGCATGGGCCGCATTGTTATAGGAAACTTCTGCCAAGTCCAGGTACTGAAGCCAGTTTGCCTGAGTGGCATTGGCATAGCAACGTAAGTATTGCTCCAGGGTTTGGTTCGTCCTTTCGGTCTGACCATTGGTGTGCGGGTAATAGCCTGAGCTCAAGGCTCTGTGGATACCTAAATGACTACACAACTGACGCCAGAAAGAGGAAAGGAACTGTGAACCACGATCAGAGATGATCTTCTCAGGGAGTCCATGTAACCGATAAATGTTGTGTAGAAATGCCAAAGCCATCTGGGAGGAAGTCGGGATCTTCATGAAGGGAATGAAATGTGCATATTTAGTGAAACAATCCACAACCACCATGACACAAGTGTGATCTGCAGAGGGCGGAAGCTCAACAATGAAGTCGGTGGCGATGGTATGCCAAGGGTAGGGAGGAGTTTCAGTAGGCTTAAGTAGTCCCAAAGGCCTTCTTCTGGGTGTCTTCGTTTGAGCACAGATAGGACAGCTTTCCACAAATGACTTTACATCATTGGCCCATCCAGGCCACCAGAATTGTCTGGAGATCAGCTCCTGGGTAGCCTTGATACCACGATGACCAGCTACTTGAGAATCGTGGAAACCATGGAGAATGTCCAAGCGAAGGGCAGTCGAAGGTATGTATAACCGGTTCAGGAAGAACAGAAACCCGTCGCGTTCGCAGATCTGGGGTTTCCTTAGCAGATCGACACGTTCCGGATCCCTCAACGTCTCTTGTATGATCTTCTGGAGATGCGGAGCTAAGGTTAGTAGAAAGTGTTTGGGCGATATCATAGGCGTGTCCAAACCGGCTCCCACTTCTTCCTTGTCCAAGGATCGAGATAAGGCATCAGCCTTCTGGTTCTGGGAGCTAGGGATGTATGTGATTTTGAAATCAAAGTGAGAGAAGAAGAAGGCCCATCGGGCTTGGCGAGCAGTGCGACACTGCAATGTTCGTAGGAACTGCAAGTTGCGATGGTCGGTACGTACTTCTACAGGGAAACGACCACCAAGTAAATGATGCCTCCATTCTTCAAACGCCGTCTTGATGGCCAAAAGTTCCTTTTCGATGACTGCGTAGTTCAGCTCACTAGAGGTGAGTTTCCGGGAGTAATAGGCCACAGGGTGTTCATCGCCAGATGTAGGATGTTTTTGCAGTAGGACCGCTCCAACAGCGAAGTTGGAGGCATCTGCTTCGATGACATATGGCATCTCATCGTTAGGATGTCGCAAAACAGGAGCTGTACTAAACGCTGTCTTCAAGCACTCAAAAGCTGTCGATGCTTCTTGATCCCAAAGAAAAGGTATCTTAACACTGGTCAGACGTGTCAACGGGGCCGTGACCTGTGAAAACAGCGGGATAAAGCGCCGATAGAAATTGGCGAAACCCAAAAACCGCTGAAGGGATTTCAAATCATGTGGTTGTTTCCAGTTCTGAATAGCCTTTACTTTGCCCGAATCCATGTGTATACCTGCATTGCTGATTACGTATCCCAGGAACTCCCTGCTATTCCGATGAAACGAGCATTTTTCGGCTTTGGCGTACAGGTGATTACGTGACAAACGTAACAGTACTTCACGGACATGCAAGACATGTTCCTTCAGATCGTCTGAGAAGATCAGGATGTCGTCTAGGTAAACCCAGACCGAGATGCCAACCAAATCGCCGAACACGTTGTCCATAAAACGTTGGAAGACAGCTGGGGCGTTACACAACCCGAAGGGCATTACCCTGTATTCGTAGTGCCCAAAGGGTGTTTTAAATGCCGTCTTCCACTCGTCGCCTTCTTTGATTCTAACCAGGTGGTAGGCTCCCCGGAGATCCAACTTAGTGAAGATATTGGCAGAACGTAGTGACTCCATGATGTTCCGAATCAAAGGTAATGGGTACCTGTCCTTGAGTGTTATGTCATTCAATTGACGGTAATCGATACAGGGCCGCAGGGTCCCCTCTTTCTTTTTGACAAAGAACAACGGGAAACCGGCGGAGGATTTGGAGGGTACGATGTAACCCTTCTTAGAACAATCATCCAGATACTCCCGGAGTACTTGTTTTTCAGACTGAGTCAGAGAGTATAATTTCCCATGAGGAATCACAGCACCAGGGATCAGGTCTATGGGACAGTCAAATGTCCGATGAGGAGGAAGAGGTATTTCACTGGGTTCCGAAAACACTGTACAAAGGTCGGCGTAAACATTCGGAATCTGGGACAGGGAACAAACGGCAGATGAGTCCTCTCCCGGGATTAGAGGGATCAAGGTTGTAGACTTCAAGGAGGTGTTGTGGCAGCAACATTCACGGAGGCAAAAGGCAGAAACAAATCTCAAAGAACGGGACTCCCAATCGATCGTAGGATTGTGTCGCAAAAGCCAAGGCAGTCCCAAAACCACAGGATACGACGGTGACTTGATGACGTCGAGGGCAATCTTTTCTTCATGCCCCTTGACCTGTAACAGCATGCCTATGGTATGCAACCGAATGGGACCGGAAGCTAAGGGTGTACCATTGATGACCTCTACTGGTATAACCGTTCTTCTGGTGAATAAGGGCATACCAAGGTTGATGGCGAATGCCTCATCAATATAGTTTCCGGAGGCCCCGCAATCCAATAGACCATGGACATCAATCGTCTTATCAAGCCACTTCAAAGTGATCTCTAGAGTCATCAAGACGGCAGGCTGCATAGGGGGCAGTTGTAACCCAGGGCTGGAAAGGTCTGAAAGCAAGAAAGGACCTGTCGTAGCCTTTCCCTTAGACGACAGGTCTTCTAGTTTCCCCCTTTCTTGATAGGACGTAGAGGGCAGGTTCCCAGAAAATGTCCAGCGCCTCCGCAACATAAACACAGTCGCAGTCTTCTTCTGCGCTTCTTCTCCTCTTCCGATAATGGGCCCCTTACAGCTCCCAGTTGCATTGGTTCTTGGGTAGAATCCGAAGGTGCTGATATCCCCGTAGGAAGAGTCAGTGGTCTGAGGTTTCCCTTCTCAAACCGTCGTCTCTCTCCTTTTCTCTCGGTCAACCTCTGGTCTATCCTCAGAACTTGTTCGATAAGTTTCTGTAGATCATCTGGTTCTGGTATGTGCAACAATTCATCTTTGTATTCCTCCCTTAATCCCCGGCGAAACAAGGTCTTTTGTGTTACCTCTGGCCATAAGGATTCAGCTGCCAATTGGCGGAAACGACTGATGTAAGAGATGATGTCGGTATTGGCTTGTTGCAGATCCATCAGTTGGTTCTGTGCTGCTGAGGCCAGATTGGGGGATTGAAACACATCCAAGAATGCTTTCTCGAAGGCTAAAAAATCATCCAGGATAGGGTTATTAGTAACGACCAAAGGAGTTGCCCAGGCAAGCGCGTTACCAGTTAAGTTACCCAATATATATCCGATCTTGGCTTTGTCATTGGTAAAGTGAGATGAACGGAAGAGAAAGTGTATGCGGCAATGATTACAGAATTCACCCACACGACGGGGATCTCCATCGAACTTGATGGGAGCTGTGTGAGCCATGGGACCTTCAGGTTGTGGAATGGCACCAACGTTCTGTGTCACCATTTGGCGCAAGGCTACATTTTCCTGACGGAGTGCCGCCATCTCGGCACGAAGCGTTTGAAGTTTGTTACGAAGACCCGGATCCTCTTCCATCGTAGAGTCCAAGGTGTCAGAAGACAGGCGTCTCAATCTGTTGTAAATAGCGTCACGAGAACGCTGTGTACCTGTTCGTCCGGTTGGGTTCCTTGATGATGAGGCCAGGCTGTCAGATGATCCGGATAGGTGTGACAGATGGCGCGGGGAACCAGCCCAACACCAGCCCGAATAGAACCGGATTGGAGGTGAGCCGGCTCCCAACGCCACGGGTAGGCGCACCCCTGATTGAGTGGCGTCAGGACAGTGCAAGCACTGGCAGGGGGAGCCTCTGAGTAGATAGTCCGGGTCCTTAGTGGGATTCCGATGGAAAGCAGGTCCGGGGACTGGAAACAGCACGGTCCCTCCAGGGACGAAGGCAAGGAAGCAACAAGAGCAGGCTGGTAAGGAGAGGAGCACGGAACAAGTGGGGAAGGACTCAGAGCGAGTAGAGACCAGGAAGGACAGAGCGGGGACCTGAACCAAGGAGGGAGAGCGGAACCACTGGAGCAGGAAGGACGGAGAGAGACGGAGAAGGAGAAAGGCAGGGGTCCCCCAGGTAGAACAAGGAAGGTGGAAGGCAGGGGTTCCCCAGGCAGGACAAGGAAGGTGGAAGGCAACAGGCAACGGGAATGCAAGGCAAGGCAGCAAAGACACGATCCGAACAAACCGCGTTGAGACGCGGTTTGGAAAAGGATCAGGGCTCCTTAAATAAGCCCGCCAGGACCTGGGAGGCTTGCAACGCAAGCCGTGCCGTTTCCCAGGCATCGGGCACCCCACAACGAGGCTTGAGCCGCATACCCTCCGGAATCGAGCATCCTGCGCACTGCGCATGCGCGAAGGGCAGAGAGCGGGCGCCCGCGCATGCGCAATGTAGTTCGCGTAGGAGACCCGGAAGTGCCCGGGACCCAGGACGCCCCCGGACCCCGAAGCCGAAAACGAGGATACAGCCTCCAGGACGGGGAGCGCCGTAGCGGGTAAGGAGACCCCAGGACGGGCGGCGTGACACTAGGCCCCAACAGGGGCAATTGGAACAGCAATCAACGCCAAACACGAAGCAGCAATCACTTGTAGTGAATTTATCTAAATAGAAACCCACATTAACAGAACAACAAGTCCTGAATAAAGGTTTGGGTTTTGTAATCGCCAAAAAACACAATCCCTTTCTTTTTCGCAATGATTTTTATAACCTAATGCGAAAAATGTACCTAAAAGAATTCTTTGTGGAGAAAATGAATGATAGTTAGGAGCCACAGAACACTAACCCCACAGGACTAAGAAATCTGTCTCAGTTCTGTCCTCCAAGTCATACCCACTCACCAGAATCTGCCATTTTTGAAAAACGAGTACTAGCAGAAGTAGAGAAACTCGAAAAGAAAAACACCTCTTTCTTTCACAATTTAAATCAGGATGAAGTAGAGGCATTAAATTCCCTTTTGAAAAATGAGACCATCATCATAAAAAGGGCAGAGAAGGGAGGAGGCATCGTAATACTGGACAAAAATGAATACATGAACGAATGCCTGACTCAGTTAAACAACACCAAGTACTATAAAAAACTGACGGAAAATCCTGCAAATGATCTACTGAAAGTAACAAAAGCAAAAGAACGAGGCTGGATAAGTAGACAAGAAAGTGAATTTCTTATCAACATGGACTCCACAACCCCAACATTCAATTGTCTTCCAAAGATTCACAAAACACTGTTGAATCCACCCGGCAGACTCATCGTAGCGAGGATAAACTAAATCCTGGAACCCCTCTCCAAATTTGCCGATCACTACCTAAAAAACTATGTGGGCCTAATGAAATCATACGTGAAGGACACAAAAGAAGTGATCAAACGTTTCGAAAACCAACCATATAATGTGACCAGCTAATTTCTAATAACCTTAGACATTGTATCCCTCTATAGGAACATACCTCAATGTGAAACCCTGGAAACTATCGAAGAAATTCTTCTAACACGCATACACCAAGACCCTGTGCCAAATTCATTTATTCTATGGTGTATAGAGGTATTCCTGACCAGAAATTTCTTCGAATTCCAAGGTAATTTCTACCAACAAACCAAGGGGACAGCAATGGGGGCCAGGCAGGCTCCAAGTTTGGCCAAACTATATGTTGAGTTCTTCGAGAAAAAGTTTATTTATACATCTCACCCCTTTGAACCACGTCTAATGTCCTGGGCATGATGCATAGATGACATTATAGTGATCTGGCAAGGTACACATGTCGAAGCAACCAACTTCCTGACCTGGCTGAATCAATGCAACCGACATCTACAGTTCACCATAACCATCAAGAAGGAGGAAATTAATTTCCTATATCAAATTTTTTTTCATCATGAAGACCACCTCCTGGTAAAACCGTACCACAAAAGCACCAATAATAACTCCCTCTTACACTACCATAGACACCACGTGAAACACCTGAAGGACAATCTGCCCTACAGGCAGTTTCTATGAGTAAAAAGAAACGGTAGTACGAAGGAAGCTCATGAAGAAGAGGCCATGGTCCAATCTAATAAGTTAAAAGACAGAGAATTCCCAACAAACATCAAAAAAGCCTCTAAAAGAGCATATAACAACAACCACAAAGCTCTCCTAGAGGACAAGATCAGAAAACCCATAGATGACAGAACAGTGAGCGTCAATACCTTCACCCATTTGAGCCTTACCATCAGCAACATTGTCCGAAAACAATGGAAGATCTTTGAGAAATCATCCATTAAACTTCCATGTCCCTTATTTGCATACAGAAAGTCCATGCCTCATTCCGAGGTTCGCGTTAAATTTCTGACTTTACTGGCATGGCGGAAATACCGTATCCGCGTTGGTAGCAGGGCGTAATTAGCACCATATTCCGACCTCGCGGGCACGAGCTTTCTGCCATGCCGGTAAACCCCCTAGCGCCATACCGGTAAAGGGCGCGTCAAACCCCTTACCGACAACAACCGAGTCGTAACTAACACCATCGCCCTCCACGTAGTGCGTAAATAGCGGTGCCCGTAATTAACGATGACCGTAAATTACGGGCACCGGTAAAAACCGTAGACGGAAATTACATCATCGAACAGGAACGGGAAGCATCATGGCGGCCATCTTTAAAATCACAATCCATTGCAATCCTCTCCATACAGGACTTGTGGGCATATTGTGATAGGCAAAATAGACTCCAGAGACCAGCATCATGCCAAAAGCATTAAAAAAGGGTACTGCACGCATCAGGAAGGAGAAATTCTCCCAGGATGAGCTCCAGGTACTCGTCGATACTCTGCATGAACATGCTGAGATTGTTTTCAGCAGCGACATGCGCAGGCCCACCATCCTCAGGAAGAAGGAGATATGGGAGCTGGTCTCGCAGAGGGTGAGCGCTGTCGGAAACACCCCCCGCAGAACGACGCATTGCCGCAAACGCTGGGGTGACCTCCGTCTGAGGGTGCGGGCCATCCTCTCAGCAAACCGCAATCTGGCCCTAGAGACAGGAGGAGGCCCAGCCTCACCCATAAAAATGATGCCCTGGGAGGAAACATGTGCGGAGATGATGGGCACAGAAGCCATCGAAGGTGTCGGCGATATGGATTGCAGTGATCCTTCATCAGCTGACGCAGGTGAGTGCCATGAGTGTAAACAGTACATGCATCCCTAATGCAAGTCATCGCCAAGGGCTGGTCAATCAGTCACATCATGTTTGGGTAAACCCCCCCCTCCAATGATGCCGTAACAACTGGGACTCAGGATGATGTCACGTGCAAGGCTGACACCCATATTGGGCATGCCACACAAAAAGCTGGTCAATGTCAGTCACCACAGTACTCCGCCAACATGAGTGACCCTGCCGACAGTATGCTTTTCCCATCCAAGCAAAGATCACAGTCCCACTCAGCACCCAAATGTCACCAAAACGCTGCTATTCCATCGTAATACCATTGTGTGGAAGTAATTCTGACCCCCAGATCATTGCTCATGCCGTCTCTCTCTTGCCCCCCACAGGCACCGGTCATGAAAGTGAGGACCAGGAAGGCCCCCGGACAAGTACCTCCCGGGGCACAGGCAGGGGACAGCGCACACCTGCAAGCAGGAAGAAGGCACATGCCACACCACCTGCCCCAGCAACCCCCATGGAGGGTACACAACCCCCATCCGCGGCCCTGGACATGCCTGCAGTTCTGCGGGACACATGCCCCACGCTGCACCATGAGGAATCGAGTGCATCAGGGGAGAATGCTGCCATGTGCATGCTCGATGTGCCAGGCAGCACATCACCAAACACCATTGACAACGTGGAGGAGCCCAATGACTATGTACAGAGCCCAGGCACTCCCTCGTACAGCCAGGTTGCCCATAGCGACCCTGGGTCGAATGATGGCCCATGGCTCACAGGCGAAGGGGATACACCTGTCTGTCATGAGCCCACTTCCCCTGCAGGAAGTCCTGAAAGTCCTGCAGGCACAACAACACGAAGCCTGCCGACCACATCGCCCACATCGGCTGCAGAAACAGTGCACCTCACGGGCATGATAGAGGACTTTCTCCGGGACAACCGGGAATCAGGGTTGGTGCTTCATAATGACCTTCAGGCTCTGGGCGAGATCATCAGTACCAGCACAAACCGCATCTGTGAGATGCTTGGCAGGATTGCTGATGCCCTGGAGGCAGCACCCCCCAGACCACAGCCCCAGCAGGAGGTGCCACCCTCCCAGAGCTCCTCTGCGCAGACCAGCCCGGTCCGTAGGTCACTGCGCACGATGCGCCGGAATGGAAGGGATGCCCCAGGCTCTGGCAGTGCCCATTGACCGTGCAGCCACACACATGTGGCCAATGCTGCACTGATGGGAACATTGTGGGGTTGTTGTGGGGGGAGGGGGAGGGGGTTGAGGGTGTGTGTGGGAGTTGGGGGGAAGGGTGAGGGGGTTGAGGGTGTGTGTGGGAGTTGGGGGGAGTGGGAGGGGGTTGAGGGTGTGTGTGGGAGTTGGGGGGAGGGGAGGGGAGTGAGGGTGAAGGATCTGTTCTACACGTTTGGACATCATCATACAATACACAGTTTGGTCTATCCTACAATACAGAGTGGACATTCATTATTGTGCATGTGTCTTTTAATGTCTCACAGTGCATGTAGTACATGTATCCCCACACCCAGTGCCCAATGCCCTGTCATCCTCACCCCCTTTGCTGACTTGTAATTCAGAAATATTGCTCGATCAATGCTTGTCGCACGGAACGTCACTCCCGTGCATCGGCACCGTGTTGCTGTTCTGCCATTCCTTCCTCCACCTCCTCTTCATCTGGTGGTAGCAGTCCCACGTCAGGGGGCAGTGGCACGTTCCGACGGATGCACATGTTGTGCAGCATTACATATGCCATGGTGATCTTGGACACCTTCTCGTGGCTGTAGATGAGGGCCCCACCTGACCGGCTGAGGCAACAGAATCGTGCCTTCAGAAGGCCGAAGGCCTGCTCTATGACCACCCGTGTACGGGTATGAGATCTATTATAGTCCTCCTCGTGCCTGTTTTGGGGGTTGCGGACCGGGGTCATAAGCCACGGTTTCAAAGGGTAGCCAGCATCACCTGCATGAGAGTGGAATGAAGTTAAGTGTTAGTACATTCATGGTGGAGAACTGTGCTAGTCTTACATTGCAGCGGGTGATGACTGGCCATGCACACATGTCCCTGGATACAGTCAACCCATTACTGGTCCGGCCATATGTGCTGGCCAATGGAATGATGGAGGGGGTAGCTTCTCCCTGATGGGTCATGGTGCGCACTCATGTCTTGTTGCATGTGCATCGTTTATGCTTGCAGCAGTGTTGGACTGCATTAATTGATGACTTGCGTAAGACCTGCTGTAAGGGTGTGTTGGTAGTAGTTGGTAGCATACCCTTCATTCAGCACTGATCCCTATCATGGTGATTGGCAGCTATCCTATGGAGGTGCCGAACCAGTCACATGCAGTAGGATCCCTGTTAGACTAACCTCTATGCACTCCCATGGATGACTGTCCTTTGTGTTGAGATGCAGGAGTCAGCGACATGGTGCTATTACACTGCATGGTGCACGATGACCTTACGGTGTGTAAGGTCCACCGATGTGTGGTGCATGTGTCGTGGTCTTTGGCCAGTGTAACTGTTTGTCAGGTACCATTAGGTGTTGGCTCGTATTCACAACTGTGTGGTTAGGTGGTAATGTGGCCTGCCACTTGTCATGGGGCACAGTGTTCTGTGAGGTGCACAACGTACAATGGCGTTGACATTCCCTCCCGGGTGGAGTATGCATCCCCCCCCACTTTCCCTCCCGGGTGGAGTATGCATCCCCCCCCCCACTTTCCCTCCCGGGTGGAGTATGCATCTCCTCCACCCCCTTTCACAGTGGGGTATGCTGACAACCTACTCAGAGCCCCAATGCACTGCCATGGCCCATTACGGTTACTCACCAAGCAGCCAGGTACGTTGTCCGGCATGTCGGTCCATGTAGCCTGGTAGTGTTGAGTTCCGCAGGACCAAGGAGTCATGAGTTGATCCGGGGTACCGAGCATTGCATTGTGTGATGGCTTTACTGGCATTACACACCATCTGGACGTTGATGGAGTGGTATTGCTTGCGGTTGCGATACGGCACCTCCATGGCATGAGGAACCACCAATTCTACGTGGGTGCAGTCGAGGGCACCTATGCAATTTGGCATGCCTGCAAGTGCATGGAAGGCAGCTTTGGTATCATATATCTCCTGTGGAGTCCGGGGGAGGCATATGTAGTCCCTTCTGTGCTTGAGGAGGGCATCCAGCACTTGGTTGAGTATTCGGGAAAATATTGGCTGTGAAATGCCATGCATGTGCCCCACTGTATGCTGGTAGGTTCCTGTGGCAAGGAAGTGGAGCACGGACACTACCTTTAGTAGAGGGGGGATGGCAGTGCTGATTTCTATGAGGCTCACTATGTCGGTATGTATCAGGGCCACTATGGTGGTTATGGTGTCCCAGTCAAGCTGGTACAGGGTGTGGATCTGCTCTGGTGTGAGGTTGAAGGGGATGGCTTTGATGTGTGGAATTGGGGGCTGCCGACATGGTAATGGTGGCTGCACCGGTAGGGCATGCTGGCCCTGTCTCACCCTCCTTCTCCTCCTGTGTATCCTCTGTGGTGGGGGCTGTGGTTGCTGTGGTTGCTGTTGTTGCTGTTGTCGTAGTTGCTGCCTTGCAAGCAGGGCCTCCAGCTCCAGGAATGCTGCTACAATTGGTATCATCTTGGTGTGGGAGGGGGTGTGGTGTGTGGGTGTGCTCCTTTTGTGCTGTGCCAGACTCTATTGCCTCCACCTGTGCTGATTGGCCTGTTCCTCTTCCAAACACTGATCATGGTTGTTAACACCTTCCCCGTGATGCCGGTATTAACGCCATGGCGGTAAGGTACTTTGCGCCCTTGTGGAGGTCGTTATTTCCGTGTTCGCTTTGCTTGGAATCGGAGATGGTTTACGCCTTCCCGTTATTTCCGCGATGGTGTGTCGGGCGCGCGACACTGGTCCGCTATTTACGCCATCGTAGTTTACGGTGGCGTAAATAACGGTGTGGCGAGTCAGAATGGCCAGTAACGGTAAAGGAAGTCGTTATTCCTTTACCGGCCTCATTTTTCCCTTAACGCCGGACTCGGAATGATTGGGAATCGAGTCAGTAGTAGCAAATTAAGAGTGAAACAATCGGATCCAGAAAACCTCACCATAACGTGGGGTCTAAGTCCACTTATAGCTCATCACCCATGTGGACACTGTTCAGTGTGTAAACTCACCACTAAATCAAAAGAAATAGACAGAGGTTTAGAAAAACCTTGGCAACAGACCCATTTTTCGAATTGCAATTCAGAGTACATGTTCTATATGATCACGTGCCCTTGCAAATGGAAATACATGGGTAAAACTATCAGGAAAATAAAAACCTGCATTATAGAGCACAGAAGATGCATAAAAAATAAAACCGCAATGGACCCTATGGTAAAACACTTTTTGGAGCACAATCGCACATGCAAAGAACTCAGTTGGATAGTCCTACTGACCATGAAAGGTAATGAAATTAACAAAAAGAAAAAAACACTCTTAGAAAAGGAACAAAAACTCATCTTCCTCACTAAGAGCGATAAGGAAGTCCTTAATTAAGCCATTGAGTGGCATAATATCTGATACCACGAGGGAGAATCGTACTATTCTTGCCTATAGAATAACAATGAACACTAAGTGTATTCACTGTACATAACAACATAGGCTAGATTCAAAAGCTTGCCTTAATCGTGACAACAGATGAGTGATGCTTCGGAACATGACACTGATATTGCTGTGTGGGCATTCCGTTTGTATACGACTCATTCTGGAAGACCACTAACAAAAAGAGAAACCTTAACCAGAAGATATGCAGGCCAATTCATAGAATTCAGCGCAGAAGTAGCACAAGCGCCTGGCGCAGAGAGGGAGCATGCGCCACGCATGGGACAGGCGCAGCGCAAAACAGCATTTTGGTGCACCGTGAATTCATGGATTTCCCGAGCCATTTGCAGCCGTGGTGCAGCGAAAATCCAGCAGAGCCAGTAACACCCCCAAGAACGACCCTTGCGGCAGAAAAAGCCATACAAATCCCCATACGGAGCAAATGGCCACGCTAACCCTGGATCAGCATACAGCCCCCGTACACAGTATTCACTGAAAAACAGCACGTACCCCGCTCGCGGCAGCCAAATCGTGTGAAAAGTACCTTGTGAAACCCCGCAAAATATTGTTCCAGGCTTGCGCCAGCAAAATCACATAAAAATCTACCCGCGCACCTGCTTGAATACGCATACCCCACTCGCGCCAGCCAAAACGTGTGAAAATCTACCCGCACACCGCCTTGAATATGTGTAACCCGCTTTCGCCATCCAAATCGTGTGAAAAAGACCTACTGTAACCCCATCAATACGCGTACCCTGCTCACGCCAGCCAAATCACGAGAAAACTCCTCGCGCCCCCCCCCTTGAATACACGTACCCCGCTTGCGCCAGCCAAAGCGTATGAAAATCTACCCGCGTACCCCCTTGAATACGCGTACCCTGCTCGCGCAAACAAAATCGTGTGAAAAATCCTTGCGCACCCCCTTCAATGCGCATAACCCGCTCCTGCCATCCAAATTGCGTGAAAAAGGCCTACCCTATCCCCATCAATACACGTACCCCGCTCGCGCCAGCCAAATCGCTTGAAAACTCCTTACGCACCCCTTTGAATACACATACCCCGCTCACGCCAGCCAAAATGCCTGAAAGTCTACCCGTGCACCCCATTGAATACGTGTACCCCAGTTGCGCAAACTAATTCATGTGAAAAGCGCCTCGCGTACCCCTGTGAACTCACGTACCACACTCGTGCATGCCGAAATACGTGAAAAATCCCTTGCGTGTTGGCAGCACTCGCGAACACACCCTGCAGGCAGCCCACACCACAAGGGTCCCCCATCACCCGCGAACAAACCCTGCAAGCAGCCAACACTACAAGGGCCCCTCCCCATCACCCATGACCATGGCCGCAAGCAGCCCACATCACAAGGGATCCCCCATCACCCGTGACCATGGACGCAGGCAGCATGCACCACAAGGGACCCCCATCACCCGTGACAATAGCCGCAGGCAGCCCACACCACAAGGGACCCCCATCACCTGTGACCATGGCCACAGGCAGCCCACACCACAAAGGATCCCCATCACCCGCGAACACACAATGCAGGCAGCCAACACTACAAGGGCCCCTCCCTATCACCCATGACCATGGCCGCAGGCAGCCGACATCACAAGGGACACCCCATCACCTATGACCATGGCGGCAGGCAGCCCACACCACAAGGGACCCCCCATCACCTGTGAACACACCCTGCAGGAAGCCCGCACCCAAGGGTCACCCCATCACTGGTGACCATGGCCACAGGCAGCCCACACCACAAGGGCCCTCCCATCACCCCTGACCATGGCTGGAGGCAGCCCACACCACTTGGGACCCCCATCACCCGTGACCATGGCTGCAGGCAGCCCACACCACAAGAGGCCCCCATCACCCATGAGCATGGCCGCAGGCAGCACACACCACAAGGGACCCCCCCATCACCCATGACCATGGCTGCAGGCAGCCCACACCATAAGAGACCCCATCACCCATAACCATGGCCGCAGGCAGCCCACACCACTAGGGACCCCCCATCACCTGTGACCATGGCAGCAGGCAGCCCACACCACAAGGGCCCCCATCACCCGTGACCATGGCCGCAGGCAGCCCACACCACAAGGGACCCCCATCACCCACGAACACACCCTGCAGGCAGCCCACACCACAAGGGATCCCCCATCAACCGCAAACACACCCTTCAGGCAGCCCACACCACAAGCGCCCTCCATCACCCATGACCATGGCCACAGGCATCCCACACCACAAGGGCCCCCCATCACCCGTGACCATGGCAGCAGGCAGCCTACACCACAAGGGATCCCCTCATCAGCAAGACCATGGCCGAAGGCAGCCCACACCACATGGGCCCCCCATCACCTGTGACCATGGCCGCAGGCAGCCCACACCACAAGGGACCCCCCATCACCCGCAAACACACCCTGCAGGCAGCCCACACCACAAGAGACCCCCATCACCCGTGAACACACCCTGCAGGCAGCCCAAACCACAAGGGTCCCCCCATCACCCGCAAACACACCCTGCAGACAGCCCACACAACAAGGGCCCCCCATCACTCCTGACCACGGCCGCAGGCAGCCCACACAACAAGGGCCCCCCATTACCTGTGACCATGGCCACCAGCAGCCCACAACACCCGTGACCATGGCAGCAGGCATCCCACACCACAAGGGACCCCCATCACCCGCAAACACATCCTGCAGGCAGCCCACACCACAAGGGACCCTCCAATCACCCGTAAACACACCCTGCAGACAGCCCACACCACAAGGGCCCCCCATCACCCATGACCATGGCAGCAGGCAGCCCACACCACAAGGGACCCCCCCATCACCCGCGAACACATCCTGTAGGCAGCCCACACCACAAGGGACCCCCCAATCACCCGCAAACACACCCTGCAGGCAGCCCACACCACAAGGTCCCCCCATCACCCGCAAACACATCCTGCAGATAACCCACACCACAAGGGCCCCCGCATCACCTGTGACCATGGCCGCAGGCAGCCTACACCACAAGGGCCCCCCTTCACTTGTGACCATGGCTGCAGGCAGCCCACACCACAAGGAATCCCCCCATCAACCACGAACACACCCTGCAGGCATCCCACACCACAAGGGACCCCCCCATCACCCGTGAACACACCCTGCAGGCAGCCCACATCACAAGGTTCCCCCATCACCCATGACCATAGCCACTGGCAGCCCACACCACAAGGGCCCCCCATCCCCCGTGACCATGGCTGCAGGCAGCGCACACCACAAGGGCCTCCAATCACCTGTGACCATGGCTGCAGGCTGCCCAAACCACAAGGGTCTCCCCCATCACCTGCAAACACACCCTGCAGGCAGCCCACACCACAAGGGACCCCCCATCACCCGTGAACACACCCTGCAGGCAGCCCACAGCACAAGGGCCCCGCATCACCCATGACCATGGCCGCAGGCAGCCCACACCACAAGGGTCCCCCCCATCACCCGTGACCATGGCTGCGGGCAGCCCACACCAAAAGGGCCCCCATAACCCGTGACCATGGCCACAGGCAGCCCACACCACAATCACCTCCGAACACGCCCTGCAGGCAGCCCACACCACAAGTCCCCCCCATCACCCGCAAACACACCCTGCAGACAGCCCACACCACAAGGGCTCCCCCCATCACCCACGACCATGGCCGCAGGCAGCCCACACCACAAGGGTCCCTCCCATCACCCGTGACCATGGCCACAGGCAGCCCCCACCACAAGGGACCACCCCATCACCCGTCATCATGGCCGCAGACAGCCCCCACCACAAGGGACCCCCCATCACCCGCGAACACACCCTGCAGACAGCCCACACCACAAGGGTCCCCCCATCACCCATGACCATGGCCGCAGACAGCCCACACAACAAGGGATCCCCATCAGCCAAGACCATGGCCACAGGCAGCCCACATGGCACCATAAACCACATGCAGGCCCCGACTCATGTCCCCCCACCCCACCAGTGACGCCAACCTGCAGGCAGGCCCCGAAACATGTCCCCCCACCCCACCAGTGACGGCAACCTGCAGGCAGGCCCCGACAAGTCCCCCCACCCCACCAGTGACGCCAACCTATAGGCAGGCCCCAACTCATGTCCCCCCACCGCACCAGTGACGGCAACCTGCAGGTAGGTCCCCGACTCATGTTCCCCCACCCAGCAGTGACAGTAACCTGCAGGCAGGCCCCGACACATGTCCCCCAACCCCACCAGTGACGGCAACCTGCAGGCAGGCCCCAATTCATTTCCCACACCCCAGCAGTGACGGCAACCTGCAGGCAGGCCCTGACACATGTCACCCCACCCCAGCAGTGACAGCAACCTACAGACAGGCCCCGACTCATGTCTCCCAACCCCAGCAGTGACGCAACCTGCAGGCAGGCCCCGACACATGTCCCCCCAACAAACACATTGGGCCTCATTACGAGTTTGGCGGTTGCCGTGCCTACTTTACCGGCACGGCAACCACCAAACTCGCTACCGCCACCCGCGATTGGGCAATAACCGGCCCATTATGAGTTGAATGGGCTGGAAATTGCCCATTCACGGGTGGCGGTATTGCCGGGCTCCTGATCCCCATTCCGCCCGATTGGGTAGAATGGGGGTGGGGAGCATGGTTGCACATAACGGTGCCAGTGCAATTACGAGTTATGCTCGCGGGTGCCGCACAGACCTGGTTGGGTGTCAGGCACCAGCAAGCAGAACTCATAATTCGGCGGGACAGTATGAACGGTGCCAGTGCCTTACCAGCACCGTTCATACTGTATCCGCCAACATTATAATGAGGCCCATTGTCACAACATACAATCATGTAGCAAAAGTCCACCCAAATGCCACACTGCCCCCCCACAGCGCAACTCCACACCCATCCATTGTCCCCACTTCCCAGTACAGGCCCCATGGCATATCATTGACAAAAGAACGCATGCATGCACCCAAAGACATGCCCAACATGGCCACACAGCAGTGACATATGACTTATCCAATGACGACTGACACATGCACCAGACAAATGAGAGTAGACAACACCAATATAGAACTGCATGGAAATGTATAATAAAATATAAAAATGGACCAAATGAAAATCAAACATGACAATGAAAAAGAAATGAATGTTAATGGAAATGAAAAGCAAAATCCAAAGGAACATGAAATCCAAAAAAAGTGAAAATCCTGTAACTGCTCCAAAGTCATAATAGGAAAATGGTGCAAAAACACGGGGCACACCCATAATTTAACAAAAAGAGTATCAGGGAATTTTAGAATAACCTTTATAGAATTAAAGATAGCTTGAGGTGCGGGGGAGAAAAGACTCAACCTTGGCAACTAGGTTGGAAAAATGGAGGACAAAAAGTGGTTGTTCCTAAACGATTTAGGAACTCCCGTCCCCTGCACACTGTCTGATATCTGCAAAGCAGATCAATAATTTTCTTGTTTTTTTTGTTTTACTGAATTTCATAACACACAGTTCAATAGACAATTAAATAGGTGGAGCAGTCACAATGAATAACAAGCTCACAAAATTTATATAGACAACAAACATAATATTTATTGTACAATATCTTTGGGCCCGACGCGTTTCGAGTATAGACTCTTCTTCAGGGGCAAAACCATATTTCACAATTCATAATTCAATTTCTAGAAAAAAGTAGAGAAGGGTACAACTTAGTATTTTGCATATAATTCATACAAACTTTCAAAACATTAAATCATAGATATGATGTGAAACATTGTCAAGAGATCTCTGGGATAGTACCTAATAACTCAGTTTGGTATAATTCCAGTCAGATAAGTAGTATCTCTAACCAACACAAGAAGGTTAAATGATAAGTGGAAAACTGAAAAACTACTCTATTTTCAAAAAAACAAACAAAACACTTTTAAAAAAATAATTAAAAAAATAAAGAAAATCTAAAAAAATGTAATTATCTACAATTATAGCATAATCCATGCATATCGGTAGTGTGCCACTTACCAACTATGGAGTAGGCATAGTTGCAAAAACATCTACGGTGTCCATGGATGGCGGGTGCATTAGGGAGGTAGTTTGTGTATCCACAATTAGTTTCCCACAAGGATTCCGGCTAGCAGTACGTGGACTAAGTCAGAAAGGGGTAAGCAGTTCGCGCTAGTACATAGATCTGTATATAGGTAAGAGAAAGAAAAAGAATAGTAGGAGATAAGTAATAGTAAATAAATTCCAGGTCTCAAGAGTGTCAATGGACCCCTAGGTCACTTACTAGATACAATGTGAATCCTTCAGCGAGCGAATCATGGCGAACATCATCCCGAACAAGGAGGATGTTGTTCGTTCATGATTCTGCTCATTATGTTCTGAGAGTACTGCTGACGTATGAGTGAGCATGCGTGGTAGCAGAGCGATTGCTACGCATGCGTTAGGAAGAAGTTGCAGGTAATTGGTGCGCGTCATGTGTCTGACGACACGGAGATCCCGGCGTCAGAACAACGTGAAAACAAAGAAAAGCGCACATGCGCGTGACTAGTGCGTGACAAAAAACTGCCTGAAAGTTACTGTCGGTTTTGTAGTAGGCAAGTAAGTGGCCCTGATCCATGAAAAGTAATGAAAATTTAGAGAGGAAGAACGCGGACCAGACGGAGTGGTTTTTTGAAGGAAAAGATGGTTAAGTCAGACCGTCCTCTGATAGTTAGTACCTCATTCAGTACATTGATATAATTCAACACAAATGATATTATAGGCATTGATACAATGTACATATAGCTCCATATTTTGCAGAATTTACCATCAGAATGCTGACATACATTAGGTCATAATATGGCATAGTTTTTCAAAAGGTGACTTTACAATCATTTGAGTACCCCCAAAAACTTAAAAAAGGAGGATGTTGTTGTGTCAAACCAATCCTTAATAGCATATATATTTCTTTTGAAAAATTACATTTCAACCATATGTGCACATGTAAACACAATGAAACCACCTTGATGGAAAATTCATAGGTCACAGAGTGAAAATGTGGTTTATAACCAAGAAATGGTCAATGTGGTCTTCATAAATAGGGGCCGAGGTAGTAGTCTTCTTTCATGCCAAGAGGGGCAAGTGAATCAAGACAGTGTATCCAATAGAGTTCTCTCTGGGATAGTAGTTTTTGTAAGTCCCCACCTCTGGAAAGTGGATGTATTACTTCGAGTATTACCATTCTCATTTGTGCCACTGTGTGTTGATGATCTCTGAAATGTCTATACACTGGGGATTTGATGTTTTTGGTGCGGATATTTGACTTATGTTCAGTCCAATGTTCCTTGGCTTTCCTGGTGGATTTCCCTACGTAGTATTTTCCACAGGGACAACGTAGAGCATAAATCACGTTTTTAGAATCACAAGTAGCAAATTGTTTTATTGGAATATTCTTCCCTGTGTTTCCATGTCGAATGTGGTCTCCTATAATCACATTTGAACAGTGTTGGCAATTTAGGCACGGGTAAGTTCCTTTTTTAGCTTTGGACAAAAAGGTTTGGTTGTCTGTTTTTCATTTTCCTGCTCTGATCAGACTGTCACGAAGGTTTTTGCCCCTCTTGTACGCAAGCATAGGGGGTTCCGGAAAATGTCGGCTCAGTTGTGCGTCTGTTTTGATTATATCCCAATTCTTGTGGATTATCCGTTTGACCTGAAAACTTTGGCTATAGTATTTTAATGAATGAATAAAATTCATGTTTTCATTTTTGGTCTTAGGATCCAGTAGGTCTTCAAGACTTTGTGCTTCTGTTCTGAGTATTGCTTTGTTGATCAAATTTTCTGGAACTTTTCTGTCTTTGAACCTTGCCTTCATAGTGGAATATTCATCCTGTAGTCTGTCTACCTCTGAAGTTATTCGCTTGATCCTGGGGAGTTGGCTGTATGGTATATTTTCTTTCAGGTGTTTAGGATGAAAGCTTTGAAAGTGTAAGGTACTGTTCACATCGGTGGGTTTCCTGTATAACTGTGTTCTGAGTCCTGTGTTAGTTATTTCAATAGTGACATCCAAGAAGTTTACACTGGGTTTACCAATGTCCATTGTGAACTGGATTCTCTCATTGCATTTGTTAAGGTATTCCCAAAAGGTGTTGAGTTCATCATCGGTGCCTCTCCAAATTCCAAAGTTATCGTCGATATATCTATACCAACCTTTGATCTTATCTTTCCACCTGGTTTCATTTAGAACATGTGTATGCTCAAAATAATACATTAAAACATTTGCATAGGAAGGTGCGACTGGTGATCCCATAGAGGTACCTGAAGTTTGTAGGAAGAATTGACCATCAAATCTGAAATAGTTATTAAAACCATTCCACCTCAATTCCCCACAACCAAGGCATTGAAGCACTGGAATGGTTCCTACTAAAACATGAAGAAATCAACATTCATAAAATATTAGCAATGGAACTCATCAACATCATCCTTTTTAATAACTATTTCAGATTTGATGGTCAATTCTTCCTACAATCTTCAGGTACCTCTATGGGATCACCAGTTGCACCTTCCTATGCAAATGTTTTCATGTATTATTTTGAGCATACCCATGTTCTAAATGAAACCAAGTGGAAAGATAAGATCAAAAGTTGGTATAGATATATCGACGATATCTTTGGAATTTGGAGCGGCACCGAGGATGAACTCAACACCTTTTGGGAATACCTTAACAAATGCAATGAGACAATCCAGTTCACAATGGACATTGGTAAACCCAGTGTAAACTTCTTGGATGTCACTATTGAAAAAACTAACACAGGACTCAGAACAGGAAACCCACCGATGTGAACAGTACCTTACACTTGCAAAGCTTTCATCCTAAACACCTGAAAGAAAATATACCATACAGCCAACTCCTCAGGATCAAGCGAATAACTTCAGAGGTTGACAGACTACAGGATGAATATTCCACTATGAAGGCAAGGTTCAAAGACAGAACATTTCCAGAAAATTTGATCAACAAAGCAATACTCAGAACAGAAGCACAAAGTCGTGAAGACCTACTGGATCCTAAGGCCAAAAATGAAAACAGGAATTTTATTCATTCATTAAAGTACTCTAGCCAAAGTTTTCAGGTCAGACGGATAATCCACAAGAAATGGGATATAATCAAAACAGACCCACAACTGAACTGACTTTTTCCGGAACCCCCGATGCTTGTGTACAAGAGGGACAAAAACTTTCATGACAGTCTGATCAGAGCATAAAAACGAAAAACAGACAACCAAACCTTTTTGCCCAAATCTAAAAAAAAAAACTTACCCGTGCCTAAATTGCCAACACTGTTCAAAGGTGATTAAAGGAGAACACATTCGACATGGAAACACAGGGAAGAAAATTCCACTAAAACAATTTGCTACTTGTGATTCTAAAAACGTGATTTATGCTCTACGTTGCCCCTGTGGAAAATACTACATAGGGAAATCCACCAGGAAAGCCAAGGAACATTGGACTGAACATAAGTCAAATATCCGCACCAGAAACATCAAATCCCCAGTGTATAAACATTTCAGAGATCATCAACACACAGTGGCACAAATGAGAATGGTAATACTCGAAGTAATACATCCACTTTCCAGAGGTGGGGACTTACAAAAACTACTATCCCAGAGAGAACTCTATTGGATACACTGTCTTGATTCACTTGCCCCTCTTGGCATGAACAAAGACTACTACCTCGGCCCCTATTTATGAAGACCACATTGACCATTTCTTGGTTATAAACCACATTTTCACTCTGTGACCTATGAATTTTCCATTAAGGTGGTTTCATTGTGTTTACATGTGCACATATGGTTGAAATGTAATTTTTCAAAAGGAATATATATGCTATTAAGGATTGGTTTGACACCACAACATCCTCCTTTTTTAAGTTTTTGGGGGTACTCAAATGATTGTAAAGTCACCTCTTGAAAAACTATGCCATATTATGACCCAATGTATGTCAGCATTCTGATGGTAAATTCTGCAAAATATGGAGCTATATGTACATTATATCAATGCCTATAATATCATTTGTGTTGAATTATATCAATGTACTGAATGAGGTACTGACTAGCAGAGGACGGTCTGACTTAACCATCTTTTCCTTCAAAAAACCACTCCATCTGGTCCGCGTTCTTCCTCTCTAAATTTGCATTACTTTTCATGGATCATGGCCACTTACTTGCCTACTACAAAATAGACAGTAACTTTCAGGCGGTTTTTTGCCACGCACTCGTCACGCGCATGTGCGCTTTTCTTTGTTTTCAAGTTGTTCTGACGCCGGGTTCTCCGTGTCATCAGACACATGACGCGCACCAATTACCTGCAACTTCTTGCTAATGCATGCGTGGCGATCGCTCTGTTACCACGAATGCTCACTCATACGTCAGCATTACTCTCAGTACATAATGAGCAGAATCATGAACGAACAACATCCTCCTTGTTCGGGAAGATGTTCGCCACGATTCGCTCGCTGAAGGATTCACATTGTATCTAGTAAGTGACCTAGGGGTCCATTGACACTCTTGAGACCTGGAACTTATTTACTATTACTTATCTCCTACTATTCTTTTTATTTCTCTTACTTATATACAGATCTATGTACTAGCGCGAACTGCTTACCTCTTTCTGACTCAGTCAACATACTGCTAGCCGGAATCCTTGTGGGAAACTAATTGTGGATACACAAACTACCTCCCTAAAGCACCCGCCATCCATGGACACCGTAGATGTTTTTGCAACTATGCCTACTCCATAGTTGGTAAGTGGCACACGACCGATATGCATGGATTATGCTATAATTGTAGATAATAATATACATTTTTTTAGATTGTTTGTATTATTTTTTTTAAAGTGTTTTGTTTGTTTTATTGAAAATAGAGTAGTTTTTCAGTTTCACACTTATCATTTAACCTTCTCGTGTTGGTTAAAGATACTACTTATCTGACTGGACTTATACCAAACTGAGTTATTAGGTACTATCCCAGAGATCTCTTGACAATGTTTCACATCATATCTATGATTTAATGTTTTGAAAGTTTGTATGAATTATATGCAAAATACTAAGTTGTACCCTTCTCTACTTTTTTCTAGAAATTGAGTTATGAATTGTGAAATATGTTTTTGCCCCTGAAGAAGAGGCTATACTCGAAACGTGTCGGGCCCAAAGATATTGTACAATAAATATTATGTTTGTTGTCTATTGTGAGCTTGTTATTCATTGTGACTGCTCCACCTATTTAATTGTCTATTGAACTGTGTGTTATGAAATTCAGTAAAACAAAAAAACAAGAAAATTATTGATCTGCTTTGCAGATATCAGACAGTGTGCAGGGGACGGGAGTTCCTAAATCGTTTAGGAACAACCACTTTTTGTCCTCCAAAGTCATAATAGCACATCCAAATGAAAAAATAAAAAAAACATTACTCCATGTGTAAAAAATAAATAAAAGAACAATCCACAATAGTCCAACTATATACAAAGTTGTAGGGGTCCATGATCCCAAAAGCAGACGTATCCCCCCAAAAAAGGAAAATAAAAAAACATCTATATACAAAAAGTGGAGCAATGTCCATGGACTCCAAAGAAAAAAGAAAAAGAAAGTAAACCTAACACTAAAGAACTATTTACAATGACGGCAGGCTAGTCCTACGGCTCACCGTTGTTACCAAGAGTTTTGGCCAGGGCATCATTGAACTCAGTGTCTATAGCCTGGAGGCGCGACTGTGCTCTGTCCTCAAGGGCTCGCAGGGACGCCACCATGTTCTCCACCAACTTCCTGCGAGTCTCCTTGAGGAACTCTGCCCGCCTCTCTGCCCACTGCATGGAGTTCTCCGCCCTGGCCATGGTGAGCCGTGCCTTCTCTGCCCTCTGCCGCTCTGCACCTATCTGCCGGCCCATCTGCTGCCACACGGAAGACACACTTTATCCAGGGTCCTCCTGCCCATTGGCCGATGCCTGCCCCTGTGATGTACTTGGCCCTGAGCAATGACGCCTCCATGCTGCTGACTTTTAGCCATCTGCCTGTGCCACCACGACTGCCTCCGGGAAGATGCCAACCCCCGGGGCTGTTGTGCATGTGCCCTGCTTGAAGGTGCCTGCACAACCTCCATTGCCAGGGGTCCTGTTGCTGGGGTGACCACCTCTGCTGAACCTCCGACTCCCGACTGTGGCAGGGTTGTGATCTCCACCAGCCTGGCCGGGGTGGCTGGGGCAGATCCACAGGGGGCCCTGGTGGCATCTGGGCCGGAAGACGGCATGGAGGACAACTGATGCATAGTGGGTGAAGAGGAGGAGGGGGTTGCAAGAGTGCCCAGTATATGGAAGAAACCCTGACAATGAGCCATCCAAGCCAGTTCAGGATGGCACACACCTGTTTGTGATGACGTGTATGGTCCTGCCAGGAAGCATGCACATCATCACGAATGACGCATGTGCGCATCGCGACACCGACTAGGACGGGCTCAACCCTGTCACAGATTGCCATGTCTGCAGGTAGAGGAATTTCAGTTGTCGTGGACTACTCCCCTACCTGCGAACGGGCCTGCACTGAGGCATGCATGCCGGTGCACAGTGATGCAGTCTCAGTTTCAGGGACAGGATTAGGAACAGGCCCCTCCGCTGCAACCTGCGCTGCCTCCTGCCCATGCGGCTGGACTGCACCACTTGCACCAGTGGCATCCACTCCCCCATGCCCCATGTGCGGGTCTGATGCGGCCTCATTCTCCTCCTCAACCACCACCGACCTGGATGCCTCTGCACTGTCTTCCGCTCTGTCCTGCCCCTGTGGGGGTTCACCTGCCCCTTGCACTGCCAAGGAGCCCGCTTCCAACCACGCCTTCTTGGCCATCCCCTCGGCAGCTGTGGCCACAGTGGTGGACACGGCACTAGTCCCCTCACTCCCAGAAGATGACCTGTCCTGGGAGGGTGACTGGGCCTTGCATCTCTGGCTGGTGGAGGCATCGCTGCCACTCTGCTCCACAGCGCTGTCTCCACCCTCTTCCTCAATCGCCGCTGTAGATAGGGAGACATTGAACACAAGCATCAGGGTACTGTATAATGGTCTGCTAGACACAAAGCAAATGCACATGAGTGGCACAGTCAAATGTCACAACCAACATCACCATCCACAACAAACAGGTCAGTGCAAGCAAGACACATGCACAAACAAGCATGGCACTTGCAACAGACATTTGCATCCATGTCCAAGGCACTGTTGGAACATCAGAAGGTGGGCTGAATGTCACATGCATCATGGGACATGCCAATCACATGCACACACACCACCGGACAGTCATGCATCTGGCCATGTCTACCTCCTGTCACAGAGCACACATTGGCAACTGTGCCGCATCAGTCAATGAGGCATCGAGATGGTCATGTGTCATGCATCCATGGCGATTCGCAGTCACACACACACACCACTCAGACACACGCACATGTATACCGTGCATGTCCATGAAGGTGACATAAGCTTCGATGTTTCACACCACAAACATGGTCGAGTACACACACAGACATGCAGACATGTGTGCGTCCTCACATGCTGGTGCACATCATGCATTGCAACACAGACACCTTTGATGAGGAACATGCTTGACTGGACCCACATGCAGCACTGTCACATCCCTGCACACAGACATCCATACATGGGGCATGCCAGACATAAGGGCGAGGTTCACACTCGTGCCACACGTCAACATGCAGTGCGCTGGACAAAAACACATGGCCACTTACCACTCGACTCCAGACGGGTCAGCAACTCGAGGACCTGATGGTGAAGCGCTGGGTTTGTGCGCTCCAGGACCCACATCTGGATGTTGCTCATCAGGTCCTAGCGCCCCACTTCTCCACAAGCCTCAGCTAGGCACTGGGCCTTACTGTGGGTCCTGGATCTGAAGTCCTCGCAGCACTTCCGGACGCGTTGGTAGTCGCGGGATGCCACCACCACCGCGTTGACGGCATCCACGATGTATGACCTGGTGGTAGACGTGGTCTACCACAGGGACAGGATGTCCAGCCACATGCTGGGACAGCCATGCCACCACCCCCAGCGGCTCAGGGAGATGCTGATGCTGCAGACATCACTGACGCACATCAGACCGCACAGCCAGTGTCATCTGCCAGCACGGGCCACCAGGTAGTGGTAGCTGCAGGTGCAGCTGCGGCATCCACCACCCATGTTCATGGTCAGCCAGCACAGGCTGCCTTGGCACAGAAGGACTCCCAGGCAGATGTTCAGGCCAGGAAGGCCAAGCCACGTGTGCCTAAGGTAGCTGTGACCAAGGCACATGTATCTGGGGCAGTGGTTGTATCTGCTGCCCCGAGCAGATAGGTTGTGGGAGCTGCAGGGGCAGATGCAGCCAGCACCACCCCGGCTGTGAGTCTTTCAGCCAGGACTGTGTTGGTCACAGCCCTTGGCAATGAGGCAGTTGTGCCGCTGGGTCCTGGAAACAGCTCCCAGCAGCCAATGACTCAATTCAGGCCTTCCGTCCTCATGCCATTGTCTACTCCCATTGGCCAGTCCACCAGCGCCACTGCCCCTACTGACCAGAGCGGCATTAGCCACTCAGGGTCCACACAACCGGCCAAGAGGAGGAAGTGTGTTCCTGCGCAAGAGGCTCAGACCCGAGACATGGCTCTGGCCTCTGGCACGTCAAGGAAGAAGTCCTTCAATAAAGAAGATCTGTACTTCCTTGTGGACTACGTGTCGGCACACAACTGCGATATGCTGGTGGGCCCAGGATGCCATTCTATGCCTGCCCAGGGTCAGGTCCACTGGCAGTGCATTGCGGAAAGTGTCAGTGCCGTGGGATATGAGAGGCGCACAGCTCATGATTACTACGAGCATTGGACTGACCTCCGACGCTGTACAAAAGAAAAGCGGGCCTCTAATTACACGTTGACTCTGGTGACTGGCAGTGGGCCACCATCAGAGGAGAATGAACTAACTCCGCACGAGGAAATCACTGCAGAGTACATCGCAGAGGAACTAATCCAGGGAGTGGGATGGATGCCGGATTATGAAGCAACGTATGGTGAGTGTTGATGCGTGTGTGTCCAGCCCAT
The DNA here is from genome assembly GCF_040938575.1 of Ambystoma mexicanum. Lineage (NCBI taxonomy): Eukaryota > Metazoa > Chordata > Amphibia > Caudata > Ambystomatidae > Ambystoma > Ambystoma mexicanum. The sequence goes on along the minus strand of NC_090927.1, from coordinate 990,062,776 downwards.
GAGTGTCTTGCTTCTGTGATGTGTTGTGATTGACTGCCAGTTCAGGATATGTATTCATGAGTGCCATGTGTGACGCATGCAATGCTTGACTGATGCGTGCTTGTTGTGATGCAGTCTGCATGCAGGCCATGTGCTGCACACGGGGGCAGTCCTCATCACCACACATGTACCCTACTTACATGCAAGTCACTCGGCAGCCTCTCCTGTACATGTTCAAGCTCACTGACATGTTTGTATATAGCCTGTGGTGTTGTTCCACTCAACACTCAGGCTATGTGGTCACATGACTGATGGCTATGTAAGGTCACCCTCTAAGATGCTCCTCCTCACGGGCATGCTTCCTTGCCTCTCCACCACCCTGCAGCTCACTGTCTCCATGGAACTGGTGATTTCCGTGTTGGACTACTGCAATGGCCTGCTCCCCATTCCTGTGTACATGCACACGTCCCTCTGCAACCCTGCCAAACGTGCACTGTGGGGTACATCCTTTGTCCTTGATGCAGGGTGTCTCACTTGGACTGTGCAGATGGCACAGGCTGATTGGGCATGAGTGTTCATTCATGGACCATGTGCATTCCCTGGCAGCCCCTATGGGTCCGTGGCAGGCTACAGATTGTACTACATCTCCGATATATTATCCATCTCATGGTATTTGGTCATTCATTTATTGCTCACTCAGGGTCACTTCCTCATCACACACATGTTTAGGGTGCCTTTGTGTCGTGCACAGGCCTGCCTCTGTTACAGCCACCCTGCCTCTAGGCAACTGGTGTTATGGCTTCTGCGTGTATGGGTGTACTTCTGATGGTTCCTCATTTGTCCTGCTCTCTGTCCCCCACTCATATGATGTATTCTCAATTGACTGAGATGATGCAATTGACACCTGCCAACAGTGTCTGCAACTACGCATTCAGAGCCATGCACTGCCTCCCTGCCCTTCCCTGGACGATGCAGGGGGTTTCACTGTATCCCTACAACCCGGTGCCGACACTTTGCACATGATGACTGCGCTTGCCCTTACACTGCTGTCATGTCATGAAATTGACATCACTACATTTTTGTTTATGGTGATAGTCAGGCCGTACACATGTACTCCACTGCACCCACGCGCTTCTGAGACATGTTTTACCCTTCAACCTGCCTATGCACTTGTGTGATGTCAAAGTGACCGATCATGTATGTATCCATGTGCCTCCCTTCACTGTATTTCAATGCACTTGCGTTGTTGCATCCTGTGACACGTGTACTTTTTAATTTTTTTTATTTTCTTCTAGTACATGTTGACATGCATTTTACATGTGTCATGGACAGTTCTATTTAACTTACTGCTGTGGCTATTTGGGAATTCTGCCATGGCTATGCTACGTGCCATCTCTTTGTTGCCATCTGTCATTTTCAGCTAAAATCTATGCCTGCCAGTAGGCTGTGTGTGATGCAGATGAGATGCAACATGCAGTACATGTGTGGGCTTCACATTTGACATGCATTCATGTCTGCTTTCAGGGTCCCTTTCCATTCCATTGCCACTGCATCCATGCCGTCGTGTGTGTCGTGTGTGACATGGCTGGTTCATGTATTGGCTGTCAATATTGTGATGTCTATGTGTGTGGCATGTGCTGCTGACATGTGTGCTCATGTGTTTATTTATTTTGTTACAAGTGATGAGGCACAGGAAGCAGATGAGGAGGAGGAGGAGATGGCAGACAGGGTGGAGGGTTCAGGTCAACAACCATGCACCAGTGGTGGTTGTAGTGTGGTAGGCCACGAACATCCATCGGTGCTCCAGACCATCCTGTCCAGGGATGCTCTGGGTACAACTCTGAGGATCTCTTTGACTCTGATGTTGAATCGGACGCTCATCAATCCATGCCGTCGATGGTGAGTGACACTGCAGTGGACGCTGTTCTGTCTGCCACACCTGCAGTGGGGATAGACCCCTCAGGGGGCCAGTCAGTGTTGGAATGTCTGCCTGTGATGGTTACGGGTTCAGAGTCACGCTCCACACCAGTTGCTCCTGTTCCTGGGGCAGCAGATCGATGGAGGAATGCAAGCCTGCAGCCACAGGCAGTGCCAGCACAGCAAGGTCCACATCTCCTTGGGTCCAACAGATGTGGTGTCCAGCAACACAGTTGCCGTGCGCCGCTGGAGAACACTGGGTGGGAGAATGCCATGTATGGCAATGCACAGCAACAGGCGGGAGCAATTGAGATGTTGGCTCAAGGCATGGAACGTGTGGCTGATTCCATTATCCCCCCTGATAGGCAGGTGGAGCTCCAGCAGCAGGCAATGCAGTCCATGTGCCGCTCACTCAGGCTGGGCACGGCGGCCTCCAACAGGGCACGGCGGGCTGAACTGGTGGCCTTGCACACAGTTATTGCTGCAGAGGCACAGGCCCACAGGGAAGCCCTGAGAGAAGATAACACCTCCCTCAGAAGGACTCTGGCTGCACTCATGATGAGCCAGGGGGCACAGGCAGAACAGAGAATGGTGCAGCCGGAACACACCATCTCGGCTGAACTCCATGCAAGCCGGGACGAGGTACGTCTGTCACGTGAGCCCTCGAAGGCAGAACTCTGAGCTACACGTGAGTCCTTGCAGGAAAAACTTGGTGTTTTACGTGAGGTGCTGCAAGGGGACCTCCGTGCCATATTCCTGCAGAACCAGGCTTACCAGGCCCACATGCTTGCTGCTGCGGAGGGCCTTGCTGGGGCTATGTGTGGTGAGGGACCTGTACCACGCGCACCTCCTGATGTACAACCAGGGGGTGACGACAACGACGTATCTCTCACTCAGGTCGTGCCGTGCAGACCATGAGTCCATGGAGGATTTTATTTTTATCTCAACATCGACACATGTGGGTGTTGAGGTGCACCCTACACCTCCCCCCTACTGGGTGCCCCCCCTGCACCCTCCAGGTCCACTATGGCCATTTTTATTGTTTGTCTTTTGTGCATTAATGTAACAGAGAGGTGCTACGTGGCATCCGTTGGCATCCACTGTGTGTTCTGGCTGGGCCCATACAGGCTTGTCTCGTGTTTGTGTTTGTGGCTTGGGGGCCAGACACATATGACACTCCTGCTTCCCCTTTCCATGGGCTCCCAAGGATGGCACCGTGTGACAGTAACTTACACAGAGGAATTGGGCTTCCGTCATATCTGTGGCCAGTCTGAAGTCCAACTTGTGTATACACCCCTAGTGGGGATTCATGATGGTTTCTCCAGTGCATGGTTGGACTGCATTTTGGTGAGTATATTGTTGACTGTGCATGATTTCATTTTGCTTATTCATGTATTGCCTTGACTGTATAAGTTGTTGATGCACTTCATGCTGTATGTGGTCCCATGCCCCATTTAGCTGTCGAAGCCAGTCTCATGATGGAAGGGGGACGTCTGGTGGCAATTTCACATTGAGGCACTTTTGCTATGGTGTTTCCTCACTGTCTGACATTGTCACTGTTGGGTACTGTGTTCATGATATGTTATGTTGGTGAATTGATTGTCCTGTGTTGGTTTTGCTTATGATGTGTCACGGGATCGGCAATATGTTTCCGTTGCAGATGTGTCCACAACGGAGTAGTTCACATGGAATATGTACGCAACACTGAAGGTTCATGCATTTCCAAAGCTAACATGCATTGAATGGCCTTGCAAACACCCCCCCACCAGACACACAACATTCCCTGTAATGCATGCCACCAACAGGCCGATTCATGGAATCAACGTGCGCCGAAAGAACGGCACATGCGTGCGAAAATGTGCGATTCGCAGTGAAATAGCGAAAATCGCAGTGCAAGTGCCATTATCGCAGTGCAAGTGCGATTATCGCACAGAAAACATCGCACATCTATTCATGGAAGTCCGTGCACGCGCGAAATGTGGGATGTGCGCTGAAAAAGTGCGCGGCGCACGCTGGCGCACAGGTCATCGAACGCCGTGCGATAAGGCCACAGCGAATTCGCACATAACAAAAGTAGGCGTACCACGGGGCGTCACACGCAGAATGGGGAACAACTCGTGAAAATGTGGGCGTCACGGGGGAAGTACAGGAGGCAAGTGCGCAGAACGCCCACACGCTCGCCTACAACACGTATTCATGGAATCGAATTGGGAAAAACAGCGCACGGCCAAAGACGCGCACAGGCCCATACCTGTCCGCCACACGAAAGCAGGCGGTAGGGTCCCTGCGCAGGAAAAAAATGTGCGCCAAAGTCCTACACACGCGAGAAGGCCCACACGCGATCGGGCCTGGGGGAGCGTGTGCGTGTATTTCAGGGGTGCGCGTGAAGTTCCACACGCGATTGGCCTGGGCGGTGTATTTCAGGGGTGTGCGAGAAGCTTCTCACACGCGATTGGCCTGGGCGCGTGTATTTCAGGGGCTCGAGGGTGTTTTAACACGCGCCGGGCATGGGGGGGCGGGGTACGTGTATTCCAGGGGCTCGCGGGTGTTTTTACACGCGATCGGGCCTGGGGGAGCGGGGTACGTGTATTCCAGGGGTTCGCGTGAAGTTTCACACGCGATCGGGCCTGGGGGAGCGTGTGCGTGTATTTCAGGGGTGCGCGTGAAGTTCCACACGCGATTGGCCTGGGCGGTGTATTTCAGGGGTGTGCGAGAAGCTTCTCACACGCGATTGGCCTGGGCGCGTGTATTTCAGGGGCTCGCGGGTGTTTTTAGACGCGATCGGGCCTGGGGGAGCGGGGTACGTGTATTCCAGGGGTTCGCGTGAAGTTTCACACGCGATCGGGCCTGGGGGAGCGGGCTACATGTATTTCAGGGGTTCGCGTGAAGTTTCACACGCGATCGGGCCTGGGGGAGCGGGCTACGTGTATTTCAGGGGTTCGCGTGAACTTTTTCACGCGATCGGGCCTGGGGGAGCGGGCTACGTGTATTTCAGGGGTTCGCGTGAAGTTTCACACGCGATCGGGCCTGGGGGAGCGGGCTACGTGTATTCCGGGGGTGCGCGTGAACTTTCTTACGCGATCGGGCCTGGGGGAGCGGGCTACGTGTATTTCAGGGGTTCACGTGAAGTTTCACACCCGAACGGGCCTGGGGGAGCGGGCTACGTGTATTTCAGGGGTTCGCATGAACTTTTTCACGCGATCGGGCCTGGGGGAGCGGGCTACGTGTATTTCAGGGGTTCGCGTGAAGTTTCACACGCGATCGGGCCTGGGGGAGCGGGCTACGTGTATTTCAGGGGTTCGCGTGAAGTTTCACACGCGATCGGGCCTGGGGGAGCGGGCTACGTGTATTCCGGGGGTCCGCGTGAACTTTCTCACGCGATCGGGCCTGGGGGAGCGGGGTACCACTCACCATCTGCCTTGCGTGTAGAAGAACGCGTAGCCAACACCCGCTGTGAAGTAATAGCGTGTGAACCCCAACGGATGGAAAACACACGCACCGCACGAAAAGCATGTACAGAACATAAAGGCACACGGGATCTCCAAGCCCTGCCAGGGCAACGCCCGTGCGCAAAACGTCACAGACGCGCTTACGCTGTAAGGGCCTTTGGTCCAATGAAATCGCGTAAGCGTACTGACGCGCTTACGCGCTAAGGGCCTTTCCTCAATTTTCACGCTGACGTGCAGGATTTTCACGTGCCAAATCAATCCGTATCAAGCTGGCCACGCGAAAACAGACGGAAGACCACGCTCCTGCCCAGAAGGCCGAATTACTGCCCCCCAGTGCCCCGAGCAGCCTCCCACGTGCCATCTGCTGCTGCCTGCCTGCCTGCCTGCCTGCCTGCCTGCTGCCACCGTGCCCTGCCATTTGGTGCCTGCACATCAGCCATCTGCAGGGGTCCAGTTGCTGTGTCCACCCCTGCTGGAACAGAAGACTCCCGACTCAGATAACATCGCTCCACAGCCCAGCCCCAGGACCCAGTTGCCCACCCACTCCTGCCCCTGGGGTTGCCATGTCGGGCACATCCACATCTGGCACCAGTGGCAACCCCCGGCCAGAGGGGCACCAGCTTCACTGCCACCGAAGTTGGTGTCCTGGTGGAGCAAGTCCTGGGGCAGTATGATGCCCTCTTCGGATCGTCCCGCGCCAACACGGAAGGACGGGAGAGGATCTGGGCCGACTGTGTGGTTGCCATCAACGCGGAGGGGGTGGCAACCCGCACCATCCAGAAGGTCAAGAAGCGCTGGGAGGACTTGAGGTCCAGGACCCTCATAAAGGCCCGGCGCCTCGTGGAGGGGGGCCGGGGCTGCATGAATTCCATCCAGATGAGGGTCCTGGAACGCGTACACCCAGCACTCCACGCCCAGGTCCTTGAGAGGGAGACCCGTCTGGAGTTGAGCGGTAAGTGGCCAAGCATTGCTGTGTGAGACAGGGCATGTTGCAGTGTGCTGGTTGTCTGATACTTGCCTGCATGTGTGACATAGGCCATGTACGCATGTATGTGTGCAGGGACATCATGGTAATGCATGTGCGACCAGTAATGTGTGAACCGCACGGTTGTTGCATGTGTTTAAATGCGACATGGGGAGCCCTATGCAGATTGCACACATGAGAGCATGGCAGTCTCTGTTCCTGGACATGGGTGGGGGTGAGGGATGGGTGCTGATGCCAGGTGCATATATGGTATCCATGTCTCTGTGCCTGACCTGCGTGTCTGTGACTTGTGAATGCCATGGATGCATGACACATGTCTGTGACAATTAACAGATTCACTGATGCAGCCTAGTCATCCTTGTATATACTGTGATTGGGGTGTACGGGGCCAGATGGATGTGACTGAGGTGAAGTGTGTGCATGTGATAGGCATGACCCATGATGCATGTGAGTACCATTACATTGTATGATTCGAGAGTCCATTGGACATGTATGGAAATGTCCATGGCATGCATCATGACTGTCACTGTGTGTGTTTTGCCTGGACTGACACATGTGTTGTGGAGTGACATGATGGAAGTGTACTTTGACAGTGGCACTCATCTGCAATTGCTTCCTGTCTAGGGGACCATTGTACAGTACCCTGATGCTTGTGTTCTATGTCTCCCTCTACGCAGCGGCTAGTGAAGAAGAGGGCGGAGACGGCGCTGTGGAGCAAGGCAGCAGGGATGCCCCCACGGCTGCAGCGGAAGGGGTGGGTGAGCCCCCACAGGGGCCTGCTACGGCGGTAGACGGTGAGGAGCCATCCAGGTTGGTGGTTGATCCCTGCTGGTGCAAGTGGTGCAGTCCAGGGGCAGGGGCAGGAGGCAGCACAGGTCACCATGGAGGGGTCTGTGCATGTCGCTGTCCCTGACCCTGTGGGTGCACCAGCAGGGATGCCCCGTCCCAGGCCCGTCCGCAGGTAGAGGGGATGTCCATGTCAACTGACTCCCCTACACCTGCGGACGAGGGGACCCCTGGCCGTATGGAGAAGGTCCTGATTGGGGTCGCGATGCGCACGGCTGTGATTCGTGATGCTGTGCGTGCTTCCCAGGAGGAGCATGCATGTCATCACGAAGAGCACCATGCCGACGTGGCCCAATTGGGATCGTCCATGTTCGGGGGTTTCCTGCATGTGTCGGCCAGTCTGGCGGCCCTCTCCTCCTCTGTGGAGACTATACGCCAGTCGTTCTCCTTGCCGTCTTCCGGCCCAGATGCCACCAGGGCCCCCTGTGGACCTGCCCTGACCAATGCAGCCAGCTCGGTGGGGATCCCATCCCTGCCACAGTCGGGAGTCAGAGGTTCAGCAGGGGTGGACACCACAGCAACTGGACCCCAGCAGATGGAGGATGTGACGGCATCATCGGGCAGGGCACGTGCACGACGGCGTCGGTGGTTTCCATCAGCCTGGTTGCCGTCGTGCTGGCACAGGCAGTTGCGTCGGAGGCAGCAGCAGGCTCAACGTGGGAGGCATCATGGCTCGGGGCCATCAACATCAGGGGTGCAGGCATCGGCCGAAGGGCAGGAGAACCCTGGAATGGGAGTGGCTTCCGTGTGGGAGCGGTTGTGCCAGCAGATAGGTGCGGAGCGGCAGCGGGCAGAGGAGGAACGGCTCACAATGGTCAGGGAGGAGGACTCCATGCAGAGGGCGCTGAGGCGGGCTGAGTGCCTCGAGGGTCTTCGCAGGGAGTTGGAGCTGGATACTGCATTATCCCTGCGGGACCTCGGGCCAGGGAACATGCCCGCCTCCAAGCCATTGACCAGGAGTTCGATGATGCCCTGGCCCATGACAACAACCAGCGAGCCGTCGGACTTGCCCGCTGCCTTTGTATATAGTTATATAGTTAGTGTTAGGTTTCCTTTAATTTCTCTTTTTTTATTTGGTTGCGATTGGACAATGCGCCACATTTTTGTATATAGTTCAGTTTTTAGTTAGTTGTCATAGTTAGGTTTCATTTGGCTGGGCTCATGGACCCGGGATTATCTTGTAAATAGTTCTTCAATGGCTTTTTTTATTTTTTGGATTATTTTCATGGACATTCTTCTTCTTTTGGTTGTTTTGCTTTGTGGTTATTCTCATTTCATTTCCATTCAAGTTGATTTTCAATACATTTTTACTTTCATCCTTCAATGTGTCGTATCATCTCATTGCTTTCATGCATGTCATGTTGGGTGTTTTAACATTCACTTGCAGCCATTGTGTGTGACAGACATGTGTTCATTTGCATTATTTACATTGGGTGTGTAACATGTAATTGCCTTTGATATGTGGGTGGATGTGATAGTTGGTTGGGCCTTTTGGCAGGGGAGGATGGCCATTACGGACATGATTGGGGATTGTTGGGACCCAGGTGCAGGGGGGCATGGATGGGACATGGGCGAGGGCCTGGTGGAGGGTGCCCCTGCACTGCTGGGGGGTGGAGGTGGTGGGGAACATGAGTTGGACATGGGTGGGGGCCTGCTGGCAGGTGCCCCACAGTGCTGGGGGGTGGGGGTGGTGGGGGACATGAGTTGGACATGGGTGGGGGCCTGCTGGCAGGTGCCCCACAGTGCTGGGGGGTGGGGGTGGTGGGGAACATGAGTTGGACATGGGTGGGGGCCTGCTGGCAGGTGCCCCACAGTGCTGGGGGGTGGGGGTGGTGGGGAACATGAGTTGGACATGGGTGGGGACCTGCTGGCAGGTGCCCCACAGTGCTGGGGGGTGGGGAGGTGGGGAACATGAGTTGGACATGGGTGGGGGCCTGCTGGCAGGTGCCCCACAGTGCTGGGGGTGGGGGTGGTGGGAGACATGGGTCGGGGCCTGGTGGAGGGTGCCCCTGCACTGCTGGGGGGTGGGGGTGGTGGGGAACATGAGTTGGACATGGGTGGGGGCCTGCTGGCAGGTGCCCCACAGTGCTGGGGGGTTGGGGTGGTGGGGAACATGAGTTGGACATGGGTGGGGGCCTGCTGGCAGGTGCCCCGCAATTCTGGGGGTGGGGGTGCAAGGGGACATGCGTTGGTGATCATTAGTGCAAGGAGACATGTGCCTTTGCTGGGGGGCATGCCCATGTTGGGTGGGCTGCCTGCGGGACATGACCAGGGATGCAGGGTAATCCCCTGTGGTGTGGGCTGCCTGCAGGGGCCGTGGAGGGTGTACAGGGAACACCTGGGAGGACCCACACTGGCAAATCACATGTAGGACTCCCCGGCACCCCTGAAATACACGTACCCTGCTGAAATCGCGTGTACAACTTTCCGCGCACCCCTGGTATACACGCACACGCTCCCCCAGGCCAGATCGCGTGTGGAACCACCCGCGAGCCCCTGAAATACCCGCATGCAGCCCAATCACGTGTGAAACTTCCCGCGCACCCCTGAAATACCCGCACGCAGCCCAATCGCATGTGAAACTTCCCGCGCACCCCTGACATACCCGCACACAGCCCAATCGCGTGTGAAACTTCCCGCGCACCCCTGTAATACCCGCACACAGCCCAATCGCGTGTGAAACTTCCCGCGCACCCCTGAATTACACGCACACGCTCCCCCAGGCCCGATCGCGTGTGAAACCACCCGCGAGCCCCTGAAATACACGCGCCCAGGCCAATCGCGTGTGGAACTTCCCGCGTACCCCTGAAATACACGCGCCCAGGGCAATCGCGTGTGGAACTTCTCGCGCACCCCTGAATTACACGCACACGCTCCCCCAGGCCCGATCGCGTGTGAAACCACCCGCGAGCCCCTGAAATACACGCGCCCAGGGCAATCGCGTGTGGAACTTCTCGCGCACCCCTGAATTACACGCACACGCTCCCCCAGGCCCGATCGCGTGTGAAACCACCCGCGAGCCCCTGAAATACACGCGCCCAGGCCAATCGCCTGTGGAACTTCCCGCGTACCCCTGAAATACACGCGCCCAGGGCAATCGCGTGTGGAACTTCTCGCGCACCCCTGAATTACACGCACACGCTCCCCCGGGCCCGATCGCGTGTGAAACCACCAGCGAGCCCCTGAAATACACGCGCCCAGGCCAATCGTGTGTGGTACTTCTCGCGCACCTCTGATATACACGCACCCAGGCCAACCGCGTGTGGAACTTCTCGCGCACCTCTGAAATACCCGCACACAGCCCAATCGCGTGTGAAACTTCCCACGCACCCCTGTAATACCCGCACACAGCCCAATCGCGTGTGAAACTTCCCGCGCACCCCTGAATTACACGCACACGCTCCCCCAGGCCCGATCGCGTGTGAAACCACCCGCGAGCCCCTGAAATACACGCGCCCAGGCCAATCGCGTGTGGAACTTCCCGCGTACCCCTGAAATACACACGCCCAGGGCAATCGCGTGTGGAACTTCTCGCGCACCCCTGAATTACACGCACACGCTCCCCCAGGCCCGATCGCGTGTGAAACCACCCGCAAGCCCCTGAAATACACGCGCCCAGGGCAATCGCGTGTGGAACTTCTCGCGCACCCCTGAATTACACGCACACGCTCCCCCAGGCCCGATCGCGTGTGAAACCACCCGCGAGCCCCTGAAATACACGCGCCCAGGCCAATCGCGTGTGGAACTTCCCGCGTACCCCTGAAATACACGCGCCCAGGGCAATCGCGTGTGGAACTTCTCGCGCACCCCTGAATTACACGCACACGCTCCCCCAGGCCCGATCGCGTGTGAAACCACCAGCGAGCCCCTGAAATACACGCACCCAGGCCAATCGTGTGTGGTACTTCTCGCGCACCTCTGATATACACGCACCCAGGCCAACCGCGTGTGGAACTTCTCGCGCACCTCTGAAATACACGCGCCTAGGCCAATCGCGTGTGGAACTTCTCGCGCACCCCTGAAATACACGCACATGCTCCCCCAGGCCCGATCGTGTGTGAAACCACCCGCGAGCCCCTGAAATACACGCGCCCAGGCCATTCGCGTGTAATACTACTCGCGCACCCCTGAAATACAGGCACACGCTCCCCCAGGCAAGGTCGCGTGTGTTACTTCTCGCACTGGTACAGGGTTGGCGCAGCCCTTTGCGATGGTTTTGCAATCTTGATGGCTTTTCCTTGCGCGAGGGCGTTCTTGGGGGCGTAACTGGCGCTGCTGCAGGGTCGCTGCGCCACTCTGCGCCATGAGATCCATGAATACGCTGTGCGCGGAAATTGATTTTATCGCACGCGGCTGGCGCAGACATTCGCACTGGCACGCTGTGCGCCAGCCACGTGCGACACTTTTGGAAGGAATTACATGAATCGGCCTGTTTAGCTTTTGGTGTTCATGCCTTTGGTGGCATGCATTTACATCCTTTTATTATAGGTTGGATATTTATGCTCACTCTTTTCTTCAGAGTACGTGTCTGAGGGGACTGTCTGTGGCCGTTTCCATTTGTGACGGTGTGCTTTGTGACAGTTGTGTCATGTGTGTTTATTTCTTATTGATTCTTTTACATTGCATGCCATGGCATGGTGTGGTGGGTGGGAGACATGGGGTTGACGGAGGTTTAGGTGACATACCAGCATTTGGATGTGCTGTTTTGCATGGGGGATGGAATCTGTAGCTTGCATGTGTGTCTTTTGGTCACACGGGATTGTGTTTGTTTAAGTGGTAAGGGATGCGCACAATGCTGCTATTCCAAGGACACATTCTCATGGTGTTAAGGTTGTGACAGTTGACTGTCCCTTTGTCATCATTAATTGTCACCTGGAATGTGCCAGGCCTGTGATCACTCCGCAGGGGGGGAGTTTAAGTGAAAATCTGAGCCACAAGCTGGGTACGGGCTGCCTCGCCATGTGCCCTTTCCCCTCCCATACGCAGCGGGCGTGCATGTGGTTGAGGATGTGGGGGCACCACCAAGTCCACTGGTACGCCCCGCCATGTTGCGCGTTGTGCAGGACACATGCTGCCACAATGATCCTGCACACTACTGGGGATGCAATTTAGAAGCTGCCCACCAGGGCGGTGAAGGGAGCGTAAACGTGACTTGAGCACTCTGAATGTGCGCTCCACTATGCCCCTGGTTGCAATATGGGCTGTGTTGTATCTTACCTGGGGTGGTGGTGTGGTGGGGTTCCGTATTGGCGTCATCATGTAGATGTTCAGAGGGTATGCACTGTCCCCTGGGGAGTTGATAATGGTTGTCATTAGTTGGGTTTGTTTATTTGTTTGTGTGTGACATGTATGCATGTGCACAGGCATTTGTACTCATCAATGAGTCATGTATTGCCATGCCTCCCAGCTTCCAGGGCCCGGTTTAGGGATGACATTCTGAATATGAAACTGTCATGGGTGGACCCGGGATAGTTTGCATAGACAGAGATGATGACTCCATTGGCATCGCATACAACCTGCATGTTCATGGAATGCCGGTGCTTGCAGTTGTGATAGATGCGCTCAGTGGCCGTAGGTTGACATAGAGCCACATGGGTGCAATCAATGACACCAAGCACTTTGGGGAAGTGTGCCACCCTGTAAAAGTCCTGGACCACGGACTGCCTTTCTGCAGGTGTTCTGGGCATGTATATGTGCCTACAGACTGTGGGGCGTGCAGTCATGATTGCCAACACCTGGTGTAGGCAGCATGACTGCGTGGCCTGTGAGACACCTCCAACTATGGCAGTTGTCCGCTGAAATGACCAAGTGGCCAAAAAATGCATGGCATTGAGCACCTTTTCCAAGGGGCTCAGTGCTTGGGAGCACAAGGTTGGTGATGTGAGGTCATCCTCCCACTCAGTGACCAGGTCTAGGATGATATGAGGTGGAAACGTATACCTGCCATAGGCCCGGTCATCAGGCATCCCAAAAAGGCTGGTCCTGGGCAAAAGAATGTGGACCCTGGCTATCCTCCTCCTCCTGCGGTGTCCCATGATCACTGCTGCGAGAAATGGGACATTCATCGTAGCTGTATCTGCTTGTTTGTTGTTTGTGTGCACTTTTATGCTGCGCTGGGGCGCTTCCGCCTGCTTTCGCATGGCGGATGTGTTTCCGGCTTTGTGTGTCTTTTGGCGTGCATGGGTTTGCCCTGTTCAATTCCATGAATACGTGTTTTTAGTGCGCGTGTGGGCGTTGCAGGGATTTAGCTGCTGCACTTCCCCCATTATGCCCACATTTTCGCGTGTTGTTCCCCATTCCGTGTGTTCCGCCCCCTTTTTAGGTTTGTGCGCTGGACGTTGTGTGCCTTCACTGGGCGACTCGCACATAGCATTCGGGATGTCGCAGTGACGTGTGCGTCACCCCCATGGTTGTTAAGATATACTGTATGTGAAAACCAATCTGTATGCCTTTGTAACACTAAAAACCAACCCAAAAACTAAGACTTCATTCAAAAGCGCTCCTTCTATACCATCAGATAATTATTTTCACTGAACATGTTATTGGTAACACTGTATGTGCCGTTTTCAGTTTAATTTGGGTATTTAACAACCGAACACAATAGAATAGACTAGACCAGTAATCCTAATAGAGATTATGAACAGAAACATGGCCATTACGAGAGTCACGACCCTTAAACACCAATCTCAGTCCTTTTTTAGTGTTTCTGCATCTTTCCCACAATGAGGACAATGAAAGGACTAACTATTTAACTCACACTCACTCAAGATGTTGCCCGTTTACATTGCACCCAGTGACGAACGTATGCGACAGGATTTTCCTGTGCCCAACCGGGTCGATACAGTGTTGGAGTCACAGACGAAAGGCCGCACAACAGGTACCCAGTTCATGACCATTACTTACTTTGAATACTAGTTACAAACTCCTGATTAGAGAGCCATAGAACTCTCCAGAAAACCTATGTATAGGATTCCCTAACCACACTGATACAGGATTGCCTGTCTATCTGTCTTTTTCTTCTGCATTACAGACGCAATAATGCAGATTAAAATGCACAGCGAGTAAGAAAAGTGTAAATCTCACGAAGACTGTCCACCCCCAAATCAGAGGAATCCTCTTTATTATTCTAGAAGTCTCGCCCCCAAACAACGGGAAATGTTAGAGGTAAGCTAAAATGCATGCTAACTAACACAAAATCTGAACGCTCCCCACTAAAAGGGCGGAGCATGAATGATTTAAAAAAAAGCCCATGTGATGAACTTCAAAATGGCAATGACAGAGTACACTCGATCTTTGCATTACTGATATCCCCAAGTGGACAATACCTTGCAGATAGCGAGGCAACCCTTAACTTAGCAAGATCGCTAAGCCAGATACCAGAAAAATCCTTCCGCAAATTTAGGAATCCCGCTTGAAATCATCGGAAATAATAGAGGTAAGCCATTCCATTAACTAGCTATACCATCAGAATTAGTGAAATAATTAAGAGATCGGATAACCCACGTTCCAACTTGCGGTTTTGCTTTTAAAGGTTTGTATAGTCTGTAGTTACAGACAGAATACGCCATTGATTTTTCAACGTCATGCCAAAACAACAAGGCGGCATCAGAAAATAATAAGAATCTCTTTAGCAAAGAAAGCTGGTATGTAGTTCATTTATCTTTACAAGCCTCGAGACCGGTGCAAATCTGGGGTGATAAAGGTACAGATAGCAGAGTGCTAAATATTTGTAAATCTACATTACAGGCCAAATTAGAACAATTTCCTGTTCTTCTCTTTGACTGTGGATGCATTTTCCCGCTTCATTCAAGATCTCATCTTCTTGATACCTTCTCCACGTACTAGACCAGGTAACTAAAATCCCTTGCCTAGTCCAGATATAATTTAAATATCGAGAAGAATTAGAGGAATGATAGCTCACTTTTTTCTCCTTTTCTCTTGTTTCTCTGTCAACAGCCACATCTTCAATAACGAATCAATGAATTTCCATTGAAAAGAAGGGTTGAAGCTGTCTTCAACTGGTGCTATTACAATTTTTTTGTTTTCTTGTATTAACAATTATATAGTGACACATCTCCTGATGAAAGTTCCTATAATAACGCAAGAGAACTGAAACATGTCGAGTTTTCTGCCCCAGTAAAGTCTTCTACTGGAGTATAATTAACAACCTAATTATAGGATTTGACAACATTGAGATGGCAAAAGCTTCTAAAGTTGCCCACGACTAAGAACGTAAATTGTATACAAATCATCTTACCTTATCTAGGTGTTTTTGTTCCGATTAATTATCTTTCTTTTAGAAGACATTTTAGCATTTAATAATTTGTGGGGTTTTTTTAGGTTTTGAGATACTTGTCTATTGAATAAAATGTTGCTTTGTATAATGAAATATTTATGACTCTATGTGAAATAGATGTGACTATTGATTCTCCCTAACTACCTCTTTGTTTACTTAACACTGTGTTGGGTTCTCTTCCTCTCATCAACTCAAACAGAGACTTCTCTAAATCAGCTCTAACTGATGTCCTACACCTCCACAACTTTTTGTCTAAAGCCCTTTCAATAGACATGTTGTTGTTAATGGCTTGTTCCACCATTTCCACAATCACCCTATTGCACCTCTACACTAATCATTTTGTTGGTGGATGATAATTAGCTGAGAATCTCCACTCAATACCTACGGATCTGGCATACTTCATCATCTTATTACTCCTGAACTGTACACCATTCTTAGGCCTATGTAATTATTGTAGGCCCTGGTTTTTTTTATTACAGTACATATATTCAACCACGTTTAAAATGGCTCAAGGAAGCACAGATAGGTGAAAGTGAGATAACATGGACAGATGAGATGACTGAAGGATTTGAACACACGCACCCCGATGCCACATGTGTTGCCAAGTTACTCGTATATGTGAGGTGTTTCCTAGATGGGGTGTGCGGTCTGATAATGTGCTGCATTTTATAAATGAATTGTTCGAACAGATAGTTCTTCTATTAGGCATAAAGTACATGTTTTCATCTGCCTATCACCCACAGGTGAATGGTGTCTGGGAGAGTTTAAATAGACTCATTAAAGAGAGGATAGCCAAGATTAAGATGACTTGAAGAAGGGATGGCTACATTGCCTAACCCTTGCCCTGTTTGCTTTGAGAAACCAGCTTGGCTCAGATCACCACCTGACTCCTCATGAGTTGGTGACTGGACGCCACATGAGAGTACCCCTTGCTCATCCCACTTGAATACAAACTGATGCCCATGGTGTAGCTAAAACATTAGGGGGTGCTAGATAAAAATGTTGTGCGCACTTGGAAAAAGCCCCGATTTGAAGGACCGTACCTAGTAGAGGGGGTCACTCCCACTGCTGTGAATCTCCAAGGAAGAAGAGCAGGGCTGCATCTGAATGATGTACAGCTTTATAAAGGAGAGACCCTTACCCCTCCTGCTGCCGCTGACAGTGAAGCATGTTCTGTGCATGCACACTAAATTGGCTACCAAGAGCCAACAAAGAACAGATGAAGTAAAAACAATTTCAACTGTCGCTTATTCCCAAGTTTAAAGGGAAATGAACAAACTTTGCAGTTTTCACAGAACTATTCTTGTTAAGCTAAAGAGACAATGCTTTGAAGACAGAACATGAAGACCTCACAAGACACTTTATGTTGCCTGTACACTTCTGCATGCTGTTTTTGTATGTATACTTCTATCTTATCCAGCTCTAGTGGGACGAAATATTGACACTTTCACTTTTTTCAGAGAACCTAAAATCAGTCCTATCATTCGCAGGATCACCATCGCAATAATATTACAATTCTTTATATAAAAATGTGTGGTTTATAAAAGTGACAGAAGCAAAGCGTTTGAATTAAAGAACATGGGAATTTTCGATTAGGTAAGATACACATTGCTAGCAAGAAGGCAACTTACAGCACAGGGTACAAGTTCGACACATTAATTCTTTTGCAATACTTCTTGTAGCTACTTTTAGCACAATGTGTTCTCTTTACTTTCTTATCCTAATATCATTTTGTGAAATTATGTTTTATAATTTAAATGGAGTATCCAACAATGAGACATCTCTTTCTATCCCTAACAAAAGCACGAGTGATATTTTCCCTGAGATTTCCAAAGAAATTAACTGAGTAAAGAGGGATGTACTCCGGAGAACCCCGGCCGTCCCATAGAGCTGAGGTTTGCTCCGAAAGTACTTTAAGACGAGATAGCTGCACCCTTGAGATGGATGGGGGGCAGATTTATTACTCCAACACCAATCAATAAGGACAACTCAATGGTTTGGCAAAGGGAGTCCGTTTGATGACAAGTACAAAAACCAGGGAGTCATGGAAACAGCAGTGATGCGATCGTCCTTCTCGCTGCAACTCCAAGGAACTTCATAAAAATCATAGCATTTATACTGAAAACTCTTCATAATTGACGTATAACACTCAAAAGTTAATATGCAATTCTATTGGTTGGGAAAAGGTAACTTTAATATAGGTACTATATCTGTATATGGTAATAGAGTGAGGGGATTGGGTAAACACTGTCAGGTGGGTGTCTAAGCCCTTCCTTCAAAGATGACTACTGTAGACGTCACTAAAAGTACAACGTGCCATTGATTCTGCTAACTATAGGACCCTAGATTATATACATTTCCACTTTGCTTAGCAGCACGCAGAATAGTCAGCCAGGTGCAGGGTGCCCCCTAGTTACCCGGCCTTTCTCCAATTAAGGTTACAATCATCACTTCAACAACTATGTGTCAATTATGTTACTATGGTTGGCCTCGAAACTGCATCTTCTGTCTGGGAAAGTTCTGATATCTCTGCCTGGGCGGATGCCAAGTGTAGGTGTGAACTTGTGCTTCTCCTCGCTCGGATGGTCATGTGCTTCCCACACCGCAAATTTGTCTAGTTTCTCCTAATTTGTGAATGTGATTCCTATTCAGCTTGCCACCTGTCTACGCCTCCTTATCTTGACCTTTCAGAGACAGGATATTTTGTTCTTAAGTTTCAAATATATCTAGCTACTGTTTGTTCCTTTTATTAGTATGACCTTGGCTCTCCTGGCACGAGTTGCATCTGCCGAGTTTCGATTCAGCCGTCTCTTCTCGTTTTGCTAGAATATGAATGCTCATTCAGCCTATAGTAACCTGGGTCGATTCTGCTTTGTTCGCAAAGTTCAATTACACTTATAATACTGTGCTTCCTTTTGAGGTAGATTATGTATAATGGCGCTTGCCGCACTATTCTTCTACTTAATATTGCAAGCCGCATTGTTTTCTTAGACTTCTTGCAGTTCCAAGCATATGTACAGGTGTTATTTGGTTGAATATCTTCATCCTGTTTACAGCTTAAGCTTCTTTGTATTTCAACATCGTTCTCCCCTTTTAGGTTCACGATATCCTTATTCATGGCGTTTCGTCTCTGGGTGTCATTCTCGGGTTGTCATTTCTTCTACTTGTACGTCAGTCCGGGTCCTTGTAACGTCACCATTCGTCTTCCATTAAGAGCTTTTTGCTTTCTTCCGGGACTGTACTTAGGAAAATTTCATTTCGTCTCATTTGCTGGTAAGGTTTCCTTAATGGTTTTCTTGGTAACGGTACTTCAATAGGTGTTGCTCTTCTGATAGGTACTGGGCAGAGCCCTACTGTGGCTCTCTGCTGATTTATCTGCTCATCATACATCACATATTTTGGTGTGAATGTTCCTGGTACTTCAAAATGGGTGACTGGAGTGCAGGTTTTATTGGGGACCTCCTCTACACTCCCCCCTCTGGGAGATTCATCGACCACTTTCACCTCCATCTTTGGATTCAACTTACTCAATTCTTCTGTATTTTTCTTCACTCCATCGCCTGGGTTTATTCCTTCTTCATCTTCGTAGTCTGTACATGATGGTTTGAAGAAGTGTCTCTTTGGAGTCCAGGGGCCTCATTACACGGTATACGGTAGGTGGTAAGGGTTTACCGGTACCGGTAAGGGCACCGGTACCGGTAAACCCTTACCACCTTACTACGAGGTCCCTTTGCGGGACCCGACCTTAACAGCTGGTGTAGACCAGCCATTAAAGTTGGGACCCGCAAAGGGACCTTGGTGCTAATTACGGTACCGCAATTTGCGGTACCGTAATTAGCTCCTTCCCCATTCCCATTATGCCCTATGGGGCAAAAATGGGAATGGGGAAGAGCCATGGAGGAAGGGGGAATTACCGCCCGGCCAACCTTGGAATGGGGTGGTAATTCCCCTTTCCTCCATGGTGGTACCAGTATGGTACCGGCGGCAACCATGGTGCTAATAGCACCATGGTTTACCGCCTACCGTGTAATGAGGCCCCATATATTTATTACTCCTTTCAGACTTCCTGCTGTCCTTACATGTCCGTCTTTATTCCATGTCATTAGTTGACATTGTCCATTGGGGCTACAGTAAACCCATTTTCCCACATAATTTCTGTGCTACCTGGGATAGGGAAACTTTGTTCCTTCTGGTGCGTGAATACTGGTCTTCACAAAGTCTCTTATTTCTCCATCAGTCAGGTCTTTGGGTTTCCATACTGGCTTGACATCAATCATGATCTTCATCCCTATGGCTTTCTTCGCAGTCTTCTGGCATTGCAAGATTATTATCTTGATAACACAAAATCCTAGCAATATCATCACTGAAAGGGCTCCCAAGAACTTGAATGTGTCTGCCATCCATTGTGGAACCCATGAGAACAGAGATCCAAACCAGCTGTCATCATCAACTTAATCAGTTTCATAGATCATCTGGTTCTGCAGGTGTGTCAGCATACCTATGGCCTCTGTTAAGGTTCCATTCTCCTCATCGTCAGATGGTATAAATGTGCAACATGATTCTCCGATTTTTGCACAAACTCCTCCATCAATGGCTGTGATCATGTCAAGGACAAATTTGTTCTGAAGAGTCATCAGTCGGATGGCTCTCAGCTCTTCCTTAATCGCATTGAATCCTTTTATGGTCATGTTGATCGTCTGCAGTAACTCCCATCTGGTTATCTGCAACCATTTAGTATTTACTCCAATTTGGATCCTTGGCATAAAAATCATTGTGAACACTGATGAGGTGAGGCTGAACAGCCTGTGTTCATATGGGATTGCATGAAAGGCTTCTTCTGATTTAGCAATTCTCTCTCTTCATCCGAGTTATCAGTTCCACAGATCTCTTCTTCCTCAGGTGAGCATCTGCTTTTGGGAAACTTTCAATATTCAAGTCACTTTTTGGGATCACCAGTGCTGGAACGTGGGCATTCACTATTGTGCATATACCTCCCGAGTCTCTTGGCAGTCTAATGTAGGCCTTGGATCCGCATGCCCAATAATGATCCATAATTACTGCAGTTCCATGCACCATTCCTGGAGCGTCAAAAACTTGTCCACAGTTCTTATTCTCTCCCAGCTTTCTAGTGCCATTATTCCTGAAGCAGAATTTTGGGCTTTCTAGTGGCACTATCTGCAAGGGTCCTTCTCTGTCTTCGGCCCATGTCAATAGTTTTGCAAGTTTCAGCCATAATGGCTTACAGCCATTCTGCATGATGTCAACAGTTTCTTTGTAGAGTCCAGTGATCACACAGGCTCTGCAAATCACCACTCCTTTTTCCGACCCATCTGGTGAAAGCACTGTTCCCCAAATCTGCATTTGGGCTCTATTTTTCCACTTTCGAGCTTCCTCTGGAGTTTTTCCTTGGACATTTAGTCTCGGGTTGACTTCCCATCTTATTCCTGCTCTCGTCCACAGTTCTTATTCTCTCACAGCTTTCTAGTGCCATTATTCCTGAAGCAGAATTTTGGGCTTTCTAGTGGCACTATATGCAAGGGTCCTCCTCTGTCCTCGACCCATGTCAATAGTTTTGCAAGTTTCAGCCATAATGGCTTACAGCCATTCTGCATGATGTCAACAGTTTCTTTGTAGAGTCCAGGGATCACACAGGCTCTGCAAATCACCACTCCTTTTTCCTACCCATCTAGTGAAAGCACTGTTCCCCAAATCTGAATTTGGGCCCTATTTTTCCACTTTCGAGCTTCCTCTGGAGTTTTTCCTTGGACATTTAGTCTCAGGTTGACTTCCCGTCTTATTCCTGCTCCTTTAACTCCAGGCTTCTCGTACCTGATCACATGATTCCTAGTATGAGCTCTGTTTCTTGCCTTAATGTCTTTGTCATGAAACAACGCTACTGCCGCCTCTGGACATCCTGGTTGGTGTGACAACGAACCAGAATGGCATCTCATGCCCCCCAATATGGCGGACATCTGATTCGCGGTCTAGTTCCTGAGAAGCACTACTCTGCTAGATAAGTGCCCTGCCCCTGCGGTACAGCGTGTGTCAACGCTCGCAGTTCCGAAGTTCCGGTTGCTGTTCCTAGCATTCGCCTACCTGAATCCCTGCCTAAGCGATTCCTTCTGTGCTTCCTTCCTGGATTGTTCGACTGCGACCGCACTGCTGTCTTCCGCGGTCTTTCCTTCCTGGACTTCTTGCTTCGCGGTCCTTCCTGGATCGCATCACATATCCACTCCTGGGCTTTCTACTACCGCGGTGTCTCCGGACCGCTGTTGTTCATCCCTGGGCTCTTTAATCACGTACCTATGTGTTGATTGTGACCGTTTCCTCTCCATCCTGGGAAAATACCACCTACACTGTGAACATCTGAAACTCCACCGACGGAGTGGCGTCGGAAGAAGGTCGCCCTTACCTTCACCAGTCCCACACTTCCAGTAAACGCGGGCAGACGGAGTTGACAAGGAAGAAACACCCCAAGTCTTCACAGGTGAGCCCACAAACAGGTCATTATAATCGTGACAGTGAAAGTTGTGACAGTTTGACACGCCAGCCACTTAACAAAAGACCAGAGATGGATCCTACAGTATAGGATCTTTTGCGAGGAAAGCAAGAACTCTCTATATAGGTACAAAACCTGAAGGCGGAGAACGCTGCCCTAAAACAATTGGTTCTATCCCAGGATTCTGCATATCAGGACAGCGCCTCAACAGGTGGTGTAGTGGATAAATACGATGGTTCCCCTAAAATGCTCCTTCCTTTCTGGATTCATGTCTAGTTCACTTCACCTTTAAGCCCTATTATTTATCCACCCCCAGAGCCAAGGTAGGATTTGTCATAGCCCATCTTACTGGCAATGCCCTCGCTTGGGCTACACCACTGGTTTCCTCAGGAGACGCCTTACTGGACAATTATGATGAGTTCATTAAGGCCTTTAAGGAAATGTTTGACTGCCCAGACCAGGTTTACACTGCTCAAGAAAGATTGCTGGAATTCAAACAAGGTTCCCAGGTTATGTTATCTTATGTTACCCGATTCAAACAGCTCGCAAAGGAAGCTGACTGGTCTGCAGAAGCATGCTTTACTTTGTTTTGTCTCAGTCTGAAAGAGGAAGTAAAGGATGAGCTGGCCAGGATAGCACGTCCCGGATCATTCCAGGCTCTTTTGGATTTATCCTTGCAAATTGATTTCCGAATACAAGAGAGAAAGGCGGAAAAGAAAAAGACCTGAAGCTCTCCTCCCAAGATGTCCCTGTTCGCTCCTACTTTCAGGGAAAACTCTCCAGCTGAGCCAGAACCCATGCAATTGGGAGCATTGAGAGGTCCTTTGTCCGCCCAAGAAAGAAACCGGAGATTTGATAGTGGCCTGTGCATGTATTCTGCTTCGGACAAACATTTAGTCAGGAATTGCCCCCTAGCTCCTCCAAGATGTTCGCGAAATGCCAGCTCCCGATTCTGAACGGAGCCCAGCTTCGGGAGACCAAAAACCGCTCCACCCCTCAAATCCTTGATCCTACATCGAGAAGTAACTTGGTGGTCCTTCAAGTAACCTTGACCTTTTCTACCAGAGCAACACATTCAGTTTTAGCTTTGGTGGACTGTGGAGCCATGGGCATGTTTATGGATGATGAGCGGGCAGCAAAACATAACCTACCAAGAGAAACCAAGGAGATTATACAGACAGTCGAAGGAATAGATGGCTCCTCTTTGTCTTCTGGACCCATCACCCAAAAAACCTTGGACATTGTACTTTCCATCCACAACCATCAAGAAACTACACAATTCGACATCATAAAGGCTGCTCACTATCCAGTGGTCCTGGGCATGCCCTGGTTAAAAAACACAATCCATACATCAATTGGACCGCCGGTTCCTTGTTTCTGGGCTCAGAGTTTTGTTTATCACATTGCCTTACAAAAGACACCAGACCCATTATATCCATGGAGAGCAAAGAAATTAATTATTCCCTTACTTTTTCTAATGTCAATCAAGTACCAGACATCTATCAGCAGTTTTCGGATGTCTTTTCATCGACTATCGTACAATCTCTGCCTCCACACAGACCTGAAGACTGTGCCATAGACACCGAGGAGAACGCTACAATACCCTTTGGTAGAATGTTTATCCTATCTGAACCCGAGAAGAGGGCCCTACGAGACTACTTGGCCAACAACCTGGCCAATGGTACTATCTGCCCATCCAGGTGCCCCGCAGGGGCATCTCTGTGTTTCGAAGAAAGACACCAAGGAACTACGGCCCTGTTTGGACTATCGGGGCCTAAATCAATGTACCCGGAAAGACAGATACCCTTTGCCCTTGATTTCAGACATCTTGGAAGCTCTTCGAGGTGCCGTAATATTTACCAAGTTGGACCTAAGAGGAGCGTACCATCTGGTCCGAATTAAAGAAGGCGACGAATGGAAAACTGCCTTCCGAACGCCTTTTGGGCACTTCGAGTATCTAGTTATGCCCTTTGGTCTTGCCAATGCCCCAGCTGTTTTTCAACGTTTCATGGATCAGGTCTTCTCAGACATGCTGTTCCTCTTTGTAATTGTATATCTAGATGACATCCTGGTGTATTCCAGTGACCTGATATTACATCAAGAACACGTCTCGGCAGTTTTACAAAGGCTAAGGGAACATCACTTGTTAGCCAAACCCGAAAAATGCATATTTCATGTCTCTACGGTACGTTACCTGGGATTTGTGTTAAGTCCTCAAGTGGTGGCTATGGATCCAAACAAGGTTGAAGCCATAACTTCCTGGCCAGTTCCAGGTTCCGTTAAACAAATACAATCCTTCCTGGGCCTAGCAAATTTCTACAGAAAATTCATACCGTCCTTTTCAGCTATAGTTTAACCGATTGTGTCATTGCTCAAAAAGAATATTCCCTTTGTTTGGGCTTCGTCTCAGAAAACCGCCTTTCAAAGACTGAAAGAGATCTTCACTCAAGGGCCCATTCTGATTCAACCTGACATTTCAAGGCCCTTTTTTGTGGAAACAGACGCATCAGAATATGCCATTGGTGTGGTTTTGAAACAAGAAGCTGATGATGGTCTTGAACATCCAGTAGCCTATCAGTCCCGAACCCTGCCTCTTTGCGAGACTCACTATTTAGTCCTGGAAAATGCACTGCTAGCTATTCGCCAGGCTTTCAAGGAGTGGCGTCATCTCCTCCTGGGTGCCACTCACCCTGTGCAGGTATGGACGGATCACAGAAACCTACAAGTCCTCCAGGCCTTGGAGTGCAGAAATAGTCGACAAGCACGATGGGCCTTTTTTTTGCCCAATAGCAGTTCCACATCATTCACATTCCAGGGAACTCGAACATAATTGCAGATGCCTTTTCCAGACGTCCTGACTATCTAACATAAGAATTTCACAACCTGCCCAAGATGTTCCCCAACAATGTGTTCATCGCCCAGGCTAGTGACATCCTTGAGAGTGTCAAAAGAGAAACCACTAATTCAGACCTATGGACGGATTTCCAGGTACGCAATTCATGGGCCCTGAATTATAAAGATAGTTTCCTTTTCTGAGGCTCCCAACTAGTGATTCCTACCCACCTTGAAGGAACAGATAATACATCTGTGTCATGATACCTTCCACTTTGGACATCGTGGAGTCAGTGGTACCCTTATTTCCATTCAAAGACACTTCTGGTGGCCTAAGATGACTAAGGACGTTCAAGCATATATCCGGTCATGCGCAATAGGAAATCAGAAGAAGACAGATAGCAGAAAACCAGCAGGACTACTCTTCCAACCAGATCCTCCTTCTCGACCCTGGGAAGCCATAGCTACTGACTTCATAGTAGATTTACCCCTCTCCAGGGGAAATACAGTCATAATGGTAACCATTGATCTCTTCTCACACATGGCCCATTTTACATCGTTAGAGAAATTACCTTCTGCTCCTGAGATGGTTGGAGATTTTGTGAAACACATTTTCCGTCTACATGGACTCCCGTCGAAGATCATCTCTGACAGTGGACCCCAGTACATCTCGAGATTTTGGAAACACCTCTGTAAGGCATTAGGCATTCAACGCGCTCTGTCATCAGGATATCATCCCCAGACCAATGGCATTACCGAAAGAGTCAATCAAACCCTTGAAAAGTATCTGTGGTGTTTCGCCACCAAGGTACAGGACGACTGGTCAGTTTTGATCCCGGTTGCTGAATTTGCCTACAACAATTCTGAGCATTCAGCTATAAGGACTAGTGCCTTTTTCTGTAACCAAGGTTTTCATCCCTCAGTGCTTCCTTCTGTGTTGCCTTCACCAAATCCTGTTCCCTCTGTTGATTCCTGCACTGCACAATTAGTTTCAATCCATCAGGAAGTTAAGAACCATTTATCCAAGGCCAGGGATGATGTAAAGAGGTATGCAGTTGCCAAAAGACGTGCTGTCCCATCTTACGCTGTGAGAGATAAGGTGTGGTTTTCCTCCCGCTACTTGCCAAGACATTTGAGACCTAACAAATTGGCACCCCGATACTACTGCCCCTTCCCTGTATCCAAGATTATCAACCCAGTGGCCTATCAACTTCACCTACCTGCAATGTGGAAAAGGACTCACCCTGTTTTCCATACCTCCTTGCTAAAACCTTATCATCCATCCACTAAAGATACACCTCATCCTCCTCCTCTGCTGGTCCAGGACAGGTCGAATATGAAGTCTCCCGGATCTATGATTCCAGATACAAAAGAGGACGCTTGCAATACTTGGTGGAATGGAAAGGATATCCGCCAAGTGATCGCACCTGGGAACCAGTCTCCAACCTGAACGCCCCAAGATTGGTTCAGCAATTCCATTGGTTACATCCTGGCAAACCAGGAGGTTCGAGGCTTCGGAGGGAGTATACTGTCATGAAACGACGCTACTGCCCCCTCTGGACATCCTGGTCGGTGAGACAATGAACCAGAATGGCATCTCATGCCCCCCAATATGGCGGACATTGGATCCACGGTCTAGTTCCTGGGAAGCACTACTCTGCTAGATAAGTGCCCCGTCTCTGTGTTTCGGCATGTGTCAACACTGGCAGTTCCTAAGTTCTGGTTGCTGTTCCTAGCATTCACCTACCTGGAGTCCCTGCCTAATTGATTCCTTCTGTGCTTCCTTCCTGGATTGTTTGACCGCGACCGCACTGCTGTCTTCCACGGTCCTTCCTTCCTGGACTTCTTGCTTTGCGGTCCTTCTCAGATTGCATCACATATCCACTCCTGGGCTTTCTACTACCGCGGTGTCTCCGGACCGCTGTTGTTCATCCCTGGGCTCTTTAATGACGTACCTACGTGTTGATTGTGACCATCTCCTCTCCATCCTGGGAAAATACTGCCTACATTGTGAACATCTGAAACTCCACCGACGAAGTGGCGTCAGAAGAAGGTCGCCCTTACCTTCACAAGTCCCGCCCTTCCAGGAAAAGCGGGCAGACGGAGTTGACAAGGAAGAAACACCCCAAGTCTTCACAGGTGAGCCCACAAGCAGGTCATTATAATCGTGACAGTGAAAGTTGTGACAGTCTTGAACGTAATCATCTTCATCGGAATAGGCTGTTTCAGTTGCCCATATTAATGAGGCATCACTACCCATGAACTGGCTTCTGGTCTTGCAAATTGCTACATGTGACAGACAATGCGCTGTCTGGACATCGATTTCTACAGCTGTGAACATCTTGGATTTCCCCATGCTGTATGGTAGGAGTGCACAAACAAAGCATTCCCCTTCTGAATTCCGTCTTCCAAGTTCTTTCATATGCTGGTACCAAATGTTGTTTCTCAAATGTGCTGTGCTGTCCAGGTAATCGTTTAGTTCATTGTCATCTCCATACATGCTTCTCTTGATTCTTAGGGCCTCATCACGAGTTTGGCGGTAATACGGTGGATTTCTCGTCAAGTGGTATTAGCGCTAACGCCAATCCCCCTAGTGGATAGTCCGTCAGATCACGAGTTTGCGTACACGCACAGAGGGACATGGCGTAAGCACATATAGCGTTCGATGTAGAAATAGCCCAAGAACCCGTAAATCCAGTGCACCGTGCACGTCCGCCGTGTCAATATCGCACGCGGGAAACGCATCAATGCCGGAACGGGAAATAAAGCGGCGGCCATTTTAGAAATCACAATCCGTCGAATATCACTGCGCCTGCAAGCCATCAACACCTGGGAATAGTGAAAAATGTCACAGGAATGCACCATGGGCAAGTCAGCACTGGACAGGGTCAGGAAACCCACATTCAGTGACCAGGAGCTGGGCGTACTTGTGGAGGAGGCAGTGACCCACCATGATGAATTACAGCAGCGCAAGACAAGCGGGCAGTGTCGTGCACGGATCTGGTGGGACATCAGCCAGAGGGTGTCTGCAGTGGGGCCTGTGCCCTGGTATGGGGAGGACTATCGCAAGCGCCTCAATGGGCCACATTACACAGTAGGTGCTAAGGGATTACCGGTACCGGTAAGGTCACCGGTGTCGGTAATCCCTTAGCGCCCTACTACGAGGTCCCTCAGCGGATCCCGTCCTTAACGCCTGGTCTGACCAGGTGTTAAGTACGGGACCCACTAAGGAACTTCAGAGCTAATAACGGTACTGCAAATTGCAGTACCGTTATTAGCTCCTTCCCCATTCCCATTGAGCCCTAATGGGGCTTGAATGGGAATAGGGAATGGTATTTGGCATGGGGACTTACCGGGTCCTCCAGGGTCGGAATGACCCGGTAAGTCCCCATACCGCCTACCCGGACCCAGTATGCAGTAAGGGAGTAGCCATGCCGCTAATAGCGGCATGGTTACCGCCTACCGTGTAATGAGGCCCAATGACTTGCGTGTCAGAGTACGTGGCATACTCACACAGCACAGGAGTGCAAGCATGGGCACGGGAGGAGGGCCACCACCACCCGAGCTCACGCCCTGGGAGGAGAAGATGACTGCGCTAATCGACATGGACACCATAGAGGGAGTTGGCGGAGCAGAGGCTGGCACTGGTATCCAGCTGGCTGCAGGTGAGTCCCTCCCCAAATGCATGAATCTGAAAGGACCACACATGCAGACCCTGAGTGAATGAATGTGCATGAAATGTGTGTGAGGCACTGCAGACACCCATAACTGTGCCTTTGTACCACTGTACCGTAGCGCCCCCTAGACTCCCCTGTACGTGCACTGCATCAATACTAGGGCCAGGGGACAGACATCCATTTCCATGGCACAGCTACGTAGAGTGTGAGTGTGCATGAGTGTGCATGAATAAACCCCCAGCACCATGTGCACGGTGCATCCCCATCATGCATGTGATGATGACACACAAACATTTCCGCGCAGTGTCCCTCCACACTGACACATTCCACCAATCACGACATGGGGATTGAACACAATGCAAGTGGTATGCATAATTGGTACTGCCTACAATCGCACTTGATGCCATGAACTGCATGATACTAATGTAGGGCGCCCTGAACTCGATCCACACCCTATGTACTCCACAGGCACATGGCGATCACCACGGGATGACGATGACGGTGACGAGGCCACTGTATCACAGCGCCCCAGGCAGCGCTCCATGACCAGCACCACCACCCCGCAAAGGGGCCGCCCGGAAGCAAACCGATGCTGGACCCATCCCACATCACCACACCACAGCCCAACCAGACGGCTGCAGCACCCATATGGCCACAGGGGGTCAGCGCCTACCTCACCCCAATCCATCAAGCAGACTCTCGATGCAGAGGGAGTCACCTGTGGGTCAGAGTCCGATGAGGGACATACACCTCCAGCTGCGCCTCAGCCAGGACTGTTGCATTCACCCAGATGCAGCGACACTGAAGGGATGGCCACACCACGGGTGAGCCCAGAGCCAGTCACACAGGTAGCACAAACCCCACGTGTGCATGTGCGTCGTGTCCGCACACCACAGCCTGATGTTGACACACCATCACATGGCACCGCCAGAAGACAGGCACTCGGACCGCTGAAGCCCCATCCAAGCTGCCAACATGTCCCCATGCAGCCCCCCCCAGGCAGCGCACAGCTGCCAGGCCGGTACCCGCCGCACTCGGGGTACCTTTCGTCGCGGGAGCTGCTGTGATGGGACGTCTGGACATAATTGAGGCCAAACAGGCAAAAGTGGAGTCCATGGCCAAAGTGCACAGCTGGCACATCAAGGCCATCAGCGTATCCATACAGCATGGCTGCAAATACATGGCCCGAGACAACGCATGCATCCAGAAAGTGGTGGAGAAATGCTCCGGGCCCTGACAGGTTTCGGCCAAAGGGTACGGGTGTTGTGCAAGGCAGTATCTGCACTTGCAGAGCAGACTAGGGAATCAAACAACCTTCTCCGCCAGCAGCTGTAGGTCACCAGGTCAGTCCCATCAACCTCCACTACACCCACGGAGGGATCCCTGAAGCCTTCACGTAGGCACCGTTCATTGCGCCACCTGAGATCCCACACACCAGAGGGGCCAGGACATGGAAAGCACCCGCGAACCATCATAAATGGATATGGCATTGTTGTGGGTGCCCTGAGAACATGCACCTACCTGCACTGTTGTGGGGAGTTAACTGGGGGTAGGGGGGATTGTGTGCTGGGTGTTCACTGGGGGTAGAGGGATTGTGTGCTGGGTGTTCACTGGGGGAGTGGGGTTTGTCCATCATTTAATACATACCGTTTAAAATTCATACAAAGCATGGACAGTCATGATTGTGATAAAGTGCTCTTTAATGTTCAAGTGATATGTGTAAAATGTTGCCATCACCTGTATCAAAAATAATACTCAATCAAGCCCTGTCTGGCCAACCTCCCCTCCCTCACCCCATTCCTGTGTGCAAATGCAACACCTTCTGGCACATCGTCAGCTTCACTCCTATCCTCAGGTGGCCGCACATCAGCATCGGGGGGCAGTGGCACATTCCTGCAACAGCAAATGTTGTGCAGCATGGCACATGTAAGTACGATTTTGCCAGCTTTTTCAGGAGCATACATCAATGCCCCTCCAGTACGGTCTATGCACCAAAAGTGTGCCTTCAGCAGTCCAAATGCCCTCTCCATGCAGATGCGTTTACGTCCATGGGTAATGTTGTATGCCCTCTCAGCTGCAGTGTGTGAATGACGCACAGGGGTCAACAGCCATGTGTACTTGGGATATCCAGAATCACCTGCAGGGGAGAGAATGCAGGTATGAGGACAAGGTTGGTTCAGTGGGTGCACAAGGCTCAGTCATCAGTGACATCAGTGACATTGGCAGCAGGATCAATGCTGGCATCCACCCTTTGCCTTCAGGGACATGCATGGTGTGAGGTTGCCATGCAGCTGTGTATCTATGTATTTGTGAGTTGTTATGTGCATCACACTCATGTGTTACATGTGGGCTAGTTATCACACAGT